>NC_086154.1:62072275-63322275 GCF_035149785.1 Candoia aspera | reverse complement strand
TATTCAAGCTCTAAATAATGTTTATTAAAGAGGTTTCCAACAAAATAAAAACAGTACAAAGTTTAAGTTTAAATAAAGAAGAGTAAAAAGTGAAGAGGAAATAAAAAGAGAAGTAGAAAAGACAAGGGAAAAAAGAAAAAGTTACAAAGAAGTGGCTTCCAATCATCTTAACAGCAGTTACTGTATAAATGCACTTATATTTTACTCTCTCTCTCTCTCTCTCTCTAAGGTTACATCATAATTTCTCTTTCCATAATCTACCCTTTCTAATCATCAAATCCAAAAATCACAAGTTTATTTTTTTCTTTTTTCAGTAAAAAGTCCATAAGGGGTTTCCAGTTACTAATAAATGTAGTAGTTGGTCTTTCTCTAAGCAAAGCATCGCTAGCTGGGGAATTCTGGGAGTTGAAGTCCACCCATCTTAAAGCTGCCAAGGTCGAGAAACACTGCTCTAAGTGGCTCACATCAGTATAAACAAAGAAACAGGCCCTGTCCTCAGACTCACAATTTTTAAAAAATAGACATGTAAAGAATCAGGAATGGAGGGAGACCAGCTCCTCAAGTTTAGAAGTAGTAATTAGTATATTGGTGTTTATATGAAGTTCAAACCAATACTCCTTTGGACAATCAAAAGATGAAGCTAGAATACATGCCCTTTAATTCTCCAGTTCTGGGGAATTCTCAGCAGCAGAGGCAGAAGCAAAACAAGCTTCACTTTCCATGAATCCTGTATTATTTTAGCCTATGATGAGTTGGTATATGCAGATATTTCTATTTTAGAACTGTATTTAGAGTGAGGGGACTTCAGGATTATAAATTCACTCCATGTCCTACTACTATAGGAACCCTCCTTGAAGTGAAAAAGAATTCAAAAACACAGAAAAAAGAAAAGCAGATGTGAAGGGAGATTTGTCTTTTTTTAAAAAAAAGATATTAGCTCTCTTTTACTTTTTATCTATAATAAAGATATAAAAAGATATAAAAATTCAGATTTGGGTTCTAGGCATAACTTAGAGCAATGATATGGTAAGAAAGAAAAAAAGTTATATGGAAAACCATGGATAAAATGTTGATCTAAGGATGGAATCTTTCAGTCCTTTTTCAAGGCCAGCAATAATTATAATTACCCTATACTAAAGAGACTTTTTTTTTATAGCAAAAAAAAAAAACCACCCACAGGGGCAGCAATCTGTTCTCAAATGTTAGGACATCTTAACTAGAGTGTGTTGCAAACAGCTAAACACTCAAAAGTGACACAGGATCACTTGCTCTCCTCCCATTTTGAATCCTTTTCAAAGTCATAGTTTTGGACGATTCTTACCGGTAAAAAGTCCGGAGTTATCAATCGGTCCTGGGAAGAGGTTGGGCTCTCCAACGTTGTACAGGTCCCAACTTTCAAAGCCCACATATTTCTTCCACTGCTTGAACCACCGACTGTCAATCAGATACCTACCAAAACAGCAAAAAGTAATTATTAAAAAGAAAAGCAAAAGGCAGAAATGGAGAAAAGATGAAAAGATAAGATGAAAAAAACTGCGGGAGCGAATGAAGCACAAGAGTGACTCAGCAATGAACGACTGACACTTCGAGACCTTTTTCGGAACAGAAACCGAGCGCCCCAGGAAGCCACCGCGCCCGCCTCACACGCGGCCTCCTTCGGAAACCAGCGGCCCGAGCGTCGGAGGGCGGGAGTGAGGCCGGGTGGCCTTGCCCTAAACCTGACACCAGGGGACGGGTCGGGACGGGACAAGACCCACCGCCAAGACCCACCGCCACCGCGGCCTCTTTCTCGCGCCCGCTCTCGCCGCCGCCGCCGCCGCCGCCCGCTCACCAGGACTCTCCCGGCCGCAGAACCGTTCCCAAAAGTGGCATAAGCTCAGTGCGCTGCGTCGCGGCATCCGGCCTCAAGCTAGCAGGGGCCCCTCCGCCCTCTAATCCTGCTTCAGCCGCCATGACTATGCGCCCTGCCGGCCGGCCAGCCATCCCCAACTGCGGAAATGCCTCCTCCTCTGGAGCGCGGACAGAGAGTTAGTGCGCAGGTGCGATGTTGCCTCGGTCGGCAGCCGACGTCACGCGGAAGCCGATCCCCTTTGGGAGCGGAGGCAGCGTTCCTGCCTTGTTGTGTAGCCAGGGAGGCTCGAGAACTGCATTCTCTGGCTCCAAGTAACGGGAGCTGGGTTCATTCAGTCGAGACACGAGGGTGGCTGTCTTTCGGAGAACGCCTCCATAGCTTCATTCTTGAATTAGCATCCCACTGGCAGCAGTGATGCAGGGCACCTGGCTGTCTGATGTAACTACCTTCTGTCAGGCGTCACAGCGTTGCTAGAAAAGGTACTTGTAATTGTTCGGTCCTTGGTGTACCGGCAATTGGTAGTCGAAAGCGCGAACAGCCCAAGTACCCTGGATTGAGAGCTAACTGATTGATAATTGTGAACCTGTTTGATGTAGTGGCGAAGGTGCTGGTCTAGAAACCAGGAAACAGTGAGTTTTAGGCCTCCCTTGGGCAGGAAAGGCGGCTGGGTGACTTGGGCCAGTCATTCTCTCTCATCCCAACCCACCTCGCAGGGTTGTTGCTGTAGGGAAAATAGGAGGTGGGAGCATTAAGTATGTTTGCTGCCTTGAGTTATATATAAAAAAGGGAAGATAAAAATATAATAATTGGATCTATTCACAGAATAACTATCCATGTTTAACAATGGCTTATAGAATTAACCCAATATGCAGTTTTTACAGCATCCTTTCTCAACCTTTTGACCCTGGAGGGACCCTTGAAATATTTTTCAGGCCTGCACATTCAGGCTCAAATATAGGCCACAAGTTACAAAATTATTATATTTGTTTCATGTGTAGGCCTGTATATATATATATATGCACTAACAGTGTTCTTAAACTAAAAATAAAGAATGAAACTTATCTCTGTAATGTGAAGTTGCCTGAATTTGAAATACTTTTTTAAATAAATTGTGATCTCCCAGGGAACCTCTGACTTCTCAAGGACAACCTGAGGGTTCCAGAGAACCCTGGTTGAGAAAACCTGTTCTACAGAATTTCAAACCTTTAACTACAGAATTTGGATTGCATAACATACTTGCTTAAAATGTGGCTAGCAAGTGTCCTGCAAATACAACCAGTGGGTGGCAACCAGGTAGCATCGTAAACAAACATCAACAAGCGTTGAGTGTGCTATTTCTGCCATGCATTGTGCCCTGTGTCTCATAACCTTGCCTTTTTCTTTTGTACTTGTCCATGTGTGCAAAGCACACTAAGCCAGGTTGTTGAAAGACCTAGTTCGTCTTGAACCACTAATAGGCAGTATCTAGTGATCAAGTGTCAAATCATACACTTTATATAGCCATCTATCTTGCAATAGTGGCTCTGTATATATTAGAAGCACTTATTGGATAACATCTTAGCTACCTTTGTCACAGCAGGCAGGCTGTCACTTCCTGATTTTAATTGGCTGGGGAATTTTGGAAGTTGAAGTCCACATATTTAAAGTTGCTGAGGCTGAGAAACGCTGGTTTCAAGCAACCCTATTGGTTACTGCAGACTTGTTTTTAATGTACCTATGATGGGTTAAAAAGAAACATCACAAAGACGCAAGGTGAAAGAGCCATTTTGCAGGGCTGTTCTAGTCTTTTTTTCTGAGTCCAGAAGGATAACAAAATCTTCTACTCCAGGGTTCAGATAATACCCCTGAGAGATGTACTATAATATTTAAACAATTAAAAAGGAAGCACTGTAAAGATGATTGTTTGCAGTACAACTAAGGCAGCCCTTAGTTCCTTTGATACTAGAACATTGGGTAAATTACTTATCTGAATCAGTCATATTATATGAAATGCCATCTTTACTTAAGTACCTCCACACAGGCAGTCTGTAAGTAATCATGGAACCCAGTTTGCAAACTTCCAATCTAAAAAATATCTTCCAACATTTACTTACCAATTACAGGATGGAGAACTTTGCTGTTTTTACCCACCCCCAGTGCTTGGCTACAACTTAACATTTCTTATTCTTAGTCATGGTGATCGAAGAATTGTAGGGAGTTGGTCTGTTAATTTCTTGAGGGCCATAAATTCTCGAAGTTTGAAGATAGTTGTTCCAACGTTTTCTTTTAAAGAAACTGTTACATCCTTAAACTCCTTTGCAACGGCTTACATAGGCTATGAGTAGGTAATGCAATGCCTACAGTCACCATTGCACATCTGACATTTTTGGATGGCATTGGCAGTATCACCAAAATAAAAAGTGTAAAAATAAAACACACCAAATCTCACATTTCAGCATTCTTGCCTGACATCTCAGGATTTTTAATGCCAAGGAATGATGCGATCTTAGGATATATTCACTACTTTAAGAGAGGTATTTTGGGTTTTGGTTTTGAAGTTTGAAATTATCTCCCCAGAGAAACTCACTTGCTGCCTAGAAGTGCAATTTCCCCAAGTATGATCAACATTTAAATTGATTTCTAAGGATGTATGAAGATTTTGGAGCAGCTATTGGTTACTTGCTGCTGGTTTTAGTTTTGCATGTAATGATTGGATTGTAAATGATTTGAGATAAATACTTCTGAGCTAAGGAGTCACTGATGCTTTCTTGGAAACAGAAATGGCTTGCCATGACACTATTTTGGAATGCTTTTTTTCACTTCTACTGTAGACTACACCTTTAGAATTTCTTGGTAATCTCCAATGCACGGATCCAACTCTTCTTAGATTTCAAAGGTCAACCAAAATCAACTATATATTGCTACCTCCTATAAGGTGATTGAAGTTGTTCTATGTGCATGCCTGAGTCAGTTTTTGACTCCTGGCAACTGCCTGGACAAGTCCCTGCAATTTTCTTGGCAAGGTTTTTCAGAAGTGGTTTGCCATTGCCTTCTTCCTATGGCTGAGAGAGACTGACTAGCCCAAGATCATCCAGCTGGCTTTGTGCCTAAGTCAGAAACTCAGAGTCTCTGTTTCAAGCCTGGTGTCTTAACCACTACAGCAGACTGGCTCTCATTACTTCCATTTCGTATGATACAAAACTCTTTCTTTACTAGTATTTTCACTTTTAAGCCAAGAGGATTCATGTAAGTAAGTTTACAATGAATTATTGGATAGCCTTTTTTCTTTCAGGGCAAAAAATATTTCTGTCTTGAAATGCTGAGCTAAGACTGATAATAATTTGCTTCAAAATGTTATTAACTTCAGCAAATAACAAATATAATGCTGAGTGTGTGACTGGTTGAGGGTCACCCAGCTGGTTTCATATCTGAGGTGGGACTAGAACTCAGTCTCCCAGTTTCTAGCCTGATGCCTTA
This sequence comes from Candoia aspera, assembly GCF_035149785.1. Lineage (NCBI taxonomy): Eukaryota > Metazoa > Chordata > Lepidosauria > Squamata > Candoiidae > Candoia > Candoia aspera. Next base: position 63,316,967 of record NC_086154.1, on the reverse strand, counting down.
ATCACTACACCAAATGGGTTCTCTACAGATATAAACACTGTAGCCCAATATTTCTGCATGCTGGCGTATTAACTCTAATGGACAAGGGCTTTCCCATTCACAATAGCTGTCTTGTGTGGCAAGATAGTCATAAAACATCAGCTTTCTGTAAAACAAGTGGATGAGATGTTATTTGCCCAAGAACATAAATACAGCGTAGGGATGGGCTCTGATCAAAATGTCAAATTGCATACTTTGTCCTATAAAGCACAACAGTGCATTTATTTCAGACAATTCCAATTCTCTGGAACTCTCTACCCACAAAGGCTCATTTAGCCTCTCCCTCCCAGCTTTTCATAAGGCAATCAAAAGCTCAATCTGCCAGGCTTTCAACCTCAGATCAATGTTTTATAGTGTCCATCTTGACAGCTGCTTGGGGTTATTTTTCCTCATTGTTAACTGACATTTATACTTTATTATATGCTGCCTGGAATCTCAAGGTTGGATGGGTTACAAAAATTATTAAATATAAATCAGACTGAAATATAAATAATTTGAAAGCACTCAATAGTAAACAATTTCAAGATTTTATTGGTGCAGGTAGTATTGAAACAGCAGCATTGGAGGCAGCTGATTTCAAACTGTTTTACCTGCTATAATTTACCACAACTACACATACAAAATTTTAAAGATACATCAAGTGCTTATCACGTATTTAGAAAAAGCACCATCATGAATAAAATTTTGATGGAGAGTAGACTATTAGCAGAATAAACAGTTACTGAATTACAGCAAAACAAGCAATGCAGAAAAAGGACACAAAATTTAAGGCTGCTACATCACTCTGTATAATTTTTCTAAGTACACTTTAGTTCTATGCCCCTACATTTGAATGGTTCTCCGAATGGTTGTGAATACACACATTTTGTGTCTGCTACTTCAGAGGTCACTGGCACACGTAATGTGCATGAACTTCAAACCAATGACTATATGTTTTAAGTAATCCTTAAGTCTTTTAAGGAAGAGTTAAAGGTTTAGTTTATATCACAGCAACTTAGCAGATTCTTGCATTTCAGAGCAGCTTTGCTGCTACAATATATAAGCAACTATCTTCTGCAAAGATCTTTGTCCAAATTATTTATGTATTTAGTTTAGCCTGGAAAGTTAGTTAAACCTATAGTAGCATTATATATTTTTAAAAACCTAGATGAAAGCAGAGAGGCAGGGAAGTTTTAGCAAGATTTTATCTGGTCCAATCTAGATGGTTTGCTGAAGCAGCTTTTCAATGTCATCCTGCATCTTAATAGTTTCAAATTTCCTGCTGTAACGTTTGAAAGGCACCCCATCACGACCAATGAGGAACTTTTCAAAATTCCATGCAATGTCATTGCGGCACACAGGAGACCAAATTACGAATTTTGGATCGGTCATCAGAGACACAGGATCATCATGTGGGAAAGGCAATGATTCTTTCAGTAACTTGAAAAGAGGGTGAGCATTTTCCCCGTTGACTTCACACTTCTCAAACACAGTAAAGTTGGGCTCATATCCATTGCCTGGGCGGACATATTTCAGGGATTTCAGGATCTCTTCATTGGTGGAATTTTCCTGTAACAAAGCAGAAAGTCATGTTATTTACATTCACATATATCATCATAGCATTAGAAAAGTTACCAATTTTGGTTTTACAATACACATTTGCCTTTTTCTTCTAATTTTGTATTAATAGCTATGCTGCAGTGCAAATAATATTTTCATCCAGAAAATATAAATTACTGTCCCTTCAGATGCTTTTTTAGAGTTTTACCTGTTACAGTAGTTATGCAGCTTAAGCTTGTGGACAAGATGAAGTGCTGCGCAGAAAGAATATTTCAGTTACTGATTCTGCTAACGCAATAGAACTACCATGATCTGACACTTCCTATTCATTACAGAAAAATGATTAAGCCAAGTCATTTACTCAAGTGGTACAAGTCAACTGATGTTGCCAAGTACTGACTAACCACACTAGCACATAGCTTTCTCTTTCCTCTATTCTATCTACAGCTCTTTCCCATTCATACTTTCACATCTCAGACCCTATTTTTGCAAAGGTAAGACTGACGTCTTTCTTTGCTATAATCTTTCCTGCACATTGCCCTTAAGGTGTGGCTGGAAAGTGCAGCTGCAAGAATCCCTTATCAACCATTTCAACGGTCAAGTGGCATAAATCAACATAATCTAGTACACTGGGATAATTTAAGTTGGGATCTTTGGGGTACAGGAGTTGTCTCCTGGAAGGTTATGAACTTATTCAAGTTTAATGCATCCCACCCTTTTACGCAGATCAATCTTCCATAATGGTTGAGCCAGGGCCAGACTACATATGTTTAAAATTCCTACAGAAGGAGAAAAAGCTTTTATTTATTCAACGGAAGGCATAGCAATATTTTGAAAAAAGCTTGAATGTCTGCAATTCCCCAATCCACATATTCAGAACAAAGACTATGATTGTGAAGGTGAATATTAATTCCTGTATTAAATTACTCTTCACTGTACCCTCCAAAGACATGAAAGTAGTATAAACAGCTTATCTCATTCCAGTCCTAAAGAACATCAAGCATATAACAAACTTAGATATTATTCTAAATTATGTTAAATTTTAACTCATAGAAAGAAAAAAAACTTTACAAGTATATTTTCCTTCCTTTTCTCCAGCTTAAGCTAATGGTAATTAACTGGTAATCTGTATAAACCTGGTTAACCCAGACCAGTGTTTCTCAATGTTGGCAACTTTAAAATGTGTGGAGATTACTAGCACTCCCACTGCATAACTTCAAACTAATTTTCTAACATATTGTACTATATTGGAAAGTAGATCAGCCCTGCTCTCAAACCTGACTAACTGTATATGGAAACCGAGGCAATCATGCAAGAGAGTCCTTGGACTGTCTTCTCTGAGAGCATAAAAAGGTTCTCCAAGGCGCCCACTCAGAATTGCTCGGTATTATTTCCTCTGTTAGGACTTCAGTTAAATGCATAACACAGAAAAATACAGTCACAAATCCTTCCCCGCCATAACACTCCCACGCCATGAGATGACCTTAAGGGAGACGAAGCCTTTCCAGGAAAAGCTAAGGCAGCCGAGCCCCCACTTTCGATATCGCTCCTCCTTTTGCCTGATTAGTGGGTGGGTTTCATTCTTTATTTCTGAGGGGACTTTCCCGTCTTTTTTTTACCCTCAGCCGGTCAGAGCTTTCGGGAAACACAGAAGTAACTTTTAAGAGCAGTTTCCATCTGCTGTAGGGTGCTTTTCCAGCATCCCCTTGCTCCCAGACATGCCCCGGGCTTGTTTTCAGCTACAGGATGTTTTAAAGAGGCCACCTTCCCACCACTAGAGCCAGGCTTTACAAGCCTAGGATTGCGACCATTCGCACCACCGAGCCTTTGGACCGCTCAACTCGCAAAGGCTGCGCCACAGCCAAGGAGCAACTTTCGCTCCAAGCTGCCGGCCGCTTTTTTCAGCAGCGCAGCCCCAGCTGAACGAGCTCGCCCCCGGCAAGACTTGATACCTGCGGATACCATACCTGGTGACCAAACTGGTTAGAAGGGAAAGCCAGCACGGAGAACCCCTGAGGACCGAAACGCCGCTGCAGTTCACGGAACTGCGTGAAGTCCCGGGTGGTCGTGCCTCAGAGCGAAGCCACGTTGGAAACCAGCAACACCCTTCCCCGCAACGAGCCCAGATCAACGGGCTCCGAAGCCCCCAACGGCCGCGCCGTAACGCCAGCCAGACTATTCCTCCTCGGCGTAACGCCAGCCATCGCAACGGCACTGAAGAAGCTACAGGAACTGCGCGGGCAACGCGCAACTTCGCTCCCTTTAAGAGCCCCAGCCAGCAATCCCGCCCACCAACCCATTGCACTTGCACAGCTAAAGCCCCACCCCGCTCCTATGTCCTAATTCGAAGCGGCTGGGGCCACTTTAAGCTGCCCCCCCCGCTACGAGAATGCCAGACATGCGCAATTCCCATTATTTGGAAGGTTGAAGTTGAAAGGCGCTGCAGTATTTGTGTTCTTGCGGTCGGTGGTGTTTGGTTTAAATGAATAAAAGCATTAAAAGAGGCCTAGTCTAATTTTGAAAAGGGAAGCAGCCATTTCTACTCGTGAAGTGAGATCATACGTAAAGAGCCATTTCCCAGCCCTTTTCTGTCATACAAAGATAAGAAAAAAGATGGTCACGTAGCCTGAAAATTCTTTGGACGAGCGCCAACTTCTCTGCGCTCTCGCAAGCGGGGGAAGGTGCCGGTGATCGCTGTGATGGAGAATGAAGCGCTAGATAGGCTGACAAATTCCAGCCGCAGGTTACTGAACGCGACGCTAAGGAAGTTTCACTAGTTGTTAATTTGTTTCCAGGCCCAATCGAAGCTGCTGGTGCTTTTATCTTTAAAGCCCTAGATGCTTGTGGGCCAGATTTATTTTATTTATTTATCAAATTTGTCACCACCCATCTCCTCCCACCAGAGGGACTCTGGGCGGTTTACAACAAAATAATCACTAAAACAATAAATATATAACAATGCATTATAAAATTACATATCACTAACAAATGACATTATTATTTATTATTCCAGATGCTGGAAGATGGACCTCTCCTGTCTAAAAACTGTAGTAGAAGTATTTAAAACACCCTTTACTGGTTTTTTTATGGCTTTGCTTTTGTGACATACCTGCCAATATAAGAGGGACTTTGAACTGGCCTCAGTGTGGGGGGTCAGAAATTTTGTAAATTTGTTTGCTCAGACTTTTTTTGTTGAGTTTGCAAATTGCACTAAGCCATACTTTAATTAACCATGGTGTATGAAGAAATAAGGGACTCAGTGGTGCTGCAGGTTAAACCACTGAGCTGCTGAGCTTGCCAATCGGAAGGTCGGCGGTTTGAATCTGCGTGACGGGGTGAGCTCCCGTTGCTAGTCCCAGCTCCTGCCAACCTAGCAGTTCGAAAACATGCAAATGTGAGTAGGTTAATAGGTACCGCTTTGGCAGGCAGGTAACGGCGTTCCGTTTAGTCATGTCGGCCACATGACCACGGAAGTGTCTACAGACAAACGCTGACTCTTCGGCTTTGAAACGGAGATGAGCACCGCCCCCTAGAGTCGGACACGACTGGACTTAATGTCAAGGGAAACCTTTATCTTTACCCTATGAAGAAACCACATTTGGCTGGATTCACTGTAGTTAGAGGTTGTTATGTTTCTTGTGAGGATACAACTGAAAGAGGGAGTACTGGGTATGATACTGTGCATTCTTAGAAGAAAGGTAGGATATATATCTAACAAGCATAAACAATGGTGGCTTAGGACAATGGCTAAGCACCACATTATGGCTTAGTGCAGTGCATGAATCCCTCCTTTTTCCTGACTCATCCTTCCTGTTGTATTTGACTGCCTTTCAATACTATTTATGGTTACACTCTATTATTATTTTTATTATTTTAAAGATTTTTTTTAATATTAATTATCCTGAGTCCTGATATCCATTATGAAAAGTTATTTATAAATATCCAAATAAATAAAAATATGTAAAGGTTTTGTGGAACAATTACCAGCCACTTCATCTCTCATACAGTCACCCAGCTCACTCTGGGTGATGCCACATCTTACCATGTTTTGGATTCAGACCAAACAATTCCATATTTTTTTTGGCAATAGTTGCACTGCTTTAAGAAACATACAGAGAGACAGCATCTGTTCATTGGCCCTGGTGCTTACTGTCCGTGGGGTTGTGTGCTACCTAAAGGAGCTGATCTGTGACTTGGGGTCCTCCTGGAGCTGTGGCTCCTACTTGAAGAGCAGGTGGAGGTTCTGACCAGGGAGCCTGCATCTGTCTTCAGCTGATACACCAGTTATGACCCTCCTTGGACAACAAAGCCAGGGCAAACTCATGAACACCACATGACTGGACTACTCAGTGTGCTGTATATAGGCCTGCTTTTGAAGATGACTAGGACTCTGCAGCCGGTCAGAGTGCAGCAGACAGACTCCATGACAGACCTGTATTAGTACATAGAGTTAGTCCCATGTTATGGTCACTGCACTAATTACCAGTAACTTCTGGACCCAATTCAAAGTGCTGGTCATTACCTATAAAGCCTTGTCTGCTGTGATGCTGGGTTATATGAGGGGCTGCCTCCCCAAATTGGAATCTCTCCATCTGGTCCAGTGATTGAGAACATGGTGTATAGAAGGTCCCATGTGAAGTAGGAGGGGTGTGGACCAGAAGCAGGCCTTTTCGGTAGTTGCCTCTGCACTGTGGACCATCTTTCCCCTAGAGCAATGGTCCTCAAAGTGTGGTATGGGGACTCCTGGGGGTCCCTGAGACCCTGTCAGAGGGTCCGCAAAGTCAAATAAACACTTTAAAAATTCTCACTTTTAATTTCTAATACAATAAATATTGATAGGTGTAACCCGCATAAACCAAAGCTCTTTGGGGTCCTCAATCATTTTTATGAATGTAAAGGGGTCCTGAGACCAAACTGTTTAAGAACTGCTGCCCTAGAGAAATACATGACAGACTTAAGACTGTTCTTTTGCATTGGGCTTAGGATGAAGATTTTGAGCAACCATCTTGTTTTTCTTATGTATAAGTCTTGTTTTTAATTGTATGGTATTCTGCTCTGTCTCTGAAAATTGTTGCTTTTTATAACTATTGTAAGATAAATATATTAATAAATAAATAGACCCCACCATCACCTCCTGCATGGAAGTTTTTGCCCTAATACGTGTGTTCACCTTTATGAGTTTGGCTAGAGCAGCCTAATACATATGAAGCAGAGTCCTGCAGGTTGAGCTCAACTCCTGCTGATTACATAGACACATCCATAGCCTTTTCTTGGCAGCATGATGGAGGGGGCTTGCCATTGCCTTCTGGTGGGATGCTTTTCTAACTTCCGAGTCTAATGTTCAAGATGGGGGCTTTTGGGTGGTCTCCTGTTCGAATGCCAACCACATCCAACCTGGCTTCCCTTCTGGAAAATACTTCACTGCATTAGTGTGCAGTATATAACATTTGTAGTAGCATTTGTTAGAAACAGAGACAGATTAGAGGATGTTTCTCAGCAAAGGAATCATGGCCTTAAAAGGACATACACTTCCCTCAACAAGCTTTGGGAGTTTCCCATTATTGCATTAGCATAGGTGGGGGGTAACCTTTTCCTGGCCAAGGGCCCCTTAACTTTGGGAACTGTTGAAAGTTGCAGTGGGTGGAGAGAGAATGCAAAGTGGGCAGGTCCATTTCATACATGTAGGGGAGGCTGGGATGGAGTTTTGGGGGGCTAAAATAAAAAAGCTCTGGATCATCCTTGGACTGGCACCTCCTGTCATGGGCCACAGTTTAAGAAAGCACTTTTCTCAAGTGCTTCACATGAAGGGAATGTCCGCTTTTGCGGTTTGTTCTGGCTGAAGGCATAGAAGGTGCTGATTGGGGAATTCTGGGAGTTGAAGTCCACACATCTTAAAAGTTGCCAAGCTTGAAAAGCAGTGGTGTAGAATACTCCTGTAATAGAGCAAGGTAGAGCCACTGCACAGGAGTTTAAATGTGGCATAGATTTATTTGTGGAACCCAGCTCCTCATAATCTTTATAATAACCGTGTGAAAAAGGTTAGAGCAAGAAAAAGATGATGTGCCCACATCCACCGAGTGAACTTTATAACCACAAAGGAATATGTGTCCCTCCGGACTGCCTTATTCCAGCATTCTAACTATTATAATTAGCTTATTTTTATTAGCGAAGCAGAAGTTCAAATTGAAATATAGTCTTGGAATACATACACCACTGGTTAGAGATGGGGAAGTGGAAAGCGGAAGAAATTTCAATGTGTCATTCATTCTAACTGTGTGCTGTTGTAACAGCACCTTGGAAACGATCTGAAAGGAAGGCGCACCCTTACATTTTGCTAAAAACAAACACTTAGTTCCTCTTGCCACTTCGTTTATAAGCTTGGGAAGTTGGCTATTTCATAAGCATCTGCTCACTGTTGTTTAAATAAAAAATACTTTTACGCCTGTAACAGCTACATACGAATGCCTTCCAGCTCCTCAGTGCCTGTTGAATGTCATTTATGAGCAAGTATCTTGCCAGCCCAGATGTACAAGCTGGATTTAGAAGAGGTAGGAACACCTAAGATCATGTTGTGAACATTTGATGAATAATGGAATAATGGAAAAGTCAAGGGTTTGAGCCACCTCATCTGCCTATTGAAGAATATGTATGATAACCAGCAAACAGCAAATAGAATGAAAAATTGAGCAACTAAATGATTCAATACTGGAAAGGAGAGCACTGTGGTTGCAAACTGTCACCTTGTTTATTCATTTAACTTATATGCAGAATATATCACAAGAAATGAAGGACTAGAAGTTGCAATTGGAATTAAAATTGCTGGGAGAAACACCACCAAACTCAGATATGCAGATGATACCTGCGTGTTATTGTTGTTGGCTGGAAGTGAGGAGGACTTAAAGAATTTCTTGTTGAATGTGAAAGAAAGAATGCAAAAACTTGTCTGCTGCTCAATATTAAAAAAAACTAAGAATCTTTCAAAAGGGAATGCCAACCCAATGCAAATAGATGAAATAATAACAAACTATCTTCCTGAGTTCAAAGATTTGCAGGTATGGTAACTATACCCATTAAATAAAGAGACATCTGCCATTTTGGAGAAACACTATGATAGATTGGACAAAATTTTAAAGTGCAGAGATATCATACTGACAGCAAAGATATTATTATCAAGCCATGGTCTTCTGTTATAACGTATGGTTGTGAAAACTGATAATCAGAAATGCTGATCAAACTGATGCCTTGGAACTGTGGTGCTGGAGAAAATTGTTGAGAATACCTTGGCTCATAAGAAGAACAAATCAATACTGGATGAAGTAAAACCAAAGTACTCACTGGAAAGGATCATACAATGATGAAGCGAAACCTTACAATTTTTAAACACACAATGCAAAAGCAAGAGTTGTTGGAGAAGAGCCTGATGCTTGAAGAAATCAAAGGCGGTCGAAAAAGAGACAAACAAAAAACCAAGATGGCTTGATACTGATGACACAAACAAGAGCTTGCAGGGGCGCAAAGAAGCAGTTACAGTTGTCTTTTGGGTTGCAATCAACTGAACCACTGAACAAAAACAAATCTTGCCAGCATGGAGGAGGGTACAGAGGAAGGAAAGTGAAGCTACATTCTCACTGATAAATATCAAAGAAAGCAAGTTGTGTCAGGCAGCAGTGGGATTCAAGTTGTGTTGTTTTCAGTGTTACAGTTATAACCACAGAGTACTTTCTGCAGTGTCATTTACCTTCCAATGTAAGTTTCAATGAAGAGTGTCCTTAGCTTCTTCCTGGTATCTGCTTTGCTGCTAGTAGCTTTAATTTTAAAGGGGGTAATTTGTGGATTTGAAAAATAACTGCATTGAAATCCCAGATAAGTCCTGCTACAGGATAAGGAGCTGTATTTTATGAGGGCATTGGAAGGTCAGGGCTCCCATATTAGCTGCTAAATTCAGACAGCCATTGGATGCTGTAAATAGTTAACATTTTCCATAGAATTTTTCTGCTACCTAGTGATAGTCCAGATTTTTATTTCTAGGTCTGGCAGCTCTAGAGAAGGTGCAGGGATGGTCATTAGTTTAGATGGTTAGGGTTAGTCTACCTGTTGACTACTTCGGTGTGGGGTGCCACAGGGGGTTCTTTTTTCCCCCTTCCCTGTTGTTTAGCATTTACATGAAACTTCTGGGAGAGAGAATCTGTCAATTTGGGTGAAATATCAGTATGCTGAAGATTTTCAAATATACTATCTTGGGCTAAGACAGTGATGAGGTGGAAGTCTTGACATGGTGTCAGAAGACTCTAAGGATGTGGTTGGAGATAAACAAGTTGAAGCTGAATCCCAGCATGGCTGAGACTGTCCAGAAACCATCTGTCACTGTAATTGCTCCAGTAGTTGTGCTGGATAAAGTAGCACTTTCCCTGAAGGAGCAGATCAGCAACTTCAGGTCCTCCTAGACTTGACTCACAGCTACTACTGGGTAGGCAGGTAGAGGCTGTAACTAGGGAGGCTCCAATCAGCTTCAGCTGGTGGTCCAGTTGTGGCCCTTCTTGAAGGAGGTCCTGGCCAGTGATTCATAACCTCATCATCATCTGGTTAAATTACTGCAATGTGCTCTACTTGGAGTTGCCTTTGAAGACTACTCAGAAGCTGCAGTTGATGTAAAATGCAGCATCTGTGTGTTGGCAAACAAATCACAATACACACTTGTGTTATGAATGCAGCACTATCTATGGGTACAATTCCAAGTGTTGTTTCTGACCTATAAAGCCTTTTCCCGTTTGGCACCAGGTACCACATGCTTCAAGTGGATCCTACCTCCTGATATGGATATGCTAAGGGTTCCCTCCATGAGAGATTTGGGGGAGAGCAAGAGATGAAGGTTTCTCAGTGGCAGTGGTCACCCTTCTGGAACAGCCCCTCAACAGAGATCCAATTGGCACTCTTGCTCATGAGTTTTAGAAAGCTATGAAAATAGAGCTATTCAGAAGGATGTTTGAGACATGAGATGTGGTTGTTGGACTTTTAATATTACTTTTAATAGGATGAAGCTATGGTTTTATTGGTTGTTTTTTGCTACATGCTGATGTGATTTTTAAATGTTACCTTAACTGTATACTTCTATGAGTCCTCACAGAGTGTAGTAGTATAAAAATATAGTAAATATAGTTAACAAAAATGGAGATACAAGAGGCAAAGTATTCCCTTGCAAATTAAATATGTAGTTTTGATTTTATGTTGCATGTAAACTTGTATGTAAACCATGCAAAACAAAACATGATCACAATGTGGATACATATTTTAATTTCTGTAAACCCAACTTCTCCCCTTTCACCACAATGGTTAATTCTTCCATTCAAAGGAAGAAAATAGTAGTCTAGCTGGTTAGACAACTTTCTTGGGCACCTGTGTATACTACAATCAAGAATGCTGAGCTAAATATATACAAAGTTAAACATATACTAAGAGTAACACCTTGCCAAGACAAACTTTAATTTGCCTTTGTCCCCCTGCATGTCACTGGGTGCAATATGCTTTTACTAACAGACTCCCAGCCTCACACATATAATGGTTGGTCAGCTGGACTAATTCCTCTTTCTCATGGAAGGTAGCACTGATTTCCTCTGCCTTCAGTTAAAGAGTAAAGAAAATTTGGAAGTCTTCAAAAACAAAGATAAAAGTTTGTGAATAAAAATGTATGTAATAATTGTGATCTTGAGGATGTGTTAATCTCTTTGACATTGTCATAAATATAAATCTATTAGAGGACCATGCATGATGCAATATAGTACGAACTGGAACAAATGTAACACATTGTAAGTCATATTACATATTTAAGCAGTATATACTTAGCACTCTTAGTAAATCTGTTGTATGTACTCTTATTTCTTCAGCTTCATCCATGAAGTAATGTGGTATCTTAATAATTTTGACCTCTTTCTCCCTTTCCTAGGATGGGAGTATTTACATTCTGGTTTAGATCTTACTACCTGATACAAGAACCACCATTTTCTGTGTTGGCCTTCTCAGTACCATGCTATATGTTTTAACAGTTTAATCTATTAATGACAGAGAAGTATTTACTAGAAGACAGAGAAAGTCTCACTTGTTGATTCAAACAAGCTAGAGAGGGGAAAGTTTAGTAAAATCTTTCAGCAATGTGATCTGAAGCCTATGGGTTTAGTAGTCTATAGGGTTTACTGCTAATTTTAATGATTGACTATATTAAAAACACAGTATGCAGCCTGCCCAATAGTTGGGCATCACTGCTACACAGAATTCTTCACTACCAGGATTTAACATTACAGGTACATTAACTCCTGTGTACATATACAAAAATGCACATAGGCATTTTTTCCTACAGTATTATTTTAACTTTGCTTGGCATATTAATGATCACTTTCTAGAAACTCTGCTATGTAGTTAAACTATTTTGTATATGCATGCTTAATCTGCCAATGGAAGCATAAATCTTCCCTGAGAGAAAGGAGCTGCTCTCCTGTGACACTCCAACCCCACTTAGGTAGCAAGCTTGAGGGTTGTTACTAGTTGCTGATACTCACCGTTTTCTTTAGGCGCAAGATTAGCCAATAGATGTTCAGGAGTAAAAGAGTTACTATGGCTTTTACACTGTAGAAATATGCTAAAATGGAAATGTTTTAGGTTTTCTTTAGATTTTCTTTTGAATCAGATAATTCAAACTCCAAGTCAAGATTTATATTTGCAGAACAACAGTGAGAAATACAAACAACCACAATACAGGGAGCTTAGAAAACTGCCTTTATTCTATTAGTTGTTGGAAACAAGAAATAGAGAAGAGAGTTTAGTTTGCTGCAGAACAGCAGGACATTCACAGGATGGGAATTTGGCCAGCAGATGATAAGCAAAAGTTTATGTTCAGACTGGAGCCGGAGCCAGATCCAGCAGGGGTTAACTTAAAGCTTCTGGAACATTCGGTGACCTTTAATGTAAAAATAATGGCCTTTCCCTTACTCCTGAAGGAGGTATTAAAGATGACTTTTCTGGGCATGTTTAAGTCATACAAATGACCTGGATAGTTACAAATGTGGGAAGGGCATCATTCTCCAAGTACGTTCTTAAAAAAATCCAGAACACCTTACGCAGAAGTTACAAGCAACAGTATTAGGAAATCCAATTATACAAAAAATACTACATCTAACTGGGGCAATATAGATTTATTTTTTGGTAACACACAAAGTGGCACTAATTACATAGTAACTATAAGGTAACTAACATGAAATCACAGAACTGTCACTTCATAGCTGGGTGGGACTTTTGGTGTTTCAGAGAAATAATTTTCCAACTGTTATTTTATGCTTCAGAGCCTTCACACAGAAGGAGGAGAAAAAAAGTCCTTTTAAAGCGAAAACACCGAACTTATTCAGGACCTTTCCACAGCTATGTGTACTGCACCTGAATAGGCTAGAACATGTTAGTTATGGAGTAGTTACAGCCCAATTCTCAGTGTTACCAGCTTTTTCCCATTTGCAAAAAAGCAAGAAGTTAGAGAATTGTCTTGAATTAGTGCCTGGCATATTCTGCATGGCATACTCTGCAAATGCAGAAAAGGTTTTGTTAAAGGAATGTTGAAGTTAACCCTTATGTGCACAGATGTATTTGATGCAGACCATTATAAAAAAATCATGGTTGGCTTCTAAATACTGGTAGCAAGACTCGATTTTAAATCTCTTAAGTAAATTATAGATAAATGAAAAAGGCTGGTAATCATACACTAAGATTAATAAACAGCACTTCAAAAATTCATTGAGTGCAGGGCACTGCTGCAGCCATCTTCCCCTGGCTGTGCTTACAACAGAAGGCACCCAGATTTTTTCTTGCCACGTCGGGCTTGTAAAGCAGCTCTAGTAGCCATTTCAAAAACTTCCCTCACGCCGTCTTTGGTCTTTGCACTGCATTCCATATATCCAAAAGCACCAATGCGATTTGCCATATCTCTACCTTCTTCAGGTTTGACTGGTTCCTATTAAAAAAAAAAAAAAAAAAAAGCCAATGAATATGAATGTAAAGGATTTTTAAAAAAAAATAGTATTTCCAGTCCAGATACAGTTCAGTCTCTATATTGACTAGAACAATTTGGGGCCATTCTTTTATAGCACATGAAGACTTTCTATAATTAATGTGATTTTAATACTAGCCAGTTTTTAATGTTTAAATTCAATATAAACGCACATTACAATAATATTTCACTTAACATTTCTTGCCTGTAGCTCTGGGGAGCCCATCACAGTATGTCGGATATTCTTATTGTGATTTAGTAACTTTAAAATTTTAAGTATGTTTCATAATCATATGTAATGTGGTGGCAGGTCTTCTATTTGAGTTTCTCTATTTTTATTCCAGAAAAGTCAGAAAATAAGTTCTTATCCTGCTGGTATTCAACTTCTAGTCTGACTTTTCAAAAGCCCATAAAGTTAATTAAAGACGGAAGTGATATTTTTCTGTATTTTGTTATAAAATGGAATTTAAGGTGGCTTGCATTCAACACCACCTGTATCAGAAGATAAAACCCAATTAAATATACCTTATACTTCCACATTTTTATTTTAAATAAATGTTTGTGCTTTTTAACATTAAAGATAATCCCAAAGTAAATTCTATGATGGTTACATGTAAATGGAATGGTCACCTGAAGTATAGCAGTCTAGAAATGGCAGTTTCCTAGACCGCTAGGATGGTCATTCCCTCTGCGTGTAGCAACGTACATAACTTTTCTCCATACTTTAGAAACCTATTTATGGTTTTTAAAGTATGGAGAGAAATATTGTGTTACAACTTGGCATGAACCTAGAAGGTGGAATGGAATGATTTTGGATGTTTTTTAACTCAGTTACTTTGTTTCTCTAGCTTTCCATTCTTTTTCTTCTTTCCATAATTTGTCCAATTTTAAATGCTGGGGAAGGTTTCTGGAACTTGACTCAGGAGGAAGCCAGGTAAAAGGGCAAATCTTGTAACTCTTTTTCCTCACTCCCCACCCTTTGGAACGCTCACCTTGGTGCTGGGATAATTAGCAAGAAGAGAATTCAGGTTTGCATTTACATTCACTGGAGAGCAAGGGACTACAAGAGAGTGAGCAGGCACACAATGGGGAATACATATGGAAAGGAATGAGCTAGTGAGCAGCTTCGGAGGCAAACAAAAGCCTTCAGTGTGAACTTTTTAGGGATCTGTTGCGCTGGGGAGAAAAGCAGCTCGGGAAGTGATAGCTTGTTTAAGCAATCTCTCTGCTCTGCGAGAGGGCAAAAAGGGGGGGGAAAATGGGTCAGGCACAGGACGTGTACTGACTGTAATGGCAAACACATGCCTGAGGGAAAGATACTGCAAAGGTTGTAAATGAGGGCATTGGTTGCAAAGTTACTTTATCATCACTGTTGTAACTGTGAATGGTTGCTGTCTGAGGCAGTCGCTAAACAAGGACCGTCTGTCTAACCAAAACTGGCTTAGTTTATTTGACAAGACTAACAACAACAACAACAAAAGAGGACTTGCCTGCTTCATTTTAGCCAACTCCCGTCTTGTGTGTTCGTCATTCCTCAAATCCTTCTTATTTCCTACCAGAATGATGGGTACGTTGGGGCAGAAGTGTTTCACCTCTGGAGTCCACTTCTCTGGAATGTTTTCTGAGGTGAAGCAAAAGTCAGAGATCAAATCTTCAACCAAGATTAAACCAACAACATGATTTTGTTATCCAAATACAGTCATGGGAACTAATTTCCCCATTTCCTCTCTACCATACAGCAGCTACCTTACTGGAGTAGTTCCCCACTGTCTGTTTAACACAGCAGCCATGACAACTAGTGGAGGCTGTGTTGGAAAATATGTTCTCAGAAATATTGCTAGTTAAGTAAAGCTTATATGAACAGTTAAAGTCACAGCTTTTCCAAGCGAAGGAAGCTAATATCATGCATATCTCTATGAATCCTGTGCATTTAAAATAAGACTCTGCCCTTTTCTTTCAGGCAAGGGCATGAATCTATGAAGACGAATTTCCATTACAAGAGGGAAATTATGTTGTGACTGTACTATTGCCTCACAGTTGTTTTTATCTCATATATATTTGTACAGGCTGCTGGTAGTCCTTGCTTAACAATGGTAATTGGGACCAGCAACTCCATTGCTAAGCAACATGGTAGTAAAGCGCGACACCACTGCACTGATTTATGACAGCAGTTACAGCTGTCCCAGTTGCCATCATTAGGCAAATCCTGCATGGTTGCAGTGTCCTGCGGTCATGTGATTGCCATTTGTGACCTCCTGCCAGCTTCCCCATTGACTTTACTTGTTGGAAGCTGGCAGTGAAGGTTGCAAATGGCAATCACATGACCATGGGACTCTATGACTGTCATAATTGTGAGCCAGTTGCCAAGCACCCAAAATCGTGATCACATGACAGCCACAGGGACATTGTGACAGCCACAACTACAAGGACCTATTGTAAGTCCCCCTCATTCAGCACCATCGTAACTTTGAACGGTCACTGAACAAGCATTAAACGAGGACTACCTGTACAATAATTTACAGAATATGGCATGCATTTCAATTTCATCTACTTACCTAAACTATCAGGACTATCAATTGAAAAACACATAAGTATAACATCAGTGTCTGGATATGAAAGCGGCCTAAGTCGGTCATAGTCTTCTTGTCCAGCTGTATCCCATAAGGCCAGCTCCACCTACAGGAATAACAAGAACATTCATCCCAGAATAGGAACAAAGTACCCTGACAAAACATAGCTAGCCAAGATTAATTTCATAGGATGCCCACCTCTCCTCATCCATATAAGCATTCTTACTTCAAGAGAAGGCATCCTGTGCTATGTATGATCTTCACCTGTGATGACAAAGCTAGGGAGTAATTCCTTGTTTTTGGTGCTTACCCTGAAGTGGTAGAACAGACTACCATAAGAAGTTCAGAGTTCTTTGCTGGTTTGTTGAAACAAATGGTTAAAATCCTACATGTTCAAACATTCAGTGTGCTCATTATTACTAAATGTGACTGTTTTATGGATATTAATAGCATAGCATAAATTAATTTAAATATTTCAGAACTGAATATTCAGACCCAGTCCAATTTGCAAATTATTTATAAGAAATAAATCCTATATCAAATTACGGGTTAATTTCCACTTTGTTTTTCTTTATGTGCAATTGCAAATGCTTCTGTACAACAAAAATGTAATGTTGAGATCTACAAAGATCAACACCACACCATTTAAAGGCTTCAGATGTGATGTCAAAGCATCCTGGAGTCAGATGTCACCTTCCTTTTTTCAGTAGGAGAGTTTACGAATGGAAGAGATTTTACCATTGTGAGAAAAGCATTCCAGATCCAACGCATGGCATTAAACTTTAGTTCACATATGTTAATCTATAAAGTTTTTAAACAGAAATTGGCAATGGCAGAAAACCATACCTGCTTTCCATCAACTTCAATATCTGCTACATAGTTTTCAAATACTGTAGGAACATAAACCTCAGGGAACTGGTCTTTACTAAATACAATCAGCAGACATGTCTTGCCACAGGCACCATCACCAACTATAACCAGTTTTTTCCGAATGGCTGCCATAACTGTGAGAGAAAAACATATTATTAAAATATGCAACAGTTTTTTTTTTTTACTGAAGATACTGAAGAGACAAGGAAAATGATATTACTGAAAGTCAACTTTTAGCACTTGTATCATTGCTATTTCCTCCATCCAGAAATTTTCTGAGGTCCCAACCTTTATTAAAGATAAATTAAACAAAACAAAATACTTTTACTGGTGCAATAGGAAGATCTCACTATACAATCAGAAAATACCGTCTTCCATATGCTTCTTGCCGTTAGGACTATAACTGCATCCATCTCTCAATTCATTCCTTAAACACAACAATGAAATCTAAGACTTCTGACTTAAAGAACCTAGTTTGGCTTTTTTTGTAGAACCCAATATGCATTGTAGTCTGGTGCAAAATACATACATAGAATTAAAGAATATTGAACTTGAGGACGTATTTTGAGTCCAGAATAGGACAGACTCCACAAATCTCTTAAAAAAAAAGTCTAACCTTTTTAAAAAATTTCAACAGCATAACTGAAAGGAGAATGATTTTATTGCTGCCAAACAACTGGAAATCAGAAATCTTGGCCACTATCCAGAGATCTACCAATTGACCCAGTTCTCCTTTGTGTCCTTTCTGACTTAATCGTTTCCTTACAAGCCACTGCCTCTCCTCTCAACTCCTCTAAACCTCCCTTGTTGTGTACACAACTTCCAGTTCCTTGGATCATAATTTTCTTCTTAGCTGAAAAACTGCAGATGCTTTTCTACTTCAATCTACAGCGTTGTTATCACTGTATTCCTATAGTCTCAACAGCACAGGAAAATAGAAAGGAAATAATGGGCATATATAATGATGTAACAGCCATCTCTAATTCTTTGCCATACCAAAAATATTAAATATTATTTCCTAGTCCTGCAGATAATTCATTAACTGTGTAAAGAAGAACAGACTGGAAACTCAAGTAAACTAATCCATACTGAGCCTTAAGTCTGAGGCTGTGCTGTAAATAAAAACAGCATGCCCATACCAGTCTATCTTTTTGTTTACCCATCCCATTCTTCCAGCAGGCTCTATTACAGCTAGATAAAATTAAGTTGACTTCCCTAAAGTTGCTCAATTTTACAAAACATGTTTTTATACATATAAAAAAACAAACAACAACAAAACAGGTGATACAATGCCACTTTAGGTTTATGCTCAATGTAAGTATTAATTATTTACATGTATATTATTTAATCCCTTATGTTTTAAGTAAGTAAAACAATCTTAGTCTTAGAAATATTTGAACAGCCATGTTGCTTAACTGATACATTTACTATACTACACTGAATCACAATTCCTTTGCTCTTCTCATTTCCCTGTTTGTGGTTTTTTCCCCCAACTTTTTCCTTTGCTTAAATCCTTTTCTTTTGTACAATTACAGTTCAAAGCTTTTTCAGTTCTTTTAAAACTATACTTTTTAAGATACTGAACCCAGTCAGGTGTATCAAGCCAAATACACTTATGCGGTCCATCTGGGAATGTTGCTCCCTCAATGGAAGTGATCCAACCACAGGGGGTATAATCCAACTTTCAATTGGTCTTCAAGGGCAACCCCATGTAGAGTGCATTGTAGTAATCGAGCTGTGAGGTGACTAGGGCATGAGTGACTGTCTGAATGGCCAGGATGATGTTACAAAGTATACACAACTGATTTTGTGACTTGAAATGTGAGGGAACATTGCCACTAATTTTTGACAATTACACTGCTGAAATTCATCAGTACAAGATACAAGAATTGCATGTGGCTTGCAGTTGCTGACTGCCCGCTGTGTTGTGCAGCTCATTCACGAAAATATAGAAGAGTATCAGATTCAAAACAGTAACCTGGAATACAACTAACTTCCCTTAGCAACCAACATAATTGTTTCAGTGTACAACACTGACTTGATTTAATGTGCTACAGGATTTATTATTTTGTTGTAGCAGTCCAACACAGCTACTTTGTAAACTGATATAATCCCTTCATGAGACAATACATTACACCTTCAAACAATACATTAGATCCTCTCTGGGCAGCCTTTTACTCCCCGCCCCCCCCCATCCCTACAGCCTTGTGAAAAAGGATTGCCATGAAGTATAGGGGATTGTTTGTAAAGGGGGAAATAAGATAGAAGTTAGCTCCCCATTTCCTCCAATATATTTATTTGCTGTCTTAGAAGCCTTCCTATGGACAGAAAGCCCCTGGAGAATAAGAACTTCCAAAGTACAACTCTGCTTGTTTCAGAATCTTAAAAAAGACATGCATTTCATCAAATTTTATTTATACTTGGCATCACGTGGCAGTACTGGCAGGCTACCAGACTCCATTCTTGGACCTAAAGACCTTATGTACTTTTGCAAAATTTGAAAATACTTAGACAACATCAATTCCCAAGAATGTTGCTTGCTTAGTAACTTGGTCAGAGGCAATAAAACTGATGTTAGTTAGATTAGTATTACAGGTGGTCCTCGCTTAATGACCACTCATTCAGCTACCATTCAAATTTAAAATGGCACTGAGTGAGTGGTAATTATGACTGGTCCTTGTACTTAACAGCTGTCACAGCATCCCATGGTCACATGATTGCGATTTGCGATTTTCCATGCTGGCTTCCAACAAGCAAAATCAGTGGGGAAGCCAGCAGGACGTTGCAAAGTCACGGTCATATAAGGTCCTCCCTTAATGGTGACCGGGACTGTGGGAACTGCCGTTGCTAAGTGGCGCAGTCACACAGTTTTTCAACTTATGACCGCATCACTTAACGACAGAGTTTCAGGTCCAAATTAGCTTTGTTAAGCAAGGACTGCCTGTACTGAATCTTAATTCCTGGAATTTTGCAGTGGCATATGTTAAAAAAAAAAGCTTTAAACAGTTTATTTTGTTTGGGTAAAAGAAATATATTATAAAATTGGGGAATAATTCCCATGAATATGTTTCATATGGCTGGCATTTTTTAAAATGAATAGATTTTAATTCAGCAGTGAATTAAACATGGCTCTCTTATACCTTCTACAACAAGGAATTGGTAGAGATGTGCAAAGTGTTCCATTCCAGGGATAGAACATTCTGGGAAACTTCTGTTTTTCTCCAGTTATGCTGATCTGTTATCTGGACTGGTCAGCAGTTTTCCAGATGTACATTTCAGAAACAGAAAACAGTTTGTCCCAGATTTCTGGAAGACTGTTGGACTACCTCCAGAAGAGCCAGAGTGGGGCGGCCCAGAGAAAAAACTGAGTGTTTTTGAGTTCCCAGAGTGGAAGGTTTTCCAGTTCCCTAGTGGCTGCAATTCTTACTAAACATATATAGTTAAAGTTGGCCCTGACACTGCAGGACTTTCAAGTGAGAGTTAGGATTTGACTCTTTCCTTGGGCACTTGGCTCAGGATGAGCTGAGTTCCCAATTGGTGAGACATAGCATATTTTAGTTCTGATTGCTAGTTAATTATTTTTGTTTGTTTTAATTGTATGTGTTATTTTTCTTTTGTATTTTTGTTTAATGATTTTTTGTATGCTGCCCAGAGTTACATTGTATGAGTTGGGCTACCATATAAATGTTCAAAATACATTAATAAATAAACATTCCCTAAGGTATCACTTTATCAAGCAAAAATGTTTCCTTTCTACAATTAAATCTATATAGCTGTACTTTTACAATATTTTTAAAATACAGAAAATTACTCAATCATCCTTACACTGACTTCCTGCAAACAAAAAGCCAAGAAAAGTAACTTTATCTAAATTATATTCCCATAGCTGGCTTTGGAGAATACTTTCTCTATTATTCACCGAGTGGATAAGAAAAAGGAAAAATCTGCATGCAAGAGTTTAAACTGTTTCCTGTAGTTAAATTCAATGCATGAAGTAAGCTGTTGCCAGCTGCCAAATGCTACGTTAGCTTTCTTAATTAAAGACTCAAGACAGAACAAAACTTGCTTTCAGTGTGTTATTTTGAAGACTTACATCGGTTTTCAATTACAATTAACAGAGAGACTTAGGGTTTATAAATAAATCCGTCTATTCAAATTCCATACCAAATGGGACAGGAAAAAGTTTAATCACCTTTACTGAATGCAATTTTATATTTTGTCTATATGAACATTAAGGATCAGAGTAATATCTAAATGTTTCAGTACCCTTAATTGAACCACAGTTTTCCTCACTTAGATTTATGACAACAACCAGGAAGTGAACACTGCATCACTGTATTTGTAACAAACCTATCTTCCACTATGAGAGTAAATCTGAGCAAAGGTCATGTCCAAACATCTTTCGATATCATTACTGCTCTCATGAGATAGGCTTAAATTTATAATTGTGGATAAACATCTTAGACAAGCCTAGCCTACTTCATAGGGCTGAAAATGCAGGCTCTGATTTGTCACAATACATGACTAAAAAAATCATTTGAAAACTCAGTCTCCTATGCCATATCAAGATGGCTTTTACAACTTCAAACATAATTTTCAGCACATTGAACATGGGAATCTACTCTTTGAGAAATTCAAGTCAGAATCTGTCAGATGCCAAGAGCTGTTAGATTTTGGCAGAGTACAAGCCTCATAAACAAACAATTAAGACATGAAAAACTACTTTAATTGGAATTGATTCCCTTTGTTCTATAAATGAGATTTCTACATCTTTTTTCATTTACCCAGATATACAGTACTATAGAAATTATACTACTGTTTTTTAAAATGCAAAGCAGACTGAGATTGGGGGGGACGACACACAATCAGCTCTTTCCATCAACAGAATCAGGAGAGGTTTTTCCTTCTTTCAGCCCTTGTACACTCTTCCAGATTGAATTCAGAGGGATGGAAGACTCTCTGGTGCCAATTCTGAAGGTCTGTAAGAAAGGAATCAAAAGGCCCACTACACAACAAAATTTCTATGTGTACAAGTGTGGATCTGCAGTTATATTTCAGAAGATACTGAATGGTGAATCATCAATTAAGAGAATAAAACTGGAGATGGAACAGATGGAGAAAATATCTGCCTTTTCACCCTTCAACCCAGTCAGAACAAAGTAATAAAATATCCCATATGATACTTCCAGCCACTAGTATCACTTGTACTTATGAATTTTATAAATTAAACACTTTATTCTACATAATTTATTCTGTTTTTGTTAACTGTGGGGGGGGGGACAAAAATCATGGAAAAAAAAATCTTTCATCCACTACACTGTAAGTTGATTCAGCTTACCCCAGGCCAATCTCATTTTCTATATTACTGCAGTTAACACAACAAAATAAAAATAAAACTGAATTTAAAAGTAAGTTGAACTGAACCTTTAATTTTTAAAAAACAGAATAAAAATTGAACCACTACAGTATATAGAACCCTGATAGAAATATATCCCCTTCCCCTGCATTTATGGACTGCTTCACACATACAGGTAACCCATACTGTACTGTGCCATCCCAATTCTTATGGCGTAACATTATGTGTAGACCAAGTCATAATGACTTGTTAAAAAAAATATGTTTTTTTTAAAAAAAATCTTGTTTAGCTTTGTAAGTGAACCAGACCAATAAATACAAAATGCCAATATATGTATATGATTTTAGCCAGATACTTTGTCATTTGTTTCATGTTTTGAAATAGGGGCTGGCCAAGTGGGGCTTGACGTTTTAGACATTCAATTCCAAGGGGGGACACTGAGGTAAGTAGTAAGCAGTAAGCATTTCAATTTAACAATTGCTTTTCCCCTAGCCGTAAACATTATTTTGCTTATTCCCACCTCTCTCTCCCATCCCTATATTTGACTGTGCTCTAACCTCAAGACTCTGAAGCCAGGCTGCTTGCAAAGGAAAGGTAAATGTAATACTCGTTTATCAAGGGAGAAGTTCGCAGAATCACAGAGCAAGACAGACTACAACCAGCCTTCATGTTACACTTCACACTACATTACTGAGCAAGATACATGGGCTTTTTAATTTTTTTACAAAAAGAAATTATCTGTAAAGCTGTACAATCTTACTGGAGTTTTATTTTCTTCTTTCCTTTAAATTTCTACAATTTGTAATCTATACAATTCAAATCAATCAATCAATCCCTTCTCACTTTTTCATAATTCTTGTCAGTTTTTACTCCCTGGTATGTGTTAAATTAAAGCTGACCAAATAAGTAATGAATAGAGGCTTGTGAATGCTAAAGCTAAAGATCTTATTGTTGCCTCACACCATCTTATTTCTTCTGAATTCTTGTTTATTTATTTAAAGGACTTGTATAGCTGCCCATCTTCTGCAGCATAAACCTGGGCAGCTCACAAACAATAGTAAAAACAATAAACGCGGTAAGAAACATAAAAGCCGACCAAGGACCACCCCCAGGCACTCCCAAACAACACATCCCCACACATCCAAAAAGAGCTGTAGAACTTCACTAGCTCCAGCCTTGCACTACCACAAGGCATGTGAGGAAGCCCAGGAGGGGAGGGGCCTGCTGGATCTCGGGGGTGGGGGGAAGTATGCTCCAAAGGGCGTAGTTAGTGGAATTAAAATCATGCTTGTACCACAGCTATCGGTCTAAGTTTCTTTATATTCTTTCAATTACATAGTTCTTATGCAGATACCCTCTATATTTTTCATGTACTCATTTTCACACCATCCCTTAATTATAATGTCTTCAAAAACTGAGGGTGTGGACATGAGAATGGTCGTTCCCCTCAAATATGAAACCATTCAATTGTTTCCACTGGGATAATATGACTTAGGCAACATTTCTTTCTTTTTTCTTGCTATCCTGCTCTTTTCTGTTTTAGCTAAAAAGTAAAAACTAATAATTTTCCTGCTGTGGGCAAGTTTAGGCTGTTAATTCTGAAATACTTTCAACTCATTCATAAGGAACTGAATATAGTTAATGAAGTGCTACAATAACAACTAAAAATCAGTTCTAAACTATTTCAAATATACATGGAATGAAATATACATGGAACGGAAAACATCTCTCTAAAAAACTAAAGAAAAGGAATAATCTCCTACTTCCAGAACAATACGGAACCGTTTGCCAAGGCCAGCATATCAATGGACTTCCTGTCAAGCAAATTCATGTTACATATATCTGTGAATTCTGTTCTTCATAATAGATTTTTACAGAATTCACTGGCAAGTAACAGTACTTAAAGCACACTCATTGCCCCCCTTTTACTACTGCAATCTAGTGTTGTACTATTAATGATTTTACATATAGACCTGCAAATCACAGTATTCTACCCCAAAGCATTAAAGGGTTTTCTATACATAATTTACAAATATAAAATATGGTTTGTTTAAAAAAAACAACACCCTTTTGACTCAAAAAAGAATTCAGGTTTAATTAGGAAGCAGCAGCTTAGCTCTTCCTACCAAGTGGAACATGAAACAATCTGGTTTATCATGTTTTGTTTAGCATTAGATGGGCGCTGTAAAATCTAGTGTATTTCTCATCCGTTGTAAGCCTTGGTTTATTACTGGCTATTAACAATGAACCTCAGGCAGCTTCCCTATGCAGAAAATTAGCCAGCTCACCTGGTCCTAGTGAGAGGATTAGTATGATCACTGGACAGAGAGATAAGGGCTGGGATGTGGAGGGAAGTGAGCAGCTTATCAAAATTCTAGTTTCTGCTCCTCTATTAGAAGAAATGTTGATCTATTCCCAGTGATCAGCTGATGATTAATAAACCGATGAGGAAAAAATGGCTGAGGCTGCAAAAAGTGTAACCAAGGGTCACCTGCCCATATGTGCTTTATAAATAAAAATGGAACATACGAAAATTGAGTGGGATATGATACAAGACCTATCTATAGTAATAAATAAATGCAAGTACTATTTTAATCCTAAGTAATTAAAAATGGTTTGCTAATCATATCTGTAACAGTATTTAGAAAATGTATGTAGCATGAAGGAAAAAAAAGCATAAATCAGTATCTTGGTTCTAAAAGTAAAAGTTATGCATCAGTTGACTTAAGCTCTAAATATCAAATAATATATTCAAAACTTGTCAATTAGTGCAATGCTTTTCCTATGACAGGATTCACAAAACACACTAGTCTAGGACAAAATGGGGTTAGACAGTGATTTAGCATGTTATGATAATCCGGCACTATTTTATCATGCTGTATAAACCAGGCCAGCACATTAAGATTCAATATATTTTGTTGGCCATATATTAAATGAACACAGGAAATGTGTTTTGTTGACCCACATTTAGGATTTATAAACAAAGCCTTTCAGTATTTTTGAGCAAGCTCTTGAGTCATGAGCTTTAAAGAAAAAGTGCTGAAAAATATTTAAGATTATATTTCAAGTCTATGATCTGATTCACAAATAAGTTAGTACTTACTTTTGGCTATTACTACTACTAATGCTAATTCACATGTAAGTTAGTGCTTACTTCTGGCATAGTATGATAATGAGAAACAACCTATTATAGCTATGAATTATCAGTGAACAATATAACTGGCTTGTTTGATTAGGGTTATGTGAATATATAGATGAAAACTTGGAAGAGATATGGCAACATACTAATATTTAATAGTATTATTTAAGAAAAAGGACGATTGGAAAATTATTCCTCAAATATGGGAAAATATGATAGCCCAATTTCTGATATTGGTAAAAAAGCAAGGGC
Organism: Candoia aspera; assembly: GCF_035149785.1. NCBI lineage: Eukaryota > Metazoa > Chordata > Lepidosauria > Squamata > Candoiidae > Candoia > Candoia aspera. Next base: position 63,291,177 of record NC_086154.1, on the reverse strand, counting down.
AAATAAAACAGCTGATTTAATCTACAATTTTTTTTTCAAGCACACTCATCAGTTGTACATGGTAACTACTGTAACCTTTCACAGGACATCAGAGACTTAGAATAACAAATCTATATTGAGATGAGTATCAGCAAGACAGACTACTGTCTAAAACCAGACAAATAATGGTTTAGGATTAAGAGAGTAAGTTAAGAATGACTGACATATATTTGAGAGAAATTGTGGAAATATTTGATGAAAATAAGTTTATTTGAAGAAACAGTTGAGGTTAACCCATAATTTATGAAGTTTCCTTGTTTTAATAAACCGTAACTAAAATAAATGTTTGAGAACCAGCTTGGTGTAGTGGTTAAGGCATCAGGCCAGAAACCTGGAGACCGTGAGTTCTAGTTCTGCTGTAGACACATAGCTAGCTGGGTGACCATGGGCCAGACACTTTCTCTCAGCCCTAGGAAGGAGGCAATGGCAAACCACTTCTGAAAAAGTTGCCAAGAAAACTGCAGGGACTGTTGGCAGTCTCTGAGAATTGGACACAACTGAATGGAAAGAAAATAAATATTTACTTGGGTTTCCAATATGACAAACCACAATTCATTTGAAATGGGAGTAGAAGCTTCCAATTATCTCTATATAGCCACAGCTGAGCCTTTTTCTTCCTTTTTCCCTTCCCACATTTTAGCCTAAGCAAGCTTTTACGTTTTTAAATATAAAATGATACATCAACAATGAAAATAAAGAACAGCACAAGAAAAACAAACAAACAAAAAATACTGGAATATTAAAAAAAAAAAGCTTGTGAGTATAGTTTCATGGCAAGAGACATAATTTTAGACACCCATTTTCAACAGTTCTGTCCAAAGAACTGTTGTACAGATTAGAAAATTACTTTTCTAATATAACTAAAAAACAGAACCAATGCATATAAAACAATCTTAGCCAATTTGATAGGTTTTTTTTTTAGCAAATGCTATTTCTCAGATTTTAAATACAGTAAATCCAAAGAATAACATAAACATTGAATTTCTTATATTGCATCATATGGAATATGCTGCACCATATGGAAAAATGGGCAATAAAGTCACACAGAAAGACTTCCATCGATGTTAAGGATATTATCATTTATTATTCCTTTAGTCAATATTCTTTGAATGTTATGCTACAAAAAGTTCCAAGCTGACTTACTAATTTGAATATCAAGTCCTCTTCTCAACTCATTTCAAGAGAGCACATTGTAAGAGTTTTGTATAATATTTAAGAGGCTTCCTCTAATGTGGATATACACCATTATTAAAATCTAACACCCTTGACTGGTAACATATCATGACTTTGCAAAGAAATGGCACCTCTCTTATCTAAAAATAGATTGGTACTTGTGACCAATGCATATGGAAAATATATTTACTGGCTCAATCCAATAATGATGCTCTTCCACTGGCTACTTCTGCCCAAAGTGTTTTATACATGCCAGACTTAAATAATACAATGTCATATCTACTCTTCTGGGGCAGTCAGAAGCAGGACAACTGTTTTTATTGTGTCCTGCAAAACTCAATCCAAATAATATCCATTCCCATGTCAGGAGAGAAGATAAATGTTCTGAGGAGAACAAAGCTGGCACCCAAATATAATTAAGAAAATTCACTTTTTACCATAGCCTGAACACCCATGAAAAGTGTGATTCACCCTCAAGCTACAAACTTTTATTACTATTGACCAAAAGCATCACCATTTCCTCTGGATTTAACCTGAACTCATTTGTCTTCATCCATCCCATTATCGGCAATATTCCTAAATATAGCAACTTTTTATAGATATTAAATATAGAATAAAAGGCCCTGTAATAAGACAGATATTATAGACCAGAGATACATCGCACTCGGGGCACTGGGGGCTGAGATACCACAGGTCAGACTGGGGGAATTTTGAAGAAGAGATCATTGGAACTTTCTACATGCACAGAAAGTATCTGGTGATAGAGGGGTAGATCCTTGATCCCAAGGATTGATGTTGTGGGAAAGATCTTTAATTAGGCTACAGCTGGTTGAATGGGAAGATCTCAAAGAACACATATTTCCTATCCCACAGGTTAAAAAAACAAGATTAATAACTCCCCCTAGCACAGCTTCTAGACATATGTCATCAAAAAGAATAACTACTGGAATATAACTTTCCTGAGATCCAAAAATGCCAGACATGTTTACCATGATCAATGGTACTGAATATCAACAAGTTTTAAAATATATTGTTTGTTTGTATGCTTTTTTGATCACCAAGATAATTCCACATGGCTTACATACTAGGGTCAAAACAATAATAAAAGCAATAAAGTAACAAAAACAGGCAACAATACATAACCATATATTATGGAAGATAACCAACTCAAAAGGATTAAACAACCAGAATAAACTACTACACCCTATCCCAAGGTTTGCTAGAACTTTATGAAAACCTAACAAGGTCAGGACTGCACGAACCACAGGGGGGATAATGTTCCACAGGGCATGTGCAGCTACAAAGAATGCGCACCACCTAGGTCCCATAGGATCACACTTTATAGTTTGAATCTGGATCTTTTCCAGATCTTACTGGTCACACAGAAAGGACAGAAGAAAGACAGTTCTGAAGGTAACCAGGTCCTAAGCCACGTAGGGCTTTATAGATGGCAACGAACTGCACTCTAACCGTTCAATTTCTAGGATAAGTCATCCACTAAGGCAATCAAAGTAGTTTCAGTATACCCCAATCAGGAATTTGACAGACTCAGATATTCAGAATAATTTAGATGTGTCTGGAGTTGTGAAGCTACAACCTTTTTAATCACTTTGGCTAAAATAACATACTATAATTAAGACTGGGCCATAATGATAATTAATCATAACTGAATCAAGGACAGATTCAGAAGAGGTTTTATTACCGCTTTTTTATGCAAAAGAAAATCCTCCCCACTCACAAATAGGCATCCATTACCTCCATAGAATCAAGCTCACAGGGGATTTATTCAGTCAAGAAAGACAAGGGTAGAGCAAAGAGATAGTAGCCTCTGCTGCTTGAAGTATTCTGACTATATCCAGAATTTGTAAGCTGAAAAGACTCCAAAATAAAATAGTTACTAAAGCCACATCCATCCAACTTTCCTCAATACTGGAAATTTAAAGTGACAGATGCAAAGTTTGCCTGTTAAGAATGACACCAATTGTTCACAGTGAACCACCAGCTGTTCCAATTCCTCCTACCAACAGCCTGGTGAAATACATCTCACGCAACTTAACAATGCACTGAATGAATGCACTGCTGACAGAGAAGTTTTCTTTGCTGCTCTTGCAACCACAAAATACCTCTAACTGCATTCTAATCCATGTTCAGTCTGATCTGCACCCAGTCCCACCCTATCAATCTCCTATTCACTGTCCTTAGTTCAGATCTGATTCTGTCTAAGCCATTTTCATATTATACAGAGCAGCCAAGACTTTAACATTACCACCACTAAACAAGACAGGAAACACCCAAAACTCATTCAGGAAACTATTCAAATCCCTTAAGCTCCAGACCAGAATCCTTTAAGCAGCCCATTTCTACAGAGATTCATACCCCCGGCAACCAGGTAAAAGTAGTAGTAATCTATGTGTGCAACAGAGTCACATAATTTTGCTAAAACCTATGGTTGCAAATAAATGTATATACAACAACAGAGTCACATACATAAAACAGATCTCAGGTTAGTAGATATAGAGGCAATGGACACAATCTTTCCATATATATGCTTTTGCACATCAGTTAATTTTCATTCTGTTTTAATAGACATTTCTTCCTTTCTATTTGGTCTGCTAAATGGAAAGTTTACTGCATATTGTCTCTATTGTCAAAAACATTACAAACACAAAAACATTAAACTGAGACTGTTCCTGTCTACATTCATATGTCAATTTGTGACTGAAAACATGTTCTGAAAAGTGTTTTCTTCTAGCCATTTTGAGGTCTGTACTATTGTATTTAGTCCAAATTCATTCTTAGATTTATTGAAGAACATATTTTACTCAGTTTTAATCAATAGTTAGCCCTAATACCAAGTTGTAATCTTATGCTAAAATTCTATGCTGAACAAATATCAAATTCAGATATTAAGCTGAACAGAATTATAAATAACTTTGGTGTGAGAGCCATACACATATACAGACACACATCTGTCTGTCTGTCTATTGTTGGATATATAAAATTTTCAGGTAAGCTTTTGTAAATCTATCTTAAATCAGTTAGAAACATCTGACTTTATACAACTGGATTTCTGCTTATGAAAAAAAATTCCCTGCTTTTGTGCTCCCTGCAGCTTCTACCCCAATTCTGCTTTGCAGGAATCCCAAACTTCAGGGGCAGATGGGGTTAGGTGCTACATCTTGGTTGGTTCCATATCATATCTATGCTCTTTCTGAGGTAGTACAAACTTGTCCACCAGAGCAGCAAAAATTCTCCTGCCACCAGAAAACTAACCTTTACCGTATAATAGACTTTTATGGACCGCAATCTACTTCATCTTGTGTGTTATCATCTTAAAACAGTATATACACTTACTAAACCATTTTAGCAAAAGAATAGTCAAAGCACAGATGGGAAAGAACTAAAGTACTACTGTATTCAGGAGGAACAGTAACAAATATTTGCAGATAATGGCCATTCAGAAAATAGTTGCTGGTTCTGACATATTTTAATGGAATGATTGGTATCTCCCGGAAAAGTAACATTAAATCTCTACAGGACTTTCAGCTCAGCCTTTTTACAATGAAATTGGCCTTTGTGATTCATTTGCTCAAGGACAAATATTGAAGACAGTGATAAAGCATTTGAGGAGTTGAAATGCTCTCCTACTGGATATTTCTAACATCCAATGTAGGTCGAAGTATTGTCTTTGTAGGGATTTTTACTATTCCTAACAAAGTGAAAAGTGCAGGGTTTTTAAAAATGTATTTTATAGAATTCTAGGGTTCCAGGAGAGCTTGGTGGGGTTCTATGACATTAAAGGCAAAATAAATTTCACTCAACACAGCCAATTTTTCTATCGTTATAACTTTGCTTTTTGATTGGGAATTCTGGGAATTTTTTTAAATTAACGAATTAATGAGAAGATACTTGAAGAAAAATGGGCTGCATGGCAGTTGCCAGAAAAAACCATTGCGGCACCAATGGCACAAAACAGCCTACTCACAATATGTCAAACAGCACCTAGAGAAACCTCAAAACTTGTGGAACAAAATCATTTGGAGAGATGAAAACAAAACTGAACGTTATGGTCACAACCATTAACACTATGTTTGGAGAGGAGTCAGCAAGGCCTATGAAGAGAAGCACACCATCCCTACTGTGAAGCATGGAGTTGAATCTCTGATTTTTTTGGGGGGTGGGTGAGCTACAGTGGCCCAGAGAATTTAATCAAAATTGATGGCAAGAAGAATGCAGCATATTCTCAGAAAACACTGGAGGAAAATTTGCATTCATCAGCATGGAAGTTGAGAATGGGGCGCACTTAGAGTTTCCAACGTGACAATGATCTGAAACATAAGGCCAAGTCCTTCAGTGGCTGTATCAGAACAAAGTGAAGGTTCTGGAGTGGCCATCACAGTCTCCTGACCTCAGCAACTTTGGGGAGACCTCAAACATGCAGTTCATGCTAGACAACCAAAGAATATACAGGACCTAGAGGCTTTTTGCCAAGAAGAATGAGCAGCTTTACTATGTGAGAAAATAAAGGGCCTCATTCACAACTATCACAAAAGACTGCCAGCCATCACTGATGCCAAAGGGGGCAATACACAATATTACGAACTAAGGGTATGCAAACTTTTGAACAGGACTGTTTTATTATTTCCTTTATTGCTACGTTTTAATTATTGTTCTATTCTGTAATGCCTAATAGTTTAATTTAAATCATGTTACAAATAAAAAAATGTGTTTTGTTTGATCATTCATGTTTACTTACAAAATGGTCCACATCTTAGAAATTCTGCAAGGGGTATGTAAACTTATGAGCACAACAGTAATTGCTGCTGTCAGCCTCTTTTGCATTTTATTTCCTCTGCCTTACTGGTTTTGTTTTCTCTAGCCCATCCCCAATAAGGTAGGTGCATATTTACTGTTCCTTCAAAATTATATTTCACTTATCATTTGAAATGAACTGTAGTCCACAAAAGCATATATAATTGTACATTCAATTCTCATATTTGGGGTCTACCTATCTATCAAAAGGATAATCTTGTGGGGATTCAACCTCAGGTTATTGATCTTTATACAGTCCTATTACCAAATCCAAATATCAATGCAGCACTGATACAATCTTAATTGAGAGAGAGAGAGAACAAAGTGTCGTCTGAATACCAACGAGCTCACTACAAATACTTCAGTGATATTAATGCCTCTGTTAAAAGGCACATATGAGTCTCCATGACATAAATGCTTCAGGACTGCACAGGAACCATGTCGTGTAAATAGAAGCAAAATCACCATCTGTCATGTTTCCAATGCCCAGATCACACACCTGATCAAGGAGGATATCAGGGCTTATGGTATCAGAAGTCATGGAGATACTAGGGAAACTCAACATTGTTGCAGTTGGTTTTTTTTCTGGCATTTATCATTTGTCAAAGGTGATCAGGGCTACTTGATAACCACAGTCCTGAAACCATTGAGAAATACAGAACAGCAATAGGGATTCTGGTGCTTTATGGGTGTTGTAGACTACAGCTTCCACATGGGTCAAGAAAACACAGGCAATGGTACCAGGTATTGTATTCCAAAACATCTGGAGGGTATCAGGTTGCCTATCTCTCTGAGAAATGTTTCCTCCAAAAGCATCTGGATCCATTATTACTCTCCTCATGATCAAGCCTCAAAAATATATTACCAATGTGATAATAGATGGTAAATTTATCTGAGACAAAGAACAATTCTGCTTCTTGGAGTTCATTTTAATTTCAGCTCCTGCCAGCTTGTAAATAACCAAGATGGAAAAGAATGATGATAAATCTCCTGTCCACCAGACAAGAATTCAAAATTAGGTTGTATATTTTGGATTTTCTGTTTGGTGAGTAAACTAACCAAAACACAAAAATGTTACAGAATTAAAACTACAATTGTTCATATTTTTTTGAAACAGAGAACACCGCATAAATACTTCCTAACTGTGATTACACAGCACTCCTCTTCTACTGCAGTGTTCAACGCACAATATTGGTGTGGTTGCTATGGTAATCACAACAGTATCTTGATAGGCCTTCATTATTTGACAGGTGTTTGTTAGAAAAAACTATTGACTTTAGCAGAGATTAACTATTCTGGCTGCTGCATTTGCTGTCTGGGAACATTAATGTTTATTAGTAATTGCCTGCCAGTTTTAGAGTAATGAAGCATTATAGACCTTGCTGCTACTTTTATTAGTCATAGCATGCTGTGATTGGTTCACAGCCATCATCATAACTAGATTTATTCTTCCCTGATGTTACACTGTATAAGAATAAAACAAGATCCAAAAATCTGCAACATTAATCAGACCAAATAATGCAATATTTAAAACTCTCCTAGAAAAATACTGTTTTTTCCTGTTTATAATTCTCACAAAAATTAATATTATGGTCTTATTACTGATTTTTATGCCACACTCCCTCCCTTATTCAGGCCAGAATTCCTCATTTGTAAGGCACAAATCACAGAACATCAGGAACCAAAGGGAACTACTGTGGTAGCCTTGACCACTATGTTGCTACTTTAGTGGTAAAATAAAAGTGTACTTTTACTGTTCTGGCTGCCTAAAAGTCATCCAGTAAGTTTCATGGCATAATGTAACACTGTACCAAGGTCTCACCAGGATACAGCACTGTGCTACTATAACTTACTAGTCCAATATAAAATTAACATGTGTGTAGAATTCATAAATCAGAAAGACAGAGATCTCACCTCAGCCACAAAGTCTCTAAATAGTTTCAGGTAAAACACTGTTCTTCCAACTTCAGCACCACCTAAAATTGGGAAAGCAGTGATACTGTAGGGTTACTGAATATAAAGTAATCTAAAATCTCAAAATATGCACTAAGAATTATCATCCTAGCAAAAAGTACCTCAAAATAGTTAGAAAGACTGTATGTGATTATATAAGTCATTAATAGGAAGACTAGGGAAACAGTCTGTTTTTATGCTTACTTACCTTACAGAAAATCATCAGAGACAATCTGTTTTCATCAAATACATTAATCTCATATTATTTAATTGCACTACCTCTTTCCTAACAATACCCAACACTCATTTCAAAACAACATTCTTCTTAAATAAACGGGACTTCAGGTTAAGGCAGGAAGACCTAGAAATACTAACTCCAAAAACTATGGAAAACAGGTACCTACGTTTAAGCCTTTTCAAAGTAGATCACAAATGGGCTGTAATGGCAACCCTACTGCAGGGATTTAGTAGATGTGTCACCAAGCATCCCAAGGAATTTTGCGAAATCAAAAAGCTAGTACAATTAACTTTTTTCGTATGTTTTTTACGTCTTAATTTGACTTTAACACACATGCTGAAGTACTTGGGATGATGGGGAGAGAAGAATGAGATCAGCAGAAAGATCCGCCGCCCCTTCTCCACCCGAATAAGGAACAGAATCATCCATATTCTGAGCAGGAGGCGGCTTGGGGGGGAGGAAGACGCCCTGATAGGGCCGAGGCCCACCTAGAGACCCGTTTCGTTTCCGCAGCTTCGAGACCGCTCTGCTAACTCCGCCTAAAGGGGGACGGGAGCGGCAGCAGCCCGTCGCGCCCTGAAGTCGACAGAGACATGAGCCCCCCCACCCTGGCACAGCAACAGAGTCGAGGGAGCCTCGGCGCCCCCTCCCCTGGCTCTGAACCCCCGCCCAGAGGAGCGTGCGCGCCTGTGCCAGCGCGGGGAGGGGGCTTCCTATTCCAGCCGCCTCTCTGGAAGAGCGGAGGAGGCTCCCGGAGCGTCCGCTGCTGGCGGGTGGGGCAGGCCGCACTGGGAGCGGCCGCAGAGGGCCAGCTTCCGCTCCGTTCCACTTCTGGGCTTCTCTCTCACAGAGCTCGCTCGCCACGCGGGGGAAGCTCCGCAGCCCTGTCCGTCCGCTACCTGAGAGGCTCCCCTGCGTCTCCCCGGCACCGCTTCCTTATCCGTCCACGGGCCCAAACTCCAGCAGCAGCTAAGAACGGAAACCGGCGGGGCGGGTGAAGAGGAAAGCGCGTTCACGGCCAAATACAAAACGCGACGTGCGCGTTCCCGCCCTCTTTGCGGCCAAGCAGCCAATCAGCACCAGCGGCGCGGAGGCTGCCGGGAAAAGGCGCTATAAAAGCCCGGAATCTATTTGTGAACAGTCTAACTTTCTAGGTGGTGAGAAGAGGTGGCGAGTATTGCATGCGATTGCGTTTAAAGCAGGAGTCAAGGCCACGTTCAGTTGCCTCTTATCTTGCGGGGCCTTTATGAGTTTATTTTTTGTTTGGATAGAGCGAGTCAAGCAGGAAGTTATTCGACAAAAATAAAGCAGGGCAGGGCTAGGTGGGGTCAGACACCTGTTGACAATTGCCTAAGGCAGGAGGAGTGGGCCAGGAAGACTTCCTTATCTAAAAATCTGTATGTGACTTTCTCTAAAGCTGTAATCACGGAATAGCTGTGTGACATGAGAGTGTAAATAATTTGACATACTACATTTTCACATAGTACTTACCCAACATAACTCAGTGTAACTCAGTGCTCCCCAGAGTAGTCAATATTGACCCTCAAAGGTTGATGGGACTATCCAAGGGGTTGATATTATTTGTAGTACCATTAGTTGAAGTATTTATTAAATTATTTTCACATAATGTTTTGGGGTTGATGAATAATTTGAAACTTCATGAAGGGGTCAATGAGCTGAAAAGTTTGGGGACCCCTGATGTAATTGGTTAACACAACTTGTTCAGTTTAGGATCTCATAAGAACATGGCAGAGGCAGTGTACATTGTAAGAATATATTCCTTGGCTTAAATATTCAAAACATCCAGTTGTGCAAAATGTTACAGAGTACAAGTTGTTAAATGGAGTGTGATGCAAAACTTGATGGAAACATTACAATGGTAGAGGACCTTCACAGTAATAGAGGTATCACTGTTCTTTACACAGCCACTGTGATGTAGCGGTGAAGGTGTTGGATTAGAGCTGGGAAGGTTCAGATCCAGATTTAGCCATGAAAACTCTCTGGATGCTTTGGGCCTGTAGATTTCAGTGTGATCTACCTCACATGGTTTGTGAAAAATTGGAGAGCTATGTACACTGCCTTGAGCTCCTGGAGGAATGAAGGGATACAACACTAATGTACAAATAAATTTTCTACGAAGTCATTTGCTTTTTTTTTATAACTATTTCATGAGAATGTTAATAGCATGAATGAGTATATAAGATAACTTTTTTGTCTATATGTACTTTGTAGTTCTGTTACAATCATATTGGCTAAGATTAGTGTATGATAATAAAAGATGAAGCATGGCAATGAAGGTGTATATAAAGAATCAATAGATTTTGTATTTTACTCAGATGTATCTTAAATGTTGTATGTGCATGCTTGAAATGGCAAAGAGAATAAATGTATGGAACTAACTTAAAGCCTGGGGAATTTGGTTCTACCAGATGAATTAGTGAATAATCCCTGTTGATATTATATGTATTAATTACAAACCATATTAATATCCTTCCGTGACAATATTCAGGTGACTTACAACAGTTTTTTTTAAAGTTCAGAACTAGCAAGATATTAAAACAGTAATAGTAGAAAATGGTAAGAAACAGAAAATGGTAGCAACAGTTCAGGTCAGATCATTAAAGATGTTTAACCCAGCTAGAATAAAAACCTGAGGAGTGAAAGGAGAAAAATGGACTTTTTGTGGCTGTGGAGTCCCAAAGAAGATCTGTCTCACCTATATGCAAAGAACAACTTTCACTGAAGATTTCATATCTAAAGTTCAAAAAACGTCCTGAAAATTGTATCAAGGATTTCTAGGCATCTTTTGGGCCATTTTTTAAAGGGACATTGTTGAAACGAGCTCAGGGGAATAATGTTGGCATTTAACTCTTTCAAGACTTTACAGGGTAGCAGCTAGAGGGGTGGGTCAAACAGGTCAAGACAGGTTGTGACAGCCTGGTTGAAGCCCTGCCCCTATGTACATGCATGCAGCATGGATAGAGGGGCAGGGCTTCCAGCATGTTGCTACAACTGTCATCTTGACTTCTTTGGCTCTCCCCGGTGGATGCCACTATTACAGGACAAAAATTTTCACAGGGGTGAGGTTTATTTATTGGCTGTTAATGCTAACGTTATTAGTATCTCTTTAATGTTAACCTGCTTTTAATATAAGCATTATCTATGTTACCTATATTGTAAATAGTTTACTCCTTTGCCAGGATGGATGATATAGTTGTTCAATGTACTACATAGGAATTACATAGCTGGGAATGATTGTTTTACGGCATGTAAGGTTCACAGATCACTGAGTGGGAAAGGGACATAGGCTATCAAATTCTATCATCTGCTTACTGCAAGAAACAAAGTATACATTAGAAAACTATTCAGCCTCTGCTTGACCACATCCAGCAAAGTGGGAACCCACCATTTTTCTAAAAGGAACAATATTAGTGCAACTGTCTTTTTGGCCTTGGTCTTTCAGCTTTCTTTTCAACCTTGCTTTTGCTGTTCCATATAGCTATCTAAATATTCTTACCTAAAATTCAGTGTCTCAGCTATTAAAATTAGTAGCATAAAAAAAAAAATCTAAAAGGCCTAGGCAAAGAAATATTCTAAGCCTCCCCTGAATTGTAACGAGGAGGGCTATGTTCAGGTTCATAGGAAATTGTTCCACAATATAGAGCCTACCAGAGAGAAAGCAGAACTAGCAGTTACTATTGATCATGGCCCTGGCAGGACCAACTGAAGATCCTAATATTTGGCAAATCCTGTAAGTAATTTGGCCTAAACTATATTAAGTTTTATACTCTATAGTAAGTATTCTGAACTGAATCCCAGAAAATCCCTGGTAACAGGTATAGGATTTTCAATACACGTTGATGTATCTACTAGAAACGTACTTGCACTCAGATTCGCAGTTTCTGAGTCATCTTCAAGTGCTGTCTCAATCTTCAAGTTAAAATATAATAAGCAGTCCTACATCTGTCATTAATAGGAATATGCATATTATTTATTTATTTATTTATTTATTTATTATTCCACCTCTATTATTTTTATAAATAACTCAAGGCAGCGAACATACCTAATACTCCTTCCTCCACCTATTTTCCCCACAGCAACAACCCTGTGAGGTGAGTTGGGCTAAGAAAGAGTGACTGGCCCAAGGTCACCCAGCCGGCTTTCATGCCTAAGGTGGGACTAGAACTCACAGTCTCCTGGTTTCTAGCTTAGCACCTTAACTACTGGACCATTTATTTAAATTTGTTGTAGCCACCCACTCTGGTAGACTAAAAAACTTACAACAACACAGGCAGCCTGAATTAAAACAACTGTCATAATAACAATCACAACAGAGATTTACAAAGATGCAGCACACTAATTGTACTTTATTTGGGTTTACTTGGGTCAAGCACCACATTTTTCATATTGTGAAGACAGTTTTTCTGCACATACATATGCCAAATTGAAAGATTAATAGGATTAACTACTTGCTTTAGAGTATAGAATCTTACAATTATTACTATATTGTAATTATAGAATCTGATTTTTAAGTGGCAGTTTTGAAACTGGTATTCATTTTGTATTCCTTAACAGTGGTTAAAAGCTTTTTCAGGTTTTACTTTTTCCCTCCATTAAAGAATGAGGATGGTATTGATGAATAACGTCAGGATGCAAAATGCAAAGAGTCTAAAAACTTGAACAGCAGTACTTGGCTAACCTTGTTTGTATTTGAACATTAGACAGGACTGGGCCTGGTTAGTACTTAGATGGAAGACTTCCAAGGAATACCAGGGCTGCAGACTACGCCAGAAAGTAAGAAACAAAAGAAATCCTATTAGAATCCAAGAAAACCATATGGATGTGTCATGAAGCCTCTGAGAACTGAGGTTGAAGAACACTTTTAAGTAGTAAAATTTTAACTACTTATATTTACATTCCAATATCATCTCTTTCATCAGGAACTCCTCCTCCTCATGTGGTACTGTATTGCCAAGAACTTGTCACATCAGAACATTCGTTACTGTTTGATGTAAGTAATAATTGTTTCCAAGGTAGGCCACTGGATGGCACCAACACTCCATTTAAAAGGCCATATTTTATGCACCAAATCTTTTGTAGGCTGTGTATCCCTTTGAGAATGCCAGTTCCTGAAGCAGATGAGATAAAAGAAGCTAGCTACTTCATAGTTACCCTTTCATTAAGGTTCTGGATAGTTTAATGTGGGACATAAAATAAAGAATAAAAATGTAGGCTTGACTCTGATGACTTTTTGAATGTGTCCATAAAGTTCTCTTGGCACAAGTATGGAAGTGATTCACCCTTCCCTCCTGGGAAGTTTGTCCATTTTTCAGTCTAGCTTAAGGCTAAATAGTGAACACTCTGCTAGGTTTATACTGAGACCCAGTCCTGTTATAATTCTACAAAAACGTTAACTCATTTTATGGCTGCATAAGAGGATAATTGTATAGTATTAGGAAATAATGTTAAAATAAGGATTATAAATACATTCTTATATTGCTTCTACTGTATATACAATACAAGTAAAAGAGATGAAATCACATGAAAAATGTAAAATGCAAAGCATCAAGTGTTTTATGTGAGGATGTGGGGAGGAAAAACTATTATAAGCCCTGATTGAAATGCATGGCATAATTGTTCTTGGTATGGCTATGCTCATATCATGTTAAAATGTGGAATGAAGGGGAGCCATATTGGTTGGAAGCGTAAAGCACCCATGCTATAAGGAAAGATAAGGGATTTGGGACTTAATTAAGGAAAAAATGACAAACAGCAATATGATTATGATAAAACTTATAAATGATGGAGAATGGGATTCTCCAATCTTTTAAAGAGTCAGCAGACATGAAATTGTGAGAAAGTGCCATGCTATTAAAAAGCTTTCCCCTGGTGGGTGTACCAAGTTTAAAAACACACATACAGAACTATTTTACAGAAGGGCAAACTGGTGAAACTAAAATATAAGTGTAAGCAAGAAAAGGCTTTAAGGCTTTAAACTCACTTGAACCCACCGTTCCTATTTATCTTCAGGGTCATCCCTTTCCGGCTCCCCACATGCACTCTTCAGCATAAAAGACCCCCACAGCTGAATGAATTAGCTCAGCTACTGTTTCTGAGCTTCCTTCTTCCACTCATCAAGTCACCGCCCACTTCTACTAATTTCCATGCTGTGTTCCCCAGACCCACCATTAGTAGGCAGGGATTATAGAATCTGCCTTTTCCTTTTTTCCCCAGGCAGCTGGGAACAATTCAAAACAAAGTAAAATACAAGCTACCCACAAATTGTCCTTTTTTGCTTTCTCAAAATATTTTATTTACTCTTGCCTTAATGTATGGGAGTATTGTTACTGAGAGCAAAATTCTGCTAATTTAGATGTTAGATGGTTTTAGCTTCTGGTCAAATTCAGCCTGCCTACTGCTCCTGTATTTGAACTTGAAGTTGGCAACTGATGAAAATCCCCCCTTTCTTATGGCAAATAGTATGAATATGATGGAGATCAGTTGTATGAGTTCATAAAATTTTTTAATTATTTTGTCAGGGAGCATATGTGCAATGTACTTACCGTTTGCACAGCTAACAAACTAAGGGGGAAAGTTTCCTTCCTTCAGTGTTTCCACTGTTATTGCTTGTGCTATACAAAGCACATGGTAGGGAAAGGATGCAGAGTGGTTTCTGGAATCACATGACCAGGAAGAAAGGGGAGGGGGCTTAGAATGGGAGGGTTGGCAACATCATGGGCTGCTGCCCAGCTGTTTCTTCCAGAGATTCTTCGTTTTTCCCCTAAGCTCAATCCTTCTTTCACCAGCTTCTCCCCCCTCCAAAAAAAATTGGTCCTGTTCTTGTCAGTTTTTGGAAGGCAAGCAGGATTATTTGCTGTTGTGAATATACAGAATAACTATGTTCAGAGGCACTGCAAGTCTGAATAATAGCTAGTTGTGATAGTGACTGACTTTGAAGAAAAAGAACAGGAGGAATAGTTATGGTTACGATCTCTGTCACTGGAGATATATTTTACTTTTAAAATATCTAAACTGCCCTTGACCAAAACAGAATCAGTACTGTGTGTGGATGTAAATTACATTATAGAAAATTCAGTTTAAGGAAAGTATTAACAATTACCTTTGCATAAATAATGGAACTGAGAGATGAAAACTAAAATATAAAACCTTTTAACATGCATGAGTGGAAAAAAGTCTTGTATAGGCACCAGCTCTAGAAATTCTCAACAGGATGTCAATACAGAAATGATCCTTTGATAGCAGAAGTAGAAAAGTTCTCAGATCTCATTTGAAGATCATAATGCATGAGTAGCTAGGTGGAGGAGCACCTTTAGATATTTCAGAATTTAGATTTTCAGTTGGATTCAGTTCTGTAAACTGGAGAGTTGCCTAAGGTCATTTCCTGCTGGACATGATAGGAGCCACCATTTAAACTGAGGATATTAGCACAACTATAATTTTTTAAAAAAAAATTGATTGTAAACAGGATTCAGAATTTTACCAGAGGATTGGTTTTGAAAAATCATAAAGCCACTTTGTACATTTTGTTAACAAAACACAAAAATAAGATGTTCTTTACATAATATTTTAATATACACTTAATTTTATGTATTTTTGAATATATATAAATCACAGAACAGAAATAATTGTTTTTCACCTGTTTTCCCTTGGTCGGATCTTCTGTTTCCTTCTCATTGCTACTGAACAGTATTCCTCCATACGCCCTCCCTCTATTTGTATTACCTCTAATTCAGTCTTCTTTCCTAGGCCTCATGGTCATTTTCTGGATGTGAGCTTTTTCTTCTCTTTAAAAATAAATATAAAATACGGGCTTCTGTTGGGGACAATGGTGGCTTGAGCTGGTTTTTTCCACCGTCTGCGGACTGACCTGTCAGAATGGCTTTTTTTCTTGGGCTCAGGCAGGCTTCCTTGGAGCCCAGAAGCCTTCTCTGGATTAAGGAGAACCCCAGGAATCGCCCCATGTGTTCTCCGGATGGCTGGTCACAGCCAGACTGCAAAACAGCGTTTCGCGATCAACTGGTAAGCGATCAGCTGGGAGGCAGGGCTGTCATCTTCTTCCCAAGCTGCTCTGAAGCCAAAATGGACTGTAAAGCTGCCCACCCCATTTCTACAGCACTAAGGTTTTTTTGTTTGAATTTTACCGAAGAGAGGCTTTCTACAACAAAGAAATGCAGAATCTCTTGGTAGTTCTCATTATTTTTGAAAATTATTAACTTGGTAATTTGGCTTTTTAATATATAATTTGTTAAATTGAGATTTAAAGAATTTTGTTTTTCTTTATTGCTTTTTTTATTACAGTGATTTTTGAGGAATATAAAACTCTCTTCTTTGTTGAATCTGTGGATTGGAGTTCTGATCTATTTACTTTCACTTTCCCATGGGAATACTGTTTGTTATTACGTTTTATTTTCCTGATTGGCCACAGGGGAGATAAAAAGGCTGGAGAGAATGTTCAGTTAGTGTTAATGTACTACCTTCTTGAGGGACTAGAAGAAGTAAGGAACAGCAAGATCATAATCTATCTTACTGTTAAGAAATATGGAGGAAATTAATTTGATATTTAAAGATCTCCACAATGCTGTGATTCAAGTCTTGGAGCATTTCTCAGAATTTGTGGAGTCCAAATTGTCACAAGAATCAAGAGAAACTGATAAGGCTGAAAAGTACCTTAAGAGTAAAGTGGTTTCTCCAAATAAAAAGATGAGAATTGGTGACTTACATTTAAATAGTCAAAGGAAAATTGAATTGTCGAAAGTTGCAGATAAGACAGTGTTGCCACCACACCGTTATCAAGGAAGAGAATTAGACTCTAGAGGCTGGAAGATTTTGGACAAATATTTGGGCTTTTTAAAGCAGGTTGTAGAATCTGAAATTGACAAGAAGCAAGCTCTGTACATTCTGTAATACTGAGACAGGTAAATGCCTTAGTTTACTTTGAAGTGAGGTAACTGTCTAAATGTGTTTATCAGGATGGTTTCTTAAAGGTTTGGATAAATGGTTATGCTGCTCTGAAAATTCTTACATTTTTGGTAAATGCCTAGGTTGTTTAAATGTGGTTATCAGGATTGTTTTTTAAGGATTTAGATAAATGTTTATGCTGTTTGGATAATTTTTATACTTTTGGTTAATGTTAGTTTAGTTGGCAGATAGCAGCAAATTATAGTGAAGAAGGGTGGTGTTTGTTACTATATTAGGTTCCAAATTGTTTGAAGGGTTTTATGTTTTTCTTTAATCGGGAGGGTAATTTTGTTTTAGAAGGGAATGTAATAATGAGAATTTAAATGCTTTATAGAAATACTGTTTACTATAATATGAATTGGAGTAAGATTGATATTTATGTATACTTTTGTTACAGAAAGTTGGAAGTCACTTTGTAGTAGTTTGTTTTGTTTTTTCACATCTTTTTAGTTGTTTTTCTTTGTAAGCTTGTTTCAATCTTTTTAGTTTTTATGTATATTTTGAAAATGCTTTAATAACGTTTTCTAAAAAAACAAACAAACAAACAAAATACAGAACTGACAGCAGGGCCTAGCAGATGGAAAACCGAAAGCCACTTAATCTTGCCAGGGTTTGTAATGGTTGCCCTAGCCCCAAATACTCAGACTCACAAGAGGCTGCTAAATGAAATCTGATTTATTTAGAGTACTAAAGGCAAATACAGAGAAAGCTGAGAATGAGCAAAAGCGCGCCAAATACAAACTTAAACCCTTGGTGCAAACGTATCCCGCCTCCCTCGTAACAGCCCCGCCCGGCACAGGTGCTAGCAATCGTCAGAGTTGCTAGCCTGGGAAAGTAACCTTGAGCGCAGTAGATAATACAAATACATTCCAAAGCAAAGCCAAAAGATAACCGTTCCCATCCTCCCGAGAAAGATGAAACACGCATCCAATTAATGACATGCGAAACGTTACGATGCATCAAAGACATTGAAACGGCGAACATGACATACCGCCCTCCTAAAAATACACTTAGGGACCCGGTTTTGTGGGGTAAGCAGAGTGGAAGCGGGCCACCAAAACAGGGGAAGCTACATCTGGTGCAGCGACCCACTCAGGATGAGGGAAATGTTTCCAACGAACTAAGTATTGCAAAGAATTGCGAAGGCGTCTAGAGTCCAGAATTTCTTTAACTTCGAAGTGTTGCTGACCATCAATCATGATGGGGGTGGGAGGTGGAGGTTGACGATGCCAACGGTCAGAAGGAATAGTCGGTTTGAGTAAGCTGCAATGAAAAACAGGGTGTAAGCGTTTAAGGTTATGAGGCAAGTCAAGTTTAAAAGTCACAGGGTTAATCTGAGCGATAATCGGGAAAGGACCCACAAACTTAGGCGCAAGTTTCTTTGAAGGTTGAGATGATTTGATAAACTTTGTTGAAAGGTACACAGAGTCCCCCACTTGGAATGCCGGTTGGGGGGCCCGCTTCCGATCAGCATACAGTTTATAATCTGCTTGTGCATCTGCCAATGCCTTTTGAATCATTGGCCAGGAGTCAGCCAGTTGTGTTGTCCAATCATCTGGAGTGACTGCACCAGCCGGAGGTTGCGGTAGATCAGAGATAGGTACAAAGTCCTTACCCAGGGCTACCCGAAAGGGGGTTTGGCCAGTGCTTTGATGCACTGCATTGTTGTAAGCCACTTCAGCAAACGGTAGGAGGTCTACCCAATTGTCCTGCTGGTAATTCACAAAAGCTCGAAGGTACTGTTCTAGAGTCGAGTTAAGCGCCTCAGTGGCCCCGTCCGTCTGAGGATGCCAAGCCGTGGATAGGGCTTGCTTCGTGCCCAACAGCTTGAGAAACGCCCGCCAAAATTGCGAGGTAAATTGTGTACCTCTGTCCGAAATCAAGCGGGAGGGACATCCGTGTAACCTGTACACGTGTACAAGGAATAGGCGAGCCAATTGACGTGCCGACGGAATAGACACGCAAGGGATGAAGTGAGCCTGTTTGGAGAAATAGTCTTTGACCACCCAAATGACCGTTTTGCGTTGGCTGGGCGGGAGCTCGACAATAAAGTCCATGGAGATTTCCTCCCAAGGGGAAGAAGGGGCTGCCACCGGTTGCAGCAGTCCTTGGGGCTTGCCCACCTTGCGCTTGGACATTGCACAAACAGTGCAGGAGGCAATGTAGTCTTTGACATCTTTACGTAATGTGGGCCACCAGAATTGCCTCCGAACGAGGTGCAAGGTTTTTACAAACCCGAAATGACCTGCAAGTTTGTCATCGTGTGAACGTAGCAACACATCTTTTCTGAGGCTTTCAGGAACGTAGAGGCGGTCGGATTTCCAAGCAAAGCCTCTGTCAAAAGTAACATTGTCTTTATTTGCAAGCAACCAAGTATCCGTCTTCAGTTCTTTTAGAAACTTTTGTTGCAACTGGGAGGGAATTGACAAAGGACTTGGCTGAACAGCGCTTGTGGTGGGCGGCTGCTGCGCGCGCGTTTGGCTTCGCGTCACAGCCTGCATGCCCAATTGGGGCGCCGTCCATAGGGTGCTTACCACATCTGGCGCTGCCCCAGAGTCCTGAGGTTGCCTTGACAAGGCATCAGCCAAGAAGTTCTTTTTCCCTGGAATAAATTTAAACTGAAAATTGAATCGATTGAAAAATTGAGCCCAACGAACCTGTTTGGGGCTCAGTTTTCGAGGGGTACTAAGAGCCTCCAAGTTTTTATGGTCAGTCCATACTTCAAAGGGATGATTTGCCCCTTCCAACAGATGCCGCCAAGCTTCTAATGCAGCTTTTACTGCAAATGCCTCCTTCTCCCAAACATGCCAACGCCTCTCAGTCTCAGAGAATTTGCGGGATAGGTAGGCACAGGGCTTGAGGCATCCTGCCTCATCCTTCTGCATCAACAATGCCCCAATAGAATAATCGGAAGCATCTGCCTGTACAACAAACGGCTTGGAGGGATCAGGATGCTGTAAAATTGGCTCTTTGACAAAAGCTGCTTTCAGGCGCTCAAACGCCGTCTGACAAGCAGGCGTCCACCTCAACAGCGCTCCGGGATTCTTGACTCTCCTCGTATCTCCCACCCCTTTGGTTCGCAGCAGCTCAGTTAGGGGCAAGGCAATCTCAGCGAATCCCCTTATGAACAATCTGTAATAGTTGCTGAACCCCAGGAAACTTTGAAGTTGCCTGCGGGTGCGGGGACTCTCCCAGTCCATAATAGCCTGCACCTTGGCAGGGTCCATTTCTATGCCTTTATCCGAAATTCTATACCCCAAGTAGTCAATTTGGGTCTGATGAAAGGCACATTTTGACAGCTTAGCATACAATTCAGCCGATCTGAGTTTACACAATACCTGCTTTACCAGAGCTACATGCTCTTTCATGGTTTCAGTATAAATCAATACATCATCCAAATACACAAGTACACCTTTGAACAGATGTTCATGCAAAACCTCATTGATTAATTGCATAAATACCCCAGGGGCCCCAGCCAACCCAAACGGCAACACCTTATACTGGAAAGCTCCCAACGGGCAATTGAATGCGGTTTTCCACTCATCCCCCTCCTTGATCCGTACACGATAGTAGGCTTCTCTTAAATCAAGCTTAGAGAAGATCTTGCCCTTGGCCAGATGTGACAACATGTCCTTTATCAATGGCAAGGGATATTTGTTGGAAATTGAGACGGCATTTAATCCGCGGAAATCCGTACAAAGTCTCAATGTCCCGTCCTTTTTTGGGCGAAAAAGAACCGGCGCCCCCACAGGTGAATTCGCCGGCTCAATAAATCCGCGCGCCAGATTTTTGTCCACAAATTCCCTCAACAGAGTCAGTTCCTTTTGCGTCATGGAATAAATTTTTGGTTTAGGCAATTGGGTGTTGGGCAACAGTTCTATGGCACAGTCCGTCTTTCGATGGGGGGGCAACTGATCGGCTTCCTTTTCACCGAATACATCAGCAAACATCCAGTACTCGGCCGGCAAGCCTTCCAGAGGAGAGGCCGGGTAAGGCGGAGTCGCAGCTGCCGCAACCCCCACCATCTCCTCTGGGGCACCCTTACCCTCGGCCGCTTGATAAAACCCATCCCTAAACGTGATAGTTCGGTAGACCCAGTTTATGTGGGGGTTTTGCTGCACCAACCAGGGTACCCCCAACACCACCAATGGCCCCCCAACCGGAGCCACGACAAAAGACAGCCCTTCCTGGTGACTGCCCAGTTGCAAGGCTACACGCCCTGTAAAATGGGTGACCGGTTGGCCCCCTGCCACGGACCCATCCAGCTGAGTAAAAGCGATGGGTCGCTGTAAAGGGAACGTGGGGAGCTCCAAAGCCGCCACCACGTCGGGGTGCATAAGACACCGGGAACACCCCGAATCAATCATGGCCCATACTTCCACAGTCTTGGATTGGGAGCCCAATTTCAATTTCACCATGAGTATGCGGTAAGTGCCACTCACCGATGGAGGCTCGCGCCCATCCTCTACCACCTGCCCAGCGGCGCCCTTTAGAGCAGGTGGCTGGCGTTTCCCGCCGGCTGCGGGATTTCGGTCTCCCCCTCAATTTCGAAGAACATCACATCGTCTCCCTCGGTTTCAGCCACCGCAGCTTTCTGCTTCCTCGGCAATGCAGGGGACTTGGCTGGCGGTTTTCCGGGCCGTTCCTCCACCTTTGCCTTCGGGCATGCTGCCACTCTATGCCCCTCCTTACCACATCTCAGGCACAAGCCTTTTGCGTATCGCTTCTCCCGCTCCTCGTCCCAGGGTCGTTGTCCCGGTTTCCCCCCGGTGGTCGATGGGCGGCTGGGCTTCACCTCCCGCCCCGACTTGGCGGTCTTCCGCTGGGCAAAGATCTCCTGGGCATGTTCAGCCCTCCCCGCCAGCAGGATCCACTCATACAGCGTGTATGGGTCGTCCCTCCCCAGGGACCAGCGCAGCACCTCTGTATTCAAGCCATCCTTGAAGAGCTCGATAATGGTTGCTTGGGACCAGTCATCCACTTTCCCAGCTAGCGCTTTAAACTCCAAAGCATAATCGGCCACTGATCTGAACCCCTGCTTGAGTTCCTTCAGGGCTCGCTTTGCTCTCTCCTTTGCTAAGGGGTCCTCGAAGTGTTGCTTCAACGCCCCGAGGAACTCCTCGAGACTTTCCAGTTCAGGCGCCTCCGACTGGCACATCTGGACATACCAGTCTGCCGCCCTCCCCTTCAGTTTGGTGGCAATGGTGATGATCCTTGCCTTTTCCGATTGGAAAAACGCCCCCCATTCTTCCATATAGGCTTTCGCGTTCGTCAGGAAGAACGAGAGTTTGGTCGGGTCCCCATCAAACTTGACAGGGAAGTCTCGCATGCCGCCTCCCGCCGCGCTGCGCCCCACCACCGGTGCTGCCGCGGCTTGTGTTCCCCTGGCTTGGGGCGGCACGGGGCCCCGGGGCGATCGCCCTGGCGATGCTGCGATTTCCATCCGGACCGACTGGTCCCCTTCGCGCCTCCGCACCACCCTTCGCCGTTCCGGGGACAGCCCCTGGGAAGAGGGGGTTGAATGCCTTTGGCTTGATTCTTCCCGGACCTCTCGCAACGAGGTCACATCCAAGCTCAGCTGTTTCAATATAGCCTCCAACGAATCCATTTTGGACTCCAACACTCGGATCCGATCCGGAGTGGGTGAGCCCTCCGTTGGCTGCACCTGCACCACGTTGGGGGACAATGGGTATCTCTGCCTCCAGGAGGGACCCCCCGCTGCCGTGGCATCTCCTTGGGTCGTATCCCAGGTGAGCAGCTCGCCCGGAGAATTTACGGTAGTCTCTGGGGCCGTTTTCAGCCCCCCGGCTTCACTCTCCGACTCG
This sequence comes from Candoia aspera, assembly GCF_035149785.1. Taxonomy (NCBI): domain Eukaryota; kingdom Metazoa; phylum Chordata; class Lepidosauria; order Squamata; family Candoiidae; genus Candoia; species Candoia aspera. The sequence goes on along the minus strand of NC_086154.1, from coordinate 63,268,158 downwards.
GAGCTCGCCTCCTCTCGGATGGCTGACAGCTCCCCTCCTTGGGACGGTCGGCCGGACTGCCTCACGGTCGAGTCCGGTTCCCCTTCCTCCATCATCATGATGTCGGGTTCAGTCATCGCGGGCTCTCTCCCTCACAGGGTTAGACGCTTGTCTTTCCTGGACAGGGGCCAGCGGAGTTAGGAACTTAGGATTCTCAGCTTTATGTAATGGTTGCCCTAGCCCCAAATACTCAGACTCACAAGAGGCTGCTAAATGAAATCTGATTTATTTAGAGTACTAAAGGCAAATACAGAGAAAGCTGAGAATGAGCAAAAGCGCGCCAAATACAAACTTAAACCCTTGGTGCAAACGTATCCCGCCTCCCTCGTAACAGCCCCGCCCGGCACAGGTGCTAGCAATCGTCAGAGTTGCTAGCCTGGGAAAGTAACCTTGAGCGCAGTAGATAATACAAATACATTCCAAAGCAAAGCCAAAAGATAACCGTTCCCATCCTCCCGAGAAAGATGAAACACGCATCCAATTAATGACATGCGAAACGTTACGATGCATCAAAGACATTGAAACGGCGAACATGACAGGGTTGAGGTGAAGCCTGTTTTTCCCCACCCAGTCCTCCTATAGCCTCTGGCCACTGAAAAATCACCTCAGTGCTATCACTTGGTTGGCCTGGGCTGGGCTGGAGATGTATAACTGAGTAGCATCAGCATACTGATAATACTTTATTCTGGGCCAGCAAATGACCTCAGCCAGCAGCTTCATGTGCTCCCCACTCCCAACTTCCTGAGCTGTTCCAGAAGGATACCGATATTGAAAGCTACTAGATTAAGGAGAGCTATGGTGGATGTGCCACCTCCATCTTTCTAGGGGTCATCCACAAGCATAAGCAAAGCTGTCTCAGTCCCATATCCAGATCTGAAACCTGACTGAAAGGGATCCAGATAATCCACTTCCTCCAGGGTTCTCTGGAACTATAGCACAACTACCTTCTCAATAACCCTCCCTAAAAAGGGAAGGTTGGAGACAGAAGGAAAATTGTCCAATATGGTTGGGTCCAACAATGGTTTCTTAATGTTTCCTGAATATGGATGATTCAGTACAAATAAAAACATGCAAGACATGGAAGAAGATAATGACATTTTATTGAAAATGAAAACTGGGCCTGCCCTTGTATCAATAATAGCATCACAATAAAAATACCTTTGGTTATTAAGAATCCATACCATATCCTGATTATTTTATTCTACTCATGACTGTTTTAATCTTAGTCACTTTTAGATTACAATTTGCCTTCTGTACTAGGCAACAGCTGAAGGAAGAGACTATATGCTGAACAAAGGAAACACCCAAACATTTTTTCCAATATAATTGTGGTTGATGTGGATGATCAGATAAGTGCAGATAAAGCTTCTCCCTAAACCAGTTATTCAGTAACAGCTATGGACTATAGGAACTCATAGTTCACAGCTACTTTTGAGCTAACTGCTCTGAAACATCAGGTATGATTAATACAAAACTAATAAAACCAGAATATAGAAAGCTTCTGAAGAAAAAGTGTCAAAATGACAATTCCCAACATTTAAATGGTATTACTTATATCATAATTGGATTACTCTTAGGAGTATTTGGGGAGTTAAAATATTACACTATTATTAAAGCAAGATCAGTGTAGAAGTGCCTCTCTTCAACCATCCTGAAGAAATAGACTCTAGGACATTCCTCAAAATAATCGTAATGTCTGTGAGCATACTTTGTGTTGAATCACAAGAGTTTGCTTTGGCTTGGCTTATATCATTTCAGCCAAATGTGATTTATTCAATAAGCCATGAATACAACTAAAGAACTCAGTCACTAACTCAGCAGGCTTCTTATAATGATCAGGCTGGTATAGCTGAGAATGTAATCCCAGTTCTAAATAGGAAGAAGAGTTTTGTTCTAGTTGTAATACTTACCTGCTGATAAAAAGCACATATTTACAGGGAGAACACGAAGTGAAAAGAATCTCAACTTACTAATTGGAAGCAATAAGTAAATTACCAAGGTTAAGCTGCCACATTTTCAACTGAAGCACCAGTGAAGCTGAACTGGACCTTCCTTATTTGGGAAAAAAGTTAATGAAGGATTGTGGTCTCTGTGTTTTGTGTTTCCCTGGAACATGTTGCATTTGGTATACAAAATTTAGTAAAGTGAATAGAACTCTCATTAATGTTTCCCAAAGACATAAAACAATTTTGAAATTTTGACATGGAGACCTGAGGGGATCCTTGGACTCAAATGGTTTTGCTTTGCGGGATAAAAATTTCAGTAGCAGCTACTTGTGATGTTTCCCCTTTTGAGTTCCCTGTTCTAGTAATATTTGGAAAACTTATATATATATAAGTTGTATAGCATATATATATGTTGCTATACAACATATACGTATATATATATATATATATGTATATGCTATACAACATACATACATATATATGTTGCATAGCAAAAACAGAACTTTACTTGGAGCAAGAAGAGTTAGCCCAAAAGTTAATATATGAAGATCACTGGATACCCTTGGGTCTATTTACTGGCTGTCACACACAGTAAGCTAAACCACACAGTAACCAGTCACAATTTAGCCTAGAATGTTGGTGCAGATCACACAATCCCATATAACTAAATTAACCAAGTAAATTGTGGTTAGGTTCACTATGCGTAAGCATATAATGGAAACACAATTAATGTCCTAAATTGTTACCAATATCAACTGGGTCTTGTTTTTTTTTTCTTCCCCACCCCCCAAAGAACCTAGGCCAGCATGGTAAATACATCCGCAATGATTACTAGGGCTGCTGGAATCTGGGTGCGAAAGCTCAGAATGTTCTACTCCTGTATGAGGTACAGAGAGGAACTTACTTGTTTTCCAGCTGGGAAGACAGGGGGGACATCCTTCCTCTTATTATGCCTAGGAAAATAGTGACAAAATAGAGGCTATCCAGATAGCAACCCAGGCCATTTGTAAGTTAGGGTTTACATGCAACTGAAGTAGTTGGAACTTTAATAAAACCAGCTATTAGAACTTGGGAAGGAGGAGTGTCCCAGTGGGCTCTGCTTTTCTTAATCCCTACAGGTTTTGGTTTTATCATTGTACTAAGAATCTCTATTTGGAGAGAAGGTCCTGACTATGTAAAGATAAAGGAAGCCTGCCTCTTACCTCTTGTTTTTTTTTATTGTTCCCCCTTCCCCCTCCCACAAGCGACACCATTTGTGCATATGTATAATATGTATTATACTCCATCACAAGACGATATATCTGATGAGGTGGACTATGATTCATGACAAGTTATACAATAAGAAATGTGTTGATCTTTAAGGTGTCACGACTTATCTACAGATAGCAATTTATAAGCCTGTATATGCAGCAACAGAGCTGCTTACAGACTTTACATCTGCACATGAACATTTATTCAATATGTACATACTGTATGTTTAGTTAGAAGTTTCAAACAAAAGTACTATTCATTAATTCATTTAAGGGTCAGGTACACCAATGCCATAGTTCCACATGTGGTTTAGTTTGGGGTTAATTTAGAAACTTTTTTTTTGAAAATGATTTCCCCAGAGTCAAAAGTTGAACTCACTCTTAGTTAAAAGATGTCTCCTGCCAATATCAAAGAAAATTGGACATTTGCCTTAGAGCAGCAACATTTCTTTAGCTGAAAAAATGTGCAGATTCCAAAGGATTTGCTCCAAAGTTTAAAGCAATAAGCAGCATTAATTTCAAAGGATAGAGTCCTTTCTTGAGCAAAATATATCTGAATGTTCTTATTCAAAGAAGTTGTCAAACTAACTCTGGAATTATTCTGAATGAAGTCTGAATGAAAGCAAAAGAAAACATTGTGGGCCAAATAGCATCTTCTTTTATAGTTAGGTTCATAGAGTTAAAAAAAAAAACACAAGAGGCCCAAATATTGAAAACAAATATCTCCAAAGTCATCCCTGTATATTTTATAAATATAGCTCCTAATAAGGCAGTGCAGCACTTAGGATTTGATCTCCAATTGCACTTTAGAGAGTGCAAGTGTGCAAACGTAGCATCCATTTGCAACACCTTCAAGCAGCTGCATCTTTCCCTCAGATTGTGCAATTGCTCTGCAAGCCCAGGAAAAGTCACAGCTGCTATAAGGCATTTGAACAGATGCCATGTTCGTGCTCCAAAGCACTTTTGAAGATAGGAAGTAAGAGTATGAAACACATTGGATTCTATGTTGGAGTACAGGCAGTGAAACAGAAATATGATCATAAAAAAAACCCTCTTCAGCCTATTGCTGTTTTCCCCAATCCTTCACATCTGTAGGCGAAAGACACGAACCAAGTTCTTTCCTTGAATATTTCTTTCTTCAGTCATTCAGGACACTAACACGGCTTGACAGTTGTGAGAAAATTCTCTTCTTATATAAAGCATAAAGATGTTGATAGTACAATTGCAAATATAGCTGTTGGTGTCTTTAGTAAATTGATACTCCCAAACCATAATTCATCAGGATTAGAAAACTGAGCAGTAACCTAGAAAAACTGGCTAAAGGATTTTAGAACTGAAACTTCAATTCCATCCTGCCCCAAGGACTGGCAGCATAATAAATCCAGTCGTCCATGTTGTCTGAAGGAAAAAATAATTGAACACCAGATGACCAAAGAACAATGGAGAGACCGGCGGCCTTCACTGTGCATTTGTCCTGACTCACATCATGTCATCTACCTACTGTAGTAGATAATCCAGGTTCTTTATTAATCTGTAATCTAAGGAGATCCATGTTTACTTAAGGAAGTTGTCTAGTTTAGTCTGACTGATGCCAGAAGCAGAAGGCATTATTCCTGTTTGCTTTGAAACAATTCTTTTCTTGCTCTTCATAGTCAGAGGCCGAATCTCTGTTGGGAAACTCTAAAACAAGTCAAGGAAAAGAACCAAATATTTTTTGAAAAATGGAATCAAGTACTCTCCAAACTGATGTTCTCCATATATTTTAAATGCATCTGGAAAGCACTAAGTTAGGAAAGGCTGATTTAGAATATTTCACATGGGGAACTAATTAGATTGTTTTAATTCTAGGTACCAGTAGTAAGATCAAATGTTTTAACCTTCCAGCCCAGAGTACCCATCAAATTTACATAGTTCACATACTACACTCAAACAGAGAACAACATATTGTTTTTGTAAATAAAGCAGTGTTTTCTTATGATCTGTAGAGATTTTTGACTCTCAGAGCCTGGTAAATTCGCAAGAAAGAATTGTAGTAAGTCTTCTCTATATTTGTCTCTTCCACTAACTATATTATAGCAAGACCATTGCTAGAATGAATTCAAAGTGGTTGTTACATAGAGGTAATTTCCCCCCAGTAGATGCCATTTTCCCAGCTGCTCCTTATGCTGAATAAACTATTTTGTATAAAATACTGTTCTCATTGAGTGATCTATATTCCTCAGCAATACATCTAAAACTGGAAATCAGTCTTAATGTCTGAGAAGTATGCATAAAGGATACAGGCTGAATGAACTTGGTTCTGCCTCCTAAACCATCATATCCAATTCTTACCTAGGAGAGAATTTAGTAATTATTTTGAAGAAGACAGTAAAAGGGGTCAAATACCATTTTGAACAGGTGGTTCTATAATGTGCGCAACAACACCAAAAGGCTCTGTTTCTCTCCTGAACATCTGAACTTGGGTGGGACTGTGAAAAAGCTCTAAGAAACTGAATTAAAATGTATGGGTGAAGGCAGAATGGGCACAGCATCATTTATAAGGGCTTTAAAATCCAATATCAGACCTTAAATTGTGTTCCAAATGAAATTAATAGCCAGTAAATTAATGGCTTTACTAAGACTAAGATGATACGGTCCACTCTACATGCCAAAAATGACAGATTGGCCACTAGTTCTAAACATCTGCAAACCTCATAAAGATGTATCAAGCAGTTTCAATCATACTAAAATGATTAGAATGACAGCATATAAGATGCTGATATACCAACCATGTAGGTAGCAATGGAAGAAAAAAAGATACTTTCTTTTCAAGACAGTGAGAGAAGTAACAGGAATGAGAGTTACAATCAGATATACAATTACTCTAATAGCAAACTGAGTTCTGAAAAGCTTGTTACCAAATCAGGGTGATGCCAGTAACATTAAGAGAATCTCAAGATTTGTAGGTATTTTAAACATGGTTAAAATATTAAGAAAATAGTTAAAATTCTAAGACCCAAGCTCCTCAGAGTTTAACTGTACTATTGATCAGAAACCCTCCAATGCTGTACCCTTTTGTTGCTAATGTCATTCGAATGATACTTACAATTCCTGTGCTTTTCTGAGGTACGCTGTTTACAAGAGTTTTCTTGGACAGGACCGACTTCCTTATAAAAGAAGGTAAAAGATCTTCTAGATGCTCGTCATCTGTGTCAGTACAGCAGTTCTGATATATTTTTTAAAGAAATAGGAGGTTTAAAATTAATGTATTTCCAAATACAATATTTAATAGGCAACGAATACGCAGTTAAGTCTGGTGTTGTGGCAAAGAAACCGGCTTCTTCTAATATTCCTTGAGAAAACAGGCAGCTTTAAAGTTGTCAGAGTCAGCAGCTCTGGTACTGGCAAATGGGTCACAGAACAGTATAGAAAAAAAGATGAAAGAATTCAAAGCTGGCACACAGCATGCCCCTCAGGCCCTAATCATAGCATTAAGAGACACAACACTTAAGGCATGTATTGCAGTAAAGTCATTAATTAATCAGTGTTCGAATAAGACTGTCTGGAGAAACAGTATCTATTTCAATATAGCCTTGAAGGACAGTGGACTGAAGCAATTGCAAACAAGCTGCAAATATGACTAAATGTATTAATTACCATACCTCTGTAGAGAGGCAGTTTGTCTAGTGGTTAAGGTGCTGGGCTAGAAACCAGGAGTCTGTGAGTTCTAGTCCTGCCTTAGGCACGAAAGCCGGCTGGGTGACCTTGGGCCAGTCACGTTCTCTCAGCCCAACTTGGTGCCATGTAGACTAGCCTCCTCGTGGTGCACCCCGGGCAACGTGACTTGTCACGGCTAAATAGTCTACACATCTGGCTGCTGGACCTCACAAGGATTTCCCAGCAAGAAAAAGCAGGATGAACACCGAATTGCTATGCCATACGATTAGAAAAAAAAAAAAGTACCTCCATTGCTCCTTTTAGAACTCTTGATAAGTTTGTCACAGACGTCCTAAAACACACACATAGAGCACAAAGTTAGTAGCTCCTTATTTGGAGATGAAGCCACTCAGATGTGCCCTAAATGTGTCTTATTCTAAGCTTTCACCCCAAAAATAATTTGGCTGAGGAAGAATGATAAAAAAGTAGGGGTAACTAGGAGTCATGTAAAAAATAAATGTTACTGTAATAAGCCCTTACTTCTCAGATTTTCACTGTTCTTGCTCATAGAACAGCCTATAATCTGAAAAACAAGTAGAGGATTCAGAACATCTATTTCTTCTGCATTACAGCTACTCTTCATTCTTTGGCTGAAGTCCTAACCTAATTCTTAACATGGAGGAGAAAAAGCCCTCCTTTGTTGCCTTTAGTGTTCAGCTGAAACACTGTATAGATAAAATTCTGGTTAGTAATATGGACTGTATGTATGTTAGTATGCTAGTTTAGCATAGCAAATTTACAAGTCATATATGAGTATGAAACTTAAACAACATATATTTGTACCCTTCTTCTCGTTCTTCTTGGACTTCAGTCACCTTTAGATAGTGGACTTGCAAGTTATCCTTTTAGAGTTCTTTGTTATGAAACAATTAATAAATTGAGATGGCTTTTATAAGACATTTTGAGAAATCATAAAAATAAGGGCAATAATATTTGTAAATGCAGTTATATTTGAGGCATACAGTATTTCTACAGAGATTGAAAGCTTCTAAATTATATTTTATTTCTAAAGCAATAAGCATAGAATTTAAGTTGATTGAAAAATTGCTTGCAGCATATGCATAAAATGGAATATAAGGCAGACTGAACAATATAGAGCTAATAAAATTAAAGAAAGAGTACTTACGGCTTTTTATCTAGTTTGATTTTTTTGGCAGGAGCAACAGCTGCCTTGTGAGGCTTTGGAGTCTGTACATCAAAGGTAGCATTAAGGTCAATCTCATCATTGTCAACAGGTTGATGAAACTTTGGATTCAGAAATTCTGCAGGAGCAGGGCTGTAAATACCAATTATGCAAGTATCACAAGGTGTAACATGATGAATTGGATAACTACATGTGCATCCCTCTCTGCTTCTAGCCTATTCCATATGCTATCAGCCTAAAACTTAGTACTGATATCAGAAGGAGAAGGCCATATAAAAAGATACGGTGAAATCCCATTAAAAAAAATAAACTCATGATAAAGTATTATGTGTTCATACTTTGCATCCTGGCTACATGTATCTTCATATCCCATCTTAATATTCTGGAAAACACATCTTCTCCTTCAGGTATTGCTACCCTGCCTCATTATGGTAGGGCAGTGTCCCTGGGATGAATGAGCAAAAAATACTGGGAGTGTTCACCAGGAGTATATATTCCCAACAGGGTCACCTCAAAGACATGAAGATCATACCAGCTGCTTAATTAAAGCAAGCAAGCATTTATATTGGGCAGCAGCAATATAGGAAGGCATATGATCCTGTTGGAGGCAGATGATCATTTTAGAGACAATGGCAAGGGCAGTGGTAAACCATTCCTGCATTTTACCAAGAAAACCACATGGATAGACCAGACAAAGTGATTGATGATATAGTGCTGGGTGATGGGCCCCTGAGATCAGATGGCATTCAACATGGTATAAAGGAAAAGCTGAGAATCTTTTGGAGTACTAATGGTATTTATGATGCTGCTAGATTAAAGCCTTCTGGATGTCTACTTACTGATGCTATCATGCAGAAAAAGAAAATCTGAAGCTGAAAAGATGGAATTACAGTGGGAACTTGAAATATAAGAAGCATGAACATGGGAAAGCTCAACAGTGAAAGATTAAACGAATCAAATAATAACTGACATTTTAGGTGTCAGCAGATTGAGTTAGACTTAAACTGGACACTTTCAGTCAGAAGACCATATACTTCTACTCAGAACATGAAAAACAAATAAGGAAAGATGTTGCTTTCATAGCCAGCAAGGATATAGAAAAGACATTACTTAGGTACAATGCAGTCAATGAAAGAATGATTTCAATTAGACTTTATAGACCACCCTTTAATATGACAGATATCCAAGTTTATGCTTCAACCACAGATGCAGAAGAAGTTGATGAGTCTTCTGGTCAAATTCAGTCTGAAACTGACAGAACATGTAAGCATGATGGGCTGCTTGTGGTTGGTGATTGGAATATCAAAGGTGAAATAGTAAGGAAGAAAATATGCTTGGACTGTATGACCTACAAAACAGAAATGAAGCAATAAGATAACTTACCAGTTTCTGCCAGTGACTTCTTTATTGCTAATATAGTTTTCAAACAACCAAAACAATGCCAATATACATGGAAATTGCCAGATAGAATACACAGAAATCAAAGTGAATGTATTATTGGTACAAGGAAGTGCAAGAGCTTTGTTATAACATCAAAGACATGGCCAGGGAGCTGACTGTGGATAGATCATAAACTGCTCATGTGCAAGTTCCAAGTCAAGCTAAAATGGAAAAACAAAGCCACCAGTTTCCATGGAGAACATCAGGAATCACTTTGAAGTCCTGAACTTCATTGTTAGGGAACCAGGGGAACTGAGTGGAAGGAAATCAAATAAGTTTTTCAAGATGAACGTGAAAAGAGACTGCCAAAGTTGAAGAAACAGAAGAAAGCAAACTGGATATCAGAACAAACCACGGAAATTGCCAAGAAGAGAAGCGAAACCAAAGCTATGAAAGACAGAACTTATCAAAGAATTTCAGAGAAGAAACAAGAAGCAGTATTACACCTGTAAAGAAATAGAAGGTGGAAGCAGACACAGAAAAACAAGGGAAGTCTTCCAAAAGATTTCTGAACTCTGAAGAAAGTTCCAACCTTGACTTGGTATGCTAAAAGACACCAATAGACAGATAGTAACTGATTCTATAAAGTTCAAACAAAGATGGGAAGGAGTATTCTGAAATTCTGTATGGTAGAGATTCCATCATCCAGATACCTTAGAAGATACTCCTGTTTTAAGAACCTCTAGTACTAGAAGACGAAGTCATATCAGTGCCCTGGTCATTACAAGTTGGAAAGCTGTAGGAACTGATGGAATAGTTACAGAAATATGGCAAGCAACTGAAGAAGAATCAGTAAAGGTTCTAACCAAACTATGCAACAAATCTGGAGAATGACACAGTAGCCCAACAAACTGGAAGAGGTCAGAAGAAACTGAAGAACTGAACAGTTACGTTATTTTTAGTTCTTTGAGTTGCCTCACTCAATAATGTCAATAAACATAGGAAGTTAAAATTTTCCTATATCTGTATAATTAATCTCTCTAAATACTACTATCCAGAATCTTGGTACAACCTCAGGAGACGACCTACATGCATATAGGTGCCATTTGGTTTGCCACATTTCCAACATTTATATGGGCCTTTCCCAGTAATTTTAGGTACTTGTATAGGGGTGTAATGCCATCTGTGAATCATTTTTAAGTAATTTATTCTGATTTTTGCTGATATTGATCATAATCAATTGGGTATTGGGGAGTTGGGTATGAGCCCATTGTATGTCAGCGATATTATGTCTTAAGTCTGATTCCCACATTTCTTTGTGAGATGTTGCTTCCACTCCAACAACTTCTAACAGGATATTATATATTTTGGATACTATTGCTTTAGAGGACTAACACAAGATTTTCAAAGGTTACAATGCTGTTTTCTTAGGTATTATATTTTAACAAAAAGATTAGTGTCATTCATTTGTAAACAATTAAGGTTCATACATGTCAATTTCTGCTTTAATGTATCTTTTGGCATTGATTATTTATAAAATAATCCCTTAATCTAAAAAAAAAAGGAAAAAAAAGAAAAGTTTTTGTTGTCTCTAAACTTACCTAGATAGCCCTGCTAAATTATTATCTGATAAATTATTAAAGAGTCATAATCTGTAACTGGCATTAATGGGGAAGGAGATGGAACTAATTTTTGCCCCTGGTACTTCCAAATTTTTAAAGTCAGGATTTGAGAAGAACAGTCAGGAAACAGAACAGAAAGAACAGTCAAGAAAATTATTGATACATGTTGGGTTTACCCATCTTATATCTCTTGCTTTCATAAAGGGTATCAGTTCTGTTCTCTGATTTGTCAGCCACTTAGCCTCCAATTGTGTCCACTTTCTATATTTTGTTTATTTAACAAGATTTAGAGGCTGCCCAAATATAGAATGACCCTGGACAACTTACACTAAATATAGAAAACAATAAAAAAAGAAGGTCGCATACATCCAGACAAATACACTCCTTATAATAGAAAACATAACTAACAATCCAGAGTTCTCACTTGAGGCACACATGACCAGGCTCAAATTATCATATTTTAGACACATTGTGCAAAGACCTAGGTCTCTTGAGAAGTCTATAATACTGACAAAGGTAGAAGGAAAGAAAAAGAGGGCCAGCAGCAAGGACTCAATTATAGTAGCAATGGGAGCACCATTGGAAGACTTGAAGGACTAGGCTGGGCTCAGATGATTCTGGAGAAGTTCTGTCTATGTGGCTGCTAAGAGTTGAAACCACAATCAAACACATCTTACTATAAGAGGTTCTGCATTTTAACAGAAAAATTATTTTTATACAAAATAATATGAAAGTAGAAGAAACAAGTTTGTTCTGTCATTTTGTTAGGATTACAGTATCTAGATACTGCTATGGTAAATGGCAAAATACTGAATTTTATTAAAAGGGCCAAAGTGATTGGTTCAACATTCTATAAGTGTCTGCATGTATTGTATACAGTTTAGGACATACTATCTCCATTGTTTCAAATTGTAATGTTCTCCCTTTGCTAACCTTTCAGAGACAAGCCGCTTGAGTGCTTCACTGGTTAATGATGGCACTTTTATCGTATCTTGTAGGACTCCTATCTTTTTTTTCAAACTCTGGAAAAAAAAAGAGTGGAAATAAAAAAACAAGAAAACCTATTAAAGTCAAGGTTTATATTTTCTGTTTTATATTGATTCTGTGTTTATATTCAGGAAGAGAAATCTGCATGTTTTCACTTCAATGGGAAAAAATATTTGAAAAGAATTTTGAGTATAAATTATGAATGGGGACACAAATAATGCATTGAATACAGGTTAAAAGGAAAGTCTTACCATGATCTCTTTATCTGCATTTCTCAGATCTGCCTGTGTATTTTTCAGTTCTTCAGTTGTTTTCTCCAACTCTAGAACAGCTTTCTGGAGCTATAGATTAAAAACTATGTATCAGAAAAACAGAATCCAATGCGGAATAAAATTACACAAAGTTTTATATATCCAAAGAATTACAACAGTTGTCCTTAATAAAAGCACACGCCCAGATTCAATATTTTAAAATTTATCACATTATAACAGAAATCTGAGGGAGCCATCTTGAATACGAACAGCTTACCTATGAAGGGATAATTTCTTGTTCCATCAAACCACCTGCAGAGGGAGCTTCAGGGTGGCTCATGTTTTTAAATGTCAGTGAAAAGCTATCAAGGTATGCTGCAGCTCTATTTTATTACTTGTAAAGAGAACCTCGTAAATATATAATTAATTTTCGCCATTCCCAGTATATGCTCAAAAAAGAAATTCTTTATTAGCCTTCTTTCCTGTATCTTGCCCTAGTACCCTCCAGATACCTTATTTGGTAGAGTGGGCAGAGAGAGAATGATTAATTCAAATGTTATCCAGTGAACTTTCGTTCCTGTGCATAAACGTGAACCTGGTCCTCTCCAGTTCTAGTCCAACAATTTAACCATCAACCAGATGCGCTCATGCAATTGTATATATTCTGTTGAGATGTGCCTGTGTTAGGCACCCATCAATGTTGAAACAGAATAATTGGCACTGTTTCTATACATTTCGGTGACCTATAGATAAAACGGTATGTGCTCTGCTCTCCCTGGTAGTTGAGGATCTGGAAAGAATCATTGTCAGTAAGGAATCCACAGATAATGGTACAGGGTGGGAGAATGGATTTTTAGTTTGATTTAATATTGAAATGATTTTAGAGTATGCTCCAGCAGCAACCTCAGGAATCTAAAGGCAGAATATTTTTTCCTTCCTGATATTATGAACTGTATTCAGATTTTTGTAAAACTGGTAACAGACTTACTGGGAGGGTAGAGCTCTTGTTTGTTCTTTCTCTCTACTGCCTGCACCAAGGAAAACCTTGATATGTACTATGAGAGGAAGGGAAGATAGGTAGTACAAGGAACATGGCAACAATAATTATAAAATGGGATAGCATAAACAGTTCCTGTTTTGGCAAAATATTACTGCCAGGCAGTAGATGGGGCCAACCCTGATGGCCTGAAGTCTGAGGGTTGCCAGGGAGAGTTAATCCTGAAGAACTCAGAGCAAGCAAAGAAGGACTGGAACGAATCAGGCTCTGGGAAGGAGGGATCTCAAATGCAATTTAGACATTTGAGGAAATAAAGATGCGGATGATCTGTCGGTAAACAGAGAAGTTTCCTGACAATGACAAGTGCTTTGCTTCTCAGACTTCACCTTTTTCTCCAACAATATTCTCTGTCTTCCAACATCATCTAATTAGCTTTTATCTCAACGAGTGGGGAGCTTGACCAGCCATCAACACTTCCTATATCTGCCCTTGGGTATATGACTTAATAGACGCTGTTACTTTAACCATTCCCAAACAGGAACAAATAGGCAGGAAAAACAGGATTTTAAGTGTGATTTTTCCTTATAGCTTTTCATAGAATAATTACCAAGAAACTAAAGTAAGCTCAGATATCAATGTCTCTACAGTGTAATGTTACAAGGGCAGATATAGTCTAGTCACCCAATCTCCAATTACCAATTACATCCACTCAAGCACCATGGAACACAATGTGGAGGGAGGATGTGAATGGATGACTATTGCTCAGCAACATTAAATAATTCTGTTCCATCTGTCATCCTGAGTTAATCTTTTGGGTTCATGTTCTCTTTTATTAATCCTGAGCATACAGTCTCCTCAGAACAGGACAGTAAGGCACATCCTAATTAGGACACGTGCCTCTGTTTATCCCATTGAGAAGACGGTATTATTGACCATGGATATTTCAGGGCAGTCAGTGCTTAACTAAAGAGTGTAGGAAAAGAGCAAGTATGGTAACTTGGAATCACTACCAACAGTTACTGACCACCTCTGGCTGACCTCTGAAAGTGGTGTGCTCTCTGGTGACACTGATTTTAATAAGCAAGAGCTGATTGGTATGAACCACACTCCATTAGGCTTTTCTCTCTTTTTTTGTGCAGAAGTTGATGAACAATTTGTCACTATTGGGTGTGTTGCATGGTTATACGGGAAACAGTGACATTTTGAATTAGGAAGGTTCAGCTGAACTTAACTTTCCAGTTAATAGGTAGTTACTAAATTGGCTATGTAACTGGCTGAGCAAAAAATGTATTTAGGGAACAGTACAGAGAATGAATTTTAAATAGATGCCTCTGCATGCATCTGCAGGAATATCAATGCAACCTTTACCTTATGATTAGCAGAAAACAACTCCTTTCTCAATTTCTCCACTGTATCATTTGATGCTTTCTGGGACTCCTTCAGATTTTCATATTCCCTGGAAGGGGCAATATTAGTCAGTCAACCTATGGAGCTTGCTTCCAAGCAGGTACCTCTTTGATAGAATAGAGCCAGTAGACAAATTTGCAATTCATTGTTTAAGTGGCTGCAAAAGTTCCTGTTACATATATACAAGCAGTTTCAATGTTGAACAAGCCAACATTGATTTGCACAGTGTTAACACACTGACACCACTGAGCAGGTGAGAAAACTTGCTTTCACAAGGTAGTACTGTTAGGTTTGGAATAGGCATTAGACTGGCAGAAAAGTATATATCAAAACCCAAAGCGAACAATCTTTACCTATGTGCAATGTTTAACATTCTACTGAATTTACACCTTGCTGAAATGATATGTGACACTTTTTTGTTTTAAAAAAAAGTTTAGGTTGTGAAATCATTTTAATAGTATTATAAAACAGTGCTGAAACTATTGGCTACAATGCAGACACTTCATGCCATAGCTCATAATTAAAAGTTGTGATGATCCATTTGCTATCTAAATGTTGCCTGCACAAGCTGTGAATTAAACATGGTATAAATAGAAAGACCTGTCACACACTCTGTAGGGACCAGCGAGTACACCACACTTATTGTGCCACAGCTGCGTGAAGTGCTTTGCTCTGCACAGGGGAGATAGTCAGAGGCCGTGCTGCCTTACTCAAAATCATGACAATCGTCCATCTCCTCAGTTCCCATCCAACAATCACCTCCTAAACACCCTGGCAAACCTCTGAAAGCTGTTTCCATAGCAATGATGTGTCACTAATACAACAATAGTATGCTTGCTGTGTTGAAAATCTTCCATTTATGCCACCTTGAGAGCAGTAGGGCTCATGTTATAGAACAAACTGCCAGCGGGAAAAGGTCTCAAAATCTGTTTATCCATCCAGATCTTTTAATATCCTAAAAGTTTGAATATTTACAGTTTTTTAAATTATTTGCTTTTTTATGTTTTTATCTTTTATAGCATTTTTGTAAGCCTCCTGGGGCCCTTAATGGAGTGGATAGCACATTATTCGCCAAACAAATAAAAAATATCCTTCAAATCTCGGTACTATAGCTAGAGTTCTCCCAGAGTACCAACATTATTCTTATTTCTCATTCACTGTTTCTTTAGAGGGTACTCTGCAGAATGCCTAAGCCAGCACAATTTCTAACTTACTTTTTTAGTGAGATGCAATAGACTGCAAGCTGTTCCACGGCTGCTTGCCCTGCTCCCATTTCACGGATCATCTCTTCCACTTCAGGACGCTGACCCTGTAGCAGGGTCTCAATTCTGGAAAGAAGGCAGGTAGGTTAGGGGTTTTCCACCTCAGCTAGCCATACTAAAACAAAGTAAAAATGGGAATAGCTCATTCTGTATTTCAGAATGGTAAACATTCCAACCACCCTGCCCCAAAGCTTTCCTCAACCATCTACTAGTGCGTTTCAGCCTTATGGAATTTGCGCTGCTGGTAGATTAGAAGTTCCAAACACTGAACAACTAATAACGAGCTCAGTAATCAGGTCATTTCTAAGTAGTTTAGGAACAATTACGCTTTTGTGTTCTTTGCTTATAATCAGCCTATTGGATTGAGAAATATGAACAATATATGCCATTCATATGCCATTTCTCATACTTAATATATATCTTGAAAAATGAGGAGCCATCAGAACCTTGGAGTACTAAAGTTCTGTCCATTCTATTCATCTGGACCATTTTCAAACACATCCATGAATAGGAATAGGGTGAGTGACTGGGAATACATACATGGTCCAGGAAAATTAAAGTATAGACTAAAGCAGACTAGAATAGGACTTGTCCAGCAAATCCAGTAATTATTCAGAATGACAATGGTGGCATTAGCAAAGGTAAGTATCCTATTGTGATATTATAACACACATACACTCTGTTTTGCTTGTTCTTAGGAGAGCAATGAAAACTTAAAAATACATCCTTTCATTAAGAACACTGCAATTTTCTGGATACAGCAGTATTATTTTTAGCAGATATTAATTCAGTATTCAAAAGAGATGATTCTCAAATAAGTGTGCATGAAATTGGAACCAAATATTTTCTAGAATATTGTCTATAAGATAGATAAAGCTTCTTTGCTAACCTCTCCATAGATTTCAGTTTCCTTCGCAACTTTTGAGTTTCCTCTTTTGCACTCTTTGTTTCCTCTTGCTCCTGTTCCAAATATCGCATTTGTTTCTGAAAAAAGAAACACCATTAACGTATGGAAGGCAGCTCCATAAAAGCAACACTGACTTAACCTCGAGCTATCTCAAATGCTTCAGCTCACAATCTACATTTTGGATGTCTGGAAATTAAAGTTCATTGCTGATGCACACTGAGTGATTGAGAAAGCCAAAGAATACCAAAAAGAAATCGGTACGTGCTTCATTGATTATAGAAAAGACCTTGATCACGTCAATCATATCAAGCTGTGGAATGCGCTTAGAAAAATGGGGATCTCAGAATATCTCATTGTCTCATTGCAAACCAATACACAGGTCAGGAAGCCACAGTATGGACAGAACATAGTGAAACAGGCTGGCTTTAGGCTGGCAAAGGAGTGAGACAAGGTTGTATACTCTCCCCTTATATATGCAGCCTACATGCTGAATATATATGAAGGGAAGCTGGATTGGAAGGTGAGCATGGTTTTAAAATTGGAGGAAAAAACATCAACAACCTACGCTATGCTGGTGGCACTATTTTGATAGCCAAAAATGGAAGGGATCTGCAAGCTCTAGTAATAGAGTGGGGTTAATCTCAGTGCTGGAAATGTATGCCTAATTAAAGTCTTCACTGCAATATCCATTCTTCAGGAGAAGTTACAATATTGAAAAAAAAAAAAAGCAAAGGACAACATACTTGTTATACATGTTCCATCTTTCTTTTGAACATGCATGTTCAAAATATAACTTTGAACAGCAATCGGTTAAGCACCATCCAACTTATTAAAGTCACACAAAGATCTAATGGCAGGAACAAGAACTTATGACTAATCTATATCAATTCCAGAAAACAATTGTGAAACAAAAATCTCTCACTTAAATGTCTCCAACTGTTGAACAATCAAATTATTTGAGTGAAGACTCTTTTTTTAAAATCACGATGTTGGTCTATGGGTATATTGCTTATCTCCCTATCAAATTGGTTTCCCATCAATAGAAATCCATTCCTAGAATGCTCTGCTGGAAGGACAAAAGAGGCAATTTCTGCTTTTCCTGTTGTTCTTCGTTTCCCACAATATTCTGAAAGACTGCACAACCTTTCAGAACAACTTTTCACTGGACATAAGGGAAAGAAAAAACAGCACCTCTCCTTAACCTTCCAGGGGGAAGCCTGCACTGACATCCCTTGTGAGGATTTAAGGACTTTTCACTTGTTGTAGGTCATAGTTGCATCCGACTTCATTATCAGGAATGTACAATGAAGTGCAGTTTATTTAAGCTTTTTGGTTTATCTTTTATTATGGACTGGAGGCCATAATCAACATTTATTCAAAGGAACAAAGACCCAACCCTTCCAATTCTAAACAGACATTTAATGGAAGACATTAGCTTTAGGAAATATATTTCTAAGCAATGAGAGAAGACATTATCTCAAAATAGCAACAGAAAACCATTGTCAGTACAGGATTGAGTTACAGTAGACATGGGCACCTTGTGCCCATATAGATGTTATTGGAGTATAATCCTTACTGATTATTCGCTATGCTCTGTGGGTCTGGTTGGCACTGAAATCCAACTATACGTGTTGATCTAATTGCTCTCTATCCTTGTGCAACATTTGAGCTACTATAGTTTGCTGTGAAACACTCTTGAGAGAGATACCTTCCTCCCCTTCCCTTAAGATAAAGGAAGCAGATACCTTCCTTTATCTTAACATCCAATCCTTTTTAGCTAAGGATGCTATATTAAAATTGGCACTGCAAGATTAGCCCAAGATAAACAATGGACAGACTGTACCTTAACTTTCCACTTTGGAGATGACAATCGTAGTATAAACCCTGGCACCTTTCAACCTACCTTGAGTGTAGAACACAGCATCTCCATCTCAGAAACAGCTTTCTGGAGTGATTCTATAGTGGCATTACGTAGATCCAATGTCTCTCTCAATGAATTTACAATACATTGACAATCTCGTTTTTCCTTCTCTGCAGCAAAAAATTATAATGGAAGTAAGGCCCCGGCTGAGCTTTATAAATTTCTATACTTAGCAAAGAAATAATTCTTAACACACATAGCAGAGAACTGAGTGAGAAGGGGAAGGAATTTGGCCAGAGGGCAGCACATGTAACACTATACAGAATTTCATGTAGTTGCTGTATTCATCTGGCTCTCCAAAAGCTGTGTGCCTAGTCTGTTCGTTTGGAACATTCCTCTGGGAATCACCTCCTTTTCTACTTTGTGTGCATATGTATATGCAAATACACAAGGAGAGGCACATGCTAAAGAAAGAGGGTAGAAAACGGATGGGCTGACATACTGGGAAGAGGTACATGCTGAAATTTCCATCTCCTTTTAGTTCTGACATCATCCCTTATCTAATTTAGAGCCAGCTACAATCTTCTACAGTCATGATGGACTCTTTGTAGATTAAAGATCCCCCATTCCGTTCTAAAAATTGTTTGAAAATTTGCCAGAACTATTGTATCAATAGCACTGGATACAAAAGTGCTAGAAATATTTGTGCATCAAATAATCCTTGTTAAAAACTCTACCAGATTTCAAAGCTTTCTTAGTATAGAAATCATGACATGCTCTTACTTCAGAGCTTGTTCAATGGGCAGAGGCAATACTTAAACTACCATTCCTGTTCTTGCAGATCCAAATGGACCCAGGCAATAATGGCAGTGCCTTGCAAGGAGTCACTGTAATCTATGAACTAACATTTGCAGAATGATGTAACGATGAAGTTCTGAAGTCCAATTGTGGAAGATGTTATATTTTGTTTCCTAAGTGAGAATCCTTGTAGATAGATACATATTGGGTAAGATTGACAGAAAGTACAGTGAACAATAGGGCACAGCTGACATACTAAACAATTACGCTGCTGTACTGCTGTCTTGTCATTCACTTTCACCACAGCTTGTGCTTTGGGGTGAGGGAAACAAAAACCAACTCCTGCCCCAGTTTGTACAGCAGTAAATATTATTACCCTTCAAGATCTCATAAGAGACAAATGTTACATTTAAGGAAGATCTATGAGACTGTGTCACTTTCACAGGTAAAGGTAGAAATGCCTGTAGCTGAGCTTGATTCCTGGTGACTACATGGATACAACCACGCAGTATTTTTGGAGTATGGAAATAGTTTGCCCTTGTCTTCTTTTGGGATGTTTCTTGACTTCCCAGTTTATTGTCCATCCCTGGTATACATAGTGGTCCCCATCCCAGTACTCTGCTTAGCTCCCAACTTAGACAACGTCTGTTAGATACAGTCACCTGCTGAGAGTCTCAATCATTAATTCTCAAAAATATTACCCCAAAATGCTTCTATAATGCGATGTATAGCAGAATTTAGAAAACAACAAGTCAACAAAATATTCTCATACACATGATTTTAGTTGCTGGAGTCTCAATATAAAAATAGGGTAAATTGTGTAAAACAACATTTTTGAGTCCTAAATTTGTACTGTTGTGGCCAAAACCTGGCTCACCTAAAGCAACCATATCACTTTCAAGATACATCATAATTTGTATCAAAATTTGTAAATAATCCCATCAAGCACAACCCACTGAGGCAGGAACAATCTTCCATTCCTCTCTTGTAACTAGGAAATCAGATAGACAACACTAATCAGCAAAGGGGAGAGTGATACGAACTTATACAAACACATATACTAGTGCAGCTCCGTTGGGGCAAAAATCATAAAATCAAATCAGGGGAGATACACACAAATATAGAATCAGCTTCTCACTTACACTCGTGCAAGGAATCAACCTTCCTCCCCCTTTCCCTTTGAGGGTGGCAGAGAAGAGAAGATGCTCAATATGGCATGAAAACAACACTCACACACTGGGCCCCTATCCAGGGGGGAAAACGCATGCGTAGTAGTGAGGAGTTGAGCAGCCATTCAAAGAGACACAGAACAGACCCGCCTTGACTTTTGGGGTTTATCTGTCTGGGTTTTCCCACGCTTCTTCAGTGTTAGGATTTTCTGTCTAATGTAGCAGTAATAAAACACTAGAGACCTATTCCTCATCTCAGCGTGGTTCCTGGCTTTTAGGACATCAATCCTAACAAACTCCTACTCCCATTGTAAGAGGAAGGAACAAAAAAAAAAAAAAAAAAAAGAGAGAGACATTTGGGAAAACGTCTTCGGAAAACCAGGAAATTCGGCAAGCCATCCAACAACTAGCAGCAGCATTGCAACAACACCAACAACAAGTAGATCTCCAGATCAACACCTTACAAGCAGCTATGCTACAGCAGTTACAACCACCAGCTCCGTTTAACCCACAACTGGTGCCAGCAGCAGCAGCTCCGTCAGTAGTCTTGAGATCCCAGGGCAGTTTACCAGAGAAGTTTGGAGGAGAAGCAGGACAGTTGAGAACCTTTCTCACACAGTGCACAATGTTTTTTGACAGCAGACCGGCAGAGTTCCCAACAGACCGAACCAGAGTCACCTTCATTTTAAGGCTGCTAAAGGGCCCAGCAGCCAAATGGGCTATTCCCATGGTGGAGAACAACGACCCAATTCTCAATGACTACCAGAATTTTCTGGCAGGGTTCCGAGCACGCTTTGACGACCCGATCAGAGAGGTCACTGCCAGCTGGGAAATTCGGAAGCTCAAGCAAGGCAACAAGAGGGTGGGAATTTACATTGCTGATTTCAAGCTGTTAGCAGGAGATCTAGACTGGAATGAGAGTGCCTTGAAAGACCAATTCAAACAGGGGCTGGATGAGGAAATTAAAAATGAATTAGAGCGCCAGGGAACACCAGCTACCTTAGAAGGTTTATATCAGCTGTCTGTGGTCATAGACGCCAGGCTAGAAGAGCTCAGACAGATGCAGCCGGGGAGAGGCAGGGGCTTCAGAGCGCTTCCAGGATTTCCAGCTCTCTCTGCAGATCGGGGCAAGCAGGAGGCTTACTTCCAAGGCTGAGAGACAGAGAAGGAGAGAGATTCCTCTGTTTCTACTGCGGAGTCCCGGGGCATATGGTGAGAGCTTGCCCAGCGAGAAGCCAAGCAAATTCCGTAAGAGCCCCAGGGCAAGCAGCAGAACCAAGAGCCACCTCCACCTCTACTTCCAACCAGGGAAACTCTGTCGGTCTCCCTCCACAGAGCTCAGCAGGGAGACCATCAATCAGTTAAGAAGGGCTCATTCCGAGGATTCCAGCCAATCCTTTTACTACTTACTAGTCATAATGCACGTAAACCCAGAGCACCAGGTCAAGCTAGAGGCTCTCGTGGATTCCGGAGCTTCCACCAATTTTATTGATGTACAGACTGTACAAGACCTGAACATCCCGACCATGGAATTGCCACGTCCCATAGAAGTTGAGATCATTGACGGCCAGCCCCTTAAGGCTGGACCGATTCAAAGTTTCACAGAACCTTTGCAACTAACAATGGGAGACCACACTGAGTGGATCCAACTTTATGTTACTGCATCACTTAATGAGCCTATAGTCCTGGGCACACCTTGGCTGAAGATCCACAACCCATTGTTGGACTGGACTACGGGAGCAGTCTCCTTCCCAGCTAAGGAATGCCAGCACCACAAGATTCAAGCCGCTCTTCTCTCTCCAGCAACCAACGCAGTCACTGAAGCAGGGGGGGTCCAGTTGCCAGCCAAGTATGCAGATTTCGCAGATGTTTTCAGTGAACAAGAGGCCACAGCACTACCCCCCCATAGGGACTGTGATTGCACCATTGAGTTGATACCAGGAGCCAAGATTCCAGCAAGGAAACAATATCCCATGTCCCCCAAGGAACTAGCCACCTTAAAAGATTACTTGGATTCTAATCTCCAAAAGGGTTTCATCCGACCATCTACTTCCCCAGCATCTGCTCCTACATTCTTTGTACCAAAGAAACCTGACCCGTTGGCACTGGCAGCTCAGGAGGCACCCATGAGTGGTGCATGATTTTAGCTCCCTCAATAAGGTCACAGTCAAAGAAAATTACCCACTCCCCTTAATATCTGATCTGCTGGATCGCTTACAGAAAGCACACATTTTTACTAGGTTGGACCTCAGGAATGCGTACAATCTGATCTGGATGAAAGAGGGGCATGAATATCTGACTGCCTTCAATACCAGGTTTGGTAAATTTGAGTACCTTGTTTTGCCCTTTGGCTTGACTAACACAGGAGCCATATTTTCCCGATTTATGAATCAAATTTTCTCTGATTTACTAGATAAGTATCTGGTCATTTATCCAGATGACATATTAATATTCTCTGAGGATGCTACAACTCATGTAACCCACGTATATAATGTCTTACAAAGACTGAGAGAGAACAAGCTGTTCACCAAGCTAGAGAAGTGTGCCTTCGATTTAACTGAATTACATTTCCTGGGCTATAGAATATCAACAGAAGGCATATCCATGGATCCTTCAAAGATCCAGGCAATTCTCTCTTGGCAACCCCCCCGAAATGTGAAAGATGTACAAAAATTCCTAGGATTCTCCAATTTTTATAGAAAATTTATAAATAAATTTAGTGACAGGGCCAAACCCCTCACACAGCTTTTGAAGAAAGGATCAAAATTCATTTGGGGGGAGAGGGAGCAAGCAGCCTTCCAAGAATTTAAGCATCTCTTTGCATCCCAGCCGCTTTTAAAGCATCCTGATCCCATGAAGCAATTCATAATGCATTCAGATGCTTCAGATTTTGCTATCGCTGCTGTTTTATTGCAATATACTGACAAAGAAGGGAAGACATTGCTTCCTTGTGCCTTTTTTCTCGCACGCTCTCACTGGCAGAGAAAGACTATGTTTTTAACAAGGAGTTGCTGGCAATTAAAGCAGCATTTCAAGAGTGGAGGCACTGGCTAGAAGGTGCAACCTTTCCTGTGAAAGTTTGCACTGATCACAAGAATTTACAGCTTCTACAAAACACCAGATCCCTCACCCCATGCCAAATCAGATGGAGCCAGTTTTTCTCCTGTTTCAATTTTGTTATTTCTTATGTTCCCGGGGCGCAGAACCGTTTGGCAGATGCCTTGTCTCGATCCATTCAGGCAACCCCCACTACTCACCAGGATGTCCAGGCTACTATATTACAACCTCACAACTTTGATCAGTCTATGAGGGGGAACCAGACAGAGATTTTAGCAGCAGGCAGACAAGCAGAGGACCTATTTACAAGAGTCAGAGCTCAGCAACAACAGGACCTGTATGCCAGGGCCAGGATGGATGACCTCCAGAGGGGCCTGCAAGACACTGCCTCCCCATTTAATGTGGAAGCAAAAAATCCTCTGGCATAGTGGGCGATTATACATTCCCCCCTCATTGAGGGAAGAAGTACTGAGACTTTGCCATGACCATCAAATGGCAGGCCACGGAGGTGTTTTCAAAACTCTCCATAGAGCTCTGAGAGACTACTGGTGGCTAAGATGACTGCAGACATAAAAGGTTACGTTGCTTCTTGTCATACCTGTAGATGAGCCAAGCCTCTCCCAGGGAAGCCCACAGGACTCTTGCAACCCCTACCCACCCCCAGTAGGCCTTGGGATACAATTTCCATGGATTTCATCACTGATTTACCCCTGGTCCAGGGGCTGACTTCCATACTAGTAGTGGTGGACCTTTTCACTAAAATGGCGCATTTTATTCCTTGCAAGGGCCTCCCATCTGCGCAAGCCACAGCGCAGTTGTTTATGGACCATGTTTTTAGGTATAGAGGCATGATAAATCACTTGGTGAGTGATAGAGGCCCTCAGTTCACTTCCAGGTTCTGGAGGGCCCTTTTCCAGTCATTAGGGGTCCAGATCCACCTATCATCATTGCATCATCCTGCTAGTAGTGGGCAAGCTGAGAAAATTAACCAAAGGTTACAGCAGTATCTCAGGTGTTACACCACTCATCAGCAAGACAATTGGCCTGCCCTGCTCCCCATGGCAGAATTTACTTATAACAACTCTGTGCAATCCTCTACCAAGATGTCTCCTTTCCAAGCACTCTACGGGGTTAACCCTTGGGTGTTGCCCACTTCCTCCCAGCAGGGAACTGTTCCAGCCACAGCTGATTTTCTTAAAGAGCAACAAGCCGCACAGGAGTTGTTAAAGGAGCAGCTGAACAGGGCAAAGAGTGCTTACAAGAGAGCTGCAGATGCTCACAGACAAGAGGGGCCAGCGATTGCAGTAGGAGACAGAGTGTGGCTCTCTATCAAGTTTTTGACCTCTACCAGGCCTTCCAAGAAGTTGGACTCTAAGTTTGTGGGCCCTTTCACTGTGGTACAGCAGATAAATCCAGTGGCTTATCGTTTACAGCTACCAGCATCCATGAAAGTCCATCCAGTGTTTCACAGAGCCTTGCTAGCCAAAGACCCTCCCCCAAGTGCCTTATAATCGCAAATGCCCCCCCCCCCCAGTAATTGTGGATGGGGAGGAGGAATATGAAGTCGAGGAAATTCTGGACTCTAGGAGGAGGGGAAGGGGCATCCAATATTTAATACACTGGAAAGGGTACCCTGAGGAAGAGTGCACGTGGGAAAATGCCAGAGATGTGCATGCACCAGCGCTGGTTCAACGATTCCATCAGCTTTTCCCTGACAAACCCAAGCCTCGCACTCTACCAGAGATTCCTCACTTGACTGAGCAAGCAAAGGAATCCCAAGCAGAGGAGTTCGTAAGTTGGCAACCTCCACCCCCGCCAGAGGCTCTGAGGCCAGAGTGAGAGGAGGAGGGGGAGCCTCAGCCCTCCACCTCAGGCTTGCATTTCCCAAGGGGGAGGGGGGAAGAATCTTCTAATTATCTAGCTATTTTCCAGCAGCAGCCACCTGGGCCAGAAGCGTTATCAGACCTGGAGAGCAGCACTGATTCGTCCTTGGAGGAGTTTTCCTTTGAAGAATTTCCATCGTTGCCCAGTTCCCATGGGAGCTTGGAGGGTGAGATGGACTATCATGAGACTTTGGAGGGAGGAACTTTAGAGAGGAGGGAGCTGAAATGGAATGTAAATCTGGAGGGGAGGGTGATGTCATGAGCACTGATGGTGAGCAGGAGGGGGCCCCTATCCAGGGGGGAAAATGCATGCGTAGTAGTGAGGAGTTGAGCAGCCATTCAGAGAGACACAGAACAGACCCACCTTGACTTTTGGCTTTATCTGTCTGGGTTTTCCCACGCTTCTTCAGTTTGTTAGGATTTTCTGTCTAATGTAGCAGTAATAAACACTAGAGACCTATTCCTCGCCTCAGCATGGTTCCTGACTGTTAGGACACACACACTTCAAACAACGAAGCGTATATGGCAAACAGCAAACAACAGAAACCTCCTAACTTTCTTCTATTATGCACTCAACTTAAAACAGATACACAAAACTTACACAAAGACGGAGTACAAATGGCTGGATACATGGCATGGCCAGAGCCTGCTTCCAATCATTAGCAGTACATAACAAAAAGGGAGCATACTCCAAAATTTGGGAGACACACAGTGTGGCCAGAGCTATGGAATTCCACGAATTTGGAGCATTCCGGTTTCCTGTGGAGAGATTCAGCTTTCACAGGACAGACCCACGTTGCTTTTAACTTTCTCTCTCCACTCAAAACAGTTTCCAAACTGACATTTTATACATTCACGTACACACACACCATAGAGCTGAGAGTAAGGTGAAGCAACCTGCATATCACCCACTTCCCTTGACAAACACACAAATTTACAGAGACAAATGCTTACAAACAGAAAATATGTACACATGTTGAATACTGCTCATATTCATGCCCTTCGCAGAGTCAGTCAGCAGGATCCAAAATATACGTCAAACTGCTTGTCACTTGTGTCACTTGCAGAGTCAGCCGGCCAAAATTCAAACTCGCCCATGCAGAGTTTTCCTTATATCAGGGTTCATATTGCAGCTACCCCGGGCTCGCACTTGCAGAGCCTCTCATGGTGCTTTCCACTGGAACCCACACCTTGCAGGGTTCTTCCAAAACTAAATTCCCTGGCCAAATTAAAATTCCCCCAAGAGTATCTTCAAATGGGTTCAGGATCGGAGAAGAAAAGGGAGGTGGCAGAAACCACAAGTCTGCAAAGTGGCCAGAGTGTGTTGCAAGTGATTGACTGCTGCCCCTCTCATCCTTCCAGTCTGAATCATGGCACCAAACTGTTGTGGCCAAAACCTGGCTCACCTAAAGCAGCCAAATCACTTTGAAGATACAACATAACTTTGTTAGCATGCAAACAATAGAACAGTATATACTGGGCTCCCAGCAAAGCACTGGCACTTTGCTGAGCAGCTCTGATCAAAAGCAGAACCAGAGCCTGTATACCGTTAGCCTACTACGTTGCAAAGGCAAGACAAAGACAAAGGCAGACACAGTGGAACTTACTGTACAGCATGACATTGGAATGTTTTTGATAAACTCATCTGGGTGATCTTCTTATTGTTTATCCCCTCCTACTAGGTTGGCATGCCAGCCATACTACCTCTGAGATATGGGCAGTGAATGGAAACAATCTGGTTTACTGGGCCTCAGGTTCCTGACTGATTCTTCTCTTGGTCAGGACTCAGGGTCAATTAGTGGATGCAGCTCACATGAGTATGGGGTGTGTGTATCTTTTACCACCACAGTACTTATATGGGAAAGGAAATAATCCAGTAAGAACGAATGCTTTGGAAACCATAACCCTTCCCAGTTGCTCTTGTAAAACTTTGTCTTTTACTGTATTCTGATATTTTAGGACTTCTGTCTTTCAAATTAAATGACATTTTCTTCACTGTATATGACTCATAGCTGTCTACAGAAAATAATTAAAAATGATCACATTCTTAAAGTTGTTGAACATGGAAGGGCCTGAATAATTAGATTCACAGAACATACTCCTCCCTTCCCAACTTTCCTATTTCTCAGTTCAATGAAGCAAGTCTATAATGCAGCCTTTCTCAACCTTTTGACCCTGGAGGAACCCTTGAAATATTTTTCAGGCCTTGGGGAACCCCTGCACATTTAGGCTCAAATATAGTCCAGAAGTTACAAAACTATTATATTCGTTTCATGGGTAGGCCTGTATATATGCATTAACAATGTTCTTAAACCAAAAATAAAGAATGAAACTTACCTCTTTAATGTGAAGTTGTCCAAATTTGAAATGATTTTTTAAAATAAATTGTGATCTCCCAGGGAACCCCTAGTGACCTCTGGTTGAGAACCTGGTTGAGCACCCTGGTTGAGAAACCCTGCTATAATGTTTCCATTGCACAACCCTGGACATTAGGCAGATAAATATTTCCTAAAAGAGTTATTAAAACTTGGAGTGTTCTGGATGTTCATCAAGCTCAACTTTATCATGCAAAATCTATGGCCAAACAGGATTTTGCCCATAATCAACTAGTGGTTCAAAGCATTTCATTTACTCTTAATATTTGTGGGCAGAAGAAATTTCATTCCTCAAATTGGAGGCAGAACAAATTCTATACAGATGTGTTAAATATTAGGACAAAGCCATGACAACAATTATATCCTTAACTTGTATTTTATTGTCGCAGACCAGTCATTTTTCAACTTACCTTTCATGGATAGCTGAGCTTTCACCCTATCTAGTTCATTCTGAAACACATCACACAAAGAATCAAATCAGGTTAAAGTACAACGTCCAACACATTATCACAATTTTAAAAAATAGCATTGTATAGTAACTTTATGCTAAGTCCAGCCAGGCTCTGCCTTAGCAAAACATGTGAGATCTGTTCACTGTGTTCATTTTCGGAATTTTAGTATTCACGTTGTCTTATCACTTATATATGTCAATTAACCAGCTTCCAGCCAACAATTTATTATCACAAACCAGCTGACTGATGGTGAATGCAGGGAAAGTGCAGTGGACCTCCATGGACTATCAGTGTTCCATGGATCCCAGCCGGAGAATCACTGCTTTAGATCTGCAGGAATACTAAAAAAACAACCACCCTTGAAGAATTAATGTGAGAAAAATTATCATCTTATTATGTATTTTGCAGTTTCATTTTTCAATTGTTAAACAATTGCAGAAAATTCACAGAGGAAGAGTTTTCACATTTTAATTTAACAAAGCAATAAGGCAAATATATTACCATATTTTAACTAATATCTCTAACCAATGCATAACACACTTCAGTTAACAGCACCTCAAAGACTATTATTTTAATGAAGTCCAAAAAACAATTTGCAATGGCATATGGATACACTTACACCAAATAAAATTAAAGCTTTGTTTATTGCTCATTCAAATGAGCTTGGATGTTACTGATGTAGATCAGCAGCTGGATGAAACAGACAGCATTAAACTGCCACCAATTTGGAGGAAATTGTGTTAAGTGAACACTGAAGGGATCTTTGGAGTAATTGGCATTTTTTAATTAAAAAAAGAGAAAATATATAGCATTCATTTCTAACAGAATTTTACAGTACTTGCTAATGCTACCAAGGGTATGTTTTCTGCCTTTTAGAAATGTCAAAACGAAACAAAATAACTTGTCTATAAGCTAGGAAAAAGCCTTACAAGTGACCCCCTGAACCCTGGAAAGCATTAAGGTGTAAAACATCCTGCAGGAGATAGACAAAAATATATAGAGCATTAGGTGAAATGAAAAATGACAATTTTTGCCTATGCACTGTTTTATTGCTGATTGTTAATTTTTTTGAAACATATTTTCAGGGGAGATTGTGTTTTACTATTCTTTTAAGCATTTGTGAATGAAACGACAAAACCTGTATATAAATATTTTAAATAAATGAATGTATAAATGAAAGAATGCAAGACACAAGCAGAGATTATTTCCCAGGGAATAGAAAATCATGAGATTACCAGATAAGGAGTAGGACTGAAAATATAATTGTGAAGCTTACTCTTTCCCTGCCTGGCTAGGGATTATGGAAGCTAGACCTTTCCAGATTGTGGAAAAAGTGTCTATGCAATGTTCAGAGATACCTCCTTCCCTCTCAACACCCTTCTCCCCCGTCACACCTACTCCTTTATCTTCTGTGAATTATTTTGTGGGATTGTGAGAGATTCCAGAAGATGCAAGGTTGGTAGCTCCCTGAAATTTCCTTTCTTCAGGTGAATATTGAATGAAACCTCACAGTTGAATAATCAGTCACACCTACATTTAATTAAAGTTCTGGATATTTTCATATTTGGAAACTGGATAATGAAAGAGATATTTCTATATACACTAGCTGTTTAAAATCGTTTGCTGTGATACAAAACCCATGATATTGGGTTTCTCTCTTTCAAGCCTGCACTTGTATTTACTACAGCATAATATAGTGCTGCATGTAAACAGCTAGTACCAACTGCTAACCTTAAAAAGTGTTATTTATCTCATATTGCAGGAAGGTGAACAGAAAAAAGGAGTGCTTAAAACATTTGCTGGTCCCACCCTATTCAGAAAAATACTTTCCAAAATTTGAAGGAATGGCTGGTACTACAGCTTACAAACCCTCTGTTCGAAGTTAATTTATAGGTTTATTAGCACAAACTATTCATTTTGTAAAAAAAAAAAAGCTTCAATACTAATTTTGTCCATTGCCTTGACATTCAGCCTGAGAATACAAGAAGGGCACAAGCTTTCCTGCATTGAATGGGACAGCTACTGGAACCACTGGCTTAAACAAATCCTTACAGAATGATAAATACAGTCTATATCAGTGTTTCTCAACCTCGGCAGCTTGAAGGATGTGTGGACTTCAACTCCACACATCTTCAAGCTGCCGAGGTTGAGAAACAGTGGTCTATACTTCCAGCTATTTTTGACATTACACAGTTACCTTGATTTTTCAGCACATATAATACAAAGGTTATAATTTCTCTTTTGACTAATTCTGATGACAACTGCATGCTAATTTTATAAATAAAACAGAGAGCCAAAACATATTTTAATAATTGGCATAAAGTAAAATGAAAAACTATCTTCATGAACTGAATTACTACCAACAATATGATATCATTTTTATTCATGATTTTCAAAGCCACCATGATACTTATTCCTACATGTACATCTGTAATATATATATACTTTATATATACAGCATATTACACAAATTCAAATATGTGTAATGTATTTCTATACAAAAATGTGACCACTTTAAAAGTTTGCTTATTTATCAACCTGTATGTGACCTCAATCCTCAAAATAACTTATATGAAATGACTTACATAGGTTTCAAAACAACAAAATAGAAAAAAGAAAAACTAAAGGAACAATAATACATTCAGTACACCAGGGAAAGGAACCAATTCAATCATGATAATAAAAACAAGATATACTATTGGGGAGAGGATCATCTCATTCTATCCCAGGACCTGCTGAAAGAGCCAAGTTTTAAAGCATCATCATCTTTTTTCCATGCTTGCCTGTAAGCCTGAAAACATTCAGACTGCTCTAATGAAGAGCAGAGATGTGCTACGCTCACACAAAATATGCCAACAATATCTTGCATCATTGCATATGTATGAATATTTGTATATATGTGCAGGAAGTGTGAGAAGGGTAGCCTACCAGTTCTAGGCTATTTTCCTATACATTTGGAATGCTACAAGCCACTTTGTGCCCCTGACAATTTACTTAAACAACCTGCACAGACCAAACCTCGGCATGTTTGGATTGGCATATTCTAGTACATAAACGGAATGTTCTAAGACAAAAACAGTTGTTCTTATGTCAGACTTTCCTGTTTCATCAATCTATTCTGAATGTTTGAGGGCATATAAGAGGAATCCTTCTCTTGACTCACTTCCAAGCTATGTCATGCTTGGCTCCTATTCTCTATAACTGGAAAACTAGGTAAAGCTCACTTTCTCCAACAAGCCTTCTGAAAAGTTTATATTTTAAAAAAATATTTATGTATTTTACCCATATTGACTTGTTTTATTTTATTCTAGACTACCTCTGTAACACCTTGATTGTCCTGATTGCATGGAGAAGTGAGATATAAAACAAAACAGTCTGATCAGATTATAAAGTTTAACAGTGGAGGTGTGCAGTGCTTCAGATCCAAAGCCAAAAAGATGCTTCAGAGTGGATATAAGCACACACACTACACCTATCAGTGTGTCTGTAAAACAGCCGCATTTTTATGCAAAGCACCTTTTCAGCTTCATATCCGAAGTGCTGCGCCTTCACATTTAACTGTTTTCTTACAATAACTATTTCAAAAACGACAAATTATCCTCCTCTTTTCTCAGGTTTACAGCAACTTGAATACTTATTGATTGATTCACTCAATGTATAGGGTTTCCTTAATCAGAATGATGCAAGGCAGCGAACAATGGGCTTAAAATATATTTAAACAAAGAAATAAGACCAAATTTAGTGATAATAGTGCACTGGGAAATACACACAAAAAATCAAACAGCAACCATTCAAGTTGCTCACAAATCGCCTTGATCCGGGGAAAGGCAACTTTCTAATGTTTTCCTGAAGGTCAGCAAAGTTGGGGCCAAATGGACCTCAGGGAGAATGTTATTCCAGAGGTCAGGAGCAGCAACAGAGAAACACACCTCTGGGATCCCACAAGATGGCATTGTTTCATAGATGGGACTTGGAGCAGACCTTGTCTTATAGGAGAAGCAGGCATGATTGGAAATATCTAGGCCCTGATCCATGAAGGGTTATACAGATGACAAGCAGCACTTTGCATTACAACCAGTGGTCCACTGGTTTCCAGGGCAGCTTGTGAAGTAGAGGTATAGAGAGGTATATTCTGGGCCCGATGTGGTGTGCATTGCAACAGTTCAAATGGGAGGTGACTGTAGCATGAACAACTGAGAACAGTCTGTTGGTCCAGAAGAGGGTGCAATTTGAACACAAATGGATCTATGCAAAAAACTTTCCTAGACAGAGCTGCCGCTTGCTCTTCCAGCAAGTGCCGTGAACCCTCAAATTGAACTCTAGTACCACCTGGAGAAAAGCAGCCCCATCAAGAATTAAAGATGAGAAATCCCTGGGTACGGCCAATCCCTCAGTCTTGCTAGGGTTGAACCTGTTCTTTCCCATTCAGATCTTAAACGCCCCCGAGTACTGCGGCAGTGCCTCAACAGCTTCATGTGGTCCGCTGGGATACAGATATAGTGTACAACTATGTGCCATCAGCGTGCTTATGAAACCTGCCTCTGTGCCACTGCATTCTCACATAGATGTTAAATAGGAGAAGGGAAAGCAAAGGTTCTTCTCAGGCTTTATTTATTTAAATAATTTATATGGCTGCCCATCTCACAGCAGTGACTCTGGGCAGCATACAAGGATTAAAACAGCTACAAGCAGTGACCCGTGACACCTGGAGTAAACAATGTGTCCCAATCATAAAAAACACACCAACAGCAGAGTTCACCTAACCTGAAGTCGTTCTTATCTACACAGTGCTTAAAGAGCTGGCAGTAGGCTCACAAAACAAAGTCAAGGTAAAAAGGGAAAGGCATTGCTGCCTGCATGAAGTCTGAAATGCCTTCCCACAATAATTCTTCCAATTTCAACCTGCCTTTAAAGAGTTTTTTTTTTTAAATTGAAGATTCCAAGTAGCTGCATCAGACAGAAGTGGATCCAAAGAAACAGACCAAAGAGTGCTGAAGCAGATTCACCCTTGAACTTTTAAGAGCTAATGGCATAAAGTATTTACTGGAGACAGTATTCTTATGCCAAGTACAGGTAGTCCTTGTTTAGCAACTGCCTCATACAGTGACCATTCGTAGTTACAATGGTGATGGAAAAGTAACTTTGCAACCAGTCCTCACATTTACGACCTTCGCAGGTCTGTAGAGCAAAAGAAAGGTGAAGTAAGCACAGTTGCAGTTTCACTTAGCGACTGAGTTGCCAATCCCAATTGTGGTCACTAAAGAGGACTACCTGTAATGGGTGCAAACTTTTGCAAGGCAAGCCCAATTTTCCTACCTGTAGACTTTCTGCATCCAGTGCTGACTGCTCCTCTAGGGCAACATCGAAGAACAGTTTGTTGATTATGTGTCTTTTTCCAACCTACAGAAAATACGTAAATCCCCCCAAGTGAATAAATGTGAACAAGCAGATGCCTTCTAAAACAATAATTTCTATTTTATTGCAAGACAATAAAGAAACACAGGTTATCTCAGAACATAAAAAAATAAAGCAAGGGTTTCCTCAAACTTAACGTAATATGAATTCTTATATCCACCAGACATCCAAATTCTGTAAGACTGGAAAAATATAGCTGGGAATTCAAGTACAGCAGGGATATTAATGTAACCCACTTAGCACACTGGACTAACCTAAGGTGACACACTTCACATTTCTATCGTCACTCCTTCCCAAATCTGCAGTTATCATTCCAGCACAGAGTTTTGGAATGTTGAGAAAATAGCTCGAACACCTTTGGAAAGTCAAGGCAGTTTGTTCCCTGGCAGCTTCAGCTCAGCAGCCGAGGCTGAGCTCATGCTGTGCCAAATCCAAATATGTGCTACTTGCTTTATAAAAAAATAACTGAAATTGAATGTGATAGCTATCCCCACCTCCCCCGTGTAGCTACGGCTTTGTGTTTTAAGTATTATATACAATCATGACACCAGCTAATTGCATAGTTACTACTTCACAAGATGTTATTTTGTGCTTGCTCCATGGTAACCAGAGATGCAAGAGGCGGTGAACAATAGAGGAAACCAACAAATGAGAAGAGCGACAAGGGCCAAACTCTGGCAAGGACGGAAAAAGATGGAAGCACAATAAAGCAAGAACACACTGCTTAGCACCTGACAATTGATGATCATTTGAAACTGTGTACTTCACTGGGTCTTGCAGAGGACAACACCAAAGATCCTGACTATTGATGCTCTCAAAACATAAGTGGAAAACTGAATGGAGCAAATTATATAACTGATTAAATTGGGGCTTAAATTTAGCAATTTCAGCAAGTTTAAAAAATCTTGCCTAAAACCGATAAAATAATTCACATTTGAGTTGCATTGAAATGAAAGAAACATACAATTAGTTGCAACTGACCTGTTATTTAAGTGCATCTTAAATTCAGTTAGATTAGTCTGGCTTTGGGAATCTCTGCCTGAGCAGTAAAAGTTCAACTGAATGCTGATTTTAAAGTATTAAAATTGGGTCAGAATAAGACCAATGAATCTTTAACTAAACCTGTAATTTAATACTGCAATCCCCAACCTGATTCTCTCCTGATGTGTTGGAATTCAGCTCTGTAATACCCAGCCTACCTATTCACCTGGTTGATGAATGGTAACCAGTTAATTTTTTCCAGTGAGCATCAGTCTTAGCACAAGAGAAGCAATGGAAGAATTCAACTCCATAGCAAACCTTACAGTATAATAATAATCTGTAACTTCATGTCCATATAGAAAGTTTATGCTTGAGGGATACATGACTAGTTTGTCTTAAAAACGACCATCTTCACTCAGGTGGTAATTCCATTTTTCCTAAGGCTG
Source organism: Candoia aspera (assembly GCF_035149785.1). NCBI lineage: Eukaryota > Metazoa > Chordata > Lepidosauria > Squamata > Candoiidae > Candoia > Candoia aspera. The sequence continues at coordinate 63,232,833 of NC_086154.1, read as the reverse complement.
AAGTAAAATGATTGCAATAGGACTTCTCACCTCACAGGAAAAAAAGAAACAAATCTCAGTGGTTCCACCTACCAATTAATGAGCAGAATGCTTTATAGATATGTGTTATTCATGCTAGCAGCAGCCCTATGAAGTATATCATCTATTGCAGATTTACAGTTCATGTATGATTTAAGAGGAATTCATACCCTGAATCAGCCTAAGTTTCAGCATAGTTGGCAATTTTTAAAGGCTAATTCAAAGCTATGTTGCAGCACTGTCATAAGCTGAATTTTTTAAAAAACACTTTAGATCTAGATCCTGCCAGCCTATCCAACAAGCACACTCAAGATAGCTAACAAAAATTAAATTAAAATATTAAAATTCACATTTGAAATTGTAATGAAGAGAATTCAGAAGGCCAAACATGACTTAATTCCTTATCCAAAGGAAGATGATTAACTACAACTTCTAGAGGAATTCACCCCAATTAGGAAACAACAAACAGCCTTTAAAAGAGGGCACACTTCTAACAAGGCCTCTCCTTCAGATCTTAATGTGTAGATAGATTAATTACGAAAGAGGTAGTCTCTCTGACATTCAGAACTATTTTCTTTTTGACTGGGAAACAACTGACAAGCTGTAGAACTAGTAAAATACTTTGTAAGCTTAAAAACCGAACATTTTTTTTCAACTAGCAAACACTGCAAGACTTACCTGGATTCTGCACTGTGGACAAGTCCGACTTGGCGCAGTATCAAACCACTGGATGAGACTATGGCATATAGGTAACAGAGGGAGTGGAGGACAAAAATATTGGATCTTGTTAAAAAGTATTAAATAGGCGAAACAATCAAGTCCAGACAAACAATACCATGGCTGTGTTTGCATAGCACAATAAAGCACAAGCTAGTTAACCATATTTTAGCCTACGGTATTGTGTATACTCAGCCTATGCGGTTATTTTATGTTCAGAGTGTTGTGTAAACTGAAAAAAAATGTATATACCCATAGGAACACTGTGCAAACTGTTTTCAGAGACAGTCATACTTTTTAAAAATTAACTAGATTGCAGGACATGCATCCTTGAGCATACACAGTATGGCAAATCCAATGCATTTTTATATGAGTCCTAATGAGTTAAAAGTAAAATCTCAAGTTTCCACACAAAGTACTGCACCATTATTTGTACACTATAGCTTTCAAAGCTGTTCAGTTTCCACACAAAGTATTGCACCATTATTTGTACACTAGAGCTTTCAAAGCTCTTCAGATTTCACTGAACTGAAGTTTACAGTATCATAGCAGTCGACAGTTTGCCAGTATCAATATTCCCATAAGAGCAGTATAGTATGCTAGATTTTTGAGGGATGCAAATATAAAGCACTTCTGATTATTTTAAAAACATGATGTATATTATTTTATTTATTTAAAAGATTTATATGGCCACCCATCTTAAGCAACTCTGGGTGGCTCACAACAACAGTTTTAAGATAAATAGATACAAATATGTCTTTGGAATACATAAGTTGCATAGAAATATTATTTGACATTTTTAGAAAATGTGCATAACTCCAGCATACAAAAATATGTAACTGTCACTATAAACACTAGCTTTGAAATGACTCAGTAATGAGCCTATGTTAATACTGGCTCTTACAGAATTTTAAAATATTGAATAGGATTTACTTAATATTTCTGACACAAGAGAATAAAAATAATAAGTCACAAATTGCCAAAAGAAAGGGATTGCAGATTTTCATTAATAAACCAAAAATATTAAAAATGCAGATAATTTTTGTTTACCTCCTCAATTTGTCATAGCCCCATAAGACACATTTTTGGGATGATAAAAGTACAGACATAAATATCAATTTATCTTTCCTAAACACAGAATATTCAATAATATGCCTTAATGCCATTGATCAATCCTAATAAAGAACAAGATTTCAGCTGTACCATATATGCAGAAATAAGGCGAAAAACAATGGTGGTGAAAACAATAGATTCAAGAAAGGTACTTCTGTTCTTTAAGAACATCTAACACCAATTTTATTCATATACTCACCACAAATGGTGGAAAGTATGTCCACAGTGAATAGCTGCAACATCTGTCTTATTGTCAAAGAAATCAGAACAGATGGTACAATGGGCACGGATAGGCATGATCTATAACTTCAAAAGAACAATATAAGGATCAAGCATGGAATACCCTCTTCTACAAAGGGAAACACCATTTTTAAAAGCTTTAGGAAAACAGCCCCACAAGCAAATCTATCTAGTACTTCTATCACACATCTTTATTTTGTGAAATTAAATTGAACATCAAACACAGAACAGCCCATGTCAGTGACTCAGTACCTTACATTGTCTTTGATGACTGGAGACTGAATACAGACGGCAAAGCTCAGCCTTGGTTTTTATTGATTTATCAACTTCACAAGAGCTTTTACATAAAATCTATAAAACATTTAAAGTCAACAAGCCATGTCACTTTTCAAAATTGTCTTTCTCTCCTTCCAAGCTGCAACTGATGTACAAAACATCCTATCCCACTCCCATCTGGCATTATTTCATTGTTGCACCCAATTTCCTAACTGGGCAACTTTTAATGCACAATAGAAGACTGTGCAACTCATAATGCAGATGCTCAACAGGCTGACCATGACTACCTAGCAAACAAGTCAGGGGCATTTCCCCATTGGAAGCACAGCGTCTTTGTCACCCAGCAAGCGCTGAGAAACATAAAGTCTGCCCTCATTGTAGGAAGCTGGAAAACGCTACATGAGAAAAAGAGAAGTACAGCATTTTGTAAAGCCAACATATCAGGACTCAGCAAGAACCAGATCGATGCACTGAGGCTCTCCTGAATTTGGGACTTAAGAGAGACCTCAGTTCTCCACAAAGTTTCCCTGGATACCCAGTCTGTCTCAGCAATCACCGGCCTGGCAAAGGGGGCGGGGGGTCCGTGTGGTTTCCCAAGACGGCCAAAGCTTTGCCTCTAAGAAGGCAACCCCACAATGGAGGGAGAAATACAAGGGAGGGCTTGAACTACTCACCATGAGCTCCTCGGCAGGACTTTCAAGTTATCCCACCTACACTCTCCCACACGGTTCCACAAGGCTTCTTTCCTCCACCGTCCCGGGGATCAGGCTGGGGGGAGACGGCGCGCTCGGTACCGCAGCCGGGTTCAAGTCCTCTGACAATAACAACCACTTGATTTCCAAGCTCAAGCTTACAGTACTAGGATGCAAAATCAAATTTGGCTCCTTTCGCCTCCTCTTCCGGAAGGGGACGGAAATGACGCGCACAGAACAAGCGCGATTCTTCAAAGAATGTGAACGGAACATTCGGGGCCCTCCGCGTATTTGTCTAGCCAGAAGTGAGAGGGGCGTGGCTGAGAGGCATGGGAGGCCGAGCAGCCCCTCCCGTCAATGTTTTTAGTTCTACGGCATACGCGGCTGTATGGAGTGAACAAATAGATCTGGCTTGTTTGTTTAGCCCTTAAAAAAAACTTTTTTTCCAGAAAAAGGCTGGTCTTAGGACTAAAGGGTATATAGTGAGAATTGCACACCCCAGGGGTCGGGCTAAAGACTTAATTCTCCCCCTCCTGTTAGCGTGAACTGTTTCTGGGCTAGCTGAACTGGGGTGGGTGGAGGAAGTAGGCAGTCACATCCCCCCTTTAATGCTGCTATTGATATATGTAATTTTTATTAAATTTTTAAAAGAATAAAACAATACAAATTTTGAAAGAGAAAAGTAAGGAAAGTGAAGAAAAGTAATAAGTGAAAAAAGTACAAAGAAAGAGAGAAGAGAAAGAAAGGAAAAGAAAAAGTTATAAAGAAGCAGCTTCCGGTCTTCTTAGCAGCAGGTACAAGTACATTTATATTTTACCCTCTCTAAGGTTACAAGTTAACTTCCTTCTTTCCATAGTTTACCCTTTCTAATCATCAAACCTATAAATCACAAGTTCATTTTTTTCTTTTTTTCAGCAAAAAGTTCACAAGGGATTTCCAGTCACTAATAAATGCAGTTATTGTCCTTTCTCTTATCTAACAAGTCAGTTTTGCCATTTCTGTCATCTTTACCATCTATTCCTCCATTGTGCGTTTTCAGAGTAAGAAGTAATAAGCCAAAGAAATTAAAGGCTTGAGATACAAAAAAGAAATATAGCTAAAACTAATTTACATGAATACTGTTTACTCTACCCTTCAGGCTTTCTTCATATAACTGTTCTGCAACAGATCCTCATGACCAAGTAACTTCAGTGTTTGGTCTACATTCACTTAGCATCCCTTTGTTCTTGTACCTATACATTTTTTAAAACCACACATACATACTTAAGTAATCTTTTCCCAGTGCATCCTGACATATCCAAATCTTATTTTAATATAAATGGGCAGGGGCATGCTCTTATTCACAGCCATTTCACTTGTTTCAACAAACATTCATGCCTTGCAATAGTTGACATACTACTACTACCTTTCTACCTGCATGTGTACGTCTTAAAATTTCTCAATTGTCTTTCGTAAAGATTCCACCACAGTACACAAATTTGTCTACTTGCTTTAATTTGTCGCCATTTACAGTATATATATATTACAATCTGTTCCCTGCCAAACACAAGTACTCTGATCACTGATACATTACTTTTCAGATCCATAGTGCTTATTGCATCAAAGAATCTACTTAACATTCACAGCAAATCTGTCAGGTTTCAGCCAACAATGCAGCATCAGCTGTGTACAAAACCATGTCCTCAACAGTATTCCTCACCACAAGCATTCCTTATACATTTGGCTATAAATGCATTAAGCAACTAAGGGAACATTACACATCCTTGTCTTACTCCAGTTCTGACCCATTTGCTAAGCATTCCGTTTTTTCCCCATCTGCTTTGCTTTAGTTAAATACTGCTCTTATTCCATTTTAAAACCAGCCTTCAGCTTCATATGAACAGAAACATCCTGTAATTCGAGCATGTTCGCTTTATTATATAGTTTTTCTAAATCAAACAATAAATGTTCTTTCTCACATTCATATTTCTCAGTGACTTGCTAAAGAACAAGAATCTAGTCTGTACAACCCCTACCTAGCATATAGCTGAATTGCACTTAATTTTTTTTTTCATTACCATCTCCTATACCCTTTCAGTTTGAATTATGGCAGATACCTTCCCAGGCACACTTAACAAAGTAATCCCCTTACAGTTTTTACATTAGCTTATTCTATCTTTCCTTTTCTGTAGAGGAATAGCCATAGCTTTCTTCTAATTGTCAGCCACAGATGCAGTTTTCACACACACATGTTAACCAAGTTGCATAGCCACTCTGTCAGCAAATCCTATCCATACTTTAACATTTCTCCAGTTATATCATCTACACCTGCAGCCTTACCATATTCCAGCATAATTTATTACTTAATTTTTATCAATTATTTTCTTGGACATTTTTATAGCATTCATTTCATTTCTACTATTTGATACATCACTATTACTCCTATCCCTTCTAACAGTCCCTCACTTCATTTTCATCTCAAATAATTTCATCACATTTAATTCCATTATTCTGCTGCAGTCTTCTTGTTTAGCCCTCTTCTGCCATTTTCAAAATAATTTTTTATTTCCTTAAAAACACTCTACATTATCTCTCCCTTTTTAAACCATTCCTTGCACTTTGACTACATTCTCTGCAAATCTTTTTCTTTCTATACATAATACATAATATAGTTCTTCTCATCCTAATTTTGTGCAGCATTCTCTTATATGGATTTTTCTCATCAACAGCCTCTTCCTCTTCATTATTCTACCAAGTAATCTTTTCCATACTTCTCATACCCTAAGTTCACATGCTTCTGTGGCATTCTGTAATGTAATTCTTTTTCACTCTATTCCAAGCAGCTTTCACATCCTTTTTCTTTACATCCACTTTCCATTCTGGATCTGATAAATTTTAGCTAGAGAATAATTCTTCTGGAAATTCAAACTACAAATGTATACCATGTGGAAATGATCAGAAAGTGGTGTAAAACTTGACATTTTCCAAATAAAATTTGGAAAAAAAAACAGTTTTGGGATGGTACTTGAAAACTGTGGCTGCTGAGGGCTTCTTTCTTTTTGTCTCTTATATGCTGAATAAAAACATGAACTTTACAATCCAATTGAATCTTCTCAGAAGGAAGCCCTACTGTGTTGAATGGGAATTACTCTCAACAGTATGTGTATAGGATTGCAATCCAACACAGTTTTTCAGAATATTTACTATCTACAGAACTGAATGCCAAGAGAAATCTGGCAGCAGGCTTGCATAATAATTGAACTGCAGTTGTAAAATTAGTAGTGTATTGTGGACAACATGCATATATACCACACAGGTATTTTTAGCCTCTTTCATTCTCTTGGTATGAAAAAGAAAAATGTAGTGTTAAATGCTTGTGACAAATTTTGGTGTTCTAAAAATGTAGGAATTTAAATGTAAGAATTTTGAAAGGTGGATATGCTTTTACATTTCAGTCTCCTTGCAGTATCTCTTTCACCTATACTCATTCTCTCTGAAAAATCATTTTCACTTCTCTACACAATTGTTTTTTTTTACTAGTTTTCCACAGGTAGAAATGATATCACATTTTAATATATCTCTGCACTGAAGTGCTCTGATCATAATTACACAGAGCACTGAAAAATCAAGTAAGCTTCAGATATGTCAGTACTGTGTTTTGTAATGATTAGAGGAATGCATATGGGTAGTTCACCGGTATACCATAAAAGTAGGGGGTTCTCCCTCAGTATCTGTCTCCAAATAAGTGGTGTTCAATGGCAAGTTGCATCTCTGGTCCCATAAGCTATAAAGACTAGTATCATCTGTAATAGTCCAATTCTCTCCATTGCCTTGTAATCCAATGACCGTCATTATATTTTGTAGCAACGGAACCCATAAATTAATGAAGCATTATATAAAGATATATTTTAAGTCCACTGCCAATCTAGTATTATGGGACAGAGGAAAAGTCTCCTTTAGTTTCGTCTCTCCCATTGTAAGTGTTGAAGCTGTTTCTAATTCTTATGCAAAAGAAAGTCATTTTTTAAGCAAGGGACAAATTGTAGAAACCTTCAAACCTGGGAAGCTAGCAGGTGTATGGCTATTGACTCAAAAAGGCTGGGGGAAGAGGCCCAGGATTTAAATCTGGGGACTAACATGTACAGAAGGCAGGATTCTGAGTTGCTGTTAGATAGAGACCTTCTTCATAGGTATGGCTTCCTTCATAGCTGCATTACATGTACTTATCTAACCTTCTGGCATCTGCTTGGGAATGTGGAGTGGGGACAGAATTTAATTACCATTCCTGGTACAAAGTTTTGGTATCCTTCTGATCAAATGATTTATTGATTATTTGCTATCAGTGTGTACTCTGAGCAACCACATAGATAGACTTTCTTCATGATGATCTGTCCCTAGCCTGGTCCTTCAGGTCTTCCAATGGTGCACCCATTGCCACTGTAATCAAGTCCATCCACCTTGGTATTGGTCATCCTCTTCTACTCTTTCCTTCCATTGATATCCATTAGTTCTCTTTAAATTAACAAAGTCAAAATGATTAGGATGTTCCTTACAGAATAGGGGCTTCAAATTATTTATCAGGATTAGCTTTCTTGCTACCAAACAGTATATTTGTAGCATTTACAGATTTACACAGCATATGATTTTATGGACAAGAATCCACTTTATAAGTGTCACAAAACTTTGTCATTTTGTCTGGTCTCTAGAATTCGAATGGTCACTCATGCCCTGGTCATTTCCCATATAGACTATTGTAATGCACTCTACATGGGGCTACCCTTGAAGAGTATCTGGAAGCTTCAGCTGGTACAGAATGTGGCCACGTGGGCAATTTTAGGTGCTTCAAGATCAGCACATGTAACACCTTTGCTGTGTGAGCTGCATTGGGTTCCAGTTTGCTTCTGGGTTCAATTCAAGGTGTTGGTTATCACCTTTAAAGCCGTACATGGCATGGGGCCAGGTTGCCTGAGGAACTGTCTCATCCCCCCTACATCAACCTGTCCCACCTGGTCATGCAGAGAGGGCATGCTGTGGACCCCGTCTGTAAGAGAATTCCATCTGGCCGGGTCCAGGAGGTGGGCCTTCTCTGCAGCAGCTCCTGCCCTTTGGAACATTCTTCCCCGAGAAGTGAGGTTGGCCCCCTCCCTCCTGGACTTCAGGAAAAAACTGAAAACCTGGTTTTGCCACCAGGCTTGGAGTGGGGGGAGGAATAGCCATTCTTGGGATTGGCTGGTTCCCTAGTCCAGCCTTTGACCGGCCTTACCGGCTTATGAGCTGAACTAGATCTGCCATTACTTGGATTTGATTATATATTTTTATATTTATTGATTAATAGTATTATTTATGAGTTTTATTGAATTTTAAACTGTTTTTATTGTGAACCGCCCAGGGTCCCTCCTTGTGGGCAAGATGGGCGGTGATAAAAATGTGACAAATAAATAAATAAATAAATACCCTTTCTTTGCTATTTCTACTCTTGTGTTGGAAAACAAGGAAGTGGGGGAGCTATGCCAATTTTTTCTGGGCTTTTTTTGTTCTTTTTTCCCTGTCAGGATAGCTGTTATGCATATTAGCATTGCTGCACATAATAATAGGTGAATTAAAAACAACATGCTGAAGAAACAGACAACTTGACAGCATTGAATTAAGAAGATGGCAGTAAAACGTGTGGGCAGGTATACAGAAAGGGAGCTACAGAAAGTCAGAGCAAGGTCAATGATGATCTTGTTCCTGTGTAACCAGCATCTTGGCTATTCAAGGGGGAATGACTTCTGCATTAATTGGGTTGATGATGTTTAAAAGAGAAAAAGTGGATTTTTTGATACACATTAACTGAAACAACAGAATATTTGCAAATGAGCATTAAAATTTTGCTTCAGCTTTTGTTGATTAGCTTGTTCACTCTTCAGTTTTCCTAGCATCTGTATTCTATTCTTTTGCTAGTAACTGTAATAGGATTTCCTAGCAGAGAACTTCCAAATGTATTTAACCACAGGCCAGATTACATTTTCTTGTTTTGCTCTGAAGGAGGGTATACTATAAGCTGGGTTTGCTCCAGTCCTCCCATTTGTTCTGATAGGAAACTGAAAGACTTGTAGCAATCCCATTTTTCCACTTACAGTATATTCCTGCCTAGCTCTGTGTTACCAGTTGGGAGGGGGAGTAATGTAAAACTTCACCAATAGCAGGCCTCTCCTTCCAATATTTTCCAGTAAAAGGTAATTATGATTGCCTACCAGGAGTGAAAATGAACCTCTGTTTGGAGAATACTTAGTTGTTCTACCAAGGATTGCTCATTTTAGCCCAACTCTAAGAAGATACAACTGGAAGATGGTTTGGTTCTTCCTACCCTAAGCCAGAAATACCAGACTTACCAGACCTTGTATCCTGTACTTGTGTACCTATGCGGTCTTGTACAAAAAGAAGAGTTTAATAAGAAATAGTTCCATCACCAAATCGCTATAATAACATCTAAACATAAAAAGTTTATTGGGTAAATATAGAGAAATAAAGGAAGGCAACAATTACTCATGGGAATTCTAAGTAAAATCAGTACAGTCAGCTTTGCTATACTATCCATGTATTAGTCCCTAAAACCTATCTTTGGATTTCAGCCCCTGTGGATGTTCATTTGGACTACCTGCTTGATATTGTTAGGCAAGCCCTCTCTTCTTCTTTTAAGTACTGTCCTTACTTTTATATGATGTGGAAACAGCTAAAAGCCAGTCTGTTTTTGGAGGCTAATTGTTGCTTTCCCTAAACCAAGGAAAGATGGTTTCAGCGTGTTCAAGAAAGAAAGGTATAACCTTTCAAGACAAAACCTTTGAGCTTCCTGAAGAATTCATTTTCACCTTGGCTCTTAGGAGTGTTAAGACTGTTTGCTAGATTTCTTCACAAAGAGAAATTTCCTTCCTTATTGGTGGGCAACCTATGGAAAGTAGATTTCTCTGCACACCTTAGTCAATGGGAATAAAGCCCAATGAAAGGGCAAGTACTGGGAAAAATTCTTGAGTAAATCATGAAATGAATTATCTGGAGGCACTTTGAAAACAATGTGATGATTATCAAAAATCAGCATTGGTTTTACTAACCTTATCTCACTTTTTAAAATTACGAATTTCCTGAGTGAATTGTTGGAATACTATAGATCAGCATTTCTGAAACGTTTTGGTCTCAGGACCCCTTTACATTCTTAAAAATTATTGAAAACCCCAAAGAGCTTCTGAATAACCATAGTTTGTCAGTCATTCTTTCAAGAAAAATGCATCTAGTTCAACTTGCAACTCAAACAATAGCACAAGTGCTTTTCCATCGTTGTCTCGTGCTTTATGCATGCTTCCCATTTTGTTGCACAGGATATTAAAAAGATGTGTTCTCAGAGGCTGAGATTTAATAAAACTAATAATTTTTACTGCTTCATCAAGGACATTCTTAAGGGAAACTGGCTTTTTTACCCACTGCAAGTGCAGGGTGGTGAAGAATGCAATGACTACTAATACAGTTTGGTGCCACTGCCTCAATTTGTGCTATGGTGCCAGCAGTTTTGCTCCACTTCTTGAGAGAATGAGAGTGAAAAAGCAAATAATGTCTTACTGTTATTATGAAAGTAGTTTTGACCTTGCGGGCCTCCTAAAATGGTCTCCAGACCCTCAGGGGTCCGCAGACCACATTTTGAGAACTGTTGCTATAGATATAATTTATGTTGATTTTAGTAAATCATCGGACAAAGGGCATGATGCCATTCTGATTAGCAAGAATGAAACTTCAGAGACAAATGCAAAGACAATCTGGAAACAGAAATCAAATCCTCAGGTATAAAACGGAATAACCAGTTTGTTAATGGTACCTGTGAAAAGGATCTTGGAATAGCAGATGTTTGCAAACTGAATATGAGGCAGCAGTGTAATATGGTTATAAAAAAAAACAAATGTAAGTTTAGACAGCATCAACAAAAGGTTAATTTCCAAATTAGAGGAAGTAATAGTTGCACTTTATTCTGTATTGGTCAGACCCCACCTCAGGTACTGTCTAGTTCCGAGAACCAAAATGTAATTATTCAGGCAAACTGGAATAGGTTCATGGAAGGGCAATGAGGATGACTGGAGAGTAGAAACTAAGTCTTGTGAAGAGAGACTGAAGTAAGTAGGATTGTTTAGCCTTGAGAAGAGATAACTGAGAAGGTATTCTGTATTTTGGCATTCTTTGAATGCCTGAAAGGTTACACAGAAGTCGGCCACAGCTGCTTCTTTATTATCCCAGAATGCAAGAGATGGAATAATGGATTTCAAGCTACAGGAAAGAAGATTCCAGGTAGGAAATTGTTCTAACAATAAAAGCAGTTTGACAGATGAACCAGTTACCAGAGAGGCACTGATCTCCCCTTCACTTGCTGTGTTTGTCCCAAGGCTGGACAGCCATTTGCCACTGATGTTTTAATCTGGATTTCTACAAAGAGCAAGGGGTTGGATTCAATAGTTTAAATGTCCCCTTCCAATTCTGTGATTCTATGGTCTATCATCTCACTGAGAAATGTATACACAAAAGGTAGAAATAAACTCTTACTGATCAAAATGTATTAGCGTTCTGTTCTACTGGGTGGGTTTGCTGGGGCCTAATAGTCTGTTCTTCATTTTGCTGGGATTTCTACCTTATACAAGCATGTTGTACTTACACGTTCTAGAGATACATGAGCCCTTCTGAACCTGGCAGTGCAAATCAACAGTGTTTTTGATTTGTCAGTTTCTGTGATCCTTTTTAAAATTATCTTTTTGATTTTTGAAAGCAATGCTTTTGTTACCTGATCTGGAAATGTTAGTAACTGAACAGGTTATGATAGTATTCTTAGCAAACCTACCAGTTCTGCTTGAAAAGTGTCTTTTAGGTTTCTGTAATTCTCTAAGAGCTTAAAAAGGCATTTAAAAAATGTCTTAACAAAGTCTTCCTATTTTTTTTCAAGCTCCTATCGCTTTCCAGTTCTATAACTGGAGGGGAAGAGATATTGTCTCCCATTCCAGGGACTGTTACAAGTCTTTTAATACTTTCTATGAGAATGGAAAGAGCAGTATTTCACTATACCTGAAGGTATATTTCAGTATACCTGCTGCCTAGTGTAGAAAAGGAACTGTCCTAGTAAATTCAATTTTCCATACTTCTTGCAGTGCCAGAAAACTGGATGCAAATATGGAAGCAAGATTCTAGTTGCTGCTGATTGACTGATTTTTTTTTTTATCTAGAAGCATATTTTGTGTTCAGGAAATGGCTCCCATATCTGGCATAAACCTTCAAAGGATTAGAGGGAAGGATCCCTCAGACATGAAGTCTCTGGATATTTATTTAGATAGCTGCATTTTGTATTTGGGCACATGAATGTATTTATTTCCTTGCTTGAGAAATATAAGATGATGCAACAGAAACTCTTTCTGAGACTGAAAGGGATGGGGCTGAAATGCAGAAGTGAGGATTACAATTGAATAAATAATTTCTCTTCCTCCTGCTAATAATTAGAGGAGAAGCAGAAGATTCATTTAATTTGTTGGCAACGAATGGATGCATGTCATAGATGTGTCCTCCTTATCTGTATATACTGGGTTGGAGCCAATGTTTTCTTTTCACAGGGGTCTTCAGTGCATGGTAGCACTGAAGGCTGTAACCCAGTACAGGAACCAGCATCAAAGTATTCCAGCTCAACGAAGAGCTGACCATACTTGGAATCCTTGTTCTGCCTGGCCGTACAGGATAAGGGTTCTGTTTCCCCTGAGAACCCTTGGGAAGGAAAGAGACAGGGTGGGAATGCTGCTTCTGGTGCCAATAAATGACGGCAGAAGATACTCAGGTCTTTTGCCATTAATTCTCCACCCCATGGACTGATCGCTCAGTAGGATCAGAGAACGAAGGAGCCATTCTCCACAGCTTCTTTCTCAGTATTTCTCTTGTCACCCAGGTAGAGCAGCTGATAAGACCCAGCCCTGCTTTTACTAGACCCACTTTTCTTGCTGTGGGTAGCAAGCACAGCAGGGAGGGTAGGAGTGAAAGCAGGTCTTCTTCTCCTCTACCAGGGGAAGGAATCTTGCCAGCCAAAGAGCTACTTCCTGTTTTCTTTCCCTTGTGTAGGAAAGGATGCTAGGGAAATAGCTCTGCAGTGAACTTTCGTCAGCTTTACTATACGGTATGGGACTTTTGGCTGCAGAGCTGTCATGACTTCCCTTTCCATGGGGGAGGTGATTTTATGCTGACATCCCCTACAGGGGTGCCAGCAGCAGAGGTGTTTCAAAGTGGGTCTGTGACTTGCTCTATGGTACAGCTACCCATTTCCTCTCCACTGCATAGGTGCTGCAATGCTGAAGGTGTCTGCGTGGAGGTTTCCACGTGTATCTAGTGGGCTTCCAGAAGACCCCTGGACAGATGTCCAGAATATCCCCTGTGACCTTGGTGTTGTGGCAGCAAAGCCAAGGGTTGGGGAGGCTGGGGAGTGCTGTTTCTTTCTGCAGTACAGTAGCCCCTTTCAATCTTGACATACCTTAAGGTGACTCAGAGGTGGGTTGGCAACAAGATGAAGGCTCTGTCATGAGGAAATGCACTTGACAGGCAGTGGAGTAAGTTCACACCACAGCAAGCAGAACATGTGGATTTACCCTTTTGTTGTTGTTGTTGATTTTCCCCTTTCAGTGCAGTTCTCTATATCTCTGAAAATCTGTTCTGAAAGCTTGGGAAAGAGTAGTCTGGAACTGCAGAGGTGGGGGAAATTCAGAGGAAATTACATTATGGCAAGAGCATTTTGAGCAAAACTCTGTTTGGAGATGCTCAGGCTAGTGGAAACACAGAGGATAATATGCAGACAGAAAAAGACAGGTTCTCTCAGTTTATTCTTTTCATGGACTTTATTTTTTCAGTGATACAGTGCAGCAATTACACAGGAGTTTCTGGGTGGCTGTAGTTGAAACAAAACAGTTTCATAGACTGAACTCAAACATACAAACATGCAGCTACTTGTGAAGGGAGGAGAAAGGAAAAATATTGAAGGCAGGAACTGAGGCTGGCAGGTGGCTGAGAAGGCCTCACCTTGGGGAGATCAATTCCACAGTCCAGTGTTTCTCAACCTCGGCAACTTTGAGATACGTGGACTTCTACTCCCAGGATTCCCCAGCCAGCATGCTGGCTGGGGAATCCTGGGAGTTGAAGTCCACGTATCTCAAAGTTGCCGAGGTTGAGAAACACTGCTGTAGACTGTTCAATAAATCAAACTAGCTTTCATGTGCCTTGTGTGGGATGAAGGCTTGGATAACAAGATCCAGTGAAAGGAAGAAAGGGTGCATCCAGTTCATGTATGGGATGCCACTTGTTTTCCTGAGACAGGCTCTGTCTTTAACAAATCTATTAACAAGCAGACTTAATAGAAACAGCTGCCATTACCCTTCAGAATATAGCCCTTCAGAAAAGGCTGTATGTTTCTCTTAAGAAAAGAAATGGCAGCTGGAATCACATGTCTTTGGATATAGTTAAAGTCTCTAAGGTGGGTAGAGCCTCCCAGCAACTGAGTAATGCTAAGCAGCAGCGCTGCAGCTAGCACGTTTTAGTCCCACCTTGGGCATAAAGCCAGCTGGGTGACTCTGGGCCAGTCCTCTCTCTCAGCCCTGGGAAGGAGGCAAAGGAAAACCCTTTCCAAAAAGGGCTGCCAAAAAAACTCCAGGGGCAGTCACCAGAAGTCAAAGATGACTTGAAGGAACATTTTTTTCCCCTCTGTTGTTGCTGTGCCACCGCCGACCACCAAACAGCTGATCGTGTGTGGGTAGCAGCAGCCCAACCCTGCACCTGCCACTTACCTCCTTGTGTCTTTGGCATCACCCCCCTTATTGCCTGCACCCAGCCTTGGTACACCACTGCTAAGCAGTATATGGGGAATGTACAGCTTTTATTATGAGAATTAGTAGTTACCCATACTTCTGAAATAATTGTGCCACTACTCTGATGTTTCTTGTTCTGAAATGATCCCACAATATTCATATATTCCTATCTGAACTGCCCAAGCCCTAGTCCAAACTACAAAACAGCCTACTGCTAAAGTCAGCCAACTGCAAGATAATAATTCCCATTTAAATTTTAGTTCAATCCAATCTAAAATCCTATTAATTAACAGAGCAGTCCACCAGCTATTATTCAAAAGAAAGCTCAATTAAACAATGTTAAGTGGAGATAATAAAGCTAAAAATCCTGTATAGTCTTGCCTGAAATTAATGAGAGTTAATGATCAAGCAGTTTCAAATATCTGAATGGGGATTGGGTATTTAGGAAACTTTGTATGTACAGCAAACTAGATATTGCCCAATCTAACCTACAACAGTCTTGTTTATATTATTCTTTAATGTATTTTTAAAATAATGAATAGAAAGAAGGTTTATACTTTTCTAAATAATTCAGGGTAAATATTTGCTCAATACAAATTTATAACGAAAAAAACACTCAGGATATGGGAAACAAGCCGTGTCAGAAAACAGTGAAACTGCTTTAGCCTTGAATAAGGATTTTATAGCTCACCTGTAGCTGAAGTACATTTCTGAGTACTGAACACCATTTTCATTTTCAAAATGGTCACACACAGGACAGATTAGGACCATGTCTGCCTTAGGTTCCATTGGAAATATTGGCAGTAGTTATTACAAGGGGGCCAGTGTTGGGACTCACTGTAAGTTAAACTATTCTGTTTCACATTCAAAGGCAGAACTAATGTACAATGGAACACCACAGCAGATCTAAGGATCTGTCTTACAGCTAACAGTCTTACAACAAACAATGAAGACCGCAAGAGTCTGTTTTTTCCTTAGATATTTTTCTGAGAGGTAACAACAACAATGTTGTAAGGCTATCTTTTAATGCTGTATCTGTAATATACATGCACACACACAGAGTGTAAGGTTGATGTGAGACATGGATATGCATACCAAAAAATGAAGGTGTATATCTATGACAAATCATAGACTGTTTTGTTTATCTGGTGCATGTAACATGAAGCCATACTAGCTATGCCTATACACAAACCACACATAGATGAAA
This sequence comes from Candoia aspera, assembly GCF_035149785.1. Classification (NCBI taxonomy): domain Eukaryota; kingdom Metazoa; phylum Chordata; class Lepidosauria; order Squamata; family Candoiidae; genus Candoia; species Candoia aspera. The sequence continues at coordinate 63,216,751 of NC_086154.1, read as the reverse complement.
TGATCCATTCCTAGGCATTTCCTTTCCCAAAGCTGTTATTTTAGCCAGAAGAACCATTCTGGCTGCTCACTTCAGCAGTCATATGGGATTCACAGTTCCTTTGGAGAAAAGAAAACACCTGTGGGGGCTCAGAAACTAACTTGAAGCAGGAACGAATGTTTCTGGTCCTTGACTATTTATGGGTGATGCCATCATGAAAGCTTAGAAGACAGAAACTGGTGAGACTTCTCTGGACTGATCCTCCCACTGTATCAGCCTATGGGGCTCCCAGCAGGTTCTTGGTTGTTACATAACTGTGTCAGCCATTGGCTGCAGCGTTATAAGAACTATTATTCTGGAGTTAAGCTTTTCATATAGGTGCTTATATTTCTGGGAAATGTAGTGTCTGGCTCCCCAAAGCTTGTATCTCTACGCCCCAAGTAACTGATAGCAGAGGTACTCCTCCTGTCTTAGTTGGAAATCGAGGTATTCCTAAATCCAAATGTGCTATTAGGAGCCTGCCTTTGCTTGCAAATGAACATGCCGAAGTTCCAGGTAGTCACTGCTAATACTTTGACATGGTTTTAGGAATTGTGTGCTATGAAAGCCTAACAACTTTGCGATGGGTGATGTTACAGGGTTGCATTTTGTACATAAGGATTAGGTTTGCACATGGCACTAAGCTGTGTTTGTGTGAATAAATCACAGTTGGCTAACTCTGCCAATGCCAAAGCATAAATCATATTTTACAAAGCACAGTAGCTGGGTTTACACAATATGCTAACCTAAAGAACAAACCATATTTTGGCATAATGTGATGTTTAAACTCAGAAAAAAATTAGTATATATGTGAATCAGATTTTGTCCAAATTTTACAGTAGGGCAAACCTTTTTGAGCCTTCACTAAATTCTTTAACAGGTACTACAGCCTAGTCTCCTCTATAGATGGACAGTATGGATGATATCTGAAAAAACCCATTTGGCCATTGGGGTCCATCTCATAAGGTACATGTGCATAAAACTTTAAATCATAGGTTGTTTTTGTGGGACTGACCTCAACAGACATCTGGGAGTAGGAGAAGCAACGATGGCACAGTATGCTGGTTCTATGCTCAGGGCTGAATCAGGCGTTCTGTGTGTTGCCAAACAGGCCCAGAAGCTACCCATGTATCAAGAATTAGGAGAAGACTAAGGGGATCATATCACACACCTGCAATTTCTTATAAATGTTAAAATATTCTTATAAATGTTAGATCGTCCTGCCAGGAAGGAACAAATCTATGACATGGGATTCTTTCTTATCAGTTGCATAGAAGAAAAGCTGTGATACTGTGATGCCAAATGTGGACATGCTAAATATCACCAAAAGTCTAGTTTCTTCTTTGTCTATGATTTGGATTTAGAATGAACTGAAAAATGGCAGAGATGACATGCTCTGAAGAGAGGAAAAACTGGGTTTCTTCTCTCAGCAATTTTACTTGCAAGAATATCAGAGTATCCCTGCTGAGAAAAACAGCATGCTTTCCCCATTAAAATCACATAATTTCTCTGATACTTTTCAAATGTACACATTTTGTACACTTGTTGCTGTGTTTGTCAATATGACTTAATGTGTATGCAAAGGATAATGCTGTTAGACTCCTTAGACAGATGCTGTGTCCATGTCATTTTCTCATATTTGTTTACAACTGAAAAAACATCCTTTGTGGACAGGAATTCTATAAACCTATTTATTAATATTTTATATACATTCACAATATTTTTGAAAGCAAGAGTGTCATGTTCATCTCTGATAGATGGGAAATAGCAGTAATTACAAAAATTGCAATTGCAATGTTTATACTGGCTCAGGAATACTAACTTTTGGAATATAACATATTTCTTTCAGGGAGAAGAAGAAAAGAAAAGGAACATACTCTTTTTGCCATTACCTATTGGTAAATTAGTTCTTTGCCTAGGCATATGAATATCTTTACCTTTTGTACCAACACAGCATGTCTCTCCTGATCCCACTTATTCCTGCAATTCTTTTCTTTTTATATATTCTGCCCCACAAAGTTGTCTACTCCTGTAGACTGTCACCATTTTGGTTTTTGAAACTCAGTTCTACTTAAAAGCTGTATTTCTACCTAATAACATATTTAACTTGGGTCACTGAAGGAATTCAGGTAGGTGCAAAAAAGTTGTGTTTGCAGAAATTATCCTTTTGTACAATAAGAGTAGAGAATCTTATTCTCATGTGCATTTGGTCTTTCTACCTAACACTGACTGGTATACTTCTATCTGCAAGTGATTCTGATCCTTCCAAATTATAAATAAGGTTTACATAAGTGTTCATTGAGGTGGAACCCCTATGGAATTTACCAGTAGGATTTTGTTGTGATCCATCTGTCTCTGCTGTGATGCTAATTGGCACTAATTCATGTTACATGTATCCTTTGGTTGCTCTTATTCCAACTACTATTGCTAATAATTTGGAGTTCCGTCTTCCAGATTTACATAATCTACAATCATGCAACATAATTGCCTATCCTGAATCCTTAGGTAGTAAGTCTAAAATAATATTTTCTCTATCTTTCATCTTCTTTACCTCACCCTACTCACAAGTGATACTTAAAAATTTCACCTGTCCAGAAGAAAGACACAAATAATCCTCATAAATAATAGATCTATGGAAAATCTCTCTCTCTCTCTCTCACACACACAATATATATATATATAGACATCCATTTTAGTTGACATGGAGCAAAAATGCAACAGAAGTTGTGGACAGCAGCTGAACGTATGAACTCTATATACATTTTCTACTGAGTAGGTCTACTTGGGTAACCATGGCATTGTTTGGACATCTATAACACCCAATTAAACCTTAGCAATTTGGCAAGGACCTTTGATTTACTATATCCCTATGGTATAATAGATTGGTCAGCTGGAGAATATGGTTTCTGTGTTTCATCTGCTTGCCTCAGCTTCTTCTAGTGAGGCCCAAAGAGCCAAGAATTTGGATAGTGATCGACTGACTGAGAGAAGGTCTGGGAAGATGGCAGTCTTGAAAGTGGTCTCAGGAATGCATAAAATAAATAAAAGTACCCTTAGGGCAGTTGTACTAACAAAACAAATAAAATTCACTAAAGAAAAAGAAAGCAACAGAAGAGAAGGGGAAGGGGTGGAGAGAAAAGAGAGAATTTCATGCAGTGGTTTGGGCCTCCGCAGCATCTGTTTACTGGAGCCCGTCAGGGTCACTCTGGATTGTGTCACATAAAAAATAGAAACTGCTGGAGAGGCACAGAGTGAGACAAACTGACAGCCACGCACAGAGGGAATGATTGGGAAGCCAGGACAGTTTGGGGGACCATGCCAGTGATTATTTACAAAGAGAGATACAACACAGAGAGGTACAATCCTGCCCTTGCTCGGCTCCTCTCTGACTCAGCCAGTCTCCTCATTCCAGGACTCGGGGGTGGCACTGGGGGTGGTGGTTCCTTCCCCGTTACATGTTGCTGGGCCCGCCGATGTCATTGTTGATGTTTCTGCTTTAGTTGCGGGGGATGTGGATGTTTTTCCCTCTGGGTTTCCTTCTGCAGGGGCTGATACCACTGTGGTCACCTGGGCAGCTTCAGTTGTTGGAGCTGTGTTGTCTGCTTCAGGTTTAGCCTGCGGGGTGCTGGTGGGCTCTGTTGTGGGAGCACCATCTGTTGTGGCAGCAGCAGCGGCAGGAGGCGTTGGCTTGGCTGCCTCTGTGTGATCTGGCGCTCGGAGTCTCTTCATCATGGTGGTCACTCGGACAGCTTTCTGTGGGTTGCCAAGAGAAAGATTGTTTTGAGATCTAATGTCTCCTTACTGTTTCATAACACTGATTCAGAATTCACAATCCCACAGATCTCTTGGCTTTTTAAAAAATAACCTTGATGTATTCACACTGGAAGTTCTACATTTTATTTTTAAATGTGCTGTCAGTGTCTGTGACTGCAGATAAACACTTGAGAAAAAAATGGGTCTATAATGGATCCCCAAGGGTAAAAGCATTAGAAAGCAAGCAGCAAGGCACGACAAATGTATTGTGATTTGTACTTTATCTGATGATGATTAATCCAACTAGCAGTCTTTAGAAATTGCAGTTTATGGCTGTCATTCAATTTAAGTTTTTTAGATACTTTTTTTTAATCAAATGTCATTTTAATCCCGTAAAGGAAAGAGACTGAAAATTAATATTAATAGAAGGATTACAGACATTGAATTATTAAGGTTAATAAAAATCAAACAAGGCATTGTAAGAGATAAATGTACATGGAACAAGAAATTACTATAAAAGACTTAAAATGTATATTAGTAATATAAGAAGTACTAATATCTTATCAGTACTAGGTTAATAAAAACCTTGATCTAGCAATGTATTCTTCACACCATTCAGGTAAGAAACAATTTCTTTTGGAAAGTTTTGTATACTGTCTATAAGATCAGTACTTCCTGGGGAATATTTTCTCCAGAAATTATTCCAGTGGTTGATGGACTGATATAAAATATGAATGATTTCTTTAAAAATGTATGAATTCTTTTTCATATGTCCTTAAGCTGGGAGAGTACAGCCTAAGACCCCAGAATTATATATGATTCCTGAAAAGCTTGGATGCAGCCCCCAGCAGGTTGTAATTTTTAATTTTAATTTTAATGTGGTAAGGGAGGAAAACAATTAAAATGTGGGTAGTAAGGTAGTAATCATGGGAGAAGGCAAAACTACTGCATTTTACCAAGGGAACCACATGGATAGACAAGATAAAGAGATTGTTGATGCAGTGCTGGTTGATGGGCCTCTCAGATTGGATGCTACTCAATATACTACTGAGGAAGAGCTGACGATCTTTCAGAATACTACTGGTATTTATGACTCTGTTAGATTAAGGTCTTCAGGATATATAGTTGTTGATCCTGCCATTCAGAAAAAAGAGAATCTGAAGCTGGAAAGAATTACAGTGGAAACATGAAACATAAGAAGCATAAATATGGGGAAAGCTCAACTCAGTGAAAGATAAAATGAATAAACTACAATTGACATCTTAGGCATCAGCAAATTGAATGGACTGAGACTGGACACTTTTAGTCAGAAAATCATACTGTTTGCTACTTAGAACATATAAACAAAGAAGGAACAACATTGCTTTCATAATCAGGAAGGATATAGCAAAGACAGTATTTGGGTACAATACAATCAATGACTGAAGAGTATCCTTTAGAGTTTGTGGACAACCCTTTAATATGACAGTTATCTAAGTTTATACTCCAGCCACTGATGCAGAAGACGAGGTTGATGACTTTTATGGTCAGGTTCAATCTGAAATCAACAGAACATGCAAGCAAGATGTGCTGCTTGTGGTTGGATCCTGGAATGCCAAAGTTTGAAACAGGGCCACAACTAGGATCTGTGTCACCTGGGGCAAACATGGATTCCGCGCCCATTTTGGTGCCCCCCCAGCACTCATTTTGGGGCCCCACCAGCGTGGCGCCCGGGGCACATGCCCTGGTTGCCCCCCCTAGTTGCTGCCCTGGTTGGAAATAGCAAAGAGGAAAATGCAGTTGGACTTGAATAGCCTAGGAAACAGAAATGAAGTAGGGAGAACAATGTATTAGTTTTTACCAATCCCATAATTTCTCAGTTGGTAACACGTTCTTCAAACAATCAAAATGATGACTCTGTTCATGGACATCATCAGATGGAGCATGCTGAAATCAAATTGACTATATTACTGGTACTAGCAGGTAGAAGAGCTCAATTGTATCAGCAAAGACATGGCCGGGGCTGAATCTGGAACAGAGTACAAACTGCTCAGGTACGAGTTCCAAGTTAAGCTAAAATGGAAGAACAAAGCCAACTGTTTTCCACAATATGATCTTGGCGTATGCACACCATTTTCAAAGAAAATATTAGGAATCACTTTGAAGTTCTGAACCTCATTGAAACAGAATCAGAGGAACTATGGAATGGAATCAAAGAAGTGTTCAGGATGAATGTGAAAAGAGAATGCCAGAGACCAAGAAGCCGAAGACAGCAAACTGGATTGTCACAGAATATGGTGGAAATTGCCAAGAGGAGAAGAGAAGCCAAAGCCAAGAAAGGCAATGTTCTCAGGAAAGAACTTCTTTGATTCCATTCCATAGTTTATTAAGAATTTAAGAGAGCTGTTAGAATATAAAACTCAGTATTACAATGACATGTGTAAGGACATCAAAGATGAAAACTGACATGGAAAAACAAGGAAAGTGTTCTGAAAGATTTCTGAACTCAGGAGGAAGTTACAAGCTTGAATTAATATGCTAAAGAACACTAATGGACATATAATAACTGATTGCAAGAAGATCAGACTGGGAATATACTGAAATTCTGCAGTAGAAATGTCAACATCCAAAATACCTTAACAGATATTCCCTATTTATAAGAACCTATAGTACTAGAACATGAAGTTAGATCGGCACTCTGGTCATTGCCAAGTTGGATAGCTACAGAAATTAACGGAATAACTATAGAAAGATGGCAAGCAAATGAAGAAGATTCTGAAGGTACAGGTTCCAACCAAACTATGCCAGCAAATCTGGAGAATGACACAGTGGCCCAATAGATTGGAAGAAGCCAATGTACATACCAATACCAAAGAAAGAAGACTTAACCGAGTATGCAAACTATCACACATTATTCTTAATTTCACATGCTAGAAAACTAATTCTTAGGATCATCCAACACCAATTACATGGAAAGGGAGATGCCAGATATTCAAGTTGGCTTTAGAAAAAGCCAAGGAACAAGAGACATACAGTAATTGCTGATATACATTCAATAATTGAGAAATTAAAAGCATACTGCCCCAAAGTGAGTATGTGCTTCATTGTTTATAGAAAGGCCATTGATTGTATTAACCATGTCATGCTGTGGAATGTCCTTAGGAAAATGGGAACCCCAGAATGTCTATTATCATAAATAAGACAGGAAGCCACAGAGCTAACAGAACATGGCAAAACAGATGGCCTCTGGACTGGTAAAGAAAAAGTTAAGTATGGTTTTAAAACTGGAGGAAGAAACATCAATAACCTATGTTATGTTGATGACACTATGCTAATAGGTGAAAATGCAAATGATCTGCAAACTGTAATAATGAAAGTCAAGAGGCACAGTGGAAAAAAAAGGAGACTAAGAATAAATATAAAGAAGACTAGACTAATGACTGCAGGTACAGCAACCAGCAATCAACAGTGAAGATATTGAAGTAGTGGATAGCTTCTGCCTCTTAGGATTGACTATCAACAGTAAAGGAACCAGCAGTCAAGAAATACATCACAGATTAGCATTTGGTAGGGTAGCAATGAAGGTCTTGGAAGAAATATTCAGATGCCATAGCATGCCTATACGTACAAAGATTGGAATAATGCAGGGAATGGTTTTTCTTGTAATATTCTCTGGATGGGAAAATTGCACTTTAAAGGATAGAAAGAGTATTGATGTTTTTGAACTTTGATGTTGGAGAAGACTCCTGAGAATACCGTAGGTAGCCAAGAAAACAAGCAAATGAATCATGGAACAAATCAATCCAGTGTTCTTATTTGAGGCACAAATGACCTGGCTCAAATTATCATATTTTGGATGCATTATGAAAGATCTAGTCAGAACATCTATCTCTGTAGTCACTAAGAATTGACACCAACTTGATGGCATATATTGCATCAGAAATCATGTACTCATTCAGTTAATTTGGTTTATTTAAAATTAAATTTAAATATGAATCACATTAAATCATAATTAGTTGTTGCCCAGACTTTGTCTACTTTTTGCTGTATGGCCCCCAGCATGCTACTCCAAAGTTAACAGTATCCTTTGACCCCTGTTATAGGTCCTCTGTCACTGGATGAATCACATGGGAAATAATGCTTGTTCAAGAAATTTCAGTGTCATAGAGAACAGACGGAATGTCTTATTTGGTTGAGAATGTAGAGTAATCAGCTTTTTACCCAAAACATTTATTTATTGATTTAATTTTTATCCCGCCTATTATTAGCTATGATTTAGAGGAACTTGGTAGACCACTCAGCCTAAAAAATTCAGAAAAATAAAATAAAATCCTTGAAGAACAAATGTAAGAGTTCTAGAAAACAGAAGAGATAGGCTATACAAATCATGAAATCATTAGAAGGAGGGGTAATAGTGCTTTCCCTATTATCGACAGTAACACAGTTTTTAAAATTTTTTAATATAGTTGTTCTTGCTCTATGTTGCTGTGTTCTTCATGTTCTTTTATGGCTCCTGGAAACTCTTGTCTGACTGACATTTATGACATTAGATTTATGATTGGGCTTTCGGTTGTTGGTCCCCTCCCCTTTTTTTCTTCTTACTTGAACTTGACCTGAATAAAGACTCTGTGCTCTGCTACCAGTTAGTCTCAACAATATTTTACAGCTTTGAGCAAGTCAGCCTCCCTAAAGTTGTCCATCCTTGCTATGCTTAATTAAATGAATCCATTTAACTAAATGAAAAGTACTCATTTTTAATTAAAATAATCTTTTTGCCACTTCAGTTGAAAATTTCGTGTTTATCTTTTCCTGTTTTAACTTCAAGGTTGCATGATTGTACTGCACTGTACATTATGATGTAGAAGTTAAGCTGTGAGATGCAGCTTGTTCAAGCCATTCAGCAAGCTTCATAGCTGACTTGGGCAGGGTTTCTGAAATCCCAGCATTCTTGAACCTAGTAGTCTTTAGAAGTTTGGAACCATAACACCAAGATTTTCTAGAGTCTGGGAAATTCTGGGAGTCATAGTCCCTACATATGGAAAAGCCTTCTCTGGATTTCCCTGTATTGGATAACTATCAATCAGTCTCTAACCTTCCCTTTCTGCAGAAGGCTGTGGAAAGAGTTGTGGGGCTGCAATTTCAGAATATGCTAGAGGGAGCAGAATATGTGGATCCTTTTCAGTCAGGGTCCAAACCTGGTATTTCCTGATAGGCTCTGGTCAGATCATAAGGAGGTTTGACCCTGCTTAGCTTTTCAAGGTCAGCCAAAGCCAGCTAGGCATTGCCAGCTAATCGGGCAGCTATAGCTATCCACAACATATTATCACACTATTGTTCAGATAGTATAAGCATTGTGAGGAATGGACAAAGGTATTTTAATTTCTTATCCATCCGTGGTGAGATCTAATTCTTTCATATAGATTTAGTTCTCCGAAAGAAAACCAACACACACTGATTTTCATAGAGATTGAAAGAAAATGTTCTGGATGCATTTCCTCAAATTCTGAGTGAGGCTGTCATAAGCTTTGCAAGAGAGGGCCCTTGCTGGCAATACTTTACCTTCCATTTTGCCCTGGCAAAGTTTTTTTCAATCTGAGCACATACTCCATCTTTTATATTCTTGTCCGAAGCTGCATTGCCTGAAATCCTAGAGACAAAAGAAAAAAATAGCAGTCAGTTATATCACTTGGTCATAGTTCCTCCTTAATCTAAATTTCTTACTTTGCTTTGCTTACTGGCCTAGGCTGCAGGTCCTAAATGGGAAGGCTATAGGCAGCAATTACCCTGCTCTCAGTACAAAGCAATTCACATTGTAAATGTTACGAAATCTGAAACTTCTTGAGTTGTTCCTTTTGAACATGGAGAAGTTATACTTTGTAACACTTCTATTCATCTTTCTCGGCATCGTGTATCTCTGTACTTGGCTTTAAAGCTAAATTTTTCTGCGGAGCAGCTACAGGGCTCTCACCATTCATGAGAGATAGCCTCTTCTGCCGTAATTCTCTGGTCTTGGTCCACTTCCATCAGACGGGCCACCAAGTCCTTAGCTAAAGAAAAAGGAAAAAAAGGAGGAAAGTGACTTCTCAGTGGCGTCAGTTGGAATGAAGGTCACAGGAAATGCTGCTATGGCTCCACAACAGAGAGATTCTGAAAGGACCACCAGTTCGTAAAACAAATAACGTGTGTGTCTTTCAGCCCAAAAGAGATACTACGCAGAAGTAATTTAATATGACTGACTTCCTTTGTATACAAAAAACAGCCTTGGGAGGCCACAATCTTTCTGTTAAAAATTGCCAGAAAGATAGCAGCCTGGGAGTATCAGGAATTACAGTCCGGAGGGTGCAACGATGGGGAAGGCTGAACTAAGAACCTCAGTGAGCTTGTATTTGCCCTTAACCATTTGGGTCACAGTGTGCAACTTCTTTGTCCCCCTCCACTATTCATAGAGCCTCACCTGCCTGTGAGATATCATCCCAATAAGGAGGATCAAATTCATAGTCTCCAGCCAAGATCTTGCGGAACAGGTTCTTGTCATGGTTCTCATAATCATCCTCATCCATTTCCTCATAGAAGGGTGGGTTTCCTGACAAGCTATAGCACAGAGATAGGAACGCAGATTAGACTACCTGTGGTTATAGTGGGTTTGCTCTTCAGATTCCCAGCCAGCCTGGCCAATGCAGCTGCTGGTTGGTAATTCTGAAAACTGTAATCTCAACACATTTGGGGAAGATCTCAGCTGCCGGAGCCATATACTGGCAGGCTTATACCGCCCCTTTCACAAGTACCTTCTATTTTTTTCTCCGTAGCCATATTTTTCTCCTGATGTCCATTCTGTTTTATGTTTTGGACCTTCTGCCTTTCCCTCCCAGTCACCAGTATGATCCCTCTTTACTTACAGAATATACATGATCACACCAATAGCCCAGCAGTCCACTGGCCGCCCATATCGTTGGCGCCCTACCACTTCAGGAGCTGAAAAGACAATTGTAGAAGATCAGAACTATCCTGAGGACAAGCATATGTTTCTCTGAACACATTGCAATGACTTAACAAACTTCAGTAGATAACTTTTCAGGAAATTTATCTTGGAAGGGTAAATTAAACTCACAATGTTGCCAAACTTATCTTAATACCATTTCAAAATGATATTGTAAGAATTTATATATCTTAATATATACAGATTTATTTATTATTTATTTATTATTCAAATTTAATTACCGCCCATCTCCCCCAAAAGAGGGACTCTTATCCATACATAGAGAATGAATGTAATGAAGGTACATTAAAATCTTCTTTACTAGTATCCTAAATTTCCATATGTAAGACATTTTGTGGGGCAGAGATAGAATTGTGATATGCAAGTAAATTTGTGTCCTTAAGTGTTTAATAATTTCAGAAACAGTCAAAATCCATGTTAGGAGCCATTTGCACTCAAATATTTTCTCATTTTTTTACAGATTACAAGTCACACGTTTAGAGTATATCTAACTGAAGTATAACATATGCACAAATCTCTGTGCAGATAGGTTTGGAATATATGGAGGTTGCTCTCTGTGTTGAAAAATATCATTTGCACTGAACCAACCATACTTAGAGCAATGTTTTTGTGTCATTTTGTGTCACAGGCTGCATTCCCATTGAAATGTCAATGGTATGCAACAATATCAAAGATTACTGCTTTTCCTCTCTGCACAAAATATATGTGGCAAAAATGGGGAACTCATGGGCAAGCAGCAGGGCAGGAGATAATGCATATATACCAATTGCTATAAAACAAGGATTTTTATGCTTAAGAGTTTCTTACAGGCATCTGGCTGGTCACCATGAGAAACAGATCTTTGGTTAGATCAGCAGGGTTTTCTTCTGTTTCTACAGTTTATTCATTGTATTGTTTCCCTGGTTGTGTTTTCTATGCCATCTCTTACCTAGATATTCAGGGGTTCCACAAGGTTCTTTGATGAGCCCATTCTCCAGCTTGGCTAGGTGGAAGTCACTGATCACAATCTTAGAGTTCTTCAGGCGGTTATAATATACTAAATTTTCTAGCTGCAGAAACAGTGGGAAAGAGAATATATGGATGAAAGAATGAAGGCAAGAGGATAAAACTGCTGAATGGGAGCATTGTTCCCTTCTGCACATATGTGTTAGTGTATGTGTATGCTTATATGTCTACACAATCACTTCAAGCTTCTGGGAAAAGTAAAAGGCATAATATTTGAAATGGAGGTTTCTATCCATTCCTTCCACTCTGTGTATATAGCATCATACATAGGATGTCCTTCTGAAGTCTGGGGGAAAAACGGGGAGCAAAAGAAGGCATTGTAATTGCTTAAATGGACTTCTAAATGGAAGGAAGAGTATACGAGACAAGAATGTACAGCCAGTGACTGATACAGGCTAGAGGGAGATGATCCAACTTGCCTTGAGATTCCTATGTACGATCTTCAGTGAATGCAGGTATGCCACAGCCTCCAAGACCTGTCTGATGACATTACTAGTGTCACGCTCAGAGTAGTACCCTTGGTCCAAGATCCAATCAAATACCTCTCGACCAGTGGCCCTACAAATAAGAGAACAGACAAAAAGTAAGAGAGAGACTGAATAACCAAGATTGCATTAACCAGTATTATGAACCTACAATGGATATAGCAGAAAGGCAGCTTTCTTATAGTAAGTTAGGTTTGCAGTAGGGAGTGGAACACAGCAGCCTCCTCCTTTGTCTGAATGCATCTAATCTGGTACAACATGGTAATTGTCATCACATCAGAATCTTTCCCAGCACTACCTAAAGATGCCAGGGATTGAACCAGGGATTTTTTCACAAAAAGTAAAAACTGTGCTACTGAGCCATGGCCTTTTCCTGTAGTGAACAGAAATTATAATACTTCTGAGAAGGAAGGCCCCCCTCCCCTTCTTGATGGTGTCATGAACATTTAATGAGTTTCTGATCAGTGCCTGAGAGACCGTGCTGTGTATTGGGATCAACGGGGCCCAGAGCTTACCATCATAATCCTATGGCCCTGGCAGTATAAGAGAAACCCTGTGGGTCACCTAGGAGTTCAGTTGCATGTAACATCTACTTACAGCTCCAAGAAGAGGAAATACTCTTTCCGGGTAACATACACATCCACCAGTTGTAGGATGTTGGGGTGCTTTACCCTGTAGGAAAAGAGAAAAGCTAGCTCAAGGGTCTACTATTGGGCAAAAATATGAAGCCCAAGACAGATCTGCTCAGTCTTCTCATGAAAACTGTGAAGTCACCTTGTATTCATTTACTGCTTTTTAATTAGGGTGTCTTTGCCTAGATCTGTCTTTGCATAGTTGGAGCCTTACAGCTTGTTCTATTGTCAATGGATATGATAAATAATCTTTCCAGCAGTGTCTGGGGAACTCTGCTGCTTTCATCACATACAAAAGAGGTGGGGCTTGCATTGTGATACTGCAATGCTGTCTTCATCAGCCTGACCCCCCTTGACCCCGCCAAAACTGCTGCCCCTTTCTGAAGACTAGATTTCATATTTAATCCTCTCTGGAGCATGTCAGTTCCTTCAATCCTGTTTTATAGTATTAGCTTTCAAGTGTTTTTCTCATTTTTGCATTTGTTTTTGGAATCCTCAGGTTATCAACATCTATTCTGAAATGTTGTGCTGTGTGAGCTAATATTTCTCTTATCCTTATCCTGCTGATACGGCTTTTGGCTGGCTCAGGGACAGGTGAATGGCGCTTTAACTGAACTCTGGAGAAAGATGCAGTGACTATCTCTGAATAACTATTAGAGTTAACTGTAGCTGCATTCCATAAAGGAAAAGAATTAAAACAGAACGTCTGTAGCTCCAAGGGGTAAGCAATACATAGTATTAGGCAAGACAGCCAATGTTTCTTTGGTCAAAAAGAAAAGAAAAGAAAAGAAAAAAGAAAGCTTCTCACAGAAGAATTTGCCAACAGCCTCAGCCTATCTATTCTGCACACATGAGCTGCAACTGGAAAAAGTGCCTCAAGTTATGCTTCAACCATACTGTTAGCCCCCAGAAGTGATGCTGTGGGGGTGCCTGTATTACTTGAACACATATATGCTGAACGAACGATCCAGTACATAGGGAAGTGTGCTATGGAAATCATATGCAAGGATTTGCTAGCATATTACAACACACTGCTTTAAGAAAAGAATTATATTATGGATAGAAGCGCTTATTAATTGTGGTAGTGTTGGACTACAGCTACCATCATCCTTAGGCAATTTGTTAAACAGGCTGAGTATTCTGGAAGTTGCCATCCAACTCATTTGGAGGGCATCAGTTTGGGGAAGGCTGAGATAGTAACTAAAGAAATACCGCAGTAAAGCAGCTGAGGAAGCACAGATTCTGGAATCTATTGGAATCAACCTTCACCACTCACATCTTCAGGATGATGATCTCATTCTTGGCTGCCTTTCGCACTTTGCGCCCATCTCTTTTCAGGAACTTCTTGCAAGTATAAAGCTTGCCTGTTGATTTCTCTTTGGCACGGAATATCTCACAAAACTCCTCTCTAGGAAAAGAACAACCATCTTTAAATGTAAATAGACTGTATCCTTTGGCTGAAGCAACTCAGTTGTGCAGCAGAGATGGTAAATAGCTTAACTTTATGAATCACCTGCCTCCCCAAAGAGACAGAAGCTATACCATGTGTTTCCTCAACAGATTTTTGTTGAGATCAAGTGCATATTGACTCAGAATTTACCATAATGGGGGTACTTTGGAAGTACAGTATATAAAAAGCAGAGGAAAAAACATTTGTTCATTATATGTGTGTTTGCTAAACTACTTATTATTAGCAGACTTCAGGTAACCACTACAATTAGCCCTGTCTCCCAGGATTCTGTACTTGGATTTTCTTGTGATCTCATGTTGTGAATTGTGCCACTTCCTGACAACAAGATATAAAACAAAAATGGTGGCTGTTCTAACCTAAATAGACTAACTTAGAGAGGGTTAGATTTAGCCCTCGGGAGACCCTATCTTGTTTGAGGCTAAACTAAATCCCCTCACTCAGCTAATATTCTCTGTGTCCAGCAAGCTAGTGACCAGGGAGTTGGTTGACTCTCTTCACTCCTGAGATGAGACTAAATCAATCAGAGATCCCACCCACAAAAGCACCTCTACCTCCTCTGTAGTTTTCATACTGCTCCTCTCCCCAGCCACACAGAAGATGTGGGTCAAATTGCAGATAGGAGTAGGTAAGACCATCCTCTGAGTTTGCTCATGGTGGTGCCTACTCCAGTTGTGCTTTTAATTTTTTTTAATCTTGCCCCAAAGGGGAATAAGTAAAATAAAGTAAAACAAGGTAGATAAAGCATGCACAGCATGATTTCTGGAATTATTTCGAACCTCTTTAACAGCAGTGGCCATAGGAAGTGTTTGTATTTTCTTCTGTGTAATCAAGTAACCCATAACTGTGTGTTTGTGTGTGTGTGCCTGCCTGCCTTTCCCTTGGAAAATATGTACTGTATGTGGCTTGTGTGAATGGGGATGGCTGCATAATCTCTGTTCCAGGTCACATGACCAGGAAGATGAGGGAGGAGGGCTTAGAATGGAACAGTCAGAAATGTTCTGAGTTGCTGCCCAACTACCTTGCCCATAGGGAAGCATTGGTGGATTTTTTAAAAAAATATCTTTCTCTACAGCTGCCAGTTGTAGCCCATTTGTAAACTTATTTTTTGCTGGTTTTTCCCCTCTAACACATTTGGTCCTGTGCTCTTTGGGTTTTGGAGAATTATCCCACTGAGAGACAGATGGATAAGCAAAAGTCCTGAGCCCCTTACCAACATTCCATTGGGTTGGAAAAAAAAGGAAAAAGGCAGGAAGCTTCCCAGTTCCCTTTGCATGGTTGGGAAGACTAAAACATAGCCAGTGCACAACAGACTCAGATCCCCACAGCCTCCTAGCTTAGCATGAGGACAGCCCACTAATCGTTTCCTGAGCACATATCTGCATGTGTCTGCCTGTACCTTCTCCTGCAATTGAGGTAGCCTGAGGAAAGCTTAATGTGCTACAATCTAGAAGTGGTGTTTTCCCTACTATCCTCTTTTAAAATGCTGCATGTTGTCTATACAGGGCATTTTGATGTGGATTGGAGAGGCAGCCCCAAAAGTCATTTCTGTTCCAGCAGTCTTGGGACTCCAGTTGGTTCTGCCATTTTCCTATGGGAATGTCCCCTTCAGTCCTGACTTCTTTGCTGGCCTTTACTTCTCTTTTGGCTGTGATGGGGACCGGATCCCTGGTGCCCACAGCCCTCTTTTTTTCCTTTATTTTTCCTTTATCAATGGATTGATCTAATAGTTGTCTGGTCAATGTGTAGAGCATATGCCTCTGATATTGACTATGCTGTCTCCAGTTTTACAAAAACTATAGGGAGTGTGACTGAAAAACTTCTTTCATTTCGTGTGTATTTTTTTTCTCTGTTTTTCTGTTTGTGTGGTGACCCAATAAGATTTAGGGTGACATGATTTCCTGCTGGCTTTGAGATGGGAGAGGAGCACAGCATAACAGCTCTTTGGATGAGACATCGGCATTCTCTGTGGTTCGTTGCCTGTATATAGGTGAGTCTATTGACAAGAAAGGGATGTTTTAGTTGGTTACAATGGGTGACCACACTTTTTTGTGGCCAGAAGAGAGATTATGACACTGGGAGGCCATTTTGTCAGTCTCTCTATCTGTTCCAAATTGTTATTTGGATTCCTGGTGGTTAAATATAAGCATAAAACCTGATTTCATTGTATTATTTTCTCATCCCTGAAATTTGATAGCAGTGCTTGCTAGTTAAACTTCACCTAAAGTCACCACTACTGAATTATAAATGAATCAACTTCCCCTTCATTCCTTAAGGACATTGCAGAGAGTAGTAGAACATATTCTGGGAAATTTAGGAAAATTGCATGGAATAGTAGAACACTTACGTTTTGATTACCTGTCCCAGGTCATATCTGTCAGTCACCTCAGATGGCTGGTTGTAATCCTTCTTATCTCCCAAGGTAACACATCCAAACGGCATTGCCAAGCCTGATACTGAAAAATAAGTGCATGAAAGACTCTAAGTCATAATTCATGAGTACAGATAATTTGAGGTGCCAAAGGATCTTGATTGGGCATCTAGGGAGATCCACTCACAACTGCATCACTAAGCAAGCTGAATGTGAGCAGGTGCAGTCAGATGGTCACATATGCTCAGATGTTGTTTGCAATGACTGACTGGGAAGCATTTGCGATGCATTGCTCCATGAAAAGATTGACCCATTGTCCAAGCTCCAGTGAAAAAGGCAGATTCCACGTTGGAGATGATTCAGAACAGAATGGAAAATAAAACTCCCATATTGTAAGGCCTTTATAAAAGTTAGGGAGGCAGCCCCACTTGGAATGATAATGATCTCAGACCATATATTGCATTGCTGGAAATGGTATAGGCAAAAGCAGTCAAAATGATCAAAAAGGAAATCCCCTATAAGACAAAGTACAGTACTTGGGGATTTTTAGCTTAGCTGGTGTGCATAGTTGGAATTTTGAGAATATGTTGCGGTTACTTTTTCTTTTCATCATTCATCAGGTAGCTACCACAGAGAGTATAAATGATGACAGAAAGCAGTTGCTGAACGACAGCTCCTTGCATTGCATCTTCACCATTGTCCATCCTGGCTGAGGTTGTTGCGGAACTGAAGTTTAGTAACATGGGATAGACTGCAGGTTCCCCACCTATGCTATAAATAGTCATGAGAGTTTAGCATATTGTATTTGGAAAACAAGCTTGCTCATTTGTAGCTGACAACTGATTTTACTTAAAAGACTTTACTTTAGGAATATTTGTCAGAATTCTGTAAGCCGTATTACATCCGCTATACGCTGACAATAAAATATACTTCTACACTGATCATTCAGTGACTTTCTAGTGCTAGCAAAAACATCTCTCTCCCCAGAAGTTCACAAATCTAATATTCTGTAGTTAAAGATCAGAGTATACTGTAAAATTATTACTAAATGAAAGTCTTCCATATACAGTGTTGCACATTAAGAATATCCTGAAGAATGGCCTTATTTTTTCCAAGTCAGTTTTCAGAATTGGTTTGCCCTTGCCTTCCTCCTAGGGCTGAGAGAGAATGACTCTCTCAGTGTCACCCATCTGGCTTTGTGCCTAAGACAGGACTAGAACTCACGGTCTCCCAGTTTCTAGCCTGGTGCCTTAACTACTACCCCAGACTGTCTCTCAAAGAATGGCCAAAGAGGGCTCTCTACATTCTGAGTAAGACTGTCTCTTTTCTTTCAAACGTTTGTTTTACTGCTGCTTGCCAAGAGTAACAATTCTTCCAGTGAGCAGACCTGTAACAGATGCCCATGTCTAACTGTCTGCACTAGGACAGTTGATAAGATGAATTAAACAAAAGCTATCTGGCATGTATAATATCTACTTTAAATATTTTTATCTGTTTTTCTACTAAAAAAATATTCAGAGCAGCATCTTTGATCAATGTCTTCTTTTACATGTAGCAACAGTTTCAATTCTCAACAAACTTTGTGTGTGTGTGAGCCTACAAGTCAGTTTTAACTCCTGTTGACTAATCCATGCAGTTTTATTGGAAAGATTTTCAGAAGGGGTTTACCCTTGCTTTCTTTCAAGGGCTGAGAGAGAGAAAGTGACCAGCCAAAGTCACCCAGCAGGCTTTGTGCCTAAAGCAGGACTAGACCCCATACAGTAGTCTCCTGGTTTCTAGCACAGTGCTTTGACCACTACACCAAACTGGCTCCCAAACAAACACTGTAAGGATTAATTTAGATGCACTACTGTGTGCAAAAGCCATTGTTTGTTCAAGGAAGTGCTGTTCTGCAACATCTCATAGTAAAATAGTGCTTGAGAAGAGTAAAATTAAACCCAAAGTGTAAGAATTCCCACAGGCTCTACTTTGCAAGATTGCCCAATAATCCTTGCAAAAATTTGCCTGCAAGGATTTGGGTGACAGGATTGGTAATTATTTTCCTTCTTATTGATGAACGAACAGAGGAGACCTGGGTAAGTTAACTGAACTTTAGTACCATTGAATTCAGTGAGCCAAATTAATCCTGCCTACAGGCTCAGTCTTTCAGTGTGAATTAAGCGAATCATAGCACAACTTACCAGTAACAATGCAAAAGCCCCATTCAATTCAGGGGGATTGAACTGAAATTTAGGATTGCAGCCAACAGTAGACACTCACAAACATATACATAGAATATACCATCATTTACACATACATGCACATGTGTGTATTTGTCATCATGTGTGCATCATGCACATGTATACATTTATCATTTAATATTGTGCATATTTTTTTCTTTTTGTCCTATTTGAAGCTGACATGAATAGAAATATATCCAAGTACAGTAGATATTCTTCATTTTGCACAAAACAACACTTTGGGCAGATGGTGAGGAGGCCACAGTCATTAAATCCTTTTCCTTATGTAGAAGGCCAGTTCTTAGTATACGTCTAGGAATTTTGGATACCTAATTTGAGAGGGGAAAAATAAAGTCGGGTGATATACCCTAGGACAGTGTTTCTCAATCTTGGCAACTTGAAGATGTATGGACTGCAGTTCCCAGAATTCCCCAGCCAGCAATTCGGAGAGTTGAAGCCCACACATCTTCAAGTTGCCAAGGTTGAGAAACATGCCCTAGGACCTAGGTCAAGGCTGGGATTACTCATCAGGCAGCTGATTTCTCAGGTGTCACACAGCAATAGTGACAGGTATATCATTAGCACTTTTCCAACAAGCATAATTGGTCACAAGTGCATCTCACTACAATTCCACAAAGAAATGTTAGGGATTGCATTCCTATCTATCGCAAACTGAAGCTTGGCGTATTTAGTTTTTCTGTTTTAAAATGTTTTAAAAACACATCAGCATCTATGTCCCCTTCTAGAAAATTGCAGCTGGCCCTTTCAACAGTGCAGAAAGGATGGAGAAGAAAGAAAATCAACCCAGCAAGGGAAGGCAAAGCAAGCTGAAAATCTCACGACTAAGAATATTATATTCAGGTTTGTGACTTTTCCCATAATTGGCCTCAAATGCCATCAGGAATGTGTTTCAGGCATCCTAGCTCAATGGCAAATCCCTGAACAGTCACAAAAATAACATCTCATAAAGTGAAGGTGATCAAAGCTCTGCCCTATTACCTGCCACATTATTTTTGAGAGCATATTGTCCTTGCGCCCTATTAACTATACAGTAAGATGATTTACATGGGTAGCTGGTGGGGGCGGGGGGAGAATTTGCAGCCTGGGGCCACATTAAGCCAATTAATGAGTAGTCCTAACAGTGATTGACATGCATGCTGTCTGGAAAAGGAAGATTCTGGGACATTTTGGTTTTTTCCTTAAAACTCTTCCCTGGTGGGTAGTAATTGTTTCTATATGAAAAACAGGTCAGAAATTGCTATAAGGTAACCCAGTATTGTTAGACATGTTTGTGGGGCAGGATGGTTTATTATATATCGTACAATGTTCTAGTATATATACATGTTTTCTTTTAGAGAAATATAGTGAACAATACAGGATGGATTGTACCAGTGCTATTTATTAAGTTCTTGAAAAGTTTCTGATGTATGTATAAACAGTGTATAATATAGCTGCCAGTTTTTCTTTTTCTTCCCTCCTGAGTGGGGTTCCCTCCTCTCTTAGAAAGAGGACTTGGTATTGAGATAAGTTGGCACGTAGCTGTTGTCCAATGAATATTATCTCAGGAATTAGTATTATTATATCCCTTGTTTACAAAATCTGTTTACAAAAACTGTAGGCTCATTCTAAAACAAACGAACTAAAAGAATAAAACAAGGGAATTGCCGAGCGCAAACCATCTGTAAAATAAAAACCTCAGGATGAATTGATGTCCAGGAAAGGCCAAAGGTGGGCTTTTAAAAGAGGCCTAAAAGAGATCATTGTTGGGCTTGGTGTTCTCTAGAGGGAGGTCCTTCCCAACTTCACAGAGAAGGCCAGCCTTGCTGTCTTTCACAGCAGGAAATCTGCAAGCTGTGACACAGAAGGCTGGACCTCCTTCCAAGATCTTACAGTAGGTGTCTGGGAAGTGGGTGTAAATGGAGTCATTGTCCTGTGCTGAGTTGTTTAGGGCTTTGTATACTAATTTCAACATCTTGAATCTGTCTGAGAAACAGACTGCCAATTAATGCAGATCTTTTAGCAGAGGTATAATTTGTGTCTGGGGATGTTATCCCAATCAGTAGCTTAACTGCTGCAACCTGTACTAACAGTAGTTCTAGATTTTGGAACTGTTCACTAACAGCACTGCTATCATCAGGATTCAGCTTACTGACTCACATCCAGTTCACCATGGAATTCCAGAATTGGGGGTTGGTTGCGTATAGTCTCTCCTGATTCAGATGTTACAGAAAAATTGACAGAGCTGGAGGATGGAAAACTATGCACTTTGACCTGGTTTCACATTACATTTGTGTTCTTTCTTTTAAACGAATTATCGTGAATGTTCTACATTTTAAATAGTTTTTTGTGATCATCATCATGTATTAAATTTATATGCCACCCAACTCCCAATGACTCTGGGGGTTCTCAAGTAAAAATATCAGTATCTTCCAAGAATTCTTGTTGTCACTATCCTGTTTGACACATTGCCCAAGGAAAGGATCACAGATATTGCCAAAACAGCTTCCATTGCGAAGATACTTGATCTGTTCTATATTCGCTAGGGAACAGAGTCTGGCAAAAGACTACTAGCTATCTCAGGTGTCATTAGCTACTTGAAGGAAGTCAAGGAAGATATTTATTAAATATATATTCTGCCTTTATCCCCAAGCAGTGGTGCCTGTAACAAACTGTGCCATCACACTGTTACCAATTTTGTAGCTGTGTCATGATGTCTGATGTAAGTACGTAACTCATAGCAATTATGCTATAGTGTTATTATGCACTTTTCGTCATTTGACCCCACTTTACCAGGCCTCCAGAATGGCACTCAAGACAGTTGGTCATTTCTTGATCTACCTTTTGACCGTCCAGGAATATCACTGTCTGAGCTGCATTAAGAAGAGCTAGTTTTTGTCCTAACAGCCAGGAACCACGCTGAGACAAGGAATAGGTCTCTAGTACTTTATTACTGCTACATTAGACAGAAAATCCTAACAAACTGAAGAAGCGTGGGAAAAACCCAGACAGATAAACCCCAAAGGTTAAGGCGGGTCTGATCTGTGTCTCTTTGAATGGCTGCTTAACTCCTCAGTACTACGCATACGTTTTCCCCCCTGGATAGGGGCCCCTTCCTGCTCACCATCAGTACTCATGACAGTTTTCCTTCATCTAGTTCATCTGATATCAAACACTGTTTTACAATTTGAACCCAAACCCTTGTACCAAGTCCAGGCTATGAATTTCAACTCTTTAGTATTTTATCCAGAAATGAAAAGAGATGGTTTGTATCCTAGGTTTACCCACTGAAAAAGAGTTGACTTAGTATACCAATTTCTAGTAGATAATGCTCTTTGCCAGATTTTTATTTGATTAAATGTGCAGTCAGATGCAAAATTTGCAGTTCCAGGAACTTTAGTATAGTATAAAATCCAGATAATGCAAAAAAAAATGTATTATGCTAGCTAATGAAAAAAAGTAGCTGATCAGCAGTATGAAAAAAGGGTTTTCCAAATTCTGACCAAATGTATCCATTTCTTTCCATTCCCATTCAAAGAACATTTCCCACAGATTATGCCTGGTGTTTCTGTATAGAATCACCAGTGTGTCCAAGATGAAGGGCAAGTTTGCCCTTGACTGTTCAGGAGAGTTGCTGAAACCTTGGAGCTCTGAGAAGTCTGGGGCTTGGAGAAATATTTTAAGATAATAATGTATGATCACTCCTTCCCCTTCAGCTATCAGAAGTGAATACTGAATTTGCATTCTTGAGGTTACTTCAAATAATGTGTTTTGTGTGCCGTACTGAGGGCATGACACATATCCTGCTGCCTTTGAATAAAGCAGCAGTCTGGTTTGCTCCACTTCAGAAACACATTAAGTGAAGAAGTGAGCACAGATGCCAAAGATTATACCATGGTTTTCAGTGATAAGCCACATTGGCTGTGTTCACACAATGTGCTTAACTAGCAAAGGAAATTGTACATCATGCTCCTCTTAGTAGGTTTAAACTCCGTTTTAGCTTTTTTTGTGGCTTAACATGTTCAGAGAACCCACCCCATGGCTAGGGGTTTCAGTACCCAGAAAGTGATATGCTATTAGTTTTCTTGAATAGAGATGTTGTAGATTCCAATCTCCTCCTTGAAGATCCTGATTGAATTTGTCACCCTTACCCTTAGGTAAAGGTAAAGGTTTCCCTTGACATGAAGTCCAGTCATGTCCGACTCTAGGGGGCGGTGCTCATCTCCGTTTCAAAGCCAAAGAGCCAGTGTTTGTCCGTAGACACTTCTGTGGTCATGTGGCCGGCATGACTACACGGAACGCTGTTACCTGCCCGCCAAAGCGGTACCTATTAATCTACTCACATTTGCATGTTTTTGAACTGCTAGGTTGACAGGAGCTGGGACTAGCAACGGGAGCTCACCCCGTCACGCGGATTTGAACCGCCGACCTTCCGATCAGCAAGCTCAGCAGCTCAGCGGTTTAACCCGCAGCGCCACTGCGTCCTCCTAAACATTAAAAAATGGATAGTGGCTTTTGTCACAGATGTGATGCCCCAATCATTTTGACTGAGCTCATACATCCTGTTTTGCTGCTAAGAAGACTACGTGGATGTGTCCATGAAGCCACCAAGAGTTGAGCTTGACTTGAAAGAGACCTTCCTCTAGAGAGAAGATAGGGTCCAGCTCAAGATGAAGGAGAACCTCAGGGCACCAGAGGGCGCTGAAATGCAAACTATTGGCCAAGAAAGGAGCAACAAGAACTTCATTGACTTGTTGAAAGAAATGTATTTGTGGGTCTCATTTGTGATGCCTTGCTAAGGAACAGAGAAGAATGGTTGTGATCTGGGACCACCTCAGGGAAGAAGTGTCTGTGAAAGAATCCACGGGAAGGATACAAATAATAAAGGTTCATGTTACGGAGAAACCATGCCTGCCAAAGGTGCAACTAGGGGGTAAAGATGAAGGTTATCCCAGTTTGTAGAAAAACATATTAGTATACATTTGTGCAGTCTGAGAAGCTTTAAAATTGGATAGCTGTGGATATGGAAACATTATGCAAATTACACAAAATATTAAAAGTTGTTTGGGAAGAAAAATTAGCAGTAAAATACTGCAACATTTACAACCCTCAAAGCAATAAGCAAAGCATGCATATTCAGTGCTGGAAATTCTGGGCACAAGCCAGGCATCCATCTGCAAAAAAAAAAAAAAGTTGCCACTACAATACAATTTTAAAAAAACAACTTTTTTTGCAAAAGATTTGAAGCTCCAATTCCTCAAGTATTTATTTATATGCTACCTTGTCTCCATACAAACAAACAAACACACACAGAGGTTAATGGCAGAAAAGGCAAAATAGAGTTTCTGTATAAAATTCTGTGGAGAAATTTAATATTTTTCCTCTTTAGAAATACTTGAAACTTAAGATGGTTTTGATCATTTTCCACAATTACCAATCAACTGTCATTTTGATTATCATTTTTATTGTGAGACCCCCCCCCCCGATGTAACTAGCAATCTCTGTAACCTTGATGGTTTCCATATCCATTCCCTACATATTGTTTTCTTTGAGTATATGCATGTATGTATGTCTGTAGATCAGTGCTGGGGAAATCTATGGCTCTTCAGATGTTGCTGAACCATCACTCACAATATCACTCACTATTGGCTATGTATAGCTGGAGTTGCTGGGCATTGAAGTTCAGGAATAGCTGAAGAATCACTTTGATGGGGATGGTATATTGGTTCCATCTTATCTTTGCTGTCTATGCAGCTATAACTCCATATTGCCACCCTCTGTTCACTCTATAGAAGACTGCATCTATCATCATATTGCAATATCAGAAAGCAGAAGAAACAAGTTGAAAAAATTGCCATTCGGCAGCATGTAAATCTCTGTGTAAAACTTGTTCGTATCTGTCTAACTACCACTCAACTCAGCCATCTGACTCTTAAGATACTTCCATATTGAGAGAGACAGAGAACTACAACCATGAATTCCTAAGATGAACCCATGCTGATCTACCAATATGGAATGCACTAAAATAGAAACATAGCGATGTCAGTGAGACCTGCAAAAGGTGTTGTTAATGCAAGAGTGCACTGAACTCGTTATTGTTATGGCTTCGCAGTCCTCTGGGGAAGATAATTTCAGGCCTTCTAGCCAGGCAACCCCACCTTGCCATTGTTGTTAGTGTAGAGGATGAGTCCCTAGCAGAACTTCTATCTCTCCAGTCTTACAGAAACTTGAGAGTACAAGATCAGGTGGGGATTCTTTAAGGTCCAGAAAGCTGTTCCGGAGGGGATGGAGTTGACCACAGGATGGATCCTGGCAACTTATTTGAGGCTTCAATTAGTTTTAGAATCTTTGCAGTGGGAATCTCTTTTTATTATTCTAGCAGGGATGAAAGTATTGAGGACTACTTGGGTGGAGCTATCCATGCTCCTGCGTCCTCTTTCTGCTTCTCAGTGGGACTCTGCCTCCCCTTTCTGCTGTGCCTATTGCTCTCTTAATCTAAAACCCCTTTGCTTTAATCTCTCCTGTCATGCCTGATTTCCCCTGACAGCATCAGGTAACTCAATGGCCCCAAAGGCAGGACATTTCTTTCTTAAAAATGGAGCCAGAGCTAAATAGAAATGGTTGCCATTCCAACCCAGATGTGTTACTGCTGTTTTACAAGCATGTCATTGCTATATTTGTCTGGGCTGTTTTCAGATGGACATCAAAAGTAGAGTCATGAGAAACAACATACCAAAATGGAACTGAAGTAACTAATATTACACAGAGAGAGAAAGAGAAGGAGAGAAAGACAGGTCAAATAAAAATGGGTTGTAGGTAGCAAATTCAGTTGCCTGTTGTTCTAAAAAGTGGGAAGAAGGGCTCACTACATGGAACTGAAGGTTTCTTGCAAACAATGTAAAAATGTATAGTTAAGCCACTTAAGAGGTTTGTTGGGCTTTGTGATTGTATAAAGGGATGTTTTCCAGAATGATGAATTAACAATAAATCCCTCTTTTAGAATTATATGTGCAAACAGCATCCCTATTCATCTGAGTTACCCGTCAGCTAAAATCAGTAAGGTTTTAAAAATATAAGCTGATATTTTAGGAGAGAATATAATTGAGGAAGTTGTCAGTTTTCTAAGATTCCCTTAATGAGATATTACTGGTCTTGATATATTGAGCTTTTTAACAGAACCATCTAACAAGAAATGGCAACAGTGCAACTGCAAAAGAGCATCTGCAGAAGAATTGGAGGAATTCCCAAAATAAATTAGGGGTAGGTCAAAACCTGAACCAAAGGTATACATTTCAGCGAATATCATACTTTGACTCAATTCTTTGACCAATCCCCAACTTTGTACCTATTTCACTTGTCTTTGTAGCCTATTTCGAATCTAATAAATTTACTTCTATGTGGTTAAAGTGGCTCATTCCTATGAAATAGGTTCATTACTATCTATGTAACTCATTAGATACTTTGGGAAAGAAGGTAGGGAAAGTAGGTGGAGCATGACTACTGGAATTTTTCCCAACCTCTTAATAGTCTGCTCTGGGTCACATGACAGGGAGGGATGAGGAGGGGACTTTGAATGGAGCAATCAACAACATTCCAAGCCACTGCCTAGCTGCCTCTCCCATTTTCAGATTCAATCTTCTTTTCCCATCTTCTTTCTCCACACCAAAATTAATCCTGTTCTGTTCAGTTTTTCAAGAGTTACCCTGATGAGCCACTTCTCCTAATTTCTTTCTTTCTTTCCAACATTCCTTTGGATCAGAAAAAATAAACAAATCAGAGAAAGTATGCAGAGGATGGCTTCTGAAATTCCTTCCAGCCCCTCTAACAGCACTGGCCATAGGAGTTGTTTGTATTTTCTTCTAAGGAGGTAATGTGTTGTATCTGTGAATGTTTCTGCTTTCCTATCATGCTGTGTCTGGGTCTGTCTGGATGTGTGCACTGGGAATCACAAGGCAGGCTGCATGGAAGTTTCAGTCATGTGCGTGGGGGGGGGGGGCTTAGAATGAAGCAGTTAGCAACACTCCAAGCGGCTGCCCAGCTGCCTCTCCCGTAAGGCTACATGGGGAATTTTTTCTTTCTGCAGCCCCAGTCAAACCTGGCCTGTTTTGAGACCTGATCTTTCTTTTGCAAGCTTATCTGCCTACATTAGAATTGGGCCTGTTCTATTCAGTTTTGGGGAAGTTATATAAGCAGGCTTGAGACTCTGGCCATCTTGTCTGTCTGAGTTCCAAACCCTTTTACATAATTTCTTTCCAGTGTTCTTTTGTGTTAGAAAAAATGAAAAGAGATCCTACGGAGATCTATACCATTTGAATCACAGCCAAAAAATAAACAAATAAATAAAAATCCCCACTTTGAGTCTTTGCTGATGTTTTGATATCCAACTCTCACTATTTAAAAATGATAAACACACTCAGTAGAAGTGTACCATTCCTACACAAAATTCATAAACTGTTAAAATAACTGGTCAGCTTCTGTTGAGTACCATCTAGCTAAAGCTGGGAGCTTTGGGGACCCATTGAAATCAATAGACTTGAAGAAATTATGTTAACAATTTATATAATTAATTGGATTAGTGGCTCATGAAGCTAAATGGATCAGTTCCCCTTATACTAATTATTTCTAGCTAGTTGTGTGTTCAGGGAAACAGAATTACATCCATGATATATTTTACCAGAATAGTACAGATTGTCATTTGGTTCAGCTTTTTGGATGGGAGAAGAGAATTAAAATCACTAACATCTTCTAGGCTTCTATGCGATGTCTTGTATTTTTCTCCTTTGGCTCACTTATTGTCATGAAGGTAGAAATAGAGGGGACCACATGGTATTATTAATCTATCATGTTTTTCCCACGCCTTGCTAAAATAGCCACTGTGGGATTGCACTGAGGGAGCTGCACCAGGTTAAGGGTTAACTTCCTTCTTCTGTATGGTGT
This sequence comes from Candoia aspera, assembly GCF_035149785.1. Lineage (NCBI taxonomy): Eukaryota > Metazoa > Chordata > Lepidosauria > Squamata > Candoiidae > Candoia > Candoia aspera. Next base: position 63,188,890 of record NC_086154.1, on the reverse strand, counting down.
AATTGATATCCTCCAACCGCAGAACAGTTTTAGACAAAAAACGATGTCAAGAGCTACTGATAGAACTTTCATATCATGTTTCATTGGATCAAAGTTTCATAAAACTTTATCCAAACCTTGCTTTAACTTTAAAAAAGGAATAGATTCCTTTGATAAACTGTATCAGGTAAGTTTAGACATCATGGCATAGATAAGGAATGAGGTTGTTTTCTGGATGTCAAATGTGACAAGAATTATATCCAGTATGGGAGACACAAATGAATTATATCAAGTATGGGAGACAGAACCGAAGAAGAAAGGAGGGCTCCACATTAATGTGATACTTGTTTTTTAAATCATTAATGAGCTGAAAAAAGGAATGAATAACAAAATGACTAAATTTTCAAATGGTGCTAAATTATTCAGCACAGTTAAGTATAAAGCAGACTGAAAAGATTTACAGAAGGATTTCACAGTGTCGGGAGAAAGGGCAATGAAATGGCAGATGAAATTAAATGTTGGTAAATGCAAAGTGACACATGCTATGCAAAATTAAAAACTCAACCAGTGTTCTATTTTTCCAAGTTCTGAATTAGAAACTAGCATTCAAAGTGCTCCCAAGATAACAGGAAATTGGTCCCTGAACTGGGGCCATCACTTCAGATAGACATTTGTGTATTCCCAGTCAAAAGACGTTATGCAGTTATTCTGGTTTTCCCTCCTTAGTAGGTTTTCTGTGATAAAGAAAATGATGGAAGGAACATTAGAAAAATAAGGGAGGGTTACCAAGAGCATGCCAACCACGTTATCTTCCATCTCTTATGTGGAAGAGATAGGGGGATCTTTCCTTCCACAAACTATTGTTCTAAATTGTGTAGTAAAAATTCAACTAAAACCAGCCAATTTGTTAGAGGGAATTCTAAAATTTTCTACAAAATGGTTTTAAAAATGCCAGATCTCAGATTGGTGATTTAGAAAGCATATTTATTGTTTTGCACATAAAAGCATTTATTTATTTATTTAACTTTATCACTGCCCATCTTCCTCCCAAGGAGGGACTCTGGGCGGTTTACAATAAAAATGAAATTAAAATCAAAGCAGTTATAAATTACATGTGTATAATTATAATTATAAATATAATTATACTATATATATATATAGTGACCATGTCCAATTCTTGGAGACTGCCTGGACAAATTCCTGCAGTTTTCTTGGCAAGGTTTTTTGGAAGTGGTTTGCCCTCGCCTCCTTCCTAGGGCTGAGAGAGAGTGACTGGCCCAAGGTCACCCAGCTGGCTTGTGCCTAAGGTGGGACTAGAACTCATGCTCTCCCGGTTTCTAGCCTGGTACCTTAATCACTACACCAAACTGGCTCTCTCTCTCTCTCCTCCTAACAGAATGCAACCAATCTTTGGAAGGAGTAAATATTCACTTATAGAGTAAGTGACTTTACTATGGCCAGCAGTAATATAATTACATCACCAGAGAAGATCAGGTAGAATTTGGAGACTTTTTTCACTTTTTCAGAAAAAGAGGTTAGAACATTAAAAAAAAAAATCAAGATATGTGAAAGCCTGTATAAGGCTGAACATACCCATTTTTGTTTGCCTCCCATTTCTGAAAATTGGTAGAAAACTGCCCTGCAGTTTGATGCTGAATTTTGGCAGCCCAGTCTGGGGGGATTTTGAGGGTTATACATGAAGTGCAGGAGTTGGTGTCCCATGGATTGACAAAAGGAAAACAGAGAAAGGGAACAAATTGAAATAGATGGTTTGGAGCTATACAGAACCTTGTATATGGCTGTATATGGTATCCATGAGAGTTGGGGTGACTATTTTAATGGCAACATCATATCCACTCAGTGTTGTCCCATGGAGCTTTTTGGATTGTTAGCAGCCTGTTTTGAAACAGATCAAAAGGTAGAACGTCAAAGCCCCCTGGGAGTAATTTGAATTTTTTTTTTAATAAGTAAAGCTACTCAGCCTACACTGATGAATATCATAGTTTTAACAGACCCAGAGGTTATTGCAGATGGGCTACATTGTGTGTCAAACTAGTTTAAGGACTGAAATCTACCACATGCTTCAGGATCATTATCTATGGAAAGGATAACAGACCTAAAAATTAATCAATGAGTTGTTTCTGCTTCCCTTAAAGTGGTGGTCCTGTCCACCTCACCCTCCCCATCATGTTTTTATGATCAAGGGAAATTACTGCTCTGTATCTAAACTTTCTGAGCAAGTTGTTGAAGTGAGTTGAGGGGTAGGTGGCTTTCAAATCTTCATCATTTTTAGAAGAAATTAATTATATAGATCCATTATAATTAGGATTTAGAATAGAATTTGGGGTAGAAAGAGCCTTGGGTAGTGGATGACTCTGCCAGGATAACTTGGGAGAAAGTATAACTTGATCAGATCTTTGGGATCTTCTGTTATGATTGATTTGATATCATCATATCCACTGAGCTGGGCTTAGGAGATACAATATTGTGCTGGCTCTGGTTGCTCTTGGAAGGATAATCTTAAATTATGGTTTCATGAAATTTCAGTTCTTCCACACTGCCTTCAGTTTATAGGGTGTGAGGTTTGAGTCTGAACCTGACTCTGAAAATGAAACTTACTTTGAGCCGGAAGGGGAAAACAAAACTTATCAGGAAGGAATTGGAGAAATAGATACCAGGAGTGACTCTGCAGAGTGGGAGAAATTGGAGGTGCTGATTGGACAAACTTCGGAAGGAAGTTTGAATCTTCCAATCAGTGCTCGAGAGACAAGAGTAGAGAAGCGTGCAAATCAGAAGGCAGTCTGATTGGCTGCAAAGGAGAAACGGCGTGGAAAGGATTGCTTAAAAAGGCAAGTGTGCCGAGAGCAAGCTGCCAGAGACAACTGATCCTTCAAGCTCACAGCACCTGTGGAAGAGTCCTTACCAAAGTCAGAAGACTCGCCTGTAGCCTACGCGGAATCAGAGCCAGCTCCTCCTTCCATTGTGGACCTGCTTCCTGCACACGTCGCTCCAGTCAAGTCTGTTCTTGCCGTTCCAGCCGAGCACAGCCTTGCATCCAGTTCCAAGCCTCATCTCGCTGTTTCAGCCTGATTCAGCCTTGCTTCCAGCTCCACGCCTTGTCTTGTCATTCCAGTTCAGCCCAGTCCTGCCTCCAGTCTCAAGCCTCATCGTGAAGCTCCAGTTGAGTCCAGCCTTGTTTCTAGCTCCAAGTCTTGTCTTAACACTCCAGCCAAGTCCAGCCTTGTCTCCAGATCTGAGCCTTGCCTTGACGCTCCAGCCAAGTCCAGTCTTGCCTCCAGACCCAAGCCTTGTCTTGATGCTTCAGTCCTGTCTTGCCTAGCCTTTGTGGATCAGCCTAGTGTAGCCTCCATGCCTGTTCTGAGACTCCTGCCTCAAGCCTCCTCCTTGCCACGTGCTCTAGCCTCACTGAGTCTTGCAGCCTCGTTAAGAGAATTAGCTGAGTTCTGCCTCACTGTCCTGCCACGATCCAAACCTGCAGCCTTGCCTGGTCATCCTCTACTGCCTGGGTGGTCTTGACTGAACTGAACTGCCTAATCTACAGTATTCAAAGACTTTTGCTGCTGTAAATAGTTGTTGTAAATAAATAATTTATTAGTCATTCTGACTGGCTGTCATGAGTAAGGATGGCGAGCAGGGGGCTCCCATCCAGACTGTCAAGCGCATGCGTAGCACTGAGGAATTGTTCAGCCATTCAAAGAGACACAGATCGGGACCGCCTTAACCCTTGGGGGTTATATGTCTGGGTTTTTCCCACGCTTCTTCAGTTTGTTAGGATTCCTGTTAAGTACTAGTAATAAATATTAGAGACCAGTTCCTCGTCTCAGTGTGTTTCCTGGTTGTTAGGACACTGGCCGTCTCATAGTCTGAACAGGACATAGGGTGCTGCAGAGTTCAGTTTTGTCCCCATCTTTTAACTTCTACTTAAAACTGCTTAGGAGTGTCAAATATGGATCAGTAGTATTGCATTAGTGCTGTCCCATTATTAGTTATTTATTCACGTTTGTATGTCACTCTATAATACAAAGTTCTTTAGGCAGCATATAATAATAACAGTACAATATAATAACAGAGGTTGGAATGCTGTGATGCATTCTGTGTTGACTTTATTAAAGCCAACTTGAAAATATTCTGATGTTTGCTTAGGTATTAGTTGTGGGTGAATGGGTCAGAATATATTGCTCCAATTCAGTACTGGTACATTACCAGGCCCAATCCAAAGTGTTCGCTTTGGCTTTTAAAGTTCAAGACCTTATTTATTTATTCACCTACTTATTGAAGCTTATATGCCACTCCAATCTAAAGACCCTGATTGGCTTACAACAACCAAATGGAAAGTAGGGGTAAAGCAATAGGAAAATATCCAACACCAATAGCTAGTAACATCCGGCCAGTATGTCCTGACTCCAGAGTATGACCTTCCGTCTCATTCCCAAATGCTCTCCAGAAAAAGCTCTGTTTCCATGTCTCTCTGAAAGCTTAACAAAGAGGGAGCGGTCCAAATATCTGAAGTATCAGAGGGGAGGGGCCATCACTGAGAAGGCTTGATAGCAAGATCCTTGCAGATGACTTTCTCTTGGTGGAGGGACCCTCTGCAAGCCATATAGGAACAAACCATATGTGGGCAACTTATGGCCTTTGCTATGCCCTGTGTGCAGTCTGCTGACAACCCATGAACTTCATTCTCCTAAAATGAATAGCCATCAGCTGGGTGGTGTGACCCCAGTTTGACCTTACTGGTTCCCAGCCTATCATGCCATTTCATTCAACTACTCAGTCTTCTAAATATAAGCTATTTTTCTAAACAAAAACAAATAATTTATATAAAATAATGAAATATAATAAAAACAAAAGCTTGTTCCAACATCAGGTGGAACACGGTTTAAATGATTAGCCAAACTTAAATGAGTTTTGATTTGTATGTTGATGATTTGCATATGCACAAACCAGAGCTTAGAATTCTAAAACAAATTGTCATCAGTTTCTCACTATTCCCTGCCTTGGCAGAAGCTTGAATACAAGAATATTGGTCCAATAATGTAACAATATTTACTGTTCTTTGCCAATACTATTTGTTTCTGGTGAAATCTTTAAAAAGAAAGATTTCTTGAAACTTTTCTAAAGAATAGCCACCCAAATAGCAACGGTGTTCTCACAGATAGCCCAGAATCTGTTGAGTCAATGTTTGGAAAATAACTTAGAGAAAGCATCCCAAATCAGACCAAAGCTGCATCAATCCAGTATATAATCAGATGCTATTTCTCTCCCCATGTACTTAGGAAGCCCATACTCAAGGTAGGAAACATGCAAACAGGGCGTGGTGAAAGTGATATTGTTGTTACTTCCAACTGCAAGGTTGTTCCATTCAGAATGGTACAGAAATAAGAAAATTCCTCTGAAGCAATCTAGTGTCCTTCACAACATTTCTCAGGACCCTCCTCCACCTGATATCTGCCAGAGAAAAAGGAAGATGGATTCTGCATTTGGTGGCCCCAAAGACAGAGAACCCACAGAGCAAACGGTAGGACAAAATGCACCTGATTTGAGAAGTTCAGAGAGAGGAAAAAACAATTAGCTGATAAATCCAATAGGCCAACCGTTACTTTAAAGATCAGTTTTATACTGCTGAGGATCTTCTGAGAAAAGCTGTGACTTACAAACCATAGGAAAAAAATGAAAAATAGGGATGAGTTTAATAGGAATTAAGTTAAAATTGGGAGTTTCAGAGGGATAGATTTATAGGGCAACTGATTAAAATCTCCTATGATTTTAATTCAAGGTTGATTTTTATTCAGGAAAGAATAAGTTTCCCCTGTTTAACTCCCTTCCAGAGTGTTCAGTGGAAGTTCTTGGGGAATTAGGAGGTATACTTGGAATTTCTTCCATAATTGGAATTTCTCCTGTAGTTTCTCCATGCTTCTCTAAGAAACAAATGTTTGAAGTCAGTTACAGATGACTAGCCATTTGCACAACTGTAATATTAATCTCATTTGCACAAACTACTAAAGAAGAAAGAGTAGAGGTTGGAATGGTCAGAATGGTCAAAGCCACAAGCCCTGATTAATGAGAGAGTATGCCTTTAATCATATATATACCTTGCCATCTGGAGCTTAACCATTGCCTTTGCATTTCTGGCACCATGGAGGTTAAATGTCAGTGGTTATGTGCATATGATGGCTTTTAAGGATCCAAGGAAATTGTCGCTCTGTTAATAGTATTGTGGTGCAAGTTCTGATGCACCACCGGTAGCATAATAATCATGCAGCGAGTCTTACCCTGATCAAAATGTCTGTTGATTTTCATTGTCATTCCTCATTACTCTGCTTCTCAGGACGCCAGTCTTCAGTGGACTAAATTAACTAGATCAGGCCTCATGTCCCTGGTGATTTACTCAATTTCACTTTAAATAAAGAAAGAAACCACTCAAATGGCAGAGTGTCACTGAGAGAATGGTGCTCAATCTTTTGTGTACTACTTAGTTTTTACTTTCATGAAATGCTTGAATGCATATTTTAACGGTCAAAAAAAGTTCTAAAACTCCAGACATAGGGGGCTGTGTCTGTAATACATCCCAATACCACTAAGAAAGTACCCTTAACAACTGTGCCAAAATGTGTATCAATTGAAACCGTTCAGGTTGTTTCTGAAATATTTTTACTTTACGGCACCCCTTGAAACCTGTAGCTTTGTCTGATCAGAAGAAAAGATATATTTACATAATATTTATGTTTTTTTCTTCCTAGTGTTTTTCCCACAGGTGCTTTTTCAGATCAACAGAATGTTGATCTGTTGGTTGTGACAGGAACTGACCAATTGGCTTGTTGCACAAGCCTGACATCATGGGCTGAGCGAGAGGGACTGGCCCAGAGTCACCCAGCCGGCTTTCATGCCTAACGTGGGACTAGAACTCTCAGTCTCCTGGTTTCTAGCTTGGAGCCTTAACCACTAGACCAAACTGGCTCTCTGTAGCTCATTGTAATACTGTACAGAGCAATAAGATAATTTTCTTTCTTACATTTTATGATCAGAAGAAAATGTAAGAAAGAAAGTATATCTTATTGCTCAGTACTGTATTACAATGAGCTATCTACATTTTCAAAGCTGGGTCAAACAGAGGAATCAAATAATATTGCTAGAAGCTCTGGGACTGGCATCACAGGAAACATGACCAGCAAAATCCAGTATGATAACTTAAGTGAAATGCTGAATTTAGATGTTGGAAATTTAGATTTGTAAGGGGTACTGAACATTGGCTGTGCAACTAGGTAATTTCCAACCTACTTTGCATCATTATTATGTAGATAAGATAATTACATTTACAGTTTTAAAAATTCCTTGGAGGGAGAGAGATCTGACAACAAAAATAAGCATCCCTGGGGTGTGTTGTTTATGTTGCTTCTTGCCCCATCTAAGCCACTACAAACAGGCTTAACCAAGAAGAGACTAAAAATACAAAGTTGCTGTGATTGGGGTCCTGTGAAAGGATCTGCAAACTGTGTTAACTGAAGCCTGCCATGGGGAAAATGCAGTCAAATTCAGCTTTATATTCCAGAATATCTTGGCACAGTGTTGAGAATGTTTAGCTAATATCTTAATCCAGTCTGCCTCTACATAAAATTCACATCATAATTGTACATGAAGAATTATTATAGCTGATTAATTTGTGGATCTGGTTTAGTTTAGTTTAGCTAATCTGGCCTAGATCAGTTGAGGTCATTCCAGGAAAAGATAATGCATCTCTTAGAAGCAGTCCTCGTATCACTGAGTCAATATGCCTAATTCATTGAACAAAGAATTGTTGACCCCAGGGATGCCAGATAAGTGAAATGGGATCAAACTGTTCGTTACTTTAAAAAGTGGAATTACCAAATTCTGCTAACAGAACTATGCTTTAAGATGAAGTGGTGGAGTTCTGAGGACCTTGAGTTCAAATCCCACAGACCATTCACAAGCACCATGGGAAATATTTATTTTCTTTAAAATCTTCCACTTTGGAGATTTCTTAAGTGGAAGCTTCAGCCCTAGAAGAGAAGTAGGACTGGGGGATATTGAATAGAGAAATGTTGGCAGGAGGTGACAATTGGCACCAAACATACTGCTGAAAATGCACAGAAAATCACTGGGAAGCTGAACTGCAGAGAAAGCTCAGGGTGGACAGCAAATCAGGCAGGCACTTGGAATCATTGTGACTCATTGACAGACTGAGAGAATTAATTAATGTTTCCAGAGGACTCTGACAATAAAATGAATGTTGGGTATTATTAACTATTTCTTGGCTGGAGCAGAAAAGGAGGGGATTCTGGAGGGACAGTCTAGATCAGTGTTGCTCAACCTTGGCAACATGAAGATGTGTGGACTTCAACTTCCAGAATTCTCCAGCCAGCCATGGGGAACACTGGTCTAAATAGAAGATGTTTGATCAAAATATGTGAAATACCGTACTTCATTGACAAGGAGGAGAGTGTGGGTTAGCTGCTTTTTGACTGACAGGATGGGAATTTCTCCCTTGAGCAATTATGTCAAGGTGCCTTTGTTCAAAGAGAAGAGGCATCTAACATCAGCCCTGGGACCGGCAAGCAGTTGGAATCCTCTGGACAGCTGGGACAGGCTTTGTAACAGTCACAGACTGCTCACCTACTGCTTCTCTCTGGTTGATGGAATGCTGTTTTCTTCCTCGTATTCCTCAAGGGTGGGCAATCTGTGGCCCATAGAGGCATAGCCCCCAAAGCACTCAAAGTTTGTCATGCCAAAATTTAGCAGCAACACCAAAAATGCTGGTGCAATTTCTGACTGTCTTGATCTGCTGTTTCACTTGGGAAGAAAAAAAAAGTCTGTGTCAAAAATTCTGCCTACTTTCTGATTGCATCACCACCATACTCCCTGCAGCCATTGGCTTGTCTGGCTGCCTAAAAAAAATTGGAAAAATGTGCCTCAGCTGCAAAATAATTGCACGTCTCTCATCTAACTCACATCACTGAACCCAGGGTTCCTGTTAAATGATGGCTTGCCTTATTGAAGTGCAGTTACCTTTAAACTGCCCCTGGCTGTGCTTTTAAAGCTTCTGGACTCTGTTTTTCTCCTGGTTCTTGCACTCACTTGAGAAGGCAGCATCTGCCCACTTGCTGTAGCAACGGGACTTAAGATTGCCCTGACAGTTAAACAGCAATGCAAGCAATTTTTGTTCCTTTCACAATTGCTTTGCCACTGCAAGGCCTTTTTAAAAACAAATCCACTAGAAGAAGGATTGCAGCACCAAACCTCCAGCTTATGGCAGTTGGGTAGGAAACAGTGATTATTTAAACCAATTTAAGAATGAGGAGTAAAGAGAGTTAACTCAATATTCTGCTAGCAACCCTAGCGAAAAAGCCATCAGCTTTTCAAATTTACCCTAGTGAAACAGATTTTTTCTGTATTGTTTCTCATATGCTATTTTGGAGATTGTGAAATCTAATGTGCTTGAAAAGAAATACATCACTCCTAGTTTTAACATACAGCAGGTGCTCATGCTGAATTAACTGGGGCTACAGTGCAATCTCTGGTTTATTGCTCAACTGGAAAAATAACTCCTTGTTAAGCACAGGGTGGGGAATCCTGAAGACAATGGGACAAATGCATTGATCTCCTTTGATAGGTCAGGGCAAGAAAGCGCTTCTGGCGAATCTAATTCATCATTGCCACAAGTCTTCAAGCTGTGCGAGATGAATGCATCCATGCAACAGGATGCCTGCTGGTATACAATAACACTGAATTGGGAAGTGTTCTGGCTTGGACCCATGATGTTTTGAAAGAGTTAATTTGCAACTGATTTTATAATGCAAACCATACTACAGCTGCTCTGACTAACAACATGCTGAATTTTGCACAAAGAAAGGATCATTGGAAACAGGGTTCAGAGATGCTGCTCATGTATTTGTCATCAAATGTGACTCATCTAGCTTATATCAAGAGCTGGAGAGCATGGGAATGAAGCCAGCACAGATTTACCTACTAAATAGGAAGAGGAATATGTGCATTTTCCATCCCATACAGAATGATCCACTTCAATCACTGCAAGCTAATCTCTATAAATAACAATGGCAATATATTAAATAGCATTTTTTTAAAAAAATCTGTTTTGTGTTTGGCTACCATGAAGAAAAATCTCAATGAACTAATTATGCATAAATCATAAGACCCAAAGAGGATATTGACAGATCAGTCTAGATCGATTGTCAAGGTATGTATTATTTACAGTCTCTTTCTCCCCACACACATAGACACATATTTTGTATTTCTCTTACCTAAAATAGAATGATTGCAAGCAATGTCAGCCTTCTCAGAGCAAAAGGTTATGTTCCCAGATATAGCTACCCTGCGATAGGTGTGGGTGATTCACAACTATATTTGAAACTTCTTTATATTATTGGAAGTTTGATTGCTGTCTTATGGTGCAAGCTGTACTAAGAGCTGAAAAAATGATTGGTCTAAATATTTTAAGTCAGTCTTCTCCAGCTTGGTCATTTCCACACAAATTGGCCTATATAGCCAAAATGATGAGATGGTTAAGGGCTAGACCCTGCTTCAAGTCCTCCATCAGCCACAAAAGATCACAGGTGACTTTGGGCCAATCACTCTGTCAGCACAACCTTCCTTACAGGGTTGTGGGGAAAAACAGGAGGATGAATATGTAAGGCTGCCATGAACTGAATGAAAAAAGAGAAAAATAAATGAATAAATAATTTGGTGGTTTTTTAAGTACCACAAGGTTTTATATTGGTTTTCTGCAAATTGCTAACCTTTCATAAGAAAGCAGGCTGCGGTTTTATTCAAAATCCTGCTGAGGCCAGAGTCCTAGGTACAATTAGAGGGAGGGTGGGTTATGAGGAAACATTTAATCAGTTAATGAGTTTAATTATCAACTCAATTTAAAAAAGTGTTCCCAGTTCCCAAAAATATACCCAATAAGTTATTGTATTAGATAGAAAGCATTATCTTAGGAGGTGCATTCTCTTTTCTCTTGGAGGAGGTAAACCTCTAAGAATATATCTGATTCAAGGATACATTGTAGATGATAATCTATAAAGTCCATCTCTTGCTTCAGTTATGTATATTGTTTCTTTAATTTTATGCCAATTTAGTCACTAGATTGCTTGCAAGGGCTGGCTGTGCTCTTGTGTCATTAACTGTCTCAAATCCTGACTTTTGATTTGCTTCTGTAAGAAGAAATTGGGCTGTCCCATAAACATTAGCTGATTTTTGGGAGATCAACACTTGAAGAGTTGGCCAGATGCAACAGTGAAGCTCATGGTCCTCACAGTGGAATTAATTCTTCAGATGCTTTTTCAACAGGCTGGCTGTAAAATGGTTGCTTAAACATTGAAACGGGAAACTGGCTGAGAAATGAAAGTGTAGAAGGCATTTATGAAGTAGTTACCTTACTAAATAGATAATTTAATTGATTAAAGATGATTAGCCTAAATTAATTAAGCAATGTTATATTTTATAAACTTAAGCACTTCTGAAAATGCAGGTGATGGGTACCGTGTAAACTGGCCATTTTCTGTTCAGTATCTCTTAGGAAGGAATGCTTTCTAAAATGGTGTGTTATGGCATTTCTATCTGATGTCTTAAGAATGCTTCTCCTTCACAGCTATTGTGGGTAATCTGCAAGCTTATGCTTAGTTAATTGATTAATGCCTCAATTCACATTCAACTGATGAAGATTTGCTTAAGGAGGAAACGGATCTAAGCATATCTCTGTGGCCTAAACTCTCTACAACTTTTCTCCAGCTAAATAAAAGGTAACTTGCTTTATGCTTTCAGAAATACCACTTTGGACTACTAGCTGTGTTCCCTAATGGACATTTTTATATAAAGTTATTTATTCTGCCCTACATTTGCTTGGCAAAGAGCCATATCTACCTTGTGTGAAGCTCCTGTAATATAATATTCCTGGAAACTGATATAAAGTAGGAAAAAGAAAAGGATTCTGGGGGAAAATATCTGAAAGCCAATTTGATACCCTCCTGATCATGTTGCCTGTTTGATTCTTAGATAGGCAGGGGAGCAACAAGATAATGGTTAAAGAAAGACCCTGTACAAGTATTCCAGATATTAGATGATTGACTTTGCTTATGTAAATATACCTTAGGAAAACACACATTGATAAGGATGCTTGAGAACATTTTATATGACTTGGGAAAGAAAGTGGTATTATCTCAGGCTTTCTTCTCATAAATATCTCTCAAGCAAAAACCATGAACAATTAAATATTACACTTGGAGGTGTATGAAAGGGGAGCTCATGCTACTCTCTCTTCAGGTTACTGGAACGGATGGCTCAATTCCTTCTTATCTGCATATGATTCAGATAGACCTATTCAGCAATTCCTTTACCAGTCTTGATGTAGGAATGTGTTAGTGATCTGACTGCATGAAATCTGCCATGCTAAGCTAACTGAAATCTTTAGGTCCTATTTTGGCTGTTTTAACTGTCATAATGAAAAGAAAAAAAGACACTATTTATCTTAAAGAATGAATTGAAGGTAAGTATGGTGTGTTTCAAATCCCCAGAGAGACATATGTTCCCAGAGAAGTTTGATGGTGTATTTAAAAAACTCTGCATCCAGTAACTGTCAAGCTAATGGCTTAATTAAAACAGGCATTGCAAGATACTTTGGAAATTTGAATATATATATATATATATACATATACATATACATATATAAGACAGTCTTCCAACAGCCTTTGCCTCCCACTACCATGCATTGCTTTTAATGAGGAATGGTGCTACCACTGCAGTAGCTCTTTTGGCCAGCAACAAACCTCTGACATTCTGAAGAGTCACCATGGGACTTTTTTGTCAAGCATTTTCTTTGGATGGGATCACATAACATGCAAAACCATGTGACTTATTTGATTTTGGTGTAGCACATAGTGTAAATCCAGTCAATTGTGGTTGGTTGAATACCAAACCATTGCTTAGCATGATAATCTGTCAAGTGTCATCCAGATTCTTTGGAAAGGTTAAGTTATAAATGAAGTTACCTCCTCACATTATTGTTCCATTGTCTCAGCATTTGATCACTGACTTCACTTTAATCTGGAGATTCCTTATAGCCATCACAATTAGTATCCATTCTTAGATTTCTTTCTCTTCCATGAATGGTCACTGCAGCTCATAGTAGTAGCTTCTCTTCCTAATTCAGATTTATTCTTTCTTCTGGCCAGGAAAAACTGGCCAGAGTGGATGAGATACAGTATATTCCCTGCTGAAGATGCCAACTGTCCAATTATACATGTGAGTATGGTTACCTTTTACTAATGTATATATCCTATCATCTCCTGATAGATCTGCAGCAGAGATGGAAGACTGGGACCCCAACACCAGGACCCCAACTCTCTCTTTTGTAAATCACAAGCAGGGAAGAAGCTTGCCTCATATTCCTTGATGTCCTTTGAGGATAATAACTACAGTAGTTTCCAGAAAGTTCCATGGCTTTACAGTCTCCCTTCATCAGTCCATTTCATCAGGTTTTGTTGTTGTTCCATAGTAGGTTGTTCAGATGCAGTATTTTATAACTATAATTAGCTACGCAGTGGAGGAGATTTGATTGTTCCTTCCTTTCTTGCAGAAAGTTCCTTTTCATTCCTTTTGCTTCCAGGAATAAATTCTGCCAGTATATATTCATTGGACATCTCAGCTTTGCTTATTAGTCAATTAAGGGGCGTAATATAATAATGGGTGAGAAGGCAGAAGAAGTTGCCTTTCTTGAGCAAGACCACAAGGTTTGTTTCCAGTAAAGGTCCAAACAAAGGTGGAGGGCTTTGCATACCATACAGCCACCTGGATGGAACCATTTTGGGGAGGCTGTGTTAAGGAACAGGGATTTGGGACAGCTTTGAGAATAAACGGTTTAGACAATAATAATATTAAAAAAAAAACAGTGGGAGGATGTGCAAAACTGCAGTCTATTCACACCAGGAAGCAGCCTCATTAGGGTGCATTATAGAAATTCTTCCAAGGGGAAAACCAAGACAAGGCAGATTGTATGGTTACACAGGGAGATAAACACAGATCTAAGGTAAGAAAGCAGTCTGATATGTGAGGTGGGGAAGTCACTAAAGTCTCTGGCACTTCCAGTAGAGAGAAGGTAATGTTAGCAGAATGCCTGGATGCTATTATATGGATTTTCTGGAGAGCAAGTTCAGGACTGTATGATGAAAAGGGCAGCATGGTCATTGTGAGTGGTCATTTTACATTGCACTGGTCTAGAGTAGCCCTTCTCAGCTTGATAGCCTCCAGATGTGTTGGTACTTCAATTTGTAGAATTCCCAACCAGCATGACTATTAACCATTCTGGCTGGGAATTCCTGTAGTCCTTATAGTCCCAGTACATCTGGAATAACTAAGTACATCTAGAACACTGGTCTAGAGTGAGGTCATGAGTCACGTTTAGCCCATGCAGAGATTTGCTCATTTCTACCTTCATATAAACTCCACTTTGACTCTAATGCCTTTAAATGCAGAAGGGGTGGGAAGCCATTTTCACTTCTTCCTCCACACCAAGAGCAACTCTGTACACAGAAGGAAGCAGAAATCATTGCCTGCCTGCACATGGAGAAAAGCCCTCCTGCCTGTCTCTCTGCAGGAGGAGATAGCATTCCTCTTTTTCTCCTCCATGGAACAAGGACTCCTAAGAGCAGAGTAGGATAGTAAAGGTAAAGGTTTCCCTTGACAGTAAGTCCAGTCGTGTCCGACTCTAGGGGGCGGTGCTCATCTCCGTTTCAAAGCCGAAGAGCCGGCGTTTGTCCATAGACACTTCCTCCGTGGTCACGTGGCCGGCATGACTAAACGGAACGGCCGTTACCTTCCCGCCGAAGCAGTGCCTATTCATCTACTCCCATTTGCATGTTTTCGAACTGCTAGGTTGGCAGGAGCTGGGACTAGCAACGGGAGCTCACCCCGTCATGCGGATTTGAACCGCCGACCTTCCGATCGGCAAGCTCAGCAGCTCAGCGGTTTAACCCGCAGAGCCACTGCGTCCCTCAGAGTAGGATAGGACTGTGGAATTTCAGGAAAGTTTTCTAATCTCTGGAGCAGAGGGGTGCACAGCAAGCTGAGATTTCATCAGAATGATGAAACATGTATTGTGATATTACAATGCAAGTTCTGCCCACTATGTCTTTGTGGGCAATGAAAATGTTGTGATGCATGTACAAAAGGGGAAGAGTTTGCATCATGGTATCATGACTATTTCATCATTTCCTCACCCACCCTGCCCCTCTCCTGTAGAAGTCAGTGCTCAGAAGCCCCACTGCTGTCATCCAGATCAGTAAGGGATGGGACCCAATTTGACCCTAGGTCCAAGTTTCCTATCCCTGGCCTACACTTTTCTTTCAAAGATCAAGAACCATGAAAATAACTGGCAGATGCTGACTCAAAATGCAACTAAAAAAAATTGTTTGGAGCTTTTAGGAAAGATGTGTCAAAATAGTCTGGTAATGGCCTTGATTGTGCCTGAAACAGCTTTATTATCTTGAATGGTAACTATAGCCCAAACAGGAGTTCTGGCACTTTCATGTGAACCAACTATAATTTATTGATGGCTTTCAAGCACAGCCCACATTAAGCATGTTAAAATCTCTGTAGACTGTGAGATGCTCATTTCACACTTTACATGACAGATTCAGGTGATCACATTAAGCTCTATTTACATACTGCTTCCCATTATAGTAATTTACAATCAACAACATACAAAATATTTAGGCTTATTGTGCCTTGTTAATTATTCATGGTGGCAATACTTGTTGCATTCACAAGTTTTGCTTTGCAGAGAACAGAGAAAACATTTAAAGTGTATACTTAAAGTGTAATGTATTAAGTGGCCCAAAGTTTTCAGTAGCCTTCTACAAGGAGGACTCTATGCCCAAT
This sequence comes from Candoia aspera, assembly GCF_035149785.1. Taxonomy (NCBI): domain Eukaryota; kingdom Metazoa; phylum Chordata; class Lepidosauria; order Squamata; family Candoiidae; genus Candoia; species Candoia aspera. The sequence goes on along the minus strand of NC_086154.1, from coordinate 63,172,981 downwards.
ATATATGGATCTTTTTCTTCTCGTCTATATATTAAGTCAATAAGCAAATATCAAAATAAACAACTGGATCCATATTATTATTTATTCATTTTACATTATGATTTCTGCCCAAATGACAGGGGGTGTTTTCCATTTCCCCCATTTAGGCTTCTAACAGAGTTACATTTGAGGTTGGCCTCAATCATTAAGTATATTTTGGGTGCCAAGAACAAAGCATTCTGTTCCATACAATGATGGTTTTGAGGTTTTATTCAGGGAATCACTACTTTTCAACAAGCAGTGATTTGTTTTCAGTGAGAGCCAATTAGGAATAAAAAGTAAGGTCTAAACTAGAATTAATTTCCAAGCTAGGGATACAATAGATCCTTGGGCATTACTGCTCTGCAAATCTAAGATACTAAACCTACCAAAAACATGGTGCAGAGTGAAACCACTTGAAATTATTAAAGGACAGCAGAACTCGAAGCCAAAACTAGCACAAGGAGATTACTGGGAATAAGTCTTGCCAGAAAATTTGACAGCCTTTATTTTTCTGTAATGACAGAATTAGTGGCTCAGCATAAGCTGGATCAATGTAATATATAATCAAATAACCTGAATTTTATTATGGCATTTGGAATGTATCTAAAGTGGGCTTTGCTTGTAGAATTGGCTTTGCTTGGCTTGGCTTGGCTTGTTTCTCCTCCAGATGCAGCATGTTCTGAAGATCAGTTTTGAGTTACTATGTTTTGCAAGTGTTTAGTTCAGATGTGCCTCCAAAAGCAAACTCAAAGTCATACGATTATTACTGATGCAGAAAAACAACCCTAGCAGGTTAATGGTTGGTTCCAGGCTCAATAACATCTTCATTAAGTATCTGGAGGCAGCTGTGAGTGGCACATGAAAAATTTTGCAGGAAAGAACAAATCTAAAGGTTCGGGAAATAACAGGAGTGAAAATTTATTCCAAGATTCAAAACAAGACTACCTAGAAGGGGTGCTGGAAGAATCATGTTGACAAATGGTTCCCAACCTTGCTAGCTAGATATTGTTGCTTGAAGTGGTTGACTGGAGTTGTATTCCAATAATATTTGAGGATGGGAGACTGGCAACCATTGGCCTTAGGGAAGAAAATAAGAGTCCCACAGGCCTGCATGGTACTGTAAAGCTAAGTTGCTGTCAAATGGGATGTAACTTGTATACTACTTGGCCATAATGGCAGGCTATTATTCTTAACATTTGTGGAGACAAGAATTAGCAAAGATTCTTGGTGGGGGGTACAGTAGAAAAGTAAGAAGGGAAGGTTAATACTGGTAAGAAGGATGCAGATCTCAGAATGCTCACAAGCTGAGGATTCTGGTTCTACAAAAGCATCCTCATAGCTATATTTAAGCTTTCCATATTAATACCCTAAAGCCAAGGGCCTGCAAATAATAGACTGTGGTTCAGAAGTGCACTAATGGTCACATTCAGGTGGGTGACCAGTGGGACTCTGACTGGATTAGGTGGATATTGGTCTGATCTAGCAAGACACTAGTGTTCTTAACAAAGACAGCATATTTAGGATTAATTAACACAGACTATATAAACATTGATTATTAAGACATCCTGTGAATGCATTCTAATTTTGTAAACTAAGAAATAATGCCAATCATGTGATGTCATGACTAACAACTCAATGGGATTCGCTTAACAATGGCAATGGGAATTGCCGCAATTGCCATTGTAACTCAGCGAGGTCATGTGACATCATGCTTTACGACCAGGTTGCTTAACGATAGAGTTGCCAGTCCCAGTTACCGTTGTTAAGTGAGGACTACCTGTATAATGTAAACCATGCAAGACTAACTTACAAGAAATTCGCACTGTCAGCACTGGTCTCTTAGACTTACCAGTCCTCTACCATATGTCTGGCTTCCTTTGAAATCCTGGATTCTGTTGCCCCAACGCTCCCACTTTCACTGGCAGGATGGCATCATGGTAACAACTGCTAGACTTTCCTTACAATACTTTTTAAAAAGCCTCTGCTTACATTTCCAAGGATGAAATGCAGTTTTAATCGCCACTATAATTTTGTTGACCCAGAAATGTGAGAAGCTCTAGTTTGTGAGTATGCAGCTCTTGACTACGACTACGTGACTACTCTTATTCCAGGAATCTTGGGCTAAGTCTGCTTTTACCTCTGAAAGGCATGGAAATATATGAGGGATTGCATACCAAATATAAATAGTATTAGTAGAATTCTAATTGAAATGATTATACAACAAAAAATGTAGTCTGGAGTATATCAAGGATTATTACTGCATTCTGACACCGATTTCTTGTTTGCTCCTGGAGTTGACATAACCTCTCCCTCTTTTTTTTCAAAGGCCTCCACGGCTTGCCTCCGCCGGGCCTCCGATATCTCTGTTCTTCTGTTCCAACATTCTCCTTTCATTGTCCTTCTCTTCTGTCAGCAGTCCAAAGCTTCTTTGCTCCTGAAATCATCACTGCCTTTTATGCTTATACTGTCCCTTACATCTTGAGGACCTTCTGAGAACTCTTGCATAATTCAACCAGTCCTTTGAATTCCTATTCAAGCCTATCATCCCTTTGGCACAACCCCCTAATTACCATCCCATTCTGTAAATAATGGTATGCACCATTAACAAATAATTCCACTTCCGGTTTACCTCCTTTGGAACTGTTGAACCAATGAAAGTTTTCCAAGCTCCACTACTATTGCCCAGCAACTGGGCCCAAGTTGCTTCAGATTCTGGAATAATGTACCGCCAGGCTCACAAATATATACTGATAGATTTAATTTCCATGAATTTATGTCATCTCCCTTTAAAGAAATCTAGAGGAAAAATATAATCTGACGTTCTTGCTAACAGTACTGTAACATTTGGGTGACAGAGGCTGTTCCCCTCACATAATGGGAAAGCAATCTATTTTCAGCCAGTTTTATAGCATTTGAAGAACTGGTAGTTTATTTCAGTATGATGAGATATAGGACAATCCCTTTTCTTCTTGTGGGTTTTTGATATAGGTCAGTAGGATAGTATGACAAAGATCCAAGTCTTTTATGATGAACTGTCCAAGTAGCCTCCAGTTGTTGCCATTTGTGCTTCATGTGATGATTCCTTCCCTCTGATTGAATAGACTTGCTGCAGTATATAGCTTGCTTTGGTGAGTCTCCCCCAATCCCCCACAACTCTTGACCATAAAAACAAACAAAACCAAAGCCAGTTAGATAAGTGCTCCAACAGAGGTGTACGTCTCTGATATATATTGCAGTGTGTGTGTGCGTGTGCCTGTGAAAATGTTAGGGTGTTCTCTTTTCCAAATGATGAGATTAGAGCACAGTCTTGAACAAATGTTAGAACTGCTTTTAATATCAAAAAATGTTATGCATGGGAAAGAGAATGGGAAACCTTAATTCAGTCCAGTAGTGGCAATGATACAACACTGACAGCTACAATGAATGAGGAAAGATCATGCTTTTCTCCTGAAACAGAATACTGTCATTGGAATCCTGAAAAAATTAAGTATCTCTGAGAGTGGCTAATTTCAAGGGAAGATGTGTGAATGATGTGCAAGAAGGGTGAAACTAATCTGCATTAATTGTCCAAAATTGCTCATGTGGGAAGATTGTTCATCTTTGATCACGAGAAAAGAGACAGAAGTATGGATCCAGTCTTTAGATTGGCCAAAAGCTTATTCTAGAATTCCCTGTGGTCTTTGAATGGATTTGTCTTGCTGGACTTCCGTCCACGTGTTGCTAGCTGTTTTGCTTTTGAGATCAATGGAAAATAGCAAGTGATGGCTGAAACACACACATACCCACACACACACCCCTCTCCAAACTAACAACATTGCCATCTAACAGCAACACAAACAGAAAAATGAACTTGGATTTTGGGCAGAATGAAAGAGAATGATAGCAGAAAATACGCTGTTCTATAAATTTGCTACTTGTCATTACTTCAAATATGGTGTTTAATTACTGTTCTCTTGGGCTTAGCAATGAGGGAAGAGGCTGAAAAAAGGCAATAGGAGGGCTAAGTGTCACCAGGGCAATATAGGTAGATACAATTACATTCATAAAGAGCAATACCACCACTGTAGGAAAGGCTTGTTTGGGCTATTTTGCCCCACAGCACAGGCAAAAATGAGCTATTGAATTAGCAGACCCCCTTATTGGTATACTTAGCCCATCATTCTTAGATGATCATGGAATATGAAATGTAATGTTGCCATTTGAATTCTAGATGATTCTTGTGTGCAGTGTGGCATTTTTCCTCCTTCATTCACAGAACATAGAGTTTCTAGAGTATACAGATGTATGTGTTTACTTCCTTATGGAAACATCTGGAAAAAATGTAAGTAAAGTTTTGTCTTCAGTCCTTATTTATTCCTTATTTATTTGTTGCAGCCACTCTGCTTAGGCAGACGTCTTGTCAGTGTGTTGATGGACAACCATAGCAAAAGAAAGGGTGTGATAGTCTCTGCAAGATTGGCCACTGTGGTCATAGTATTAGCTGCACAGGCATATAATAACTTCATTGTAGTAATTAAGATTTACAGTAGTTTCAATCTGGCCAGTAACAAGAGTTATCAATTGTTTTATTCCATGGGATTGTTAATATAGTTGATACACATGGCAGTCAGGTAGGATAGTACACCATAGATAGTATCATACAGTCCCTGAGTAGAAACACAGGGATGTATCACCTGTACCTAATACTGCAAATGAGCAAAGATGTCGGGAAAAATCTCAAAGTTCAGTAAGTATGATGTTTAGATCTAGTCTTCTACCCTTTCACTTTGCTGTAAGTCTTTATCTCAATGGTTGAGAATTCAGGAAATCTTAGTGACTATTCAAAATGAACACCTGTCTTCTACATTTCCTCTAAGAAATCCAAGGTGGCACCTAGAATTATGGTAAAATCTTGATTCAATAGATCATTTGGGAGTTAAGGGGTCTACATTAAATCCAAATATGTACAAAAGACTACACTGGTGCAAATGATGTAAAAACATCAATTGCATAATGATGCAAATGACATACATCAGTTGTCTGGACTGCTTCAGAAGCAACAGGGGTGCAGTCCCCAGAAAATTCTATTTGTTGCATCTGAAGTCTGCTTAATGGAGGCCTGGAGAATTGAGGTTTTACTGTACAACTCTTTGCCAAGCTACAATTTCCAGGTTTCTTTGAAAAAAGTCAGGTCAATTAAAGTCATATAATTATAATGTCCAGCCACAAGCTTCATGATTTTGCAGGAATTTGCACTTCATCTGCCAAACCAAGTCTTTCTACTTCTACAACACAATGGCTGTCAGTTAAGTAAATCTTTATAGCTAGACAAGAAAACTAGAAAAATAAGTGTCAATACACTACAGAGGGCAGGATTCCAGTGACCAATAATGGCACTGAGCAGACAACGTAATATTCATCCTACTGAGAGACATGCCAGAATCATGTAGCTCTGGAGGATAAGCAAGTTTGAAGAAAAAACGTGGCATTAATAGCTTGAATATGAAAGACGTACAAAGTAATTGGATTCCAGTTTTTAAATGATCAGTTTTCTGTATCAGCAAAGAAAATAATACTATGGAATAAATTAAACCTTTCACAATCTTCTAAAGGATGCCAAAGGGATATCAGTCACAAATCTACCATGTTCAGATGGGCCTTCTCTATCTCCTACTTTCCCATTATCTCCTGCTCCATTCCTGCTCTTCTCTATCTCCTACTCATCCAGCTGTTTGTCCTATTTTGATGGGATCTGTACTACTTCTTATGGCAATATATTATCTTTGAATGAATTTAAATGTCAAATGCTTCATATAGTGTTTTTTAGGATTTTTTTTAAAGACCAGGTGCCAGCTGGCATGTTTGATTTTCCACCACATTGATCAACTATCTGTTCCTAAAGTGAAGCCAATTTTAATTTGACTCTTTCCCCTCAGAAAATTAGTTCCCCCTTAGATTTACAAATCCTACTTCCCTTGAGCCTCTTTAGGTTTAGTTAAGTACTACATTTGTACCAGGAGGTGAACCAAATAGACCTTTCCAGTGTTAACAACAGTAATCTGCATCTTGGAATCCACATCCTTCTGTATGGGTTAGATCTGTAATTGAGAATCAGAATGGTTGGTTGGTTGGTTGGTTTTGTGCCTTTGAGTCAGGGCTGCTTCCTGACGACTGCCTGGACAAGTCCCTGCAATTTTCTTGCCAAGTTTTTTTGGAAGTTGTTTGCCATTGTCTCCTTCCTAGGGCTGAGAGAGAGGGACTGGTCCAAGGTCACCCAGCGGGCTTTGTCCCTTTGTGGACTAGAACTCAGTCTCTCAGTTTCTAGCTTGATGCCTTAACCACTATACCAAACTGGCTCTGAATCAGAATGAGGTATTGTGAATTATAGTGAATTATTTTTGTCTTGAGCACTGTGAATTTAAGAGGATCTTCCTCCAAAGGAAGAAAAAAAAAAGTAAGTACCAACTAAAGTCCTACACAATATCTACCTTTCTCAAGCTGTCCACCTAGCTTAACAACTCCAACTTCAGCTTCAGCCAAATCCAATCCTGAAGATTTCCCCTTTCCAATGAAGGTGTACATTGAATACACTTCCATATGTGCACACACATATAGTATGTATGTGTGCATAATCAGAAACCACACAAAAGGATGTGGGGCCCAGACAAATATATACATATAAATGTTACTAATAAGTTAGCCTATTTATAAAATTAACGATCCCCATCTCCACCTGATCTCTCCCACACATAAACCACTTCCTTACACAGAACCTTGTAATTACATACACATTTTCCCCTCCCTCTTTTAGCAGAAAAGAAAAAGAACAAAAACAGAACAAATGAAAGAAGAAGGAGGCAGCAACACTGGCAAGGGAAGGAAAAAGAAAGGAGGGGCTGAAACTGGGCAGAGGTGAGGTAAAGGAAAAAGGTAACTGGAATGGGAAGAAGCTGGGAAGCCATGTTTTGGTGTCACAAAAAGGGTTAAATTCTCTGTGCAAGCAGCTTTTTGGAAGCAACAGCTAACCTTCAAAGGCATTCAGGCTTTTCAGCAGGGATGCCTGTAGCAATTTGCACTGTCCTCCATTTGCTTCTTTTCAACAGGATTTCTATTCTTAGTGATGGTGATGTCCTGACTAGCAGGAACCACACAGAGACGAGGAATAGGTCTCTAGTGTTTTATTACTGCTACAGTAGACAGAAAATCCTAACAAACTGAAGAAGCGTGAGAAAACCCATACAGATAAACCCCAAAAGTCAAGGCGGATCTGTTCTGTGTCTCTTTGAATGGCTGCTCAAATTCTCTCTCCTGCTCACCATCAGTGCTCATGACAGGTAATATGAACATAGCTAATAATTGGGGGGAAAAACAATTTGTTTTGCTGTTGGGTAAAGGTATCAGGGAAGCCACATTTAATTTTCCGTTAACAAATTAATATAGGTATCCTCACTGGAATTTTGAAACAAAATATGTCTCTTTTTCATTCATTGCATTCCATTTTGAAATCTTTCAAGTCATATACTGTATGTCAAGAGTCCATGAACCTAGCTTTGTAGCTAATTGACAACTCATATAGATCCTTCAGCAGCTTCTGGATGAAATGCAAAGATTTATAGCATTACAGAATTTGCAATTATATCATGGTGTGGTGAAAAGATTCCCACACTGGGTGGCTGTACTAGAATGATGTCCAAAACCATGTCTAGTTCTAGAATTTTATTAAGCTTCCGCCAAAGTTGGTTGTTATAAATAGACCCAAGTCAAATATATTTTTCTGCCTTGCAGAAATTTCATTCTTGTTATAGAAAAAAACCTGATAAATAAAATGATTAGCATTTAACAGTAACTCCCAAATCCATCTCACTCTGCCTCATAGTAAGATTGGCTCTGAATAGGAACTTTGTTCAGCTACGGTGTAAGTCCAGTTATTAAATTGTTTTGGTTTAATTATGAAATGAATACTTTCCCAAGGATGGGATATGCAAACAGGTAAGAGCAAAGTGAAAATAAAGCAAGATAGTGACAACTGAAGTGGGAAGTATGAATGGTCAGAATTGGAGTCAACATGCAGAAAAAGTAGACTCTGCACAATCAATAGAGGTGACTATTAAACAAGACTTTCTTTGCTGCCTAGCTCAGTCAGTGTAGTTTATCTCTTAAACTTCACCTCAGATTGGTAAGAGAGGAACAGACAAGGCGTGTTTTCCTAAAAAGCTGAAATGCTGGCTTCCATGTGAGCAAAATACACCCATCTAACAACTGTAGGAGGAGAACCATGCTAGTCTGTGGCAGCAAAAAAATCAGAAGTCTGGTAACAGTGAAAATTCCAGTACTGTTCCCAAGCAACCAAATTTTCTAGTCCATCACTGCTAGAGGAAGGAAACAAAAAATAAATCTTTTGAAAGTAGAGTGGTTTCAGGGAGGCATTATTCTGGTCAGTGTTTTCCACTCTCCTTTGCCAATCTGGTGCCCTTCAGAGGTTTGGGGATTTCAACCCCAGAAGCCGCAGCATGTATACACTTTCTTATCTAGTCACTTTCCTACTTAGTCAAAGCAAGAACCTGCAAAACCTGTTTACTGCCAGTAGAAGGGAGATTAATGCTGCTTGCTACTTCAGATCACTTCCAACAGCCCAAAAGCAATTATTTTTTAAATCTCTAGCATGAATCTATTTCTAAGCTACAGCTTTTCATCGCAAGAAGAAACTCTCTGGATACATTAAGAATGTGGAGTATTTATCATGTGCCCTGGGGAAAGATGCCCCAGAATCATAAAAAATAAAACAAGATTTGTGAAGCTGAATTAACAATTCGGACTTTCAAGTCAATAGGTGGGAGAGCAGCATGTACTTCTACTTCTGCAGTAGGAAATCACTGGATTTACAAAGTGTGCTTTAAGTCAGTAGTCCTGTAACTATGTTGCTCATACTGCCATTGTTCCCCCAAACTTGAAGGTGTTCCATGCATTGGCCCCCCATATCCATCAGGTTTTTTCATGTTGGTTTTGGATCCATTTAATTTCTCTAGCTAAACAAGTCCCTCTAGCTATAAATGATGAAGTTGGCAGATCTCTTTTCATAAGTCATACTGTCAGAAAAATTATGACTTCTTGATGGAAAAATTCCCAGAGAGTATGAGTTTATAGGTGAAAAAGCAGTGAAATATTTATCTTTTTTTCTTCAATGCATCATTTTGATCAACCAAAAGCAAATATCAGTGTAGATTAAATGCTGAACTGAGTATATGAACAATTTGTTTTATGAACAAATCTCATTTTGGACTGATGAAAAGTGCTGTCATAGGCAAGCTCAAACATCACATTAAGATATATAATGAATATATAACATGCAGGGAAAATAAACAGTATCATTAAAATATGTTTTATTTCAATATTCCTTTTTTAAAAAGAAACTGTTACTGTATTTCTCATTTTAAAAATTGTTTGCTGTTCCATGGTTTTGAAAAATTAAAAAACTCCTTTAATCCAAGGCTGCTTCATTTACTGTGCCAACAGCACTAACCATCTACCAGAGCACAGTTCAACAATTCACAATTATAGATGCACAAAGATTTAATTCACTCCACAGTGAACTAACTTAATTTGCAATCTGTGAATACATAGATTGGAACAATTACTGTTTGGACAGTGCACTTTTCTTTATGTTTCTATGATGTTCTCACCTTTAAAAAGTACAGTATAATAAAAAATGAATTAAAATATGTACTGTAGAGGAAACATCTTTAGTTTAAATGTGAATATTCATGTGGGCTTTTTCCCCCAGAGACTGACTGATAGAAAACATGAGAGAACAAACTTACAACTGGAAAAAAAAATCAAAACTGATATTGACTGGAAATAGGACAAGATGATGAGAGAATGTAATTTACCGAAAAGCTCCAGGTTATGGATGTAAAGGAATGGGTAGCTGAACAAAATTACTGCAGATCCCATGCGATCAGATGATTGTCATTATGAAATGTTAGGTCAAGAAAATGAGGTGGCTGTGATTGTAGACTCATAAAACCTTTATCTAGCTTCAAAAGGTCAGTGATGAACCCAAGCCTGGGCCCCAAAGCCATTGCTAAGTCTTTAGCATCAAGCTCTTTGGCACCATTAGCTGAGATGATTCCATCTGGGGATACCACATGCAATTTCACTAAAAGAGTGTAGCAGTTAAATGAACAGACTTCAACTTCCAGAATTTCCCAGCAGTCATGGCAGGGGAATTGTGGGTACTGAAGTCCAGGCATCTTAAAGTTGCCAAGGTTGAGAAACATTGATTTAAAATGTTAGACTAAGAGTAGAGGCGGGGAGGTAGAGCCAGATTCTAGTCCACTTTCAGCTATAGAAACTCCACTGGGTGACTTAGGACCACTTGTTGTTTCTCACATCCCAATTTAGCTCATGGGTTGTTGTGAGAAAGAAAGAGTGAAAGGAGAAAGGAGATCTACTTGAAGCTGCTGGAGAAAAGGCAGGTTATAAATATAAGAAATAATAAAAAATAATAAATATCCATTCCACCGTAATAGTTTTTGTTCTACAAAGAAATACATACATATTTCTATTCCAGTTCAGGGAGCTTGTCTAGAAAGTGTGTGTAAATTCTGAGATACAACATTATTCTTTTTTACCATATGCAATCAATTATAATTTTCCATGCATCTTGGAAGGGACTTTGTGGGATTTTAGTTCTGCCAAACCAAAGCTATTCACTGAAGGAGTCCAAAGGAAGATACTGATCCTTATCCAGCTTTGTGTCTGCATCTATGCATTAAATGATGTGGCTCTGTTTAAAAAGAGCCACCCCTAATGTATTGTACTAGATTTATGACTGGATCCATCTGACATGGTTTATTTTATTTTTATTTTATTTTATTTTTGTTTGTCTCAATTCCTCATTTATTTAACCTAAATCAGAATATAGATGCTCTTTCTTTTCAGGGTGAAAGAGAAAAGAAAGGAACAGTTGGTTCTCTTATGAGCTTTCCATCATTGCAAATCTATTGAAGGAGTATGCGTGGATTTAGTGGGAGTATGACGGGGAGGAAGTCCTTCAGGGTGAGTTCTAATTGTAGAAGAATATCCACATACTCTGGTGCATTGAGGAGATGTTTATAGTACCAGATTAGTGTTTTGAGACTGTAGGCCTAATAACACTTTATCTGGAAGTAAGTCCTACTGGCTTTTAATTATAGGTACATATGCATATGACCTGTTAAGCAGTTATTTTATGTCTCTGAAAAGCATAGCTTACATTATTATTTGGTCATTTGGGGACTTATAAACTTAGCACTTGATAGGCAATTCACTACATTTCTTAAATTGCACTCTGATAGGGAAACAAGATGGAAAGGACTTTTACTGCAAACATGTGAAACTGACACAGATTGGAAATCATCCATTGGATTCACAAGGTAGGACGATGAAGCAAGGAAATCAGCTGAAAAGTTCATGGTGCTGAGCATAAGAGAAGTAACCCTTAATAAAGAGGTGACTTTTAATATTTTTACATAGGACATGATGTGTTATAGACAAAAGTTAGGCTGGTTATAATATGGGGCAGTCTTTAGGGAGGAAGCAAACCCAGTATGTTCAGCCCCTGGCCATACAAGTGGAGCACGGTCTCCACAGGTATCGTAATGGACTCCAGATCTGTTGAGTGGTCAAACTGTGGGACCTGGGGCAGGATAACAAAGGTCACATGCTTTGATCGGTGTAATGGGATCAATCAACTACAGCTGAAATGGGCAAAGTTTTTATCACACGTTTTGTGGCACCGAAGAGCCCACAGGGAATATGAGTGATAATGAAACCATATCTCTAGAATTGGTGGGAGAGAAATTTTTTGGCCCTTTCACAGGCACTTATGGTAGGCTATAAGGGGTAAAATGGCTATATAAAGTTTTGTAGTGACTCCACACAACTTTGCCTTTTCCAACCTTATCTTAGTAATCATCATGATGATCATCAGCAGCAACAACAGCACCTGGGGAAAGAATTTGGTAGGGCTATAATGCCCTCAAAAGGGTGGTGCATGAGGGTCATTGATTGCCCACCTTTGAATTAAAACTTTGAAGAGGTTCTGTATACAGAGAGAATAGATTGTAATCAGTGGATTTCCAATTAAGGGCACATTTATCTATAATTTAAAAAGAGAATATTCTAGTGCAATCACATCCGGAGTGAAAAAAATGGCCTTTTCAATTGTGTCTGGCTTATTATTTGAGAGCAATATAATAATCTATTACATTGTTTTGATAATATATAAATACTGTATATTTACATATAACTGCTTGATCCAATATTAAAAATGCAGATGATGAATCCCTCCCCCCCTTTTTTTTTAAATGGTTCACAGCTCTTTTTATTAGAACAGCATTTGTCACCGTCAGTTTTCAGGAGACAGAGGCCACATGGTGAGCCCAAATAGAATTCTTTTACATCTGTTTATAATATGGGTTGTTTCTGTATCCCTAGCTGGAAATGATGGAATTTGTACTCCACCATTTAGCAGGCCACAGGTAACCCATTGCTGGACACATGGGAAGATACTGACTCCTCAGGGCTTTCTCCCCATCCAAGTCAATAGGTGCTAATATATTGCGACTTGAGAAGAGACAGGAATTTACTGTTCTGAATCATCCGATTTCCTCTTTGGAGGAATGATCTGGGAATTTGATTTCATATTCTGCTCCTTTTCATGTGCCGTTAATCCATATGGTTTCTTTCCAGTATGGAGTCCCATAGCATTGAATAAGCATTGAAGCATATACATTGAACAAAGGATATGATTCCAGCATGCGTCAATATGTTCTGAAAAAATGTCTGCAGGCAAGACATCTAAGAACACTTTTTTGCACATTGGTTAGTGCGAATCTGACATTTAATTCATCTGTATAGGCAAGTAGTATTTTGAGATATTTTTAAAACTGTGAATGCTTGCTGTGGACTTGCCACAACATTTATGATTATAAAATAGGCAGTTTTAGGTGGATGATCCCGATGGTGTCAATCAAAGGCATTTAACGTTTTTTGTTTTTAGGTCACTGCTTTTATCCATGTGTTAAGACGATTGTCAGAAAAGCCCCCTGTAGTTAAGGACCTCCTTCCCCCAAAGAAAGACCGATGCAGTCCTATGCAGATGTGACCAGCGCTATCTGGATCAGATGAAACTGAGGTCGTTTTCTCCGGTTCTCAGCAACCGTCCCTTCTTAGTTCACCAGATGATTAAGCCCGCGGACATGCACGCACCTATTATCCAACTCCCTGGCCTTCTTTTGCCGTTAACTTCCCCTGTTAACGGCAAAAGAAGCAACCCTGCGGGCCCTCTTTAGACACAGCAGCCAAGTTTATGGCACTGTGCTCTCCATTCGCGGGAGTCTCGGGGATGGGAACCGGAGAGGGGGAGAAAAAGCAGGTCGAGACCCACATCCAGACGGCCAGAAGCCCAGCCCAGGTGCCAACACAAGGCAAAGTTTAGACACCCCCCTCCCCGCAAAGAGCCAAGCTGCGATAGTGCTCAGATCCCCGCTTGGGGGCTTCAAACTTTGAATCCGGATCAGGTCTTCTCTTCCCCATCCCCCCCACCCCCAATTAAGATGGAATCTTTAGTTGTGACATTCCTTGTTGTCATGGAAATGAGCGCGAGAGTGCGAGTTGAAAGGAAATCAAAATAGCAGGTGCTTCGACGGAAAGGGGGAGGCGAGAGAGCGGATGGTGGTGAGAAGTCACACTTGCTAGTGCCAGTTGGGGGCCACCAACTCCGGTCGGGGTTAATGGATTGTCCCATCTTCAGCAGCCAGCCTCCCTTCCCCCGATGCTGCTCGGGTGCAGCAAGGGCCTTTCCTCCCCGCTCCTTCAGGAAGATGCGCGCGTTCTGACCCCACAGGAATTGGCTGGAGAAGAAGGAGCAAAGGGTCGGCTGACGGGACGGTGTGCGGGGTGCGTGGGTGGGTGGGTGAAGATCCCCGCCCCGCAAGGGTTACAGCGCGTTACCATGGGAGCACCAGGCGACTCGCAGCCCAGCTGCCCCAACCCTACGGCGGGCAGGAGCGCCTCGACCCGAGGCTCTCCGGAGGACCAGGCGAGGAGCAGGCTCCAGACCCCGCTCCACTCCCCCTTCCCACCCGTCCAGCAGCGCGCCTCAGACTGAGCGGAGGGAGGGTGTCTTGGCTGCGGACGAGCGAAGGGGCTCGCCCTCCCCCCCACGCCCCAGTTGCTGCGCGCGAGGACGGGTGCGCGCGCCTGGCAGGAGAGCAGTCAGGTTCTGCAAACCCGGATTGGCCGCAGATCAACTTTCGCGAGGTCCGATCCAGGCAGCGTTTTTTCTACACCGCCACCAGCCAATTGGCCTTTAGGAACAGTGAGCATCGCCCCATCAGAACTCCCTGCCCATTCGCCCTCCCCCGCTTACCTGCGCGCGGTGGACCCCTTAAGTAGCGGTAGAAGTGCGTGCGAGAAAGGAGAGGGCGGGAGCGCGAGGCGAGTGGGAGGGAGGGAGGGAGGGAGGGAGGGGAGCGCAGTGACTGAGCTCGGAGTCACTTTCCCAAAGTAGGGACTGGGTGCAATTTTGGCCCGGACGGTGAGAATGACAAACGCACGCCTCGATACACCACACGTCGAATGGCCGCGGCGGAAGCCCCATCCTCCCCAAAACAGGCTGCTTCCCAAACCACACCGGTCCTCTGCTGCCGCAGCATCCCTTCGCTGCGAGGAAGAACTCGTCCCCGGCCCGGGCTCGAGGCACACGCGCCGGTCCACAGCCGCGCTCCGTCTCCGAAAAGCTCCAGCCGCCCTCCCCGCTCCCCGCGCCTGACTGCAGCAAGCAAGCGCTGCCCGAAGCGCGCCATGACCGACCAGGACTTACTTGCAGATCTGCTCCGGCCGATGGTGGGATCCAAGGGATGGAGGCGTCCGGGTGTTTTTTTCTTACGCGCTCCCCGCCTGTTCTTTCCGCCCGTACTTTGGAGCCCGCCGCTCCGGTTCTGGAGCCTTCCCGGTGATGGGATCAAGAGTCCTCCAAAGCCCGCTCAGCAGCTCCCCGGGCCAGGGGCACTGCAGCGTTGCAAAGGGAGGGGTTGCACCCCAATCCGCCGTAGGATCCCGTCGACTGAAGAAGGAGCCGAGAGCGCTCGGTGCTCCGCGGCTCCTCGCAAGTTGAGCATCTCAGTTGAGTTCCAAGTGGGAAAGTTACAAAGGACGAAACTGACAAAGAACCGCCCAGGAAGGGCGGGGCCACCGTCCAACTAAGCCACCCGGAAACTTTTAAGCCCCGCCCACCGCCTTTTTCAAGAGTGTTGCTGGTGCCTCGCCTAATTCTCTTTTTAAGGATCAGGAATAACAAGATTTCCTCCTGATAATAAGCCAGTTTAGGAAAGAGAAGCTGGAACAATGCAAGTCTTTCCATCCCGGGAGTAGTAAAACTTGACTGGAGACATTGTTTATAATGCTATTTCATGGCTTTTATGCTATTAAGCCCCACCACCATAAATGGATGCACAGGTTTTTCATGGCCCTGGTGTGTGCTGCCTATCTGCTGTCAAACCTAGTTTGGTTGACTTCTGCATCATGACTTTCATTAAAACACCTCACTGACAATAACAAAAGATGGAATATTTGAGGTGTGGGTTTTTTTGTTGTTGCAAAATAAGTTTTTGGGAGGTGTGGGGTGGGATAAAGCTGTGATGTACTGTATAATTGTATAATCCTGATGAAGGCAGTCTTCTGAGATGAGCAGGTAGGAGCTCAGCTGTCTAAAACCATGCTCCTCTTGAGCCATCAACAATACATCTGATTGATTCCTTGTGTGACACCCAAAACCATGCCTGATGAGGTTTATTCTGAAGTGGAGTCGAGCCATTTTTAGGGAAAAGGGCATATGCTGGGACTACCCTCCAAAAGATATTAGGGCAAAAACTAAATTGGATTTTAACTTGAATCTAGTTGTAATTACATCATTTAAATATAATTGCTAGGAATAGCACACACTTGTCATGTATTTAATACTCCTGTGACATTAAAAATACAATTTATTGCCATGTTTTTGGAAGGGCTTTGGAAGCTGCCCCCAAGCTTACTGTTACAGTTTTGTTCTTAACATTTCAAGTTACTTCTTTAATATTCATGTACATCGTTGAGTTGTTCCCATACCTTTTATGTGAATGCACATATTTCATATTATTACATAGTCCAAATGAGTCATTGTACTGACACAACAGGCACAGACTGAGACTGCTGTACTGTGTGTTCTTATAGGGCTGGAACCTAGCAGCTGCTTTGTGATCAGAAGGCAGGGAAAAGAAAGATTGAAACTAGGGTTTTAGTCACGATTGCAGAAAGTCCACAAGGCACACCAATGTTAGCTATATTTTCCAAAGTAAGGCACAAATGGTGACATAGATCACCTGCAGCCACTTGTTAAGTTTTATGATTTACGGCCAAAGATTGAATTGTACCTGGAAGGTCTTGTAAGCTAATTACTAAATTACAGCATTACTTCAGAGTCTTCAAGTCATTACATTTTTGCAGTTCTCAAGAAAGGGCATTTTGCTAATATTTCTACTTCAGTAGCACTCAGGGAATTTCAGGGTGGCTGTATTTTGCTTACATACACCAGAAATGGATGTCTGTCAATGGAATACACTTGTCTGAATAATATATTTTTCTACTCTGGAGCAAAATAAAATATACCCAATGATCCAGTGTGGTAGTGGAATCCATCCATTCCAGGAACTTTCTGGGCAGCAAACTGGTACTTCCTTGTGCTGTGACCTGTTGACCTGCATGCCCTACTTTGGCAGACTGAAACAGTAAAGGTAAAGAGAGCACACTTCCGCCAAAGACAGGACCTCTTTAATAACCAGAGAGGAGTTGGAAGATGACGGCATGGATTTTTCCTTTGGCTTGTAACATGTGCTCTCTCTCTATTGTATGCAACAGGTCTCATTTCTTGAGAAGTGGTGAAACTCAACACCACAAAGGAATTGCATCCTGGGCCATTGGTTGGTATCATGATGCAGTGGTGTCACCCAATGCAAGCAGTGGAGCCTTTTCCCAACAGTATCAGCATCTTGGAGTCACAGGCAGAGCCAGTTTATTTATAGACACATTTTTGACGAATACATGGTGCTTAAACTGATTCACAGAAAACAAGCTGCTTACCTGTAATTAGAGTACCATCACTCAACTGCACAATAAAACCATAGCAAACTAAATATGATGTTGGCTGTTCAACGTGACCATCCGTATAAAGCACAACTAAATGTAAAGTTCTGAAAATACGCTAGTAATAATGAGTAACATATACTGTGTAGGACCAACAGCACCAACACAATTAAGCAATCTGTTGAACATTAATATTAAGAAACCAAACAACAGGATGCTGAACCCAAATTATACCAGCAAAAAAAAAAGTTCTGAAAATTTCTATATCCTCCATTTTCTGTACATTTACCATCAGTGCATAGATATAGAGCTGTAAAACAGGAAAAACTTTTCTTGATCAGTGTCAATAATGGAATGAATTTTGAAAGAAAGGCAGATGGATTATGGACTTGATTCTCCTTAAAAGGCACCTGTATTTCTGAAAGCTAAATGACAAATGAAAGAAATACAAGTGTTTTATCTACGTTGCTCTTCAGCAATATTGAACTGGCACTCAAACAGCTTCAGGACTGTATGAGATGGAAGCTGCAGCTGAATGTATTTTGGGTAGATTCTGCCCAGGAACCCTGTTTGTTTCCAAGGCACTGCAGTGCTAGTATATTTTGTTATTGTGTGATCACATGTTAAAGAATATGGTGCAATATCCACTATGTTTCTAATGTGGTCAAATGCCCTTCTTCAATCTATACCATTGAAGCTCTAGGAAACATAGAAGTTTAAACCATTATTTTGTCTTTCAATTTATATTTATAGCAAGAGCACAAGTTCTTGCTGGAAGAGAGAAATTATATTCTTTTCCTTTAAAAATTTCTTTTTCTAAGAAATGCATACACAATTCTGAAAATGTGCCACTTTTCCTACTTGTCAAAGCTAAGAATGCAGGACAACAAAGGACAATTGATGGTTCCCTGCTCATTCATCAACGTCTTTTCCCTGCTCCAAGTAATGTTGGGGAAAATGTTGCAAAACTAACTCCATACTTGTGAAGACCCTTCCGCTAGCAAATGCTATAATATTGTTATACTGGAACATATGCATTTCAGTAGTAACAGAAACTGCAATCAACAAAGAATTATAAAAATGAGGGACAGAGAGAGAAATAGTGTCAGGAAAAAAGATAGTGATTTGTATTATGAATGAACTGATTGAAAAAAAAAAGTTCTGCTATAGGTTGGCTACAGGGCTTCTCAGAAGGCTTCAAAGTAGTGCACACTGCACTAGGCCTGACCAATATCCTTGCCTTATGGACCAGAGGTCTGACTTGGTGTGAGGGAGCATGCTATGCCCTTTGGACAATACACAGAAAAGGTGCCAAAGATAATCCCTTTGGCCAGATGTTCAATAGGTGATATGGGGCAAGTAAGTGAAAAGGAGTGGGACCATCTACATATTTTTCCTCCAAAATGTTTGCTGTTTTCCCCTCGTTGCTGCTCTGCTTTGGAAATCCATGTTGGAAGAGAGACAGAGGGAGGGAGAGAGAGAGAGAGAGACAAACAGACAGAGAGACAGACTTGGGAGATGTTTGTAATATCTACAAGGTGAGGAATAGACTTTCTCTCTATTTCGCTGTATGAGTTTCATTGTTCTGAGACTGATTTGTGGAATTAAGCACGGACCCCCTTTTTCCAATTTATATCAGGATGGGAATGAGCACGTTTGCAGTAGAATACAGAAGGACAGAATCACCCTATTGTGGTTCTCTGGACATTCCCATGACACCATTTGAGTGCCACAGTGGCATGCCTCTAAAACCTCTGAGAACAGGAGGTCATCTTTTGACCCTAAGGTGCTCCAGTTGGTCTAGCAGGGCTACAGAATTACACTGTTAGTCCTGCAGAACTCAGAGTAGCCACCTTCTAAGGAAGGATGCACAGGATCAGTTAGTTAGACTTTAAATTTTACTCTGGAGAGGAATATATCCTTTTATAGAGCATCACTAAAACCTGCACTGAACAATAAACTATAAACACAGTGTTGTGATTCTAATGGCATTCTCTTTTGATTCCTCTGATGGGGGGCACGTGTTTACACAGGAATCCCAATTTTTATTTTGAAATCAAAATATTTCTGCCATACTGATTTGCAGACAAATCTTGAAAAGATGACCTCTGAACAATCAATTTTCTTATAATAAACAAAGAAAGAAACCAAAAAACCAGGGTTCATCTAAAAGGTTTTGATTTGCAGTGGAAAGGACACTCTTGATGTACATAAAACACTTAGGATTAATAATTCTGAGAATCAAGCTTTATCGGCATCAATGCCAGAACAATGTCTCCGGTGATCTGTGTCCTTCAATGTGAAGACAAAGTAAATATGCTTTTAATTAGCAATTCCCATGAACATCACACTTTTTAAAAAAAGAAAACTTTGAAAAACAAACTTGTTACTTTTAGAATCGCCACAAAATACAAAATCTTACAGATCTGTAGGCTGCATGGCTTTAGAAAGTGGCATTGTTATTATTATTATTATATTAGATCCATCTCTTTGCCAATATCAATCTACCATGTTCTTTATGGGCTTGTGCTGAAGGAATGTTTACATCACCCACCCCATGGGTAATCCCATGGGGAGCTCTGCTTTCTAACCAATAGAGTTGTAGAATAAGAACAGATTGTTTCCAAGAAGTCTTTCTGAATCCCAGTTGCTGGGGAACATGAGTAGGAAGGTGCTGTTGCTTTCATGTCTCGCTGGTGGGTTTCCCACAGGTTGGCTACAAGGGGAATAGCATGCTGGACGACATATGCCTCTGGGTCTGATCTGGCACCTCTCTTCTCATGTTCCTATATTTCCTGTGCAGTATGCATAACCTTGCCTGGCCTCTGTCTCTCTCTTTGTCTTTCTTTAATACAGCTGGATAAATATGAGAGATATTGCCTAAGGCTGTGTCTTAGTTTGAAGTTGCAGCACTAGGTTGAAATGGTATATTCTATTTTTTATTGCCTAGGAGGCATCAAAGATAGCCACCAGTGGAGGTGAGCTTCCAGTCATAAGTGTTTTTGTATACTTTTCTTCTTGGCAAATGCATTCTTGTATGCATCTCAATGTGGTCATAATAACTGTATTTGGAGGTAGGAAAGGCCACTTCTTTCAGACCCTTCTGCCCTGCTTAGGCCATTCTTTGTGTGGTGGAGATGACCTGATTGCCAAAATGAGTAGGATACTTGTTAGAAAATGATCTTCCTTCTCCTACAGCAGGCCCTCTGAATAGATGTCCTCAGAGTTATACAGTGCAACCTGACAATGTCTGACAAATACAGTACATACTTTGTAGTTGTAAACAAATAGTAAATATAGAAGAGTTATCAACTACCTAATGAGTTACTTACTACAGGCTTTGGGTGGGATGCATCTCATGCTTTAGGTGGAGGATGAGTGACCTGGCATCCACTCACACATGTATTCTAGTGGGCCATTTTGCTGAGCATTAAATTAGTGCTGAAACTTGAAATCAGTGCTTGGTTTTACTACCAGTGGCTTTCAAACCCTCTTCTGAAGGAGCTAATTCCACATCAACTCAAGTTCCAAGGAATCTTTCCAACTTCTAAAACCAGAATATTGTAGAAGACTGAAGAAAGGTTTTGTGCTCCTCCACCCTATCCCATGAGGTTGGATGAACTAAGAATGAGCTTTAGAACATATCAACACCTTTCTGTGGCTGAACATTGTAGAGAAAGATGTATGGTAGTTGATGGATTTTCTTTCAGGAAATTTTCCCCTCTGGCGAATCAAAACCAAGTTTTTGTGAAACCTCAAGATTCTTTCAAAAAAGTTGAAAACAAGCATACTGAACTAGGCTAGGGAACATTTGTACTCCTCCAGATGTTATTGAATTACAATTTCCAGCATTCCTTACCTTTGGTCATGCTGCAGCAAATCTGGAATGCCACTGATTTCCATTCCCTGGACCAGATCATGCTGATCCACATCAGAAGCAAAAACAAGTCTAAAAGGGCCAGAGGATTAGATTATGGATTAATTTAGATTATGGATTAACTGTAGTCTAACCTATAGTTAATCTCCTCTGTTATATATTGCGTTCGGAAGAATTACTAGGCATCAAGTGGGCAAAAGGATTGGCCTTGCCAATGTGAAGCAGATCCTTTGGACATATTTTCCTATCCATTAACCATTCTTTTGGTATGTGATGTTAAAAATGAAAAATAAAAAAGAACAAGGAATCAATGTCATTTTGAGTTTTTGCTTCAGGTGTGAAAGGCTGGCACTATGAGGAACTTGTAACAGAAAAGGCAGTCTGTGTTGTTTGGTTTGCTTACGCAAGTAAGGTTAGGAGCAGTAGGCAAGGAGGCTGGTAAACAGGAAGCAGAAAAGAAAAGGTTGCGTGACAGCTATCATAACCCGCCCAGCCAAAGACACTGGGCATAAAGACCACAAGATTATTGATGGTTTACTTGCATTCTTTCAGTCCATCTTCAGTACCTTCAGGGATTATAACATGACTTTTGGGCTTGATCATTCTGTGTCTTATATCCATATTTGAAAAATGACAGTACTGTATATAAATGTCATGAGTAAGGATGGCGAGCAGGGGGCTCCCATCCAGGCTGTAAAGCGCATGCGTAGTACTGAGGAATTAGGTAGCCATTCAAAGAGACACAGATCGGGCCCGCCTTAGCCTTTGGGGTTTATAGGTCTGGGTTTTTCCCATGCTTCTTCAGTTTGTTAGGATTTTCTGTTATGTAGCAGTAATAAAACACTAGAGACCTATTCCTTGTCTCAGCGTGGTTCCTGGCTGTTAGGACACTAAAGCTTAACAAGTGTACTGTAGAATTCATTTGTTTTACAAGGGAGGAAATGAGGTTGAGAGGTCGGAAACCTTATGTTGGAGCACTCCAGCAATGGAGCTTCAGTCATCTCCATGCCAGGCTAGCAATAGTCAGTGAGGCAGAAATGTGGATGAAGACACATTTTCATTTGTCTCCTTCCTGTTTCTCTTATTTTAGAGCTGAGCTCAGTGTTTGTTTGTTTGTTTGTTTGTTTATTTATTAAATTTATCCACCGCCCAATCTCATTCAATGACGACTCATTGTTCCCCAAGACTGGATTGGTAGCATCCTAGGAAGGAGAGGTTTACCATACCACTGTCCAATCCCACTCCCTTTTGAGTCTGAACAACTTTGGGTTTCCTCAGGTTGGAAAGAGCTAATTTCAGAAGATGGTGGAGAGGTGGACAGAAATCCAAAAAACCCCTTTGTGCCCCAGAGGATACTGAGTGAAGGATTTTAGGATTGTAACCTAACAATTTCAATTTTTTCTTAGCATTTCAGTGGAAATGATTTCAATAGCTGCTTTAGACTGCACTGCTATTTAAAGATAAGTAGTTAATTTTTAAAAATATTCCTAACATAATTATAAATATGTGTGTGTGTGTGTGTGTGTATACGTGTGTGTGTATATACACATACAGTATATACTGTATATGAATGACAGCCAGTTTGGTATAGTGGTTAAGGCACCAGGCTACGAACTAGGAGACTGTGAGTTCTAGTCCTACCCTAGGCATGAAGACAGCTGGATGACCTTGGGCCAGTCACTTTCTCAGCTCTAGGAAAAAGGCAGACCACTTCCAAAAATCTTGCCAAGACAGCTGCAGGGGCTAGTCCAGGCAGTTGCCAAGAGTCAGTGCTGACTCAAAGACACTCACTCGCACACAAATCATGTAAGTTCATAGATATATTTACATTTTTGGTAACAACCCCCTCTAAATTTGCAAAAGATATTTTACTCCTCAGTTCAAACACATTCATCAGTGTAGTCTGTTAGAAATGTATGAATACTTATGCTTTTCATGTTAAACAAAAAAAGATTCCATTAATCAATCTGGGTACAAAAAGTACTGATCTGAAATAAAATGCTGCAGTTATTTTTGTGCAGAATATTTAAGACCAATAGTACAATTCTGTCATTATTGCCTTTTCCTTTTTTTTAAAAAAAAAATCAGTAAATGAGTATTAAAATAAAATCTGTCTTAGAGCTGCAAAAATTGTTAGCAGATAAATGAGACTGTATGGAGTATTAATGCCATAAAAATAAAATAAAAATAAGTGCTGGAGAAGAGAAGAGAAATTTGGAAGCAGTTTTCAGGGATGAGAAAATACTGGTGGCTTATCCTCTCTGGGTATTATTTTATTTCTAAAGTGCAGAAAAGATCCTGTTGGCAGATTCTTAGAGAACAAAACTGATAACAGATCTAAACCAATACCATTTTTCATTCAGTTGGGCAAATATTGTTAAAGATGTTGGTTCCTCTTAAGCATTGTATTAGGTAAAACTAACCTAAGTTCATTCCTTCCTCTCTCTCTCTCTCTCCCCACTCCCTCCTGCCCACCTAGTTACCTACTACTTACCTATACGTTCTTTTCACAATTTCCTTGGGATTTTGAAAACCCATTTATATAATTTCATATTCATGACAGACTGGTACCTATATGAAAATATGTATTTTCAACTTGAGACAGAAAAGAGCTTTCTCATCTTGCTGTAGAGGTCATTACCATTATGTGATAAATGAATGTCCGTCCTTCCCTCCCTCCCTTCCTCCCCACTTTTTTCCAATACCAGCTCTGTTGTATTCTGCCTTGTCAAAACATTTTAAAATGGCATTCCAAATTGACCAAGGCGGGACATGTTAAACAGGGCTTCATTCCAGGGCCAACAGTAGGCATCTGCCATTAGGTGGAGTGGGATGGCCATCTCAGGAACCAGATGCGGAGGATGGGGAATGATGAAGTGTCAGACAAAAGAGCTGAACCCCACTGCCAACACTGAAGGAAGATCCTCAGCCCTCAGCCTGGCTTTTCTCAGGTCTGTGCAATGGGGTACAATCTGGCTTTCTCCACACCTAACCAATGGCAGCAACTTCTACAGCTGCAGAGTCAACTGGCTTTAAAATGGACTTGGAGGAGGATAGCAAATAGCTTGCTCCCCTCATTTCATTCCTCATTCCTACAGGTCCTGAATGGACAAGGAAGCTGTCAAGTCTCTACACCCTGCCACCCTGCATTGGTTCTAAAGAGGTGTTTGAACTTGCCATGAACTGGTGGACGCCTTGATACGTGGGCCTGTTGCTTGCAGAGGAAGAGTCGACTGCTGCACCTGCTACCCCATTAGCAGTTCCTGGGATGAGCAGTTGCAGACAAGCTGTCAAAGGAAAGATTTATTTCTATTTGCTCTTATGCTTGGTGCTGCAGTTCTAAAAAGCACCGGAGCTTGCATTGCTTCTCTCTGTCAGATGCTGTTATCTTTAAAAGGACTTAAGTTTCGTGTGATGTCTTTTCAAAAAGCTTCAACCACAAACCTGCTTTAAAGGAAGGAAAGGAGGTCTACTGGCCTCTGTTCTTCAGGGAAACGTTGTTACCAGTTTCTTTTTTGACTTGAACATTGAACCCTGCCACCAACTGGGTTTCATTCCTTATTTAGGGTAATTTTTGGTCAGCAAATAAGGTTCCTGTTTGGGTTTTGCCCCTTGGTTTCCTTTATTATTTATTTATTGCTATTCTACCCCACCTTTTCTTTGGAAGCTCAAGGCAGCTCACCTGCAAGGCTCCCCTATTTATATTTCCACAAGTACATTTCTGGGAGACTTGTTAGGCTGAGGAAGAGAGACTGGCCAAAGCTACCCACTGAACTCAATGGTCAAGAGGGTTTACGTTCAAGATAGTATCCTCTATATTATCCTGGCTGAGAAGTGACTTCCCCTACTAGAAAGTCAGAGTCAGAAGCAGCAAGATATTGCATAACTTGCTGATGGTCTACAATGATCAGCAGCGGTGCTGTATAGTTTCAGGCAGGAATTGTTCAGTTCTATTTCAAGATACAAAGGGCTGACCCTGGAATGTTGTACGTGCAAAGCATCTTCATATCACCGGGCTATGATTCCTTCCTACGTTCCAGGAACACCATCTCCTACTGAAACTCTGACTTTTTCCAATCCTCCCTTGTGCTGCCAAGAATTGAACTGTGAAGCTGCTGCATGAAATGCAGATTTTCTGTCACCAGATTCTCACCTTTTCTGATTCCCGAACAGAAGCAATTATTTCACATTCCAGTAGAGGAAGAGGCATAATGGGGCTCAAAGACATTATTTTAACATATTTGAGATTCCACTGCCAAAAAAGCTGTGGATTTGTGATATCTTTATCCTCATAATAATCACATAAGGTCCTCCCCTTCTGTTCTAATAAAATAGTCCAACAGCTTCTCTTATTAAATGAACATACTGTGAGAATATAGTGACCCAGCTAAAAATAACACATTTATAGTTAAGACATATTGCTGCAGCAAATCTTTTAAGTATAATTCAGAAAATGTATATAAATCAGATGTGGGAAAGCATTGTGAGAAGCCTACAACTTATCATACGCAAAGCAATTATCAAGCTTACTGTAGGTATAGATTTAGACTTACTGTACAGTTAGTGATATCTTTATTTCAACACATGACCTAGCTTGTTAGAGCTCTCTTGTTATAGAAAGGGGAAGCAATATGATTGGAGAATTACACACCCACATTCATGTGCATACAGAAATCTATTTATCTGCATGGTATCTCTGTTGAACTCTATCCCCATGTGCTATAAGCAGACAGATTTCTTCATTTATGCTATTTAAAAAGAGACATAATAAAAATTGAGTTTGACAAATAAGGAATTAAATCCATGTTACACTGTTTAATTTCTTCATGTTTCCTAATTGGAAGAATTGTAAAATAAGTTTTTAGTTAAAGACAATTAATGTAAATAAAACTTCCATTCCAAAGCTTCATCTCAGAGGCTTTATAAATTTACTCAGTTATGAGAAGAATTGTCTGTGTTCCAGAGCAGGATCTCATTTGAGAGGGAAATGTTTCACAGACAACTTGCTTTGAACTGACAAGTCATCAAGCTATTAATTAATTAATTAATTAATTCATTCATTCTTACAGCCCATCAGAAATCCAATCCAAATCCAAATCCAAGTTAGATGTCCATAATCAACCACTTGTGGCTGAAGGAATGCTGAAATAATACAGACTTACCTTGATCATGGAATTGTGATAAGGTGGGGGCTGTACATACTTCTGGAGGGATGGTATTCCACAAAGTGGGGGCCATTAAAGAGAAGGCTTGAGTACCTTGTGAGAAGGGGGGACTTTCAGCTGGCCCTTTCTAGATGACTGGAATGGACAGTCAGATCAATTCTGGCAAGGAAGTGCCTGCTATATCTTGGTTTCATGCTGTTTAGGGTTTTAAAGCAATGACCAGCAATTTGAATTCAGCATAAAAGCCTACTGGCAATCTGCACAGTGACTTTCATATAGATGTAATATTACACTGGTGGGTTTCTCCTGCTAGTAGTCTCTCTGCCACATTTTGTAGTAGCTGCATCTCCCTGGTTGCCTCCAAAGGCAACCCCATGTAGACTGCATTGGAATAGTCCAATTGGATGGTGATCAGGGCATGCGTTATTGATGTCAGGGCATCCTGGTGCAGGTAGAGCACACCAGCTGAGCTGGGCAAATGTCATCTTGGCTACAGTTTGAGCAGGAGTCCTGAGTCCAAGGGGATGGCCAAGTCAAGAACCACCTCTTTTGTGGGAAGCATGACCTGTCCAGATTAACTACCAGGGCCAGGGGTATCAGGGTGCCCTGATATTTACTGACAACTAGCAACTCCATCTTGGTAAGGTTTAATCTGAGGTTGTTTTGCCCCATCCAGATTCTCACAGCCTCTAGATTCCAGTTCAAGACTTCCACAGCAGTTTGGCTCAGTCCAGAGGGGCAATGTATAATTGAGTATCATCAGCATCCTAGATGACCTCACCCAATGGTTTCATGTAGATGTAAAACAATATGTGGAGAGGCGTGAACCCTGTGGGACCCTACACTGGATCTCCTATGGACTCAAGCTCTCCTCCTCATGATCATGGACTGGAACCACCCACTCAGGTAAGAGTGGAAATAACTTAAAACAGTGCCCCCAACTTCCAATGCTTGCAGATGATCCAGGAGGATACATGGTTAATAGTACTGAATGGTGTCAACAGGTCTAATAGGACCAAGAGGGTTATGTTCCCACCATCTAGGTCTAATGAAGTTATTTACTAGAGTGGCCAACACAATTTCTTTCTCATGACTGGTCCTGAATCCTGTCTGAAAAGGATCCAGTTAATTTGTTTTCTCTAGGGTCCTCTATAGCTGATTCCCCACCACCTTCTAAACAACCTTTCCTAAAAAGGAAAGACTGGAGAAAGGACAAAAGTTATAAAATACAGCCTGATTCAGGGATGGCTTCTTCAAGAGAAGGTTGCACTTTCACCTTCCTCAAAGCTGACAGCACCACCCCCTGTCTCGGTTTTTGGGTCCTTGGCTGTTGTGAGGTCCAGGGCATCTGTGACTCACTGCTTAGCAAGGATGTGATCTGTTCATGACAAAAGATGGGTGTTAATGTCCTCCATATTCAGATCATGTTTCATCTGCTCTGAAGTAAAGAGCAGACCTTGCGTATGTCCTCCTGTAAGTTGGAGCCACAATTGCTTGTGACAAACCCATGGTCATTGTGAAAATCATGAATTCATGAGCTACACTAGAAGCTTCATATATATGTGCATATGTACAGTATGTGCAGAAGATCTTCCTGCTTTCCTATCGATTTATCGGTCCTTTGGGTCAACACAAATTTTTGGCTATTTTTTCCCCAGCTTTCAGAATTTGAGACTTTTATTCAGTTATTCTGTTTGGCCTGAATTACTGGTTCTCATCTCATTAACTTCAGATCTTACACTCATGTTTAATGAATTATGGTTTCTTGAATTATTGTGTAATTCTGGGATTACACAATATACTAAGAGGGAAATTGACCAAAAAAAGCTGGTTTGCACATTATGCACAATGCAGGGTTGACTGTATGATTCAGTATATTGAGGGAACACAGCCATAGAATTACTATTGATAATATCTACACCAGCCTCCCCAGGCCTGTGTTGCGCTTCAACTACCCTAATTCCCTGCCACAAGGGAAGAGCTCCAGTTCCAGGGACACTAGGCTACACAATCTTTTTGGAAGATATTGGGAAACTACAAACTGCAACAGAATAAAAGCCACCAAAATTCAGGTAAGGCCTGCAGTGATGGTCAATGATGCAATCCCATTGCAATTTATTTTGGAATAATCTCCACTGGTCAAAGAGATGTACATCAAAATAGACATATACAGGATTGCAAATAGGAAAGTTCAGAAGGAAAGGAGAGTCATTTGTTATTGAGATGAAGAGAAGCTATTTAAGTTAGTACAGTTTAACCTGTTATAACATAGCATGATTGAATAGTTCAATTTGCTAGACTTCCCTGGTTTCATATATACCTTTTCTTGCAGAAATATCTGTGAGATAATGTATACTGCCTACTGATATAGCTTTTTTTATAAGAACTTTATTAGTTTTCAAAGGATAGCTAAAATACAAAATAGAAAAGCTAGAAAAGCTAGAAAATAGAACTAAAGAAAAAAGAAAAAACTATAAAAGTAAATAGACAGAAAGCAGAAACAGAAAGTGACTTCTGACTTTCTCCAATAGAGAAAGTCTAATAGATAAATTTACAAATATAAACTCTTACCATTAGTTAAAGCAGAGTAACATTATTTCTATCAAAAGAAACCATTTAATCACTAAAACCCAAAATCAAAACTTCATTTTTTTCCAACACAAGCAAGTAATCTAAAAGTGGTTGCCAAGTAGATGTAAATCCAGAAACAGTGTTTTCTCTTATCAACGCTGTTAACTTAGTCATTTGAGCCAACTCCATCAATTTAATAATCCATTCTTCCGCTGTAGGTATTTGTGAATCTTTCCATCATTGTGCATATAAAAGTCTTGCAGCTGTAATCATATATAGAAGCAAAGTCCCATGTTGTTTCTCTAGCTACTTCTCCATCAAACCCAAGAGGAACAGTTCTGGTTTTTTTCTTTTTGGTATGTTCACTCTGAGAATCTTTTGAATAATAGTACATATTTGGTCCCAAAACTTTTCAGCCTTCTCACAGGTCCACCAAAGGTGGTAAAAAATACCTTCAGCCTGTAAACATTTCCAACAAATGTTTGTTACACCACTGTACATTTTTGACAACTTATCAGGACTTAAATACCAATGATACATGATTTTATAAAAATTCTCTTTTAAATTGTAATTCAGAGTAAATTTCAAACCTCTGTTCCACGTGTTCTCCCATTGCTCTAACATAATATTATATCCAAAGTTCTTAGCCCATTTAATCATGTATTATTTGACATGTTCATCTTCCAAATTCATCTGTAACAACTTTTTATACATTTTAGTAGTAACATGTTCATCATTTGTGCAGAGCTCCATTTCAAATTGAGTTATTTCATTAACAAATTTATAATCCTTTTTATCCATTTTAAAACATTCTGACAATTGCACATAAGTACGCCGATAACATGTAAAACCTTCCAACTCTAACATTTCCTTTGTTTTAAGTTTTGGTTCACCCTCTTCAAAATTTAACAAAACTTTATACTTTAACCAACTTATTCCTCCCACATTTTCTCTTCTAACAAATGCTTCTTGAGGTGACAACCCTAATGGTACATTAGGAGACAATCTTACCTTATGTTTGTTCCAAATCCTCAGTATGGCACTCCTAGCAAAATGATTTTTGAAATCCTTATTAACTTTAACTTTATCATACCACAAGTAAGCGTGATACCCAAATCTTAATTCATGTCCTTCAAGCTGCAATAATTTCTTGTTCTTCAGAGTTATCCATTCCCCTACTGATACAGTTTTGTGTTGTTTGCTTCCCTGCCAGAAGCTCTCAGTGAGAGTAACACATTATTTCAATAGAAAAGTAGTTTCTTTATATTTCATATCCACCCATTGCATCTTATACATGGAAGATGTCTGCAAGTTTGTGGTTTGGAACAGCTGTTTTGCAACCTGGTGGTCTCTAGACAAGTTGGATTGCAATTCTCATTGTCCAGTCAGCAGGGAAATTGGGGAGGTATGATCAGTCAACATCTGATCCTTGTTCAGCATATGATCGCAGTAAATCAAAATGGGTCTGTGATGGCAACAAACTTTAATTCGCCCTGCATAGCAAAGAAGCAACATGGTACTTTGTAGGGGAATGTTTGTTTCTATAGATCCAAGATTTGGTTTTAATAAAAAGGCAGCTCTTCCTTTCTGCAGAGCAGTGCAAATAACAATAATGAAATGCAAACAGAGAAACTATCAACAGTATGTGGCAGGATAGTTATAGGCTGCAGAAAGCTACAGAACAAAAATAAATGGACACAGCACATAAAAATTTGAACTGGAATTGCTGAGGATTCACATCCATTCTCTGATGAAAAAAGGAAAGCAAGTTGTGTTTGACATTTCCTTGAGATTGGGTTATAGCTTCTTATGCTCTGGCACACTGCCTATATTTTATAGCCTTGTTATCACTGATGCTTGCTGCTCAGGGGAACTTATTAAATAAATAATAACTGTTGCAGCTTGTTCTTTTTTATGTTCAACCCATCAGCTTCGCAGTTTACATAGAAGAGAGGGGTGGTGGTGGTAGATCAGCAAGAAACAGATAGCTAATAAATTAGTTTTCATTTGGTTTAACAATCTAAATCTGCAGTAAATCTGAATGTGTGAGTCAAAGCCCAGGAGGCTTTCTTTCTTGATGGCCAGGAGTTGCTTTGGAAAGCCAACAAGCAGTTGATAAAGCAGCTGCTGGGAAGTTGCCAATCTTACCCCCTTGCAGCTGCTCCCCGCGGCTCTACTACCCGACATGGATGAAGCATAGCAGGCTACAAGATCTGCACTGCAGCAATCCGGATAACCAGCATGTGGCAGCAAAGACCGGGACTTTTCTGTAGTTCTTTGATGCCCTATAGTGGTCATCTGGATTTTTGCAACCCAGATATGGTAAACCCTAGACCACGAAGGCATCATGAACAGCAGGCATTAATAGAATTGTCAGCAATTGCGACCCATTTTTCTGATAGCTTGGGTGGACCTAATAGGGGAATCCACCAGCTCTGGATGTGAAGGTAGGAGCATTTTAAGCTACCAGTAATTTCTGGTGGAGTGGGACAGAGGCTGGTGAAATGTGCTTTTTCAAGTCAGAGGGGACATTGTCAGACAGCTGTTCGTGCTCCAGAGATGTAGAATCTCACTGCCATTTTAACTTCCCATAAATCCTGTGGCATTTGGGACTCTATTCTGCTACCCACCACTGTGGTCAGTTGCTGCCCATGGACATCAATAATAAAAATGTATTTTGCAGTGCATGTACAGCTAAAACATCTACACAGAACTAAGATCACTGCAGTCTTGGCTTTTTGGCAATTGGCCCAGAAATAAAGAACAACATAAACGAACAAACTGACCCTCCCTCTTTTGTTGGCAATTTGGCAATTCATACTTTGCCTGGACTACTGTTGTGAATTCTTCTATGTTGCTTCTTAGTTCATTTTGATCAGACTTTGCATTACTCATGAATTCCTTGGGAAAAATTGGCCCTGAGAAAATTCAGAGTCAACATACTCTTTGTATTTGTCTTAGCAGGATACATTCTGTGACCACATTTGTTAAGGTTAGGGTTATTGCAGCCAATCCACAATGGCTTCTTCAACAAACTACAGTTAAAATAATCCTGTTTTAGTATTATGTGTGAATGGAGCTACAGTATGTGAATCATATTGTTTGTGCTAGAGAGAGATTAAACTCAGTTAACATAAATTCTTAAGCCCTCTGCTCTTGTACCCCCTTTCTCTTATATATGCTATATAGTGTACTAGGTTCCTTATAAATCCCCATATAATGTACATCACATAGATTTGTTGCTTTGTGATGTAGTATAATTATGCAATCTCCTAATGTTTTAAGAATAAACTAATTTAGCAGAGAACTCCTAAAATTTCTCTGAGGTTATAGTGCCTTGGTCTGCATCACTTGCATACATTCTTTTTTCAGCAGTATTTTTTAAATTGTACCAGGCAAATTATTTTAGGAATGTTTCTGCATATGTTTGTTTATTTTTGGTAGAAATTAGATAGAACTTCCCAGTTTCCAGTTTGCCTTCAGTTCTTACACATAGGAATAAATGCAAGCTGCTGATTACCACAGGGGTAATTTGTGCATACCAGTTGGAGTGAGCTCACGGATTTGTATGTTTGCAAAGATACAAATGTGAACAATAAAAGAGAATATCCGTAGCTCACGATTGAACTGTGGGGTCCTTGGTGCTCTCTGGGCTTGGCTGTTTGGTTGCAGGCGTTGCAGTACCCGACTAGGTGACATCCGCATTACACAACTGGGTAACATTAGCAGTGCGAGTGCTGATGATGGGACCTAGTCGGGTAATGAAATGTCTGCAAGCAAACAACCAGGCTCAGAGAGCACCAAGGACTCCACAAACACAAACACCTTGGTTTTTCTTGTGCTGGCAGCGTCTTTGTGTGTTTGCACATCCAAATAGCCTGCAGAAGCAGGCTAGAGTTTTTGCAAGCCTTAATGTTGATCACCTTTTAACAGACAAGTTAGAGAGATTAAATAAGAAACGGTGCTAAATGAGAGGAGGTAAGGCACACGTGTCAAATGTGACTTCTGGAGTCTTTCCCAACTCCTTAATAATCATGCAGGGTCACATGACCAGATGAGAGGAAGGAGGGGGCTTAACAATGGAGCCGTCGGCCACGGTCCGAGGTGCTGCTCGGAGGCCTCCTTTGGGGATTCTTTTCCTACTCATCCCCTTGCTGGATCCAGCCCAGTTTTGAGCCTGATCTTTCTTTTGTTGGCTTCTCCCCCCATGTCAAATTTGGCCCCATTCCATTCTGTTTTCATGGCATTATATTACTGATGGACAAACAGTCCCGAGCTCTTTTCTATCATTTCTTTCCAATGTTCTGTGGAGTTGGAAAAAGAGAGTGGATTTTCACCCTGTTTGATCAACAGGGCTCATCAGTGGAGCTGTCCTGGCTCTCCCTTGGTTCAGACTGCATCAGGAGTTTCTCTTTCAGTACCGAAATGGAAATATTGCCGAACGCTATTGTTATCTCAAGGTGGAATGCGGGAATGGCATTGCCAGAATGCCGCTGTGCCCTATATGTATTTTATATGCCTGCCTGCTGCTTTTTTGGTGCGGGACAAACTGTTTTTTCTGCAGCCTCTCTCTGTTCTTTGCTGTGCATGCTGCAACCTTCCTCCTAAGAGTTTGCTGAAGGCTGGTAGTGAAAGCTTCCAGAAGAGAAGGTGGCATGGCAACTTATGGGTGCAATTTGAAAGTATGAGTGTATTAAAAGGGGGGAAACAGCTAGATTGTGCCTGGAACTTTCCTGTGGGCCAACATCTGCAAAGATCCAGCTGGATCCCACCCATTGTTGTCCAGAGTTTCTAGCGACTGAAAGGGCATCCGGCTACCCATTGCTTCCTTCCTTCCTTCCTTTTGCTCTTTGATTACTCTTTTTTGGGGGGGTGGGGGTGGGGGAGGGGAGAAGGCCTTACTGCTCTTCTTCTGAGTAATCAGTGCTCTTGAGAATAATGACCTCACCTGCAACTGGTCTTTTGCGAGTACAATGTCCGATTGAATCCTGGCATCTGTCTTGTTAGAGCTGCTGTACAACTTGCCCTGAACTTCCAAGCTAAGCAACTGTGTTGCCCGTCCATAAGAGCAAACAAGGGCAGGGAGGGAAGAGCAGCTGGCTGGCATGTGAGTCAGGGAATGCTGGGAAATGTGCAGCCCATTGCCGAGTCTCTTGGGCTGCACTAAGCTACACAGTCACCTCCATTTCTTCTCCAGCTTCTTCTGCATCAAGTCTTGTGTTAATTACCTCCCCCAGTCGTTACTTCGCTTGTCCATTCATAGAGCTGTAAAGTTAACAACCAAGCTTGAAGGTAGGTGGTCATGGGAAAAGTTAATAAAAATGTGAACTAGTTAAGCATTCAAGTTAGTAGCCTTTAAAATTAGGTTAAAGGTTAAATATTTCCACTTGTAGCTAGTTAAAAAGGAATAAGAATAGAAACTAGACAATCCTGTGACCCATTGGGTCATCCTTTGAGAGAAACATACTGTAGTCTGATGTGACCAGAATGAACATGAGTCATTTACTGAGATGGGTGGCTATAGAAATTGAATAAACAAACAAACAAACAAACATAAAATTTTATGCAGACCATATTTTTTACCCTAATGCTGGATGGTCCTGTGATAATCTAAGAAGAGTGTATGTCAGAAATAGAAAAATAATTGTAGTGGCAAGCAAACTTCAGTAATAAGTCAATATTTACTTACCTAAACAGAGAAACAGAATGACCACGGGTGGGCAAAAAAGCAGTGGGAGTGGGAGCGACTTCCAACTTCCTGCTGGCTTCCCTGTTGACTTTGCTTGTGGGAAGCTGGCAGGGAGTGTCAGAAATCATGATCACATGACCGCGGGGCAGCTGCAACAGCCAGAACTTTGTGAATAAAACTGGTCTGAATATCATGGAAATTTCAAGTCCACAGGAATAATGAGTCCTGGATTTTTTATGCATTCTTTAAATTAGCGGATTTTAGGTACCTTGATTCAAAAATTGTTGCAGTATAATGCACCGTTTGGGCTAACTTGTGGGATAAACAGATAAACACAATGAGAGTTTTAGTAGTATATAGATGATCTAATTAAAAGTTAAGTTGGTGTGTGAATATATGGCAAAAAGTTTTTGGTGTGTTCTTTGTCATTTTTCAGTGCAGTGGATGGCTACTTTCCCATCTGCCTAGAGGAGTGCATTAATTTACTCAGGTTCACCCTGTGTCTTGAAAAAGTTATCCTTGTCATCCAGTTTTCAGAATGATCATGTACTACCTCCACTAGATCCTTCGCAGTCTCTCATGATGTGCTTGAAAAAAATCAATGTATCCCAGATCGCAGAGTAACTGCAAAGAAGACATACATATTCAGATGCTTCTCTCTCACACACGCACATGCACATCCTTTTCTGGGGTTGCAACTCACATTGCTCAGAACATAAAGAATTATGAAATAGGTAAATATTTAATGCCCAAGAATCAAAATTGGGCCTTGGAGCTTTGCATCTTGGAGCAGAAAATGGAGGCAGTGCTGCTGCAGTTTTGAAGATGAGGCTGCCAGTGATGGGAGTGGATGCAGAACTTGTTTGTTATAATCACATTTCACTGGGATCTGTGTGTGTGATTTTAAAAGGCCACACGTATATCATGCATACAGGCATTTTTAAAACACCTACATCATATCAAGTGTTTTCATATGATATAGTGTTAGCTGTATCAGGTGGTTTAGCAAAACTCTAAAAGAAATGCAGAATTCTGAAATAATTTTTAATATAAAACACCACTAGCATAGATTTATAATCAGCTGATGGCAAAATAATAATAGTTTTATCTTTGGATACAGTGTTATCAGTCAATTGTACACCTGATGGTGAAACTGAAGAAGACTGGCAGAAAATGAAGGAGGGGGAAATAAACACTTTGGCATTTACCCATTTCTGTTTTTCATTCAAAAGTCTGCATATCTGTCTATCTATCGCCCACCCATTCTCTCTCTCTCTTTCTCCTGGGTATTATAACCAATCCCGGTGAATTTCAAGGAGTTTGAAAACAGCTTTCAAAAACACAACATTTATTAACATAAAGGTGCCAGTGATGTTGGGCTTAGTTTTATCTGTAAATAAAAGCTGATTTCATTATACAAAACAATTTTTAAAAATATTTGAAGAGGTAATGGAAATTGATGCAACTTAAAGGCAAGTAAGCATTGGGCACGAGTAGTATCTAAATTGAATTTCAACATTTGCTAATTAATAATTATAATTACAGAGTTGTAGAACACAGGGAACCAATATCACACTTTAGTTTCGGATATTGATGTTTCTGTAGGATAAGCACATACCTACACGACAGGCGGTATTATGTGAAAGTGAAGAAAATGGAATTAAGCACTTCAAAGCACTCTTCCTATAGATGAGCTCTGCTACACCCAGAAGACAGGCTCAAGATTCAAAAGGATCTTGATAGATTTGAACAATAGGCCCCAACCAACAAAATGTCCAGTGGTGAGCAATGTAAGGTTCTGCACTTAGGCAAGAACAGCCAGATGCACAGGTACAAAATAGGTGGTAGTTGGCTTAGCAGTACCCTTGTGAGAAGGATTTGCAATTCTTTGTAGACCACAGATTAAGGATGAGCCAGCAATGTGCTGCAGCAGCCAAAAGAGCCAATGTGGTTTGAGGCTGCATCAACAGAGGTATAGTGTCAAGATCACAGGAAATGATAGCGCTGCTCTATGTTGCACTGGTCATACTGGTAGCACCTTGTCTGATTAACAAATGTTATTAAAAGGCATAAGCTGCAGCTCACATCATCAGAACGTACGTGCCTTGCTCTTGAGGTTGCAGCTAAAGACGTCCATACCTTGCCAGCCTAACCCTCGCCTTGCACATGCAGTAGCATCTCCAGGACATGAATGCTGCCTGCAGAGGGGCTCATGGACCAATAATTGAACTGATGCAGCCTGTACCACCCCCATAGGAAAGGGTTTTCTGATGGTGTTGCTCATGAGCTCCTTCGCTCCTTGGCTGGATTGGGAATTATAGATTAAGAGTTGAATTTAAAATAATTCCTTATGCCATTGAGGTCTCCTAATTCTTTTCCTTGGTAGATGTAGCAGTGCCTCAGGATACAATGCATAAGGTGACTTGATAATTAGGAAACAGACTGATGAGAACATTGTGGTAGGTTCCTCCACAGCAGTGTTTCTCAACCTTGGCCACTTTAAGAGGTGTGGACTTCAACTCCCAGAATTCCCCAGCCAACATGGGGAATTCTGGGAGTTGAAGTCCACATCTCTTAAAGTGGCCAAGGTTGAGAAACTCTGCTCTACAGATTTAATACAGTCTTTACTGAAATAACCAGAAGAGATCAAAATGCTTTAAGCCTTGGAACATGTTCTAATTATGCACAAGAAATGTGCCTTGGGAGTTTGGAAGTATCATGCACATGTCTTCTCCAGAAGTTCTAACTCCACAGCTGGGCTGGATGAGGATTTTTTAATGTACCAGTCTATCTTTTTTCTTAATATTGAGTAAGCTTCTCAGGGGCAACATGAAAGATTTTGTTTTAAATACTCTGCGAATGTTTTTCCTCCCCCAATTTTAAAAAGGAAAGCATCACCCTGGCAACCAGCCAGATCTAACTCTTCACTTCCTTATTGGAGTCTCTAAGGAAAAGTCTGGCAACTCATTTTATGTTATGCCCCCCCCCCCCGCCTCCGCCCCTTCTCTTTTTACTGTGAAAATCCAGGGTTCTGATATGTTTCCAGTTGCAAAGAATCTAATGTTCATTGCCCAACTTGGGCTTTTTTAAAATTCTCGTCTTGTTCATTGGGGATTTTTTTAAAATGAAAGAGACTAGAATAGGAATGTTAGACCCATTCAGGAACAGGGAGACCTGATCAGTCATTTTTATCTGATGCCCTTTACAGGTAGAACCCCAGATAATGTGAAGAGGGTATTGCCCACAAACACCAAATAAGATCAAACCTGCAGGATGACATCATTGTGTCACAAATTCTATCAGCCTGCCCTTCAGCTTCATTTGTGAGGAAAGGAACCTTGCAGGGGTGTTTTGAGGGGAGAATCCACAGGCAATGATGTGCAAAAGCATGCATTTTGTTTTTCTAGGCATAGCTTCCTAGGGAGTCTAGAAGAGGCATTTGGTAGGTCTTGTTTTGGCACCACCCTTGTGTTCTCCTATTATCAAGGAGCTCTGTCCTGGAGCTTTGGGGGGAAAAGTAAAATGTGCGATGCGCAGATGTAGGAATAAAAATAGCATTCTTAGCACTAATAATCAGCGAGCAGCTCTGCCCAAATACGTGGGTTTCTAACATTTTAAAATTATACATTAACTTTTATAGCTTGCAGTATTGTCAACATCCGCATAGCTAGCTCCTGATGCTTCTTTGAAACGGGCTAATATTTGTGATCTGTGATATGGGCATTCTCATCACCTTTATTGGTACAGTGACCCTGGCATTAATGCCTATAAAATCTAAATGTTGACATCGGATGAAGAGAACAGAGGAAAGGAGAGGAGAGAAGGAAAAAAAACAAAAACACAGGCAACAGATAGATGGGGAGAATGTGCAAATGAAAGATAACCAGGGTGTACTGTAAGCTTGTTTATAATTGGAGATAGTTAGGCTCTGTAGAAAATATGGGTTCAGGGAGTTGAATGAGGTCAGAGAGATGACCCCACCCTGTAAGTCAGGAGTAAGCAACCTTTAGAGAGTGCTGGATGCACTGGAGAGCATGACATGGACACTTTCACAAAACAGCAGTCTGGAAAAACTTGCCAAGGGTGATGTGAGTAGACACCCAACATTCCTTTAAAGGTAAAGGTAAAGGGTTCCCTTGACATTAAGTCCAGTTGTGTCCGACTCTAGGGGGCGGTGCTCATCTCCGTTTCAAAGCCGAAGAGCCGGCGTTTGTCCGTAGACACTTCAGTGGTCATGTGGCCGGCATGACTACATGGAATGCCGTTACCTGCCCACCAAAGTGGTACCTATTAATCTACTCCCATTTGCATGTTTTCGAACTGCTAGGTTGGCAGGAGCTGGGACTAGCAACGGGAGCTCACCCCGTCAGGTGGATTTGAACCGCCGACCTTCCGATCGGCAAGCTCAGCAGCTCAGCGGTTTAACCCGCATTCCTTTATCAGACATTCCTTTACCAGAAGACAAATGAGTGAAATATCTCCCCGGGACCATATCTAGACCTCTGGGACACTTCTTAGTAACCCCAGTTTAGCCCTGTCCTTTCTGTGCAGGCAGGCAGATGTTCTTTCAGGCTAAGCACTGGGCTATAGCTATAGCTATTTTTATTTTTATGTATAGGTTTGTGGGTATTGTGTGTAAGTTTAATTAATGTATTGTGTGTAAAATTAATCTTACTTACACTTATATTTGACCAATTTACAGTGTGCTCCACCTTTGGGCTCAAAGAGCACTCAAGGGAGCTAAAAAGATTAAAAACAAAATTTAAAAAGTTATCGCGTAACGTTTATGCTACCATTAATTAACTGTTAAAAGCCTGAGGAAAGAGAGGCATTTGTAGAGGTTGAGAGAATACGAGTCAAGCACAGCCTCCAGGGAAGAGCATTCCATAGCTTGGATGCAACGCCAGAGAAATGCCTCTCACGGGTGCCCAACAGATGGATCTCATAGCAGCAGGGGCTTTTTTAGGAGGACCCCTTCTGCAAATCTTACCTGTTGGACCTTACCTGACCAACTGTAGCAGAAGTGGTCCCTCAAATAGTCACTTCCTAAGCAGTTTGGACTTAAAGGTTTTTAGTTTTATCCTTTGTTTGACTTTATAAGAATGTCCCCCTGACAATTTGTTCCTGCTCTACTGCTTACAGTATATTTGTATATTGTATCCTCTTTTAAATGGTGATGATCACAGCAATTCATAATTCTAAAGGTACAGGCACAAGTATGACTCTCTCTCTCTCTCTCCCCCTCTCTCTGGATTTCCATAGAGACAAGATATTTTAATTATTATGTTCCATCCTATTCATGGCATGTCTTTTAGACTGCTGTCAAGGTCTTTCTCTCAAGTGGAAGCAGCTAATTTATTTTCCAGGTTCTAAAGGGCTCCATCAGAATACAGGTCCAGCTGATGCACATGACTGCTATCTACAGTGGAAGAATACTTTTTTGACTTCATGATCTATTGTATTGTAAATGCATAGTCAAATAACATTTCTCCCATAAACTTGTTAATTTGCATCTATCAGTAGTAAAGTGTAGTTATTATTTATTTAAAATCTGAAGCCCACCCACTATCCAGAGGTTCTCATGGTGGGTTGCAATCCATGAAAACAAAATAAAATCATAAAAACAAGGGAAATAAACAACACATAAATTTTAATGACACAGTTTGTTGCCCATTTCTCAAAGCTTGCAAGTTCTTCCAGTTATTTTTTGCTGCCTCATTTGGATTTGGTTATCCTGGATTTTTTGCAACAGTTTTGCAAAGATGTAAACCATTACATCAGTACAAAGAACATAAATAAATGAGTAGAGCATTTGGAAGCAAAAACAAAGCAAGTCAGGCTCCCACCATGTTGTGTTTTCATTTTAGAAATACACACAAACACTGAAGAAAGAAATAATAGTAGGTTTCAAATGTGGCAGGAAGCTGTCCTAGAAAAAGGAAAGCTAGGCAAAGATAGGAAGGCTGAGGGTTGCTCCAAGACATTTTGCTGTTTCAGCTGAAGGGTGAGGTGATGTCCCGCTGCCCATTCTTTCTATAGAAACCAACAGGATTGGCAGGTGCATCTCTGTTCAATTGTGTTGACCGTTTCATTGCACGCGAAGATAGCACCTTTTTTCTAGAATCATGGAGTAGGCTGAGGGGCACACCACTCAGTTTTCTAGCACCTGGCCACAGCGACCAACCCAATCCCAATTGCTACCTGAGGCCACCTGCCTCACTCCTCCAAACAAAAGGGCTAGCTCTGGCAAGGCAAAGGAGGTTCTACTGTATACTCAGCGCTGTACATCTATGAAAAAAGATAACGGTGCTCAGCCTGCATCTTTGGCAGCTTCCTGAACAGAATGCGTATATGTCACCTCCTTCCTTGGACTTCCACTGCAGCTATTCAGTACAGCTCCTCTGCAGCGTTCACCCCAATTCCTTCTGCCTTAATTCTGCTTTCCTGTATCACCCCTCACTTCAATGGTATTAATAACTCTGCTTGCTGCAGCTTGCAGCGACGCAGTGCTGAGAGGAAAGGAGGAACTGCCAGCAACGTCTTGCACTCTGTAAATAACTGGGTGACAATTCCCTGCTGTGAAAATCACACTCTTGGCAAGAACTGGGAAGTGACTGCAGCCTGGGTGTGAAAGGCAGGAAAATAGGAGTCAGCCTGCAGCTGGTGGTGCCTGTGCAAGTAAGCAGAGGAAAATATAGGAGTGTCAGTGAAACAGTAAAGGGAGGAGTCTCAGGAAGCTTTGGGGCACCTTGGTATATTGGTTCACATCTATAAAGCTTTTGCTTTTTTTCACATACATTGTACCCATGGCAAACATATTTTAGGAGGTATTGTGGCCAATCAGAAAAACTGGAATCTGCAGTCCCTTTGCCAAACTGTAACATGAGCAAAGAATAAAGGCCAGGCTAGGGTGAGCAGTTGGGCAGGCAAAGGAGCTTTGCCACTGTAGGGGGGGCTTGTTTTTTTAATGGAAAAGCAAACAAGATGCATGACTGCTGGATTGCAGCACAAGTGACCTCAGTTTGCGTGTCATCTTGCTGACCTAGCCTGGGCTTGGAAGCTAAGTAGAGTTAGGCCTGGTTGTACTTGGATGGGAGACCTCTATGTAATACCAAGACAGTAGGTTAAATGGAAAGTTGAATAAATATTCTGGAAGAAGGCAATGGCAAACCACCTCTGCACTGCTAACAAGCAAATGAAATAGACATGTCTATGAAGTTGCCAGTCATCTACCATGACTTGAAGGAGATTTTTTTTCTCCTTAAGCAGGCATGTTCATCATTTTTGATTAAAGTTCATCATTTTCATGTCAATTATTTAGGCATAGTTTCAACCTGATATTGGGAGATGCTCATGAGAAACTCATGGGTTCACACATTACATGTAGGACATTAGTTTTTGACTCAACATGCTGAGCAAACATAGACACTGTAATTCATAAATAATGGTTCACAGTTTAGCATGCTGCATAAGCCCAGGAAATCGTGGTTTATTCATGAACCCAAACAATGGCTTAATGCATGTGCAAACCACCATTTTCTTCAATGAGCACTCTCACAGCCAGCCAGACATATGTTTACAATTAAATGAATGTTTTTTAAAGAGAGTCCCCTGACCCCATCAGAAAAAACAAACAAACAAACCAGTCATTGAGACCATGCATTATCTTATCAACCATGTATACTTCTTCCTCTATCCCAAGGTAATTCCATGAGATTGATTGCCAATAGACTTCAGGTAGAGAAAAGGTAATTCTCTAAACTGCACTTGCATTAATGTCTGAAATTCATAACTAGCACATATAATGATAAAGCCCTGACTTGGACCTGCTAATCTGAGTGGGATTTGCCTGTCCAGTGGGAGTTAATAAGGAGGGCATTCTATGGGTGACCCTTTCTAGACAGTGTTGTCAAGAGGAGAGCTGGAGATGACCTTCTGGTCCCTCTCCTCTGGAAGAGCCTATCCCTGGAGACAAGGATACGGTCCCATCTCTTTTGGTATTTGGAGTGACAGTTAAGATTTGGGTCTTCTGGACTTCCGGTGGGGACATGGTGGACTGAACAGCTGTGCTTGCTGGCTCCGTGGGCAGAACTGACAATGCAGCATTTGGGGGGTGGGGGGGCTCAGGCAGGTTTTTCCTGAAGCTGAGGAGTATTTTCACAGATAAAGAGAACACTTGGAATTATCCCATCCATCCTCTGGAACAGCGACTTGTAGCCAGAGGATCGCAAACAGCGTTCGCGCTTCTCTGGTAAGAGCTGCTGGGAGGCTGGGACGTCACCATTTCCAAGCCCTGCTGTAGCCTTAAAGAGACACTAGGTCTGGCCACCCCATTTCTAAATCACCCAATTTATATATTTTTAAGTTTATGTACCCTAAGAGAGGCTTTTTACAGCAAGGAGAAGCAGGTTCTCCTGGTGCTTATCATTATTTTGGGGGTTAATTTTTTAAAAAAGTTCCTTTTTAAGTTTTGGCTTGTTTCCCATCCAAATACTAAGGAGGATTTTAGAGTAAATAATTGTTTCCCTGCTATTATTTTTGCAGTGGGGGTGTGGTGACTCAGTGGTTAAGACGCCAGGCTTGTCGACCAGAAGGTTGCAAGTTCAGCGGTTCGAGACCTGAGTGCCATGTGATGGAGTGAGCTCCTGCAGTGGCCCCAGCTCTTGCCAACCTCGAAAGCATGAAAATGGGGGCAGATAAATAGGTACTACATCGGCGGGAAGGTAACAGTGTTCCGTGACTGTCATGTTGGCCACGTGACCACAGAGGTGTCTTCGGACAATGCTGGCTCTTCGGCCATGAAAAGGAGATGATCACCGCCCCCTAGTGTTGGAGACAACTAAATGGGAACCTTTACCTTTACCTATTATTTTTGTACTGGATTTGAAGAAATTACTATTTTCCTACGTGTTGAATCAGCTGATTTGAACCTTCAGATTCCTGTTCGCTTTCCCTTGAGAACAGTCTGCTATTCACTCTCACTTCATGTAAACAACTTTTGAACATCCTCATATCTTCAACTTTCACTGATTAAGCTTCTAGGGGGTACCATAACCTACTGCGTGAGACATGGAGGAATTCAAGCAGATTTTCTCTGATTTCCATCGAGACCTTAAGCAAATTGGTTCTGATTATTAACCAACTTTTTATGCAAGGCATTCAGGACATTGTGGAAGATATGAGCTTTAAAATGTCTCAACTGTTTGGGGATGTCGAGGATGAAATGGAGGAATTTAACAGCATCAGGAATGTCTCTTCGACTTCTGCTGGAAGAAGATTGGACAGTGGAGTTGAAGAACAGGTATCAATTTCCTGGAATATTGACCTGAAACAAATCGATATTGTTGCAATTGCCAAATGATGAAAATGGAAGGTTAAGGGGTTAAAGGGATGGAATTGGAAGAAGAGCATGGAAGAATTTTGGAGGCACCTGAAAGGAGCACCCAGTGACAAGAATACTGCAGAAGCCCTTAAGTAGGACTCAGAGCTACTGTTAGTGCCAAAGATGCTCTATTAAGGATGCTTTGGGGTGGACAGGCAGGATGAAAAAAAAGTGATGGGAAAGAACAGAGGGCAGGATATAAGCAGAAAATAATGGTTCAAAATCAGGATACAGTTAGAAGTGGTTCTGGCACAGCTGGTGTAGAAAGGCTCCAGGCTTCATCATCTTAACCATGGCAATTTGGCAGGACTCAGTGGGCTAGCGGAATTCCCATTCCTCTTTGACAATCTGGAAGGACTGTAGGGAGAAGGTTTCCTTAGGAATCCAGGAAAGTTTGTTGGCACAGCTTTTAGCATACTGTATTTGTAGGAAACAGTCTCTGGCTACTTAAACAGGGGACTGGCTGGCCCAGTTGTCTTCCCTTCTTTCTCCTTATTTCATGGATATTCCCCATGACTTTGTGCAGTTTCATTTGTGAAGTAGACTTCCCAAACCTGATATCATAAGATGATGGAGTATATTTCCCAGCTTGATGGCCTGCCATGCTGACTGGGATGGTATGCCAGTACTTAATAAAAGAGTGCCAGGTTGGGGAAGAAGTGCCCGGTGCTCTTGGGGACATTCAGATTTTTAAAAAATCTTCCTAAATGGAGCACTGCATTGCATTTCCTAGGCATGCATGCTGCTGAACTCCATCCAACCCTCAGGGGTCTTTACTTCAGTAATGGCCCTATCATCCACCCATGCTTGTCTCTTTGAAACTTTCAATTATGACTTTATTTCTTTTCTTTCAAATAGCTGTTAATCATATAAATTAGTTCTGGGCTGAGAAGGATCCCTGATAGACTCTACTAAGAAAACTCATGCACTGCCTCATTAACAAGTATTTTCTAAGATCCATTAATTACCTGGCTATTAATCCATTTAATAAGGGATCAGTATAAGACTAATTGCATAAGTGGAGTATCATGAAGAAAAAGTCC
This sequence comes from Candoia aspera, assembly GCF_035149785.1. NCBI lineage: Eukaryota > Metazoa > Chordata > Lepidosauria > Squamata > Candoiidae > Candoia > Candoia aspera. The sequence goes on along the minus strand of NC_086154.1, from coordinate 63,128,091 downwards.
TTACACAGCAATCAAAGTATACCGTGTCAGCAAAAACACAGTGAGAACAATCACACTGGTATACAGTAGTCTTACTGTGGCTATACCATTTCAGAATACAGATAGGGGATTACTTTGTCAGTGGATTCCTTAAAGCAACACCATCTTGTTTCCAGGTTTATGTGGAATTAGGGCCTTTGAATTAGGGCTAGAATATCTGGACTGCGAACAACCAGATCATCATCAGATGGCACCAAAGAGACTTCTTTGATGCCATCTGGGGACTGTCTGGGTTTTTGCCACAGAGATATAATTTCCCTTCTTTAAAGAAGAACAGAAAGGTGCTGCATTCACAGAACTTCTGAAGCACCTCTTCTGAATCATTTTCCAAGCCTGAATAGCTGTAGTGTAAGGCCCACACTCCTTTCCTGCTTATTCCTGCTTGCAAAGTTGGAAATAGGGCTGTTATAGTTTGGCAGTTTGTCACATAATTTATATATATATACACACACACACACACACACAGATATACACACAAACACAAACACAAACACAAACACAAACACAAACATAAATATAAATATAAATATAAATATAAATATATATAGTTTGTCACATATTTTCACTGTTCCATCCTTTGTAGGCTCCAGGGGCTGTAAGAAAGCTGCAAGTGACCATGGGTTGCTCAATCCTGTTACATACATACACATATACGTGTGTGTATGTATCTGTATCACAAGAAGATAAAAAAAAACATCTCGGAGTCTACCTGGTTTATGGCTGAGTGAAATTCCAAAGGCAACAAGCATTTCCAGTAAGTATTTGGAACCTAATGTTGTGGTACACTACAGGCAGTTTGATCCTTCAATCTCATTAGGCAAGCAGTTGTTATCCCACAAGTTTGCCCTTTAAGAAATGTGCAGCAAATTTGAAGACTCAGATGAAATAACTGAAAAATATTGAGGGAAGCAAATGAGTTCAGAAGTACAACAGAGATAATCCTCAGGAGGATTTCATGCATCTTCTTAAAAGTTCATACAGAAAGTGGGGTAAGAATGGGATGCCTTGTATCATCTGGCTTTCATTCAACAAAGTTCAGGCTGACAAGCATAAGAAACTATCCATAAAGTGTCCCAACCAGGAATCAGTAAATCCAAGAGCACATAGAATACATCCTTTAGTCCAAAGATCAGCAAATAGGACTAGGCCATATCCCAGGAAGCATTTGCAGAGACATCTGAAGTGTCAGGACCAGCCAAGGCCAGGCACAGGAACTGATCAGCCACAGTAGGGCTACCATATCTGGGGTGGCAACAATTCAATTGAACTCCAAAAGGCAGCAAAGAGATACAGAAAACTCTTATTCTCTGCAGATACCTAGTGGTCATTTGAATTTTTGCAGGCCAAATATGGTAGCCCTAAACCTTATTCCATCTAGACTGTTGCCAGGTATAGTTAAGTACTGGTATGCTGCAAACTGAAAGCATGTGTGCTTCTGCATTCATTCTGGTTCAATAGCTAGTCTGTAGAAACTAACTGGCAAAAAGGACTACTACTTGCAGATAAGATTTGTTATTCCTTAAGAGTTCTTTCCTGCAAATGAGCAAACCAACTCCTGCTATCTCTGAACGTTCATCAGCCTGTACTTTTGGGGGTGTAGCAATAACTTGGCTTCTAGCCTGGGGGTCTCTGCTGTGGAAATGCCACTGTACCATTTCCTGCAATGAAACTTGGCTAGTGAGTTCCTGGGCATTTCTTGGTCTTTAGAGGAGAGCCTCCCCCCCCGCCCCCCCCAGGATTTTCATGACATTGCCCTTGCTTGGCTGGCTGCCTGGGAATAGTTGGGAGAGGGAGAAACTTAAAGGGGCAAACATTCCAGCTGGAAGTCCCTCAAACCTTTTAGAAAACACTGGTGCTATGAAACAGAATAAAGCCAAAATTAATGTTCATCAGAACTTCATGTTCACCGATTTTATAAGAGTTTATTTTTTAAAAATCAGAAAGATTCACTGCCATTTAAGAACATAAGATCCTTGCTGGGCAAGTCTATAGTCTTATCTAGTCCAGCATTTTGTTTCAAGAGTGGTCATTGCTTGAAATGTACTCAGCGGCCTAATACCATAGGTAATTCTTGGCAACTGTGGTGAAAAACAAATTCCTGTGCCTGACAAGTCCCATTTTGCACTGTATTTCCTTAGAGCAGTCTTCTCTACCATTCATGGTTTTCCTCCCAGACATATTGCACTTCAAGTCTCATAAACCTCAACCAGTGTGGAACATGTTGGCTGGTTGTGATTTATTGAAAACCAGCACATCTGGGAGGCACTAGCTCAGAGAAGCCTGCCTACAGCATGTGATGCAACTTAATCAAATTACCCTTGCTAAATTTATGCTACAGCCTAAGAAAACTATGCTGTGCTTAAGGAGGGAGCAAAGCAGAGCCTCTGGGTTGAAGAAATGTCACTGTTGAGTTGCTTGATAGCTTCTGGAATCCCCACTGTGGACAGGTGGACATGGTCCACAAAGAGAAATTCCAGATCATTAAAATAATCTGTCCTTGCAACTAATGAGTCTGCTGGAGGCGGAAGTCCATGTCAAGTATAGATATCATACAGTATTCCAACTTGGGAGGAACTAAAGAAAAAAAAGAAAAGAAAGACAAAAACTCAGGGACAGCTAAATAGTGACAAAATTTCTGTTTCTGAGCTACCTTGATTGCATCAATATTATGAAATGCTGTCAGTTCAAGAGCTATTTAGTAAGCAAGAGAAATGGTATCCTTCCCCCAGAGGTGAGACAGGCTCCCTTGCTCCTGGACTTTCAAAAAAGATTAAGGATCTGGTTTTGTCAGCAGGCTTGGAATGGAAGGGGGAATAGCCATACTTGGGGATGGCTAGTGCCCTAGGGTGACTTTGGATGGACCTTCTACACTCATGGTCTGATGAAGAACTTTTGCCCATCTTGATTCCATTACCTTCTTATTTTTATTGTATTTATTGTATTTATAACTGTTTTGGTTTTTAACTCTATTTTATTGTAAACCGCCCAGAGTCCCTCCTTGTGAGGGAGATGGGCGGTGATAAAATTGGATAAATAGATAAATCTTTCATCCCCTGCATATGGTACCCTGTATTCCTGGCTCAGTGCCAGCCACAAGGAAGAAAAAACGTGGGGCTGTTAGATAAATCACATGGAGCTTTCCAGGATCTTTGGATCCACAGCTATCACTCATATCACAGTATGGTACTGCGCACAGTCAATAATGTGGTTTGTTTATTTAAACACATTAATATGTCATGAAGATAACAAATAAATGGAAGATTTGCATAACTGTGCTCCATGTAGGTCCTTGGTCAAGATTATATGCCTGCCATTGTTCCTTGGAGTGTTTGGATGAAAAGAAATGCAGTGGAGACAGTTCTTTTCATCTCTCTTAAGGCAAAGATTATCCTTATCTGAGAATGAATAAGACACTTTTACCCAGGTATAGAAAAATGGATTGCATGCCACTGGTCTTTTTTGCCTGTGTGTTTCATAAATACCAAATTCTTGTTCCCCCAAGACCTAACTGCATGAATGGGATGGTAGAAGATGACATATAGAGGTTCTAGGGTGGGGGACACAGTTGCATAAGAGCAATGGCTTCAATGAATATTTCTGCCACCAGCTAGCAGACAATATGCCACCAAACACTGATGACAAACAGACTTTAGGGATTGGATGCTGAACGACTGAACTACTTCTTACAGACATGATTCCAATTTGCTATGCTTTCCTCTATAAATAGGCAAGAACTTAGAAAATTTAAAGCTCCCAATTGTAATATTGGTTCCATGTGAACAATTATCTCACATGTTTTTTCTTTGGTTCTTTACCCTTACTATTAATACTAAGTTTATTCTTTCTTATGCAGTATCATGTTGTTATGACCTGTGGATACAACCATAAACTTATTGAACACCAGCTGCAACCTCAAGTACCTCCCAATTCATCTCACAGCAGTACATTGCCATGGGCCTTACCATGAGCGTTCAACTGAAGATTAGGGTGGACCAGAAGCATGCACTTACATCAGCTTGAGCTTGGTACTTGTACAGAGTCTGGGAGATGACCTTGAGGGAAATAGGCAAGAACTACTGCCTAGGCAATGAGAGGGCTAAAACATTCCTTAAGTCCTGGGAAGCAAGATAGTATTCGGAAGAGACTCAGACAGACTCTTCCCTGATTCACTGGGTTATAAGAAGGAGGGGAGGTAAAGCACAATTAGGCTGCAATATTCTGTCACTATAGACTATCTCAATAAAGTATAGTTCTAATCTTCCTATAGAGTCAGTTTCCTGATCTGATCTACTTTATGGGGCTGACAGCATTATGCATTGTGCAGCAAGTCAAAAGCACTCCAAAACATAGGCCAGGACCATGTTCTGGACAGATTAAATCTCTGAAAAACTTAAGGCACCTGGTTTGCTCTTAAACCCACAAACACAAAAAAATGGAAAAAAGTTTGAAAAGAGTTACTCCCATGAACTCTAGTGGCTCTAGGTCCAAAACGGGGATGCTGATGATTTGTTTGCACCCCTGGACTAGGCGCTGCTCAACCATGAGTTTCATTGCATAACAACTGGTGCCAGTCACTATCCTTCAACCTGGTATCATGGCCGACGGTGCTGGTGGTGAACGGCGAATCCGATGTTCTAAGGATCAACACACCATTGGAACCTGGAATGTAAGATCTATGAGCCAGGGCAAATTGGATGTGGTTATTGGTGAGATGTCAAGATTAAAGATAGACATTCTGGGCGTCAGTGAACTGAAATGGACTGGAATGGGCCACTTCACATCAAATGACCACCAGATCTACTACTGTGGACAAGAGGACCACAGAAGAAATGGAGTAGCCTTCATAATTACTAGTAAAGTGGCTAAAGCAGTGCTTGGATACAACCCAAAAAATGACAGAATGATCTCAATTCGAATTCAGGGCAAGCCATCTAACATCACAGTGATCCAAATATACGCCCCAACCACAAATGCTGAAGAAGCTGAAGTAGAGCAGTTCTATGAGGATCTGCAGCACCTACTGGACAACACGCCTAAAAGAGATGTTATTTTCATCACAGGAGACTGGAATGCTAAGGTGGGCAGTCAAATGACACCTCGAATTACAGGTAAGTATGGCCTGGGAGAACAAAATGAAGCAGGACACAGGCTGATAGAATTTTGCCAAGACAATTCACTCTGCATAACAAACACTCTCTTCCAACAACCTAAGAGACGGCTTTATACATGGACTTCCCCAGATGGACAACACCGAAATCAGATTGATTACATTCTTTGCAGCCAAAGGTGGCGGACATCTGTACAGTCGGTAAAAACAAGGCCTGGAGCTGACTGTAGTTCAGATCACGAACTTCTTCTTGCACAATTTAGGATCAGACTAAAGAGATTAGGGAAGACCCACAGATCAGCTAGATATGAGCTCACGAATATTCCTAAGGAATATGCAGTGGAGGTGAAGAATAGATTTAAGGGACTGGACTTAGTAGATAGGGTCCCGGAAGAACTCTGGACAGAAGTTGGCAGCATTGTTCAGGAGGCGGCAACAAAATACATCCCAAAGAAAGAGAAAACCAAGAAGGCAAAATGGCTGTCTGCTGAGACACTAGAAGTAGCCCAAGAAAGAAGGAAAGCAAAAGGCAACAGTGATAGGGGGAGATATGCCCAATTAAATGCAAAATTCCAGAGGTTAGCCAGAAGAGATAAGGAATTATTTTTAAACAAGCAATGCGTGGAAGTGGAAGAAGACAATAGAATAGGAAGGACAAGAGACCTCTTCCAGAAAATTAGAAACATTGGAGGTAAATTCCAGGCCAAAATGGGTATGATCAAAAACAAAGATGGCAAGGACCTAACAGAAGAAGAAGAGATCAAGAAAAGGTGGCAAGAATATACAGAAGACCTGTATAGGAAGGATAACAATATCGGGGATAGCTTTGACAGTGTGGTCGGTGAGCTAGAGCCAGACATCCTGAAGAGTGAGGTTGAGTGGGCCTTAAGAAGCATTGCTAATAACAAGGCAACAGGAGATGACGGCATCCCAGCTGAACTGTTCAAAATCTTGCAAGATGATGCTGTCAAGGTAATGCATGCTATATGCCAGCAAATTTGGAAAACACAAGAATGGCCATCAGACTGGAAAAAATCAACTTATATCCCCATACCAAAAAAGGGAAACACTAAAGAATGTTCAAACTATCGAACAGTGGCACTCATTTCACATGCCAGTAAGGTAATGCTCAAGATCCTGCAAGGTAGACTTCAGCAGTTCATGGAGCGAGAATTGCCAGATGTACAAGCTGGGTTTAGAAAAGGCAGAGGAACTAGGGACCAAATTGCCAATATCCGCTGGATAATGGAAAAAGCCAGGGAGTTTCAGAAAAACATCTATTTCTGTTTTATTGACTATTCTAAAGCCTTTGACTGTGTGGACCATAACAAATTGTGGCACGTCCTTAGTGGTATGGGGATTCCAAGTCATCTTGTATGCCTCCTGAAGAATCTGTATAACGACCAAGTAGCAACAGTAAGAACAGACCACGGAACAACAGACTGGTTTAAGATTGGGAAAGAAGTACGGCAGGGCTGTATACTCTCACCCTACCTATTCAACTTGTATGCAGAACACATCATGCGACAAGCTGGCCTTGAGGAATCCAAGGCTGGAGTTAAAATCTCTGGAAGAAACATTAACAATCTCAGATATGCAGATGATACCACTTTGATGGCTGAAAGCGAAGAGGAACTGAGGAGCCTTATGATGAAGGTGAAAGAAGAAAGTGCAAAAGCTGGTTTGCAGCTAAACCTCAAAAAAACCAAGATTATGGCAACCAGCTTGATTGATAACTGGCAAATAGAGGGAGAAAATGTAGAAGCAGTGAAAGACTTTGTATTCCTAGGTGCAAAGATTACTGCAGATGCTGACTGCAGTCAGGAAATCAGAAGACGCTTAATCCTTGGAAGAAGAGCAATGACAAATCTCGATAAAATAGTTAAGAGCAGAGACATCACACTGACAACAAAGGCCCGCATAGTTAAAGCAATGGTGTTCCCTGTAGTAACATATGGCTGCGAGAGCTGGACCATAAGGAAGGCTGAGCGAAGGAAGATCGATGCTTTTGAACTGTGGTGTTGGAGGAAAATTCTGAGAGTGCCTTGGACTGCAAGAAGATCAAACCAGTCCATCCTCCAGGAAATAGAGCCAGAGTGCTCATTTGCGGGAATGATATTAAAGGCCAAACTGAAATACTTTGGCCACATAATGAGAAGACAGGACACCCTGGAGAAGATGCTGATGCTAGGGAGAGTGGAAGGCAAAAGGAAGAGGGGTCGACCAAGGGCAAGATGGATGGATGATATTCTAGAGGTGACGGACTCGTCCCTGGGGGAGCTGGGGGTGTTGACGACCGACAGGAAGCTCTGGCGTGGGCTGGTCCATGAAGTCACGAAGAGTCGGAAGCGACTAAACGAATAAACAACAAACTAATATTAGGTTCCCTGAGGTGTTTCATTGTCACTTTAGATAAGTATTCTCCACCTGATGCATCTTCAACTGCTGCTTTATCTTCAACTAAAATGCCTTTGATTGAACCTGGGATTTTCATATAAAGCTATGTCCTTTCAGTGAGCTACAGTTCCTCCCCATCATCACACTTTGTAGCCGGGACAAAAGTTTGAAACTCATTCAGCAAGGCTAACTGCTTCAGTTATGATCAAGTTAACACCATGACTTATAAAGGACTTTTGAAAACTGGAATCTGAGTTCTGGAGGTTCTCTGATAGTTCCTTCTTCTTACCATTCTTTATGAGAGTGGTGAAAAATAGCAAGAAATAGGGACTCATTATGGGGTTCTTTTTCTATTCAGCATGCTTCCTCTTCCCACAGGTGCATTTTTACCTATGGAAGGAAAGGAAAACATCCAACTGTGAAAGTGTTAAGCACCCACTTTGTGTCCCCCTCTTGCCCCAAATCACAGCCTATGGAGACTTCCTTCTTTTTAAGTCAGAAGACTATTGCATGCATTTCCCCTGTAATATCCAGTTGAATCCTGATACTTCTAAAGTTGTGGGGTATCAGCTGATCTGGGAGGAGCACTATGTTAAAACAGATTAAGCTGATGAGCAAGGTAGAAAGGTCATCAGCACTTTCCAGTGGTACATTCATCCCCAGGACTCCAAACTGGATGCTTCAGACTGTCATGATTTTCTCATTTGAAATGACTATGCTTGCTCACTTGAATCTGCTTGTTTTGCTGGACTTACAAGATTTACCCCATCCTGACTTCTCCAGCACCTGCCCTTTGGGTTATCAACAGCGTAGTTTATCTGATCTGACAGCAGCTATGGCAGAGTCACACAGGAAGAGAAACAACCACGTTTTTCTAGGATGCCAGAAGCAAGCAAACAAGTTTAAGCAGGTAAATCAGAAGGCAGCAGGGCTACAGACCTACTTTTGAGGACAACATAGTGCCCAAAGGTTCCTAGTTCGAACCTCCACTGACAGGGCTTGCCTTGGACTTCAGACCATGTCATTTTCTTTGGCAGTATCACTCAGATGCTTGCATCTGAATTAACTTGGAGAATGGGAATGTGAATCTTCTCGCAGTCTTTCTAGGTATCGGAATGATTTCAAACTTCTCTTCATTAGAAGACACCATATTAGTTACCATACATTGACTTATAAGCATGGATTGATCATAATAAGCAGCTAGCATACAAGCACCCCTGCATATGAACACCACTTCACTAGATCCTTCATGGTTCTTGCACATACAGAACAAGGGCAGCTTCCCTCATTAATTACACTGGGATCCAGAATGCTTGGATCACAGCTCTAACTAATTACAATCCCAACAAATATGCAGGGATTGCTTCTTTTCTCCATATTTAAGCTGCACTGATATGCTTTCTGAAAGCAATTTCTTCTATGGTACAAGTCAGCCCACACTTCCTTATTCCATTCAGATATAATGAGTTGTACTTGTTTACATATTTGAGATACTAGATATGTCGAGCTTTCCTAATTGCAAATCACAATGTGTTTACAGCTTTCACTACTAATTCCAATGCAGCAATGACACAAAATACATATTTATATTATATAACATTTAATGCTGGGTTGAAGACTGATAACTTGAAAATCAATCCTGTAAGGCATAGGCATAATTATTTGGTGTCTAGAAAGTTGATGTTCAATCTCTTCTAGATGGTGTTGCTTTCCTCTTGTAGAACAAGCTTGACTTTGTACAAGCTCTGACATGGATGGGTCTCTTGCCATGGAGGCTTCCTAGCAATTGAGGGTGGTATGCCAGCAGTGCCACTTTAGGTACAGATATATCACCGAATCATAGAATCATAGGGTTGGAAGGGACCTTGGAGGTCTTCTAGTCCAACCCCCTGCCCAAGGCAGGAAATCCCCATACCATCTTGGACAAATGGCTGTCCAATCTTTTCTTGAAAATCTCCAACAATGGAGCTCCCACAACTCTGGGAGACAAGTTGTTCCACTGCTTAATAGTCTTCACTGTCAGGAAATTCCTCCTTATTTCCAGGGTGGATCTTCCTCTGACGAGCTTCCACCCATTGTCCTACCCTCAGGGGCTATGGAGAATATATCGATGCCCTGTTCCCTGTGGCAGCCCTTCAAGTATTGGAAGACTGCTATTATGTCTCCCCTCAGTCTTCTTTTTGTTAAGCTAGACGTACCTACTGTAGTTCCTTTAGCCGTTCTTCATAGGATTTAGCCTCCAGACCCCTTATCATTTTTTGTTGCTCTTCTCTGCACTCTTTCTAGGGCCTCAGCATATTTTTTGAATTGTGGTGACCAGAACTGGACACAGTATTCCAATTGTGGCCTCACCAGTGCGGTATAGAGCGGTACTATCACTTCCCGTGATCCTGATACTATCCCTCTGTTGATGCAGCCCAGAACTGTGTTGGCTTTTTTGGCAGCTGCAGCACACTGCTGACTCATTCTTAAATGGTGGTCCACCAGGACACCTAGATCCCTCTCGTAGGCACTACTGTTGATCCAGGTACTGCCTATCTTATACCTGTGCATCTGGTTTTTCCTGCCTAAGTGTAGGACCCTACATTTCTCACCATTGAACTTCATCTTGTCGGATAGGGCCCAATGCTCAAGTCTGTCAAGATCCTTCTGAATCTTGAGTCTATCTTCTGAAGTGTTAGCAATTCCCCCCAGCTTTGTGTCATCTGCAAATATGATGAGCGCCCTTTCAATCTCCTCATTGAGATCATTTATGAAGATGTTGAAGAGCACTGGGCCCAAGACAGAACTTTGAGGTACCCCACTGCATACTTCCCTCCATGCAGATGTAGTTTCATTAAGGATCACACACTGAATGCAGTTGGTCAGCCAACTGAGAATCCATCTGGTTGTGGTACTGTCTATCCCACATTGTTCTATCTTACCAAGAAGTAGGCTGTGGTCTACTTTATCAAATGCCTTACTGAAATCTAAGTATACTATATCCACAGCATTTCCCTGGTCCAATAATTTAGCCACTTTATCAAAAAAGGCAATAAGATTTGTTAGGCCTGACCTGTTCTTAACAAACCCATGCTGGCTTGGATTTCTATCCAACTAACTAACGACAGTTATCCAGTTCCAGCAATTTTCAAGTTAGATTGTGTTATTCATTTTTGTGTGTGCACTGGGAGGTGGTGGTCGTGAAAGGGGACTGCCTTTGAAAGTTGTCCACAAATTGCAGTTAGGATTACAAAATTTCAGCATTTGGGACTGAGTCTGGAGACAATATCCCCTTGGTGCAGAAACAGTAGCACTGGGTCCTGGTCTATTTCTGGGCAAAATTCAGAGTGCTAAGACAGACTTCGAAAGTGATTCCTAAAGATTCCTAAAGATCATAAGCAGCATTTACCTGGGTATTTCAACCATCCAAGGTAAGGTGGATAGCAGTGAGAAAGATCTGCACATCTAACTAGGGTGACATGCTACATCCTTTTTCATCCTCCCTGTCCATTTTATGCTACTTATCTCAGCTGTTTTGCATTGTCAGTTTATAATATCAACTCTAATTTTAGTTTGTATATTTTTAATAAAATTTCATATCTTTATTTTTTAAAGTATGAGTTAATAATTCCTAAACTGTTCTTGCCATCTTTTATCTTTTATTCTTCTTTTTAAATGTTTTTATTTATTTCCTTGTTTTGAGAGATTGTTGTGAGCTGCCCAGAGTCATTGGCAGTCAGGCGGCATATAAATTTGATAAATAAAATAAACCAGTTTTCCTTGACCTGCTCCTCATGAGATATTGGAGTCCAAATCCCATCATTTCCAACTATGTTGACTGGAGGGTATAGTAACTAACCTGGAACACTATGGAGTGGAAAACTATCTTTAATAATTTCTTTTCTTGGCTGATCAAATGAATCCTTGCAAAACTTTAATCCCCACAGAGACAAACAGGCAACATGACCTAGAGGTAGAGCTGAGTTTGCACAATATACTAGTCTAAAATGTAATTGGATGGTCCATGGCTCAATATGTTGTGTGAATATGGTTAGCTTATGGTTCAGGGTGTGCTGGATGAATCCAGGCAGTTCAGTTAATTCAGTGAACCATGGTCCAGTTAACAGTGGATTAGCAACATGCTGTGTGAACAGAGCTGTAGTCTGCCAGTGAACACAAAAGCTGCAGCAAGGACATCAGTCAATTGCAAAATCTCCAGGATTGCAGATAAGTGTCACACGTGCAGCTTGCTTTTGGAACATGCAGTTCAAATCCTGCCTTTTCTGGGGGAGAAATTGGACTCTTAAAGGGCTCCTTGTTCCAGCCTTTAGACAGGGACCCCTTTGGGTTTCTATTTTTTCTTGAAGGGCTGATTGAGGGGGAATGTTAGGCTTTCCTCAGGTACACAGGATATCTTTTGAGGAATATAGCTTACCAGTGTCCCACTTCCTATATGATATCCTCTGCTTTGGAACCTATTACCTCACCTTCAGATAGGATTTCAGTTCTCTCTGGGATGCTTATGCAAACTCCCTAAATGGCAGGTTGCCTAGTCAGGTCCATTCTTTTGGAACCAGGGATGCAACAGTGTCTTCTTCTGGGTCAGGTATATAGCACATTTTAGTGATAATTATTTTTTCTTTATGAGATATTAAATTTGCAGCATTTTCCAGGGAGACCTGAGTTACATAAGGTTATCTTTCTTCTCATAAAGGTTGATCACAGAAATATTAAATAGAGTCAGAACTTTTAGTGCTTGGATAGATGACCACCAGACATCCCAGGGCTGTAGGCAAGACAGTTAAAAAGTTTGTCTCTCTCTCTTTCTCTCTCTCATTTTTCTCTCTCATCTCTTTCTCTCATCTAGGTATCTAACCAGATCCAGATCCAGATCCAGATCCAGATCCAGATCCAGATCCAGATCCAGATCCAGATCCAGATCCAGATCCAGATCCAGATCCATCTATCCATCAATCTATTTATCATCATCTATCTCTCATCTCCTGGAAGAAGGTAGTGGCAAGCCAGTTCATCATTATGCCAGAAAACCCTACAGGAACGTATTCATGTAGTTATCAGGAGTTGAACCTGATGTGACAAAGTCTTTATTTCATTTTATACGTTATAGGAACAGAAGCATAATAAATACTCTTAGTGTACTTTGAGGATTAAATGTATGGTTTATTTTAGTATCTATTTAAAATGCAAAATCAGTCAAGTTTTTGAACATAATCCAGTGATCAAAGGTTTCTTCTATTGGGAAGGAACTGGATATAAGGAGAAAGACACATGGAAACTCCTTCAAAGAGAATGACACAAATGTGAGCTTCTGAAAGCTGCAAAAACCTGTACAAAGTAATACCCATTTAGGGATGCCCAGAAACAGCCCAAGGGCATAACAATGGTTGTTCTAACATGCTGCCCTTTGCTCTCACAACAGAGCACACCAGCTCTTTTCTACTTGGATGAAAGCTGTTGTGGGCAAGGGGAATTAACTATATTTGGGAATTGTCTTGAGTCAGATGGAATGGAGATCCCTCATTCCAGACCAAGGGCATCTATACTAACATCTAGATCGGAAGGTGAATTGTCTAGCTCTGGATCTTTCTGCCTAGTGGCTGGAGGACAGAATCAAATATTACAGGATCTGGAATTTGAAGTAGGTATTGTTGTGGTAGCCAGGTCAAAGGAAGCCAAACTCCTAATACAGGGCTGGTCAGTTTGGTGGCTTCATGATATCTGCTGACTGCAAAGGCCAATTATACATAGCCCTGCAGCAGAAGTGAGACCTGACGCCCAAGGAGAAACAGATCCCTGAAGCTTATAATGCAATTCTCCAGCTACTGACTGGTCCAAGAATGTCCCTGATAGAGTGCTACATAGCCAAACCTGTGCCAGAATAGAAAGGCTCAATGGTTGGGTGCATTCCAGCCAAGGCTGAGAAGGGCTGCACTTCCAGGAGCAAGAGCTATGATCACACTAAATGCCGACCACCTCTGTCTGTAATTAACTGCTGTGTAAGCCTGGGGGAATTAGCACAGCACTGTAGATTCAGCTTTGAATCAAGAGTTTAATCATACCGCCTGAAAACAGCAAGATACACAGTTATTAATCTTTGCACTGTGCTGTAACCTCAAGTATAATTCCCAATTAATCAGCAGGAGGCAGACATGGCTCAATATTTACAACATGTCTAATTGATAGAGTTAAAGTGATTATAGAGAGCTATTGCTTATGCATTGATGGGGTTCAGCTGAACTCAAGCTTGGGTTGTGCTCTTCCAACCTCCAGACACCCCTTGTGACCACTTGAGACAGTGCCTGGCAAACAGTATTGCTGAGGCACTAACGACAGTTTCATTTTGTCCACTTGGTGCTTTTTCTCAGAATGCCCATCACAGAATTTACCCAAATAATTGATTAGGCTGCACTACATGTTACTCTTATTACCTGGAATACCGACCAACATTTCACATTCAATACAATGAAAATAATGGTTATTTTTCTTTGGTTGCTTCATGGGGCACAGAATTTTTCTTAGGTTTTATACAAGCGGCCCTGATCAGGTATATCTGCATTATATGGGCAACAGGACAATAAATATATAAATAAGTATGCATTTGTGTTTGTATATGTTGGTATGTGTGCATATGTTCAAATGGATTACTGCCAAATTTTCTTAAGCTTCCAAAAAGGACTTGTGATTTGTCTGAGAATCCCAACTTATTTCCAAAATGGGGAAAACAATTGTATGGAGTAACTTTGGCTCTTGTATCATTTTTTCTTCCCACCATGACAGATCATTCCTGCTGTCTTCCTTTCCCAGTGTATTTGAGGCCTGCTGTGATCTAGTCAGGTTTAACCAGCTGCTCTTTTCTGATGCTCATTGGGAGAGCCATCACTTAAGTCAAAGAGGGGCCACCCACCTTTGGGTCAAAACTGCTCAGGTTATAGAGGATGAGTACACAGGCTGGTTTGAACTGTCAGCAATGCTAGTTCATGTTGGGAATATTAGGGAGACAGACTGACAGTTTATTCCCTGGCTTCACCAATAGATCATCTCATTTGAGGCTCAAGATCCTGAGATGTCTTGAGACCCTCAATGTTCCTTCAGTAAAGCAATCTAGTATAATCAGCCCCAGCTGTTTGGTTCCTTTCCTATGGAGCTAAACAGGCAACATTATGCTCAGACCCAGCTGGGTGACTGGCAGCTTAGCCAATGACTCAGAGTGTAACACACAAAGATCAGTGTGCATTTAAATTTGCCATGGCAACAAATAGTCCACCAGTGATAATTACATAGATCGTCATAGAGACAGAGCAAAAGATGCAGAATGAATCCCCAGTTCTCTGGGGAGTAAGACCATCTCTAAAGTTCCTGGCACATTGTCTCTGGAGACATGAGAGAAGAGACCATATCATTCTCCCAACTCTAAAAGCATGCTTTTGACTGGATAGCTAGACTAAGGCTCATACACTCTGTAGCGATGAGATAACTATAAATATATCTCAGCTGTAATGTTGTTTAAGGGGAGGAAACAAAGGAGATATATACATTCAGAACAGGAGGCTATGTAGGCTGAAGACCTTGAACAATGTCCATCATGGCACCAAACTCAGTGACCTGTTGATAGAGGGAGAGTGCCCTTATTATTACAAATAACACCTATTTGCTACTTCTTTATTACTGTCCCTTGTCAATAGCACAGATTTCAATTTCCCATATTGTTATTATTTATTAAATGTATATGCTGCCTGACTCCCAACGACTCTGTGCGGTTCCATTCCCATTGTGTATGCCATAGACTCATGTTCTCAGAATGAGTTCCTCTATTTAGCAGCAGCATTTATTAGGAGGAACTGTATTCACTAATTACAGTATTTATCAGCAAGAGCCACATACTTTACATAGTCCTTTATTTTCATCTCTCTTCCTCCAGTTCCAGTGTATCTGTGCAACATCCTGAGGTTCAGTTAAATAGCCAATGTGCAGAAGTGAGTGAAGGAGAGATGGCAAAGGGAATGGGTGGGGAGAGAGTTTTATTTCCTCTGGGTAATGGGTTCAACTGTCTGTAGCAGAAAAAGTGAGTGTGATATGTATCTGAGACATTCTTTACATTTGTGTATGTAAGAAATAACGCCTTCTTCTAGAACTGAAAGGTTTTATCTCTAACCATCAGTAGTGTGCATATGTTAGCCTGATGAAGTTTTCTTATGCTTGGAAGGGATTTTAACAAATTCCTGTTGCAGGCTTTTCCAGTCTGGTGCTTCCTGATGTGTGTTAATTACAATGCCCTTTTTGCTTAGTCACAGGGCAAATGAACTGATAGCTTGGAGTGTGATTTTCCTGTTCAAACCCATTTCCAGAAGTAATGATAAGACAGACTCAGAAGCTGTGTAGTCAAAAACACCATGTTGCTGAGGAGACACCCCTTTAATTCTCATCTCTGCTCAGCCTGTCTCACCCATCTGGCTCATCCCCTAGGTCAGAAGCAGTGGCGATGGACAATGAAAGGTCCCTTCTCATCGTAGGCCTGTCGATTGATCCACACATTTTGGAAAGCATTGAGTGAGGCTACAATGGAGCCACCCAGCCAGGCAGAGAAGGTACGGTTGGGAGAAGCTAAGATGCCCACTTTGCCCTCTGGCTCCATGTTCTGCAGTTCCTTCTTAATTCTTTCAGAGAAGCCACGGAGCATGGTGGTGCCACCAGCCAGTAGGACATTGGAAAGCAGGTCTGCCTGTCTTTCTGGCATACATTTTTTAATGCTGTTTAGGGCTTGGACATGAAGTCCAACTTCTGGATAGCCCAGCATGGTAGGATTGAAGAGGACTTCTGGGCAGCGAAAACGTTCACTGCCAATGGAAATGATCTGTCTGTCAGGAAGCGTGTAGTCCATGAGATATTTCTTCTCATCTGCATTCAGTTCAGACTCATACTCTTCAGGGATGTAACAGCACTTCTCCTTGATCTGGCACACCACTTCCATTTCTTCCTTTTGAAAGGGGTTCCCAGATTCTCCCATCAGCTTGGCCATGTATTCTGTCAGAGCATTGCCTGCTATGTCCAGACGATAGGTGGCATGTGGTAAGATATACCCATCATGAACAGGAGCAGTGTAGGAAGTTCCATAGCCAGAACCAATCACCAGCCCACCAGTGCGTCCATATGAATAAACGGACAAAAGTGATTGATGAGCAACAAACATGGCTGGAACTTCAAAGTTCTCAAACAGCAGCTCAGCCATCTTTTCACGGTTGGTAGTTGGGGACATAGGGGCATCTGTAACCAACACAGCCAGCTCTTCAGGGCACACACTGAGTTCAGTGTAAAATACATGATGCCACAGCATCTCTAGAGCATCCCAATCTGTCACCACACCATGAGTCATTACCAAATGCGTGCTCACCTCTGCACGCCGTTGTGGAATGTTCTTTCCAATGTAGTACAAAGGGCTTTCCTTTGTCCTGAACCTGGGTACCCCCACAACACTTGGCACAACAGATCTTGGCTTTTCATCCCCAGCAAGGCCACTCTTGGTGTAGCCAGTACCAGTATCTATTACAACAGCAGCATATTCCTTGTACTTATGTGATGGGCTTGGTTTGGAGGTTGAGGCAGGACCCCTTGAACCAGGTCTGAGTCCTGCAGGACCAGGGCTGCCAGCTTTCTTGTGGCGGCTCATTGTAATGGGACTCTTTACATGCTCACTGTACCACGATATGACCAAAAAACCAGACACCAGTCCTGCAGCTTCAGAATGATGGAAGAAATCCTTACAGTACAGAATGCAGGAACTCTGTCGTCATGGCAGTTTCCTAGGTCATGGAAAGATCAGAGAGGCATCATAATAGCAGAGGATAAGTTCTGATTCTAAGACAGATGTGGAAGTGAAATGGAAATGTTTCCCAAAGAGATGTTGTCATAAAGATACCCACTGAAAATGTATAATGATAACTTTGTACTATCTGGACATTTTATAATATTTCAAAGGTTTATATGGTCATGATTCTAGAAAATCCCTTTCCAATCTGCCATCTTCACATAGCCCTGCTGATGGGTATTGGAGAATTGTCCTCTGGAAGGTGGGGGCAAACTCTTTCAAGAACTGAAGGACACCATGTAGTAATTAGTTGCCTACTTACTTCATGAATGAAGAAAATGGGACACAAGAAGGCCAAGGAATTGGATTCATGGGAGCATGACTGAAGCCCCATCCCTTTATACATTTATTGCAGTGCTACGACTGCCATCCTGACTTATTTTTACCTCTGTGGATGCTGCTGATTGGGTCCTTTCTGTACCTCCTCCTCCTCCTCCTCCTCCTGCTCCACCTCCTCCTCCTCCTCCTCCTCCTCCTCCTCCTCCTCCTCCTCCTCCTCCTCTTCTTCTTCTTCTTCTTCTTCTTCTTCTTCTTCTTCTTCTTCTTCTTCTTCTTCTTCTTCTTCTTCTTCTTCCTCTTCTTCTTCTTCTTCTTCTTCTTTGATATGTGTTTTTGATATTAGATCTTAGTGAAAGGCTAATTATGCCTTGTCTCGTGGTACAACTCTATTGCAGACCCACAGTCTGAACAGTAAATGCAAGCATTGTGGTGAGCAAAAAGACATGAAGCAATAAGCTACATTCCAGAGTGACTTCATCACTGTCAATGCTTGAGACTGCTCTTCCTTTGGGTCTTCTTTGGATGCACATTTTTTCTGAAATACATTTGGGGTCCTTTGAGTTCTAAAGATTGATTGATTGATTATGTGCCATCAAGTCGGTGTTGACTCCTAGCAACCACATAGATAGGTTTTCTCCATGACGATCTGTCCCTAACCTGGTCCTTCCAATGGTGCATTCATAACCACTATAACAGTCCATCCACCTTGCTGCTGGAGGCTGCTAAAAATCTTAGCAAAGCAGATGGCCATGTATAATGGGCATGATGAGAATAATTTTATGTAGTCATATTGGCTTTTATGTAGTCATATTTTTTTTGTAAACCCCCCAGAGTCCGTCCTTGGGAGAGAGATGAGCAGTAATAAAGTTTGATAAATAAATAAAATAAAATTGCTGGTTGGGTACCTGGGCAGGCACATATTTTTTGAACATTTTAAAATTTATTTTAAAACATTTAAGGAAAAAAATATGACTACATAAAAGCAAAAGGAGAAAGTGAAAAAGGACATAGTAGATGGAAAATAAAATATCAGTAAATAAACAGAATTTACAATTGTCATAAAATTAAAAATTCATTATTTCATTGATTAAATAATTAATTGAATATATGCACATAGAGTTCTCACTGAAGGCACAAATGGCCAGGCTCAAATTATCCTACTTCGGACACATTATGCAAAGACCTAGATCTCTGGAGGAGGCCCTAATGCTGGGAAAAATGGAAGGAAAGAGGACAGCCAGCAGTAAGGTGGATGGACTCAGTTACAGTGGTGATGGGTGCACCATTGTAAGAGCTGAAATACCAGATTAGGCACTGATCATCATGGAGAAAATCTATCTGGTTGCTAAGAGTCAATGACTTGATGGCACATAATCAACATATCAGACCTTTGTTGAAGTGACTGCACTGGCCACCAATTAGCTATCGAGCCAAGTTCAAGGTTTGGATCATGACATGTCAGGCTCTAAATAGTTCCTGTTCCCCAAAAAACACTCAGTGATTCCCTGAGATAATCAGGAATAATCTTGCCATATATCTGGTGGCTACTGTGGGGTAGCCCTTCTATGTGGTGATACCTCCCCTCTGGAATGCTCTCCCCTCTGACATTCAGGAGCCACTGAAGAGAAAACCTTTTAGGCATCTTTTGAAAACCCGTCTCTTCACCCAGGCCTTTCCAATATGAGAGAATATGCTCCCGCTCTACTTTTTCAGTTAATATGTTTTATTCATTTTTTTATTGACAATTGTTTTATATTGATATAACATATTGTTTCTTAAATATTTTACTGCTATTTTTATTGCCTCATGATGCTTTGGCATAGGAAGGGGTACAGAATATATTAAATAAAGTATAAAGAATAAAGAATAATTTAATTGTTGCCATGGTTGTCCAGAACACCAAGTTCAGTTAAAGGATATAGCATCCAGATCGTTCTGGCTGACTCCAGATCTGGTCTGCCTAATCCTCACTTTCCATGTCTAGCTCTGTGAATTTGAATCACTGTGTATGAACCTAAATTCTGCATGGGGACATATAGTTTAGAGCAGTGTTTCTCAACCTGGGCCACTTGAAGATGTGTAGACTTCAACTCCCAGAATTTCCCATCAGCCATGCTTGCTGGGGAATTGTGGGAGTTGAAGTCCACACATCTTCAAGTGGCCAAGGTTGAGAAACACTGGTTTAGAGTATGAATTTTCTGGCACAATAGCAGGAAACCATCCTAACTTTTTGCATCTTATCCCTCCCCTTTGTGCCCCCAGGAGAGTTCCCTCTTGATTCATCTGGTAATGGTATCTATAGGAGAAATTTTCAGAATCTGAAACCATGGATTTGTTTCCAAGTTTATGTGCTGGATTGTAAACCTTTGGCATGGGGACATTCACATCTTCACATTTTATTCCCTTTAAGGAGAGGGCTGAAAAATTATCCCACAGGTCTTCTGCGCTCAACGCCTTGAAGAACAAACATGATTTCCCAATGAACTGGGTCTTGGTTCAAGGAGTCTCCCAGCTTTCTTTCTCTTCTGACCAGACATAGGGAATTAAAAAAATAAATACATCTGTGTGGCTAATCTGCCTTTGTCAGCTTAATTTTCTTGGATTGTCAGAGAAGCCACACTTGTCTCTTGGTATTCAGCTAGAATTAATGACAAATGCAGCTTATTCCAGTTGCCTAAGAATAAGCCTGAAGATGCATAGCAAAGCAGACAGCCTGTTTACAGCCCAGGGCAGAATAGGCAGGGGAGGAGGATGGGGAAATAAACAGTCATGTGTTTTTAATGTGGAGTAGTTGAATTCATTAGGCTAACATTTTGTAATCAGCAGGAATATTGATGGCTGCCTGATTAGGATCAAACATCAGCAATTGATCAGAGGGACATTCAGGGCATTCCAATGTCAGCAGGTAAGAATGGAGAGAATCTGAATGGGGAATAGAACAGGAATCAGTTGTAACAGCAATCTGTGTTGAGTACACATTAGTATTCAGTTATTCTTTCCCATTACTTTGACACAAACCCAATAGAGTGCAGTGCTTCATTATTTTATTTATACCTAAGTGCGTATACCTCCGTGGCTGGATTTTGTTATATCTTGTTTCAAGCAGGTCACTGACCAAATAAAGTAAGTCTCTCTCTCTCTTTCTCTCTCTCCCAGTTATAAAGTCAGGGAAGCAAATCAGGTTCAGGGACAAGATTATCCCATCCAGATGTTGTCAAAGCAGTGTCTTCAGAAGTCCCAGCCCCAGGGCCAACTCTTGTTTTATACTTGTCATTTACTGTATTTTTGCATGCTAAGCTTTGATCAGCAGCTGATTGGAATTAAGAAATTTTAAGCACCCCAATCCTGCAGTGAATTGAGAGGGGGCAATCTATGCTCTGGAAGATATAAGGGTGCAGAGAAGAATTGGAGACCTGAGAAATATAAAGAGGAAGCTAGAAGGACGGGATGAGAAACCTCTGTGAGTTATATTTAACCCACACTCCAGGTTAAATTGCTTAAGAAACTGGGATAGCACACTGCCAGGATAATGGAATTGTAGCAGATTATACAGATCTACTCATACAGGTATCCAGTATCTTTGCTTGTGGGAAGCTGGCAGGGATCTGGTTGATCAGGCTTCTATTCATATGTTAAAGGACACATACTAGCATTCATGTTAATGAGGCAAGCATACAATACAACTATTAGTATGCTTAATTTCAGTATGTACCAAGATGTATTTGGTATGTTTCTGCTGAGCATCTGCTTTCTGCTCACTCTGATTTCTAGTTTGGAGGGACCATATAGGTTATTCTATACAGGATAGGTGAATGCATTGGTCAAAGGTACACTGAAAAACATAGATGTGATAAATACATTACAAGCACATACAAATATTTGCCAGTCCCATCATACCAAATAATTATATTTTAAAGGAGGGAGGGGAGGGAAGGCAAAAGGAAGATCTATAAGATAACATTGATACTGAAAACATGCTCAAGGAATGTTGTGGATGTTGATAAATTGAAATATATTCCATGTGAAGTATATCTACATACTACTAAAACTCTCATTGTGTTTATCCATTTGTCTGTTTGTATCCTCAGGTTAGCCCAAATGGTGCATTATACGACAACAATTTTTGAATCAAGGTACCTAAAATCTGCTAAATTAAAGAATGCATAAAAAATCTGGGACCCATTGCTCCTGGCGAATTGAAATTTCCACGATGTTCAGACCAGTTTTACTCGCAAAGTTGTGGCTGTTGCAGCACCCCTGGAGTCATGTGATTGTGATTTCCAACACTCCCTGCCAGCTTCCAACAAGCAAAGTCATTGGGAAGCCAGCAGGAAGTGGGAAGTCGCTCCTGCTCCCACTGCTTTTTTTTCCTGCCTATAGTCCTTCTGTTTATCTATTTATTATTGTAGTTCATTTGCCACTACAATTATTTTTCTATTTATGATATATAGTCTTTTTAGATGATCACGGGACCATCCAGCATTGGGATAAAAAAATATGGTCAGCCTAAAATTTAAAGGTTCATTCTGGTCACATGAGGCTGAACTACCTTTCGCTCAAAGGATGACCTAATGGGTCTCAAGCTTGTCTAGTTTATTATATGGAGGAGTCGAATCTGTACTCTGATGGAGCTGTCCGAGGTCCTAATTTGCTCCAAACAGGAAAAAGAGGTTGCCTAAATAATCCCGTTGTCAGTGAGCAGATGTGGTGGATTTTGGTGGTGCTGCTGGTTCTCAGGAAGGAGGGAGCACATTCCAAGGAGGTGGAGGAGGTATGAGGAGGCACAATCTGGGAGGCAATGGTGGGAAAACGAAGAGGTTCAGGATAGCCCTGTTCTAGAGCTCTCCCAGGTAATTTCCCTCTAGGTTAGGTAGAGTAGCCTTAGTCTGGCAAGATTCTGTCTATATGGTGTGAGCAAATAAAGAAGTGGAGTTTGAATGGACTGATTCTCCATTGTTCTTGGGCTGGGCCTGACAGCAACGGTGGAAGAGAATTATTATCCTTATGTCCTGCTTATCAGCTTCCAGAATGTTTCTACTGGACCTCTATATGACGTGGAATACCCAATTAATGTGACCTGATTTAGCAGGGCTCATTTTATGTTCTGGTGTTCTAACAAATGTGTGATTGTCCAGATATTTGACAACTACATTCTCCTATTGTGGATTAGCTCAGTCTGCCACATTCATACCTCTGGTTTTTTTTAACAGCATCACTTCTGAGATTCATCTAAATTTTTGTTCAAATGCGTATTATCTGCAGGGTATGCACATAATGGAAATTGGGAAGTTACTCCCCACAATTGTTCTGCATTTTTACCAAGCTGTTTGTCTTGCTCTCTTTTGTTCTGCAAAGTGCCTAGAGCAGTGTTTCTCAACTTTGGCAACTTTAAGATACTTGGACTTCAACTCCCAGAAGTTCCCAGCCAGCATGGGGAGGCTGCATGGTTGGCTGGGGAATTCTGGGAGTTGAAGTCCAAGTATCTTAAAGTTGCCAAGGTTGAGAAACACTGGCCTAGGGCATACCCTGCAACCTTTTTGGCTAGGTAGGCACAGTTAAAATTTTAAGAACATGATGTGGGGGCTCTTGCAAAATCCTAAAACCTCAGTCACTGAATGCCAACTTACGCTAATGTTATCTGTCACCCTCTCCTTATCTTCCCTGCTTGCCATTTTTTGGACAGAGAGGAATATGTAAAAGTACTGGGATGAAGCCATTCATTAGATTTATGTGGTCAGTTTGGGGTCCAAGGGATCCTGAATGATAGAATGCTGGAAGCCGGAGCTTTGCCTTACAGAATGCCAGAATGTTCCAATTTTTATAGTCAAACATTTTTTTTTAAATATAGGAAGTCAAATGAGGCAGGAAACTTAAGAAGTCCTACAAAGGTTTCCATGAGCACAGTAGCACCTCTAATGATAAGTTGGGGTCTTCAGACCTAGAGAATATTGGTTGACCAGATCACAATTCTATCAAGGAATCCAATTGAAGCACACAATCTGCTATGCTTGAGATATTTAAAAAAATATTATTCTGTGCAATAGGTTTTTAAAAAATTCTTCTTTTTATGTTACTGAAAGGCAGTGCCTGCTCTGTGAGAAGCTGCAGGAGCCTGTTAAATGCTCATCATTACAATTACATTGAAAAGCTCAATGGGGTTCTATGTGCATATCTGTTTCTATGATATGCTTTGGACTTGCAAGGTTCTGAAATTAGGTTCCTTTGTTTAAAATAAGAGCCACGTGATCATAAGAACATGCAGCATCTTTGTTAACCAGGCCTGACTCATTTTAGGTGGAACAATTTTATGCTGCGTTTTGCTCCTGCCTTTCTGATCTGCAGAACTGAGATAGGAAAGAAAGATCCAGAAAGACCTTCCTAGTTGTATCTCTGCCCCGGCGTCTCTGACGGCCAGTCGCATTTCCCTGGCACCTGTCCTAATTCTTATTTATCTGGGGGATAACATTTAGATTTTTAGGAACCCTGGCTGCTTGTGTGTGAATTGTGTTCTCAGCTTTGACTGGTTTGAGATGCCAGGGCGTTTGTCTCTTGTCCTCTGGTTGGGTGAATGTGCTAGCACTATCAGGATGTGTGATCTTAAAATGTCATTTCTGTTCATGCATGTGACTGATTTTTCTCTCTCTAACCCCCCCCCCCCCATCTTTAAGCCAGGAAGTCTCAATTCAGTCACAGTTTGTTTAAGGCAAGTGAGAACAAAATGAATTCATAGAACAAGAAGATATCTATTCCTGGAACATATTAGGAAGTGTTCAAACACCTCCACATGGGGCACACCCTTCTCTGAGGTAATCCAAGTTTCACGTATGGCATTAAAAGCCTCTTTGCAAAGCAAGAGATTGAGAAAATTGCAGAGTAACTCATATGGGTTTGTATATGGTTTTTCAGTGCTTGTTCAATTTATTGGCGAATATGATGGGTAGAGACAGCTCTGCATGAGAAAGCCTTTGGTTCAGATCTTGCCTCTGCCACGGAGCAGAGGCAAACCATCATTTTCTCATTCTTTGTAATAGTAACCTAGACTATTTTGCCCTGGTTCATACCACAGATTAACTCACACAGCCACTAATCTATTTATGTATCTGGCAGAGTATAGTCAGGCTAAGTTAATCAGGGGCTGTTGTTTGGGCAATACAGTCTCCACCAACTTTTCCCAGACCCATCTCATGCACCCTTGCATCAGGTGAATACTGATAAGGCTTCATTACATCAGTGGCCCCTTCCAAGTTGGCTACTAAGGCAACAGTGCATGTGGCCTGGTTGCTGAAGCCAGTCAGTGTTTGGGAGGCTGTCTTGAGACTGTCAGGCATTGGCTATGAGTTCCACATTGGAGCATGTTGCTTTTTCTGTCACTGTGTGGCTCCTCCTCTTTGCCTTGAAGTACTGACTAGATGAGGCTTGGACACTTCTCATAGCCCCCAAGGTCCATGGGTAAAGGCAAGATGGTGGTTACGGCAATGTGTTGAAGCCTTGCCCCTTTGTATGTACACATGTCATCTTTGCCTTTTTTGGCCCCCACCTCCACCTGTGGCTAAGTGGGTTTCAGATTAGCACGACATGGCTGACTGGGGGAGAATAGTTTGACCCAGAGTATAATGGCCCCCACAGTATAATTTTGGGATAAAGTTCTTTCTCTCTTTCCCCAGTACTGACTGGAATAGCATATGCACACAACACAGTGCCCCCACCATCGACTAACTTAAATTAGTGTGAACAAGGCCATCAAATCAGACCATTGATCCATTTAGCCCGGTATTGCTAAATTCTCCAGTGGCTCAAGTGCCTACTGTGTAATCTTACTTAACTAGAAAAGGCAGAGCATGAATACAAACCATATGTTCTTTCATCAAGCTATAGCCTCTCCAATACTAAGCTACTTTACAGAATTGATGTAAGGATTACTGGGATCTGTTATGTGCAGTAAAGCAAGTTATACACAGCATTTTCAAAATCTGTGATTGTCTCTTCATTCACTCTGAATGAGGTCTGAGGTTTTTCGAATATTTGAAAACTTTTAAAACAGTTTTTATGTCATTCTTTTCCTTCTCCTCCATTGATTCTCCTTGGACAAGATCCTAAAAAGTTACGTTGGGGATGGCAAAGGCTTAATTGGCAGTGGTGGTTCTCCAGGTCCTTGGCAGACCATCTTTACATGCTGGAAGCTAGGACCTATTGTGCCGTCATGAGAAAAGATGTTCTACTGAGAATTATGTACTGTATGCACATAATCCCATTGTCCCCAAGATTATATGTTGGGCTTTGAGACATGTAGAGGCAGTGAAGATGAAGTTTGAGCAGAGATGATGAGGCAGAAACTGTTTGGATGCTTGTGAGATATCCAATCCATACTGTGGCAACAGTTTTGTGTGCTATCACATTAGCATGAAGCCACTTGTCTCTGGTCTGGCCTGTGATGCTCCAATTGTATCTGAAGGCAGGAATAAAGTAGATGAGTTGATATGGTTTCTTCCTGCATGGGATCTTCCCTGCTTGCTTGAACTCTTCCATTCTGTTCATATATCGTTAAAGTCATATATGACCAAATCCCAGATATGGGTTCCACTTTCCATCATACTAATCAAATAAAATCAATTGATTAAAGCCATAAGGCCAGATACAGTAAAATGTCTAATAGTAGAACTGTTATATACATCTACAGTATATATATAACAGAAAAACAATGAGTAAAATAGGATCTAAAAATAAATAAGAACATATATAATAAAAATAAAAAATAGTATTATAAAAAGTGTTGAATAAATGAGTATCCAAACTTAATTAATGGTGAAACGTACTGTATAGATGGTAGCGCAAAACTGGGTGGCTTGGGAGGATATTTTTGAATCCTTGTCCAAAAGAAGTGACAGTAAGTAGAAATCACACTCCCTGCCCAGAAATTTCTTCAAGATTCGATAAATAGAGATTTGTCTAGAGTCTTTATCTAGGGAGCAGCATAGTAGCATATGGCTTAGAGTTTCTATTGAGCCATCACCACATGGACATAATCGAAGAGATATGGGAGTACCCTTAAAATATCCAAAAAGGACTGCTGAGGGCATTGCGTCCAGCCTGGCTAAAGTGTGGGCCTTATGAAATTTCAGAATCATGATGGATGATAAATAAGATGCTGGAGCTAAACCTTTCAGAAGAATCTGATAAATAATGGGGTGTGACACCTTGCTTAAATTTGTTTGGAGACCTATACCCCAAATTCATTGTTTGAGGTCAGTTCTAGCATTGTTAAAAACTGATTGTCAGAGAATCTTGGACCTGCACTCCAAGACATTTGTGGGTGCACACCTGCTCAAGTTGAGTCCCATTAATCTGCCATTTGTGAATTTTATGACAATGTTGAGCAAAAACTAAAACTTTGGTTTTCTGATAGTTTATTGATAACTTTTAGTGGCATATCTCAGACTATCCCAGTCTTTCTCTTGGTATTAAGTCAAAAGCTGATTTAAAATCAACAAAAGTTGCAAACAGGGAACCTCGGGGTGCAGAATATTTTTCTACCAAATGATGGAGAACTGAACAATGATCTAATGTTGATCATTCCCCTCTATATCCAGCCTATTCTTCAGCAACAATATTTTCATTTTGTACCCAATGCACTAATTTTAGATATAAAAATCTGGCATAGAGTTTACTTATTGTGTTTAGAAAACTAATAGGCCTATAATTTGTAGGATCAAATTATTTTGTGTGTGCGTGTGTGTGTAATGGTATGACAGAAGCCTGACTCCAATCAAATGGAAATTGGCCTGTGTTGTTAATACGTGTGAAGAGAGAACCTTTCCATCATACTGTTTCAGGAAGAAATTAATCGGGCTTAGGATACATGCTGAGCTGAAAATGGGCTGAAAATGCAGGGGTGCTGATAGCCCTATCTCCAAGCTTCCTACGCAAGTGGCAGCCAGTATAATGGTCAATCTGTGTTGATTCCTTGCAATAGCTGCCACACCAAGAGGACCTTCGTATGCATAAGGTGCCCTTTATGGAAATTAGTCTGACTGATCTTCCTGCACGTTATTACAAGAGGAATTCAGAGAGAAATGCATAAAATGCAAGAAGCCTGTTCCGGGGGAATTCAGCCAGTGGCATCAGCACATGCAAACCGTCGCCTCTGTTGCAGGTTGTCAGTGTGTATATGTGCATGCTCATTGAGGCGATTTTCCAACTTCTTTAATGCTTATCATCTTCTGCTTTATTCTTAGCATGTCAGTTTGCCGTACTTGGATGAAATGCCCTGATGCTAGGGTAGGGCATTAGCAGGAGAAATGTCAACTGCCAAACTGCAAAATGAATCTTTCCTTTGTTTTTAAAAAACCTCCTGCCAATTGCAAAGCATGTCTTTATCCCTCTTTCCTCCAGCAAGCGAAATCAAATGGAAACTAATTCTGGAATGGAAGTTCATTGTTCACTCAAACTTAAGCCAGGCCTCTGCTGTAATTTTACTCTGCCTGCTGAACCTGAACTGAACCAGAAAGTAATGTATTTATTTTTAGCAGAGTTTTTTATGGTGTCCCCATCACAGGCCTCTGGGTGGTGTACACAGCAACATCGTAATAAAGACAATGCAATACATCTCCCAACTACCAATAAAAGAACCCACCAGCACAAGATATATGCAAGATAATCATTCAACACCCTCAACTGAGAGTATGAACAATGGTGTGTTTCACTGGTAGAATGGTCACTTGCAACTTTAGGTGAGGTGCTCGAGTCCCCGTCTTTACACAGTATAGAAAATAATGCGTAATGATTGAAACATCTCCTGATGTAATTACATAATTTAAAATCCTAAGATATTTTGCTTAGGAGTTATGCTGCATGAAAAATATGCTTCATTCTAAATTCTAAATAATTGGAATTTTATATTAAAAAGTGAAGAGAAATGTTATTGTTACAATAAATATACAGAAATCCATCACACATTATTCATTACAATGAACATAAGATATGTGATTTGTGCTCATTAACATCAAAACTTCGGAATAAGACACAGGAAATCCTTTAAGATCAGGTTAAGTCATTGGCCCATCTAGTTCAGTATGATGAATAGAGGCTGGTCACAGTCCTTCCAGTTTTTTACAAGGGTCTTTCTGTTTTATACTGATGTCAGGGGCTGAATCTGGGACATGATGTATGCAAAACATATATGGTTTTGTGAGCCATTGTTCCTTCCAATTATTTCACCCCAAACTCTTTCAGCAAAGCTAGAAAGCAGCATGATCCATCTCTTCTCAAACAGATCAGCCTCACAAAGTTCTACTTCATTGGTGGTTGAACTTTATAATTTTCAGAGATACAGAATTGATCATGGTATGGGGGAGCAAGGAAGATGAAATAGCAGAGATTAAGATGAGACTAGGTCAGCAGTTTTTCTTGTATTGCTTAGTGTCAGGGCTCAAGTTTTGAGCAGAGTGGGTATCTCACTAAGATAAGGACAGTGGCATTCATAATCCTTGCATGTATATTTCAGGACTATGATATCCTTAGTCCAGGAGCCTTCTGGAAGCCATCTACGTCCATTCTTGATTCAAGGTAGAGCCAGATGCTAAAGTTTCTTGACAGAGTCTTTCTACCAAGCCAGAATGTCACATGAAACCAGTCCTGGGATGAAAGATATGTAGAGAGCAACTACTGCTGTGGCTAAGGTTAATTATATTAGTCTATCACCTGAACCTCTGGAAGAAGTATAGGAAGGGCCACTGATCAAGGAGAGATGAATCAATCAAACAATCACCAGTATTTTTTATATCACTGTTTTCTACTGGCTTCAGTTAAGAGCTATTAGTTGTGAGCTATGCTATTCAATGGCAAAATCTGTATAATCCTTTGTAATGGAAAGCATGGGAACTCACTCATTTGCATCCTCCACAAGTCATTTGGAGAAAAGTCCATAGCTCAATGGGAGGACAGAAGCTTTGCCTGCAGAGGGTCAATCTCTGCTTAAGCAATGATCAGGAAGATGATGGTTAGAAAGATAATTTCTGAGTTTTTAGGTAAGTACTGTGACCAGAGTATGCCAGGGCTGTACAATTTCTATCAACTAAAGGGTGTTGCATAGCACGTCAAATGCTGTATTCCAGAAGTCAGTGGACCAACATTCATTTCTGGGGAGGTCAAATAGAGTAAAATCTGTTGAACAGACCTCAGACTGGATACATTAGAAAAATTTTCCATTCAGACTTCATCCCCGTTCAAGAGACTAATGACTATTGAGGTTTTGTCTTCTAAACTGAGGTTTTTCCTGTAAATGCCATCATTTACATCAATTCTTTAAATGCACAAATGATGCCAATTGATGAAAAGGACACACATTTGGATTTAACAGACATTTGGATTTAATGGAATCCTTTACCCTGAATGATTAATTAAGGTTTTACAAAAAAATTCCTTAAGTATTTGCAAGGCTTAAAGCAGGGGTCAGTAACCACAATAGTGAACTTGGGAACAACATGTACACCTAAGGCCATCATTTACCAATCCCCTCAGATTGTCTAAAAATGCACTGGCTTCCCTGTTGTCTGCCCTTTGCCCTCAGTTGACTGGCCTTGCTGGTACTTGTTCCCAGAAGATCTTGAATGGTTTGTAAATGTGGTTCTCTTTTAAAGACCTCTTTCTTCCCCTTCCAATTCACTTGGATGCATCTGTTTTGAAAATGCTGTTGAATTAGCACCTTTTAATAGGAACATACACATTTTCCCTTCTTGCTCTGGGAGGGATTTTTCTTTGGGTGAAACTGGGTCACTTCAACACACAGGCCACAATTGTATTTTATGTATTTTCTGGTCCAATGGATATGCTCTCTGAATGTGTTCTTGGATTTATTTCCAGCCAAATGATTTCTAATGAGGTGGGGAGGAGAAGGAAAAAGCAAAGAAGAGTTCATAAAGCATACAAATGCAAATATATCAAGAGCCGCTAAGGAAGGTATTTTTATTAATATTCATCCTGTGGGAGATTTTGCCTTTGGGAATTGAGCCCCAATTGATGCAACAAAGGATTATTTTGGTCAAAACCTGGGCACAAGCAATTTGCAGAGGAATTGAGTTAGCAACCACTGGAGGGCTATAAAGCAATAGGTCAACAGTTACATGAAGTCGTTTCTATAGCATTTTAGAAATGAATGCATTGGTATTGATGATGCCACATCATTTTTAAGCTTATGATATTTCTGATTTAGCCTTGTTCAGCCCCTGGAAGTCATGACTGATGCAAGCTATAAGGCTAGATTCTTGCTTAAAATCATGCCTGTGAAAAGTTTGGTTGGGCCTAATTTGCAGCTTTGGGGTACTGAAGTGCGTCTGAAGTCTCAGGTAGTATTAATGAAGAGATAATTCTCATTGTTTCAGCCTGGTATCTCAGTTGTGAAAAGATAAAAACCCTTTCCCTGTTTTCAGGAGGTAACTCCCTGTTATTCATGCTTAATTACTGCAAGTTGCATGATTGTCAATGGACTTTCCAAAGACTTCACCTAGTGCCAAGCATAAAAGTCTCTCTGCCAATGGATAGAAATTGTTGTGCCACTTTCATGGCTGAAGCTGGCAATAAGACTTTGACAGAAGCAATTGCAGGATTGTAAAGAGTCCAGAGTCACTGAGGTCGAGGAAGGAAATAAAAGGGAAATAAAAGAAAGGGCTATCTGTAGACCATCCAGAGTAAAAAACCAGGAAGATCCAAGTATACAGATTCTGTATCATGGCAAAGTCAAGGTTAAGCAACAGAACCAAAGTTATTGGATGTTGAAGCAATGAAGAACTTGGTGGTGTAGATCCCTATATATATACACTGAGGCTTGAGACATTCCTTGCTGTCACAGTCATGGTAACTCACAAGGCTATGGTCTTGAGAAGGCTCTGCTTCAGGTGGGCACTATGCCTCATGGCCTATATTTTCAAGCACCGTTTTTCATTATGACTTGGGGGAGGCTAGACAACTTCACCACAACTTGACATTTCTCATTCACAGTTCAGAAGTTGCAAGCCTACAGGTTCATCCTAGACTCAATACTCTGTGCAGTTTCTCCTCTTTTTCAGTGAAGGAATCCTTAGGGCAGGTATAATTTTAGGAAAATTTGATGTTTGTGCTCCATGATAGAGCAGTGTCTGTGGGTCAGTAGCAGAACACTTATTTTGGTGTAAAAGGTACTGGCTCAGTCCCTAATATCTCCAAGTCAGATTGGAAAAGTTTAATTTGCAATATACTGGTGTAGGCTTTCATGACTGGTGTTTGTTGGACAGTGTTGGACTTCAGGGTTGTGACAGTGGACAACAGATTTCCTGATGTTTCACCAGCAACTGTGGCTGGCATCTTCAGAGGCAAGGTGGTCTGCTATGCAGAGCTCAGACAACTGGACAGGGACTGACTGGATTCCTGTCTTTACAGCCAGGTGTCCTGACTGCTGATTGGTCTTTAGCTGAGCTAGTTTCTGATTGATGCAGGTTGGTGAGGGCTGGTCCCTGATTGGTTCTTTGTTTGTGCCCAATCCTGATTGGTCGTTTTGGTGGTGTTGGTTCCTGATCAGTCCTTTGTTCAGTCTGACTTCTGATTGGTCATTTTAGTTTGCAACTTTGAAGACTGCTGAAACTCAGCTTAGAACCCAACCTGGTGCCCTTTAGATGAGCTGAATTTCATTCCCCACAATTTCTCATCCACTGGCCATGACAGCTCAAGATTATGGGAGCTGAAGTTCAACATATATTACTTATGATTCCTAATTCATAACCTAAGTAATTCTACTTAGCTTATGACCTGGTCAGTCCAAGGCATACCACTGCCTGAGGCAAAGCAGCAACTAACATCCCCAGTACACTCTCTGTATAAATCAAGGTTCAGGTTACCAATCTGCATGTGTTCCTCAAGTCAGAGCTCTCTGTACAGTCCCAGTTTGCTTACGTGACACTTAAGCAGTAAAAAGAAGTAGTGACTCCCCACGTCAGTTCAGTACCAGATTCCATGTCCTGTGAATTAGGTTCCATTATATTTTATAGAACATTTGGGTCTTTAAAAATTCAGTCTCTCTTACCACAGCACTTTATTCAACATTTAAAAGGTGCTGCATAAAATACATATTCCTCCTCATTGGATGGAAGGGTAGGCAAGGGAATTTCAATGTTTGTCTACTTATATCCTGCGTTTCAACCATGCAGTTCCCACAACAGAAGGATATGGCCCTATCTTTCCTCCAAGAGGCCCCTTTGTAATATTCTCACATACTGTAATATCTTTAGTTAATTGGGTTCAAAATGTATTAGCTTAGACATCTCTCCTGTTATTACTGCATCAATTCAAAAATTGCAGTCTACATTATTTCTTGAAAATGGCATTTTAATCCTTTTTTCTCATGCCAGATTGAGAATGCTATAGGGTAAACCACATTTTATAACTGATTTTACAAAACAGTTATATGATGGATTTGAATAGATGCTGGGATTTTTCCTTTAGATCAGTTATGATAACAATGAGTTTTTATCATTCCTATGTTAAAGAATAAATATTATTTGTTGCTGCCACTGGCTGCATTTACAACATCATTAACATCTTAATTTGGCCGGTGGTGTTTTCAGCTTCAGACACCTAAGTTATTAGAAGTGATCACTAAATCTTATGAGACATACCCTGTAATTAGTCTGTATAAATACTTGTTATTGATAAATCAATTTGACATGCAAATTTAAAATACAGAATAGAATAAGGAATTGGAAATCTTAACATCCATATAAAACACTTCAGTAGATCTAAGAGTATAGCTTATTCAACAAAAATAATGCTTCAAACTTACTGGACCCCCTTTGTGTTTATTTAAAAGAGGTATGTAAATGTTTGTGTTGTTGGAGATGCAATCAGAATTACACATCATTAAAATGTATGTTTTTGCAAATTCCTAAAGTTGTTACCTTCAGCAAAGGATCGTTACCTTGCCTTGGTGCTGGAGCTTCAGTACCTCAATGATGCCATGAGCTAAACCATGAAGGACCACCCAAGACGGGAAGGTCATGACAGAGAGGTCAGACTAAATGTGATCCCTGGGGAAGGTAATGATCCCTGGGGAAGGTAATGGCAACCCACCCCAGTATTCTTGCCGTGAAAATTCAATGGATCAGTACAACCAGAGATATGTCAGTATACCATTGGAAGATGAGACCCCCAGGTCAGAAGATGGTCAAAATGCTACTGGGGAGGAACAGAGGATGAGTTCAACTAGCCCCAGATGTGATGACGCAGCTAGCTCGAAGCCGAAAGGACGGCTAGCGGCCGACGGTGCTGGTGGTGAACGGCAAATCCGATGTTCTAAGGATCAACACACCATTGGAACCTGGAATGTAAGATCTATGAGCCAGGGCAAATTGGATGTGGTTATTGGTGAGATGTCAAGATTAAAGATAGACATTTTGGGCATCAGTGAACTGAAATGGACTGGAATGGGCCACTTCACATCAGATGACCACCAGATCTACTACTGTGGACAAGAGGACCACAGAAGAAATGGAGTAGCCTTCATAATTACTAGTAAAGTGGCTAAAGCAGTGCTTGGATACAATCCAAAAAACGACAGAATGATCTCAATTCGAATTCAGGGCAAGCCATCTAACGTCACAGTGATCCAAATATACGCCCCAACCACAGATGCTGAAGAAGCTGAAGTAGAGCAGTTCTATGAGGATCTGCAGCACCTACTGGACAACACGCCTAAAAGAGATGTTATTTTCATCACGGGAGACTGGAATGCTAAGGTGGGCAGTCAAATGACACCTGGAATTACAGGTAAGCATGGCCTGGGAGAACAAAACGAAGCAGGACATAGGCTGATAGAATTTTGCCAAGACAACTCACTCTGCATAACAAACACTCTCTTCCAACAACCTAAGAGACGGCTTTATACATGGACTTCCCCAGATGGAGAACACCGAAATCAGATTGACTACATCCTTTGCAGCCAAAGGTGGCGGACATCTATACAGTCGGTAAAAACAAGACCTGGAGCTGATTGTAGTTCCGATCACGAACTTCTTCTTGCACAATTTAGGATCAGACTAAAGAGATTAGGGAAGACCCACAGATCAGCTAGATATGAGCTCACTAATATTCCTAAGGAATATGCAGTGGAGGTGAAGAATAGATTTAAGGGACTGGACTTAGTAGATAGGGTCCTGGAAGAACTATGGACAGAAGTTCGCAACATTGTTCAGGAGGCAGCAACAAAATACATCCCAAAGAAAGAGAAAACCAAGAAGGCAAAATGGCTGTCTGCTGAGACACTAGAAGTAGCCCAAGAAAGAAGGAAAGCAAAAGGCAGCAGTGATAGGGGGAGATATACCCAATTAAATGCAAAATTCCAGAGGTCAGCCAGAAGAGATAAGGAATTATTTTTAAACAAGCAATGCGCGGAGGTGGAAGAAGACAATAGAATAGGAAGGACAAGAGACCTCTTCCAGAAAATTAGAAACATCAGAGGTAAATTCCAGGCCAAAATGGGTATGATCAAAAACAAAGATGGCAAGGAAGAAGAGATCAAGAAAAGGTGGCAAGAATATACAGAAGACCTGTATAGGAAGGATAACAATATCGGGGATAGGTTTGATGGTGTGGTCAGTGAGCTAGAGCCAGACATCCTGAGGAGTGAGGTTGAATGGGCCTTAAGAAGCATTGCTAATCACAAGGCAGCAGGAGACAACAGCATCCCAGCTGAACTGTTCAAAATCTTGCAAGATGATGCTGTCAAGGTAATGCATGCTATATGCCAGCAAATTTGGGAAACACAAGAATGGCCATCAGACTGGAAAAAATCAACTTATATCCCCATACCAAAAAAGGGAAACACTAAAGAATGTTCAAACTATCGAACAGTGGCACTCATTTCACATGCCAGTAAGGTAATGCTCAAGATCCTGCAAGGTAGACTTCAGCAATTCATGGAGCGAGAATTGCCAGATGTACAAGCTGGGTTTAGAAAAGGCAGGGGAACTAGGGACCAAGTTGCCAATATCCGCTGGATAATGGAAAAAGCCAGGGAGTTTCAGAAAAACATCTATTTCTGTTTTATTGACTATTCTAAAGCCTTTGACTGTATGCACCATAACAAATTGTGGCAAGTTCTTAGTGGTATGGGGATACCAAGTCATCTTGTCTGCCCCCTGACGAATCTGTAGAACGACCAAGTAGCAACAGTAAGAACAGACCACGGAACAACGGACTGGTTTAAGATTGGGCAAGGAGTACGGCAGGGCTGTGTACTCTCACCCTACCTATTCAACTTGTATGCAGAACACATCATGCGACATGCTGGGCTTGAGGAATCCAAGGCTGGAGTTAAAATCTCTGGAAGAAACATTAACAATCTCAGATATGCAGATGATACCACTTTGATGGCTGAAAGCGAAGAGGAACTGAGGAGCCTTATGATGAAAGAAGAAAGTGCAAAAGCTGGCTTGCAGCTAAACCTCAGAAACACCAAGATTATGGCAACCAGCGTGATTGATAACTGGCAAATAGAGGGAGAAAATGTAGAAGCAGTGAAAGACTTTGTATTTCTAGGTGCGAAGATTACTGCAGATGCTGACTGCAGTCAGGAAATCAGAAGATGCTTAATCCTTGGAAGAAGAGCAATGACAAATCTCGATAAAATAGTTAAGAGCAGAGACATCACACTGACAACAAAGGTCCACATAGTTAAAGCAATGGTGTTCCCTGTAGTAACATATGGCTGCGAGA
Source organism: Candoia aspera (assembly GCF_035149785.1). Lineage (NCBI taxonomy): Eukaryota > Metazoa > Chordata > Lepidosauria > Squamata > Candoiidae > Candoia > Candoia aspera. Next base: position 63,091,669 of record NC_086154.1, on the reverse strand, counting down.
GCTGGACCATAAGGAAGGCTGAGAGAAGGAAGATTGATGCTTTGGAACTGTGGTGTTGGAGGAAAATTCTGAGAGTGCCTTGGACTGCAAGAAGATCAAACCAGTCCATCCTCCAGGAAATCAAGCCAGACTGCTCACTTGAGGGAACGATATTAAAGTCCAAACTGAAATACTTTGGCCACAAAATGAGAAGACAGGACACCCTGGAGAAGGTGCTGATGCTGGGGAGAGCGGAGGGCAAAAGGAAGAGGGGCCGACCAAGGGCAAGGCGGATGGATGATATTCTAGAGGTGACGGAGTCGTCCCTGGGGGAGCTGGGGGTGTTGACGACCGACAGGAAGCTCTGGCGTGGGCTAGTCCATGAAATCATGAAGAGTCGGAAGCGACTAAACGAATAAACAGCAACAACAAAGTTGTTAGGTTATGGGAACAAGTAATTACACATAATAATTTTTTATCTGAGACAGAGTTTACTATTTTCAGATGTCAATATTCTTTTAAGACTGGGAATGGTCTAGTGGTGAAGGCTGCAGGCTAGAAACCAGGAGTCTGTGAGTTCTAGTCCCACCTTAGGCATGAAAGCCGGCTGGATGACTTTGGGCCAGTCACTCTCTCTCAGCCCAACTCACTCACAGGGTTGTGGCTGTAGGGAAAATAGGAGGAGGAAGGAATATTAGGTATGTTGAGTTATTATTATAACTCCCTTGAGTTATTTATAAAAGTAATAAAGGTGGGATAAAAAATCTAAAAAAAAAATCTAAAAGAATGTGAATGGAAGAGTTTAGTCAGATTTACACTTCAAATGGATTTGATTCAAATTGATAAAAAGTTGGTGTGCATGAAAAACAAAACTGTTTTGAATTTGAATTTAATGGGACTCAATTTGTTTGATGCATCAAACTGATTCATCAGTTTGATTTGAAGTGATAACCCAACCAAATTATATTCAAATCCAGGCTTTGCACAGTCCTAATAGACAGTCCTAGGGACGCGGTGGCACTGCGGGTTAAACTGCTGAGCTGTCGATCGGAAGGTCGGCGGTTCGAAACCGCGCGGCGGGGTGAGCTCCCGTTGCTCGTCCCAGCTCCTGCACACCAAGCAGTTCGAAAACATGCAAATGTGAGTAGATTAATTGGTACCGCTTCGGCGGGAAGGTAACGGCGTTCCATGAGTCATGCTGGCCACATGACCCGGAAGTGTCCTATGGACAACGCCGGCTCCAAGGCTTTGAAACGGAGATGAGCACCGCCCCCTAGAGTCGGACACGACTGGACTTTACGTCAAGGGAAACCTTTACCTTTAATAGACAGTCCTAATAGACGGTGAGTGGTGAATCTTTCAGTGTTTTCCATTTCATTTATGAATATGCTGTTCCAATCCTGCAGGCTTTTGATCCAGAACTGGGGTGGGGGGCAGGGTAGGGGGTGGAAAAAGGAAAAGTGAGTAATGAGAAAGAACTGTAAAATTAGGGTGCTAGAAATTGATTATGAGATTTAAAAACATATTTGTTTCAAACATGCTGAAACGTTAGAGGCCTTTGACCAAATTAATTGGAATTGTAAGGACAAAGATCAGAAAGTCTTCCTTCACATGGAGGAGATTGCAAATACCCCTAAGCATGTCAGCTCTTTAAAAAAGCATTTCACAGACCTACTGAATAAGGACCTATTGAACAGTGATTACAACACAATAGCCATGTGATTAATCTTTGCTTATTAGCAACCAGTACCTCTATCCTCCTTTGCCTAGGAGTTTCATCAGGATTTCTATTGGGCTACTACTAGAAACAAAATGTAGAATTTAGTTGGCTTTACTTTGATCTAGAAGCACAAATCTCGATGCCAGCAAAATCTCTTCTTTCTCTGGCCGTCATGATCACCGTTGAGATGCTTGTGACATCGCAACGGCTCGCATGACAATACAGGGAAATGGTTCCCTGGTGGATTAAGGCAAAGGCAACTATGAAACACAAAGGAAAGCAACAGGTGCAGGAAACTAAGTAACAACCGAGACCAGCGGTGCGGAAGACAGCGATACAAAGTTGCCAACAAGCAATTGACTAAACAACAAGAGAGGCGTGCCCGAGCTGTCAAAGATTAAGAGCCTGATCGCCCAGCAATGGATCATTACCATTCAGGAAGGCGATCGAGGTGACACCCGGGGCGCAGGGGGGCTTAACGACCTCTCACCTGACAGGGACGGAACCAGTGGGACTCGTGGGACGCACCTGGAATAAGGTGGGGTGGAGCGCTGACCGGCGCGGGCTATTTAAATCCCGTTCCGGCGCGCTCCCCTCACTCTCAGCTTTTCAAAGGGCATGCACTCTGTTCCTCAGTAAAGCCAGAACCTAAGCCTATGCTAGCGTCTGTGTCTTTACTGGATCGCAGGCAGAGCCTGACACTGGCCTGGCCCTATCCTTCCCTTCCTTGGCTCTATTTTTCCTGCCTTAGGGGTAGTCTGGAATTCTCTGGATAGTTCCTAAAATGCTGTATTCTAAAGATCTAGTTCTGTGAAGAGTTTAACCCATTCTCAATTATTAATAATCCTATTAAACCCATTTTAAGGGTCAGGTAAAGCCTGTCAGAGTAAAAGTAATAGGCCTGCCTCTAAGGAGGAAGTCTAGCAACCGAATGGACAGAAAGGCAGGGCTATGAGACACACGTAAAGAAAAACCTTAAGCGGCAGGTCAGTTCTTACTAATGGAACAAACATGGGAGACTGATGGGTTAGTTGCCAGGCTGTTCACTGAACTCTGACTAGAATCCGATTGCAATTAGTAATGCCGTAATTGCCCGCTATATACTTCAGTGAAGTGATATTCATGAAACAATTCCAGAGGGCCTGATGTTTTTGGTGAGAAGTTGTGAAGCAGTTGCTTTTATTTTGCTGCAGTTGGACATTGTGTTAATTGCCATTCTATTTTTCTAACCTGCACACATGTAACTATTGATGTAGCAGGTACTGGCTGGGCCTTTCTAGCTGCTATCGGGCATTGATGGGTGATAGGAAAATGTTCTGATTTATACTGTAACTGCTGTAAAGAAGACCAGAAGCCACTCCTTTCTATCTTTTTTTCTTTTTCTTTTTCTTTTTCTTTTTCTTTTTCTTTTTCTTTTTCTTTTTCTTTTTCTTTCTTTTCTTTCTTTTCTTTCTTTTTTTTCTTTCCTATTTACTTATCACTTTTCTGCTACTTTTCTTTATTTCTTTTTCATTTAAATTTGCATTGTTTTTACTCTGTAAAAAGCTTGTTTAATAAAAATTAATTAAAAGAAAAAGGAAAACTTTCTGATCTGGTTTAAACTGGAAGTGAAACCGCCCACTCACTTTTTACTTTATCCATACACTTTCCTTCATTTTAATCTACTTCATGTTTAAACATAATACATTTGGGCTTCAAAGATTAGGATGACCACTAGATGGGAGCAAAGAGATACAGAAAATGCTTGACTCTTGCATGCCATCTAGCAGTCATTTAGGTCTTTGCATCTACTCATCCTCCATTCCTTTGTCCTCTATAGGTAAAGCATTGATTAGATTGTCTTCCATGTTTTATGATAAATGAAGTTGAAGGTTGATGTCAGACTTCCCAAATCTGGTGTCCTTGATGAGTTCATTTACACCTCCAAGAATTGCCACCAAATATGGCTGGGAATTCTAGGGAAGGCAACTAGTAACTCTCAGGTGGCCTAGGGCAGAGTTCAAGTAGCAGTAAGCACATTGAACCCAATTCAGTGTCCATAGCTTGATTCCAGAGACAGCCTGCCAAGAGGAATTGTTCCAGGAGGCCAAAAGATCAGGTTCACAAGATAAAATCAAAGGCTGGTAGATCACCAGCTCTGGCCAATAGCCACTGATGACATTGCTCCTGGAACTACCAGATTCCAGTTAGCAGCATTTCGAGAAGTGCCTGTCTTCCTTGTGAGACAGGCCCTACAACTGAATAAGTTGTAAGTAAGTGGGAGTAAATATAAGAATGCAGTTTCTTAATCATAAACTACATCTCTAGGCTTGAACTCTTAAATGCCCACATTCTCTGAGTCAGGGAGCACTTTGCCTACAACATTTAAATAAGTCCTGCATCACCAGAATTTCTAGCACTGGGTCGAGGCTGTGTAGATTTAGCTCCCAATCTATAGGCTCGGACAAGAATTCTTCTGTGGGTAGACATAGGGAATTGTAGACCAACACATTTGGAAGGTACCAGATTCATGAAGTCTGATTTACATGAAAATATCATTGGATGTCAGTTTAGTTAACTGGATAATGCACGGCTATAGTCCAAAGTATGTTGTGGCCAGAATAGTTCATAATGAGATGAAGTAAGTGAGCAGGCTGGCTGGCTGAGGCTGAGGTTTAAAAATGCATGAGCAGCCATAATTCAGTTTCAGCATTCAAAATTCTTAGGACTGGGAAGAAAGAAAGCTGTGGGCTCCAGCACAGAGCTGCTAGATACTGCAAACTGCAGAATCAGTGAAACGGAAGTGAAGTGAAAATAAGCCACTTTATGTTTACCAAATCAGGGTATGCTTACAGTCTCTTTTCTGCATCAGGAAATGGCCCCTAAGGGTGGTCTATCTGGAAATATGGTAAGGTAGATGGGCATACTAGTTCAGGAAGACCGTGTCGAATTGTAATGCTAACTATTCATTTTCCAACTTTTGCATTTGCAGAATCTATCCAGATGAATGTCAGCTTATATGGTTGCCATGATTTCTGCAGAACTAAGGAAAGGCCATAAAAACAGCCTTCAAATTCCCCCTTCTTTGCAGTGGAAATACCCCATGGCATTTCATATATGACTCACTGGCTGTTGTTTGGAAGAGATTTCTCAGCCTTTGTGCACCCTGTAACTTATAATATGCCCCAAAGCTATCAGCCACAATCATCTTTGTTGCCCATTAGCCAAATTCTCCAGAAAGCACCTTTTGATGCCCTCCAATGCTTGCTCTCCAGAATGGATAGGATGGTTCCCTCTTCCCATAAAATCTTTAAAACTTCATTTTGCACTGAGATTTATGAACAACGTCACAAAAGCAAGTGGTCCTCATAAATTAAGTAATACAATTTCTTGAGTTTCACTTTGTATTTATAAGATAGCTTGTCTCTCGTCATGAAAAAGATTTTTGGATTTGATGTTACCTTCTGGTTCTTCCTTATATTTTCCCCACGCAGCACAGCAATTATAGATTTCCCCTCAAGTTCTATCCATTCCCGTCCTTGTGAAAATTATCCTGGGGGATAATGTGCAAATCCATACAAAAGCTGGTTTTTATGTAGTACTGATTCAGGCGCTGCAATACATACAGAATGAGAACTAAAAGGCAACTCATGTTGACAACTATTTCCCTAGACCTCTGTAAAATATTCTGCCAAGTCTGCAGAAGTGCAGACAAGTTTGGGCAGTTCTAAGATAGAAAACCAGATTCATTTAGCATTTGTTCCTGATGTAAGTAAAACAAGAGAGGATAGATGTTTTTATAGACACTTGACTAAAGGAACCAATGGAACTAATTTTTCTTCAGATATTTTCCAAACATTTAAGCATTGTTCTTCGTTACTATCTTTAACAAATGGTATATGGCTACAGAAGAATAATACCATAAAATATGAAGACAATAATTTCTTGGTGGGATTTCAGGTAATGTCCAGTAGTTGACTGGAATGATATATTCTCCAGTTTGTAGTTATAGTTGCTTCCCAGGACTGCTGTTCCCAGACTCAGCACAAATCCCCATCTCAGCAAGGATCAGGTCAATTCAGAGTAGATTTAATTTACTCCACATGGATGGGTGGCTCTAATCTGCTTGGTTCCCAATTTAAAAATGGGTGTGGTGCTCCATCTCCAATGTGTTGTTCAGGGTCTGTGGAATACATCAAAAGGGGCTTTTTAAAAATTCCTTTTGCCATTCTTAGTGAATAAATATCATGTCTGAAGAGACCTAGGGTTAACTAGAGGTAGCTGAAATATGTTCTCACACTGTGAGAAAAAAAAATGTGCACGTGCCACTTGGTGATAGCTATCGGAACAAATCCTTTAATTTTACATAAACCAGAGAGGTGAGTGCTTAACATAAACAGACAAAAATACTGTTCCTTGCACTTTGGGCCTAGCATTCAAGTAAACACAGGATCCTGAGTCCCTGAGGCTTGGTAGGTATAAGGCAAGTAGCGTAAAAGATGCCTTTGACTCTACCTGTAAGCTGCTCAAAGGGTCTAACTGGCGCTTTGAGATCAGAAGAGCTGTTTTTCTTTTTGCTATTACTATACTAGGAACACAGCATCCCTGCATCTTTAGACATGGCTTTTGAAAGGGATGGTTCTACATGGACAAACCCCGTATCTAAAGTGCAGGCACCAAAGCTAGAAGAATGAACTTTGGTTTACCAAAGCAGCCTCTTTCTTCAGGTCCTCATATCTGTGAAGCAGGCAGGTCTATCTGAAGGCCATGGAAATACATCAATGGACTTAGGTAACAGCACAGGAGCATAAGAATAGTCCTGCTGGATCAGAGCAAGGCTTATGTTAGTCCAGCGTTTTGTTACTTACGGTGGCCACCCGGATCCCTTTGGGAAGCTTGCAAGCAATAAGTGGAGACATATCCCTCTTCATTGGTCTCCTGGAACTGGTGTTTTGAAGTAGGCTGGCCCCAACTCAGAGGTGAACGCCCTTGATAGAACTGCCTTCCATGAATTTGTCCAATTCCATTTTAAAGCCTCCACATTTGTGACCATTGCCATGTTTTGCATTAATGAATTCCATAGCTTAATAATTGGCTTGAGAAAACACATTTGAAACCCAAAAGTGAGAGTCTCATTTTTTTGTGTCTTCCACCTACCATTTTTTCTTGCACAACCTCATATTGTGTACCATCTAACACTCAATTGTGGCAGGCCTTCTTAGAAATGGTTGCCTAGCAATGTGAAATGCCAAGTAAGGCTACACAAGGAAGAAATTTTCCTGTTTCAGCCTTGAACTGGGGAAATATGAGACCAGATGAGATCACCCAATTATAAGAGGAAGTTCAGTTTGTTGGCTTTTTCATTAAAAACTAGGTTCCTTGCACTATGTCTTTAGCTGCACATTTAGAGCAAGATAAATGTCTCTTAAAATGAAATCCATCATATTCTGCAAGTGACATCTACAGAGGGATGAGAAAAGAAAATCAGATGCAAAGGAGCAGATAATATACTTCATTGTAATTGTTTGATACAACTTGAAATAATTAGAAATACAGTAGATCAATACACATGAATATTAGAAGAGATCATGCATGCCTCTACTAGCACCTCTGTCCAGCTCAGAACGGATCAAAGGCCTGAAAATAATTATCCCCAGAAGATGGTTCATTTAAGAGTGATTGCAGAATGATATAAATACTACAATCACTTAGGCATCACCTACTTCTGGAATGGGAGTGAAGTGTAATGCAGGCACTGAAGTGGACAATGTGAAGAAAGATTTTTGACATCACATTGTTGCAAGAGAATACAATGCTTATCATTACTAATTTAAAATAAGACCCTCACCAAAAGACCAACTGTAATTTAAATTAGTAATAAAATAAAAAGAAAACAAGGGACACTCGGAGAGTGTTGAAGAGAACTGGGAAGTTCTACTTCCAATGCTCTATCAGCTGCAAAGAAACAGGCAAATTTCTTGCTGCCTCTCAGCTTTAAATCCATCATCAGGATTTTCATATATGATCTCTAATGTAAGGCTTTGTTTTATGAATGATTGAGATTAATGTTAAGTGCAATTAATTTTCCTAGCTTTTCCTGCTTTGGTATCATACAGGGGTGCATGCAGCAATGACACTTTCTTCTTTTGGGATTAGTTTTATGATGATCCCAGCCAATATATAGTCATTTGGAATTTGAAATACAGTGATAACACTGAAAGAAAGGAAGTGTTTTGATGAATTGCATGTCATCTCACCCACCTAAGATCACACAGTGACATCTTGGGCATCATGGTACTGGACAATTATTTTTAGCTACATGATGACATCATTAAGGACATTGGAAGCTAAATACAAATTTGTTATAAGGAACATTAATAAAATCTTCTCAGAAGGCAAATATATTCAATACTGGTGCAAATGTCAGGAAAAGTAAATATTTTCAGGTGATTTCCAGATATGAGAGCTGCAACCATAACCGCTGAGAAACTGGAACATTTCTTGTGCATGATGTAGACAGAAGCTCCTCTTCTGGGGTTCTGATATATAAAAGGGGATGCCACCTAGTTAGTATGTGACATAGAAAGGACTTCATACAAGCAGCTTTGGACAGAAGCATTTAAAAATACTCCAATATGCTTTTATTTTTTTTACTAGTTACTGGTGCAGTAGCATCTCTTAGATGAAACCACTGCAAAATGCTATTTCCCAGTATTGTCTCTGTGCTTCTCACAAAATGATCAGAGATGCTGAAAAAGGCATATATAATAGATAATCCCATTACTGGTATGTTAATAGATCATGTAGCAGCCAGCCAGAATCCTCAGTTTTAAAAGATGCTTGTCAAATGATTTGTTTGCAATTAGAAGTCCATTCTTGGAGTGGCTCCTGACTTGTCAGCAGTCAGTGTATATAACCGAGACACTAACTTCAATCCCAGAGACACCAGGCACAACCTAAAAGCCAAAGGTTCATAAAGTTAGTCCACATTCAACAGCTGACAGATTTCCAGTCTACCCAATCTTCAGCTTAGTGCTGTGGTACCTAAGACTGATTCATCCTTCTCCCACCTTTCTGTCTGACTGCCCTGAATTAGGGCCATGTGGACATATTCCAATCCAGATCTAGGTTAAGGATTTTTCAACCCATTTCTCCTGTTTTATATAGAGGGAGGCCTGTATTAAGACAGGTAACAGACCATTTCAAGAAAAAATGGCATGTTAATCTGCGGGAATGAGAATAATGGTGACTGTGGGCCTGACCCAGCTAAGTAATCTCTGGCCTGACCCAGCTGCTCTTGACAATTCTCATTCAGTCTGTAAACTTCTCTTTCTAGGAAGAATTGAGAGGGTATTTGGGGTCCACCTATGGAGCGTCCTAGAAGAAGTGGATTATCTGGATTATTTTCACTCAGGGTTAAGGCCAAGGCATAGGATAGAGATGTATTGGATGCTCCTGTGGATGGCATTTGTCAGAACCTGGACTGGGGAATTATTAAGATTATGATTGCGATTATTAGGAATTTGGTTTATATGGCTGTACATCTCACTGTAGCAACTCTGAGTGGCTAACAACGTATTTATTTATTTATTTATTTATCCAATTTGTCCCCGCCCATCTCTTCCCGTCAGGGGACTCTGGGCAGTTTACAATAATCAATTAAAACAACAATAATACAATGAATAAAATACACAATATGAAATTACAGCAACAAATAATATAAATAAGAATAAAAAAATAAAAAGTCCAAGTGGCAGAAGAATCTAAAACAGTCCAAGTATGGGGGAGTGGTCTGTAGCAGCCATCCCCATGTAGATCTATTCCCCTCTCCGCCCCAAGCGAGGCGGCAGAGCCAGGTCTTCAGACTCCGCTGAAAGGCCAGGAGCGATGGGGCCAATCCCACCTCCGGGGGCAGCATGTTCCACAGGGCGGGCGCCACTGCAGAGAAGGCCCGCTATATAAAAAATATAATACAAAATAAATATCAAAACAACAGTATATAAATCCTATAAAAACAACAGCGTAAATATCTATAGTAAAATAAAAACACCTCACAAGTCCTTTTTGGTCCATTCAGATCTTGCATTGGCCTTTGAAAGTATTGACCAAAGTGTCCTTCTGGATCATATGTGGGGACGAGATTGATGGCACTATCTGCTGCAGAGGAGGAGAGATTGGGTCAATGGCTACTCCCCTGGGGGGTGATTCAGGAGTCAGTTCTGATTGTCAAATTTACATGAAGCTGTTTGGGAAGGCCATGCATTGGTTCAGGGCACAGCATGATTGGTATGCTGATGATATTCAACTATACGTTGCTACCTCAGGCCATGCAGGAATGCTGTTACATCTTGTCCCAGTGTTTGAAGGTGGTTAAGATCTGGATGGAATGAAACAGACTGAAGCTGAGCCCAAGCACCATGAAGTTACTATGGTGTTGATGTTTTGTCAGCACTGGGGTTTTCTCTTGACAGAGTGGGACTGCCCCTTAAGGATTATTTGTAATTTAGGGAACCTAAACCTAGACTTGTGGCTACTGCTATATGGGCACTGGAAGCCATGACCAGGAGGCCCTTTGCCTAGGTCTGGCTGATGCAGCTTTAACTGGAGTGACTCACACTGTCATCGCTACTTGGCTAAGTTATAGGAATGTGTTGTACTTGGAGCTTCCTTTGAAGACCACTTGGAAGCAACAGTTTGTCTAGAATGCAGAAGCCCAGTTATTGGCTGGTGCTTATTGCCATAAGCACATTACACTGGGTATTCTGGGTACTGCACTAGTTACCCCTTGGCTTCTCGGAGTGATTCAAAGTTCTAGTTTTAAATCATAAAGCCATATATGGCTTGGCACTAAGATAATTTCTGGTCTGTCTTTTCCAACCAGAATTGGCCTATCCTGGAACAAACTACTATTGCTACCCCATTTTCAGGTAGTGAGGGACAGGGACATCCCCAGGGAAGGTAAAAGAAAACCCAAGATGGCAATTGAGACCATGCAATTGAAGTCCTGCCATCTTGACTTTTTGACACTTCTGTTACAGGGGCTAAGGCACCCTTTCTTCATGGCATGCCTGTGCTCTGCAATAGTCTCCCAATGGATATCAGACTTGCTCCCACATTATGTGCTTCCTGAAAGTGATTGAAAACAGAACTCTTTCAGAGAGTTTATGAAGAGTGAGATGATGCCATTGACTGTTGTGATATATATATGTGTGTGTGTGTGTGTGTGCGTATGTATGTGTGTGTATGTATGTATGTATATATATGTATAGTTTAGTTTGAATTTTAATTTACTTACCATCAATGTTTGAGCTGCACTGTTGATGATATTTTTGCTTTACTGCGAATCACAGAGAGTCTGATTGATTGTGGTGGTATACAAATTGAATAAACAAACGAACTGACAAACAGTAGGTGTTGAAGTTGTCTGAAGATTCAACAAATATGTTTTGTTTTGAGAAGATACAGCTCTTTTTACGTGTATATGGAACCTGGTCTGGAGATTTCAGATTATAGGAATACATATTCTATGGTCTTTTTTCTAAATAGCTCTTTAAATAAATAGTCCTTAAAACCCAAACTCGGGCTGTGATATTACCATTTACATCCCGAAGTCCCTGGCACCCAAAGAACAACTTAGCACGTTTAGCTGGTTTCAAAAGAAGTGCATGTTCTGCTCTCTTGATCAGAGCCTGCCTATCTACAAAGCACTTGCCGTCCGAGATCTGTGATCGAACATCATATATATTGCTTTCGACAAAATGGAAGCTATTTAAGAGACAGATTATTCCCCTGGAGGTAATTAACTGGAACAATAACAGAATGATTCTGCTTTCTGTTTAAAACTAGGGATGGGTGCGAAATTGTTCAGTGCACATTTCAGTGTGAACATACTCAATTCACACGTCCCAAATGTGTATTCAAAGAGGAAAGCAATGATGTGCCAAAATCCACACTTTTTCTGATTTTGTGATGTACTTTGCAAGTCAAAAAGTACACACAAAAGTGCTAACAGTGTTCACAAAATTATCATAAAAACTCAGTGGGCAGGGATACATGCCATTATACATACACATGTTGTTGTTTATTCGTTTAGTCGCTTCCGACTCTTCGTGACTTCATGGACCAGCCCACGCCGGAGATTCCTGTCGGTCGTCAACACCCCCAGCTCCCCCAGGGACAAGTCTGTCACCTCTAGAATATCATCTATCCACCTTGTCCTTGGTTGGCCCCTCTTCCTTTTGCCCTCCGCTCTCCCTAGCATCAGCACCTTCTCCAGGGTGTCCTGTCTTCTCATTATGTGGCCAAAGTATTTCAGTTTGGCCTTTAATATCATTCCCTCAAGTGAGCAGACTGGCTTTATTTCCTGGAGGATGGACTGGTTGGATCTTCTTGCAGTCCAAGGCACTCTCAGAATTTTCCTCCAACACCACAGTTCCAAAGCATCTATCTTCCTTCTCTCAGCCTTCCTTATGGTCCAGCTCTCGCAGCCATATGTTACTACGGGGAACACCATTGCTTTAACTATGTGGGCCTTTGTTGTCAGTGTGATGTCTCTGCTCTTAACTATTTTATTGAGATTGGTCATTGCTCTTCTCCCAAGGATTAAGCGTCTTCTGATTTCCTGACTGCAGTCAGCATCTGCAGTAATCTTCGCACCTAGAAATACAAAGTCTTTCACTGCTTCTACATTTTCTCCCTCTATTTGCCAGTTATCAATCACGCTGGTTGCCATAATCTTGGTGTTTCTGAGGTTTAGCTGCAAGCCAGCTTTTGCACTTTCTTCTTTCATCATAAGGCTCCTCAGTTCCTCTTCGCTTTCAGCCATCAAAGTGGTATCATCTGCATATCTGAGATTGTTAATGTTTCTTCCAGAGATTTTAACTCCAGCCTTGGATTCCTCAAGCCCAGCATGTTGCATGATGTGTTCTGCGTACAAGTTGAATAGGTAGGGTGAGAGTATACAGCCCTGCCGTACTCCTTGCCCAATCTTAAACCAGTCCGTTGTTCCGTGGTCTGTTCTTACTGTTGCTGCTTGGTCGTTCTACAGATTCATCAGGAGGCAGACAAGATGACTTGGTATCCCCATACCACTAAGAACTTGCCACAATTTGTTATGGTGCACACAGTCAAAGGCTTTAGAATAGTCAATAAAACAGAAATAGATGTTTTTCTGAAACTCCCTGGCTTTTTCCATTATCCATCGGATATTGGCAATTTGGTCCCTAGTTCCTCTGCCTTTTCTAAACCCAGCTTGTATATCTGGCAATTCTCGCTCCATGAACTGCTGAAGTCTACCTTGAAGGATCTTGAGCATTACCTTACTGGCATGTGAAATGAGTGCCACTGTTCGATAGTTTGAACATTCTTTAGTGTTTCCCTTTTTTGGTATGGGGATATAAGTTGATTTTTTCCAATCTGATGGCCATTCTTGTGTTTTCCAAATTTGCTGGCATATAGCATGCATTGCCTTGACAGCATCATCTTGCAAGATTTTGAACGGTTCAGCTGGGATGCCGTCGTCTCCTGCTGCCTTGTTATTAGCAATGCTTCTTAAGGCCCACTCAACCTCACTCTTCAGGATGTCTGGCTCTAGCTCACTGACCACACCGTCAAAGCTATCCCCGATATTGTTATCCTTCCTATACAGGTCTTCTGTATATTCTTGCCACCTTTTCTTGATCTCCACTTCTTCTGTTAGGTCCTTGCCATCTTTGTTTTTGATCATACCCTTTTTTGCCTGGAATTTACCTCTGATGTATCTAATTTTCTGGAAGAGGTCTCTTGTCCTTCCTATTCTATTGTCTTCTTCCACTCCCGTGCATTGCTTGTTTAAAAATAATTCCTGCTTCATTTTGTTCTCCCAGGCCATGCTTACCTGTAATTCCAGGTGTCATTTGACTGCCCACTTTAGCATTCCAGTCTCCTGTGATGAAAATAACATCTCTTTTAGGCGTGTTGTCCAGTAGGTGCTGCAGATCCTCATAGAACTGCTCTGCTTCAGCTTCTTCAGCATTTGTGGTTGGGGCGTATATTTGGATCACTGTGATGTTAGATGGCTTGCCCTGAATTCGAATTGAGATCATTCTATCGTTTTTTGGATTGTATCCGAGCACTGCTTTAGCCACTTTACTATTAATTATGAAGGCTACTCCATTTCTTCTGTGGTCCTCTTGTCCACAGTAGTAGATCTGGTGGTCATCTGATGTGAAGTGGCCCATTCCAGTCCATTTCAGTTCACTGACGCCCAAAATGTCTACCTTTAATCTTGACATCTCACCAATAACCACATCCAATTTGCCCTGGCTCATAGATCTTACATTCCAGGTTCCAATGGTGTGTTGATCCTTAGAACATCGGATTCGCCATTCACCACCAGCACCGTCGGCTGCTAGCCGTCCTTTCGGCTTTGAGCTAGCTGCGTCATCACGTCTGGGTCTAGTTGAACTCATCCTCTGTTCCTCCCCAGTAGCATTTTGACCATCTTCTGACCTGGGGGTCTCATCTTCCGATGGTATACCAACATATCTCTGGTTGTACTGATCCATTGAGTTTTCACGGCAAGAATACTGGGGTGGGTTACCATTACCTTCCCCAGGGATCGCATTTAGTCTGACCTCTCTGTCATGACCTTCCCGTCTTGGGTGGCCCTTCATGGTTTAGCTCATGGCATCACTGAGGTGCTCAAGCTCCAGCACCACAACAAGGTAACGATCCTTTGCTGAAGATACATACACATACTGTATACTTTAGTTTAAGTCACATATGTGGTACATCAAGTGCCAGCACTGTAAAACATTACAGAGATACATATTTTGAACTTTCCTTAATAATGAATTTCAGTAAGAACCTAAAATAATTTGGTACTGCTGAAGGGAATGTTTGATGTTTCCTTTCATATTAATTTTACCTTCTTACAACATTATTTCTACCTTTATTGCTTTCAAATTAACAATGCCCTGTGCAGTTTAACCCATTGGTGCAGAGACCATAGTGCAAAGAGATTGTGACAATTCAACAGATTTAAGTTTCCGAGTTGGCTTCTTCCTTGAACTGCATCCAAAATTTTACTCTGGCACAAGTGGGACATTTTTTAAAATGGATTAAAGATCTAGAATACACTGTCCAGTTACATGTGGATATTTCAGTCCAAGATAACCACACTTAGGAATATTTACCTCTAGGACTTTGGGTCAAAAGCATCAATGAGTGAAATCATCAGAGGAACCCCTGTTGTAGGTGATGAAACTTACTGAGTGTCATTATGTACTTACTCATGAATGGACCATCTCTGCCCTGGCGCCTGCACTCTGGAATGCTCTCCCACTCCAATAATGATAATTAAAAGTTTATTCGTTTATACCCAGGACTTCACTGTGTGAATGTGGGAAGAATGGTTCCATTTTGGTTTTGCTTTCCATTCCACCCATATTATCATAATATGATAATAATACCACATTAAATTAAAATAAAATAAAATTGCATTGTTTCAATTTATTATTTTTATTATTGTATTTTAATATTTTTATTGCAAATTGGTTGGTATGTGAATACATCAGAAGCAGTATAGAAATACAGTATGTTAATAAAGAATAAGTAAAATAATCTACTCAAGTAAGATAGTGTGGGCATTTCAAGTTTAAGATTTCAGCTTCTCCTATCTGATGCTGGATTTCAATTTCTATAATCTTTAATCAGAATAGAAAACAAGGATGGTTTAAACTGAAGCCTAATTTAGCAGAAGAGGATCAGTTTTAGTAAACTGGCTTCGATAGTAGTAATGTGCTTTAGGGCTAAATGGCTGGATTTGATATTGTGTAGGGAGGAATAATCCAGAACCTACATATTTAATAAAAACAAACTATTTATCCCAAGGGAATCATGCAAAGATAGCGACAGCATAAGAAATTATGTGGATTAATGGGAGAAAGCTAGGTCTAGGAACAGCTGAATCTGAGGAAGCTCAGCGTCCCAATTCATCAGCTAGGTGCCCCGTCATTCTGTTCTTATAGGACAAATATATTTAACATATAGATAACTTTCTCCTCAGGAACCAGGATGAAGGGCATAGATCTCAGTGGGTGATCAACCCATTTAGCCCTATCTGGGATTGATGCTTGTATATTGCTCACTAGGAGTCTAAAGAAGCTTAACTCTTCTGAATACCAAGGTAGAATGAGAAATCAGGAGACTGATAAGGCTAAACAGAAATTGTTAGAAAATTCCAGCATGAAGAGAAAAAGAAAAAGAGACCACTTCTTGCTTTTAATTATGACACACAACGAGTAAAAAGGGAAGGTGGAAAAATGGTCCAACTTTGGAACCTACACTTGAAATGAATTCCTTTGGATCACTAAATGCTAGGAGTGCTCGGGCTAATAGCGTAAGTGGCATTAACAACCTACAGGCTCCAGTAAAATGGCTGGGCATTCATTTCAAGAGACATATAAGCAGTGGTAATCTTATCTCATTTGTCTTTCAAGAGGACATGCTTAAATATCTTCCAGTTCTAACTGATGACTGAATGTTCAGTGTGAATAAGGTAAAGGTAAAGGTTTCCCTTGACATTAAGTCCAGTCGTGTCTGACTCTAGGGGGCGGTGCTCATCTCTGTTTCAAAGCCGAAGAGCCGGCGTTTGTCCGTAGACACTTCCGTGGTCATGTGGCCGGCATGACTACATGGAACGCCGTTACCTGCCCGCTGAAGCGGTACCTATTAATCTACTCACATTTGCATGTTTTCGAACTGCTAGGATGGCAGGAGCTGGGACTAGCAACGGGAGCTCACCCCGTCACGCAGATTCGAACTGCCGACCTTCCGATCGGCAAGCTCAGCAGCTCAGCAGTTTATTAAATTTTCTGGGAGGTTTTTCAGTTGTTTGCTGAACAGGATAAGGCAGCATCTGTTTGTTGTCATTGTCATTGTCATTGCTGTTATTATTATTGTTATTATTTTAAATTTATTGGCCACCCAACTCCAATGGACTTTGAGCAGTATATAAAACTAGAAAAAAACCACATAAAAACAGCTAAAAACATTAAATCAGACAGCCCAGATCTAATGATGTTTATAATAATCTAATGTTTATGATCTAATAACCAACAAAATCAACAAAACAAAACAGGGCCATAGATAAATAACAAACATCAACCCCAGGCCTGGGACCAAAGCCAACTTTTCAAAGCTTTCTGGAATGCTGTCTGTACCTCTGGGGGGATGCTGTTCCAGAGGGTGGGGGTCACAGCAGAGAAGGCACACCTCCTTGGTCACACAAGATGGCAACATTTAATGGAAGGGACCTGGCACACACCTATTCTGCTGGAACATACTACTTGCTATATAGGTTTATATTGACTTTGCTCATGAAGTTTGTTCTTCTCAGCAGTAGTTTAGCTTAGTTTAGCTTAGATCTGCAGAAACTGCAGTCTGCACAATCAATGCATATTTGCACATATAAATATAAAATAGGTACACACATTACACAATTACAGACAGTAGTGTAGTGGCATAAAGATTTTCAAGCAAAAGTGATAACGATGCACTTAGTAAATCTACTGATCCTTGAGCTGAAACCTTATTAGGGAGAAAATCTTCAAAGAAAAATCAATAAAAATACAAGCATTATAGAACTAAAATTTAACAGCAACAGATAAAATCACAATAAAACTGGCAATAAAACAGTATCCAGTAACTATATAATAGTTTCCTAAAATGACAGAGAAAATAAGAAAGCCATTTTCCTGATGCCAGAAAGGCATAGACTAGATACCAGGTAAGCCCATCTTGAGAGGGTATTGCACCAATTGGATGTCACTTTTGAAAAGGCACCTTCCCTTATAGCCATCTGCCTCGACTCAGTGGGCAGGCACCTAGAGAAGGGCCTCAGATGAAGATAAGGGGAGGTAAATAGGGCATCAATGTGCCACCTGCCTTACAAAGTTCCAGCCAGTACCATGAATTGGGCCTGAGCTTCCTAACAGGCTTGGATGTAGCCAGGTTCTTCTGATTCATGGTGAGAATGAAGTTAATGATTTGCCTCTGATTATACCAGGAATGATTTGCCTCTGATTATGCCAGGAATGATTTGCCTCTGATTATGCCAGGAATGATTTGTCTCTGATTATGCCAGGTTATTGCCCAACAAAGGTGCTACCTGGTCTTTCATCTGGTGACTAGGAGGAGCAGCATGTTTCAAGGCCAAGAACATACTGAGTAGGCTGGCCCAGTCATATGTTGTAGGAGAAATTCTCGGCAGAAAAACAGAAAAGGAGAGCAAACAAAGCAGATAGAATGTGGGGGACACTCTGTGAGACTCAGAACAGTGGCGCTGATGGAAGTGTTTTAAAACGTGCCCCTAGAGTTTTTCCAATTGATTCTCCCCCTTCACATTGCTAATAAGTCTTTTGGAGAGTAATTTCATCCCCAGGTGAAATTATAGCAACATTGAGCTTATGGTATTAACTGATGATACAGTGTAAAGGGTTAATCTCTCCAAATGCTCCTAGCCCAAGTGCTCCTTCCAGATTTTTCAGTTGGGTGATCTGCTCAGGATGTCCCATGACATAGACAGCATGGCCTTCTACCTCTTCTGAAGACCATAAACACTTCAGCTTATGCAGAAGGGCTGTCATTTAGTTTCTGCCACCCTGTATCCTCTGTCAAAGGCTGTAGTGTTCAAAGAGGGTTGCCTTTGGATGATCATCTACCTTCTAGTTCAACAGTTCTCTTCTGCTTCCATATATTCTAATCAGCTGAAAGTAGAGTCCTTGTAAAAAGTGCAAAAAAGACCAGTTATGACTGCATAGAAGAATTCCAGAGTTATGAATGCACAAGGAAACAAGAAAACAATCAAGAGAATGAACAAGACTGAACATAAACCTACTGAAATCAAAGGAAAGGTAGTGTACCTTTCATATGTTTGTGTCCATATAGTTGTGTGTGCCTTTTCATTGGGAATATTTCAGCATTTGTCTGCTGTCATAACTTATCTGAGCAACCTACCCAGAGGTGGTTGCCAGTGGGGCTGTGCTATGGTTGTCTCTTCCTTTTGCCCTTTGGGATGGATGCTCAGCTTCATGTGCCTCTCCATCCACCCTTCAGGGCTGGCCAGGCTTTGAAGGCAGCAGGGGGCATTTTGGGGATATATTTCTTATTTTTAATCATGAAGCACAGAAACTGCAACAGCAACAGAAAGGGGGATAAAAGATAAATAGTGGTTGTACTGTGAAGAAGAAAAAACTAGCTATGTTATAGTGATTAAAATAAACTAAACATGACAAAAAGGAGGGGAAAACCCCTAATAAACAGTGAAAGAAAGAAAGAAAGAAAGAAAGAAAGAAAGAAAGAAAGAAAGAAAAGATCCATAAAATGCCCATTAGTATCTATATAAAAATAATCCTTAAGTTTATCATGAAATCTAGGCAAGGCATTGTGGACATACGATGACATCTCCTGAGGGGGAAGGATTGAATTTTCTGCCTCCCCCACTTTTAGTCTTTTTGGTTGGTTAGAATTTTTAAGAAGTAAAATTGGTGTGTTAATTTAAGAAATCTATTTTGCTTTTCTAAAAACAAAAACAAAAAAAATGATTCCACTACATTTCGGGATTACGGTTTAATGAGACGTGTGAAGCAGATAAGTGGCAGAGAGATCCATGGGTTGTCCACAGCTGCAGAATTCATCTCTGACTTAAAAAAAAAAAACCTAGCATACAATTGAGGGCTGTCCATGCTACGTGACATTTTTTCACCCTGTTCCCCTGGGCAAACTGACTATCTCCATGTTCTTGGCATTGAGGTAAATAAAGGAATATTTGCAAAGGTCCCAACAGCTGCTAGATGGCAGCAAAGAGTTAGCTTTCTGCATGCCTTTGCTGCCATCTAATGGCTTTCCACGTTTTGCAGCCCAGATATAGTAGCCCTAACCTAACTGTTGAATGAATCTTTTATCCTCAAAGAATACAAGTAACTAAGAATTAAAAAAAATAAAAGATAAAGAGTTCTACTTCCAGGGGGCAGGAAATCTCCCTTCAGGTTGATGATCATACTCCTAAACAGCTAATTTTAATACTTCTAGGACACACAGTTTTTTTAAATGTACAGGTTTATTTATACTGAGATAGCAACTTTTTTCTGATTACATTAACTGCTCCATTAATATTGGATTACAGATGAACTGTTTATAAATGGTGGATAACACTGAAGCTATGAACCCCTGAAGAGAGCCTGTGACGAATGAGCTGTGATTATTTGTTATTTCATCATTGCAAAGCAAGATAGATAAATGCACAGTTAAACAAAAAGTGCCAGGTTCCAGTAGTAGCAAAAGAGATCCATCTTTATGTCATTTCAATGAAAGATTATTCCCAATATTATTGCAAAAGCAACAAGCAGCTTCAAAAGATTTCTGTGGCGATTGCTGCAAACTTCACTTCAGTTCAGACTCCTACCTTTAGGAATGCTGACGAAGTCCCAGTGGCTCTAGAGGAGTCCAGATGCTTTACTAGCTAGAACCCTGAACTCATCTCTGCTTAGCTAGCAACAGATATATCAAGGTTTTGCTGGAGAATAAAATCTACAAAATCAGAACATTTTCTTCTCTACAGTCTATTTATCTGTAAATTCTCCATTGATATTAACCAACCAGCAGCAGAACAAGAAATAAAATTAGAGGACAGATGCTAATGAATAAAGATTTCCGCCCCGTTAGGGCTGAAGGATGGCCACCCTTTCTTAAGTTTGATAATAGTGTGAAATACATGGACTCAACAAGTAGAAGTAGATAAAGACATTTTGTTACCTGAGCTGAAGAACAAGATTCCCCACTGACTTCAAGACCCCAAGGGATAAATATCTAATAGCAAATATGCTGAGAAACAGGTTTTCTGTAACAGAGATTGCAGGTTTCCCATCACTGACTTAGATGAAATTATTTTTTTCTTTCAGAGTAATTGCGTGGCCCATTAACTGCTACCCCTAAGTCATACTGCAGCTTTTCCATAGGGAAAAGGGATAGGGTAGAGGAGAGGAGAGGGATGTTGCTGGCCATTTACAAGAGCATTAAGAATATATAGTTTGATCCTGAAGAAAATATTTCTTTCCAGCACAACTGAGACTGGGAAATAGCTTTGTGGGGCACAGTAAACATTGCCTTTTTGTTTCATTAATGGTTATGCCAGGAGGAGGAAGAGGAGGAAAAGTAACAATGAAGAGGGAGCTGTTCAGTCTGAAAAAAGAGAAATAACTATATAAATATAAATATCCATCCAAACATTACTCTGCACAGTCTCAGTTTTGTACACTTTATCTTCTTTTCCCAGAATGGATTACTGAACTATTTAAAATGCATTCTTTCTAGGAATTGGAAGTAATTGCTTGCTTGCTAATAGCCAGATATAACTAGTAGATTTTTCCTTACTCGTTTATTTTTCTATTTTTTAATTTAATTTGTCCCCACCCATCTCCTCCCATTGGGGGACTCTGGGTGGTTTACAATAATTAATTAAAACAACAAACATACAATAAATAAAATATACAAATATAAAATTGCTCTAATAAATAAATATAAATAAGAGTAAAAAAATAAAAGAAGTAGTTGAGTGATGTTTCCCTGAATGATCAATTTGTGTCCAAGGCTGGGGACTGAGACCACTACTCTGAAAAAGAAAGAGAAAAGAAAGCTGAAGTTATTTCAACTTTATTTGAAGACAAAGGTAATGACTTGTAACTGGAATTAGCTGGGCTTGAAGAAGCCTCAAGGAGTTGGGATACAGTCTGGGAATCTGTTGCCGGATACAGATTGCTGCTTCCTCTTTTAGGACTGGATTTCCTTCCCTCATTCTTATACAGTATCCTTTGCATTGGTTATAAAAGCAGAAATACAAAGATTCCTGCAAATCCTTAGTGCTTATTCTCATCCTAGGGAAGCTAAAGGTACAGTAGTTCTGCCTAGGGAGTTCTCACTATCTGGGGAAATGGACAGAGTGTTCTTCTAGTATATATGGAAAAAAAAACAAAATCTACCCAGTTGGCAAATAACAATTTGGATGATTTGTTTAACAACATGAGCCAAAACACAAACATATTTATTATGAGCAGAACATGTAACAGCAAATTCCAGACAGTGCCATAGAGGTAAAAGCAGACAAAGAAGAATGAGAAACATCCGTGCATCATTGACTGGCAGCTGGTAGAACTTGGGAAGTTGGATCTGGGACAATAAAAAGTAAAAGACTGTGCTGGCTGCTAGAAGCCCTCAAAATTCTTCCCAATCCACACAGCTTTAAGCACAACTGGGTGCTTTCCAGACAACCCTAACATGGGTGCTACAGCTGGTCCAAAGTGCAGCCATGCAGGTGATTTTAGGTGCTTCAAGATCACCACATATAACTCCCCTGCTCCGCAAGCTGCATTGGGTGCCAATTTGCTTCCAATTCAAGGTTATCACCTTTAAAGCCCTACATGGCATGGGGCCAAGTTACCTGAGGGAGTCTCTCATCCCCGTTACATCAACCGGTCCCACCTGGTCATGCAGAGAGGGCATTCTATGGACCTTGGCTGTAAGAGAATTCCATCTGGCAGGGTTCAGGAGGTGGGCCTTCTCTGCAGCAGCTCCCACCCTTTGGAACATCCTTCCCCCAGAAGTGAGGTTAGCCCCCTCCCTCCTGGACTTCAGAAAACAGCTGAAGACCTGGTTTTGCCACCTTGCCTGGAGTGGGGAGAGGAAGAGCCATTCTTGGGTCTGGTTGGTTGCCTAGTTCTGCCAGGACTGGTCTTATCCCCTTATGGGCTAAATTAGATCCACTGTTACTTGGACTTCATTGCATTTCACATTTATATATTACTGGTATTATTTATGATTTTATTGAATTTTAAATTGTTTTTATTGTGAACCGCCCAGGGTCCTCCGTGTGGGGGAGATGGGCAGTGATGAAAATATGATGAATAAATAAATAAAGAGTGAATTACAATTTGTATTATGTCCAGCACCATGGACAGCTGATAATCATGGTTGTTGTAATATGGAGAGCACCCAATCACAAATTCTATGATTGACAGGTCCCTTGTCAAAATAATGTCCCTTCCAGGGATTGTCATAAAGTTTAGGTTTCTATGCCACTATATATCTTCCTACTTCAATGTATTTCCTTGCAACACTGGAACAAAAAACACTGCAGCATCAGAGTGAAGAGGAGAAGTACCACATCAAGTAAGCCACCCTTATTATTTCTTCTCTCTTCCAATTGTATATGGCTGCTCCTTTTAAGATGCTCATCAGAAACCTGACCCAAGTCGCTTCTTAATATTAGTTTGGCTGTCATTGTAAAGTAATCTAAACTCTATCTAAAAATAGATTACCCATATTTTAAAATATGTTTCAATGCAGAGAGAAAAGCCCTCACATCCTGGCATGAATATCATCAAGTAGATCATTGTTAATTGTGTAAAAAAATCCCAGTTGTAACCAATGATTCCATTATAAACCTGCACTACTATCTTTCTCTTGCTTGACCTCCAGCTGATTTTCAACTTTTATTTTAGATAGTCACAGTAGCAGTGAAGGAAACAATCCTTCTGCATGAGGAACATAAAGGCTGAACTGAACCTGTCTGTTGTGAGGGGGCCTGCAGTCTGCTTCCTGACAAGCCAGGCTGCCCTGTTCTCCTTTTAGATTTTTATGCATTTGTATTCAGTCCTGGAAAAAAATCACTTGGCTTTGTCTCCAAACTTGTCTGATCTGACTCCTCAGATACTCACATGTCACTTCCTCTTTGGAGCACAGGATTTACTAATGGGGCAACTCTGTACCAACATTGCACTTTTTTTTTTTTTGCAGTCTCCCTCCCCCAGTTATTTTGAAATTATTGCTAGGAAACCAAACAGGCAATTGCCTCCTATTTCTGATTCAGAACTTAATGAATGTGTGGTGCGAGGGTTGGGTACAGGTTGCTACGGCAACTCTAATAGTCCTTGACAGTTTAACCCACTCTGAAATCACATTGTTCTGTTCATTGTTGGCAAAGAATTCTCATGCCTCCAAGGAAAGGAAAATATGTCCCCAAACATATCTTTTTAGAGGCCACCTTCTCTTCTGGGGTATCATTTGGGGCTCTGAAGAACCCCTATAGCAACCAGCCTGTTTTACCCTGAGGATGTTTAAAACTGGGATGCTCTTGTTCCTTGGCATCCTTTCAAGAACACCCAAGTCCTTGTGCCCACTGACCTACTGAGGCCAATGGCTGTCTCATAGTGAACAGCAAATGGTGCTCATCACCCTTCCCCAAGGGACAGAACAATCAAAGTCTGCCAAGTTATTTTGGCACTTGGAAATTTTGGCACTTGGAAATCCCACCCACTCTCACTCAACTTCTTAGTCAAAATAGGACTATAACACTGAACATTGGCTAACCTGTCATTTAATCCACAGCCTGATGTGCGGCATTCCAGAATGGTAGGATCAGCTCAAATTTAATCAAACTGGAACTGATCAGATGGCATTTACAAAATGTCATCCTTACACAACATGATATATAGAACAACTGATAGATATAGATGCACATGAGACTGTTAATGCATGCAAGAGATGTGGCACTCATGGAAAGTATAATTTTGTTTCTTTATGGGAACAGAAGAGAATGTAAAAGCTTGCCTTCATGTGGTTTTCACCTGTGGACTTTAACAATGAAATGACCATTCTTTTAGTGCAGAAAACCTTCCATCAGGGTATGTGCTGGGATGGGTGGGCAGAATCTACAAAGCATAAATAGTCTTGATTAGATATAATTTGAATATCCTCATAGAAATACTGCACCAGTTTACCATTATGCTGAGTAAAAAGGTCACATGAGTTGGCCACAAATGGTTAGTTATATAATTTATTAATATTATCATACACAGGAATAAGTAGAGGTTATTGAGATTTTCTGATGCAGGTGCCAAATCCTGACCAGTTGAGGATATCCAGCTACTTGACAGAGGTACCATTTGCTGCTCCATTTCAATCATAATAATGCTGGTGTTGGAGCCCATATGCTGTAACTATGAACCATTGGAGATCTGACCTTATTTAATACCCTACCTCTGTAACTTCTACCTGACTGGTATTCAGTATCCTGACATTATATATGAAAAAAGCATTGCCATTATACTTAATTGTGCATGCTGAGTTGAACCTCTGAGAGATGTGAACCAGATTGGAAGCAAAAGCAAATCCACAATAGTGTTGTTGTTGTTTATTTGTTCAGTTGCTTCCGACTCTTCGTGACTTCATGGACCAGCCCACGCCAGAGATTCCTGTGGGTCGTCAACACCCCCAGCTCCCCCAGGGACGGGTCCGTCACCTCTAGAATATCATCCATCCACCTTGCCCTTGGTCGGCCCCTCTTCCTTTTGCCCTCCGCTCTCCCTAGCATCAGCATCTTCTCCAGAGTGTCCTGTCTTCTCATTATGTGGCCAAAGTATTTCAGTTTTGCCTTTAATATCATTCCCTCAAGTGAGCAGTCTGGCTTAATTTCCTGGAGGATGGACTGGTTTGATCTTCTTGCAGTCCAAGGCACTCTCAGAATTTTCCTCCAACACCACAGTTCAAAAGCATCTATCTTCCTTCTCTCAGCCTTCCTTATGGTCCAGCTCTCGCAGCCATATGTTACTATGGGGAACACCACTGCTTTAACTATGCGGACCTTTGTTGTCAGTGTGATGTCTCTGCTCTTAACTATTTTATTGAGATTGGTCATTGCTCTTCTCCCAAGGATTAAGCATCTTCTGATTTCCTGACTGCAGTCAGCATCTGCAGTAATCTTCGCACCTAGAAATACAAAGTCTTTCACTGCTTCTACATTTTCTCCCTCTATTTGCCAGTTATCAATCATGCTGGTTGCCATAATCTTGGTGTTTCTGAGGTTTAGCTGCAAGCCAGCTTTTGCACTTTCTTCTTTCATCATAAGGCTCCTCAGTTCCTCTTCGCTTTCAGCCATCAAAGTGGTATCATCTGCATATCTGAGATTGTTAATGTTTCTTCCAGCAATTTTAACTCCAGCCTTGGATTCCTCAAGCCCAGCATGTCGCATGATGTGTTCTGCGTACAAGTTGAATAGGTAGGGTGAGAGTATACAGCCCTGCCGTACTCCTTTCCCAATCTTAAACCAGTCCGTTGTTCTGTGGTCTGTTCTTACTGTTGCTACTTGGTTGTTCTACAGATTCGTCAGGAGGCAGACAAGATGATTTGGTATCCCCATACCACTAAGAACTTGCCACAATTTGTTATGGTGCACACAGTCAAAGGCTTTAGAATAGTCAATAAAACAGAAATAGATGTTTTTCTGAAACTCCCTGGCCTTTTCCATTATCCAGCGGATATTGGCAATTTGGTCCCTAGTTCCTCTGCCTTTTCTAAAGCCAGCTTGTACATCTGGCAATTCTCACTCCATGAATTGCTGAAGTCTGCCTTGCAGGATCTTGAGCATTACCTTACTGGCATGTGAAATGAGTGCCACTGTTCAATAGTTTGAACATTCTTTAGTGTTTCCCTTTTTTGGTATGGGGATATAAGTTGATTTTTTCCAGTCTGATGGCCATTCTTGTGTTTTCCAAATTTGCTGGCATATAGCATGCATTACCTTGACAGCATCATCTTGCAAGATTTTGAACAGTTCAGCTGGGATGCCGTCGTCTCCTGCTGCCTTGTGATTAGCAATGCTTCTTAAGGCCCATTCAACCTCACTCCTCAGGATGTCTGGCTCTAGCTCACTGACCACACCGTCAAAGCTATCCCCGATATTGTTATCCTTCCTATACAGGTCTTCTGTATATTCTTGCCACCTTTTCTTGATCTCTTCTTCTTCTGTTAGGTCCTTGCCATCTTTGTTTTTGATCATACCCATTTTGGCCTGGAATTTACCTCTGATGTTTCTAATTTTCTGGAAGAGGTCTCTTGTCCTTCCTATTCTATTGTCTTCTTCCACTTCCGCACATTGCTTGTTTAAAAATAATTCCTTATCTCTTCTGGCTAACCTCTGGAATTTTGCATTTAATTGGGCATATCTCCCCCTATCACTGTTGCCTTTTGCTTTCCTTCTTTCTTGGGCTACTTCTAGTGTCTCAGCAGACAGCCATTTTGCCTTCTTGGTTTTCTCTTTCTTTGGGATGTATTTTGTTGCCGCTGCCTGAACAATGTTGTGGACTTCTGTCCATAGTTCTTCCGGGACCCTATCTACTAAGTCCAATTCCTTAAATCTATTCTTCACCTCCACTGCATATTCCTTAGGAATACTAGTGAGCTCATATCTAGCTGGTCTGTGGGTCTTCCCTAATCTCTTTAGTCTGATCCTAAATTGTGCAAGAAGAAGTTCATGATCTGAACTACAGTCAGCTCCAGGTCTTGTTTTTACCGACTGTATAGATGTCCGCCACCTTTGGCTGCAAAGGATGTAGTCAATCTGATTTCGGTGTTGTCCATCTGGGGAAGTCCATGTATAAAGCCGTCTCTTAGGTTGCTGGAAGAGGGTGTTTGTTAGGCACATTGAGTTGTCTTGGCAAAATTCTATCAGCCTATGTCCTGCTTCATTTTGTTCTCCCAGGCCATGCTTACCTGTAATTCCAGGTGTCATCTGACTGCCCACCTTAGCATTCCAGTCTCCCGTGATGAAAATAACATCTCTTTTAGGCGTGTCATCCAGTAGGTGCTGCAGATCCTCATAGAGCTGCTCTACTTCAGCTTCTTCAGCATTTGTGGTTGGGGCGTATATTTGGATCACTGTGATGTTAGATGGCTTGCCCTGAATTCGAATTGAGATCATTCTATCGTTTTTTGGATTGTATCCGAGCACTGCTTTAGCCACTTTACTATTAATTATGAAGGCTACTCCATTTCTTCTGTGGTCCTCTTGTCCACAGTAGTAGATCTGGTGGTCATTTGATGTGAAGTGGCCCATTCCAGTCCATTTCAGTTCACTGACGCCCAGAATGTCTATCTTTAATCTCGACATCTCACCAACAACCACATCCAATTTGCCCTGGCTCATAGATCTTACATTCCAGGTTCCAATGGTGTGTTGATCCTTAGAACATCGGATTCGCCGTTCACCACCAGCACCGTCGGCCGCTAGCCGTCCTTTCGGCTTTGAGCTAGCTGCATCATCACGTCTGGGGCTCCACAAGAGTGTACCTTAGGGAAAGGGCAACAGGTAGCAGCTGTTCTGTATACTCCTTTGCTTAGTTTTAGAAAATAGCATACAATAGAAGTAGAGGACATGGAATGCTCCACATGTTGTGAAGTACAACTCACAGAATATCTGACCATTGGCCGCTGGCTATTACCTAGCCCTAAAATACAAAAATCTTATGGGGGATGACTACCTATGCAGGAATATCATGGGAAATGTTTTTAACTCAACCATTTGTACCTACAAATTAGATTTAAATTCTAAATAAAATTTTAGGTACTATAGGCTACCATACAGGAATCAGAACAGGATAAAATTCTAGATGGAAAGGGAACTAAGCCAATGGTTTGCTTCTGTTTGCTGTTCCATGTATTTATCATCCTATTTTACTCCAGTACTTTGTAGGATTCTTTTATATTTTGATTTCTCTGCTATCACTGGCTAAATACTCAATTATTAGCAAAGAAAAGTTGGAGAAAAAGAAGGCAGGGAAATAACACAGGAAAAATTGTAAGGACATGAAGGAGGTAGCTATTCCCCAAAATACAGCAGCATAGATGTTGCTGCTATTCTCCTTGCTGGAAATGTTAAATAGCATGACTGCAAACTGTCCATACAATCTCTTGTATGAATTAAACTTTATAGAATAGCCTTTTCTACTTTATAAGGACATACAAATGATCCCAGTGGACCAGTCCTTGATTCAGTCTTGTTCCGATAGAATTCAGCCACTGGAAGAATGGCAGAAAAGAGCACGTAAAATGACCACAGGGCTAGGGCAGCCCTGACAGGAAAAGGATATAACATTTAGAATTCTTTAGCTCAGGGGGAAAAGCAGTTAAGGCAGGAGATGACAGAGATTTAAGAAGCGATGTATAATTTGAAGAAGGTGACATACATCTTGAGTCATCCAGTTAATCTCAGTCATGGGAGACTCAAGACAAATTGAAGAAGGCACTCCTTTACACTGTATATAGCCAGACTTCCAGATTGGACAGGTTTCAAGAGAACTAGAGAGATTTGTGATAAGCAAGTTTACCAATGGCTGCTAATTACAATGGTAATGTATTATCTCCAGTTTCAGAGGTGGTGTGCTGTTGCACTAATTCCGGTTTGTAGATTTCCTGTAAGGCACCTGATTGAAACACTATAGCAGGTAACTCTGTCTTGGGTTTCATGTGTGCAGGTTATGAGATTTCAGTACTGAACAGCTCATGAGATCATCACCTTAATGTATTATTCCATGTGTTTAATCTACTTGATTTAAAACCGTTTAAACTAATAATCATCACACCTTACAACAGTAAATTTCACTGGTTAATCGTGAGCTCCATTCTCTGAACTTGCTGCTGTTTTTGCTAGATGACGCTTGGAATGAATACACTCACATACAGACAGAGAGACACACATGCATGCCAACCTCTATATGCATTTCTAATATATCATGTCCCTTTATTATTTAATACAAAATAACATTCATCCTAGCCAGTTATCATCTTCAGTTCTCTTTTGCTTCTCCAAATTAATTACTCCACCATTGCTCAGAAGGGGGAGGAGGAAAAATAGAAGAAATATGGAGGAAAAAAGGGGGAGGAATTGTTTTTTTAAACAAGGAAAAGAGATGATTTTTTAAAAAGCAAAGGGCGAGCATAAATATACACAGACTTACAGAATTATTAAAGCATCAGGGGAAAAAAGTGACTTTCTTGGTCTCGTGTGCCTCAGAAATGATTGTAATATCATTGTAGCACTCAAAAATAGATATAGACAGACAGACAGACTTGGTACCACTGATCCCACTGAGCATGGGCAGACCTATGAATACGTCATATGCACAAGCCTGTTCTTAAAAAAGGGTTTGTATAGGCAGCTCCCACAGCTTAATCTTTGTGAGTTCTTTCTTTATATTTGTATATCAAAAGAACTGCAGGCAAGTGTACTCAAATGGCACTTTGGCGGTTATTACAGCACTGCAAGATGTTTGTGGTGTTAGTTGGAAGTCATAAGACAAGAGTGATTATAGCAACATGCAGAAGATCGGATTGCAGTCACAAAAAATTTTGGGAGTGTAGCCATTGTGTTCTTTCTTGGAGGCCATTAACACATATTCTAGAGGAAGACATAATGTAAAAGTCTTTATTATATAACAGTTATAGACACATCCCTCTTATGGTTTTCCATTTTGTCTCTCTTCCCTGTTCTTTTTCTAAGTCCATCCTCTTCCTTACTGCTGCAAATCTAGGGATTTGTAGGACTACACTACAGCCATTTTCCTCAAAAATCTGTCAGACCTCCTTGGGAAATTAGGGTTTCACGAATATGACATTTTTAAAAATATCAGAAGAGACCAGTCCAACATTCTCTTTCCCACCTTGGCCAACAGCTGCCTTTTGGGAATTCCACAAACAGATATGGGCAGTAATAGTTTTTATTTCTGTCAGCACCTGATCATTCGAGCATTCACACAATCACAGTCAGGAGGCTGGGATTCCTTTAACTGTTTTAATGAAGCGTAATGAACGGTACAGAAGGCAAGCTGCGAATAAAGATTTCCCACTCAAACCTAACTTAAAGCTACATTCCCTTAGTTAGTCCCCTTTCCCATGAAACCATGTCACTCCCCCCCGCATCCAGATGGTATTCCTGGCATATCTCAACCCCACGTCCTTGATGTGCTCCATAGCCATAATAAACCACTTCACACCCCCTCC
The DNA here is from genome assembly GCF_035149785.1 of Candoia aspera. Lineage (NCBI taxonomy): Eukaryota > Metazoa > Chordata > Lepidosauria > Squamata > Candoiidae > Candoia > Candoia aspera. The sequence continues at coordinate 63,061,122 of NC_086154.1, read as the reverse complement.
CATCTGGCAACATGGGAGAAGGAAATGATGGGAGGTGCTCCTATAAGGGGTTCTGTGAAAACTTTGATCAGGGAATCTGACAATTTCCTTCTGTTATTCCTGAGAAATTGGTGTTGTATAGAGGATATTTCCTCTTATCCTGAAAATTAACACAACCAGAAGCCTTCAACAGCCTTATTCTCCATATGACATACTGAATCAGCTGCATTTTAGCTCAGTGTATTCTGTAAACCCAGCCTAGAAGTTAGTTTACATGGTGTAGGACCAAGTTATTTGAGAGACCACCTGTATCCTGTGGGTTCTGCCCAGATGCTACAAGCCAACAGAGTGGGTGCAGGCAGGGTCCTTTTAATTAAACAGTGCCATCTATCCGGACTGTTGCAGCACCTGCCCTCTGGAATGAAAACCCCTCCCTGCCAAGATCTGTAGGGCTCCTACCTCAATGGTGTTCTAGAAAGCCTTAACTGCCTTGTTGTTCTCCCCAGGTCTTGGGCTAAGGTGGATGGAGCCTTTTATTGGTTGCACTTTGCATACATTTTTCTGTGTTGTTTGGCCAGATTTCCCATATTGTTCATTATTTATTGTGTATTACATTTTTACATTTTATTTTGTCATATTGTGAGCCCCAGAGTCTGTCTGACGTTGGGCAGCACCAAAATGGAATGAATGAATGAATGAATGAATGAATACATAAATAAGGTTTGGTGTATTGTGTAAATCCAAATTGAGTTAATTCTATAAATTGTAGTTAATACTGTAGAACTACAGGCCCTATACATTTCTTTAATCCTCTTTAAAAGCAATCTCATATCCGTCCAAACTGTCTGGGATTTATGGCAGCTGAAGTCAAACACATGTGGATGTTACCAATTGGGGCAAGGCTGGTTTAGACAGAACCCCAAATCAGGACCATGGACAGCAGAACTGGTTTGACAGTGGCCCTTTTCCTGTTAGTGACTTAAAACGTTTCTAGTATCAACCCAAAATCACCATCCATAAGGTATAAATCCTGTCTTCATTTATATTATATCAGCACAGTAATGATTCAATGACTCTACAAATGGCTATAAATCACCAGTGGAGATTTCACCAAAGTGAGCAGGATTGTTCTGGCTTATTTTCAAGATTTACACATAGTCCCATTACCCACTTTGGCATTACCTTAGAGACATGCGAACTGAACCTCCTTTTAACTTTCCCTTAAAACAACAACAGCAACAAGGACCTGCATTTCTGCAGAAGGTATTTGTGGTAGTGTAATGTATGTTGTTAAGTTATTCCTTTATTTCTATATGTGTTATATTTATTTCCCACCTTTCCTTCAGGGAAGCATGCATATCTCTCTCTCCTCCAAATTTCACCACAACAACCTCAATTGATAGGCTGGGCTGAGAGCATGACTAGCCCAAAGTTATCTAGTTAGCTTCCATGGCTGAGAGTGGACACAAACCTAGTCCAAGACCTTCAACCTTACTACACTGGCCCTGACTCTAGTCACTACAGTCTTTTAATGTTGTTTTATATATATATATATATATATATATATAATTTTATTGCCCTTGAATTTATTTGAAAGAACCATTTTTAATGAATAGCTACTGTTAACTTTTGAAAATACATGTTTGTTTGTGTGTTTGTTTACTTATTTACTGCAGTTTCTATGCCTCTTCAGTGAGAGAAAGAAACTGGTCCAATGTCACCCTGTGAGCTTCCATGGCTGAGGGTGGACTTGAACCTGGGTCTTCTAGGTCCTACTCCAGTATTTTAGACACTTCCACAATAATTCAAGCTTTCTGTGGCTTTCAGGCATCCCATGAAAATTTGAAATTCAAATCCTTTTCTGGAGATCATCAGTAACCTTCTCAATGCATGATAACTTCATTTTCTGAGATTTATATCACACACAGATTTTAATAAGGGGAAAACTCATTAAGATATATCGAACTATTCTGCACTTCTACTTTATTTGTTTGTTTGTTTGTTTGTTTGTTTATCAAACTTATATAGCTGCCCATCTCAAACAAGTGACACTGGACAATGTACAAATAGTTACACTAATATTAAAGCAAGAGAGCCAGTTTGGTGTTGTCATGTTCATCGTTCCAATGTTCTGAATACATTGTAACGTTTCGCATGTCACTTTCCTGAAACGTGTTTGCAGAGTGGGGATTTCCAGCCGTGCCAGGCTGTAATCTCCTTACTGTAACTGTGGAATGTATGTTTGGGTTATGGAACGTCTTCAAGGTTACTTTCTCAGGCCGATGTGGGCAACCGTTGCTAACACCTGGGAGGGGGTGGTTGCTAAGCGGGAGCGAGGGCGGAACCAGGTTTGAGGCGAGGGTTTTTAGTTTGTATTTGGCGCGCTTTTGCTCATTCTCAGCTTTCTTTGTATTTGCACACTATTCTTTCAATAAATCAGTTTTCATTAAGAACCCACTTGTGAGGCTGAGTATGTCAGAATAGGCAACCATTACAGGTGTAGTGGTTAAGGCATTGGGCTTGAAACCAGGAGACCATGAGTTTTAGTCCTGTCTTAGGCAGAAGCCGACTGGGTGATCTAGGGCCAGTCATTCTCTCTCAGCCCTAGGAAGGAGGTAATGGCAAACCTCTTCCAAAAACCCTTGCCAAGGAAACTTCAGGGACTTGTCCAGGCAGTCTCTGAGAATCAGACATGATTGAATGGATTAAAAAAAATTAAAGAAATTAAATAATAATAATTCTATTATTATTTCCTAATTATTTAGGAAATAATATTTGCCTAAACTTCTCAATATTCATGTTTGATTGTACAGTACGATAACTGCAATGTCACCAAACAAATCTATAAAGTCTAAAAGGTGAATTTATACTGTGGCATATTATAGAACCTAGAACCACTAGATAAATACTTTCTCAATGCTTTCTAGATTGGGGACCCTCTGAATGTTGTTGGAGACCAGCTCCCATCAGTAACTGACAGAGTGATCAATGAAGGCGTAGAATCATAGAAACATAAGAGGCCATCAAATCTAATCCTCTGCTCATTAAAGAAATCCAAAATTAAAATGCCCCCAATAGATGATTGCCTGGTCTCTGCTTCAACACAGACAGTTAAGGAATCCTCCACATCTTTCTTTCCTCTTATTTTTAAAATTATTATAATTTTTTAATTTTACAAGTACAAGGAAAAGACAAAAGAAGGATTTTATAATGGGAGAAAAAGGAAAAGCAAAGCAAAACATCAACACATTCTTCCATAACTTAATTTGTCATTCTTCTATGGAAGGGTTTATTCATAATTTACTGTCAGAAGCATAAAGAATCCTAGCAGCTGTTATCATGTACAATGCCAGTTCTATTTACTTTGTAGGAACATAGCTTTAGTAATATTTAATTAAAAATTAGAAGTCTGAGAAGAAAAAGTCACCTTTAAAATTTGTTTCATTCAATTATAAATTGTCTTCCAAAATTGTGGAGCTTTACAACATTGCCAAAAATTGATGCAACTCGATAGATACTTTTCCAACAACTTTTAGAAAATGAATTGTCTACTTCTACAATCATAATATACCACTCATAGAACATCTTGTACTAATTTTCTCCAAGGGCAATATTGATTGTAAATTGACATTTTTCTTCCATTGATACTCCCATTGTTGCAGTCAATTATTCTGTTTAAATTCTGCACCTATTTAATCATAGTCTTCGACTTGTTCACTTTGTGAATCATCCTTCAGCAGCAACTAATACATAAGACCCAACAAATAATCTGAATGTTGTGTGATAAGTGAGCTCAACTGAATCAAATGTAATTCAACTTGTTTTTGTAATTCCTTTTGAACTATACTACCTGTTTGTAGATATTGAAACCAATAATGTTATTCTGGCCATTCTGAAGAGAGAATCTTGAAATATTTCATCCTTGTCTTATTAATAATTAAGTTTTGCAATCTATACAAATTATTGTCCCTCCACTGATCAATTTTTGCACATTCTCCTTCTTGAAAATAAATACTTAATATCGAAACAAGAGGCAATAGATCTAGACTAATTATTTTTCTATATATAAATCCCATACTTTTAGATTGCTGCTATTATTGAATGATCTCTTTAAAAACTGGTTCCACTATTGAAGTCTTCTTACTGTTAGGAACTTTCTGTCCCCAGATGATCAATATGGGTGTAATTTAAAAACATCAGGAAGACCTAAACTTTCTGGTCCGTACAGTAATTGTCTTCAATGTTGTCTCACTCATCAATCCAAAATAAGCTACATATGGAGACTATGGCGTAGCAAAACATCGGTACAACCCCTAAGCTGACCTGCAAAGCCAAGAGAGTACGTGTTCCGTGATCAGCACTGCAGGCTTTCTGAGAATTTGACTGGAATGTGCAAGATTAGACAATAGTTTTGGTCTGGTTTTAGGGATTGCTTTTTGCACAACTGTCTTAATTATTTGCTTCTTGTGAGTCTAAGGAGGAGACTTGTGAAACATTTTTAATGCAGGGACATCAGCAGATGGCATTTTAAAGGCCTACATAAAACTGCTGCGGAGTGTCAGCAGGGGTAGGCTGTGAGCAGTTCTTGTTAATGTACTAACAGATGTGAACAAGTCAAGTATCTCACAAGCTCCTCTCTCTGGTCTGTCACAGCAAGAGCATAATATTGCTCCAATGCTGTGCAGGAGGTGTGCAGTTGGCTGTCATTCCTTTTGCTCCCTGGGCTTGTGTGAAAACCATGATATATCATAGTGTAAGAAGACTGAACTCTGCCCTTAATAGCTGGTGTTCTCCCCCTCTCTCTTCCGCTCTCTCTGTCCGTCTTCCATACAAATGTCATACTTTATATAGGCCTTAAATGCTGTGTGTCCCCATACTATCCTATAAAGTTGTGCTATTCACATTTAGAACTGCTGTGTAATGTTAGGACTTCAGCATTTCAGACTTTAGAGCTTCCCTTCCTCCCTCCCATATCACTTACACAAACAGAGGTCAAGTGCTCACATTTTCACATACCCAAATGGAACGAGAGGGTGCGCCCAGGTTTTTTAAACAATGACAGATCCTCAAAGTAGTTATGAAGCCAATTTAAAGAGAGTCTCTTCCTGTTACCTTGACACCCATTTATAGAATATCTGCTTTAACTGCTGCTCACTATGATACAAACCTGTCATCTTCACAGAGCATGATAAATTTAAAGTTTCATAGATGTTTAAAACAAAATTCTGTCACAGCATCATCATAGTATTACAGATGAACAGCAATCTTGCAAGAGAGCAGATGGAATATTTTAGTGAGTTAAGGCAGAGCAAAAGATTGATATTGGGCTGGTTGGCATTTTCTAAAAACACGAATTAAAAGATTTGTAGAACACCTTGCTTATTAAGTGACATCCGTTATATCAAAGCTACCATATCTGGGCTGAAAAATACAGATGTCCACTAGATGCAGAAAAGAGGGAGAGTTTTCTATATCTCTTTGCTGCCTTTTAGTGGTCATCTGGATTATTGCAGCACAGCTCTGGTAGTCACAGTTATATGAACCCTCATACAAATCACACAGCTGGTGTCCTGACAGCCAGGAAACACACTGAGACAGGGAACTGGTCTCTAATGTTTATTGCTAGTACATAACAGGAATCCTAACAAACTGAAGAAGCGTGGGAAAAACCCAGACATATAAACCCCAAAGGTTAAGGTGGTCCCAATCTGTGTCTCTTTGAATGGCTGCCCAATTCCTCAGTGCTACGCATGCGCTTAACAGTCTGGATGGGAGCCCCCTGCTCGCCATCCTTACTCATGACAGCTGGATAACAAACTTGACCAGGTAAAGAGAGGAAAAACAGTGTCCTAGATCATCTGGCTGTCTGGCTCTTTGCTTGCCTGCCTTGTTACCTGTGGGAAAGAGGTTCTTGTTGGGATCAGCCACTGGCTGTATGCTCCTGACAGATCAAATCTCTGGACCTGGGGCTTGAAAGGAAGGCCGGATGGTAAGCTCTTGGCAGAGAGGATACAGGTAGTCCTCACTTAACCACCATTTGTTCAGCGACCTTTAGAAGTTATGGCGGCACTGAACGAATGGTACTTACACTGATCCACAAAGTTACAGCCACTGCAGCGTCCTTCCCTGCGGTCACATGATCAAAATTTGGGCACTTGGCAGCCTGCCTGCATTTATGACTTCAAGGGTGCTTCAACTCCCCCACCCGCCAATCTCACCCCCCATCTCACCCTTTGGCCACCCTGCACAGTGGCACTCCCCGGCAGCCCTGCTGGGGCTGAAGGAGAGGCCCGGGTCCTTCAGCAGTCTCCGCCAGCTGCCACCCCCCCCAGACCTCCACTTCAGCCCCAGCCCCAGCGCCGCCACCACTGCTGAGGAGTGCCATCTCCAGTCCTACACTGCGGCCAGCTACCCCAGCACCCCAGCACAAAGCCCCAGCTGCCCTGCCTCCCTGCTGCACCCCTCTGACCTTTGCCATCTTCCTCCTGCTGCTGACAAGGTGCACCAGCCTGGCCCTATGAGAGGCAGCTGCTGGCTGTGCCAGGCCTTCTTTCCAAGGCTGCTCACGCCATCCTCCAAACAGCATGTGCCGTTCTTGCAATGCTTCAAAAAGCCTTTGGGAAGCTTCTGAGGCCCTAAAGCAAAAAGATCTTGCTTGAGGTTTATATTTCTCTGCTGTTTGGAATGCAGACTCAGAAACCTATTTGTTCTACCTTCATTAGTAACGCTGTTATCTAACAGGACGGATACATCTCAAAGCAAAATCTCTTTTTCTATCTCCATGCAATTAAAAAAGAGACATGTTGCTTGTGCATCTTTTTGAAACCCAATTTTGTTCATTTGGCTTTGATTTGTTTACTGAGGAAGAGAAGAGGTAAAAAAAGAGTGGAGACGACTCAGATTTGATTTTTTGTTTCTGATCCTCTGACTTCCTTTTCAGCAGCTAAGCAGGCTGAAGAGCTGAGGGAATCCAGGGAAGAAATGGAGAAACCTACACATAAACTAAGCAACTGAAAACACAACTCCTTGGTTGTAGGTCTCCTCTTCAAGTCCTGGGAACATCCTGTTAATCCTGTGGAGCCATTAAATGGACTTGCTGGTGTAACTATCAAAGTGTTTCCCTTTAAACAATCATTTATCTTACGGCCATGACTGTCAAGTGTTGCAAAGCGTGCTGCTGGTTTGGGAGTTAAGCTGTCCTTCTGCTGAGCTGGGTGTCAGACTTCTACTCCAGGGAGCTGTCCTCTTTTGAGGAGTGTTGGCTGCTTCTTATGAAGTTCTTTATGCCAGGAGAAAGGAAACTCTGAAGTGAACAGGGAGCTGCAAATATTTACTCTCACATTCTTTGCTTCTGCTTCCAGGTCCTAGAACAATTAGGTCCTAGTTCTTAACAGTTGTGACATCTGCTCTGGACTGTCCTAACTGAAAACTAACTACTAGAAAGCAGCTACCAGAATGGTACATGCAATCCACCATCCCTCAAGCTCTCAGATATTATGCTATGTCCTTATGGAGGGGTTTTTACATGATTTCAACACCCACTCTCCCCCTTGCAGATATAACTTCTATACATCCCTTCGTGCAACTGCTGAGAACCGGGACCTGGGTAAACCCTAGAACTACCTACGACTGATGAGTCCATAGAGGATGAAAATGGTCACAGAGCGCCCATCTCCTGGTGTTCTATGAAGTAGAAGGCAGGACTATCTAAAAACGCACTCTGTATTTCTTCCATCCTATCAGCCAGAAAAGACAGAGATGGCCCAAGAATCCAGTCCTTGCCTGAACAACACCTCGCTCAATGAGGAGCTTGTTGTGCTTTTAATTATCCTTTTTGGTGGCCAAGAGCAGAAGGAGCCATGGTGGTCAGGCAATAACACCAACAGTAAGAATTGAACATTCCCCCCCCCCCACCTTTTGGAGAGGGGCTTCTTTTTTTTATTTAAGCCTATAGGTGCATCAAGCCCATCAGAGTCTTAATAAACTTACATTGCTTCTTATTTCTCCCTCAAAACAAAACAAAATACCTAAAAAATGCCACCCCCACCCTGGCAATAATACTTTCTACCAAATTTCAGCAGTGTGAGCTTAGGGGAACTCCACGGGCTACAGAAAAGGGGTTTGAGCTGGATGGGGTTTTTAGCATCTGGATTGTGAGCTGTTTGTTTATAACATAAAAATAGCAAATGAATAGTTTTAAAAGCAGAAAGCATATAAGGCAAAAACAGGTAGCCCTTAAAACAGGTGCCATTCTTAGTATATAGTGAAAGATTAATGCTGAGGGGACAGCTGGACGGAAATGTCTGAATCCACACCCAGCTATTCCAGAATCTCCAGCTTTCCTCTCATTGCCAATTGATTTGTCTGGTTGCATATTCTACACTTCCTTTTCTCTCAGCTTCTACAATTTTGCATCTCCCTGGTCACAGATAAGCTGTGGCTGTTTTTGTTAGCTAACACAAAGCACACTCCAGTGCTTTCCTTGGTCCCCTCAGGAAGACATAATGAATTTCTTTAGCACCATTAACTTATTATCTTAGAGGAGAAACTTGCTGCTAAGAAAAGTGGCCCGTTCCCCCTGAATGGCTCAAGGACAGAAATGTACCAACTTTTCCAGGACAGCTTCTAGCACAGCTTCATTCCCTGCCTTCATACAAAGATAGCAGCCTGGCTCTGTGCAGAATTCGATGGACCTCCATCCCTATTAGTTTCAGTGGGCTCCAATGATTAGAGTTCTTGCTGTATGACCAACGTTACAGTGCGGGATGCTGCTAACAATTAATTGCCCCTCAACAGTATCTGTTGACTGGACTTCTTCAGAGGAGTCAGTTGCAAGCAGCTCTCAGAAGCCAGCATTCATTGGGAAAGAGAGGGTGCAGCTTATCCACTAAGTCTTGGCAACTTAGATCAGGATGGGCAGATGCCAGGCTTCCAGGATCCACTTAGTCGTGCCTAGTAAAACATTCAAGTTTACTGACTAGTAAATAAATAGTAAGTAATAAAAATTCACCTAATAGAAATAAAAATAATACACACACACACAGAGACAAATTTATATCCCACCATAATCATTAGTAGACTTCAGTGGCTCGCAGAACAAACAATAGCATAACACTGCATAATAAAAGATACAATATTTGCATCCCCCAAAAGAATATCTGATGTCAACCCCCAAATGCCCTCTGGAAAAGCAATTGGTGATTTCACTGAGAATCCTGCTTGGATTTTGGCTCCCTCTCATCTCTGGGGGCTGTTTAAAGAGCTCCCTGCTGAAGGATTCAGCTAAATCCTTTGTGCCTGCTTGCACAAAGCTGGAATCCTTCGGCAGTGAGCTCTTTAAACAGCCCCCAGAGATGAGAGGGAGATGAAATCCAAGCAGGATTCTCAGCTCCTGAGTGGAGAGACACTCGAGCGCGGCCTGCGCAGGGCCTCTCAGGGGCTCCCCCACCCCCCTGAGGCACTCCAGGCTCCTTACCTGGGACGCCATCTGCTTAACGACCTGCAAGATCGCTTAACAACCACAACCAGGAGCACTGAGATTGTGGTTGGCAAGCAAAGCAGTCACATGACTTCTCGCTTAACGACAGCTTCACTCAACAACCAAGATTCCAGTCCCAAGTGTGGTTGTTAATTGAGGCCTACCTGTATTAGATCAAGTTTATAATAGATATGTAGTTATTTCTTAATGAACTTTTGCAGATTAGGATGGATGAGGTTTTAAAGATTTGTTTGTAGAGAATGAGGTGAGAAGAGATTGTTTGATGTATTTTAAAAGATGGTGATAAGTCGTTAAAGTTGTTTATACTTGCTGGGACAAAGGGGGAAGTTACTTCTTTTCTTTCTTTCTCTTTCTAAAATTTCTTTTTTCTTTGTTCTTTTTATTTTTTATACTTTTATATTGTACATCTGTACAACGTAATCTTTAATAAAATTATTATAATTTTTTATCCTAATATGAAGGATCATTTCCAAAAAGTACTTATAATTGCTTATTTTGAGAAATGTGCTGAGCTTTTTGATAGAAATTGTGGAGCAATCTGGAAACAGGACAGAATGAACAGAAGACTGGAAAAGTGAGAAACAAAATAGTATTGAACTTGATAGATTTGGTCATAACACAGTTGTGGTAAGTGGGAATGGGACACTATGTGGCTAGGGGGGGGCAGGGAAGTGAAGAAATGCAGAGTCTCATTTATCATCCCCTTGCCCCAAATACCCAAGAACTGGAATATGCCTGAAATTGTTTTTCATTTTAATGCACAAGATGATGATTAAGATAAGGTGCAAGTTGAACAGAACAGTTTGTACAGCAGTCTTATGAATTCCCTTTTTTGAAGCATCTCTCCGCGGTGATTTTGGATATGCCTACAAATTCCTAGCCTTAAAGGATAAGTTGCCAACAATTAATTGCTCCTCAACAGTACCTGTTGACTGGACAATTCCAGTCACAAATAAGGAACATCACTAATACTAAATTTCATAATAAATAATTTCATAATAAATAAGAGCGGGGAGATGTAGTGGTTAAGGTGTTGGATTAGCATCAGGGTTACTCAAATTCTAGTCCATTCTTAGCTACAGAAGCTGACTGGGTTACTTTGAGCCAGTCATTCTCCCTCAGCCTGACCTACTGTATCTCACAGGATTATTCTTGTAGGGGGAAAAATAGGTCTTGTGTTATGCTAAGATATGATTGCATCACCCCTACATCACACCCACTACTACTACAGTACTATTACTGGAATTTAATATGTGTCTTGCTTGTGTTAGTCATCTCAAAGGTTTTACATCCATTGTCTGAAAAGTGGATATCTTATTAAGCCATTGGGTCAAACCCTGCCCATCTATTTTCCTTAGATCTCCTGTAATGAAGGGGCTAATTGCTTTTTTAAAAAAAAAAGAATGCTAATATGAAAACTGAATATTCTGGCAATGTGCCTGAACGTTCCCTGAAGTAGGGCTTCCAGATCTGAACTGTAAAAATCCAGACAGCCATGGGATGGTAGCAAAGAGCTTTCTGTGTCTCTTTTCTGCCATCTACTGATCATCTGGATGTTTATAACCAGACAACATAGCCTGGCTCTGAGGGAGCTGGGCTTCCATAGGCTTCCTTGTGTTTATGGCACGTACTCAGTGAAGCAAACTGAGGGTAGGTGTATACACTGATGGGAGTAAATTCCAATGAACTCAGTGATACCAATTTCCAAGGGTGTTAACTCAGTCTTCAAATCTATAGACTGACAATAGTTATGTAAATTTCTGGTCTACAAACTTCCCAATAAGCCTTCATTATTTTATATCACTGTCAGCCTATGTCCTTAGCTCTTGAAAGTGGTAGCTATACTAATCTGTAACTGCGGGTGAACAATCAATTCAAAAATCGAATCAAAATCAAATTAAAGACTGTGAGTTCTAGTCTCACTTTAGGCATGAAAGCCAGCTGAGTGACTTTGGGCTAATCACTCTCTCTCAGCCAACTCACCTCACAGGATTGTTATTGTGGAGAAAATAGGAGGAGGAAGGAGTATCAGGTATGATCCCCACCCTGAGTTATTTATGAAAATAATAAAGATGGGATAAAAAATCTAAAACAAAAATCTGCCAGCAGTAGGACTAGAGTATATCTGCCTAGGACAAATAATAGCAACCATAGCATTGGAAGGATGGTATCCTGATTTCTCTGATCTGTATTATTAAAGAGGTGTGTTTTATTTATTCTCATGCTGTGGATTCTGAGTGATCTAGAGTAAATCCTTAATCTATTCAATTAGATCACAACTTCTCTCTCTTACCTCAGAAGTGACTGGCAAATACTCCAGAGAAATATATTTGGGTACCTCCAATCTTCATCAACCTGTGGTATTTTTTGGAAAAGAATTAATTGAAGATGTACTACTCTAAAATAAAAAAGGATAGTCATCTATATATTACTAAAACTCTCATGTCTGTTTGTACTTTGTAACCTTTAACTGTGCAAAATGGTGCATCATAGGGCAACGATTTTTGAACCAAGGTACCTCAGATGGGCTAACTTACAGAATGCACCCAAAATCCAGAACCTACGACTCCTGTGGAATAGAAATTTGGCAGATTTTATAAAGCATTTTATTACATAAAATTTATCATAAAACATTTTATGACATAATACAAAATGCCATAAAACATTTCCTGTGGCCAGCTCCTGATGTTTGACTGAGCTATACGGTTCAACATTGGCCACTTTCAAGGCACATACATCTCTGAATGTATCCCTGAATTTTTAAGAACTTTTCCAATACATTAGAAGCTCTGCCATTGTTGAAAGCACTGAGGAATCTGGTAAGGAAATATCTCTGAAATGATGACCCAATGGGTCACAAGTTGTCTAGATTAAATTCTAAAAACTGATGTAGCAGTTGATATAAAGATTAGTGAAAGGGTCTTTGATCTTTTAACCAAACCAAAAAAAGAGCTGGGAGGAAATAGCTGAGAGGGAGCAAGGAATTTGCTTCTTTGCCTTGAAAGCAGAGAAACTATTTTATGAGGAAGCTTGAAACTTAGATATAACACTAATGGTTGGTAGCAAGTTCATTTGATCAGACAGTAGAGTTGAGAATACTCACTGGTAATACACTATATATTATGCAGCAAGACAAATATAAGTATTTAGAGTATGGTTTTTAAAGGGAAGAAGAACTTACTAAAGAAGTGAAATAAGAAATATACAAAAATTTTAAATGTCTGTGAATAATGTCAGGGTACAACAAGGGGAAGTTAGAAACTAATATTTACCTATAATGTTTTTAGTAGCTTTTCTTCTTCTGTTTTGTATACTTAAACAACAAGTTGAGATTTTGGCACTTAGCTCAGGGATTAAAATCCTTTCTCATACTGTTAAAATAATTTAACCACAAAATACTTTGTCTTTTATGGTTAATTTTATATCAACAATACACTGAGTACTTACTGTACAATATTGGTAATTCCTTTGTCCAGTTACTGATATTATATTTTTGCATCAACTATTCTTCTTTTTTTCTTTTTCTTTTTTTAAAAAATATGAATAAGTACAGTATATTAAAAAATAAACTCAAGATAGGAAGATCCTAAAAGCAACTGCCAAAAGACAAGACACAGCTGCAACTGCATCTTTATCCCTAACAAAACAAGTGGCTGCTAAAATGTCTTCTCTCCCACTGCACCCTAGAAAGCCTTGGGTGATCTGACTTCCAAGGCAGACCTTTCATGAAGCCTGATTCACAGAATGGCTGGCACATGAATGTATTTCTCTTTAGAAGGTGTTAGTGAAAGTCGATTTTGCCAGCACAAGCCCTGTATCTTTGTGTTGATATCAAGAATGGAAAAGAAATTTTTACCATGATGGGTTTGGATGAAGTATGGTTTAAAGCTGTACTGGTAATATGATACTACTGCTGTAATGCTAATAGTGGTGGTTCAGTTTACATGCTGTGCCAAACATAGCACAACTTTGGGGGAAGGGGAGTATTTACCCATGCCAAACCAGGGAATGTAGATTGTAAACAGTGATTTATGGATTGATGATATGGTTTGTTCAGTGTATTGTGACTTGTGATGTGTAAATACCTTAGATTTTTATTTATTCATTTGGTATCATATTTATAGAGCTGCCCATCTCATGAAAGTGTTTTCTTGGTTTATTTCTTTTCTGCCCTGTCCTGCAAGGGTACAGATCTCCACTCTGTTTATTGTACTGAATGAGAAAGTGAGACTGCTGGTGAGGAGGTAAATTTGCCCATACAGTCAGGTTTTGGATCTTAAGGACCTGGAGTTGAAATTTTGCATTCCCTAGAGGACCTTTTCCCCAGTTTGTGCCTCTAGAATTCATTGCCTCAAACAGCATCCTGTAAGGACTCTGAGGCTAAGCCAAACTAGTCTTGGTGTAATAAGCAACCACAGAACTCACTGTATTTTCAGGATTAGGGTCAGAGAGGCATTTGCTGGATGTACTAAAGAGCTACAACACATACCTGACTACATGGGTACATCCTTTTAGGCTTCTTTTAGCAGCAATACAGAAAGAAATACCCACTGCTTTTTTTCTGTTGAGGTACAGTCCAGGATTTCATGATGGTTTTGAAGTCAGCCAAGATCATTTGGGTGCTGGGGAAGGACACCAGAGCTCTTCCTCTTTCTTCCATTCTTTTTATAGATGTGTCTCATTGCTACCAATGGCCTAGAGCTATAGAGGAGGACAGAGATAATCATGAAGAAGGAATGCAAGTGCTGTTAAGCAAACTTCAATGTAGTCCTGGGAAAGAAGAAAGGGTGAGAAAGAAACTTGAGATAACTCCACCTTGATTCTCTTTGGTATAAGAATAGGCAGAAGGAAACTCTGTCAGGCTTTCAAAATTCTATTATACCCAAAACAATAAAGTAAGGTTCCAGTAGTCTTTACAGTTTCCTGACCTGATATACCTTGAGAATCTGATAGAAGCCCCCCAAAAAGGCAGGTTTTATTTAGAACAGGCTTTATTTGAAGGGTATCCTTTCATCAGCCCACCTTGTTTGCTTTGAAAATGAACAAATTCCTGTGGATTGCCTAGTGCTGTGAGCCTCTTCGTGCTTGCCATCTCCACAATTCCCCTCTGAATGTTTAGAATATGATTATGGCCCATAAATGATTTGCCCTTGCTCCTGGCAAATGACTGTTTTGTTAGCAGTTTCTGGCAATTACTTTTGTAGACACAGACATATTATCTGTATGTGTCCCAAGGGATGACTAGCTGGTTAGCTTGGTAACTCAAAGGAAATAGAGAAGGTAAGGCACTTTACTGATGGGATCCACATTACAAAACAGCAAAAGGAAAGTTGAAAATGAGACAACAGCAGGAAGCCTGGCCAAGGCTAATATTAGATCCAATAGCTCTGCATCCACAGCATACATTTCTGTACAGGATGGTTTTGGAGATGATAGGCCACAGAATCCAGGCAAGTAGAGCAAGATTTTAAGAAGGTGGGGAAATAGTTGGCTAAGGAGCTGGACATTTTTCCTTGTGTCCAAATGAAGCTCTTTTTTGTGTTATCTCACTTCCTTACCTTACAAAGGACCAGGTAATGTCCTCCATTTGTAACTGCCCTTTATTTTCCTGAAAATGCTTTTCAAAGGAAGACTTTCAAAGAAGTGACCACTAGGATCTTGGGACTGGCTCTCTAAAGCACACTTTTTCATGCAAACCAGCTACTCTGTTACAATCCTCTCATGTAGCCCAAGATAAAGTATAAGCTCAGATATTGGCTGGATTTGCCTACCTTGGTTTTATGTATGTATCTGTTCCTTTAAATGTATATGCCACCTACTCCCAAGTGGCTCTGGGAGATTTACAAAAATATAAACAATAGAACCAGTCAACAGTATGATAAATACTGAAATTCTAAACTGCAATTGAGAGCCAGTTTGGTGTAGTGGTTAAGGCACCAGGCTGGAAACTGATGGACTGTGAGTTTTAGTCCTGCCTTAGATACAAAGCCAGCTAGGTGACCTTGGGCCAGTCACTTTCTCTCAGCCCTAGGAAGGAGGCAATGGCAAACCACTTTTGAAAAGCTTTGCCAAGAAAACTGCAGTCCAGGCAGTCTCTGAGAATTGGACACGATTGAATGGGAAAAAAAAATCTGCAAGTGGTTGAATAATCTAAAATGGCTGGGTTCACACATCACACTAAGCCAAAAAAACAAATCATATTCTGACTTAGTGTGATATATGAAGCAGCTACAACATTATTCTAATTATCACATTCCAAAAAACAAAAAACCCAAGCATTTTTAAATACAAGATTAGTCAATGTCATAAAATGAGAAGGCAGAAAGTGACAGTGTACAGACGGAGACCAACCTTATGCTTTGCTATTTCTGTTCCTGTCTGGACAATAGCAGCCAGCCCCAGTGCTATCATCCCTTCCAACCAGAAATATGGAACGCTACTGCCTTTGCTTTTTTTATAATAATTTTATTAAATGTTTTTATTAGATAAAGCTAATACAAATTAAAAAAATAAAAGAGTAAAAAGAAAAAATAGTGCAGAAAAGAAAAAAAGAAAAAAGAATAGAAAGAAAAATGGAAAAGAAAGAAATAGTAAGAATATAGTAAAGAAAAAGAAAAGAAATATATAAAGAAATAACTTTCCCCTTCATCACAAGTATAAACAATTTTAGTAACTTATCACCTTCTCTCAATTCTGTGTTAGCAAGTTGAATTTAAGTGTTCATCTCCTTTAATTCTAATTTTAATTTAATTGTAATCTTTATTTCCTTCTGGTTCCCTCTAGTGTCCAACCATCAAAGTCCCATCTTATCATGTTGTTGTTTTTTTAGAAATCAGAACAACAGCCATTTCCCATGGGAAGGATTCTTATAATTAATTTCAAAATCTTATTTCAAATCCATCTGGACCCTTAGCCCATTTATAACTTTCTGAAATCAACACTGTAATCACCCTTTTGCTGTTCATTAAAAAAAAAAAACCTACTGTAAGTCCTTAAACTTGTACTTAAAACTTCTTCTGCAAAAGATTGAAGGAAACTCACCCAGTGAATGCCATAAAACTTGCCGTTCTGAAGGTTTTTAATATTTAAAAAGCAATAAAAAAAGTAATTTGAAATGTGATTAAGAAATGAGGCTTGGCCAAACTTTATGTCCATGTAAGCTACATTATGACTATGAGCTTAGTTGGAATCCCTTGACTCCCAGCCACTCGACTCACAAGCCGACTGCAAAAACCTTGGTTCCTGCAGTCTACTCATGAGGAGCAGTTGTCTGGAGTACAAGTTGGTGATCTCACAATCTCTCCTTTCTCCAGAGAGATTTTGCCAGCCAGGATTCACCATCTGGCTGCCTATCTCTGCCATAATGTCATTCCCGCTCCTTCAGGGATGTCTAGTTCACTATGTCCTCACCGGAAGTCTGCTACTGCCTTTGCTTTTTGTAGAGAAGAGGAGAAGAGTAAGTTATTCAAGATTCTTAGAAATTTATCTTAAGAACTGCTGGTGTGTGAGTGTGTGCATATGTGTGCACTCAAATTCCTTTGCTCCCTTATAATCCAACCCAATGGCATCACATTAGCACCAGAAGAGAGTAACAAAGATTATATAGGAGCAAGTGAAATTTAAAAAACACTGTATGATGTCACTTCAGCCTACACAAGCTTTGTGTACATGACAGGATCTAAAGCAGTTCCTGGTCTATTGATTTTTAGTGATAAAGCTCATAGTTCATTATGACAGTGACTTGCCAAAGGCCAACAAATGCATGGCTGAGTTTTGAATCAAACACACCTATTGATCCATCTTAACCTATTGGACAAGATAAATTTTCTCCAACTTGGGAAAGACAGTATTTGCTGCCTGCTGCTCACCTAGCAGTTCAAAAACATGCAAAATGTGAGTAGATCAATAGGTACCGCTTCGGTGGGAAGGTAACGGCGTTCCGAGTCATCATGCTGGCCACATGACCCGGAAGTGTCTATGACAACGCCGGCTCTAAGGCTTAGAAACGGAGATGAGCACCGCCCCCTAGAGTCGGACACGACTGGACTTTACGTCAAGGGAAACCTTTACCTTTACCTTTACTATGCTTTACTATACTACTGGAAATAGAGAAACTCAATTAAAATATAAATCCTGCACTGAAGTGGGCTGTTTACTTATTTTTCTTCTCAAGAGGCTGGTAGCATGTTCATGTGTTAAGTGTTTGTTGTATAATTTTAATATATGGAAGTTAAATGCTGGAATAATATCAGATAAGCCAGGAAGGAAATCTGTGGCCTCCCAGATGGTTGTTCTTCCAATATCCATAACCCCTTGCCATCATGGGCCAGAGGAAACTAATGATAACAACTGCAGTCCCAAAACATCTGGTGATCCAGGAGTTTCCTGCTCCTGGGCTATCATGTACATGTAATTTAAAAGTAGCTGAGCACTGGCATAATCAGAAAGATAGGATGTTAAATAACTAACTGAATAAGCCAGCAAATAACATCTTCCTCCTTAATCCCTCTTACCCTGACCTAGACCATATGTACACAAATGGGACAAAAAATACAATACCATACAATAGTGTTGTTGGGCTCTTAGTTCCAAGTTATTGCACCAATGAAATTCTGAAGGGCCCCTACTGTCATGGGTAAATGAGAGGCAAAGGTGCTTCTCCAGAGTAAAATCCTCTCCAAAGAAATGCATCTAGCTTATTTTAAAGTAACCGAAACCTGCCATCTCTTTTGCTTGTACTTATGGCTGTCACAGAGTCCTTCACCTCTTCTTTAATGGGAGATGTTTTAGAAGGCTAATTAATTACACAAGAAGGATTCTCTCCCCACTCACCCCACCCCAGGATGTGTCAGTATAGTGGGCCTATTCTTGCAAGAGAGAATGCTGAAGCCAGTCTAAACCATTAATTTCCAAATAACACATCAGCAGGTGTTTTCGTCAAGCAACTAATCCGTTCGGCTTTTGCTGCACAACGAGAAAAGGGGCTGGGGCTGGAGAGCTGATTCGGATTCCAGGAGCAGCAGCTCCAAGCTGGCTTCAGAATCCAGTTGCTCTCTCTGCCACCCCCCTTGTCAGAAAACAAGTCCCTCCTTGCTGCCCGACTGCCAACACAGTGCTCAAGCAAAACAAACAAATGAAATAAAACCCTTGGCTGTTATCCCTCTAAGGCAAGTGTGAGCTTAAAAGCTTTTATAAAAATAGCCCAATGTGCTTCTAACAATTGCTGTCTGGCAGCACATGGCTGCTTCTCTCATAGGCTGGAGTTTTGCAATTAACAGCCACAAATATAAGCCGCCCATATGCTGGACATGGGCATGTTTCATACCACATCTGCTGCATCGTTTACGTACTCTTTGTCTGTTTTCAAGTTTTTTTCCCTGCTGCTGGTTCCTTCATTAGTCCAAAGCCATGTTTTTCACTAGCGTTTACTCGTCTTCTTCAAGTCTTGACTATGGGTGATTGCCAACATTAGAACATTATCACTGCTGTGTTAATAACTTTCAACTGTGAGTGAGTTACTTCTTCTGCTTGGTATACATTAACATCATTTTCTAGGGGCAAAGTCAGCTCTCTAAGTAAGAATCCTTGAGCTTCCTTATTTTTTATCCTGCAAGAAATGGATCTTTGGTCAAAAATTCAGTCAACATACCAAAATCACAAGATTTACTGTTTAGATTCAAATCTTTACAGTTTCTGGAATTGTCTCAGTCTCCTTTTGTGGGTTAGGGACTGAAGACAAATCTTTCATCATTAAAGTTTGTTTCAGGGCACAATAGATCTAAAATTTCTCCAATAGGGCTTTAAAGTTCTTTCTTTCTTCCTCCGTGAATGTAAATCTATTTTATACATCAAGGGCATTTGCTCCAGACATTGTCAAGATGCTGTTTTCATGTTTTGTTCTCTTCTTCATGGTGGCCAGTTTCTTTCAAGTACCGTAGAATTTTTTGTTAAGAGAGTCATCTCTGGCCTTCTATATTTCCAGTAAGCTTCTGTTCTGTGGGGGGCCTCAGAGCATCCATTTCTTCTTTTCTTTCTTTAAGAAGGCTTTCTTTAAGGAGGCTAACTCTAAATTCTACTCAGCTACTGTAACCCTAAAAAAGGTGCTATTTTGTATTGGCCATCCACTAATGTTGCAATTGGCCTTTGTGTTCACACGCTGCTTTGACTGCACACTAATACTTTTTTTTAAACAAGCTATTAGAATTTTTGTTTTGTTTTGCTAAATCTAGGTCTCTGGCATGCCATCATTGTGGCATAGGAATCCAGCTTCACTTCTGACCCAGGCACTGTTCATTTATGAGGAGGCAAGGATACAAGAGGTGAACTAACTGGGTCTATTAATATTAGTTTGGACCTAACTCTGAATGTAAGCGATTGCAAGGAATATACTGCTATGCCCTGCAACTTGGGGAGGTTCAACTTTTGATAAATATCCACTTCCTCACAAATCTGACTTATTGTTTTGGGGGCAAAAATGTCTCATACAGTGATAAAAGTTTTAGAGAAAATTGGCCCAGGAATTATTTTTAATTTTCATAAATGAATGTTGTACTTTTTTTCTCTCTTTTGCAATAATATGCATATCTATATATCTATATCTATATCTATATCTATATCTATATCTATATCTATATCTATATCTATATCTATCCATTGATCCAGGATTTTGTTTTGTTTTGTTTTCACATCTCTGATACCATAGACTTTGTCTCAGATTTTAATTCTCCAGCACTTGGTTTTAACAATATTTTCTTTTCAGCTATTGAAAGTATATTATAGAATCATAAGGTTGGAAGGGACCTTGGAGTTCTTCTAGTCCAACCCCCTGCTCAGGGCAGGAATCCTCAGACCACTCTGGACAAATGGCTGTCCAGATCATGTTCAAAAAGACAACTCATCAGCCAGCCCACCCTGCATGGTAGCTTTCCAGGAAATTGCCAGCTAATTACTGACAACTCCTGTGCAGGTTGCTTATAAACAAATTGTTGGTGGACAAAGCCCTACCTTAGGCACAAAACACGAACAGCAGCCTCAGGCAGAAGCCCTGGAGGTGTCAACTTGGCTCAAGCCAAGAGTCTGAAAGGTGAAAAACACTTTGAGCAGATCCTCTACTGTAATGCCCTGAAGATGTTCTTCAGAGTTCTCTCTGTATGCAGACATAACAGGGAATAGTCTTACAATAGGATTCCCTTAAGCACTTAAATGCCATGAGTTCACACATGAAAATTACCAACCCCATACCAGGAAGGGAGGACCAGAGAGAAAATGTAACATCTTCTTCAACCACTTTTCCCCCAACTGTGCTTTAAAGTGGGCAAAACTATGCATATATTGGTGTAAGCTTATCTTATATTGAAACTTAAGTGGTAGAATTTTTATGTTGGTATGTGGTATCAAAGCTTGCTAATTGCTATATAGTGCATGACTTCCTTATTTTACCTTCTTGGAGTACTTATGATTCTTTCTGTTAGGTTCTCACTAAAAAAAAAGTAAATTTTTTTCTGCTCTCTAATGAACTTTGTCTCATTACTTTTTCCCTGTATGAGCATTAACTATCTCATACATTGAAGCAAGTGGAAACCAAAGCTCACCAGGTGCCACAGTCAGTTTCTACCCTGAAGCATATTGTTTGCTGTGTGATTTATCCACGGAATACCCTGGTCTTCAGTAATCACTCCCAAGTAGGGAATGAGAAGAGATGTATCATTAAACCTTTATCTGGCACAACCTTTGTTTGAAAATCTCCAGTGATGGAACACCAGGAAGTAGGCAGTTCCACTGCTTAATAGCTCTCATAGTCAGGAAATTCCTCCTTATTCCAAGTTTGGATCTCTCTCTGTAAAGCTTCCACCACCTGGTTCTTGTCCTGCTCTTCGGTACTATGGAGGATAAATCCACACTCTCTTCCTTGTAATAGCCTTCAAGTGTTAGAAGACTACTATCATCGAAGTGAATATTTGTAGGTCAGGGTTGACCTGTGGAGTCCTTGGTGCTCTCTGAGCCTTGTTGTTTTCTTGCAGATGTTTCATTGCCAGACTAGGCAACATCTTCAGTGCCTAAACTACTATCATGTTTCCCCTTAGCCTTCTCTTCTTTAAGCTAAACATAGCCAGTTCTTTTCACTGTAAAAAATTCAGTCTCCAAGTCCTTCACCATCTTCGCTGCTTTTCTCTGTACTTTCTCCAGTTCCTCAGCATCCTTGTTGTACAGTGGCAACCAAAATTGGACACAATATTCCAAGTTTGGTCAAGATATGTAATACATCTGTATGCAGATCCTTGCAGATTCTTTTTGATTACATATGAGCACTGTGCACACTTTTGAAAATCATTTGGAAGAAGTGCTTTGGGCTTCACAGAAACACACCTCTCTGCTATTCATGAAAGCGCATGTTTCTTCAGTCTTAATATGGGCCAGAAGAAGGATGTTGCTGCTTCAATGAACTGAATCATTACAGCAGTACATTTTTAATTATGTTAAGACACTGGGATCTTTTTTCACACTTGCTTGGAAACCTGCCTGCTTTAATAAATAACAGAGGGGTATTGTGCTTGTGTGAAGTCCAAAACATGATAATGCACAGCATACTACAATTAACCTTGTAACCAGGATTACGTTAAATAAAAGTTATTTGGAAATAACTTAGAATAACTTTAGAATATGTAGTAAAGAGTTGCATATACTCCTAAGTGCTGTCTCAGAATGTTGATAGAAATGTCGTGTCCTATAACCTTTTAAAGGATTTCCACTATCCATGGCCAAAGTTCTTGGGAGTGTCCATGTGACCACCAATATATTCCTAGATGTTTCCACTTTTTATTTAGCATTTAACCAGGACTGAATTTTTATCTTGACTTGGCATACAGTATTTTTTTCCTACCTGCTACCCCCACCCAACCCTTTCCTTTTCCTTGAATCAAACAAAGTATTCCACTGGGAACATCTGTATGAGTAAAGCCTCCATGTAAAAATAGATGACAAACTTTTCTACTTAATAATAAGATTCCATACTCAAACTTCAGTGAACGACCAGGTAGAAACCACTAGAGAGTTTTAAAGCTGAATTCCCATATCTAAGAAGGTTCAAGAAGACAATATGGGAATTTCCCTGCTTTGTAATCTTGTCCTGTGAAGAATAGTTTTCCTGCATTTTTTTCCAATCAGCTTTTATTCAGTTTAATGAAAGATAGTTTGTTTTTGAAATTTCTTTCAAAGAGCAGAGAATGCTGGTAAAAGTCTCCTGGGTTGAACCCTAAATCTTAGCAGGGAACCAAGGAGTGTTTGTGAATGCCTTGTGATTCATTGTATAATAAATTCCCCAGGGGTTGGTCTCCTCCCTTAATTCCCAGGCTTCAGCTGAATCCCCAACGAAGCTCCTCCCATTGGGCTTTTTCAGTTAGGGAAGAGGTGAGAAAATAATGTCTCCCAGAAAACAACCATACTAGCAATAGGAACCTCAGCCATCTCGAATGATAAAATGAACTGGTGAAAAATACCACCAAGAGAAATGTGAAAATTATTTTTAAGCACCCTGAGAATAAGATACAAAACCAGAAGCCTCTTTCACAGGGAAAGAAAACCTTTCAGGATTTATGAAGCAGATTTTGGCACAGCATTAATTTAATCAAGTTAATCTATATGGAAAAATATTCATGAAATCTTATCAAGAACTCTTTGATATAATTGGGCAATTAGTCACTTTCTCTTTTGATGCTCCTTGTAATGATTCTGTCCTTGTCACCTCTTTACAACTAGATGTGAGGAGGATAATGACAAGTGATTTTTATTGTGTGCATGACAATTTTGTTAAATCATGACTATGTTTGTTAGGAAAGATGAGAAATAATGTGGGTGGATTATATCCAAATACCTGGGTTAAACAATTTATGTACCATATCTAGGAAGTCCTGTCATTAGTTCAGGCTCTTTTAAATACATTATTTAAAGGGGTTCCATTCATAACTGAATGGTTGTCTCCAGAAGATGGTGCTGGGGGATTTTTGCTTGACCCTGTTTAATTTTATTGTGGGATTTTACATGAGATTAATAATTAAATTTATCAGAATCTTTTTTGGAGGGGGCTATGTTTAGTTCATTTAACCCCATATATCAGCCTTTTTCAACCTTTTGTGGCAGGCCCCCAACTGAGTAAGGCCTTCCCCAGTGAGGTCTGCCTGGTACCATTCTCACTGCCTTTCTGGCATCTCGCAAAGATATTTTTATTCTCCCAGGCCTTTAAACAATCTATTAATGCTGCAATGATTTTTAAGGTTTTTATTGCTGATTTCCCTTGCTGTTACTGTTTTAATCTTTATCTTGATTATTTTATTCCACACTCTCTACTGTATTCCATAACATCTCTTAAAAAATACATTGTTTTTATTAAGGCATATTAATTGTATTAAGTTATTGTTTTCAGTTGTAATTGTAAGTGTTAACTGCTTCCATTTTTAAAAAATGAGAAACTTTACAGAAATAGTTTAAACAACAACAACAACAACAACAACAGCTCTCTCAGGCCTAACTTTGAGGTTACATAGATTTTTGAAGGATTGAATTTATTCAGAATTTTTATATGAGGGCGATATTTCAGTTGCCTTATGGTACATCCTCGTTATAAACTGCAGCTAATTCTACTGGAGTTAGCTTCTTTAATAAATAGAATAATAATTAACTGGCTTAAGGTATCTGACAATGATTTGATTATAATGGAATACATTTTGCTGAGGCATCATAATTTGGACTTATACTTTCATGTGTTCTTGGCAGAGATGGATCCCACAGCATAGAAAATTCAAGACTGCAAAATCACCAATGTCTTCCAAGGGCAGAGGCCTCATTATTTGGCTGGACTAAATTCCTTTTCATCTGCAGCTATTTTAGGATCAGATGAAGAGATCATCTGGAGGCATACTTATGGCTGGGTGAGCAGCCTGTTATGGACAACCTGGAGTTAAGCATGGTTTATTCAATAAGCCCCAATAATTGGGTTCATACAGCACATCCAACCAAAAGCAAACTATTGTACTGTTTATCATGATGCATAAATCCTGCATGTGCCCAAGAAGTTTCTGTCATTCTCTTGCACAGGGATTTATAGAAAGCAGATTTAGGGACAGAAGGGATATGAAAGGATGTCTTGGTCTGTTGTAGGCAAAGAGACACATAGGATTATACTTGATGTAGTTAGTTTTTAGGGGTTGACATGTCTAGCAAAAAAGTTTAGGCTGAATTCCGTATAATTGACCGCAAGTGGGATTTAGAACAATAGAAAAGGATGAATAATGTCTGATTAGGTTTAGGACTATTAGACCTAAATAAGTTTTAATTATATTTCAACTGTTAGAGCTTGCTGATGGTTTCAGCTAAATGATGGAATTTTGTAGTTCTGCTAGCCTGCTGTTTGTCAGGGTATGTAACTCTTCAATACAATAATGTCATTTTACTAGTCTTATTTTAATTAATGTTACAGGAAAGAGAGGAAGTGGTAACATGCACACCACCCACTCCCAACAACTCTGGGCCCAGAGTTGTTGGGAGTGGGCGGTGTACAAATCAAATCAAATCAAATCAAATCAAATCAAATCAAATCAAGTAAATACACGAGCTGCTGCGTTTGGTGCTAGCAATGCACATATTGACACATTTAGTTCTGGGGAAGAATTGAAACCGTTTGGAGTGGAAGCAGAGGCACCTTTGTTGGGGATCAAAGATGTCAAGATCGCAACCATGGCGATGGAACCAAAGCTCCACCCCTTTTGACATGTGTCACACATGTACATGTGACACATGTAAAAAAAGGTCTGCAATTGCACAGTCATGGCTTCAGTCTCAACTTTTTTGTACTTCTTCTCTGTTAGAAGTCCTGGCAAATCCAGCATGCCTCATTAGCATATGGATGGTTGCTCTAGGATGCAAACTCTGTGCTATTGAGGAAGCTGTTTGTTGCCACTCCCACTCCCCCCGCCTTCGTCCTTCCACCTACTGAGGAGGCAGCAAGCATGCTGCTCCCCTCTGTCTCCATCTTGGGCCTAAAGCCATGTGCCTAGCTCTTTCTTCCATGCAGCTCATAGCAGCTATAGGGCCAAGAGATCACTAAGTATAGTTAAAGAACAGAAGAAACAAGGAACATCATTTTTCCACCAGAGTTAGATGTAACAGAACCAAGAAGAAAAGTCAGTAAGACTATTTTTACTTTACCTTTGAACCTACTATGTCTAAGCGTGTATTTATTTATGCTTGGGAGGGCTGATTGTGTAAGATCAATAACCTGTGTTTCTCTGATGTGCTCATTAAAGCCATTTAAGATAATATTCTTTTTCTGTGCACAGCTCCTCTGCTGTGTTAAACTGCTCCAATTCAGTGGTCCTAGCTGTCCATTAATGGCTTCATCGTCCCCCTGAGGAAGCCGCTGAATGGAAGTGTGTTCATGCATTTGTTTCTAGAACTACAGATCACAATGCCAAGTCCAGAAGGCATTGAGCATCTTTTGGTGTCAAACTTCACGATTTTGAGAATTCACACCTTTGTGATGTTAATTATAAATAGAAATATTTAAATTGGCAAACCAGCTATTTTCAATGTGGTTTTGCACTTGCTTCAATGATCCTTAATCAATGTTCCAAAAACAGCAGATGCTTTGGAAACTCTGCCTTTAATCCTTGTTACTAGCATTCTTGAAGTGAGTTTTGCCAAATCAAAAGATGAACTTTTTAGCATGCATAAATTGATGATTGGTGATGATAATTTGAGAAGGAAAGTAACTAGATTTTAGATTTGTCTGGATGAGTACTTCTGTTTTCTGTAAATTTATATGTGGGCCAATATGTTCTATTCTTTTCAAGAATCATTTCTCTAAATATAATCAAGAGGGTGAACTATGAGAGTACAGTAGTGTTGATGGCATTAAATGTAGCCCTAATAACTTGGCCTCCCAGACATAAGTTCAGCTGCTTACCAGCCATGTTCAAATGGTTCGCCATCTGTCCAGAATTGGATCATAATATCTTATTCCATAACATTTACGGCATCAGAAAGCACTAAGATATGCACTGTTGTTTCACATCATGAGTTATTAAAAGTATCTTAAAATAATTTAATCATTCTCTCATGACCCAGTCTAATAACATTAATTTTAGGTGAATAGCTAGACTAGCATTTAAACTTTGCATCCTGTGTTATGATATGTCCTATAAATAAAAATTGGTCTGGTGTCTAACCTAATACAACCGACAAAACCCTTCAGATTCAGATTTAACTTGGGACTCTTGAAAGTAATCAGACTTGTATTTTAAAGGCAAATTTGTATTTTAAAATCAGTACATCACTTAGTTATGTATCAGTAACTGTAGGCTTTGGGTTTGCAAATTGTATTCCAATACTCACTTATCTGGGAATAAAACCCAGCAGAATTTATTGGAGCAAGCACATACAAAATTATAAAATTTCAAGTATAATAGCACTGGACTTCTGAAAATAGAAACTTCTGCTCAGATTTACACTTTTTCTTACTGGCTTAAGCTTTCTTTTTTTCCAGTTGGCTTGGCCCCTTTGATTATGACTGATAGCTTTCAGTCTTCTTGGTGCCAGACAATACACACCAAACTGCAGTTATATGGCTTTTCAGGGGCAGCCATCATCCTGATGTGCTATGAATGTGCTCTAGCTGATCTCAAACAATGGGTCATCAATTTACAGCTGCAATCAGATTTATCAGTTCTACCTAAAAACATTTTTTGGGGGCCATTCTGCACATCTTCTCCAACAAGCCAGATATCTTAGCTGCATAACGATTCTGAAATTTAGAAGGGCTTTATCTTTGGCTAGATCCAATGCTCTTCCAACAGCTGTTATTGAAGGGAGATACTGAAACATCCCTTTTGAACAAAGACTGTGCCCATGTGGCAAAGGAGTAATTGAAATGATGGAACACATCATTTTGTATTGTCCTCTCTATGCAGATGCTCGCCAGGAATTGTTATCTCCATTCTTTACTAAACATCCAGGTTGTATGGATTCATTTTATCTTAAGTTGTTACTATCAGACCAATCTGATTTTACTTCACTGACCATAGCTAAATATTGTTCTATAATTTGTACAGTATGCCACAGTATCTCTTCTAATTTTTCTTAGATTTTTTAGAATTTTAAGTGTTTTTCCTTTTATTCCAATTAGATGTGAATCTTCTGTTTTATCTGCTGGTCTATGATGGAATAAAAATTGACTTGATTTGAATTTATTGGAGCAAGCACATACAAAATTAAAAAATTTCAAATATAACAACACACAGTCTCTGTAGTTATGGAGACTTTGTATTCAAGAAAATGTGAGTTATAGATATGTATTTGATATATTTTGCTTTAGATCCAAATATCTTAAACCTAAGTTATTTTTAGTGAGCAATGAAACATATGCGAATGAGGGATTTTGTTGTTCTTTTCTTTTAAAATCTATGCAATTATCCAGATAGAAAGTTTGAACTGGCTGAGGCTTCTCTGAGATTTCCAGCAACATGCATGAAATAGTGTGAAAATCATTAACAATTTGAAGAGAATGCTGGATGAAAGCCATAAGCCAATTAAAGCCAATTCTACCAATTAATGGTAGAAGGCAGTGAATCAAAGTTATGAATCATTTGATGAAAACAACTGTTTTTCAGAATTCAATTCAGAATTTCTCTCCTAAAGGTGATGCTGAAATTTCACATTTTGCCCTCATCATTCATATATATATATATATGAATTCCCTTCTCATTTCACCCCTATGGGTGTTTTCCTCAATCTTAGGTCCTCTACCAGAGGCCTGGGAGTTTGAGGGTTCTGCGTAGTATCTTAGCTGTTCCTAGCACTGCACTCTTCTGGACAGAGAGCTCTGATATTGTGCCTGGGATCTGCTGGAGCCACTGTCCCAGCTTAGGAGCCACAGCCCGAGTGGTCCTACCACTACTGGGACCACTTTGGCCTTCACTTTCCACATCCTCTTTAATTCCTCCTTCAGGCCCTGGTACTTCTCCAGCTTCTCATACTCCTTCTTCCTGATGTTGCTGTTACTTGGCACTGCTACATCTATCACCACTGCTGACTTCTGGTCCTTGTTTACTACTATAGTGTCTGGTTGATTGGCCAGTACCTCCCTGTCAGTCTGAATCTGGAAGTCCCACAGGATCTTAGCCTTGTCATTCTCCACAACCTTCTGTGGAATCTCCCATCTGGACTTGGGAGGTTCTAGCCCATACACTGTGCAGATGTTCCTGTACACAATGCCAGCTACTTGGTTGTGCTGTTCAGTGTATGCTGTTCCTGCCTGCATCTTACACCCTGCCACTATGTGTTGGACTGTCTCTGAGGCTTCTCTGCGCAGTCTGCACCTCGGGTCCTGTCTAGTGAGGTAGACCACTGCTTCTATGGATCTGGTGCTTAGTGCCTGTTCTTGTGCTGCTATGATCAGTGCCTCAGTGCTGTCTTTTAGTCCAGCCCTTTCCAGCCACTGGTAGGATTTCCCAATGTCAGCCACCTCATCTATCTGTTGATGGTACATTCCATGCAGGGTGTTGTCTTGCCATGGCACTTCCTCTGCTTGGTCTTCTTTCCATGTCTGCTGCTACCTCAGGAATTCTATCAGCTGATCATCTTTGGGTGCCATCTTACTGATGTACTCCTGGATGCTCTAGGTTTTGTCCAGGACAGTGGCTTTGACACTCACCAGACTCTACCTGCCCTCTTTCCTACTGGTATACAGTCTCTGGATCTTGGACTTGGGGTGGAAACCTCTACACATTGTGAGGAGCTTCCAGGTCTTCACATCAGCAGCCTCTATGTCCTCCTTTGGCCATCTCGCTATACCAGCAGGGTATCTGATTACTGGCAGGACGTATGTTTTGATGGCATGGATCTTATTCTTCCCATTGAGCTGGCTCTTCAGGTTCTGTCTTATCCTTTGGTAGTACTTGGTTGTTGCTGTCTTCCTTGCCTCCTCTTCATGGTTTCCATGTGACTGTGGAATACCAAAATACTTGTAGCTGATCTGTATGTCTGCTATGTGGCCCACTGGTAATTCCACCCCATCAGTCTTGACTACCTTCCTCTCTTTACTACCCTCTGGCCTCACTTCTCTAGTCCGAATAACACCCCAATGTCCTCACTGTAGATCTGTGGCAGGTGGATCGGTGAGTCGATGTCTCGTTCACTCTTAGCATACAGCTTGATGTCATCCATGTCGAGGAGGTGGCTGATGGTAGTTCCACTCTTGAACTTGTATCTGTATCCAGTCCTTGTGATTATCTGGCTGAGGGGGTTCAAGCCCATGCAGAGCAGCAGTGGGGACAGTGCATCACCTTGGTATATGCTGCACTTATTTATGTATTTATTATTCAAATTTAATTACTGCCCATCTCCCCCAAGAGAGGGACTCTGGGTGGTTTGATGGCCACTTGCGCAAGCTGCCTTGAGTTGACTTCCAGTGTTGTCTTTCACAGTCCCACTGAGTTCTTGAGGAAGGTCCTTAGTGTCCTGTTGACTTTGTACAATGCCAGGCATTCACAGATCCATGTGTGTGGCATTGAGTCACAGGCTTTCCTGCAGTCAATCCAGGCTGTGCTCAGATTGGTCTGTCTAGACCGTGAGTCTCGGGCGACTACTCTATCTACGAGCAACTGGTGTTTGGAGCCTCTGGTGTTGTTCCCAATGCCCTTCTGAGCTGTGCTCATGTACTGGCCCATATGGTCCCGCAGCTTGGTGGCTATGATGCCTGATAGGACTTTCCATGTTGTGGGGAGGCAGCTTTTTGGCCGGTAGTTGTTCTTCCCTTGTTAGGGTCTTTCATGATCAGCACTGTCCTACCTTGTGTTAGCCAGACTGGGTGGGAGCCTGCTGCTAGCATCTGGTTCATCTGTGCTGCTAGGCGTTCATGCGCTGCTGTTAGTTTCTTTAGCCAGTAGGTGTGGATCATGTCCGGGCCAGGTGCTGTCCAGCTCTTCATGTTCCTGACCCGCTGTTGGATGTCTGCTACTGTGATGGTGACTGGTTCCTGCTCTGGGAGATTGCTGTGATCTGCTCTCAGGTCCTGCAGCCACTTTGCACTGGGGTTATGTGTCTTCCCTTCCTCCCGTATGTTCTTCCAGTACTGTTCAGTCTCTGTGTTGGTGGCTCTGCTGTTACTGTGTTGTTGCACTGCAGTTGGGAGTACACCTTGGATGGCTCTTTGGCAAGCAGGGCATTTATCTTCTTGGCCTCTGCTTCTCTAGTGTCTCTCCTTAGCCTGCTAGCCACTGCTGTGAACCTTGTGCCTCATATCAGCTGCTGTGCTCTGTAACGGAGGGGGTGGCAGTGACGTTCCAGCTTCAGGTGTTGGCTGCACCCCCAGTTGTTCTTCCCGGTCTTCTTGAGTCTGGGACATAATGTGTAGTTGGTCTATCTCAAGTTGTGAGAGCAGCTTCCTCTTCACTATGTTGAAGCATTGGGTAACTAGCTGTTTCTCAGTTAGTGTGGATGCAGGTCTTCTGTCCATCCATAGTTCCCTCATGAGTTTCATATATCCCTTCTCATTAGGTCTATTGCTGTAGTAGCATTCCATCAATTCCAGGTTCTCTTGTCTCATCCAGGTATGGTTGGTTCCAGTAGCCCACTTATTGTCAGATTGTCCTGGTTCCCCAACATCTGATGCAGACCTTATTAATCCAGGCAATGTCCGAGCTGGCATGAGTCTCTTAGTTCATGTGACTCGCATATTCGAGGTAGGCAGGTGAAGCTTTAGGTGATCTCTGCCTAAGGACACCTACTGGTAAGGTAGGTACAAGCTGGGATTCGAACCCTGGTCTCCTGCGTCAAAGGACGGTGCTCTAACCACTATGCTATCCAGTCGCATATTTATATTTATATTTTAAGGGATGGTGCCATACAGTATAATAGATTATAATACTGTACAATAGAGATAATTTGAAGTGCTTGTTTTACCTACAGCAGTATCTATCAGAAAATGAGCCCTGCATTCATCCCTAGGGCTTGATGAATAAGACCTGATAGTCCCAGAAGTGTGTTTGTGTGTGTGTGCGTGTGTGTCTGCGTGCATGTGTTGTGTGCACCAGAAGGAAGAACATGAAGAGTATTAAATGGTCATTCCTGACGGGTGGGACTGCACCATCCATCACTATCTTCTCTCAGCTCATTGACAGGATCTTCTCTGTTTATCAGGGAGTCTGTAGTTCCTCTTTCCCAGGCAGGAAAGTTACCAAATAGTGAACTGAGATTTTGTGGGAGTCTTTTTCTCTAAATAAATCACGGGCTTGATCAGCAGTTAAAGAAGTCTACTGTGCTGAGCCAAAAATATTGTCTGTGCTTTGCTTCCTTTTGCTGCTTTCCTTGCAGCTCTGGTCACCCTCTTCTTTTGTCAGTGGTGTTCCAATAAACATTCTTTTTGTAAATAGTTTTCCTCACCCCCTGTACAGTGCAGGTTGTCTTGGGCTTCTAACTCTTCCTCCAGCTTTTCTGCCTTTTGCTCCCTGTTGCCCCCTGAACTGGTCTTGATGCTTGTTGTATCTGCCGAGGGCCTCGGCCTCCCCTCCCCTCCCACTCCTCCATGTATTATAGATGGCTGGCCTGTCAGAGGGCCCAGCTCTTGGCCTCAATAATTGATGCACCACAGCTCAAAGGTTCCTGCCACAGTTACAGCATCAGCACACTAACTGCTTCAGATGGACTCCTTCATTCAGGGTTACTTGCAAAGGGAGGGAAAAGATAGTGGTAAATAAATGAGCAAGCTGAAAAGGCTTCGGAGGTGCAGGTCAGAATGGACTGATTTATGCTAGCTTTTCCTGATAAGGCCGACCCAGCCTGAGGTGGAGAAACAAATCACACCCACCCTGCCCAAATCAAGGTTATGCATAGAAGTCACAGCTAGTCAGTTATCTGAGTATCTGAAGTAGGACATCCTGCATGCATTTCTCCCTCTCCTTTCCTGACATAAAATGCAATAGTAAGAAATAAATGAACCCTGCTACCAGTTCATGGAATTCAAAACCAGCTGCCTGAGCTGGCTGCATCATTATGTGAAATGGGAGGGTCGACCTAAGGACTCTTGGTTCTATAATTGCCTTAGAAGAATGGCTCCCATTTTATTCTTTTGCTTTGAATGTCTTTCCCAGATGTGGAAGAGTCACAGAAACTTCTAAATGAGACTTATGCAAACCTGGAACACTGAGATTCACAGAAGGTAAGAATCCAGTAAAAATGCAAGATGGAATTGCTTGAAAGTCTGGCATGTATATGGAAAACAGAGCCAGTAAGTTCCTGTAAGAATATAACCCTGCTTGAACAGGCTAATGGCCCATCTAGCTCAACATTTTGTGGCATGCGGGAGACAACCAGCTGCATTTGAGGAGCTCAGAAACATGGACAGATAGTAGTCCTCCACTGTTGCTCCACAGCAATTGGAATTCAAGGCATGCTGCTCCTGACTGTGAAGGACACAACAGCCACGAAGTCTTGTAGCTAAGTCTTCTGTGAATTTGTCCAGATGCCTAACTTAATGCCAAGAAGATCAAGTCTTATTGGTTCAGAATGTAAGGTATGGAATAATAGATTTCAGTTACAGAAAGGCAGATTCCAATTGAATGTTAGAAAAAATTCCCTAACAGTAACAACAGTTTTACCGTGGAACTAATTAGCTAGAGAGGTGATGGATTCCCTTTCACTGGATAAGCAAATAGAGACTAGACAGCCATCTGTGCGGTATCTAATTTGGATACCCACACTCTGCAGGGTTTTGAATTTGATGGTCTAAACCAGTCTTTCTCAACCTTTTGACCCTGGAGGAACCCTTGAAATATTTTTCAGACCTCAGGGAACCTCTGCACATTCAGGCTCAAATATAGGCCATGAGTTACAAAATTATTATATCCATTTCATATGTACAGTAGGCCTATATATATGCATTAACACTGTTCTTAAACTAAGAATAAAGAATGAAACTTACCTCTTTAATGTGAAGTTGCCCGAATTTGAGTTGTTTTTTTTAATACATCGTGATCTCCCAGGAAACCCCTAGTGACCTCTCACAGAACCCTAGGGTTCCATGGAACCCTGGTTGAGAAACCCTGGTCTAAATTAAGAGTAATAGATATGGGCTGAAAAGCCCAGATGACCACCAGATGGTCACAATGAGATGCAGAAAGCTCGAACTCTTTGCTGCCATCTGGTAATCATCAAGAGTTTTCCATACCAAAGGACTCTGTCCAACTTAGTGATTTGATGTTCACATCTAATAGCAATGAATTCCCCAGTCTTAACCTATACAACTCAGTGCACAAGTTGCTGTTCTTCAGATGTCATGAAATGATCAGATCAGAAGGGTGGTGTATTGCAATGATGTCCAACTGTAGGGAGTTAGTATATGTCTAAGACAAAAACATAAATTACTTCGGATGTATTCTAAATTGATTTTAATCTCATTTCAACAAGGCATTGTAAAGCAGGAAAATATTTCTTTCCAAAAGTATCACAATGGGATGAGAAGAAAACCCAAGCAGGATGGTAGCATTTCTTCAGGACTACCATACATGGGCTGAAAAAAATTGGATGATGATCACCAGGTAGCAGTAAATAGCCACAAAAAGCTCTCTTTGTCACCATGTAGAGGTTACTTGGATTTAGGCAGCCCAGATGTGCTTGCCCTAATTTTTTTACAGACATTGAAATTGATAGCTTGAAGTGAAGAGCTAATCAGATCATGACCCTGTTATGATCTGTTATGGCTACTAACTTTTTTTTCACAATTACCAGAGGAACAGGAGACACATCAGAGATGGAGGCAGCGGTTCAGAAGTCAAGCTTTCCTTCCTGGTCCTCTTTAGAGATATTCCCAACATGGATTTCTTTCAATTCTCCATAGACTTTATAAAGACCTAAATGCTTTTGCTACCTAGAATGTGTTCTTCTCCTTGCCTTCTGAGGAGAAAGTCTCCCTGTGTGTTCAGTGGAGCTTGTCCCCAGATAAAGATGTATAGGTTGTGTTCCCAGTTGTTTGCTGTTTTATGCAAGGAAAATAGGCCAACAACGGAGGCTCACGTAGTAAAAACAAACACCTTTCTAAGAATAAATACTGGAGAGAAAGGAGGCATTTGAACTAGAACCTTGGTGGAGAGGTAAGGACTTCAACCCTTCCTCCTGGAGCCCTCACTTCCCAGGTTAAATGGCTACTTTCTTCTGAGACTGTTGGTCCCTGGTCGGGACTTACAGTGGGAAACAAAGAGTCAGAATTACCTATTCCCTGCCCCAAATTCCTGATCTAATTGGCCACAAATCCTTTATTCTCTACTTGACCTACATTCCATATCCTCTAGGATGAAATGAAATGCTTAATGGGACATGCCTTCTACTTTGTTGCCATTCAGTCAAGTCTAACCAGGTGTATTCTCATCTTTATAGAGATAGCACCTCTGAGAAGCAGATTTTAGAACCATAACCTTTCATTGTAAAAATACTAGTAGCTTTTCTCATCTCCTTTACGTAAACTAACCGAGATTTCATGGGATACCAGAAAGTGAGATTCACATTATCTCAGTAAGAGTAATACATTTCCTGGAGATGAATCTACTAGTTAGATTTAAAAGCCATCCATCCATCCATCCATCCATCCATCCATCCATCCATCCATCCATCCAATTGCAGGAATTTTCCCTGACACCCATTGTTTGTTAAAATACAGGTCTTCTTCTACTTTTCCAAGTGATAGTCAAGATCCCTGCATTAATGTTTGAAAGCCAGAAACATCTGATCACAATTTGCACCATTTGTACAGCTCTAAGTTCCAAACATCACCACAGTTATGTGGGATGGGACAGTTGAAAAGCCTCTGCTGTGCTGTCATAGTACCTTATGCAAGAAGAGCCCTTGTTCTTGCCTAAAGCACTGTTGGAAGTTTTGGCAAATCCAGCGTGCCTCATTAACATGTAAATTAAGTTGCCCAAAATGCAACTCCGAGGAAGCTGTTTGTTGCCACTCCCACTTTCTCTGTCTCTCTTTCCCCCTTCCCCACCCAGGGAGAGGCAGCATGGATGCTGCTCTCTCCATCAGGGCCATGTGCTTGGGCCTTGATGGGGGATTCTGTCCCTTTCTTTCACACACCTCTTGGCAGCTGTAGGGCTGAGAGTTTAGGGCAAACTATGTAATTAGAAAGGAAAGAAGAACAAAGGAACTTCATCTTTTTCACCAAGATGGATGTAGCAGAAGCAACAAAGAATAAAGTCAGTAAGATTTTTTTTACTTCGTAACCTAATATGTCTAAGCTTGTGATTCTTTATGCTTGGGAGGGCTGAATGTGTAAGAGCAATAACCTGTATTTCTCTGGCATGCTCACTGAAGCTATCTAAGATAATTTTCTTTTTCTGTGCCAGCTTCTAAGCTGTGTTAAGCTCTGCTCCATTTCAGTGGTTCTAGCAGGCCACTGAACTGGCTTCAAGCACGAGGCTAGCTGTTCTGTCCTCCTTTCTCTTTGTAGTTTTGGTAAACTAATTCAAAGCTGCTTGTGTTCCATAAGACTTCCTTGTGTGCTCCAGTGCCACCACTGGAGCAGGCTCAAATGGCACAGGTAGAATTCAAAATCTAACAAGCAGCATCCTGCAGGGAACTGTGCTTTTTAAACAAGATATCAAACTTTGTTCTTCTCACCTCTCACTTCTCCAGGTTTCCTCTCCATGCATCAGCTCTCTGTTGCATCAGAACTAATTTAAGAGAAATGCTGTGCAGGATGGAGAAAGCTTTTCTGGAAATCAAAGTTGTGTTTGAATCCGTCCAAAACTGATACTGACCTGCTGTGCTGCTTCACTGCACTGGCTGTTTGCAAGATGCCATTAATAATACGAACAGCCACCTCACTTACTCAGGCCTGAAAAGGATCCTTCCTTGTATGAGAGGTCACCTCTTGAAACATGAACATCCCAGCTGTGTGGTTCAGCACATGTTTTGCATGTAAGCAGTAGATCCCTTGTTCAGTTTCCAGAAGTATCTCCTATTAGGGGGCTAAGAAATCCATCAGTCTCATGCCATGAAAAACTGCTGACAGTCATGAGCTAAATGGGCTCATGGTTTGACTAGCATGCCTTCTTATATGACAAGGTTCAGTCAATTATTTCCCTTTTCTAATGAAAGCATCACCAATTACCAAGACTTCCATCAGGGTTAGAGGGCTACCTTCTCTTACATTAGGTTAGGGCTAGGTTAGGTATTCTTAGCTAGGCTGCTTTTGAACCATTCTCAAGTTTTTAAATAATCTTCATCTGATTGAAACTGACTGAAAGATGAACAAGCTGAAATGTTCTAGCCTAGGTCCACCACCACATTTTGGAAGGGCCTCACATTTCTCTGAATGCATCTCCCTTGCTTGTCTTCCAGTCTCAGTCTTTGCCTGGCTTCTCCATCTATTCTGTTTGGTCCATAGGCCTTTTGCGTTACCCGCTTTACCCAGCTTTAGACAATTGCCTTTGGTGTATGCTTTTCCTTGGCTGCTCAACTAGTGATTTGGACAGGCAGTTTTACTCAGGCTGGCTCAACCCTGATTTTAATGCAACGTGATTCCCCCTTGTAAGAAAGGGACAGAGCAGTCTTAGTGTCAGAGCTGGGGGCAGTTTGGGCCAATGTTTGGACTTTCCCTGGCCTGACCTTCCTGGTATAGAAATGTGTTGCAAGTGAATTAAGAATGACTGTAGCTATCATAAGAGAGCCAGTTTGGTCTAGTGGTTAAGGCACCAGGCTAGAAACCGGGAGACCCCAAGTTCTAGTCCCTCCTTAGGCCCAAAGCCAGCTGGGTGACCTTGGGCCAGTTACTTTCTGTTAGCCCTGGGAAGCAGGCAAGGGCAAACCACTTCTGAAAAACCTTGCCAAGAAAACTGCAGGGACTTGTCCAGGCAGTTGCCGAGAATCAGACATGATTGAATGGATTAAAAAAGAAATAGCTATCATATATTTCATTTAGTCTATTTTCTGTGCCACAACCTTTAAAAAAAACAAACCCCCAACTCTTGTTTTACTTTATTCCATCAAAGGAGAGCTAACAAGTACTCCATGCCAGGTTGAAATATGTGCTCTATGCATATACAGTAACATTACTGTTCATTTAAAAAAAGGTCTTCCCAAAACCATAATAAGAATGTTCTGAAATGAATAAATATGCTTGGTAATAATGATTGCTTGGTAATAATGATCTATGAAAACCAGTTTGGTGTAGTGGGTAAGGCATTAGGCTAGAAACCAGGAGACCGTGAGTTCTAGCCCCACCTTGGGCACAAAGCCAGCTGGGGGACCTTGGGCCAGGCACTCCCTCTCAGCCATGAATCTTGCCAAGAAAACTGCAGGGGCTAGTCCAGGCAGTCACCAGGAGTCACACTGACTCAAAGGCACGCACGCACACACACACACACAAATCTACAGGGTGCCTTACCTAAACATACCACCAGCTATGGACAAAATGAAGAAGTGGAGCAGAAGCTTATGGTAGCGCTTTCTCCTTTTACATTTCTGCCTTGCATCCATTGTAATCTTTCATTGCACAATGTGTCCAGAAAAACAGGATACGGTATTTTGTAGCTTTTACTAATAAGAACACAGGAAGTTAGTTATTGCCTGATTAAAGGCTGTGGCAAAGTTCTTATGATTCTTGCTGGAAACTTGTGCTCAGTACATTTGTCAAAATGCCCTTTGATTTTGCAGTTTTGTACCCACATGCCTAATGGTGTTTTTGCAGCATCAAAATAGAAATCATAGAAGTCCTGATCCTCTTGGAAACCTTTCCAGTGAAGAATGTTTCTTTATCTCACCCTGAGGGTTCTGTTTCCCTTTGTCTCAGGCACTGGCTTCTCTTACTCCCCGAAGTTCAGATGACATTATAGAATCGTTCCAGCACTTTCAGGTGGTGCTACTTGCCATCTGAAATCCCTTGCCCCTCAGTAGACACACAGGGGCTGCCACACGATCCACTAGCAGTTTTTTTTTAATCAGCCTTCCCTGAATTTGCCCTCAAGATGTATGCCAGCAGGACGATTTCTAGAAGTTGAAGTCTGCAATCTGGGGAAATCTGGAGAAGGATTTCTTAGTCTAATCAAGCTGCTGTAGTTTATCCAACAAGTGATTAAGAATCGGTCATTCTGTATTACCCCAGCTTTCCTGTCCATCTGTTTGCCTGGTTAGATAACCCAATTCTTGAAGAATGTAAAACTTGGAGGAAAAATTGTAATCTTTATTCATCGTCCCCTAATTGGATGTCCTCCAATCCTGATAGACTTTGGGTCACATTGGCTGGAGATTGCTGGAGTTGGGTCAATACCTCTGGGAGGCACCAGGCTGGAATGAAAATTTGCATTTTCAGCTTTCAGTCCAGCTCTACGAAGCTTCTGCTGGACTGTATCTTTTCCTAAAAGTCAGGAATCTCTTTTCCTAAATCTCTTTTCCTAAAAGTCAGGAAGCAACAGAATCTCTCTAGGGTTGATTGTTTCATGCTTCTGCTTGGGGATGCTGGTGGTGCCTTGGGGCCACTTGCTGATCATCATGCTACAATAAAATACATAAGGAGCTACTTATTCAAAGAGAAGCTACTGGGTGAACAAGTGTAGCTTATGCCAAGTTAAGGGGCTTCTAACCACTGAGGTTTTCTGATCTACCATTCATTTGCTGCCCATTGTCTGTTCTGCCTGGATCGGATGGGAGTCAGAGTTTAAAAACATGTTGAGTGCCACTGACTGGGATGGAAGCAAAGGTGTGGGACAGCCTTGCCACCATCAGCTTTTCATTAAATACCTGGGGCAGAAATTTGCTTTCCCCACATGGAAAGTGTTTCATGCCACAATTTGGGTCATGTTGGAACAATGCCCACTCCTACAGACCACAACGCTGGTTCCTTCCTTAGGCATAATGCAAGGCTAAGCCACTTGGCTGAATTTACTTCAGTAAGTCTACTGGAGTGGGCAGCCCTAACAATCTATTTAAATAAAACTATAAATAAATTAAAAAAAAACATTTCATGTTGTCTGAACGTGACCATGGAAGGAAAAAGGAGCCATGGTAGCCAAGACAGAGTACATACATTGGACTGTTTGGGGGTTTTTATTTGATGTGTGTTTTTGTAGTTTGTTTGTTTGTTTGTTTTACCTTCTAACCTTTTCCCTTCCTTGGCTTTATGTAACATTATGCCTGATGAAGACTGGACATTCTTTCATGCTATTTTGGTTGGTTGGTTAATTCTAACAACAGCGTCCTACTATACATGTCAAGGCAAGTGGCTGAGTGAGATTACATGCCTCTCTCTTGCCTAATAACTTATTTGAAGCAGACTCAGATCATGAAAGAAGAGGCTAGCAGGATAAGAGCAGAAGAAATGAGAACAAGCAGTGACAGCTTGACTTCACTGGCAGATTAGCTGTCTTCCATTGAAGCTACTTTGTGCTTATCTCTTAATACTAATGCAGGAAGAGAGGCACTTGCTGAGGAAAACAAAGATATGGATATAAGAAGAGGGTTAAAATGTATCTTCAGCTTTCTCTTTCCACTGCAAATGCCGCCACATTATTTTGTTCCAAGACAGGAAGTAACCCTACCTTGCAAAGAAAAAAATTGCAAGGAAGGATCAGAAGACATGGGATGGCTTAGGTACTTTTCCTTCCATCATCAGTACTCCTTGCTTTTACAGTTGTGCGAACATCAGTCTGTTTGCCTATTAATTCAATACCGTCTTTTCTGATTGGTATTTGATTCTCTAGATCCCAGACCAGGATCTTTCCCATCACCTTTCACCAGAGATGCCAGAGATGCCAGAGACCAAATCTGAGATGTCCTAACACTCAAAGAAAGCACTTTTCCTAACTGAATTATGACTCCTCTCATAAGCTATAGGACTATCCTAATTCTGCCTACAACCCTAAGGAGCTTTGCTGATGTCTTGCACTATTGGGTTCTTCTAATATAGAAGGATGACCAATTGCAAGGCAAGATAGATCTGTAAAATCACTGAGCTATATTCCCACCCCCAACCCTTTAAAGGGAACAACACATCCCTTACACATTAGCAATGTACAGTAATACACTTCAAGGTTTGATATTCTTTTATATCTTTAATGAAAACTCCAGCCTCCCACTACCTCTATTTGAGTCATCCAGTGTCATCAGCAGATATGCAGAAGTGTTCTTTCAAGTTATTTCAAAGGTATGAAGAGAAGCCCTGAAAAATCATTGCTTTGAAAAACTGATTCAATTCCTTTGGAAAAAGAAAATAGGATATGTTGGTTTCATTTTCAGGTATCATTGCTATAGATAACCCATTCCAGAGGTTAGCTCATCCTTCTGCCTCCTGGATGATTTTTTGATGGGTTTCTGGGCAGCCACAAGCTAGTCTTTTGGCAACTTGATTCAGACCTCCCCACCCAGCAAATTTTGTTTGCTGTCCTACTGGGAGCATGTCCAGCTAAACTCAGTAATTTACAATGCTTGGTAAAACTATCTGGTAAGTGAGAAGGCAACCATAACAATTGCCCTTTCAAAGCAGGTTGAAATGGTATTGGAAGAATGC
Organism: Candoia aspera; assembly: GCF_035149785.1. Taxonomy (NCBI): domain Eukaryota; kingdom Metazoa; phylum Chordata; class Lepidosauria; order Squamata; family Candoiidae; genus Candoia; species Candoia aspera. The sequence continues at coordinate 63,020,098 of NC_086154.1, read as the reverse complement.
ACAGGTAGAATTTGGAACTCTACCTAAATTTTTCCTTGGAGATGCTGCTTCTATTCCAGTTTCCAAGAGGCCAGATTTATGGCTGCTCACAGAGACTTACTCAAGCATTGGTGCTGCCTAATCGCTGGATCTTGATTTATGCATTTTGTTTTTCCTTTAGGCCTGGCAGAACTTTGCAAGTATGATTCTTTCAAAAGGCAACATGACTAGCAGGCTTCCCACAGCTCCCAAATTCAGTTTAGGCCAGAGTGTTCCCTTACTAACAAATCTCTCCTTAATTCCTGCCATGTGGGGACCCTATCAAAGAAAGGCAGATTGATACAGTTTGGATGAAATCGATTTGAGCCATAGGCACAAATGGGAAGGGCAGGAATTGATCAAGAGTTTGGGATGGGATCTTGCTCATTTGTGCTGGGCACAATCACAATAGGCATGTTTGAACCTTCTTGTAGCCTTACTTGTCATGAGTAAGGATGGCGAGCAGGGGGCTCTCACCCAGACTGTCAAGCGCATGCGTAGCACTGAGGAACTGTTCAGCCATTCAAAGAGACACAGATCGGGACCGCCTTAACCTTTGGGGTTTATATGGCTGGGTTTTCCCACGCTTTCTCAGTTTGTTAGGATTCTTGTTAAGTACTACTAATAAATATTAGAGACCAAGTCCTCGCCTCAGTGTGTTTCCTGGTAATCAGGACATTACTATTGCATAGGTCCCTATTCAGAGACACAGAATATGTGGGAAGTATGACCAGAGACATACAAGTAGTCCTTGCTTAATGACCATAATTGGGACCGAAATTTTGATTGCTAAGCAAAGCAGTCATTAAGTGAATCACAGCAGGCTTTAAGTGAACCATGTGGTCATTAAGCAAATCATATGGTTCCCCATTGACTTTGCTTGCCAGAAGCCAGCTGGAAAGGTAGAAAATGGCAATCACGTGACATGACCATGGGATGCTGCAACAGTCATAAATGCAAACTGGTTGCCAAGCATCCAAATCATGATTATGTGACCGCAGGGATACCGTGGCGGTTGTAAGTGTGAGGACAGGTTGTAAGTTGGTTTTTCCCAGCACCATTGTAAGTCTGAACTGTCACTAAATAAATGGTTGTTAAGCGAGGACTGCCTGTAGTCTTTTCAGCAAAGCCCCCATAGCTATGTTCCTGAGGGAACATGCACGGACTTTTTGTCCTTTTGTGAGCAGATTTTTAAAACTCATTTGTCCTCATTGGCATTTGCTGGATGGCTTCATGCTGATGTGGTGAAAATTATACTCAGCACAAAATAATACTGGACACTTATGCACTGAAAAATGTTTCTTAAAGTGCCAATGCTTCATTACCTCTTCCCCTAGGAAGAGGCATCAATAGACATCTTATTCTACCCCTCAGAAGTTAAATTATTTTTCACTGTTCATTTAATTGAAACCAAACAGTTACTTCAACATCTAAGTTCAGAGTCATAGCAGAACTGCATCTAGCTTGAAAATAATTATCTGATTGGCTAGCTAGACTACTAACATCAGAAACTGCGATAATTGCACTGCTGTAGAAAACAACCATCCATCTCCAATAAAGGATCAGTTTTTATTGATCTTAGTTTGCCATGAACACATGAAACTTAATCTTTGGTCTCTGTTTTCCTGGTAACATCTGATCGGGAGATACAAAATACCCTCTCAGGTTTTCTTGTCCACAAAGAATTCTATGCATATTCTACCTGGGCAGGAAAAACATACTAGCTAAGTTAGATTGACTCTAACTTTATTTGGAATTCTGAGTCTATTGTTACTGCCTTCTCTTAATTTTTCTTGTCCCTGCTGTTTATGAGTCTAGCATTTTGCTACATGGTTTTAAAAGGGTATTTCTAACTACAGCCTTCCCCTTGTGCAAGATTGCACATTTATTAAATGATGACTTTTGATTTTAGGTTATTTTACAGAATGTTGCTAAATGTTGTGTATTGATGCTTTCTTTTTCTATTCTAGTATATTAAATGGGCATTTGAAGTGGAAGCTCAGAAATTATTATTTGTTATAGAACATATGAAACCAAAATAATAAGGAATGGAGTGTTAAGTAGTACATTCATTCCTCAAGTATCTGCATATGTACGAGGTGAAGGTGGTAAGGTAGTGCTGCAGGAGAAAAGGCACAACTTCCAGCTAGGTTGAATTCTCATAGTATGAACCCCAAGCTATTAGACTTTGGAAAATACAGTAGCCAGTAAAATTATTCTCCTATTAAATTCATTAACTTTCTTTTGCCATTTCTGCAGTGGCTAATGCACTAGACACCCCATACATGCATGCTGGGAACATTACAATTAAAAAGCAGTAAACATTAAGAAACTTAGAAATGGACGGGGATGGTCATCTGCATCAACATCTCAACATCTCAGCTGCATTACACAATTTTTCTAAGGACCTGATTCATAGAATGCACGTGATTCTGATCCCCAGGATGGGCTGAAACTTTTTTCCCTCCCACCTAATAGCAGGATGTTCTTCAGGAAAGTATTATTTGAAGTTTCTCTGTGATGAGAAGGTCAAGACCAGTTTTCTCTCATTCCCAAATGCAGGACACAGGATAGTCCAAGAGTGAAATCAGTGATCCAGAGGGATAATGAGCTTCATTGTATGCATTTAAGCAGAGGAAAGCCTGTAATGTGTTGAGGATGCTTAAATTTCTGGCCCAGAACAGAGGGTTGGGCTCAGTGGCCTAAATGGCCCTTTCCAGCCCCTTTATGTAAGCATAATGGTCAAAATTAGATTCTGCAAATGCTCTACTGTATGCCCAGATTGTTTCATGACACTTGAGTTCCAAAGGTTCCCTCTATAGATCCAGGATCACAGGAGCAAGCAACTTGGTGTTTTCTTTGCAATTTGTTGTTATGGGGAGCTGAAATCAAAAACATCAACAGGGCACCAATTTTCTTATCCTTGCTTTATTGGGAGCTCCTCTCATTTCTTCTTGGTGATGTGTCCGGAGGGTTATTATTGTGTAAAGACATTGAAATGCTTTGTGGAATCATGTTCAGTTTTAAGCATCAAGAGGCCAAGTTATTTAGTTCGGAGAGATAGACAGTGTCCAATATTGCACTTTTTCATCCTTGCTCATAAGAAATGCAAATATTCTGGGAGATGGGAGACCAACCAAGATGAAGAAATTGTTAATCTCTTTTGAGGGTGGAACCCCATCCCCTCTGCTCTGTGAAAACAAGGTGAGAAGACAAGAGGAGAAATGACTCTCTCTCTCTCTCTCTCTCTCTCTCCTATCTCCATATCAGGGTTTCCCAACCTGGGCCACTTTAAGAGGTGTGGACTGCAACTCCCAGAATTCCCCAGCCAGCAATGCAGGCTGGGGAATTCTGGGAGTTGAAGTCCACACCTCTTAAAGTGGCCCAGGTTGAGAAACCATGCTCTATATCTATCATCTTAGTGGCACATCTTGATCTGGGGCTGGAATGTGAGCAACCCTCAAGGCACTCAGGTTACTTCCTGGAGAAGTCAGCAGTCAGGAGCAGCTGTATACTTTCTTTCATCTTATTTTGAAAAGCATTTTTAACTCAGGCTTCCAGCCAGGTATTGGCATATGAAACAGATCATCTTTATTACAATCACTAACCAGAATTGTATACAGTTTTATAATAGGGATTATAGAGTTCAAACTGAAATACATTAAAAATTCTGATTAAATTAGAAAAAAACAACACAGGTATAAAATACAAGTACCAAGGTGCTAAAATGTTGAATACTTAAGATTAAATCACCGAATTATAAAACCACTTTGCAAAGCTATAAAAGAAAAACTCTCTATTCTCACTTATACAGTTTTGTTGTTGTTTATTCGTTTAGTCGCTTCCGACTCTTCGTGACTTCATGGACCAGCCTACGCCAGAGCTTCCTGTCGGTCGTCAACATCCCCAGCTCCCCCAGGGACGAGTCCGTCACCTCTAGAATATCATCCATCCATCTTGCCCTTGGTCGGCCCCTCTTCCTTTTGCCTTCCACTCTCCCTAGCATCAGCATCTTCTCCAGGGTGTCCTGTCTTCTCATTATGTGGCCAAAGTATTTCAGTTTTGCCTTTAATATCATTCCCTCAAGTGAGCAGTCTGGCTTTATTTCCTGGAGGATGGACTGGTTTGATCTTCTTGCAGTCCAAGGCACTCTCAGAATTTTCCTCCAACACCACAGTTCAAAAGCATCGATCTTCCTTCGCTCAGCCTTCCTTATGGTCCAGCTCTCGCAGCCATATGTTACTACAGGGAACACCATTGCTTTAACTATGCGGGCCTTTGTTGTCAGTGTGATGTCTCTGCTCTTAACTATTTTATCGAGATTTGTCATTGCTCTTCTCCCAAGGATTAAGCGTCTTCTGATTTCCTGACTGCAGTCAGCATCTGCAGTAATCTTTGCACCTAGGAATACAAAGTCTTTCACTGCTTCTACATTTTCTCCCTCTATTTGCCAGTTATCAATCAAGCTGGTTGCCATAATCTTGGTTTTTTTGAGGTTTAGCTACAAGCCAGCTTTTGCACTTTCTTCTTTCACCTTCATCATAAGGCTCCTCAGTTCCTCTTCACTTTCAGCCATCAAAGTGGTATCATCTGCATATCTGAGATTGTTAATGTTTCTTCCAGCGATTTTAACTCCAGCCTTGGATTCCTCAAGCCCAGCTTGTCGCATGATGTGTTCTGCATACAAGTTGAATAGGTAGGGTGAGAGTATACAGCCCTGCCGTACACTTATACAGTAATATACAGTAAACCTAATATAACATTAAAATTAGGTGAATTGCCAAATCACATCATTTGTTTCTCATCAGATTGAATAATAGCTGTCATGTTTCACTGTCTGCTTCCTAGTAATATAAGCAACAAGATTTACAATAATGTCAACTTTAAAGGTGACAAAAAGGAAATAATTGTTATGGTCTGAAAGAAGAAATGAAATGTAGGATTGGTCTGGTCTGGTCTGGTCTACTAGGGAACTTAGGAGTTAAATAGAGATGACAAATTGCATTATAAAATTGGTAGCATAATAGCACGTGGACCCAGTTCCAGCTACTCCAGAACTGCAGTGACAAAGCCTCTCTATGAAGTGATTATGTTGGCATTTTATTTTTATTTATTTATTTATTAGTCAAATTTTGTTACCGCCCATCTCCCCCAAGAAGAGATTTTCCTTCAGGTAAGACTTACGGCAGTATGCTATAATGTGCTCAGGGAAAGGCCCTGTAATATTCTGAGGTAGCAAGATTGCATACGTATTTAGCCAGGGCAGAAGGTTTACTTACAGTACATTCCCATTCTCAAAGCAAAAGAAGTGCTTAGAGTTCTCTCTGAAAATCAATATCCATCATATGCTATTTGGCAAATTTTTTAGCTGTGACAAAACCCAAAGAATGCAGTGCTGTTATAGACAGACTAATATTTGGTTACTTCACCAGTATCAGTATATTTTTATATTTATTTATTTATTATTCAAATTTAATTACCGCCCATCTCCCCCAAAAGAGGGACTCTGGGCGGTTTATAATAAAATCCAACTATAATCCTAAACGTTAAAATCTCATAAAACCAGACACATTACAATTATTATAAAATGCAATAAGTAAATATAAAATCCAAGAGGGTATAAAATTCCAAGCTGGTGGGAGGGACTCTAGGGTGCGAGCCAACCCCAAGAATGGTTACCCACTTTTCTGCCCCAGGCAAGATGGCAGAACCAAGTCTTCAGGGCCTTCTGGAAGGTCAGGAGTGAAGGGGCCTGCCTCACCTCCGGGGGCAAGATGTTCCAAAGGGCGGGGGCCACTGCTGAGAAGGCCCGCCTCCTGGACCCTGCCAGATGAAATTCTCTTACGGATGGGGTCCATAACATGCCCTCTCTGGACGATTGGGTGGGGAGGGCCGATGTAATAGGGATGAGACAGTCCCTCAGGTAACCTGGCCTGTAGGGCTTTAAAGGCGATAACCAACACCTTGAATTGGACCCGGAAGCAAACTGGCACCCAGTGCAGCTCGCGCAGCAAGGGTGTTATATGTGCTGACCTGTATATTATTACAGATGCTTCTGCCACTGTTTTAACTTAAAAATATATTATCTTTTTCTGTGATAAAGCAGACTTATTCCCAAATTGATACATTTAGCATCAGGGTACCAAATGCCAATGCACTCTGTGCCTTAGTTATGATTCTCCTATGACTTATGTGGATTTAAACTATGAAACTCCTTCATCCCTTCCTTCCTACCATCTCTGGCATGACTGATGGCAAGGGATTATGGGAATTCCCAAACATCTGAAAGTTGCCAGGTAGCCTCAGTCTCATGAATTATGCAAGCACACCCTGATGTTCCCTTCAGAGTCTCTCCCATTATGCAAGATGAGGTTCAAGAGCCACACCATCTAAGGTCTTCTTCTACCAGTATTCCTAGATATTATACATTGGCCCCATTCCCAGAGATGACCAGCAGAATCCCCCAACCTGCTGTTCTCCAAATGTACTGGAACAACAATTTTTAGTATAATTCCAGAGCCTGACTCTGCAATCCAATATAAGGGAATAGACAACCTGAGGTGCATTCCAGTGAGTCTGGAGGGCACCAAGGTTATTTCTTTTCTATTCTGTTCAGTTTCTGTGCTGCTTTATTCCCAAAGGCTCTAAGCAACTTTCAGCAAAGTTGTGGAAGGTTGGTTTCACAGCCTGGGAGATTACTAGCATCCTTACTGTGGGAGGGATGCTAGAAAAATGTGAACAGAGCCCACAATGAGACACCCAAGCCCTTAGCATACCTGGTCATTTGCTAAATATAGCTGAGATCAGTTTTCTTAGTGGATGAAAGAACACAGACGTTTAGGGGCATTAGCATGCTTAATTTTGGTGCTATTTTCATAAGCAGGAGGCATTTTAATGATACTCATTTAATCACTTCAATCACAACACCACTGTCCTAATCCAACTAATAAGAAAAGCATATCACCATATAATTTGCCACTGGGAGCTTGGAGTCTCATTTCCAAAGGCCAGCTTTCAAACAGGATGCCTGTGGTTGGTTGTGCAAGAGATGAAAGAACTAAGAACTGTGAAATCTATGCAAATGTATATCGGAAGAAAGTCGCTCAAACAGAAGACATGCAATGCCAGATTTCAACTGATTAAAACACACACACACACACACACACACACACAGCAACCACGTTGTTATATTTTGCATAGTGTCTCACAGATGGTAACATTTTTGATAAATGTTACAAAAAGTGCTGAACTGCTAAATTGGCACACTAAACTGGTGTGCGAGTGACACCCATTAGAATTGACAAAGTGAGGCCAACACTGAAAACGTGTCTCCCTCCTTCTCCTTCTACCTCATTGGCACTGACTGCAGCCCTCCTGCAAAGAAGCGGTCAACGATGCCACCCAACAGAGTGACGGTCATTCCCAGTCTAGGCGGCCTTTTGTCACTGAGAATGGGCTGGGCCAGCATCTTCTGAATCGCTCCCTCTGCCTTCCCAGGGATCTGTCCCTCCCACCTGCTCAGCACTCCTTTTCCTTTAACATTTCAAATGCCTCCCACCCTCCAATCCCTGCCAAATTTTACTCTAAATCTTCCCACTGCGGTGAGGGGATGTCTGTACAACTGATTATGTATGTCTCTGATTTTGCTTAATCTATTGAAAAAGGGTGAAGGAGCTGTCTGGTTCTAAGTGGCTCCAAACATAAGTTGTGCCTGCATGTTTGTTGTTGTTTATTCGTTCAGTCGCTTCCGACTCTTCGTGACTTCATGGACCAGCCCACGCCAGAGCTTTCTGTCAGTCATCAACACCCCCAGCTCCCCCAGGGACGAGTCCGTCACCTGTAGAATATCAGCATGTTAGCTGAAAATAATTTTAGTGCAGCACTCAGTAATGTACCTCTAATGTAATAAAAGGACTCCAGGTCTAACTTCTGTACATTGTGGACAACATGCTTCATTTGTGCTTTGCATTGAGCAGTAGCCTGAAACACTGCCCCTAAATACTTAAAGAGTTTGACTCGCTTGATTCGGTGCTTATTCAGTTGCCAGGCATGGGCACTTAGCAGATACTAATACCTTAGATTTTACATAACTATCTTGAGCGCTTTTGTACTTCATATGCAGCTAAAGCATGTAAAGCTCACTTTAGTCTAGTTGGTATGTGAAATAACAGCACATAGGAGGACTGCAATGTGTCTATCCTTCAATTTGGGGGGATGATAAACTATATTATTCATCTTGGCTATAAGAGGATAGATGTACAGATTGAACAGTAGTGGTGCCAAGATACATCCTTGCCTAACTCCTCTGCCGTTCCATCTCCTAATCATTCCCAACATATTTTCTCCATATTGTCCTCATGATCTGCTTTCATCATGTTGTCGTCTTTGCCCAGTCCACCCTAGCTGATTGCAGAGAATGCCAATGCTCATTCTTTCTGTTAAGATAGCTGGTGGCTGAGTGAACCACCCTCACAGCTTTTAATACTCTGTAACTTAACAAATGTTTGTTGTTGTCGTGTCTTTTCATTTTCATCCGTCACCTTAGACACAATTCTTTTCAACCCATGTATTAAAGTGAGGTACCTTGGATTAAAGTGAGGTACCTTGAATGAAGCACAGGGCTATCAGATTTGGGCTGCAAAGGTCCATATGATCAATAGATGGCAACAATGGTGCACTGGATTTTTACAGCTCAGAAATGGTAGTCCTATGCAAGCATGATTTCTTATTCAATAGATTTATATCCTGCCTTTCTCCACAAGACCAAGCTAACTTGCACTGAGATTTCCCTTCTTTTTATCCCCACTATAGCAAATCTTGAGGAACATTGGGCAGAGAGAAAATGACTCACCCAGCAAGTTACCATGGTCTCCCCCATCCTAGTCCATTACCTTTCCATAGACCTACACCAGACATAAATATAATACTTGCTCAAACTGCCCATTGACCCCCCCACCCCAAGTATTGTTTCTTCTCCAACCAATACTCCCCAGATGTTCTGGGACCACAACTCTGCAAATTCCAGCTAGTGAGGAATTCTAATAATGCTATTCTAGTGCATCTAGAGGGCACCAGCTTGGTGAAGTTTGCTCAGACTGCTAGTCGCTCTCCAGTAGAAGTCTTTCTGGTAGATGCCAAGGACTTGGCTGGGGACCTTCTGTACACACAGCACGTAAGTCATGTTATTGACCTTCTGTGTAGAAAGTAGATTTCAGCTGAATCTCAGGAAAAACTGCCCAGGCTTAAATGACTTCTCTTGCACAATTTTTAATAGCCTAAGAATGTGTGAATCAGCAGGAAGTTTATGATAGTCCTCCCAAGCAGCTCTCTCTCTGATTATAGGACCCATCATTCTTGCCCTTGATTAGGGTAGGTGACAAAAGGTGTAGTCCCAAACAACTGGAGAGATTCAAGGTGGTGGAAGAATGGTCTATAGTGTTTGGATCTGGAAATATTCATTCTAACTGTTTGTGCTAGGAAAGGTTTGTAGTCTGGCTCCCATTTTCTGTTCCTATCCAAAGAGTGATTATGTTAATAATTTACGGAAACAAGAAATGAAAAGCTGGTTGGGAAACATGACTTTATATGTAGTTGCTTGCTTTTGAAGTAAATTTTTGATGTATATTTAAAAAGCTTTCAGAACTTTAAGTAAGAGTATTTAGTTTATGAACTGGAAAACAGCCTTGTTATTTTCCCTGGCAATGTGCCGCCAAAAATATTTTTAGTCATCCTGGATGAACAATCACGGAAACAATGAACACAAGTTTTTCATTTATTATACTTCTGTTTGGCCTAATTAAAAAGCATTAAATATTAAAACACCAACCCACTCCATCTGAGGCTGTCATTTTTTTAAAATTAAGGTTAATCAGTGTATATCCAAGCATGCAACATGAATGTTGATTTTTCTCAAAGATTTTTTTTAATAATTGAAATTCATGACACAACTTCCTGATTCAACTGAGTTGGCTATTTTATAACACCCGTTACATCTACTGCTGTATTTTCTAAAAGCTCAGGGACTAGGGAATATTCATCAGACCCCTTTCAACAGAAAACTATTTCAATAAAATGAACTGGGCGAGCACAAGGCATTAAAATAGCCTTTGCCTATCCAGGGCACTCCAGATAGACTGGATTTCATATTCCACAAGTCTCCATTCCATGATTCTCCAGACTTTTTGGGCATTAATTGTTATGGCTGAGGATGATGGGAGTTACAGTCCAACACATCATCAGGCTGTGGAACAGTAATTAAAAGGTGTCTGATTAATACACTACCCACTTCAATCATATCCAATAATGCAAACACTACCATCCATTGCAAAAGACCATTTATTTCTCTTTCCCCCCAACATATATCCTTCCCTCTAGCATTCAATATGGGGGCCCCCTTAATCCCTGGGATGAGGTCCAGTGTGAAGCTGGGCTGGTTATATTATCTTCCTGACTCCTACATCTTGCCCTAAGTGCACCATTCCTTTTTGTGTTGTTCTTACACATTGCTGTGTCCTGTATAACAGAAAACAGCAACTTTATCATTATGGTTGCAACCACCAAAATCTGGGACAAGCCAAAGCATTCCCTGCCTAGCTGTGCATCCTCCATTCTTCTTTTTAGCTCAGGTCTTCTGATCCTTGTTTAACTACTCCTGATTCACTGCAGGAGATTTCTCTTCTCCAAATGTTCAGTGAAAATGTTCTGGTTCCCCTAGGTTCTCCTGAGAATTCCTACCTAATACCTAAATATTCTTTATATGTTTTCATCTTCATTTGCAGTGCTGTAAATTAGTTTTGCTTAAGCCTTCAACTTGTTGGTCTTTAGATTCCCCATCTCTGCCAAGCTCCCCCAGATTTAAACCCTAATGTTGCAAGCTGAAAATAAAATAGCTCAGTGGGATGACCTTGTGGAAGCCTATTAGGATTAAAAACAAAAACCTCAAGCTGTAATTAATATCCCCCCCACACACACACCTGCATTTTAGAATAGTTGTGCCTGGCGGTTCTAACTTTGGTTTTGATTAATGAGCCGTATCCCTAGGAAGATGCTGTTTGACTTACGTGAATTCTGTCTACTTATCAATGGAGCTTGAACTCAACTCTTTTTCCAGTATGCACAAGTGCCTGTGTGTCTATTTTATTTATTTGTTTGTTTGCTTTAAAACATTAAAACCAGAATTGTTTTACCTGTATTAAAGACTACATTCTCCTCCCAGTTTGAACACGTTTTCATGTGTCCATACAAAGGATTGCTTCATCATACTCCTTGTCCCAGTTAGTGGTCAGAAAGTTCTGGGACAATTTTATTGTCCATGTTTAGGAAAACGCATTCACAAAAGTACACACTTATAAAGATCAGCAAACTATATTCCCAGTGCACATAAGAGGAAAATTCACTTTTATAGATGAGGAGCAACAGTTCAAAATACAGAGAACATGGTTCCATACGTACCATGGAAAGGATCTCTCTGGCCTCTCAGTCTGAGTTTCCTGCCGTGAGAGGATCCCTCCCTAAGCTGATCCCATTCAGTTGTATTGGACCATTATGTCTCCTCCCTTTCTTTGTTGCTTGCTTGCTTCCATATCTGCTGTTACTTGGGGCACATTTTTATTTCAATTTAATATTCCTCTTGGGAATAGTAATTTCTTCCAGTTGGGAATAATAATTGTGAAAGTGTGTACACCAAAATGCTAGGTAGTAATGAGATCCAGTTAATGTGACAAGCTCAAGAAGTCAATAAAGTAAGAGCAATTATTTTTTGGATTCAACCTGCCCATACTCTGAATGAGTTGACATTTTTAAAAAACTTTTGGAGCAACTCTGAAATGGAAAGGGAGAGGAGAAGGGAGTCCTATTTTGCCTATTGCAAAACTTTTGCATACGTGAAAGAAACATCTTTCTCTTTGTACCAAGATTGTGTCATGAATACTCATGATTGGCAAGCCAGCCCATTTGCCTTAGAAGGAGGGCTTCTTTTCCTTCAGAAAGGTTTGATCATTTGGAAGAATATTATTGGGGTCTGGTAGGTAACACGTACAATCTCAGCGACCTGTAATGCTCCGTGGAGAATGAATGCCTGGCTTATGGTGTGTGACTATGGGGTTGGCAAAACAAAAAGATAAAAGGGGATCTTTTGGCCTTTTCTGCTATAAGTACACAAAGTTTCCTGGGCACAGTCACTTTCCTTCATTTTCTCTTTGAATCTGCTCCCTATCTATAACTGTCATTGATCTTCCCTCTTGAAATGTTAAAAGTGTAGATAGCCTGATAACTTTTTTGCAAACCAAGGAAATAATCACCATATGCAGAGATTCACTATTGCTCTGCCTTGCTACCCATTTTAGCACCCAGCAAATCATCTGAAAGCAGATCCATTTTACTCTCACCAAGAGTAAAATTTTACTGTTCAGCTTTTCTTCTTCAAGCCTGAATTTACACATACATGCATCTGCTCATAATGGGATGTAACTTCACTGCAGAGATACAGCAATTAGTCACAACAGCCTAAAAGAGCTACAGTATTCAGTCTACAAGGACAAATTGAAATGGTGGAATAATAGCTTTGAACAAGGGAAATAGAATAATATCTAATCTGTGGCTTGTATCTATGCAATTCCAGGTTTAGATATGTTTGGGCTATGTTTGCATTTTCTCCTATTCATTTTAACATAAATATATTCCAATGAACTGCATAATATTCAAGAAAGTTAGGACTGCCAAGGCTTCAAGTAGGGGTAAATTTCCATAGAATGGTGGCCCTGTGCCGTAATGGTTGGATTTGCATTTGAGAGGTCTGTATTTTTCACACTATTTATAGTTGCAGAATACAGATAGGCCTCCCCTTACGTATTACAGAATGGCTTCCCAGGATTCTAATGTGACAGATCTGGGGTCTGCCAGATGTGTAAGATTACAGTTCTGCCTACCCAACCTGTCATTAAGCATGCATACTGGTGATGGACATTATAGTCTGAACTGTGGTGCCAGACTGTGGTTGTCTGGTGATGGCTTTGTCATGGGTTGCCTGAACCGAAGCTGCTGATAGATAAGAGCAAAGGGAACACACTATATCCCAAAGGGATACACAGTTTAATACTGAAAGCCTGCTTTCTTCCATGATGCATATAGCTGATCAGGATGAAGCCTGGTTTATTCTGGATGTTGATTGGTGGGGTGAGGCATTTTTTAAAAAAGGATGTGACTTAATACACATGTCATATTCCATTCTCTCCATGCCCCTGAATTGCAGCACAAACCTGCACTGGTAACAATTTTTTTTCTGCCATGTCCTCATGACATTGTCCTCATCTCATCCCTAGCCCACAGCTGAGGCAGCTTAAAGTCATCTTCAGTTGTTCCAGTTTTAAAATAGTGGTTTCCCCTCTTCTGACACAATATTTGCTATGGATATGATCTTACAGGTTTCATTGATGATGTCCAGTGAGGGGCTGGGATCTACCCAGCTCCTATTGGTCACTGTAGGTTACTGGATCATGCTCCATCTCCTCCAGTCTCTGAGAAGGGGCCACTATGGTTTAATGGAGGAACTGGAAGAAGAGCCACAACAAAGACAATGGTCAGACAAAAGAAAATTGAGTCTGAAGCAGAAATGCAGGCTATGCATTTAATAAATAAGTAAATAAAAGAGCCATCCAGTTTTGCCACTGTTAATGGTGGGCAACAACATACACCAACAAATACTCTGGCCTCATTCAGACTTCCCTGGATGAAACCCATATTATGGATGGGGAAGTGTTGTGCAGAATGGCAACAGCAGCTGAAAGATCACTTTGCCAATCAGACAGTGGGATGGCCAATTTGAAACATTGACTTCAAAGATTTATTTCAGTAATTAAAGCTGGTAGGCTTCTGTTTTAAAGTTGAGGGGTATGCAGTGGCGGGCGAGTGAGGAGCTAGTGTGGTGGCTGCGCTCTGTAATTACAGCTCAGAGATGATTTCTCCAAGGACTAAAAATGAAAACCCATCTCTCATTTGGAGCTGGCATGCACCATCAGCCACATCTTCAGCATGCAATTCCTGCCTTGCACTTCATTCAAAGGCCTTGTTGGGACATGTTGCTATTTGGAGCAATGGGTTCTCCAGCTGCTTTATTGTGTTGTTCAATGGCCATCACCCTTTGATCCAATCTGAAAGCAGCTGCTTCTGTTACAGAGCTGTGATAGAGCACATCACGTTGCCTAACTTGCGCATTCTCCCAGGGAGGTGCTATTTTTAAATGTGCTGTTGATAATATTCAGAGTGAGGTTTGTATTCCTGGGCAGCTAGGATGCAGTAGGATGCAGTAGCTAGGATGCAGCCAAGCAGTCGGCTAGTGGAGTTCTTCTGAACTTCCCTTATGATGAACTCAAAAAAATCTAAAAGAAGTCCTGAAGTCAATCACAGATTCTGCTTTATGAGCTTTACCTTATTCCCACACCCATAAAACAGATCAGCAAGGGCTGATGTAATCATGGGAATTAGAATAATAGAGCAAAAGAGCAGCAGATTGTACAATCATATATAAGTAATAGGAGAAATCATCAAAGTTATGTAATATATCAGCATGGATTGATAGATGAGGTAAGCAGATTTCTGGATACAAGGAAGTTCAGACTTGCACAGTATCTTTTGTCAGAAAAAACCACTGAACATTCTGAAATCCCAGTGGATTTTTGTATGTGTCATATTTCAGAGTGTAGATAATTTGGGGTTTAGGAAAATATAGTGACTTCCAGAATGGTAGGAAAAAACAGCTTGCTCTTGTAGCCATAGCGAACCCCTTGATATGGTTGGACTGCAACTCCTATCATCATTCACCATTGGTTCTTGCTGGATGGGAAGAATTTGAATTGTCTTTCAACCACATAAAAGGTCTCAGCCTTGGGAAAAAACTAAAGAATCTATTTTCTTTTAAGGCCAGAGAATGGAAAACGTTTGGCATTTTGATGAAGTATATTTATGAATCAAACTGTTGGGTATGGAGGAGCAGACCTTTAGCATTAGTCTGTAAAAGAGCACTAGTACTACTGAAAACCATGAAATGTACCTTCCATCCCATTTATCAAAACAGTCTAAACAATTGTAAGAATTAAATATTTTTGTTGACTGCCTCATTCAAATATGTGCACACATATCACACATAAGGCTGGTCTTGATTCACCTTGAAGGCCATTACTATCATTAACATCAGAAGACCATTATTCTATTAACACCCCTTCCCCCCAAATCTGATCAATAGAAGTCAATAATTTTCCCTGAAAACAACATGAAAGGAGTTATTCTGTACCAACCATTAGCAGTTCTGGCTGGGGATTTTTCCTTATTTCCAAAAGGTGAACAAAAAGAGGAAAAGATACCAGAGCTATCCCACCAAAGACATTTTGCTGCCTGAATCAGATGCCTGGCAGTGTGGGTGCAACAGAGAAATACCTTGGCTATTCTTTCTAAACTCTCCATCCATATGATAACCAATCTCAATAAAAGTACTTTTAGCTTTCCTGTGGAACTGATTTTCTGGTCTGATCCAACTAGTGGGGCTGACACCTCTGGCCCTCCAAATTTTGCTGAACTCAACAACAACTCTAGGAATTACGACTAATGAAGAAGATGCTAGAAATTATAGTTCAGCAACTTCAAGCAGGCCACAGGTTGCTCACCTCTATGCTACTGCCATTGTTTCAAGTCTAAGTATGAAAGTATCTCCCTGCGTTATTAAGGATTGGCTTGCATGAGGGTGCCAATTTATCAAGCCTTTACTGTTGTTTTTATTGCCTACCAAATACTTGTATAGCCAAAGCTGTAAGACCTGGTTGGGAGGGATAGATCTGTTTGTATATTTGCTTGAGATAAAATGCCGCTCCTACGATTAGCCTTGCCTTACCTCTTGCCTGTCTCTAATACACATCAAGAGAAGTTGATGCCTTTGTAAAGTATTTGTTGCTTGAAGCAGAAAACAAGAAAGAAAGAAAGAAAGAAAGAAAGAAAGAAAGAAAGAAAGAAAGAAAGAAAGAAAGAAAATCCTTTCTTCCTTAACTCCTCTTTTGTGTCTGTCTTGTCTCAGAAGGAAAATGGAGCCCTAGCTGATCATAATTAGGTCACAGGGAGAAAAGGCAACTGCAGCTTAGGATAGACAAATGGTATATACAGTGGAAGAAGCCACGTCAGAACCATTAATTAAACTTCAAATAAATATAATTTCATTCTGCGGAAGTGTATTTTGTTAGAGATCCCCTCTTTGATCCAGGCTACTACTCTTCCTCATACCTTCTTTCAGATTTTGCACCTCAGTTGATGCTAAACAATGAAGACAGCCAGTAGATAAACAAAAACAGTAACTTGATACAAAATGCTGTTGCAGATGGAGAAGTTGAGAAAAGATGACAAGGTCATCTCATATTTGGAAAAGTGGAGCAAAGAATCAATGAGAAGGTTGGGCAGAAATACAAGAAGAGGTAGAATTGCACCCTAAGTTTTCAAAAAGAGAGATTTTGAAAGAAATCTACAGAAGGGGGGGCAAGATTTTGGACTTCACATCTCAAATTGGATTTGCCACACTGGTGAAGGACTCTGAACAGTGATGAAACAAGCTTGACCACACCAGGAAAATCTTAAGTGATTTTACCTCATGCCCTGCTTTCCACTTCCATCTACCACTTTTCCTTTCCCTTAGATTAGAATGCTTGGTAAATTCTTAAGGTTCATGCACACAGCTTAAAGAACATGATGGGGTGTAATCTGCGTGTGTGCCATGCCAGGTAAAATAGAGTATGTGTGTGAATAGGAGGTAATCCCAGACAGCAGGAATGGATAGTTCCCATTTATTAAGCAGAAGAATACCAGTCCCTTGGTGGTAGAGAGAAGTCCAGAGAATGCAAAACTGATGGTCTCCAATAAATGGGCAGAAGATCACCAGTTCCCTCTGTGATCAGAGCTTTCCTAAAAGGCAGATAATTTATCATCCCCAGCAGAGCAGGAGCCTCTCAGTACTTTTGAGAGTGGTTTGTGTGAAGGTGGAAGAAAGTGATCAGATTCATCCAAGTTCAAGTTGAATATGACACAAGGAGTGGGTAAGACAAAACGTAGTTAATTTAAAGGAATTCAAGTCTCCAGGGCCAGATGTATTACACCCTAGGGTACTGAAGGAACTAGCGGAGGTGACCTCAAAAGAGTTCTCAGTAATCTTTGAGAACTCTTGGAAGACTGATGAAGTCCCAAAGACTGGAGAACAGCAAATGTAATCCTCATCTTCCAAAAGGGGAAGAAGGAGCACCCTTCTTTGATTAAGTAACTTGCTTAGTTGGTTGGACAATGCTGTAGGCTTAATGCATCTGGATCTCAGCAAAGCCTTTGACAGGCTGATGATATTCTCCTTAATGAAATGGGCCAGCTAATACTACTGATAGACTTTCAGTTGGCTGAAAGATTTGCATCTAAAGAATGCTTTCTAATGGCTCTACTTCAGCCTGAAGGGAAGTATTGTATGGAGTGCCACAGGGTTCTGTCCTAGGCTCGGCTCTGTACAATAATTTTTATCAATTCCTTGGAGAGGGAGTTGAGGGGACAAAGTTTGCAGATGACATAAAACTGGGAAAGGCAGGTAATTCCTTAGAGGAGAAAGAGAAGATTCAAAAATATCTAGACAGATTTGACTAGTGGGCTGAAATAAATTTAACAGGGAAAATGAAAATTCATCATCTGGGTAGAGAAAAAGGTAATGTAAGTATAAGAAGGGTGAGGCCAGCATAGCGAAAACTGGATGTCAGAGGTGCTCTAATAGATCCTGAGCTGAGCAGAGGGTTGGATTAGATGATCTCTAAAGTATCTTTCAACCCTATGATTCTATGATTCCACAGAGGAAGAGAAAGAAAGCCTTTGCTTGAAATGAAGTGTTATTTGTGGGCTCATCTTCCACCCCTCATGCCTCCTTTTTTGCCCTGAATGCCTCTATTTCCAGTGAGGAAAAATGGTCCTTCAAATGGGATCTTAGATTTGGAGGAAAATCTTGTCCATGTACCCAACTAATGCCTATATTATGTACTGCAAGAAAGTAATCATGGGTTCTTTAAAGAAAGGCTTCTGTGAATCAAGAAAACTCCCGCTATGGTCTACTATGTCCAGGTGGACCCAAAGTGAGCTACAACTATATGTGTGAAGGCCTCCACAGTGCAAACTCCACCCATACCCCAAACACCGATCTTCATCTTTTAACTGATTTCACAGGGGTGACATAATGACATATTGGGAAATCTGTTTCCTTCCTTCTATTATATTCACATCACTTCTCCAAGGAAGAAAACGTTGGAGGACATCATGTAGATCCTACATATCGACTTCTTAAATGCTGGATGTTTGGCTTTTCCTTTCTCACTCACATATTTATGGAAAACCAAAATGGTCTGAATGGATCACCTTAACAATATTTGTTAACACAGAAAGTGGAAAATAAAATATATTTGTAACATTGATTTAAGCTACCTCTTTAACAGGAAACTTGGCTTCTGTTCAATACGACACTTTTGTTTAGGAGAAAAATTATAAGAAGTGTAAATGTCCAGGAAAGTGTGATTTGTGAAAATTCACATTCTGGCTTGTATGAAGGAAGGCAATGCTTAAGTGACAAGGGTGTCAGTACATTTTTATCCTGGAATTGTTCCATCAGTATAAAACTCAAGGTGTTGTACATTAATATCTGCTTGGCACCATTAATGCGCTCGCAGTCTAAGTACTTCCCAGAACACATACACATACACACACACAAAGATTGGATCAGGTAGTTTGCTTTGTAAAGTAAAAATCCATTAACTGTGCATTAGTTTCTGGCAACTGCCTGGAGTAGTCCCTGCAGTTTTTTTGCCAACATTTTCAGAAGTTTCAGCAACATTTTCAGAAGTGGTTTGCCCTTGCCTCCTTCCTCGAGCTGAGAGAGAGTGACTGGCCCAAAGTCACCCAGCTGGCTTCGTGCCTAAAGGAGGACCAGAAGTCACGGTCTCCCAGTTTCTAGCCCAGTGCCTTAACCATGACACCAATACTCTTCAAACAGGCAAGGCTTATGATTATCACGGTGTCTAGGATAGATTCGTTTATGGGAGTTCAAACCCAGCGCATTTGAAGGACACCAGATTGGGGAAAAGGTAATGTAATCTCATTTCTTGGCTCATTTCTGTCAAGAGAAGTAAGCAGTAGGCAGTCCAGCCTACAGATGTGAAAGACCTCATCCTGCTTTGTCTCTACCTTTTTTAGAAAAGCCTTTGGTCAGCACAGGATTCCTTTTAATTTTGTTTTAAAATAGCACTCCATGCATTACACACAGTTGCATTATACATACTAGTGTCATTTGTTGCTTCGTACTGTCTTCCTTCTCCTCCAGGTACACGCCAGCAATTCTGTTGCCTGTACTGTATACCATAGGTTACAAAATGATTCTGCTTTCTGAAAAATGTCAGCTAATGTTTTCCAAATGCAGGTTGAAAATCTTGATGAGAATTTATTTTGGGCAAAGCATTTGCATGTCACTGGTCATATACTATAGCACAATGCGGAACATGTGCTTTGTCAGATTCTTTGTAAAATGTAGAGGAAAAACTTTTCTTCAACAGACATAAACAAGCAGGGGGGGACTTGGAGACAGTTTCCCATCCTAGACTGATGACCCTAATTCCACAGAGGCAGCTGTAAACAATTTTTACCATCCAACATCAGCAGTTTGCTGAAGTACAGCAGTCTCTAGCCTTGACACAAGGGCATACAGTCAAGCCCAGTGTTTTTCTCCTCTTCATCTCAGTGACTTTGACAAATTGAGGTGTGAGAGAGATCATGTGGTTCCTGAACCATAAAAGTATCTTGATAATTTTTTCCAGGAAAGAAAAGTTCCTAGCATCCCTTAAGAATTCCAGGTGGGACTGGAAGCTGCTTCTGATAGGAGGCCACATGAGGCGCTGGCTCTCTTGCTGCTCCTCTCTCCATGGCCAAAGTCCCTCATGTGGTATGCCTGGGCTTGGCTGCTAAATGCTGAGCCTGGTCATCATTTCTCCCTGCAGCTTAAGGAGAAGTGTTCTTTCAGTTCCCCCGACCTTTCAAGTTTCCTTCTATTCAAGTAGAGAGTTTCTCTTCAGTAAGCAGCTCTTGTTTCCACATCTCACTTTCCAACCTATAGTCAAAGACTTTTGAGTGTTTTACCTTGAACTGTATTTGCATACTCCTTTTGCCACATGAATGCCCACTGAATAAGTTTGCGTCCCTTCCCTGGTATGGTGTGCCCATATCTCAATAAACTATAACTTTGAATTTTATCAGTTTCATCTCAGCACTTATGTAATTTTTTCTTTCTTGCTTGCAAAGATATGTGCTTAACCTGAGTCAAGAGATCCCATAACAAGCGGACATTGTAGAAGGACAGCCACGTTAATTTTTGGCAATGTTTTTCAACCTTGTGTGGACTTCAACTCCCAGAATTCCCCAGCAGCCAAGGTAGAGAAACACTGATTTATGGTGACAAAAAGTCTGGAGAGAAGGAGAAACACAGTTTTATCTTCTTAGCTGCTCTTCCCCGATGACAGGTGGTATCTTCTGCAGAGTAGCTGAGACATGTCGGCTTCCTGTTCATAAGTAGCTGTAGATGATCCAGAAATCCCTGTTCCACTCTGATATCTAGCCCATTCTGTCCAAGTCTTTGGTTTCTTTCTTGACTCACAAAGTGCCCAGAAAAGTCTCCACTGACCTTCAAGCTAGCTCCCATACTTTGGTGTGGCATTGTGTAAAACAAGTGCCTTGTTTTCATTTTTCCTGCCTTTTGGGTAACCAACAGCTTCAGTATGAGTTGTTTATTTATTTAGAAGATTTACAGAGCAGCCCAACTCACAATCATGGCTCTGGGTGGTGAACATCACATAGTTGTTGGGTTTGAAGCCAAAGTGAAGTGATTTATCTGTAACTATTAATTTGAGTTCCTTCCTTACCTCTTTTCTCCACCTTACCATCATTATCTCCTCTCTCTCTGTGCTTATTGTAGTGACAGCACAAGGAGAAATCCCATTTTTAAGGCTTTCAAATTTAAAATTTATTTTTGTACCAAATTACTTTGGCTCCACAATCTTTAATATGTAAGCTTCTGTTTGATATCCCTGTCATCAGTACAAGTGCTTTCCTTGCCAGAACTGCCTTTGGCAATTCCAGTTAGCTCTAGACGACAATATTCTCCAGGGGGTCTAAGCAGATTGAAGTTTTTTGAATTCATAATCAAGAGGCAAGGAGCTACATGGGGAAAATGTAAAGCACCCGTATAGGATGGGGGAGACCTGGCTTGGCAGCAGTACATGTGAAAAGGATCTGGATGATTTGTTGACCAAGTTAAACATGAGCCAACAGCATGATGCCGCTGATGCTACCTTGGAGTACTCGTAAGAGAGTCCAGATCACAGGTAATAATTGTTTCACTTCACTTTGCCTTGGTTAGACTCCATTTGGAATACCAGGTCTGGTTTTGTGCTCCACTGTTCAAAAACCTGGAGCAAATTCAGAGGAGAGCTATCAAGATTGTGAGGGGTCTGAAGACCCAGTCCTAGGAGGGACAGTTAAAGGTTCTGGGCATGTTTAGCTTACAAAAAAGAAAAGTGGGGGGTGATATGACAGCAGTCTTCAAATATCTGCAGGAGGCCACACAGAAGAGGGAGTAAGTTCGATGCTGCCAGTGGCACACATGCAGCCAACTTCTGCTATTTATTGCAGCCATAAATCTTTCACCCAAGTAGCACAAAAGATCCTGCAAACTGTGTAGAAAAGAGGCACAAGAGCTTTTTGGCAAAAGAGTCCAGAGAGACAGATCTCAAGTGCACAAACCTCCAAAACAATCCATTTCTAGTCTAAGGTCCTGGGAAATCCAACAATGGCGCACAGAGGCAGACACTGGCAGGAAATTCCAATGTCACCAAGAACCAGTCACGATAGCCAGCGCTTTTAACTAGTTCTGACTATCAGCCTGACTAATTGGCTGAATCATGTTTCTGTCTTTCAGAGAGGTGGCTTGACTTCCTTTGCTCTTCTCTTGTTCATTTGCTATGTGTTACTCACATCCCTGCCTTGTTCAGGCTCTGCATTGGCTCTGCCCCCTTCAGCTGAATTCCTAGGACACAGGCTGAGGCTCAGGCTGGTCCAGCTCCTGAATCTGAAGACTCAGAGGGATCCCTAACAGAATGGGCTTATTCTCTATTGCCCTGGAGCAGTACTTCTCAACCCTGGCAACTTGAAGACGTGTGGGCTTCAACTCCCAGAATTCCCCAGCCAGCATTATGATTTTAGACGTTAATGATTTATATGGTGTTTTCTGATTTGTGACCAGTGAGGTAGGGGTTAGTTCACTGGGAATTCCTGTCTTTCTGGAAGAAGCAATTATTTTCACCTTATTTATTTATTTATTTATTTATTTTTATATATATATATATATATATATATATATATTGGATGCCCAATTATTTTCACCTTATTTATATTTATATATATATAGGCTGCCCAACTCCCGTGGGCTCTGGGCAGCATACAAAACTAGAGAAAACATTAAAAGAGCTAAAAACATTGAATCAAACAGACAGACCAGAATAAAATAATCTAATAGACAGCAAAAACAACAAAACAAAACAGGGGCCATTGAACAAATAACAAACATCATCCCCAGGCCTGGGACCAAAGCTAGGTTTTCAAAGTTCTCCGGAAGCCCAGGAGAGAGGGTGCTGTCCTTATCTCAGGGGGGATGCTGGTCCAGGGGACATCAAGAGAGAAGGGAAGCTTCCTAGGTCCCACAAGACAGCAATGTTTAATGGAGGGGACCTGGAGTGCACCCACTCTGCTGGAATGTACTGGGTGGGCAGAAACAGTTGGAGATAAGCGATCTCTCAGATATCCAGGCAGTTTGCCATACAGGGTTTTCTTGTTAACAACCAGCATCTTGAATTGCACTCAGAAGCCAACTGGCAACCAATGCAACTTGCGTAGCAGTGGTGACACATGGGTACACTGAGAGGCACCCATAACTGCTCACGCTGCTGCATTTTGAACCAGCTGTAGTTTCCAGGTGGCTTCAAGGGCAGCCCCATGTAGAACGCATCGCAATAATCCAATCATGAGATGACCAGGGCATGAATGACTGTCTGAAGGGCCTCCCAATCAAGGAAAGGGCACAACTGGTGCACAAGATGAACCTATGCAAAGGCCTTCCTGGCTACAGCTGCCATCTGTTATTTAAGCAGTAGCTGTGAGTCCAGAAGGACCCAAGTTGTGCACTAGTCCTGACTGGGGAAGTGCAACCCCATCCAAGACCAGAGATTTATTTATTTATTTATCCAATTTTATCACCGCACATCTCCCCACCCCGAAGGCCAAACATGGTGACATCCCTGACCCAGCGGGTCCAAACAGCTACAGCCACTCGTTAGGACTGAACCAAAGTCTGTTCTGCCCCATCCAGGGGTTAATACATTGATAGCTTCATCTGTGCCACTCAGGGTAGAGACATAAAGTTGGGTAGCATCAGCATGCCTCACCCCAAACTGGCAGATGACCTCACCCAGTGGTTTTATGTAGATGTTGAACAGGAGCAGGGAGAGCGCTGAGCCCTGAGGCACCCCACACATGAGGGGCTGCAGATGTGATCTCTCCCCACTGACACACCGACTGGAACCAACCACTGAGGAAGGGGGTAAGCCACTGGAGCACAGTGCCTCCCCCTCCTAACCCCCACAGCCAGCCCAGAAGGATACTGTGGTCGACAGTATTGAAAGCTCCTGAGAGATCAAGGAGCACTAGGATGGATACACCACCCCATCCCAGCTCCACCAAAAGTCATCAGCAAGCATGACCAATACTGTCTCTATACTGTACCCTGGTCTGAAGCCAGACTGAAATGGGTCCAGTTAATCCATCCCCTCTGAGAACCTCTGTAGCTGTTGTTCAACCACCTGTTCTACAACTTTCACCAAAAAGGGAAGATTGGAACCTGGCCGATAATTCTCCAACACGGAAGGGTCTAGTGATGACCTCTTGAGGAAGGGGGTCTCTCCAAGAAGCTAGAACCATTGCATGAACCCATCCTGTGGTTACCTCCCAGGCTGCTTTAATAACCCAGGAGGGGCCAGGACAGGTGGCTGGACTAACAGACAAAAGGATCTTGTCCACTTCCTTGGGTGTATCAGAATCAAACTCAGTCCAAATAACATCACAAAACTGTTCCCTGGGCAACTCATTAGGACTTGCCCAGTCAGAGTCCAACTCTAAGCGAATCTGAGTGTCAGAGTCAAGCCTGCCTCTGACTCAGAAAGCAAAACTCCTTCTGAGTCAGAGGAGGAAATAGAAACTTACCTGGCTGAAACTGGGAAAACGAAACTCCAGGATGAGTCAGCAGCACGGGAAGAGTCCAAGGCGCAGATTGGCCAGGATTTGGGGGAGGATTTGAATCTGCCAATCTGCACGTGCCAACAACGAGCAGAAAAGTGCGTGAAAGAGGAGGCAGCCTGATTGGCTGCAGGAGGGTCCAAGCATGCCAAGGATCGGGACAAAAGGCAGGCATGTGAAGAGTGAGCTGCCAGAGACAACCGATCCTCCAAGCCTCCAGCTTCCATGGAAGAGTCCCTACCTGCATCAGAGACAGTGTCTGTTGCCGAAGAGGAATCAGTGTCTTTGCTCTGCTCTGAAGAGGACTTGAATCCCGCTTCTGCTGCCATCAAGGATCCATTGCTTGCTGAGCCCAGCAGTCTCAGTCTTGCTTCCAGCCTTGAAACTCTGCAATCTTCCAAGCAGCTTCTTCGTGCCTTGAAACTCCAGCACCGCTGTGTGTCCTCTGTTCCATCCAACCATGCTTTGTGTGCTTAGCCATGTTCAGGTACTTCACACCTATCTTGTTCGGGATCTGTGTTCCCGTCCAGTCTGGGGCTTCCAGCAGAGTCCAGTCTTGTTCCAAGTTCCCAGCCTTGCTCCAAGTCTCCAGTCCAGAGAATCCAGTCCAGTCTGGGGCTTCCAGCCAAGTCTAGCCTTGCTCCGAGTTTCCAGCCTTGCTCCAAGTCTCTAGTTCAGAGAATTCAGCCCAGTCCAGGGTTCCCAGCTGAGTCCAGTCTTGATCAGAGTTCCCAGCCTTGCTCCAAGTCTTCACTCCAGAGAACCCAACCTAGTCCAGGGTATCCAGCCACACCTAACCTTGTTCCAAGTTCCAGTCTTGCTCCGACCTAGCCACCGACCTAGTCCAGCGTTTCCAGTCAAGTCCAGCCTTGTTTCCAGTTCGTAGCCTTGCTTCGAGACTCCAGTTACCAGCCCCACTTTGAGACCTGCGTTTTCAGCTGCATTTCGCACTCCAGTCTCCTCCAGCATCTCAGTTCCAGTAGAAGTCCTGTTCTGCTGCCTTGTTGTGGCCCGGTTGGGCTTGTTGAACTCAAGTCTTCATATATCAAGGACTTATTTATTGTAAAGTTATTTAATAAAGAGTATTTTTGATATTACCTTGCCTGGTTACATAGTCTGAACAGGACACTGAGTGACTTTGTCAGGCAGCGTGAATATTCCTCACCATGGTCCTGGAGCTGATCCTGTGGCCCAGGCCCCCCAATAGGGAGTGGGTCACCCTAAACAGGGCTGCTGGGCAGCTGTCAGCAGATGCAATAAGGGTGGAGAAATAGCTATGTTTTGCCTTCCTTATTGCCATAATGTAGCCCCAAATATGGCCTCTTGCTTGTGTTTGGTCAGATTCGCTCTTTGTGTTTCTCCAACAGTGCTCTAGGCATTGCTTCTGGCATTTCATCTCTCAGAGCTCTTTGGAAAACCAAGCAGCACCCTGAGATCAGCATAGAGAGAGAGACTGCATAGGAACTATTTGGTCCAGGGCCTCCATCACAAGTCTATTCCAGGCGGTAGCCAAGGCCTCGGCCGAAGTGCCTGACAGGTCCTCAGGAAAAAAACCAAGCTCTTTCTGGAACCCAGCAGGATCCATCAGTTGCCTGGGGTGGGCTAGCTGAATAGGCCTTTCTCCCTGCGGAGGTGGGTGGTCCCTTTTAATCCTTTTTTAAAAAAAAATCTTAATTCTGTTTCCTCTCTCAGGCCACTATTTCCATCACTTGAGCTTTTCTCGAGTACAAGACTCCACAGTTTGCCGTTTGCATGGCTCCTCTTTTTCCTTCCTCTTACATGTTCAACTTTCTGTACCTCTAAGACTATTTCCTAAAGGTAGATTTATTAAGCAAGTTGTTTTTCCCTTTTTTAATTGGTCATCTTAAAAATAATGTACAGGTAGACCTTGTTTAGTGATCACAATTGGGACCAGCAACTCAGTCATTAAGCAAAGCGGTCGCTAAGTAAAACCGCGACTGTGCTTATGGTCTTACTTCAGCTTTCCTTTGCTTTACAGACCTGCGAAGGTCATAAATGTGAGGATTGGTCGCAAAGTTACTTTTTCATCACTGTTGTAACTGCAAGCAGTCGCTATACAAGGCAATCGCTAAACGTGGACTACCTGTTATTGTAATTTTGGACTTGAATAAGTAATTTAAAAAGAGCTAGTCCCTATTTTTGTTGCTGTGCAGTGACTAAATCTGAGTTCATCACATGTACACAAATGAATTTATGTGAGTGATTATAAGATGTACAATAACATGGCAAAGGGAAACATGGGAAAATTTTGCAGGACAACTCTTAAATAATAGGAGTTTAGCCAGGTTAGAAGGAGGCGACTATATATAAATCTAAACCTAGGCCCATTTGATCAGTGGTATACAATATTACATCTCAATTTATCTGTTTTTCCTTCTTTTTCTGTGTGTATGCTTTTGTTGAATTTTATTCTGTATGGCTGCAATCAACTTTATCAAGTTGATTTGAATTTTATTTCTGTTGCCTAGTGTTTGCATGGTTTTGAACTATCTATTGTCTTTCAACATTCTTTTGAGAGATAAACAAAAAATTTTAAAGGGGTGTATTTATTGGCATTTGCAAGAGGGACTTACACATATTCGTGCTCTTTATATATTAACATACCTGCACTGTAAACCTAACATAAGCACTGTTACAGATGTTGTTACCATATGTCCTCAGTTACACAGGTTCTTTTATTTATACATTTTCATTTTATCAGTGATTTTAACAAAAAAAAAACCCAAAACAACAGTACAATTGAACTGTGTGTACACACGTATGATAGAACAGCTAACATTAAAAAAGGAACAAAAAAACTCCATATAATATTATTATGCATCTAGCTCAGTGTATATTACATAGAAATGTACTGCTTCATCTTCTTTCTGTAATATAAAGACATTGCAAAAATCAACAAAAAACAAATCTCTTGAGTCCCCTCATTGACATTGGAAATGTTGTTTTCTTTCCACCTGCATAGAGAGATTTTTATAGCTGCTCCCCGGCTTAACAGAGAAAGGTTGATCTTGAACCATGAGAAATTAGAATTGAATATTCAACTATGGTGAGATCATCTAATATACATCAGTGAGAGATTAATCAAACACAGTTTATTACAAAATATGTGAGATTAGCAAACATACAACTTTAAGATAGCATATAAAGACCATTTGGCTATCTGAAACAGATCTTCGGTTCTTCTCTCTTCCACACTGACACTGGGAATCAGATAGGGAAAGAAAGCAATGGGCAAAATCAAAATAAGGTGACCTAAAGCAGGGCAATACAAAAGGTATAGCTGAGATAACATTTTAAAAAAAAGGAAAATAAGATATTTATTTACCTATTTCAGAGGAGGAGAGATATAAAACACAGATTTGGATTGCTGTAGGCCCTTTCTCAGTTGGCGCTTACATTGGCACTAAAATTCCCTGTCAATCCTAATCTTCCCCCTTGAACATATTATGTTGGCCTGCACTTCTCCCTGGGCCATAATTTAAGCTTTAGTTGCAAAAACAGTCCCTTTTTTGGTGTTTAATCCAATACAGAGCCATAATGTATAAACTTCTTTCGGCTTGTGGGGGAGAGGGGTACCTGTAACTTAGGAGAGCAGAGAGAGAAAAATCATGATATTGGCTATTTGTCAGCCAATTAGCTCCCTAATTGAAGAAAAAACAGGAGTCATGTGCAACATACAGTGTGAGGTAAGGACTGTAACAGCCACTGTGTAGGACAGACAGGCAGAAGACTAGCAGAGCGCATCCACGAACACCAACTAGCAGTCAGAAGACACGATGAGAACTCCTTAATCTCACCACACATGGACAGACTCAACCATAGTTTCAGCTGGGAAACTGTGAGCTTCCTAGACCAAGCTACATCCAAAAACACTAGGGGATTCCTGGAACCTTGGCATTCAGACAAATCAGCCATCAGTAGACACATGGGGATAAACCACATTTATGCACCACACAAAAGAGAGAATAAAAAAGCTAAGAAGGAAACAAAAAGACCAGAACATATCCCCTCCAGCAGCTAATACCCAGATAAGCAGGGATTAACACCAGGCAAACAATTAAGCAGAAAACCATACCCTAATCAAGGAACTGCCCAGAATCCCCTTTTCGGGAGAGATGGGCAGTGATAATAAATTTGAAAAATAAATAAATAAACAAATAAACTACCAAGGAGAAAATCACACCCCCACCAAAATTGGCAGGACAAGTTACTGTATTTAATCAGGGAGCAAGCCCCACACTCGCTAGCACTGAGGATGTGACCTAGTTGGGTAATGAAACGTCTGCAAGCAAACAACCAAGCTCAGAGAGCACCAAGGACTCCACAGCTCAACCCTGAGCTACAGATATTCTCTTCTATTGAAATTCAACAAGGGTAACTTACAGTCTTTTACCCCTGATGATCCTTTGGACCATCAGCCCAATATTCAGAACCAATCCAGGGGATGTGTTCTGGTCTTTTTGTTTCCTTCTTAGCTTTTTTATTCTCTCTTTTGTGTGGTGTGTAAATGTGATCTATTGATGGCTGATGTGTCTGAGTGCCAAGCTTCCAGGAATTCCCTAGTGTTTTTGTATTTGAAGTCAGATATCCAAGAAATGGGCAAACGGCTCTGAGATTATAATATGGAATAGCTGCTAGGATTGCAGTCTATAAGACTGGCCCTCCCCCAAATATCATGAGTTGGATAACTTACAATCCTTTCTCAGCCTAGCCCAGCCCCCAGCCGTATAAACTTCTTTGACAGAGTTAAAACGTAGAATTGCTGTGGGAGATTCGATACCAGGATTTCCTGCTGTTTATGGTATTGCTAACTAGCTGCCCCACTGGACCACTTTACAAAGTAAAGTACTTCCACCCTTTCATAATACTAGACCTCAGGGTCAGCCGGTTTAAGAACGAGGAGAGGAAAAAGAAAATGCTGCTTCATGTGGAACTGGCTGCATCACAATCTAATGGTAACCATGGACAGTGAGAGGTTCATAGGAGATTAGAACAATTCCTGGAGGAGCTGGAACGGAGCTGCCCATCAGTGATTGCTGGCCAGGAGGACTAGGGGGAAGTCCATCTTCAGAAGCATGGAGAGCAGCAGCAGGCCAGGGCTATTGCTATCAAGCCTGCATAGATATCAGGATGGTCACTGTGAGAAATAGGAGTTCAAGTGGATTTTTGCCTTTAGTTCCTCAGGAGGGAAAAGGACAGGAACATCAATGTGGGTTTTATCATTTCTCAGATCTATTTTCCAATCTTCTGTTAGATTTATGGCCTATCTTTTATTCAGGAAGTCATGGCAGCATACACAGTGCTCCTTCTTCCTATTCTTTTCCACAACAATAACCCTGTGAAGTAGATTGGGCTGAGGGAGAATATGTTAGCTCTGTTGAGTATAAATAATTTGTACAGAATTATTGTCACATTCAACTTTTTCCCTGGGTTTCCTCACCCTGGTGCCTCTCAATGTATGTAGGGTTACAATTCTCATAATTATAGGACTTATGGGAGTTGTAGTTCAACATATCTAAAAGGCTCCAGGTTGGAAAAGACTGCAGTAAAGCAAGACATTTTACAAAGTTCTGAGTTATGAAGTATGCTTACTGTGAGATCAGCTAAGTCACACTTAAGCTGCAGTCACTAAATGAGAAAACAGAAGAACGTGTGTCAGAAACTGACCAGAGCCATGTCACTGCATCCAGTAAAGGTGTGCACATCTGGCAAATGGGATGGGAGGCTTGATTGCAAAGCAAAGTTACAAACTAGGTCTGAATATGAATATATATCCAGAATGATTCAGTGTGACATTTAAAAATCTCTTAATCTATTAAATTGAGCAGGCAATCAAGAGGTGTGCTGCTAAGGATATGAAAACATTTTTGTTAATAAAATGTGAATCAGTCAAGGATATTTCTATATATCCATCAGCGGCAATGTCTCCGTTTTTTCTCTTTCACTTTCACAGTACCTACCTCCTACACTGTAAAATGACTGAGGCACCAGGTTTAGATGGGAGGGTTCTTTAGCCCACTTTTGGCCACCTAGTTCTCAATTCATTATTAACTTCCTCAGCCCCATCACAGGCATATTTCTATACAGGTTGTCCTTGTTTAGTGACCACAATTGGGACCTGCAACTCAGTTATTAAGTGAAGCAGTCACTATGTGAAACCGTGACTGTGGCTATGATCTTACTTCAGCTAAATGAGGAAGTCGCTAAATGAGGAGTACCTGTATGAGCAAGAAAATTCTTCATTAGTTTCAGCAGAAAGTCACCAAGAGGAAAACAAGGCAGTGAAGCCAAACACTTTGTGCCATACTCTGTGAGGAAAGGACATGGATGCAACCTGTGGTGATTTCCTTGTGGCTGAAAATAAAGAGATCTTGGTTTGGGGCAAAGAAGGAGTTGCACTTGGGTCCATCCAGATATCTTTTGTTTTTCTGACCTAGAAGTTCTGCAAATGTCGGCCTGGATTGCTGAATGCATCAGCAGCACCTCTCCACTCCAGGGCCTCTTATTGCTTACAGAGCAGGTGCTCACATGCTGAGCAGCAGCCTCATCCCTCCACTACAAACACCTGGGAAATGTTTATGGGTTATTTTAAACATGGTGTGAACCAAGGCACCATATCTCCAAAGGAATGCATGGAAGCTACCCTGGCTTCCAGATGTGTTGGTCAATGAAATGGAAACCCAACATGCTAAATAGGCCCAAATTGAAGAAGGCTGTTCTAACCATTTCCAGCCATTATCAGCTCTGCCAAAGATGGGGGAGCAGGGAGGGGGGAGAGCCTGTTGGCTGCTAACCGACATATGCTAAAACTACCAACACCACCAAATGCCAATGTTCCAAGCCATCAAAAGAAGAATGAATTCTCCTCCTGCCAGAAATTGCTAGGGGTAATACAAATACTCAAGCCTATATAAAACCAGTCACTTAATTTTGGTCCTCTAAGGCCTTGCATAAATTACTTGCATGTCATCCAACATACAATTGCTAGGAACTGAGAAGATCAGCCAGCTTGCTTGGAACAGGAGCTAGAATTCTTTTGGAACATTGTGATAAAGATTCTCAAAAGTTCTGAAGGCTTGTTTGGGCTAAAAAGGAAGTTTGTGCTATTTCCAGATGCTTGTTTTAATACAGGTAGCCCTCGCTTAACATCCACTCATTCAGCAACCATTCAAAGTTACCATGGCGCTGAACAAGGGGGACTTACGACTATTCTTTGTAGTTGCAGGCTTCGCAGCATCCCTGCGGTCATGTGATCACAGTTCAGGTGCTTGGCAACTGGCTTGCAATTATGACGTCTCAGTGTCCCACGGTCATGCGATCACCATTTGCAACCTTCCCGACCAGCTTCCAACAAGCAAAGTCAATGGGGAAGCCAGCAGAAGGTTGCAAATGGCGGTCACGTGACTGCAGGACACTGCGATAGTGCGGGATTCGCCCAACAATGGCAACTGGGACTGCCAGAACTGCCATTGTAAGTAGGGGCAGTCACATGACATTGCACCTTAGAACTGTGTCGCTTAGTGATGGAGTTCCCAGTCCCAATTACAGTAGGTAAGCGAGGACTACCTGTAATCTTGTTAAGGGGGTGGAGGGAGAGGGAATGAGCGAGAGAGAGAAAAATGGCTGATTATGTGCCCCAAGAGCCTGGCTTGTTGCAAGTGCCACTAGAGAACAGAAGCAGCAAAGCCTACCACCGGCTAGTGTTGCTGCTGCTGCTGCTGCTGCTGCTGCTCCCACAGAAATGGGAACAAACAACAGCTCAGCACTGGAGCTGTTCATCTGGAAGCAAATGCACAAAGAAAAGGCGGCTGGGCAGCCAGCCGTATGAAAGAGGGAAGAGAAGCTGCAATTATCTGCTGCTCCTTCCTGTCGCTAAGTAGAGGTTGTTACAAGAAACTCAGTCATCCGAGATGGCTGCACAGAAGCTCTGGCTGCTTCGTGGAGGGAGGGAACCCAAAGGTCAGCCCGCTCTGCCCAGGATTGGTTTTCCCGCTCCCCTCCCAGCAGGAAGTAGGCTTGTCATCACCTGTCCTAGATTTTGATGGGTGGCTCATCTTTTGGCCCGTCTGCAGCAAACAGAACATTGATTACAGAAGGCATTTGTCTACATTATCTTGTTAAGACAAAAAAAATCCCAGAGGGCCGCAGTGGATTTCACAGGAATGGCAAATTACAGAGCCGTGGGGCAGTCCTCTCTTGCGCTGGAAGTAAATGCGATTCAGCAAACCTAATCAGGGTGAGAGGCACAGCTGAGAGGTGTGATGGGGCGGGGTGAGGCAGTTCCAATGAGGAAGGGGGGTTCAGGCCTGGCTACCGAACCTTTCCTCCTCAAGCAGTTTCCCCACAAGGGGCAGCCCACTCAGCTGCTGCTGCCCTCTCAAAACTTCCCTCATGTCTCCAAGGTTGACTTGGGGAAAAGTGGCCGGAGGAGGAATTACTGTATAGGGAAAAAATACAACTGGATGAAAAGTCATCCGCCATTTGAAAACAGGGAGGCCAGCCCTGCTGCTAGGCAGAGCAAGGCAAGAGCGTAGGGGAGGACTGCCATTTGGCATCAAAGTGTCAAAATTGTGCAAGCCACATGACTTGCCGTAGTTGGTCCTCTACGGGTACAGTGACCATATTCTCTTGGAAAAAATGAAGGATAAACCTGAAAAAGGGGCAAATCTGAAAGAGGTTCATAAGGATAAAAAAAAACATTTATAACTTTGTTGTACAAAGGAAAATTCAAGAGCAAAGCCAAGAAAACAAATAATTACATTAAATAAATCTAAAGGACAGCTTTCTGAAACAAAGTACTGTCCTTTATAATAATGGTCACTGTATCTATGGGCTTCCTCCTCTGAAAAGACCCAGGTCTGCCATATCTGGGCTGCACAAATTTTAACAATCACAGCTGCCTCTTTCTCTTTGCTTCCATCTAGTGTCATTCAGATTCTTGCAGCCCAGACATGGTAACCCTAAGAGGGCCAGAGTCCTGGTACATCTTTACTGCTTGACTACTAAAAAATCCATTCCGTTACTGAAGGGAGCTTTAAGGTCTGAGGGCATGTAGTTTACCCAGGGAGCTTAACAACTTCAGAACCCGGTGCTTTGAATTCAAATTTCTTCATATATGATATAGTTTACATATGATGATTTCCTGCATTTATATCCTTTCTATAACAGCCACCAAATACAGGTAGTCCTCATTTAGCAACCACAACTGGAGCCGGCAACTCAGTTGTTAAGCAAAGCAGTCACTAAGTGAAACGGTGACTGTGCTTGATCTTTCTTCAGCTTTCCTTTGCATTACAGACCTGCAAAGGTCATAAATGCAACAATTGGTCACAAAGTTACTTTCATCACTGTCATAAATGCAAATAGTTGCTAAACAAGGCAGTCACTAAACAAGGACTACCTGTATCAGCTGCAAAAATCTAGACAACCAACAGATGTCAGAAAGGAGACATCTTAACTCTTTGCTTCCACTGAGTGGTAGCTCTCTCTGCTTTCTATATTTCCTTGGGAAGTCACATGGATATAACTGCCAAACTGAAATACCCCACCCTGCTTTAAGGATCAAGTGTTCTGTGTTCTGACAGTGGCTGCCCAGTGTTTTCTCCTCCAAGTATTAAGCCAGGAGATGCCAGAGTGCGGTACCCGTAGTAAGCACAGACATTATACAAGTAACCACAGCCAGGAATATACAAAGAATCACCTACAAAAAGAATAATCAAACTGAGGATTGGGAAGATCTTGCACTGTCCTCTACTCCCTAAATCCCCTTTAGGGGGATTGAACTCTCCCCCTAAAACCTCATAAAATATTTTACTTTACCTGTAATATCTGCTATGTGGTAAAGTATTTTATAGTCACTGATAAGAATATTTGTACCTATTTTGACGAAGTCAGGCGAATTTGCTCACCTGCATGATTTATGCAGATCATGAATCCAGTTTTTCTTGAGAAATAATTTCAATTGTCAGGGACAGATATGAAGTTTATTTTCAGTGTGAAAGACACATAGCCCTAGATGGATCTTGCAGAGCCAAAAGTAAACCAAAATGTGCATAAAAAGTTATTGAGAGGTTATCTTATGACCTAACACTTTAACAATGAGGAGAAAAGGAATAATCTGATGAATGACTAGTGAAAAATACCCCTTTATGACTTTACTAGGCCATACTCTCAATAGATGTTTGTAGGGGTAGTGCACAGTCTGTGATGCCAAGGTCATAAACTGCTTCCCCCAAAGGCTTGAGGGCGAACCTCATCCCCCTTGCAAAAATTGCTATGGAACTGTGGTTTTAATATGAACTGTATTAATTAAATCAAGTTAAGTATTTCCTCTTTCCATATATTGGATTGTGTCCCACAACACCCCTCTCAAAGCACTAAATAGTTATATACCTCAGATGCAAAGAATCGCATCCTGTTGCTGTAATCCGATAAACCAGTGTTTCTCAACCTTGGCAACTTTAAGATATGCTGGCTGGGGAATTCGGGGAGTTGAAGTCAACATGTCTTAAAGTTGCCAAGGTTGAGAAACACTGCTATAAACCGTCAACTGGGATTTAGCTCCACTGGACTCCACTGAAATTTGCTACTGAGTGGATATGGATTGGATTGCACTGAAAATCTTTACACTCCCCCTCAGCACTCTCTTTTCTTTCTGTTTGTGCCCAAAGAAAAGATACTGAAATCCATTCTTGCATAATTTACAACAGACATTACTGTATGTTTCCTAGTTGCTGTGTTTTAAATATGGGTGCTGATTCTGAAGCCCCTGATTGCATGCAGGTAAACTCCAACACTTAGAGAAACCCATGCATCCTTGATTATTCCTGAAATACTTCCAACTCAGTGCCTAAACAAGACCAGTCTACAATTTTGTGTTGTTTATTTGTTTAGTCGCTTCCGACTCTTCGTGACTTCATGGACCAGCCCACGCCAGAGCTTCCTGTCGGTTGTCAACACCCCCAGCTCCCCCAGGGACGAGTCCATCACCTCTAGAATATCATCCATCCATCTTGCCCTTGGTCGGCCCCTCTTCCTTTTGCCCTCCACTCTCCCTAGCATCAGCATCTTCTGCAGGGTGTCCTGTCTTCTCATTATGTGGCCAAAGTATTTCAGTTTTGCCTTGAATATCATTCCCTCCAGTGAGCAGACTGGGTTTATTTCCTGGAGGATGGACTGGTTTGATCTTCTTGCAGTCCAAGGCACTCTCAGAATTTTCCTCCAGTCTACAATTGCAAGAGATAAAATGCTGCATTCTCAAGTATAATTTGTATCTTCAGTGTATATCCAAATTCTGCTTTATGATATTATGAAGTTAATCAAACTATGTGCTGTTGACGTGTTCCTCTTTTATTTTCAGCACTTTGCTCCCTTGCTGCTTTGAATGATGTCTTTTCATCTTGAGCCTGGGTTAACTTAGTGATGACTCATAGGTAACCTGGCAACTTCTGCTAGAGGATAGCACATCTCTTAAGAAGGAGAAGCAAGTACCTGAATAATGAAATGACCATTGAACTCTGAAGAGATGTATTTTTAAAAATTCTGGTACAACGAACATCCTTTAATCTCAGCATTTGAATAGAAATAATTCACTGCATTTCGTGATTTCATATATCCATTCTGCTGTACAGTACAATACTGGTAGCTGTAACCCACTGTTACCTTGGTGACAAGATCCCATAACCTTGATTTTTTTGCCTAGCATCTGAGCTATGAAAGCTTCATACTATTATTGCTTTCGGATTTGAGCAACATAGTCTTCCCATGTGTCTGAGATGACATCAGATGCTCTTTGGGAACTCAGATCCTGGTGGGCATATATGATTTTTTTTTTTTTAAATTGCTTGATATTAACCCAAAGAATTATTCCCCAAAATGGCTCTATACCAAGTGGAAAGCATCTCTTCCAAGCAGCAGGGAAGGCAATGTGGTCAAAAGAACTGTTCTGCAGCAGCTTCTGTTTCAGCTTGCTTTCTGCATTTTTCTGGAAGCATGCTCTCCAAATATCTGTGATCCTAATCCATAGCATTCACTAAGCACACAGCCATAAAATACAGTGGGTTTACAATTAAGTTGTGAATTACCAGTGGTGGGTTCAGATCTTTGACAAAGCAAATGAAAACCCCCACTGATTAGTTGAGGCTATTGTGGAATGACTATCATGATGCTCACTCATGGCTTCCTCCTGTTGCAGTTTAATTTTATTTAGTTTATTCAATTTAGGTACTGCCTGACTCCAAAATGACTTTGGGCGGTATACAATAAAGCTGATAAAATAGAAAATTCAGTATAATAACATTATGAAAGAGAAGAAGAACTGGTGGCAGGTCTGGCTAAGAATACCCATATACCAAACATATCTGACAGGGGCCCCAACCACCCTACTCAAAGACCTGAGAGAACATCCTGGTCTCTAAGACTGAAAATGGGCCAGATCAATCTGAGGCTGTGGAGGAAAGAAAATCCAGAAAAAAATCTCCCAGTGCATCTGTGTGGGAGGGGCAAGTGGGCAGTAATTCAGAATACTGGTGGCAATTGCTCCTGGTCCTTCTCCTCCTGGTCCTGTGACACAGAGTGATATGCATTTATTCATTTGCAAGGCTTATAAGCCACTGAAGCAAAGCCATCTCTGAGCAGCCTACCCTGTACTTCCCTGTGCATGCTTTCCTGCAAACACACACAAATGTACCATGTAAGGACAGTACACACACACATGCACGCATGCACACACAGTTACTTTGCTACACAGAGGAAAGAGAGATGTTTCCTAAGGTCAGAGCCTATAAAGAGATTGGAAAGAATTTCAGGTCATGTTTTGTACACTTTCCCTAACTTGTATTATAACCTAAAATGCTGCTATTTACATAGCAGTGAATCCCACTGAGTTCAATGGCAGTCACTCCCAGATACACACATATAGGATTCCTATCATAAGATATATGACTGCATTGTAAATCTTTTCTGCATGTTTTTAATCTTACTGCCTAGCCATTACATTGAGAGTTTAGCTAACAGTGTAATTCTACTTGTGCAGCTGGCTTTTCTTTCTTATGTATAAAACTTTATGGCATTCCTTCAATTGTGTAATCAGCTGAGTACTTCAGTTTGTAGAGGAAATTTTGTATGGACATGTGACACCTGATGATCTGCAGGACACATGTCTTCTTACCCATCTGATTAATGGGGAGACTGAATGGATGCAAAGGCTCATCCATACAGCTGCATTTCCCTGCAGCCTCCCCACATCCAAGAATTGGAATGAAATCATGTCAGCATGAATTGTACTGCTCCACAGCCAGCCCTTGATGTGCATCCAGAGCTGGGCCATGCTATACTGCTGTTCATACAGCTCCCCTGGGCAACATTGGAAGGGAGCCGGCAGATTTTGTTGACTGAAATTCGATGTCACCAACTGTGAGGAAACCAGTCATTGTACAGAATGTGTGCTGGGGTGGTACATGTCAGGTCCAGGCTCATGTTCAATGCCCATTTTTTTTTCATTTACAAAATAAATTTGCTGATTTATCAATCTAATGACTACTAGATGGCAGCAGAGTTCATCTCTCTTAATTACAACATAATGGTGGCAGGATCTGCACAGCCCAAATGCTGCCAAAGATTTTTTGGAGCCAGAGTTCAATAAAAGGGTTATGGTGTATTATGAGAAGGGTGTTCAGCTGTGGGCTCTCTTGGGGACATCATATACTTTCTCCAATGGGTAGAAGAATGAGGGAACAAAAGAGCACCAGAAAGTTTAGAAATTCCTGCCTGCCCACCTGCATTTCAGAGAAATTTTATGGCATATAAAGTGACTACATTTGAAAGAAGCATTTTGCTTCTCCTCAGCCCCTCCCAAATTAGAGAGTAAAGACTCTCTGTAGCTTTGCAAATAGCTATTACTTACACTGAGTCATTTGAAGGCCTGGTGTACCTACTGAGGGCTACACCCTGAATTGAATTCTGTGTTTGGGTCCTGAGCCTTCATTCCTCATGCCTGCAGTTTAAACAACCAACCAACCAACCAACCAACCAACCAACCAACCAACCAACCAACCAACCCCTTCTTTACCCTGGCAGGGCCTTGCCTCCATGCCATCATCTGAAGCAGTCTTGGCTTTTACAAAAAAGAGGTTGCTGATAAAAAAAAGAAACAGGAACAGAGCACCTTGAACTTGCTCTTAACTTGCCTGCCCTAATGTCATGCGCTGCCTACCTCTGAATAACGTTCAGACACTGGGTTGCAAAGCAGGCTCTGGTTTATTTCAGGATAGGTACAACGTTGTTAGAAAAAGCTGAGAGTGACAGGAGCGCGCCGGTGCGGGGTTTAAATACCCCGCGCCGGTCAGCGCCCCCTCGCTCTCGGTCACGTCACCCCCCTTTGTCCCATGCGTTGCCCTGCCATTGGTTGAGGGTTTCTAGGATCGCCCATCCTCAGGTTTTCATTCTTCTGCTGATTGCTTTCAGCTGGGCGATCCCCGTGGTATTGCTGCTGATGGCTTGGGTGGCTCCGTGATCCGTTTATCTATTGTTTGTTAGCCGTTAGTCGTTGTGGGTTGATGGCTACTTAACTTGTACCCCTTCACCTATTTCCTTGTCATTGTCATGAGTGCCATTGCGCTGATTACTTTAGCTCAACGGCACTCATGACATACTGCCCCCTTTCCGAATAGTGTTCTCCCCCGGGTTTCTGGGTTTCCCCCATGGAGCTGTCAAAACGCCATTTTTTTTTTTTTTTTTTTTTTTCAAAGTTCCCGCCGGAGTAGTTGTCGCCCCTCCCTTTGCTCCTCCCTCTACCACGTGCCTTCCCAGGGTGTGTCCATGGTGCGCATGCTCGGGTTCTGACCTGGCGTGCGCATGCTCCAACCACACCCTGTTTGTTTGGCTCAGTTCGGCGAGGCGAGAGGCGTGGCTGGTCGGGTGCTGCTCAGCTCCAGGTAGGGCCCTTTTTTGCTTATTTGGAGTGCGTCGCCTTTGTTGTGTCTCCTGGGCGTTGCCCCCAGGTTGCCCTGTTGACTTGCTTGCCACTCCCCCGCGGCCAAGGGGCGGGGGGAGGGTGCTGGCGATCGTTTGTCACCACCCCGTGGGCCCGGGGCGGGGGGAGTGAGTCCCGGGGGGGGGAAGGTCCACCCAAGTCGCGGGCTTGGGGGGGGCCCCTTCCCTTGGGGCACGGGAGGCGGGGGGAGGCCTGCGGGGGGGGGGTTGGTTTTGCTGACCTTGATTGCGGTTTGTCGGGGTATGCCCGGTGGAATGCTCTGGTCAGGTCAGGCGCTTTAACGTTGTGCGCCGCCACCCATTCCGGGTGGGGGAAGTGTTTCCACCTGACCAGATAGTGTAGGGTTCCTCGTTGCTTGCGTGAGTCGAGGATGTCCCTTATCTCGAAGTGGTGTTGCCCGTCGATCATAAGCGGTGCGGGCTGAGGCGTGCTTGGGTGCCATCGGGAGGTGGTTGCCGGTTTTAGGAGGCTGGTGTGGAACACCGGGTGGAGCCTCCGGAGGTTGTGTGGCAGGTCCAGGCGTATTGCTACCGGGTTCACTATTTGCGTGACTCGGAACGGCCCGATGTACTTAGGCCCCAGTTTTTTCGAGGGTTGGGTTGACTTTAGGAACTTGGTGGAGAGATAGGCCATGTCCCCCGCCTGGAACGTCGGTTGTTGGCGCCGGTGCTTGTCGGCCTGCTCTTTGTAAGCAGCCTGTGCCTCCTTCAGCGCCGCCGTGATTACTGGCCATGCTTCCGCGATCTTCCGTCCCCAGTCGCTGGCGTCCACCTGGGGTTCCGGGGGTTGAGGTAGCTCCGGTATGGGGACGAAGTCGCGCCCCGAGACTACTTCGAACGGGGTTTTTCCCGTGCTCGTGTGGACGGCGTTGTTGTATGCGACTTCGGCGAACGGGAGCAGTTCAGCCCAGTCGTCCTGGTGGTAGTTCGTATAGGATCGTATAAATTGCTCTAAGGTGGCATTAAGAACCTCAGTGGCTCCGTCCGTCTGCGGATGCCAAGCCGTAGACAGGGCCTGTTGGGTCCCCGTCAGCTTCAAGAAGGCCCGCCAGAATTTGGAGGTGAACTGTGTGCCCCTGTCGGTCACCACACGTGCGGGACATCCGTGTAGCCTGTACACGTGGATGAGGAAGAGTTTGGCTAGTTGTTGTGAGGATGGGACTGACGTGCAGGGGATGAAGTGGGCCTGCTTTGAGAAGTAGTCCTTCACCACCCAAATGGCCGTTTTCTTCTGGCTGGGTGGGAGGTCCACTATAAAATCCATAGAGATTTCCTCCCATGGGCGGGAGGGTTCTGCCACCCGTTGCAATAGCCCCGCGGGTTTGCCTGGTGCCCGTTTGGCCCGAGCGCACGTTGGGCAGGACGCCACGTAGGTTTTTACGTCTCGCCTGAGCGCGGGCCACCAGAATTGCCGCCGTGTTAGGTGTAGGGTCTTGAGGAACCCAAAGTGTCCCGCTTGCTTGGCGTCGTGTGACCTATGCAAGATCGCCTGGCGTTGCGAGTCCGGGACGTAGATTCTGCCTTCCCCCCATGCTAGGTCTTGCGCCATCGTTACCTTGTCGGGGTTTGCCAGGAACCAGGGGTCGGTTTTGAGGGCGGCGGCGAGGTCCGTGCGCATTCCCCCTGGTAGTTGCGGTTGCCTTCTTTCCGTCGCCGGTTGTCCCGCCGTCGGCTGCGCCGTAGCGTCGAGCTGCCTCCGTGCGCCGCTTCGGGTGGTCACGGCCATCCCCAGTTGCGAGGCGGATAGGACCGTCCCAATGGTGTCTGGGGCGGGCTCTTCGTCTTGGGGCAGCCGGGAGAGGGCGTCGGCCAGGAAGTTCTTCTTGCCCGGCATGAACTTCAACTGGAAATCAAAGCGGCTGAAGAATTGTGCCCATCGGACCTGTTTTGGGCTAAGGCGTCTAGGCGTTCGTAGGGCCTCGAGGTTCCGGTGGTCCGTCCAGACCTCGAATGGTTGGGTGGCTCCCTCGAGTAGGTGACGCCATGTTTCTAGTGCCGATTTCACCGCAAAGGCTTCTTTCTCCCAGACGTGCCATCGCCTCTCTGTCTCGGAGAACTTCCTTGACAGGTAGGCGCATGGTTTCAGGAGCCCCGTGGAGTCTTTTTGTAGGAGGATGGCTCCCAGGGAGAAGTCTGAGGCGTCGGCTTGGACCACGAACGGCCGTTCTGGGTCCGGGTGCGCGAGGATTGGCTCCGTCGTGAACAGCGCTTTCAGCTTGTCGAATGCGGTCTGGCACGCGGGAGTCCAATTCAGCACTGTGCCTGGGTTCTTGGCGCGTCTGGTGTCCCCCACCCCTTTGGTTTTGAGGAGGTCCGTTAAGGGTAGGGCTATCTCAGCGAACCCCCGGGCGAAGGACCTGTAGAAATTCGCGAATCCCAGGAAGCTCTGTAGTTGCCGTCTGTTGCGGGGCCGCTCCCAGTTTAGTACCGCTTCGACTTTTGCGGGGTCCATCTCGATGCCGTCCCCGGAGATTCGATACCCCAAATAGTCTAGGCGGTCTTTGTGAAACTCGCACTTTGTGGGCTTTGCATAGAGCTGCGCCCTTCTGAGCTTGTCGAGGACTTGCCTGACTAAGGTTACGTGTTCCTCGTATGTTTTTGTGTAAATAAGGACGTCGTCGATGTAGACCAGGACCCCTTTAAACAGATGTTCATGCAGTACCTCATTGATGAGCTGCATGAACACCCCAGGGGCCCCCGCGAGTCCGAAGGGCAGTACCTTGTACTGGAAAGCGCCTAGGGGGCAGTTGAACGCCGTCTTCCATTCGTCCCCCTCCCTGATTCGGATGCGATAGTACGCCTCGCGCAGGTCCAATTTGGAAAAGACTTTGCCCGTGGACAGGTGGGCGAGCATGTCCTTCACCAGGGGTAAGGGGTATTTGTTGGACAGGGAAGCCGCGTTTAGGCCCCGGTAGTCGGTACAGAGCCGTAGGGTCCCGTCTTTCTTCTCCCGGAATAGGACGGGGGCTCCGACCGGTGAGCATGCTGGCTCTATAAATCCCCTGTCTAGGTTTTTATCGATGAACTCCCGGAGGGTTGCCATCTCCTTCGGGGTCATCGAATAGATCTTTGGTCTAGGTAGGGGGACGTCGGGCAGTAGGTCGATTCGGCAATCCGTCTTGCGGTGGGGGGGTAGTTGGTCTGCCTCTGCTTCTCCGAAGACCTCGGAGAAGTCGGCGTATTGTTCCGGTAGGTCTGCAGTGGTAGCGGCGTTGTCTTGTGTGGTCGCCTCCGCTCGTCCTACCGTGGGGTTGCTTTTGCCAGCTGGTACTGGTGCTCGATACTCGCCGTCGCCGAATGTGAAGGTGCGGGTCGCCCAGTTGATCCGCGGGTTGTTTTTCGCGAGCCATGGCATCCCCAGGACTGCAATGGGCCGTCCGATGGGCGTGACTACGAACGATGTGCGCTCGGTGTGAGTGCCCATTTGCAGGGTGACCGGCTCGGTTTGTAGCGTGGCTGGTTTCCCCCCCGCTGTGGAGCCGTCCAGCTGGTGGAATGCCAGCGGCGTGGGGAGGGGGAAGCAGCGGAGTTCGAGTTTGGCGACTAGGTCGGGGTGGATAAGGTTTTTTGAGCACCCCGAGTCCACTAGTGCCGCGGCCGTGGTGGCTCCGTTGCCGGCAGAGAGTTGAATTGCTGCCAATATTACGGAGCTTTTGTCGTTTCGTTGAGGTGGTTCGCGTTGCTGTCCCGCCGCCTGCCTCGCCACGCGTTTCAGGGCAAGCGGGGAGCATTTCCCGCCGGCTGGTCGGGGTCGGTATTGTCCTCTTCTCCCCAGTAAGCGTCCCAGCCCTCTTCCGGTGTCGCTGTGGCCACGGTCATTCGGCGGTGAGGGGGCGGCCCCGGGTTGGGTGGTTTGGGGCTAATTTTCGGGGCGGGCTTGGGCGCGCTGGTCGGCGGTCGGTTGGCGAAGCAGTCCGCCGTCTTGTGCCCTAATTTGCCACACCTCCCGCAGGGCTCCCGGTTGAACTTCTTTTTAGGGTATATGGGGCCGGCCATCCCCCCGTGTGGTGCGGGTACCTTTTTCCCGACGTAGTTTGTGTCTTCCGTGGTTGTCATAAGGAAGGTGCGGTGCGCGTGTTCGGCTTTCCCCGCGAGGTGGATCCACCCGTGTAACGTTTCTGGGTCGTCGCGGTAGAGGGCCCATTGGAGAACGTCGCGGTTGAGCCCCTTTTTGAAGATTTCCAGCAGGGTGGTCTCAGACCAGTCGCAGACCTTTCCCGCGAGGGCTTTGAACTCCAGGGCGTAGTCAGGGACCGTGCGTGCGCCCTGTTTAAGTCTCTGGAGTGCGCTTTTCGCCCGTACTTTGGCTAGGGGGTCTTCGAAATAGTTTTTCATCTCGTTGATGAAAGCAGGGAAGGTGGCGAGGGCGGGGGAGCTGGACTCGTACAGTTGGACGTACCAGTCCGCCGCCCTGTCTTGGAGTTTGATTGCCACGGCGCCGATCTTGTCGGCCTCGGAGTCATAGGAGTGTCCGTGCCTCCCCATGAACTCCCTAGCGTTGGTGACGAAAAACGAGAGTTTTGAGGGGGTCCCATCGAAGAAGATGGGGAAGTCCTTTGGGGCCCGGGCGTTTTGCGCGGCCCCGCCTCTCGCTTCCCGGGATGTGGTGTCGGCCGCCTGTGCCGTCTGCTGGCTTTCCGCTGGCTCGTGTGGGTTCGGTGCTTCGCTCGGGGTGTGGGCTTGTGCGGGGACGTCATTGGGTGGCGCGGGGGGCATAAGCGCCTGGAGCATGGTCCGGAGTTCCGTCAGCTGAGCCCGCATGGCCGCGAGTTCAGCTCGTGCCTCCTCGTCCACAGCCCGCACCGCCGCTGGGGCCGGTTCCGTTGGCGCGTCCTCGGGGGGGGGGGGTTCATCGTCCCTCCGCCGCGG
The DNA here is from genome assembly GCF_035149785.1 of Candoia aspera. Taxonomy (NCBI): domain Eukaryota; kingdom Metazoa; phylum Chordata; class Lepidosauria; order Squamata; family Candoiidae; genus Candoia; species Candoia aspera. Next base: position 62,975,821 of record NC_086154.1, on the reverse strand, counting down.
GTCCGCTTCCTCCTCCGTCTGATGGGTGTCTCCGTCGTCCTCCTCCGTGTCGAGCACCGTGGGGCTGTCGCTCCACGCCCGTTGCTGGGGTGCGATGTGGGGCGCGGGGTCCTCCGCTGGTTTCGGAAGTCGTGCTGCTCCCTCCCGCGGTCGGGTTGCCTCCGTCGCCATCTCCCCTTGGGGTTGGAGCTGAGGCTCGGGTCGGGTGGGGCGGGCGTCCATGGCTCCGGGAGTCCGCGGTGCCTCTGGCCTCGGTCGGTCCTCCTCTGTCTCTTGCCGCGCGGCTCGCCCTCCTTGCCCGCGCCGTTCCGGCCTCATCTTGCTGGTCTTCTCGCCGTCTACTCCTCCCGCGGCTCGTTGTCGTCCGGTGGGGCTCGGCGAGGCTGAGTTTATGACTCTCAGCTTTATGTCATGCGCTGCCTACCTCTGAATAACGTTCAGACACTGGGTTGCAAAGCAGGCTCTGGTTTATTTCAGGATAGGTACAACGTTGTTAGAAAAAGCTGAGAGTGACAGGAGCGCGCCGGTGCGGGGTTTAAATACCCCGCGCCGGTCAGCGCCCCCTCGCTCTCGGTCACGTCACCCCCCTTTGTCCCATGCGTTGCCCTGCCATTGGTTGAGGGTTTCTAGGATCGCCCATCCTCAGGTTTTCATTCTTCTGCTGATTGCTTTCAGCTGGGCGATCCCCGTGGTATTGCTGCTGATGGCTTGGGTGGCTCCGTGATCCGTTTATCTATTGTTTGTTAGCCGTTAGTCGTTGTGGGTTGATGGCTACTTAACTTGTACCCCTTCACCTATTTCCTTGTCATTGTCATGAGTGCCATTGCGCTGATTACTTTAGCTCAACGGCACTCATGACACCTAACCTGGTGCTCTCCAACTGTGCTGGATTTCAATTCTCACAGTCCCTACGGGGATAACCAGTAATGTGGAATCCAACCCATCTGAAAAGCCTGCGTTTGAGAAAGGTTTATTTGCGGGGATGGCTCTTTCTTCTTTTGGCCTGTATCATATTTCAAAGTGGGCTTGGACAGAGAGAGAAAGATAAAATCCAGTTGCGTCACACCTTATCAGACATAGTGGCCTGATTGGACTCACTATTATGTAATTGGAACATGGGTGCCGTGTGAGTGTGAGGGCTAAATGATCTGAGTGCTGGATTTTTCACCACCTCCAAAAGCAAACATCAGTTAAGGATCGCAGGAAGTGGAAAATCAGCTGTGGCTGATTTAGCCTCCCCTATTCCTCCATTCTCACAAAGTTCTCTGTAAGATGGGGGTACCATATCTGGGCCGCAAAAATCCAGACATCCACTAGATAGCAGCACAGAGCATTCAAAGTTTTCTGCATTTCTACTGTAAGGGAAAATTATGATATTCCGCAGTGAATAATGATGTGGAAGGAGGGAAGGGACCTTGTTCAATAGCCCCTTACTTGAACTCGGGGTCCTCTGGAGTAGAAGAAGCATTGATGCTTTTGAACTTTGGTATTGGAAAAGACTTCTGAGAATATCATGAAAATACACAAATGGCTCATAGAAAAAATCAACAGAGTTCTCAGGCAGGCACAAATGACCAGGCAAAAATCATCATATTTTGGACATATTATGCAAAGACCTCACTCTCTTGAGAAGTCCATAATGCTGGGAATGGTGGAAGGAAAGAGAAGAAGAGGACAGTTAGCAACAAGATGGATAGGCTCAATTACAACATTGATGGGTGTAGGCTCAAGGTTCAAAAGGATCTTGATAGACTTGAACATTGGGCCCTATCCAAGAAAATGCAGTTCAATTGCAAGAAATGTAGGATTCTGCACAGGAAAAAACAGAAAAATCAGAACATCCTAGCAAACCACCGATTAAGCATGAGCCAGCAGTGTGCTGCAGCTGCCAAAAGAACAAATGCAGTCTTGGGCTGCCTCCACAGAGGTATAGTGTTATGATAATGGGAAGTGATATTCTGCTCTATGCTGCCCTGATCAGACCACATCTGTCCCATTTTGGTCACTATGATAGAAGAAGGATGCTGAGAACTGGAAGGAGTGCAGACAAAAATAACAAAGATGGTGAGAGGCTTGGAAACTAAATCCTATGAAGAACATAGGCGGTTTGCCGGGAAAGGTTGAACAGCCATTTGCACCTTGTCCCACCCCACTCCTCTGACTTTACTGTATATTAAGTTTCAGTCACTGAAACAGAGCCAGATATTCTGGAAAATGAAGTTAAATGAACTGTAGAAAATATATTGCTAACTACAAAACTACAAGAGCTGATGAAATACCAGCAGAACTGTTTAAAATCTTCCAAGATGATGCAGCTAAAATGCTGCATATGGTTTGTAACCAGGTATGGAAAACATTGCAGTAACCAAGGGACTGGAAAAGATAAATTCCTATTCTAAAATCAGTCCTAAAGTACTGCCTGTCACCTGCACTTATTTCACCTGCTACTGAGATTATACTCAGTAGCAAGTTACCTCTTCTGCCTATTGTAGAATTTATATGATGATCAGGAAGCAACAATTTGAACATAATATGGGGCAACTAAATAGAAAAATTGGGAAAAGAATGTGCCAAGGAGTGTGACAGTATTGTGTCACCAGTGGCATCTGCAGGCCATGATCAAGATCTGCAAAATGGCATGTACAGCATCTTGATACAAGCCCTCCCTCTTTTGTATGTGTGAAATGTCACTTGCATGTGTGTACAAAAGGGGCAGGGCTTGTACTGCATTCCTTCATTGCCATCTTGCAGATATCCTTCCCCCCTCTCCCCCAAATACCCATGACTGTCATTTATTTATTTAACTTATATGCAGAATACATCATGAGTAATGCTGGATTAGAAGAACTAGAAATTAAAATTGCTGGGTTAAAATCAGCAACCTCAGGTATTCTGGTGATACCACTGTGACGACAGGAAGCAGGGAAGACAAAAGCAATCTCCATATGCATATTGGCTGGGGAGAAAATAACATGTATGTATATACGTAAGATATATGTATGTTCATACATAATATGTATGTACATACATAACAAGTAACGAAGTGAGACAGGAAAGAATGTGCAAGCTATTGAACCACTGAACTAATTCCTCAAGCATGTGAAGTCTTGTTTAAGATCTTACAAAGGAAAATACAGCCATATATGGAGAAATGCCAAAAGAATAGACAGACTTCAGAAAAGGCAGAGGGACATCAGATTATACACCTGACGTGTCATGTTCACTGTTTCAATGTACAGCATACATCATAACGTTTCACATGCCATGGCGCTGATGCGCGTTTCTGTTTGGGAAGGAGCTGCTATGAAACCTTGTACCAAGCTCTGTATGTGAAATCAGTACAATGGAATGTGTTTGGGTTATGTTATCTGTTCAAGGCCTTTTCCCGCAGACCATCAGAGACCGTTAGGGGCACCTGGGATTGTGAGCCTGGGAAGATTCTACGGGGGGAGGGATCTCATTTACACCGAGGGTTTTAAGTTTGCATTTGGCACGCTTTTATCATTATCAGCTTTCTCTGTGATCCTGCATACTATTCTTTAATAAATCAGATATCTTTGAATTCCTGCTCATGAGTCTGATAGTGTTTTAGAATAGGCAACCATTACATGACATAAGATGGATAATGGAAAGAGTACAAAAAGAAGCTTTACTTTTGTTTCATTAATTAAAAAAAGACCTTTGACTACAAGATCATACCAGAATGTGGAACATTAAGACTAACATGAGTATCAGAATATCTGATCAGTCTTCTAAGAAATCTTTGCACAGAGCAAGAAGCTATTATAAAAACTAAATTTGTAGAAACAGAATGATTCTGAATATAAAAGGGAATGTGACATAGATGCATATTCTTTCCATCATGTTTCTTTAGCTTTTACAGAAAATAAATTGTATTAATGGCACATCTGGGAAAGGTAAATGAAAATAGGAGATTAAAGGCCTAACAGTTTGAAATATGTAGATGACACCACCTTTTTAGCTGAAAGAAAACTCATTGTGAAAAAAATGAAAAATAAAAAAGAGTTAATATTAAATATTAAGAAGACAATGGTACTGTAATCTCAACCAGCATACTTGTGAATTCACAATTAATTGTGAAGAAATAAGGGTAGTAAATACCTTTCTTGGGCTCAGAAATGAAGATAGGCATGTGCTGGAGAAGTAAAGAGATTAATTTTTAGGAAAGCTATGACAAACTTAGATTATGAAGCACATTTCAATGATAATAAAATTAAGGGTAATACCTTATTTATTTTTCTTTATAAAATGTATATGCCACTTTGGGCAAATATTCTAAGCAACTTACAACTAGTGCGATAAAACAACCTTAGCAAAATAACAACCAATACTTTTTAAACCAGCAGGCCAAGGATCAGTATCCAGGTAAACCATAATAACAATTACTTCAAACACTCTCATAAAATGCTCTCAGGTAATACACTCATAGTAACATCCATTCTCCAGTAGCTCAGTGGAAGAGCAGCATTTTCATTGCTCTCCTGAATTTTAACGAGGAGCAATACTGGGAAGGCAGAGTATAGAGGGTTGGCACCATTACAGTCATTTCAGCCCCTCCTTCCCATATCCTGAATGGGGACTCATAGCCCACCCTCTCTGGTTGTTCATACCAGGAGGGCAGATTCTACATGGAGCAGATAGTTTTGAAGTGACCAAGCCGCAAGCAATATAAGGCTTCAGAGATAATGATCGGCAAATCAAGAAACAAACTGGTAGCCGATGTAGCACCCACAATAAGGGTACAATGTGGCTATATTGGCTCTTACCTTTTAGGAGGTGGAAGCTGCCTTTTGCACCAGGTACTGTAGTTTGAGCAGCCCCCTGTAGAAGGATTTAGAATAGTCGAAGCCTGAGGTGACAAGGGGGTGATTAGCTGTTACGAGCACATTCCATTCCAAGAATGGAATGGCTGCAGCTGATGGACCAGCTGAACTTGGGCAAAAGCTTTTTTTTGACTGCAGCTTCTACCTGTTCCTTTAGGAAAAGCTGCAAGTTCAGGAGAACCCCCAGACTGCAGGCCAGCTCCTTCTGGGGGAGTACAACCACATTCCTTCTTGGAATCAGAACCCTTCTGGAATCTTAGTCTCCCAATTTAATCTCTCAAGGTCAAAACTTCTTCTACATCTCCTGCCTGGCCTGGGGTAGAGCTATATAACTGAGCATCACCAGCATATTGATGATGCTTCACCCCATGCTAATGGGTGATCTCTCCCAGCGATTTCATGTAGATGTTAAACCATATGAATGAGAAGGCTGAACCCTGGGACACCCCTCACTAGAGTGGCTGAGGGCTTGACCTTTCCTCCCCTATCAACACCAACTATAACATCCCACTTAAGAAGAAATGGAACCACTGCAGAACAATGCCTCTGACCCCCAACTCCTGCAGGCATTTCAGAAAGATATCATTGTTGAAGGTATTGAAGGCTGCTGAGATATCCAGTGAGACCAAGACTACGTTCCTCTATCCAAGTCCTGCCAAATGAACAGTGTGGTTTCTATCCCATGCCCAGGCCTGAATTTTGACTGAAAGCGTTCTAGAAACTCTTCATCCAGGGCCTTCTGTAGTTGTCATTCTATCACTTCTCCACTTTCCTTAGAAAGATGAGGTAGAAATTGTCCACAGAGTTTGCATCAAGGGTGGCTTCTTGAGGAAGGATGCATCACTACTTTTTTAAGGCAGGCAATATCACCTACTGTCTTAAAGTAACATTCACTACTTCTTGGATCCAGTCCTTTGTTCCCTCTCTGCCCACACAAAGGAAACAAGAGGGGAAAGGATCCAGTCCATATGTGGCTGAGTTCATCTTACAGAGGATCTGTCTACTTCATTCAAATCTACAGGCTGAAATGAATCCCTAATGACATCACAAGAAAGTACCTGTACATTCATTGGGTTCTCTCTAGCCAATATCCACTCCAAGTGAATATTAATAATTTTATCTGCTAAATGCTTGGTAAAAAGGTCACAGTGACCTTGGAAATTCTTCTGGCCTATCATTCCCCAAAGGATTCTGGACCACTTCCAATAATGCCACTGGCTAGCCTTCTGTAAATGCAGTAAGAGCAAAGTAACAGTGCTTTGCTACCATTAATACTACAGTGTAGGCCTAAATCTGGGCTCATACCCACAGTCAATTATATTTGCTCATTGTTTTCTGACAGCATCATTTCAGGCATAGCTTCTTTATTTCATCTCCTGGAGCTCCCCAGTGTACTAAGGAGATAGACAATCATAGCAATGGTCTTTCCAGTGGCTGAATAATGAGAAACAAGAAGAGAAAAATAGCCAGCTTTCAACTATGGATTTGAATATATTTATTAAAAGTAGAATGGACTGCAAAGAGAACCAACCAGTCAAACTGAGGCCAGATAAAGAAGGGCTGTTCCCTTGATGCAAGCAGAAATCCATTTACTTTGGGGATGGACTACAAAATAGTAACTTTGCTTGGCAAATATAAAGTAGCAGAAAGGAAAGACAACAGATAAAATGGATGGGTGGAATTAAAGAGATTACTGGAATGTCCTGAAATGGCTATGGATTCACTGGGGAAAGTTGGGATGGTAAGTGTTTCTCCATGCAGTCATCAAAACTTTGGCTTGATGATACCCAGCTTAACTAGTGGGGGCTTTGGTGGTGTTCTAATCAATCCTACCAAATCATGGAAGGGGAATGGAAGAAGAAAAAGAATATGGATAGTAAACTTATAGTGAATGACTAGCTACACAAATGGTATCAATAGGAGACAAGGTTTCTGGGATCATGGTCTCAGTTTGCTAGATGATGGACTGCAGGCACAGGATGGGTTTCATCTCCCAAGGACTGGTCAACATACAGTATGTTTAACTGAAGTATGCCCTTGATCAGGAGGGCTTTAAGCTGAACTCTTAGAGACAAAAACCCTGATGTAAATCCCTCAAATAAAACCTTGTGTATTAGAGAAGGAAGTGAGAGTGTGGAATCATTGAATAATTTAATGGAGTCTATTAAACTATTCGGTGAACATTCAGAAATAACAGTGGTTCTGAATGTTTGCGACCTTCATTGTCTATACACTAATGCTCAGAATATGGGAAATAAGCAAAATGAGTTTATGATTTAATATGTATAATGGAGAGCTGGTTGGATGACTCCCATGATTGGAATATAGGAACTGAAAAATAAAATTTTCAGAAGAAACAAGCAATAGAAAAGGAGAAGAACATGGTATATACAACTATGTACACCTGCTTAGAAATCCAAAGTGAATAAATGTCGCTATATTGTAGACAGCATCTGGTTAAAATAATGGAGGAACAAGCAAAAGCAACATTGTTACTGATGTCTAATGTCACCCAACCAGCCAGCCAGCCAAGGAGATGTGGATGAAGCTGTCCAAAAGCAAACTGCAGATCTTTCAAATAGTACTCATGGGAGGCTTTAATTACTTTCAACTTCTGCTGGGAGACAAATTCTGTCAAGCATGATTCTTCCAAGAAAATTCCAACTTCTCTTGCTGACAATTTTTCCCGTCAGAGGATAGAGTAAGATACAATAGGTTCAGCTACCCATGGCTCAAGATTAACCAATAAAGAAGACTTAGATAAGGAACTGAAAGTAGCAGGGACATAGGAAGAAAGTGATCATGTAATTATTTATTTTATTTATTTTTGTTTATTTTATTTTCTATCCCTTTATTATTTTTATAAATAACTGAAGGTGGCGAGCACACCTAATACTCCCTCCTCCTCCTATTTTCCCCACAACAACAACCCTGTGAGGTGAGTTGGGCTGAGAGGGAGTGACCAGCCCAAGGTCACCCAGCTGGCTTTCATGCCTAAGGTGGGACTAGAATTCTCGGTCTCCTGGTTTCCAGCCTGTTGCCTTAATGACCAGACCTGACTGGCTCTCCTGATGGAGTACCTGATTTTAAGAGAAGCTAACACTGAGTATAATCAAACATGTATTGGCCTTCAAAAAAGCTGATTTAATTAAGCTCAGAATAGTTTAATAAATTAATAATAATTAATAAGATTCCATGGCAGGAAAAGCTAATAAGAAAAGGCACTCAAGACAGATGGGAGTTTCTAAAAATGGCACTAAAAGTGCAATTGCAAACAATTCAAATTCAAATGAGAGAAAGAAGACAAGGCAAGGTAATACCACAAAATGTTTAGTGAAGATGTGAAAGCAAAACCAGATCCATAGAGTAGGAAGAAAAAGGAATATGCCACAAAAGAAGAGTACATACAGGTAAGTATGCAGATAGTATCAGAAAGGCTGAAGTTCAGATTAAGCAGTGGTTGGCAAAGGATAAAGGTTTTTTTTAGATTTGTTCAAAACACAAGGAAAACAATTAGAATACAAGTTGCTCAGTGAAGATGACAAACAAGCATAACAAAGAAAAAGCAGTTCCTACTGAGCAACATTCCCTAATTTATGTACTTTTTTCACCATGCATTCATGAAAAGCAGAGCACAAAGACAAGATTAAGAATTGAGACTGATGGTAAGGGAATATATATATTCTTAAATGCTTGAATTTCCAAAATGAGATAAACTCCATCCTAGTGTACTAGAGGAACTAACTGATGATCTGGCTAAATGTTAGATGTTTGAAAAATCTGGACTAAGAGTGAAGTTCCAGAGGATTGAAGGAGAGCAAATGTATTTACCTTCAAGAAGGAGAAAAAAGAATCTAGAGAACTACCAAGCAATCTAGTATCAATATCAGGGAATTTTTTAGAGCACACTATAAAGACATCAAGTCATAGCATCTTGGAAACAACCCAGCAATTCCTGGAATGACAGTATGGATTTGTCAAGATCAAGTCTTGCCAAGCCAACCTTATCCCATTTTTTGACTAGATATTTTCCTCAGTGAAGTTTGGGGATGCTGTAAGATATACCTTGTTTTTAGCAAAGCATTTGCAAAGTATTCCACAACATTCTGATTAACAATCCAGTTAAATGCAAGACAGATGGCATGACAATGAAGTGGAGACACAACTGTATTCAAAGAGTGCTCATCAATGGCCCTACATTATACTGAAATGAAATATCAGGTGGGGTGCCACAAAATTCAGTCCTGTATAATTCAACATTTATTAATTAATGATTTGGATAAAGAGGTGGAGAAAGTAACATGAGAAGAACTGTTCTCTAATGCTTCAAAGTCCAGGGTGTGGTATACAGGAATGTCCAATTTAGTAGTTAACAGGAGGGAATAATCTGTTAAATGGCAAATGGTATTTTTTTTAAGCCCCAAATATTCCTGTGAAAAATCAACTTCACTGATAGCAGTGCTTGGATCAAAGTTAGTTATCATCTGGAATTCAAACAAATCTTGGATCCAACATATTTTGTCCATTAAAGTCAAAGTCCCCTAAACCAAGGTCCATTAAATTAAGGGTTAACACTAATTAGTTCAAGTTACAGGAAGGCAGTTTTTGCTTGAATGTTAGAAAAAGCTTCCTAACAATAAAAACAGTTATCAGTGAAACCAATTACTCAGAAATGGTTGGCTGGTCTCCTTTTCACTAGATGCATTCAAGTGGAAATTAGACAGCTATTTATTAGGAATACTTTAAATTCTTCCACTGACCAGCAGATTAAACTCAAGGGTCTAAATGGCTCCTTTCAATTCTATGATTTTATGCTATAGTAGATACTATAGTATTCAAACATAGTCTGTAAGTCTGACTGCATTACTTCAATAAAACCCTAAATATTTCAGCTTGCATTCACTGCCTATTCCTGAAAAATAGAGCAAAGACTGGTGGGACCTCATAGCTTTTGGGACAGAGTTCTATTTTCAGACCAGCTGTTTATACTGCTTTCTGGAGTGGGAGGCATAATGGAGCTCACTTCTGAGCAAATAATTTGGCACAACCATGATATTACAAGGAAGCAATCCATGAAACCAGGGAAAACCAGATGAATTTCCTGCTGCATGGTACAGAACTTTTATTGGCACCTGTACTGCTAAATCAATCATTTAATTTTTCTAGATTTCTTTTATTGCTCTATGATGCTTTTATTACAATAATATTAAAGCCTGAGAAACACACCACAAAATGTACAAACTATCTTTGCTGAACATGGATGCTAAATATTAACTGCAACGTTAGCCAGGAAGGTATAGAAGGTAATACTATCTGTAATTTACCCATCTCAAACTGTTTTTCTTAAATAGACAGACATCTGACAATATTTGCTTAGTGATTCGTATTATGGATATTGCTGCAAATAAATCGGAATCAGCCACTCTACTTTCATTGGATGCTGAAAAAGTCTTTGAAATGGACCAGACTGAATTTACAAAGTAAGTGCTAAGAAAATAAGGGTTTCTACCTTATTTAATAAGGGACCCGTGGTGCTGCGGGTTAAACTGCTGAGCTGCTGAGCTTGCCAATCGGAAGGTCGGCAGTTTGAATCCGTGTGACGGGGTGAGCTCCCGTTGCTAGTCTCAGCTCCTGCCAACCTAGCAGTTCAAAAACATGCAAATGTGAGTAGATTAATAGGTACCGCTTCGGTGGGCAGGTAACAGGTTTCCGTGTAGTCATGCTGGCCACATGACCACGGAAGTGTCTACGGACAAACGCCGGCTCTTCGGCTTTGAAACGGAGATGAGCACCACCCCCTAGAGTCGGACACAACTGGACTTAATGTCAAGGGAACCCTTTACTTTTACCATCTTTTGTTCATTGGATTACACTTCGGTATCTTCATCCAGTGGCTAGACTTATTACAGATGGATTCATCTCTGTATCAAGTTATATTGTGGTACCCAGCAAGGATGCCTTTAATCTCCCTTAATTTTCAGTTTAGTTCTTGAACCACTGGCTTCTTTCATTACACAATCTCATCTCAAGATAGTAAAGAGATGGCGGTATTCGCTACTGAATATAAATTTATATGCTGACAATATGATGGCTGTCCTTGATAATTATGCAGTGTGATCACCAAAGCTTGTTGAAGACATGTAGCAATATGGTTTATATTCTAGTCATACCATTATGACTAGAATATTATAGTTAAGGATCTCAGTGTGATGTTGAACTATATTCCTAAAATTCCAGAATTTGTCATTATTGGCTCTATAGGACACAGCATGGAAAGTTGCTCTCCTGATTTTAAAGAATGGATCCAGGATATGAATTTGTTATCTAATTTTTTAAAGCCTCTTCTCTGTATTCTATAGATGAAAAGATGATGTAATATGTTAATATACATTTAGATTTAATGATAAGCTTTAGGATTGAATTAACTTTATATTGTTATTTACTGTATGGGTCTTTTTTCTCTCAATTCTTTTTTTGAGGGGGTCATGTTTATTTTAATCACCATAATATTTCTAGGTTTTCTTTTTTCATTGTATAATCACAATATTCTTTTTATTTTGGTGATGTGTGTGGGGGTTGTATTTCACTATTTTAAAGTACTAAAAAAATTAAAATGTTATTTCATTATATATCAGAATTAATGCTCAGAGCATTAAAAATCAGCATTAACATTTAGAGTTCAAGACCTGAGATATATGAGCTTTGTAATCTGTATAATAAAATATTCTTCAAGTTAATGAATATGATGCAGAGAACAATTGTTTTGGGGCCTTAGCTCTCTGTTCTCCCTAGGGTGCTCCTTTGAATGTCTTTGTAATCTCATCTGAAAAATGCATTACTTAGTTCAGCACTACAGCCAAGCAGCTCATTTTTGTTTCAAAAACAAGAGAAAGAAATATTGCGCCATGATTAATATGAACACTTGCTGCACATTTGGGAATGTCCAGGTGAATGTTAAAGGGAGTTGTGAATAAATAAGGTGGCTATTTTGGCTCCAATTAAAACCAATTTGATCTGACCTTAGCAATAGACTGATGGTAACAGCCTCCATTTTCAAATCATGTTCCATCTACTCCAATAAAAAAAAATGTCTAGGATGTACCCTTCTATGTGAATTTGGGTTGAGATCACTGGGGACAAGCCCTTAGTTGCCACAGAGGCCATGAAAAGATCTTACCTCCATAGAAATTTAAGACCTACAATACTAAAAGCCAAGGAGATTTCAACGCCAGCCCTGATGCAGTCCAGAAACCAAGAAAGGGACATTGCTGGTGTGTGCGTGTGTGTGTAGTAGTAGATGGTATACCCACATCAGCTTTAATTTGTTCCTACAATCCAGTCTCACCTATAAGCCCTTATTCCCAACCAACTCTGCAATAGTCATTGCCTACTTCTACCAAATGATCACAGCTACCAGCACCATCCTGCCTTGTTGGACTGCTGAAGAACTTGCAACTTACATCCCCATCATTGCCCCATTAAATTTCAGTAATATACTCTAGGTCTGCATGTTCCTCCACCATCAAGTCATAGTTGGATGAGTCATCTTCTGTACAGATTTACCAGCAGCAACCCAAGGCCAAGGTGCCCAACGATCTGTCTACCTGGGCCCAAGGAAGAAGCCACTGTACCAGAAGCTGCACACATGTGTGACCCTCCATTCTCCTTTAAGGGCCTGCCCTGTGCCCCCTCCCTGCCTCCCTCTGCCAATCACTCAAAATGTGTGCCTGACTTTGCCACCCCCATCTGAATTATCTCATTTGCTCTCCCCAGCATGTTATCACTTAGCACACTCAACATCCCATATACATCACCACCTGTTATGGACATTGCTGATGGAGAGGGAAGGGAGAGGGAGAGGGAGAGGGAGAGGGAGGGGGCCCTCTCCAGGGGGAGATGTAAAGCATCTGATCTCAGCATGGTTCTTGGTCCCATATCCTGACACCAACTCTGGGAACTGTAGCCTGCAAGAGCAGTCCTGCAGTCCCCACCAGCCATACATTTCCTACCCACCAACCTGCTGCCACTTCATGGGAAGAAGCCACTGCTTTTGAGGGAGTTTCCTTCTCTGTGACAGCTCCACCACCTCCTCCTCCTCCACTTTCTGAGGACAAATCTGCCAGTGTTCCAGTGACAACAGGCAGCTCTTGTTCCTGCCACTTTTCTCCTCTTTTTTAATTTCCCTCTCCACCCATTTGCTTATAGCCATCTCTCCTAATCTCCCTTTCCTGTCTAATCAAATCTCACATTCACTTCACATCTTTCTTTTCCCACCAGAAGAAAACCTGCTTGTCCAGGCATTGTGAGGGGAGGGAAATTTGGGTGGAAGGAGGACTCCTTTTACACCTGTGACTGCCTCACATTCAGTTTAACTACCATTCCTGTCTTGTAGGTTTTTTTCCCCATTTTCCCCTCCAATTCATACTTCCTTTGTTGCTTCCTTCTGTTCTAATGCACCTGAAGTCCCTTTTCCTAATTTTTCACTGTTTGACTTCATCACCATCTAACAGACAATCCTTTTGTCACCACCTTCTGACTCTGAACTCCGTGTTTTTTTCAAGGTTACCACAGACTTGAAAGGCTTGCTGTTCTCCAAGGGTGCTTCCCATGGGATTCTTTCCACTCATCTACCCGGGCAGCCATTTTTGACAGTTAAGAGAAGATTTATGAACAATGGTGAGTAACATGCCACATGAAAACCATGTTATGCTTTAACACAATGTGTGAGTCCTGGTTTTGCAAGTGGGTGGACTTACAGTATGTTCCTGGAAGAATTCTCCAATGTTATAAAATTGGAGTAATGGGGCTTTTCATAACAGTAAAGGTATTAAGCAGCATAACATAGTTAGTTTGTTTTCAGCTTAATGCAGTGTGTGAACCCACCCACTAGGCTGTGCTATATGTAAAGGAGGCGATTGTGACTTATTCAACAAATCATGATTAAAATATTCTTAATATTATATGTGATAGTGAATCTATAGGGATCACTGCAGAAAACAGTCTGATAGGAATTCATAACAGTAATTTTATTTTTCTCTATATACAGATGCAGCCACAGGCTGCCACATTAAATTACATTACAGCCCTTAGTAAAAACACATTCCAACACACAAATCACCAAGTATTCTGAAAGTATCTCTTTCCTAAAGCTGTAGGGAACCTGCCCCACCTCTTACAGAAGGATTGAATTTATTTTTACCTTTTTCTGAGCCCTTGCTGCAGGATCTAGGTCACAGAAGACCCCAGATTACAGCTGTCATGAACTCACAAGATGGGCAAAATCTGTCCGGAAGTTCCAAAGCCTGAACAGTCAAATCCCAGGAAAACACGCCTATGAAGCATTATGCTTAACCCAGCAACATGCATCCTGACCTGTGTGTGGTGTTACTTAACACACAGAAGCAGCCTCTTCCTCACTCAATCCATTGGAATCAATTTCTTCCTCCCGACTGATTGAAGGGGGAAAGGGATGGCCTTGATCAAGGTTGATGTAAGTGACGTTGAGGTTAATGTAATGGTCTCCCTTTAGACAGACCACAATATGTTCCACTTCTTTGATCAGGCTGGAAAAAGTTGGCCGTTCCTCAGGACTTGGAGTCCAGCAGTTAAGCATTATGGTGTACCTGTCCAAAATAAACAGAGTGAATTGGGGCTGTGAAAATACCCAAGCATGGCCCTGTATCTTTACATCTCAGGATACTGCAGTGACATTCACCCAGGATCTATTTCCTTGACGTTCTCAGAGTAACTAAGGGCAGAGACTCTCTTCAGTTCTGCACTCTATTCTTCTCTCTTCAGTATTCATTCCTAAAGAACCCTGGTCAGGGGCTTTATATACCAGTTCCTTTTCGCTGTTCCTAAGAGCCCCAGACACAGCAGGTGAACATGTGCCAAGTGGAGGTAGAAGGGTAATGATGCTATGCTGGAGCTGGGAGCCAATGGGAAACACTGGCATTGGAACATATGGAAAATGGGCCCAAGAGATGGTAATGGGGAGTTTAAAAAGGGGGAAAATACGCTGAGATCAGGATGATCAGGAGAACTCAATGCAATATTGCAGCTTTTCCTAAGTTAGTCCCTTCCAGATGTGGCTGGGATTTAAGAGATACAGCATAAGTACTTCACCACTAGGCTAACAGTTTGGGGAAAGCTGCAGTAAGAGCACTAGTTTGGATTTTAGAGAACTAAGAATGAAGAACTAATTAACTTTCCCACTGTGCTTTCTTTCTTTTTTAGTTAATGAATTGCAGTATTTAATTGAAATTTACAAATTAGTTTATCAATTAAAGTTCAGGAATCAGAAGACCTCCAGTAAGTCCCATACAGCTTCATCTCTTTCAAGTTCTCTCCTTTGCTAGGGTAGCAGAAGGGTCCTATTGAATACTCACAGAGAATCTGGGCAGTATTCAGGCTGGGGCAACCTTCTTCCTTGCAACAAGTAGGAGGTAATATCATAGGGATCCACGTCAGGGTAAGGAGAGGCCCCTCGTGTCATCAGTTCCCACATGAGGACCCCGAAAGACCACTGGGTAAGACAGCAGAACAGACCAATGGAGAAAGTACAAATATCAGCATGAATTGGACACAGAGAAAGCACAAGCAGACACTAGGACAGATGAAATCTCCAGCCAGACTGTGCCTTCTCTGCAAATTGCACAGTGAAAAGGACCCTGTTGAATATGGCATATTTTTCTGAGACTAGCATAAATTCGAGTCCAAGTAGATTCTCATACTGAGAAATGAGAATTAAGTTCCTGCTTAGAAAACTTACACAGTCTTAGCAGATGCTTTCATAATGACCTTTTCTGTATATCCCTCACATGAAATAATGGCTGTGTTGCCACAACACACTAACAAATCATAGCATATCCAATTAATCCAATTTTGTGGGCTGCACAAACCCACAAAACTACAAACCATAATCTACTTACAATGTCTGAATTCACACAAAACACTAACTTGGGGTTGACTAATTTGTGGTTCATTGTTTCCTATGAGTCCAGCCAATGTGGGCAGGACAAGAACAGCTGGTGGCAAAGTCTTAGCATCCTGGCCTTCATTCACCCTTGCTTGCACTTACTACATCAGACTTGGTGGTAAATTTTTGGGTTTGCAGGCTCTCAAGGGCCATCCATTTGACAGGCAGCTTTGCTCTGCGGTGTTGCCGGATGCTGTAATATTCCTTGTCAAAGACATCTCTGGCCAACCCGAAGTCTGCCACCTTCACTGTAAAGGTCTCATCAAGCCTGGATAAAAAAAAGGAAACAGAGATTAGGAGCAACACAGCAGTTGTGTGAACTCATTTTTAAAGGGATTCTGGAAGTACCTTGGCTTAGCATGCTATAAAAACCAGGCTGTCACAGTAAGCCATAATATAGATTATTGCTTGGGCATAGCATGTCATGTGAACATGGCAATCATATCTGCTACCCCAGATTTAGGCTTTATCTTGCTGTATGCATTCAGACAGTGGCTGTTTGTACAACTTATTTAATCACATCTGTTAAAACTCTAGCATTTATGCATCAGGTTAAGTTTGGTTAATTTTAACCTTAGTTTGTTCTTTGTGGCTTAACATACTGTGTAGACCAAACCCATTTGGTTAACTTATGGATCAGTGTCTTGTTCAAAATCACAGAACTGTAGATTTTGAAGGAGCCATTTAATACTTCAGGTCCAGTTGCCTGTTCACTGCTGGGGGACAGAGGAGTACCAGATTGCTGGGTCTAGACCTTTTTCTATGTTATGCCACCTCACACAGTGGAAAAGTGCCAGCATATCATCCCCTCCCCCATAGACTAAACATCCCCAGTTCCTTCAAACTCTCTTCACAAGATTTACTTTCTATTTACCAGAAAATAAGTTAATTTGGTCAGCAGATTAGCATCTTGTATGAATGCAATGTATTTGAGGGAAAACCAATTGATACCAAGGAGGAATGGAAACAGATTAGCTTGAAAGGCATTTCTGACAGATTGTTCCCATATCTAGTCATACAGCCAGGAATCTCTCCACATTGGCATCTGCCCACAGCACAAACAAGCCTCAGCAACTTCTTTTGCTTGTCCTTGCCCAATTCCGCATGTTTTATGATTCTGTGTAGACACAATCATGCTCATACTTACATGCAGTTTCTAGCTGCAAGATCTCTGTGCACAAACTTCTTCTGGGCCAGATAGTCCATCCCCCGAGCCACTTGCAGCCCAAAGCCTATTAAATCCTTCACAGTGGGGTTCTGATGGAAAAAACAAACAAACAAAACTGCCTGACATTGAGCAAACTCACAAAGAGTTTTCCATCTGGCTTTGAAGTTTATGCACCTCGAGAGAGCTGAACTGCTGCTTGTGATTCCCACAAGTGAACACAGCTAAAGTTAATTTCAGTGCTGCTTCAAATGTTGGACACATCTTCTAAAAAATTTGGCTAAGAAACCGAGTGTATCCCATTCACATATTATCACAAATGACAAAGAACCCACACCTATAAATACAAACAGTGGAACTGGGGCCAAGGGAGTCTTCTCTGCTCTGTACACACATGGCAAAACAGAGACTTACTCACTGCTTGGCAAGATAAGCATAGGATGTGCATAATATAGTACCCAGAATTGATACTGGCGCAGAAGGGCCTCCTGAAATTTCCTCTGTAGCTTGCAACCCTCTATTTCACAGTGTGCCTGCATGGCCCCCCAGTGGCCAGAGGCAGTCATGGCCTTGCCATATACTCACTCAAAGGAACATGTCCCATGCTTAACATATTATATTGCCCTTTTCCCATGAACAATGTTTTAACCTGATAGTGGATTTGCACCTAATAGGTGCATGGAAAAGTGGGGAGAAACCTTGCTGTTATCAGCTAAACTTTTTTTTTTTAATGTTGCACTCCTCTGCAAAGGGTAGCTGACATATAAGTTCTCAAAGCTACCTGCAAGAAAAAATATTGAATTTTTTCATGAAAGGGGGAGGCATTTTTGAGCTGATCAGCAGTACATCACAAGTGGCAACTGACAACTGCCTAATACTTCACACTATGTTTAGGAATGAAATGAGCTGGTTGGAGCTGAGGAGCAGAAGAGTTGAGTTGGGAATTATTCCTTTTTCCAAGGCCCAAATGCAATAAAAATAGTATGAGGGAAGGCTTATGTGGATGATATGGACAATTGTTTGAAAATATCTTTGTGAGAAAACATTGTCTCCCCTCTGAAGTCTAGCTCCTGGAAGCTAGCTGGAAAGGGCCTAACAGCTTGGCCTCTGCCACAGGAATTTAAGATCCTGTGTACTATCATTTGTTACATTTATAAGATAATTCTGCCACAGCCACAGCAAGGTTTGCCAGACATAACTGCTTAGACTGTAGACTCAGGAAAGGTGACCACTGTTTGACAGTCTAGTATCTTCACCTCTGAAAACCCTGCCATGAAAAATCTGCATCCATCAAGCACTGTAAATTATACTACATTTCATGTAAATAAAGACAAAAATCACCCCCCATAGAAAATAGCAAGGCATTTGTAGATGGCAAAATTAACTTTTTTGATTAGAGAAAGATCAATTAACTACATGTATTAGTAACTGGAAACCCCATATGGATTTTTGCTGAAAAAAAGAGAAAAAAGAACTTGTGATTTATGGGTTTGAAGATTAGAAAAGGTAGCTTATGGAAAGAAGGAAATTATGATATAACCTTAGAGAGAGAGGGTAAAATATAAATGTATCTATAACCACTGTCAAGAAGATCGGAAGCTGCTTCTTTAGAAACTTTTTTCTTTCTTTTTCTTTTCTATTTCTACTCCTTTTTCTATCTTTTTCTATCTTTTTTCACTTTTTTATTATTTTATACTTTATTCTTCTTTAATTCAAAATTTGTACTGCTTTTAATTCTGTTGAAAAACTTCTTCTATAAAAATTATTTTAAAAAAGAAAATAAAATAGCAAGACTTTTGCAGCATAACTCTATGTGGATACACATGACTTACTCATATACAAGTTCACACATCATGCTAAGCCATGGTTTGCCCAAATCAATTATAATTGGTTAGGTTGCAGGTTCACACTAAGCCAAGACCATGTTTCGGCCTTAGCACGATGTGTGAACCCAGCACAATCACTTGTCATACACTTGACAAGTGGCATGAGAGTTTCCTGCTTTCTCTCACGTTGACTCTTTGATGGCCACAACACAGGCAGTGAAAGTAATAAACTGGGATGCCTCAGTTTATTACCCCAAGATAAAGGCACTTTTTGAGGAGGTGACCTTTCCCCTGCTTCTTCTTATCCACAAGCTCAGGAAGGCAGGATTTGCCTCAAACATCCATATATCCTTAGAGAGCACTTCACCCTGAGTGGATATTACCCATCATGAGCCATTGTTGGATCTCACAAAATAAAAATAATCAGCAAGATCGCAGGGGAGGGCTGGGGGAGGGGGAGGGTAACCCAGAAGGCTGCACTTGGCTAGGAGGAATCTTTTTCTGGAATATTAATAGAAATCTTGTTTTTTCTACCTCATTCATTATATCAATGAACTCTGTATCTATAGGAGTTAGATTGGGGGCAGAAGAGAAGCCCACCAACAGTAGGAATGCCACATCTGTTTGTTTCCCCACAAGAAAAAGAAGAGACTGCAAGGTCCTGGTCCCAGCAATGTTCAGTCACTAGTTCTGTGCTGACTAGGAGGGAGGAAGCTGCATCAGACATCAGCTCGTGTTCCTACTGTTTTAGCAGTCTCAAAGTTAGCAGAAAGATCCAAAGAGAAATGATCTCTATTCTGAGAGCCTGGAACCCCCATATCTTGTTTCATCAGCAGAAAGTACTACTGATAAGAAAGTTGGTCTGCTTGTATGAAGTGCCTTGGCTGAAATCTGACATAAGAGGTTTAGCTAACAAAGTCTACAATGCTGCAGGATCAACGTAAGCACTTTCTGTCCACTGCACCCAGAAGCCAGCCCCACTGTTTGTACCAATATGGTGAGTTTTAACAGAAAGAATGTCAAAGCCTGCACAGATTCACCAGAAGGCTCAATGAACTGGGTATGTGCACAGGGATGAGTATGTCACAAACAAAACAAAAGCACACTGCAACTGAAAGAGAAAAGAAAGGGCTAAATGCGTCATCTCTGAGCTGTTCCTTAAAAACAATTTTGTTTTGCAAAGAAGAGAAAAATCCCAACCCAAGGGGAGATTCAGAAACAGGAATGTGGCTGGTATAGAGTAGATCAGTGTTTCTCAACCTCAGCAACCTTCGGCCAGCCATGCTGGCTGGGGAATTCTGGGAGTTGAAGTCCACACATCTTAAAGTTGCTAAGGTTGAGAAACACTGGAGTAGATTGTCTCTCAAAGCAAGGACCCCAAGAGCGGGCACCACATACCCTCTGCTCTGAACGGATAAAATGTCGGAGATCTCCATGCTTCATGTAAGGTAGGACCACCAGGGGGAGACCTTCCTTAGGCAAGGTGATCCCAATGAGAGAGAGGACATGGAGATGGTGGAAGCTCTTCATCAGAATCCCCTCCTTCAGGAATTCTTCCACTTCCTCCAAGTCAGTAATTCCTAAGAGGAAAAAATGAAGAGATTGGAGCAATATACTCATTTGTTACTGTTTTTCCTCTCCAAGACTCAAGGAATTGTGAAACTGCAGGCAAAAGTATCCCAGAAGTGATCTTGCAAGCATAGAAGCCAGAGCACCCAATCCTAGGCAAAACAGCATATTGGTTTGTATGGGAAGGAGAGAGACACCATAAGCAGCCTTTCCTAACTTCCACAAGTCAAGGAAGTCTGCCGATGTGAATAAGGATGGAAGATATTGCCAGCATAAAAAACAAACAAACATTATAATGTTGGATTGGGTTGGCTCATAGGCATCTCTACCTTCTAAGTTTGAAGGAACCAACAGAGAACGAAAGGCTCCATGGATTGCCTTGTGTTGATTTAAGCCTTAATTCAGATTATTAGAAACAGAGCATCCTTACTTCCCCTAGGCCAACCCTTAATTTCGAACTAGTTCCTTTTCTCCTTAAGAGGTTCTTCAGAGAAACTTTAGTAGTGTTATCTGACAAACACAAAGCAGCAAGCTGAAGTTGAGTGGTTTGGAACTCCTATTCCTATTCCCAGTTATATTCAGCAGTGTTGGTTGGTGGGGCATTGCAAACTGGCAACAAAACTTTGCTGCAGAAAATGCCATTAAATTACTGGGAAAATCCACAAAAATTAAGAGCCATTCACCACGACTTGGTTAATGTGCTATCCACCTGCCCTTGAGTCAGCACAAAAATATGCTAGCAAAAATATGTTGCCCCTACTGCCAATTCCTATTCTGCCTCTACAGACTTTTGTCTGGCTTGCAATTAAATGGTGGATTCTGGATTTGGGTGTTCATGAGGTGTTAAGCAACACTGATTGAACCTTCTGGCTTTGTTGTCCTCCCTCAGCTGACAAGGCATCACAAGACTGCTGGGCCTTGATAGATAGCTGGACTTGTGGGGTAAGTTTCTGTCAAAACCTACCATCTCCCCAAGCCTACTGATCCAACAAGAAGCAGGCAATTCTGGCTCTTTTAAATGTACCCCTTCCTGGAACTGCAGATGAGCTGCCTGGTGGTGGTGTTTTGAGCACAGGTGTAGTTAAACCTACTGGACTGACTCACAGACAAAACAAGCCGCCAGAGCAGACGAGGGCTGGTATATGCTGTTCACCTGGCCATTGGTTTCCTGCATTCTGGGTTGGAAGGATTAGCCAGCGAAAAGATAATTCGGAGGTTTGGAGGAGGAGTGGGTGGTTTGGAGATGTTTAAACAGACTGCACACTGGTTTGGCCAGAACTAAAGATTATATGGAAGAATGGGGGTTTCTCCCTGAGGGCAAGGATATTTGCTGCGAATGCAGCAATATTCAAACAACTTCCCATCTTTTACCATGCCCTTTGGGACCGACAAGCACACAGAGTGACTTATAGATCGGAAACACCTCTGCCATCAACGTGGCCCGGCACTGGGCTAGAGTTATATAAATTTTATATTTTTATTAAATGTTTTTAACTTTTTAACTTTTAATTAATTCTTTCCCCCTTTCTATTTCCTGCACTTCTGACACGAAATGAGACGAGCCATTGGTCCAGAAACCTGCTGGCAGCTGTGCCGTGTTTCCCCCTCCAGGAAAGAAAGAACGGAGGGAGAGTGCCTAGATCTGAGATGGGGAAGCGGGCACTCAGCAGGTCAAAATGACCAAGAGGCGCCTGGCTTATCCTGCCCCCTTTTTGGTCAGCTGGCTACACTGCCACCAGCAGCTACAAAGTGTGGCAGACCCCGAAACTGCCACTGGTTGTTGCTGGCTGAAGGGGACAACACTAATTTAACAGTGGCACATCTAAGTGTGACTTAAGGCTGCCTCGGACATGAACTGAGGATGAGATGAAGACAACCTCAGGGG
This sequence comes from Candoia aspera, assembly GCF_035149785.1. Taxonomy (NCBI): domain Eukaryota; kingdom Metazoa; phylum Chordata; class Lepidosauria; order Squamata; family Candoiidae; genus Candoia; species Candoia aspera. Next base: position 62,953,554 of record NC_086154.1, on the reverse strand, counting down.
GACATGGCAGAATATTGTTATTGCCAGGAGATGTTTGTACAGTGACAAGACGAAGTGGGGAAAGGCCCTAAGGCTGTCTTCTTGCACCATGTTACAGAACAAGCTGAAGAAGAATGCATAGAAACACAGTTGTCCCCAACATCACTTTTCCCTGCTCAAAGGTTATCTGGTAATAAAACTGCCAGTCTTTGCCTTTAATACAGCATCTGCACTAGCTCCTGTCTAGCTCCAGATGCATGAGGGCTCTTGGCTCAGAGTAGTGGTACAGACTTCTCATTGGATAAAACAAGCAAGCAAGAAAACAGAACAGCACTGATGTTTGTGAAAGTCGTGTATGCCAAGATGGAAGAGACTGTCCTTTTATATATTTTATTTATTTATTTATGAATGCATGCCTTTGAGTTAGTCTCGACTCCTGGCAACTGCCTGGACATGTCCATGCAGTTTTCTTGGCAAGATTTCAGAAGTGGTTTCCCATGGCCTCCTTCCTAGGGCTGAGAGAGAGTGACTTTCGGCCCAAGGTCACCCAGCTGGGTTCCTGCCTAAGTGGGGACTAGAACTGATGGTCGCCTGGTTTCTAGCTTGGGCCTTAACCACTACACCAAACTGGCTCTTTATAGATTATAGATTATGGAACACTACTTTTTGAACACACAAGACATTATCACGTCTCATACTCTGAGCCTCTGATCCCTTGATTTCTTTTCCAGGTCAATAAACAGAGCCACCAGTTTCGTGAGAGGAAGAGGAATTACTTACGATTTAGGGATTTAACAGCACACCAAATCTCTTTCTGGGATGAATCTATGTAAGTTCCATGATAAACACTCCCAAAATGCCCTGGATGGAAAAAAGAACAAGCTTTACACATAAGGCACAGGCACCAGTATGGACATTGGCAAACCCAGCACAATCTGTTGGACGCAAGATGGATGCTATACAACCTCTTTCTGTTTTGGAAATGTCTTAACATCAAACAATCATACTGTAGAGAGAATACAATTGTTTGAAGTTTTAAAAATAGAGTTGAAATAAAAGATATTAGAGTTTTCTTACTGTCAGAGGAAACAAGTACTGCACTAACCAACAGAGAACTCAGTGCTAACACAATTTATACCCAATTATATTTTTTCCAAATCGTATTATTTGACTTAAAAATACGAATTTATTGCCTCAGTTTTAAGGCATCTGTAAATCATTTACAATTTAGTATGCCTGTATACCATCATGCTTTTGCCTTATCTGAAGTGTTTGTATAGCCACATGCAGTTGCATGCAAAAGTTCAGGCACCTTAAATATGTTTCAATGAATTCCTAAGTGAAAGAAACTGATACCATCTCTACATGGTACAAAGTTAAACACAACATCTTTGTGTATATTTGAATGCATACTTATTATTTATGCACAGTTGTTTACAGATTCAAAATAAGAAAATAGAGAATATGGTAAATGCAGAAGTTTGGGCACCCTTCCAGTTGATTCGATGCTACTTTTTCTCTTCTTTTCTTTCTTTGATGTAAACCTGTTAATAAGGTTAAAAAGGTGATTGATTTTTTTAGGCTAATGATTAGCCAAGTGAAGACTGTTCCACAGGTGAACAAATTCTCTGCCATTCTAACCTTTCAGGTTGTGATTGTTATTCTGTCTACTTTCATCATCCAGCCTTAAGGCAGGGCCAGTGGAGGCTGCAGGGGCTAAGTCTGGCATGGTTATCTGGGGGGAGTTTGATCCAGTTGCACCTGAGGAAGTGGACAGGGCCCTCGCAGCTGCTAGTTCGGCCACTTCTGCATTGGATCCGTGCCCTTGCTGGTTGGTCAAGGCTGCCCGGGAGGAGGCACGTGATTGGGTCTGGGTGGTGGTTAATTCCTCTTTGAAAGAGAGGGTGCTCCCGCCGGCTCTTAAGGAGGCGGTGGTGCGTCCTCTCCTCAAGGGGCCATCGCTCGACCCAACCAGCCTGGACAGTTTTCGTCCAGTCTCCAATCTCCCCTTTCTGGGGAAGGTTGTGGAGAGAGTGGTCGCGTGGCAGCTGCAGAGGACACTGGATGAAGTGGATTATCTGGACCCTTTTCAGTCAGGGTTCAGGCCAGGTTATGGGACTGAGACAGCATTGATCGCACTCTTAGATGACCTCTGGAGGGAGCGGGATGGGGGCAGTGCGACCACCTTGACCTCTCAGCGGCCTTCGATACCATTGATCATGGTATCCTTCTGGACTGGCTTCGGGAGTTGGGGGTGGACGGCACAGTGTTGTGCTGGTTCTCCTTCTTCCTCCGGGGTTGGTTCCAGTCGGTGTTGATGGGGGGGGGAAGGTCCAGCCCACGTCCCCTACTCTGTGGGGTGCCTCAGGGCTCAGTTCTCTCCCCTCTCCTATTTAACATCTACATGAGGCCGTTGGGGGAGGTAATCCGACTGTTTGGGGTAAGATACGATCAATATGCTGATGATACTCAGCTTTATATCTCTACCCCAGACCGCCTGAGTAATGCCGTGGATGTCCTGACCCAGTGCCTGGAGGCTGTAAGGGCCTGGATGGGGTGCAATGGGCTTCAACTCAACCCAAGCAAGACTGAGTGGCGTTGAGTTTGTAGGCCTCCTGGTACTAAGGTTTTTCCACCTTTGGTCTTGGATGGGGTTGCACTGCCCCACAGACCCGGTGCACAATCTGGGGGTCCTCGTAGACTCACGGCTCTTGCTCGAAGAGCAGGCAGCAGCCATGGCTAGGAGGGCCTTTGAACACCTTCGGGATCTGCACCAGCTGCGCCCATTCCTAGACCGAGAGGCTTTGCTCAAAGTCACTCATGCCCTTGTGACCTCCCGTCTGGACTACTGTAATGCGCTCTACACGGGGCTGCCCTTGAAGAGAATTTGGAAGCTTCAGCTGGTGCAGAATGCAGCTGCACGGGTAGTAAATGGTGTCAGGTACTCGACGCACATAACACTGCTACTACGGGAGCTGCATTGGTTGCCGGTGTGCTTCAGGGTGCAATTCAAGGTGCTGGTTGTCACCTTTAAAGCCCTTCATGGCTTGGGGCCAGGTTACCTAAGGGACTGCCTTCTCCCAGTTGTTTCTGCCCGTCCAATTCGATCTAGTAGGTTGCTGCGGGTCCTGTCAGCCAGGGAGTGTTGGTTGGCGGGAACTAGAAGGCGTGCCTTCTCTTCCGTAGCGCCTGCCCTCTGGAACATCCTCCCTCCAGAAGTTAGGATGTCCCTGACCCTGTTGGCCTTTTGTAAGGCCATGAAGACCTGGCTTTGTGCCCGGGCCTCAAGAATGTGGATGGTCCCGTCTCTTGGCTGTATTAACATCCATGCATTGCTCACTTGGCAGCCATGTATATTTATTTTGTATTTATTTTATATTTTAACTGTTTTAATTGTAATTGTTTTAATTGTTTTATAGTTTTATTGTTGTAAGCCGCCCAGAGTCACTCGCTGAGATGGGCGGCTATAGAAATGAAACAAACAAACAAACAAACAAACCATGGGCTCTTCTAATCAGTTCTCAGAGCATCTGCAAATGAAGGTAATTCGTTCTTACGAAGCAAAGGAAAGCTGTAAAAAAACCTCTAAACACTTCTGCTAGCAATTTCCACTGTCAAAACCACTGTTAGAACAGATGTAAGTCAAAGCAAGATCTGGAAGACCAAGAAAATATCTGCTAGAAATGAATTAAGATTTTATCATATATAAAACCAAGTAGTAGGAATGGAATGGGAATACTTGAAATAAAAATAGGATTTAAGGAAGTATTAGTCATTTTAGTCATTTCTGTTCAATGAAAATTATTACCCTTAAATTCCATTTTAGTCTGGGGGACAAGAGATCATAATGACTTTTTAAAACTGATGCCAGTGTTCTGTAATAATTACTGTTCAGATTTTTTTTTTTACATGATGGAACCTAAATTCTGTGAAGTCCTTTTAATAACCATTACTTAATGTAATTTCTGTTTTTAAAGTTTTGACCTATATGGTAAAGACAGGGTATACAGTTGATATCCTTTTGGAAATCAAATAAGAATGCATGCTAATGTTCAGTTCCAGTATGGCTTTTGGATGCAAACCTCCAGGGTGTCTCCACCTTTTTTTCTCTCCAGATTAACCTGTATTCAGCTATCAACATCAGCATGAGCCCTGAGAATTACAGGAGGATTTAGCTCCATTAACGTAGAAGCATTACAGCAATAAAATGTATATGTACATTTTTAGATACATAAACTGATGTTGCAGCTAATGAGAAGGTATTTCAGTATTATAAGAATGCAGGAAATAGCTGTTAAACCAATACAACCAAAAAGAAGCCAAACTGGAGTCATTTTTAGAAAATAACAGATCTGAAGAAATTTCAATCCTTATTTCATTTCATCACAAAGAGAAATGGATTTCTGGGAGATGGATTAAAACAATGTCCTGTAAAAAGAGACATTTAATCTAAGAAAGAGATATGATGTTCTAAATTTGGTATGAACTAAAGTTTAAACAGTCCAGGATTATCTTTTGTAACTGCACAGCCTATATGTAATGATCTAAAGACTGAAGGAATGAGAAACTTTAAAAGATGGAGAACTAAGCATTTCTTGACATGATGATGCAGTGGAATTAAAGGAGCGGCTGGAATGCATGTGAAATAAAGAGAAATGAAAGAACTGGAGCCTACTGTAGTTTAACTAAGCAAATCCATCTGTCTGGACTTTGGAAATAGCTTCTAAAATGAAAACCAGTAAACAAATTTGGTCTCTTTAGAAACAAGCAAATAATTAAAAACAATGAGAAAGGAGTTTAGTCTGACAAACATCCTTATTCTTATTCTTCACTCCTTATTCTTCTTTCTTTACAATAAGAGCAGGGAAGCAGGCTGAGTGCACGCAGAAGGGTCTAGCTCCCTCAGAACCAGTCACCTCCACAAATATCTAACAATGTTAGTCCCTGCCCTCTTTCTCGGCCATGCAGGACCCATCTGCTTAGTTGAACTGTATAGCTTGGTGAGGGAGACTGTAGGCAAGGGTGGTGGGTGGTGCATGGTGGGAAGTACAGAAATTGTGGCTTGAACATGGCCATGGCACAAGTCAGGAACTGCACAAGAGCTCTAGGAAAGTTTGGTGGAAGTGCTCGTCACCCACAACTGCCTAACTGCGTTTTAGTGTGCCGTTCTTTGGAGGGGGTTCTGAACATTTGTGCAATTGTAAATCCCTGTAACATTAACTTCTGCCTTGATACAGGGAAAAAGGACAGATGCCATAGTTAAAATGCCAAGCCCCGCCCCACCTCCATAACATGTTCTGATGGGTGGATTCTTCCCATTTTCTGATGATGTCAGGAAGAGGAGAAGGCAGCAAAGCTGGAGGAATCCACCAATTGTAGGGAAGATAACCCTGATCACAAAGGAAATCAGGACACCTCCATTCACCAGCAAGGAAAAACCCTGGCAAAAGCAAGGAACAGCGATCCACAGCGGTAGCAGAAATTTTTATGCTAGTTGACAAGGGATACTTGGATTGCACTTTAAGTGAGCCAGGGGCAACAGCCCCCAAACATTTCTCTGAGCACTTTGTATAAAGGAATAGAGCACAAAATGTACAAATAAAATCAACTAACACTTTAACCAAACAGTTTTTAGATTTAAGACACCTCAAAGCTGCACTGCAAAGGTCATGTGGATGACTCTAGGATAATTGCACAAATTGAAAATTTGTTCTTCTTCAAGGATTACCTGAGTCTTTTTGCCAGGTTATCCTATGGGAAAGAGGTATTATTACTAACCTGCTCTGAATAGCATGCCTGCACATTATTCAGCTTCTTCTTTTTCTTATTTGCCCTTCAAATGCTACTTATTCCTTGCGCCAATGGCAATCCTCTCTTCTCGCTGCTTTCCTGCCTAAGCAGGGAAGAACACAGTCCTGCCCAATTAGCCCAAAGAGGCTCAGACACTAATGAAGAGCAACAGGAAATGACATTTGGCAGGGAGAAAGCAGCATTCTTTCAGCACAGACAGTAGAAGACAACTGGTAGCAAGGTTTTGTGTATTACTGCTGATAGGCACAGCTTAAACGATACTTGCCTTTGCCAATGATCTGATCCTTGTGCAAAATCAGCTGCTTTTCTGGAATGAGGACATCCTTCACTTCTTCCAACAATTCTGGCCGAAAGTTATTAATGGAGTATGAAGGCACCCGCATGAAAGGCATAGCAGAACCATCATTGCTGCCTGTGTAGGAGACGCTTCCATGTCGCACTACAGAAGAGCCACTATTTGGGATCCCTGCCAGGGAAATACCATTAAGAGAAGGTGGAGAGGATATTAAAGTTAGGCAGAGTTTTTACTTATATTGACCACCAGAAGGCAGTACATGGCCAGTTTCATTCTATTTGGAATTCATCAGGTGTGCATACTGTAGGTATTGATCTTACTATGCGGCTTAACCCCTCATACCTGACAAGTTCCAAATTGTTATACACTATACAAAAAATAGAGACATCCCCCCACCTCCATGAGGGCATAACATAACATCTGTACCTCTCTGTCTGAGAACTTAAAAGTGGGCAGTATATGCCATCCTAAAAGTAAAATAAGATGGAGGTGAGCAAACTTCATTCATTGTCCACCTCACATTTTTGTCCTTCTGAGCCTTTGGCAAGATAGTATCTTTACACTGTAATGAACCTGCAATAGCAGGTTCCTCCCATCAAAGCAACCAAAAGAATGAGGGCAGTGTTATAGATACCAGAAGGCCATCGGCATATGTAGCTCTTGAGCAATGTATTTTTATTTACAGAAACATTTAGAAGGAGCTATTCCATCCAGGGAAATGCCAGTCCTGGTAAAAAAGAAAAGGTAAAAAGAAAAAAACCACAAAAAACTCCCAACCAAGCATGTTCGAGCATCAGCACACCAGACTGATGGCTAGCAAAGTTTTCTGTCTCATTGGTTCCAAAATCCTAGTTACAAATCTTGTTATGCATCCTTACCAGAAGGAGCCATGTAGCCAGTGTTGGAAGGAAGGAGAGGAATTCCGGTTGTGCCCCTGTTGACGCTAGAGAGTCTTTCTAAATTCTCAGTTCCTGCAAGAAAAAAACCCAAAAAGCCTATCCAGCAGCATTCATCTCATCACTAGCCTAGCAGTTGGTCCACTATCCACCCTTGCCTTATTTACCTTGTGAATCCAGGGATTAAGCCATATTTGATACATGCCCATTCTCTGATGAGGTGTCATAATTAAATGCAAGCCAGTACTGCTATTACTGTGAAGAATTTACACTGAATAAATGAACACCTCTACTGACAGTACTTTTCTGGCAGGGAAATATAATGAGAAAGTTGCAGTTACCTGTCCTCTTCTTGTGTTGAATATATTTCAAAGGCACAAACACCAAGCAGGAAAGGAACAGAATGCCTACAATAGTTCCCAAAACAGCAGCAAGAGGAGAGAACAGAGAGATTGCAATCACAAATCCTACGTCTTTGCAGTTGCCGTTCACACAAATCTAAAAGAAAGAAAAGACATGTGATTATTAGCACTAAACAATGACACAACCTGGGGCTGTGAGAGTAGAAGGAAAGAAGGACATGGGAAACGGGCAGTAGAAGTTTCCATCTTTGCACAAGAGTTTTTAAACTTAGGCAGAAACAATACATCTTTGCTCATATTGTGATGGTCTTAAAAGATGAGGTTGGTGCTCATCAAGGTGATGGAATTTCCTGGCAAATAATGGGAGGCTACCATATTGGAAGTAGGATATATAGTATTTTGGGGAAATAAGATATTTGAAACAAGTGCAGTCAAAGAGTGAATTTGAGTGGGCAAACTAGTGGTAAGGATTTTGGGAAAAGTGAGAGGTAAAATAATTCCAAGTCTGTTAAAGGAAGCTTGCCATGTTTAGACGGAGTTGGATGTGTTCTGCATAGAAAGAAGGGGAGAATGAGGATGATACTAATAGCAGCAGCAGCAGCAGAAATTGTAAGGGTGAACTGAAAAGTCATAGGGCCCTCCAGGAATAGTCATGGATTCCAGCTCAGAAGCCTGAGATCAGTGCTGACCATGTCTGTTCATGGTGCCACGAGCCTTGATAAGGTAAGTTAATTAACTCCTGGCTCAGCCACTGCTTCAGAAGAAATACTGTGAATGTTGACAGCCCAAATAATAGTTAATGGTGAATGATCAAAACCATGTCATATTCAAAAAGGCACAAGACAAGGATGCCCACTTTCACCACTACTATTTATTTTGGTGTTGGAGGTGTTTATGAGGGATGTAAGACAAGATGACAGAATTATTGGAGTGAAAGTGAAAAAGGAGACATAAAAATTAAGGGCATTTGCAGATGACCTTGTCTTGATATTGGAAAATTACCTGGAAGGAATAGATATATTAATAGAAAAATTTAAAGAATTTGGCAAATTTAAAGTGAATAAGGAAAAAACAAAAATGTTGAATAAAAATATGCGATAAATTGGTGGATAAAACTAGTTTTCAAACTGAAAAGAAGATAAAATATTTAGGTATTACTATGAATAATATGAATTGTATGTTGTATCAAAATAATTAAGTTAAATTGTGGAATAAAATTAAGAAAGACTTGTTAAATTGGGAAAAATTGAAATTATCATTGCTTGGTAGAATTTCAGTGATAAACATGAATGTATTACCCAGAATGATGTTCTTATTTCAGACTATACCTATATTGAAAAATGATGTACCTTTTAAACAATGGCAAAAAGATTTATCAAGGTTTATACTGTAGGGCAAGGATAACAAGAGTAAAATATAAGATTCTACAGGATGCAAAAGAAAGAGGAGGATTAGGGGTACCTAATCTCAACTTGTACTTTGCTGTATGTTGTTTAGTATGGATGAAGGAATGGATATTGTTAAGAATAAGAGAATGTTGGAGCTGGAAGATCATAATCTGAGGTTTGGGTGGCATGGTTTCTTATGGGATGACAAAGTGAAAGTAAATGTAGATTTTAAGAATAATTGAGAAACATGTTATTAAGAATATGGAATAAACATAAACACAGACTGTGCCCAAAGATATCACTACTGACATACATATAAGAAGCTTTTTTTAGAAGCAAGCAAACAAACAAATCTTTATTACAGTCAAAGACCAGCATAAGGTGGAAGGGGTACAGTCATAGTTAAAAGCATAGAAGGAGAAGAGAAACAGCAGTTAAAGAATGATGGTTAATATATGAGGATTTATTAATACAAGTTAAGGAAGAAATTAAGATGAAGATAAGAGAACAATTAGCAGTAGAAGGACATACTTTTCAGTGGTTTTCTTACAATCAGATGAAAGAGGTTAAATATGAATAAAAGGACAATTGGAATTGAGAAGAAGAAAACTGAATTGGAAACAGAGTTATGTAAAAATGATGATCATATAATAGCTAAAATGTGCAAAATGTTACTAAGATTTGAAACAAAGGAGGAACAGGTTAAAGACTGAAATATGAAGAAATACTGTGAAGATACTTTTGCACTGTTTCATCTAGAGTGTGGAATGGGTGGCTGAAGTCATGCCTTGCCCTGCCTCCCAGCTGTTCAGAGTTCACCTGTCAACAGTGAAGGTGCCATTGTGCCTTGCAACCATCCCCCATTCTTCCCAGATGATCTGAGGGGTAAGTTTGCAACTTCCCCAACAGTAGGGGTAAAGAAAGGACAAGAACAGTGGGGTGCAGTGAGTGGAGTGTTTCTCTGCACTACCCCACTGCTCACCTAGAATGGTGATCTATTTAGGGTTAACTCACCAGCAAGGTGAGGATAACTATAGAGTGGCACGGCTACAATTATGAAGTTCGACTGTAAAAAATGGTGGTTTGGGGGAGATGCCCCACATCAAAAGAAAGTACATGCTTCCCAGGGATTGCCTGTGGCAATTATCTGAGAGCCGGACACACTGTGCTAGCAAAGATTAATCCAGAGAAAATCGAATCAGGTTGCCAGCTGGGCCATCTGGGGTGTGGGTAATGAGGGGATGCAAGCATGAGCACCAACACTGTTTTGCAGCATGGGCAGAAAACTGAGTGCTGGAATGGATTATGTAACTGAAGGCTTTAGAACCCTATGGAGATTTTCAGGATATTGCCTCCTGATTTGCATCTGTCTAAATTCACACTGCTTGGGAATGTTGTGGATACAAAGTAAATTGAATACAGGAAAGGATTGTAAAGATCCTTGGTGAATCCAGGCTGAAAAAACACTCTCTTTGTGACAAACGAGTCTAAGAATCAATGCCAAAGGAAGTCAGGAACTTTTCCCAATATTCTGCCATCAATATGGGCATTTGGCTTGTCTTCAATTGTACATAACAGTCCTTTAAAAGCTTACATTAATGGTCCAAATTAAGCCTGCCCTCAGCTCACAAGCTGTTAAAAAGATCAGACTATACGATGCTCACCAAATTCACCCTGAAATGACTCTACATAACCTGGCTTTGGTGCTATGTCACTTTTAGCAATTCACATCTCTCATTAAATAGAATGGCCTCTACATTTATAAGGAAGAGAGAAATAGATGCAAGCGGGCAGGGAAAAAACTGGGTGGAAATGCCAACTAGCATATGGACAGTTTCTAGCATGCTGATCGCCCAGGACTTTTGCAGTTAGTTATCCCAAAGTAGGTAAGAGGACAATCAGGTAGGATGGACAGGCTGAGAAAGGTGAGGCTGGGGTTCAAAGGGAGGAAAACATGTCATGACATTAGCTCTGGCTGCAAATAACTTTTTCTATACCTGTACTGGCAAACCATCCCCAGGGATGCTCAGGTGGTTGGGTATTCGGCAGGTCACCTCATTCTTCAGTATACTGGCATGGCAATCCGTACCAGCCACTGTCACTGAAATGTTCATACAGTCTGCCAGAGCATCCAGCCCTTTATGCTGGGCAAAGAAAAGTAGAATATTTGATTATGGCCAAAGATCAGTCCTACTCATCAGCATTTTCTCTTGGGTTTATATCACAGCCCCACCCTGTGTCCCAAATAACCTTGCGCTGAATTCCACATGCATATTTCTTTCTCTGGAGGGAACAACTGGTCTGCTATATTCCCAAAGTACCTTAACTCCCTGCCTCCATTTGCTTGTTTTGTAGTGAAGCATTTTCTCACCACAATTCTTTCCCATTAAGACCCAGCCTGTGAAGGACTATAAACCACAGTTCTTTCACATTTTCTTTAACTGGTTACTCTCAACGATGTACATTAGGGCTGTGCAGGTCTCAAAAATGATTCAAAAGAAGTGCTTCCGATCTCAGAGTGCCTCTCTGCTATTCATTAAAGCAGCCCAACATTTTTCAGACTTTCTCATTAACTTTAATGACTTCATGCTTAAAGCAGCACCATCTTTTTTTTCAGACTTGCACACACATCTGAAAGGTCAGGGGTGCTCTGTTCATGCAAGGTCTGGAGTACTTCTTCCAAATAATTTTTGAAAGATGCTGAGTTCTAATATACTTTCCTTGCATTTATGTGCCAATTTATACACCATGAATTAGCTCTAATTTGAGTTAATATATGCTTACAGAAAAGCACACACGTTAACAATCCAATACTGGAGAAGATTATTGGCTCTGAAGCAGCATGCATGACCAAAAACTTTCATATTCACCCAGAAGAACATTCTGCTATGTTTAAAGGGAGATAACCAGCATAGCCCAAGTTACTGCTGCTTCAATGCTCATGCAAGTATACCACTCAAGTGGACAAGGGTTCACACGTATCACACCAATTCAACAGAATATGAATTAGCTCTCATCCTCCTGGGCTGCAGAACTCTCTTGCTAGATTTCTTGGATAGGGAAGCCCTGTGCTTACACTGATCTCAATCCTGTCCTCTCCTTGTTTGAGTACATATGACTGATCTTCATGTCCAAAGGGATCAATGACTGGCTTAGGGTAGTAGTGGAAACGAAAGGTCTTCTTCCCCAGAACTCCATCCATCAAGACACTCAGGTTCCCATAAATACTCTCCACTTTGTTATCAGATGGGTAATCAGGACTTTGACACACCAACCTCTCTGTGGACAGCGGCCCATCACATACCTGAAGTGACAAAAATCAGAACACTTTCATTTGGCTTCATTTCATCAACCTAATCCATGCCAATATACCAGCTCATTTTAGGAGTCTAATTGCTACAGCAAGATAACCCTTTTAAGTCCTTAAAAATTATTTAAGGATCGTCTTTATCTTGAACATTCACACATATACAAAAATGGATTCAAAGCTAGAGGAAAACATTTATTTGAGCAAACTTGCTCTTTTCATATTCAGTTACTGAAATTGTTTGCATCTCTGCACATCTTGAACACTACATGATTAGAATCAAGTGAGGAGAACAACAGTGCAAACTCTGCTTTTTCCATCCGTTGGAGAGTAAATCTCTCCAAGTGGAATTGTGTGTCACTTCTCTAGGCTCCTGGCTTGTTTTGGAGACCTGGACAATTAGGATTCTTAATTGTACAGGGTGTCTGTACACCCACAGAAAACAATGGCAGGGGAGATGATACAGAGCCAAGCTCACCTTCATCGTCACTCTTTCATACAATTCTAATCTCAGACCAGACTGGAATGGCCAACGAGGACTCTAGACATGCTGGCTGGGGAATTCTGTGAGTTGGTCCACACATCTTACAGTTCTTGAGGTTGAGAAACACTGGTCAAGACTGCTTTCCTCCTTATGTATATTATACTTTCTTAGGCAGAAGAGTAGAAATTGTTAACCAGTCAGTCTCTGGAGCCTGGGCCAAGTTACTACTACAAGAGCATACTAGGCCATTTTCTAACTAGTTTTTCCACATGTAATGGGATTTTTTATTTCCAGAAAATGTCATAATGGCTAAGATGAATAAAGTCTTTAAAATACTATAAGCCCTTCCTGAATACTTGGGTAACAGGGGTTGAAAGCTATGGAGAATGTTGGCTTCTCATAATATTTTATATATGCAATGCAACCCAAAGCAGCACATTTACCCAGGCAAGTGCCATGGAATCCATAGGGAGTCTCTTTTGAGTAAATAGCTAAAGCCTTCATGAATAAATATATACAGTTCTCTTTCTCTTTTTCTCTCTTCTAAGAATACTCACTTTAGCTTTGGTCTGCACTCCAGCAGACTCAAATTGCAGCCTCGTGTTATACACTGAATCCAAATTGACACCATAGATGTAGATACTGGAGCCCCTGCAAGGAATTGGAAGGCTTTGACACAAGAGCAAAGATGTTCCATCCTAAAAGGCCCTGCAGCTGCATATTGGTGATGTGCCTGGATCCGGACATCATACTGTAACACGAAAAACTTGAATGCTGTATCTGCGCAGGCCGGCCAGAAGCTCCCACCTTGCTAAAAAATGGATGCATTCCTAACTGAATGCAGTGGAAATTACTTCTGCGCTGATGGGCATAGGACTGAGCTGCTGGGAAAACTCCCCTCAGTTTCATTGAATAAGACAGCTGCAGTGCAATCTTATCCATTTTTATTATCCATAAATGTTTATAAGACTGCAGTCTTAAAGGTTCAGGACACTAGAAACTTTATTTAATGAACATGATCCACAGAATAAGAAGACGTGGAGATACAAGAAAAAAGGATGTGCAGATCAGTAGAAAACCATTTCATATTTGTTTCTACATAAGCAAGTAATTATAGTTTGCAATTTGTTTTTATGGGTTTTTTTAAAAAAAATAATCCATGATAAATATCTGGATTTAATTTCCTAATATATGGGAGTTTTGCACGTATCTTTCTGTAATACACATTTATTTGTAATGTACATTTTCCAGGTGGCCTTTTAATTCACTTAAGTCTTCTCAATGTATGTTTTTAAATATACATTTATACACTCCGCTATATGACCTCTTTTAATGCAAGTTCCCCAAATATACACTCTTTTTGAAACATTTTTTATAAATAAATATTGCTTTGTACCCATTTTTTTTTCCAGAGAAAAGTAAAAACTAGCAAATTCTGTTCATTGTGGCTATATCATACCAGAGTCAGGTCTGGTGGACTGAGCCAACTCTCCCCCTTAAAAATCTATGGCAGATTTCTTTTATATTTTTAATGGGAAAAGTAGGATATTCCTTCAGAAATCTGGGTGCAGAAGAAAAAGGAGACTCACTCATAACTGCAGTTGGGAGAAATATGAGATATCTGGGGGTCTTCTCGATACCAGAAAGACTGAGGAGAAAGGAATTGCTCTTTATCTATTATTACAATCACAGATGCATTGGTCAAGTTGCTTGAAGGTGGGGTGGTACAAATTATGGCCTCCTCTCTCTGGCTAGGGAGAAGGGGAAAAAAAGCATGACAGAACTCTCCTGAACAATAGATCGTTTAGCCCTTTGCTCTGCATCACCCTTTTCCAGCAAGCCACCTTCCACATGTCTTCAGACTGCCAGTGCTGAATTCCCTGCGAAAGCAGCTGAAGTCTATCCAGTTGGAAATTCTGGAAGTTGCTACTCCAATGCACATCTGGAGGCTCTGTGGTAGGGAATGTTGTTCTACAATGTCAACTTGAAGAACGTATTGCTCTGCATAATTACATTCATGTTCACTGCACATTAACAGGGCTGGTAAAATTGTCACTTTAGCTGAGGATGTTTAATGGTATTTACTATCTAATGAAGACTGAGAAATTTGAGGGCTCAGTGTCAGGTTTAAGGAAGCTGACAAAGCTAAAGCTACAAGGACAACAACACTAACCACGTGAGATAGTACCGGGATGATAAGATCTGTCACATGTACCCTATATATATATACTGATAACCTTGTTTCATCCTATGATACCGTCTAGTCTGGGAAGCACTCTACATGCTTCTGTCTAACTAGTGTAATATTTTTAGAGGGCATTATTCAATAAACTTTGGGAACTGCATAGAACTCAGAAAGCTATGGTAGTTGGAAAGCCTGCATAAAAACATAATTGCATAATTGCATAAATGCATAATTTTATAAATGCATAATTTTATGCATAATTGCATAAAAACGCAAGGTCAGACGGTCATCTTCATGACAGTAGCAAGACCCACATTCTTTATTATACTGCATCCTCCTTGCATCCAAAGAAAGCTTAGAAATGTATGTCAATGTTCTACAGTTATGCTGATTCACTTAAGGATAAAATCATAAACTCATTCAGGCTTCCCCCTGAATAAGAATAGTCAAACTGTTATAACAACACGAAGGGGTAATTTACAGGGTATCTGTGCCTTTGATAATACCCGTATGTAAAGGTGCTTGGTATTTGGGCCTTTCATGAGCTATTGCCTATGTGTTAGACTTTCCCCCACAATTAGCCTTGGCAATAGCTTATCAAAGGCACAGATACCAAGTAAATTTACCCTGCCCCCCCCCAGTTAGCTTATATTCTTAGAATATGATGTGATGGAATCTATGTAAGATCTGTGTTGCCCTGACATCTGGACTCCTGGCTCTGTTTGCTAAGAACCTGGTGATCGTTGTATTTCTTTGCTAGTTTAATACCAAACCAGTACTTGAAACTCTCTAGACGTTTGGTGTTTTAGAGAAGAGTTTTTCCACTGCACCAGACATGCTGGGAGCTAGATCCCTAGAAAATCTTCATTCCTACTTAGGAACTTACAAAACTAGGGAATTAAATACAGGCTATATTCCATTTAGTACAGAGAAGGCAGAAGTTTGTTAACGGAGAAATAGCTACTCTAATTTTCCCCATACCTCACCACATAGAATAAGCCTTAGCTTATGATTCTGTATGGTCAAAATTCAATTCAACATTTAAAAACTGAACTGCACCAATTCTTATATAAATGTAATTATTATTATATTGCTATTCTTGTATCTGAGCTACAGTTTTTCTTTTTTGTTTTGTTTTCTGTATCTTGTTTCAGCTCCATTCATTTCGTTGTTTTCTTTCCTCTCTGTAGCTGTATTAAGGCAGTACATAAAAAAAACAAGCAACCCTGCTTGCCTGAAACATTCTGAGTAATGGATGATTGCTAATTGGTATGAATGATAACCTCCTCATCAGACAGACAGTGTGCAATTCACTTGCTTTCCTAGCAGAAACTAAGACAATGACTTATTTGGAAAATATGAGAAATGTAGCGGCAGTCAATCGTTTATATATAAAAATGAAGAAAAGAGTATAATGTTCCATCGTTAGATGCTTGAAGGATATTTTTAAGTATCTTAAAAACCGTCTGCATTTAGGTATTCAAAAAATGCAAAAATGTACTATAGCTATTTCCTTTCCCTGGATAATGTAAACACAGTTTAGAGAGAAAAGAATCCTGGTAAGAACACTTAGCACACATATATACAGGCCTACACATGAAACAAATGTAATAATTTTGTAACTTCTGGCCTATATTTGAGCCCGAATGTGCAGGGGTTCCCCGAGGCCTGAAACATATTTCAAGGGTTCCTCCAGGGTCAAAAGGTTGAGAAAGGCTGCACTAGATGGTAGTAAAGACTCTTTTCCATATTGCCTGGGGCCATCTAATGGTTGTCCATTTTTTCCCCCAGCTCAATTATGGACATTCTAATCTTGAAGGGTGCAGGTGTTTTACCTGGAATTGCCAGGAAGTTATTCAAGACCCAGCATCTTTACAAAAAGATGTCATACCAACCAGTTGGGTTTTAAATTCTAACATAATTCAAAATTATAGCTACAGCCTTTATAACTCATTCCTTTATACCTGATATCCCAAAGCCTTTCAGTCTAATTCGCAGTTTGATAAGCTGAAGCAAGAAGAAGGCACTCTGCTTGTCATACCTTTTCTCTCTGTCCACAGGACAATCTAGACTGTTAATCATCACTTTCCTTGTGCCTCCCACCAGAAGGTTTTGTCCTCGGATAAAGATCTCTGTTCCTCCAGCCATTGGACCATAGGCAGGGTGAATGGAAGTTATGTTTGGCAGCTGGTGATGGTGAACAGAAGAAACAATAACTCAGCGCTCACTGCTTTGGTGAAACCAAATATTGGAACATATCCTGGCTATAATTATAATAATAATTATTATTATTTCCATTATATACAAACACACGCACACACTCAACTCAAGGCAGCAAACATACCTAATACTCCCACCTCTTACTTTCCCCACAACAACCACCCTGTGATGCAGGTTGGGCTAAGAGAGAGCAGCTGGCCCAAAGTCACCCAGCCGGCATTCATGCCAAAGGGAGGCCTGGAACTTAGAGTCTCCTGGCTTCTAGGCCAGCACCTTCACCACTATACCAGACTGGCTCTCAAAGCAGCAGAACAACAGAACAAAACAGGAGGTTGCAGGATCTACTTCTGGATGTGTGTCTACCTAGAATAACAATATACTAGTGAATTCTGACACACTACAGGAATTTAGTCCACATGAATTTGCAAGTTCCTTCTAGCCTTAATTCTTTGAAAGAAACAGACTTCGTATTAGGCAATAAAGTGGGGTGAGCCACTCATGAGTGGTTGGGGGCCATAATTTTACTTCCCAACCTTCCAGAGGGCTCCAGAAAGACTTTTGTTGACATATTGATTTTATTGGATGTGGCAGAACTAATTTTTGGGCCCATTTTTTCAGTTTTGGAATTTTAAGGGGGGATTGGAAGTGGGGAGCTCTAGGCACCTTTTGAGGACTAGTTTCAGGACATTTGGATGGTGTTGGGGGTTAACACAAAGCAGTTTTGATAGGAAAAAAAACATATTTTGGTAATGGTAAAAAGGGCTAAACAAGGAGCCTTCAGCAGAGCAAATGGAATTAAAAATAAAAGTAATGAAAATATTTGGGATGACACTGACGTGGAGGAATGCTGCCACGAGAATTTTAGAAATTTGTATGGGAATAGGTAGAGACACGTCAAATGTCATAAATGTTAGGCATCTAAGGAAATAACAATGAAAAGAAATTCAAGAAGTTTGTGAAAATGTTGAAAACTAGTAAGACTCTAGATGTAGATTATGAAGCTACAGAAATGTTATAATATTGATGAGGTTGTTTATCAAGTAACTGTAAAATCTGTTTAATGTGTATGTTAAGATTTCATCTCAGATGATTGGCAGAATGCTGTTATTGTTCCCCTGCAAGGGAAAAGTAGCAAGAGTGAATATAAAAACTAGAGGAGGATTGGTTTGTTAAAAGAGCCTGGGAAGGTGTTTGGCAGGATTCTGATTGAAGTAAGAGGTGACAGTGAACAAAAGTTGGGAAGCACAGTGTGTCAGGCAGGGGTTGTACAGAAGAGATTTTTGCTGTTTGGCAGGTCGTTTAAAAATGTATGATGGTGAGAAATTTTATTGCATGCTGTTGATTTAGAGAAAGTATATGATAAAGGCTGGAACTATGTAATGTTTTATGTGAATATGGAGTTGAAGGTTAGTTGCTGAATTAAGAGCAGTATACAGGAAAGTGGAAGTAAAACATGCATGAGAAAATTGAATGTTTAAAAGATAGTTCAATGTTGTATAAGGAATGCTTGTCATGACATTAGAGGGATGTTTGGGATGTCCTTATGCAATGTTTGCATACAGATGATACTGCACTGTTGGGTGAAAACCTCAATGAACTGCAGCAAATGTAAGGTTACATGATGTAATATGGATCTGAAAATTAATGTACAGTAACAAGGACCACTTTGATGGCTGAAAGCGAAGAGGAACTGAGGAGCCTTATGATGAAGGTGAAAGAAGAAAGTGCAAAAGCTGGCTTGCAGCTAAACCTCAAAAAAGCCAAGATTATGGCAACCAGCTTGATTGATAACTGGCAAATAGAGGGAGAAAATGTAGAGGCAGTGAAAGACTTTGTATTCCTAGGTGCAAAGATTACTGCAGATGCTGACTGCAGTCAGGAAATCAGAAGACATTTAATCCTTGGGAGAAGAGCAATGACAAATCTTGATAAAATAGTTAAGAGCAGAGACATCACACTGACAACAAAGGTCTGCATAGTTAAAGCAATGGTGTTCCCCGCAGTAACATATGGCTGTGAGAGCTGGACCATAAGGAAGGCTGAGAGAAGGAAGATCGATGCTTTGGAACTGTGGTGTTGGAGGAAAATTCTGAGAGTGCCTTGGACTGCAAGAAGATCAAACCAGTCCATACTCCAGGAAATAAAGCCAGACTGCTCACTTGAGGGAATGATATTAAAGGCAAAACTGAAATACTTTGGCCACATAATGAGAAGACAGGACACCCTGGAGAAGATGCTGATGCTAGGGAGAGTGGAGGGCAAAAGGAAGAGGGGCCGACCAAGGGCAAGGTGGATGGATGATATTCTAGAGGTGACGGACTCATCCCTGGGGGAGCTGGGGGTGTTGATGACGACAGGAAGCTCTGGCATGGGCTGGTCCATGAAGTCACGAAGAGTCGGAAGCGACTAAACGAATAAACAACAACAAGGACCAAGTGGCTATGTTCAATGAAGAAAATGGCATAAATGAAGGCAAATTATACATAAATGGAAAAAAACTGGAGCAAATAGATGAATTTGTGTATCTTGGTAGGAGGTTTACTAAAAACAGAAAATTGGTTGGAGAAATTTTAAGATGTGCAAATGCTGGTAAAAAGGTGACAGATAGTATGTTGCCTGTTAAGAGGAATGACAGTTAATTCAAAGAGGTGAAAATGACTGGGTATAAGAATGACCTTCTGTTCACTCTATTTTATGGAATCTGGGTACGTCATGGGAAACTTAAAAGTAAGTTGAATACAATGGAAGAATACTTAAGAAGCATGTATGGTAAAACAAGAAGAGTAATGAATGACTGGGTGCTGAATAATGGTGGACTAAATACAAAAGTCTGTTGGCCTTCCTGAAGGCCCTTAAAACTTAGCTCTGCCATCAAGCCTGGGGATCTCATCTCTCTCCGAGGGTTCCGGAAAGCCTTGAAAACCTGGCTCTGGTCCAAGACCTGGAGCTGATGTTTCCATTATATATGTCTAAAGACTGATTCCAAAGCAACTGCTGAAGGAATAGAAGAACACAGCTTTGCCTCACTTAAGCAAAATAATCCAGACGAAAAACTCATGGAACTTTTCTGTATCCTGTCCTTGTTAAGACAATTCAGGACTGCCAAGCCTAAAACTGGCCTTGCTTTATAGAGAGTTCAGAAGCCGAATTCCCACCAAATTCTAATTTGCGCAAATCAAAAATGCTTATTTGAATAAACAAATTCTGTTAATGTTTGCAGAAGCCAAATAAAGTTACATTAAATCTTCTGCACATTACCAGTTCTGGTTTACAGCCAAGAAGCTATAGTTTGGACATTCCGGATAAATTGCAGGTAATACATAATCTGCCAGAAGTTCTACAATGCCAACTCCCATCATTCCCAGTCAGCCTGTCTAACAGGAATTCTGGGAATTCTAGTTTAACATGTTGAGGCCAGAAGTTCCATCCCTTTTTTATTTCACTGGCCTGTATCAAACATCTGCCACAGAGCATAACAATATCCATCACTGGCTGACAGCACCTATGAGGAAGTGTTTGCTACATAAATGGTGATTTATTCTAAGAAAATTAGCAGGAGCTCAAAGAGTAGAAATATTAAACTCACCAAAAATTCAAAGCCACTGAGGACTGAGGAGCCAGTGATATAAAATGGGGTTGCTTTATTCTCTATAATCGTCAGATTAATCTGTTGTGGTTCCATGATCTTCTCTACCCCCTTTGGTGACAATGTGCAGACAAGAACTTCAGCAAAATCCTTCCACATTGGCACTTGGCTATACCTAGAAAGTACGTAGTGTGATGAAAGGACAAGCAAAACACTGATTATGATAACCTACTACAATCTAAGGATTCTTCAGCATCAAGCAATAATACTCTTTTCATAAATAGTTTACTTGCACATGACTAACTTTGGAACAATGTGCTCTAATCAGGTAGCAGAAATAGTGGAAAGGCCACCTCTTTCTATTCCCAGTTGGCACCAAAAATGTTAACACTTGACTGTTGTGGAAAGTAACAGTTTCGCAGAAGATTAAAGCCTTACTGCAGGGGTGGACAGTATTTGGAGGTTAAGAATGCAGTTGTGATGTGTCAAAGGTCACATACCAAATGTAGGCTGAGCCAGAAGAAAACTCAAATATCTGTGTGTGTCAGTACACAGCATATATCTCCTAGCTGATGGGTTCTAGGCAACAATATGCCAACAATATGTAAGGCAAAGATCCTAGCTTGTACAGAATAATATGAGCACATCTGGAGTAAAATTGAGTTGTGGTTGCGCTTGCAGCATTCTGTCCAAAATGTGTCAAAACTGACCAGTACTGTCCTTACCATTAGCAGGAAATTCTGCACATGACATGAGCATGACTAGGGCTGGTAACGTTATCTTATTAAAAAGCATTATGGGAAAGCCTGGACTGACCAAAGCCGCAACAGATAGTGGAGATCAATTATTTATGGACCTATCTGGTGACAACCCTAGCATATGGATATTGTGATTTGGATTGTAAGAGGAGATTGTGGTAAAGAGCAAAGACAGTTGTAAAGAATGTAATCAAAAAGCAAGGAATGAGATTAAAAGATTAAAAGGGGCAGAGAAAAGGCATATTCCTTTGGAAATTGCTGCTAAGTGCTAAACTAGAAGCCTCCAGCAGAGTGAATGGAATTAAAAATAAAAGTGACTAATTGATTTGGGATGAAAACAGGAATGAAAGAATGCTGGAAGGAGTATTTTAAAGGTTTCTATGGGAATGACAGAGATATGCTGAAGAGTAGAATTGAAACAAATGTTATCAATGTTACTGTCTAAGGAGAAAACAGTGAAAAAGAAGTCATGAGTGCTGAATGTTGAAAAGCAATAAGGTTGTTTGTTAAGGGTGCAAGGGAAGGTGGGTTTTTTAAAATAATTTTTAGTAAAGAAGTTTTCAGCAGAATGTAAACAATACAAATTTTGAATTAAAGAGAAAAAGAATATGAAAAGTAGTAAGAAAGTGAAAAAGAAATAGAAAAGAAAAAGAAAAAAGTAATAAAGAGGCTTCTGATCTTCTTAACAGCAGTTATAAGTACATTTATATTTTACCCTCTCTCTCTAGGGTTACATCATAATTTCCTTCTTTCCATAATCTACCCTTTCTAATCATCAAATCCATAAATCACCAGTTGATTTTTTTCCATCAGGACTTCCAGTCACTAATAAATGTAGTCATTGATCTTTCTCTAAGCAAACAAGTTAATTTTACCATCTCTGCTAGCTCCATCTTCTCCAGCCATTCCTCTGTTGTGGGTATTTCAGAGGGAAGGTATTTGACCAACTTACGACTGAAAGAGTGTAAGGTGATAATAAGCAAAATTTGGGATTTATGCTGGGCAGAGAGTGGGACAACCAGATTTTTTGCTCTTCAGCAGGTCACTGAGAAGTTATTAATGTGAAAAAGGAAGTTTAAATTTATTGCTTTAGAGAAAGCTTATGATGAAGTGAATAAGCTTGAATTATGAAATATTTTGCATGAATATGGAACTGAAAGTTGGTTGAAACTTTCAATAAGAACAATCAGAGCAGTATATGATGGAAGTAAAGGATGTGTGCCATTAAATGTAATGTTTAGCAAATGGTTCAATAGTGATCAGGGAGTAAGACATGATGTGTGGTATCTTGTTTATTTAATATATTTATACATATATGGATAAGGAATTCTTGTGGCAACATCAGTGATGTGAACCTATGTGTATCTTTGTATACAGATGATGCCATGATGTTGGCTGAGAACCTTTATGATGTCCTGCAAATGTTAGACTATATGATCAACGAAGAGTATGAATCTGAAAGTTAATGAATTAAAGACCTAGATGTGTTCAACAGAGAAAATGGTACGAATCGTGACAAATTATACATAACTGGAGGAAAAGTAGAGCAAGTAGATGAATGTATGGACCTTGATAGAAAGTTTATTAAAGATGGGAAAATTGACGGCAAAATGTTAAGGTTTGCAAATGCTGGCACAAAGGTAATGGTTAGTATGTGGTCTGTTGTGAAGTATAAATTTAAATGTATATGAGTGAGTTTCTGCCCACTTTGTTTTTACAGAAGTGAAGTATGCCTATGTGAAGAGAAACATAAAAGTAACTTGAATGCAGTGGGAATGGATTATTTAAGAGGTGCATGTGGTAAAACAGGAAGAGATAGGTTCAAGAATGAATGGGTGTTGAAGGAATATGGACTGAATACAACAGTGTGAGACCAGAATGGAGATAGACTGAGGTGGTTTGGTCATAAAGAGAGAATGAATAAGGTTCAAATTGCAAAACAAATATATGAAGAATGAATGGGTTGAGAGGAAGTTGAAGACTAAAGTGTCACTTTTAGATGGAGCTGATGAGATCCTCAAAGAGAGGGAAGTAACACATTTAAAGCAGGAAAAGCAATGTTTGAAATGATGGGTGTATAAGGAAGGAACTTTGATGGTGTGCAAGGACAGAAAGGTATGAAGAGGGATAGTACACCGTGCACATGTAAACTAGTTTTATCCATGTTTCCTTTTCTTTTTTATCTTGTGCCTTAATTCCTTTGCCTTATTATTTATGCATTTCTGCTACCATTTTCTACCCTGAAAGGTATAATGGATAAATCTGTATACAGTACATAAATAAAAGGTTCCATCCATATCATCCTCAATGTCCTATAACTGTCAACTTCTGCTAAATCTACCACTTTCAGGTAATTAGAGATTATTTGGAAGTGATTTCCCACTGAATTTCAGTGGTAACCCACTCTCTTGGATTTTGGTAGCAACTGAAGAAGAGTCTCCATGGCTCACAAAGAAGGGAAGCCACATATGGCCCATGATCTAGATCATAGAATTAAATCAACCGATGGTGAAGAAGCTGATATTTATTTGTTACCGTTTCATTCTGCTTCTACCTCCAAAGGAATCAGAAAAGTATATTTGGAATCACCAAAAACACTTCTCTTCAAAAACTTACAAGATATAGACCCATTTGGCTTTAAAGATTAAATGACATTAGGTTCCTTTCAGTAGAAAATTGCTAAGAGTTGGAAATAAATTTTCACAGTAGATGACTTAGATTCACATTAGCAGATGGTGAGATTTCTGAAATAGTCCCATCTCCACGTCTAGGTCTCCAATGTTCTACAATTGATACCATTCCCACCTTTTCCATTTTAAAACATAGTGAGAATAGCGGTGATGGACTTCTATTCCAGCACAGGCATAACAGGAATTCCCAAATTTGGAAATAATCTATGGGATTATCTGTTGATTATATAAAGCAGTTGAACAACTCCAAGTTTTTTAAAGCATTTGTGATCAGTGTTGGATATGGAAAACTGAACAGCCTATGCAGAGCATGATCAGCGTAAGCTGTTTTTAATTTGAAAAGTCTATTGGCCCATCTTACCCATTATTATCAATCCTGACTGACAATGGTTTTCCACATAAAACACGCCCTTGACTGCAGAGCCATGGATCCACCCATTAAAACTCTAAATATCATATTTAGACCCACATTACTCCTTTTGAAAGAAGAAATGCAAGTCTGCCTCATCAGTGGTGTTTTGTTTTGTTTTGTTCTGTTCTTCACTGCAGGTCAACATTTGCTACAATGAATATGTCCTGGGTGAAGGTCAAGAGGTTCACTTCTAACAACTCTTTGCACTTTTAGGGAACAGTAAAAGCTGTTACTCATTTCTGTTATGGGAAAGCTGCCAGTGTGTAAACTCTGACACACAGCAATGTCTCCTGGCCTGATTTCCCCATGAGGAATATAAAGCTGCCCTTGCCCTACAGCATAAAGCTTGTGACATCAACTCAGAACCTCCCTCAGGCAGAAATATTGAAGAGAACAAATTCCAGAAAACTCCTTTTCCTAGTCCCAATTTTGCCTTTTGT
The DNA here is from genome assembly GCF_035149785.1 of Candoia aspera. Taxonomy (NCBI): domain Eukaryota; kingdom Metazoa; phylum Chordata; class Lepidosauria; order Squamata; family Candoiidae; genus Candoia; species Candoia aspera. The sequence continues at coordinate 62,928,741 of NC_086154.1, read as the reverse complement.
ATTTGTGCACATAAACACATCAAAATGAGCAAAACTGCATACTTGTTTTAAAAAGTGCATCCTTAAACCTGCACATATTCATTCTTTTGAGATGTTTTACTTCATCTTATAAGTGAAAGGATACAGCTATACCAGAAGAGACAAGGGGGAAAAAAACAGTGTATAAGACAAAAGAGAGAAGATGGAAGACTGTGCTAACTGACGGGAACTGTACATAATATTCCCTCTTCCCGTTTTCTCCCTCAACAACAATCCTAGGAGGTAGTTTGGTCTGAGAGTGACTGGCCCAAATTTATGCAATAAGTTTCTATGGCTGAGTGGGGATTAAAACCTGGGTCTCCCTGGTCCTAGTCCAACATCTTCAACCACCATACCACACTGGCTCTCTTGTTGGCTTTTATATTCTACACTCTGCAGTGCATTCAATGAGATCCTGCAAGTTTTAGATTAATACATTTAAAGAAACGGCTATGTTTTATTTATACTGCACTTCTTGTCTAATGGTGCTTGGGGAGTTGTGAAGAAAACACCACAGACCCAATAAAAGCCCATTAAAGCTGAGTGGCTCCAAATTTTTCCCTTTGAGTGGAAAGACAGACTCACACCTCCATGGCACATCTGCACAGCTTTGCCTCTTCCAGCACCTGTCCCTCTGCAGAGAATCCAGGGGCTGAAGAGAGCATCAGGTCACATCTGGCTTTATTTTCTCAAGTGAAATAGAGCACACTCCTCCCAGCTGTGGTAACAGGCATTCCTCCAGACCACGAGTTAACAGAAAAGTATTACTGCACAAGTTGCTCTGCCCTGACTCCTGAGCCTGGGCACCTGCAAGGGAGGCAAGGGAAGGCCAGTGGTGACATACATGCCACAACACCATCACGTAAATGGTGCAACTTCTGTACTTGCATCAGACATCAAGATGAAAGCACACAATTTTGTCATTTGTGCAATGACATCACTATGCACACATTGGCATTAGGACATCATCGTGGCTTGTTATAAATGCACTATACCAAACTCTATTCTGACCCAGTGACAAGGCCTGTGACAGATGCTGTCCTTGGAGATTTAATGTAGAAAAATTAAGAAAAGGGATTGGTGGATTCCCTGGATATGCCAAGTGAAGAAGTTGTATAATTGAAAAACAATACCCATCTCCATGTTATATTTTCCCCCCTCTTCCACGTAGGTATGCATGAAACTCTTTTGTGAATGTTGATGCATGAACATATACATGAGACAGTTAGGAAAAAAGTGAGCTGGGGAGAACGGGAGGCAGATTTCCTTCTTACCGGTTTGCAAGGCTCTCTTCAAACAGCACCGAGCAAGTCCTCTGTCCCACTGTAATCAAGTAGTCACCAGGGCTCGAGTGTGAGCCAGCCGTGCCAGAGAAGTATGGGCGAGACTGAAACCCCCTGCCGCAGAGAGTCAGCTTGGTGCTGCCATATAGCGGTGCATTTCTGGGATGAAACTGAGAAAGCAGATAATCATCATTGTCAGGATGATCAGTGACCAGCAGAAACCGAATAGACCTAAGATCTCACTATCTCTTGCTGACATGCTGAATATGAATTAAACTCAGTTATTCGCACCAGCCAAAAGGGCAGGCTTATTTCTGCACAGAGAGAATGTCCAGGGGAAATGACAAACTTTCTCCATGCACCCTCTACCAGCTGTTGCAAAAGCTGGGCTTTTGATGCAATTCATTGGAGGAAACTCTGTCATATCACTTGCAGTGGATAAGCTTTTATTAGAAGAAGAAGAAGAAAAGAAAAAAGAAAAAGCAAAACCAGAAAGATTCAAGTTGATGCAGATAAAAGTTATGACCTAGATTATTTTTGGCCATATCCCAGTTAGCTACAATGACAACCATGTGTATTTAAAGACTGTCTAGAATCAACGTTGCTGCAGATCCAACCAGCAAGAAGTGACTGTACAAAGGAACTGCTGATTAGTCACTGAACAGACTTCAGACTTCACTGAACAGACATTTCTCTCCTGCCCGGTCTGCTGCACATGCATGAATACCAACATAGCCCCAGGTCTATTTGAATCGGTTGCTATATTCAAAATAAAATAGTTCTAGTTACACATAAAAGTATTATTTGTCTTTAGTTTTATATAAAAAGTTTAGCTGTACAAAGGAACAGAAAGTACAAATTATATAATATTTTCTTCTTTTTATCACTCTAGTTTAAGAAACATATAAGTGATCTAGACATTTAAATGGTTCCCCTCGATTGCACAGTTTAAATAATTTAGCTAATGGCTCCTTCACAATTACTGTATATGGTATGTGAATGTTAAAGTTTACTTGACTAAAGTTTGTTTTGCTAAATATTAACTCATTACAGATTAGGGCTAGTGGCTCAGGCAAATAAAGCTGCAGAGACACTGCTTGAAACTGTCCAACAATGTCTTCAGTAGTTTAACAGGTCCCTTTTGTAAGACCAATGTGAAAAGGCTACGCAAGTCACTCTTTTGATTTGTTATTTGTATGTCCCCTTTAGTCATTAAACCATCTTGCAGTTTCATTTGTAAATGCACCACGGCATTTTGTGGGACGTTATTTGTTGGGATTAAAGGCCAAGCTTTTTAAAAGTAAACAGAAGGACTACCAAGTGAATTTATTTCATCAGGCTTAATATATATATATTGTGGTTTCTGGTAGCTATTAATGGAATTTCTTTATGACCAGGACTGCATGACAATGCTTTAAAGATTTGTTTATAACTAGGGAGAGATTTCTCTTGCTTTATTACTTACAGGAAGTGATATGTTGGTACCCAAAAAGGATTTATTTCATTAAGGTTAAAATATATATGTTATTATTTCTGGTAGCTCTTAATGGAAATTTGCTGAATAGAACTGAATGATGAGTTTTTATAATTTGTTTATTGATAAGAGATGAGTTATGGGAAGAAGATATCTTTTTTTAATTATTGAAATACTAGAGAAGGTGTTAAGTTACAGGAGCTGTTTATACTTGTTTGGAGGGAGGGGAAAATCATTCCTCTTCTCCTTCTCCTTCTTTTCTCTCTCTTTGCACTTTTTCTTTGCACTTTTTATATTTCTCTTAGTTTGTATTACTCTTTTACCTTTGTATTTGTCAACTTTAATAAAAGTATTACAAAAAAGGCAAAAAAAGAAAGAAAAAAGAAATCATCCAGCAGCAGAGGTGTCAAGGTTGAGAAATACTGGATTAGAGGATTTGGGACTCTGTGGCTTTGGAAAGAAGTGAACTGAGCAGGGACATGACTGAAATATAGAAATCACACACTCTCTTAAAACATTAGGACCAGGGTCATTCAATGAAATGGATTGGAAGATTTAGAACAGACATGAAAAAGTGTTCTTTCACCCAGTGCATAATTATCCTACCACAAGACATGGTGATGGCCACTAACTTGGATGGCTTTAAAAGGAACCGGATAAATTCATAGAGGAGTCGTCTATCAAGAGCTCAAGACTGAGAGATCACTGTTATCTCTGGTTGAGACCAGCCTACTTCCAAATGCTAATTACAGTGGGAGAAGAATGAGTCTCCATCTCCTGTCTGTGAACATCCCAGGGGCTGGACAAAGTTGGGCAGACCTTGGATTGATTGTGGAGTCCTTGGTGCTCTCTGAGCTTGTTTGCTTGCTTGCAGACATTTCGTTACCCAACTAGGTAACATCAGTGCGAGTGAGTGTGGGGTTTGCTCCCTGTTAATATAGAGTAGCTTGCCCTGCCAGTGTTGGTGGGGGTGTGGTTTTCTCCTTGGTAGTTCCTTGATTAGGGTATGGTTTGTTTGTCTGATTGTTTGTCTGCTTGGTACTTCCTTGATTAGAATATTGTTTTCTGCTTGGATTGATTCTGTTGTATGTTCTATTATGATATTAAGAAAGGCTTAATTTGTACTAAGCTTGGGAACTTTCATACCATACATTAATGTAAGGTACATTACATTGCATTTCATACCTTACTTATGTTATTTTATATCTTACTTTTAGAAAAATAAAACCCTCCCTTGACAAAGATACAGAAGAACTACAGAGTACTAGAGCCAACTGTAGCAGAAGTGGAAGTGGGGGGAATACAGAGAGAAAAGTTCCTAATCATGATCCCAAGAGGGAGAAAGAAACAGGAAGGAAAGCAAAGTAATAATCCAATATTCAAGCTGTGCAGTTTAAAAGAAAAGCATTTATAAAAAAAAGACAGGCATTATAGCTCTCAAGATGTGCTTTAGGCCTTTAAAAAGAACATTTAACAGAAATATTGAAACAGACATTTAACAAGAAAAGTTAATTAAGATAACCCCCAGTACCAAATGGCTTCATTAAGCATGGCTGAAATGGGCACTGGTTACTGTCTTGGATTAATATCGTCCAATCTCATATAGTGAGAAAGTTCCATACATCCGTGAGGACTGGAGGGCAGCTCTCTTGGTTCCACTGTTTCTTGCATTCCTCCTGACGGGTACATGAATCTCCACACCAGCCACATTGCATGAAACGCTCTGCCTTCAGGCAGCTGAGGCATGTTAGGAAATGGAGGCAGCCTGGACCAGTTTGGTTCACCCGGAACACCTGCAAAATGGACAAAGAATATCAAGTTGAGTGACAAAGGGACAAATAGCCTTTCCCTCAGCACTAACTAGGGCTCATGTCCCAATCTATGAAAATATTTTTATACCTTCCATCAGCCATATTCATAGAATGATTTACAGCAGGAATAAAATAATTAAAATGTAAATACAATTTACCTTCACAGAAACATGCCTTAATTATTCATCTGCCATGCTCCCTGCCTATAGCTTGAACCAAGACAGCAGAGACATTGTATGGGGCTCAAGATAGTCCAGACTTCAGTAAAAACTGGTCATGGGCTCTCCTCTACAATTCTACCAAGAATAAGGCCATACAATTAATTGGCAGTAGATCTACAATGGACATGGTGCTCTGAATGAAATTGATCTGTTTGGGGACCATATAATCACTAGAACACTTCATGCCCCTTCCAGTTCAGAAGATATATTTCCAGAAACTTTCAATCTACCCCTAGAATGGCTTGGTTTGGAAGGAGGTTCTGCACTGCCTGGAGGGAAATGGAATGCTCTGGAATTCTCTGGGACACTCCATCCTTGAACCAGACCAACCACATCACAGTTTAGCATGTTCAAATTCAGTCGTTATTATCCTGAGGTGGAAGACACCTATTATCCTAATACAATAAAAAAGGTCCTTTTCTTTTCAAAAAATTCACATAAAGCAGGGCAACAACAGCAGCAACAACAAAAGGTGCTGGTTGTCACCTTTAAAGCCCTTCATGGCTTGGGGCTGGGTTACCTAAGGGACCACCTTCTCCCAGTTGTTTCTGCCCGTCCAATTCGATCTAGTAGGTTGGGTATGCTGCGGGTCCCGTCAACCAGGGAGTGTCAGTTGGCGGGAACTAGAAGGCGTGCTTTCTCTTCCGTAGCGCCTGCCCTCTGGAACATCCTCCCTCCAGAAGTTAGGATGTCCCGGCCCGTTGGCCTTTCAGAAGGCCGTGAAAACCTGGCTTTGCGCCTGGGGCCTTGAGCGTGTGGATGGTCCCGCCTCTTGGCTGTATTAACATCCATGCATTGCTCACTTGGCAGCCATGTATATTTATTTTGTATTTCTTTTACATTTTAACTGTTTTAATTGTAATTGTTTTAATTGTTTTATAGTTTTATTGTTGTAAGCCGCCCAGAGTCACTCGCTGAGATGGGCGGCTATAGAAATCAAATAAATAAATAAATGCTTAGGGTAGATTCAGGAAGCATTCAAACAAGATTTTCCTGAAGTACATTCTGAACGAGTACTAAAAACCTCTGCTACTAGGCTTTGCTGAACTTAGGCACTGAATCTAGATGCTCACAGCCTCAATATTTGCTTGTGATGTAAAATCAATGCATCTTCTGAATAACCCTCCTCCTCCCAGAAATAAAGGGATCAATAATCCTACATGGTATGTCTCAGTCCAAAGCTGACTCAGTCTGCCTTGAGAGCTCGGCATGCCTCACCTCATTTCCTGCAGCAAAGAACAAAGAGTGGTACAGCTTGCCAACTTCTCTTCGCACCGGCAGTCTCTCTCCCAAAGAGAAGTTGGCCATTTCGGACTTGTAGAAACTGGACCCATCAAGCACAATCTAGGAATACACAGACATACACATGTACGCACAGAGAGAAATTCCCTTCAAGTGTTGACCATTAGACATTCTGGTTATAAAAGAAGGTTGTGACTACATTTCCAGGTTTATCTGTGGTCTCTGTTCAGAATCATGAAAAACTGAAAATGTTAATCTTTCCTGTCACCTACAAATTCCATTTCCAACAACCTCAATGTAATTGCTAGCAACCATTTCAAAGGGATGAATCTTTAACAGAAAATCCTTCTAAATTTTCATTAAGTACAAATCCCACATTTCCATTAAAAACAGCACTAACACTGGCTGCAATTAACATTATAATCATTCAACTGCCTGAATGACTTTTTGTGAAAATGTTGAGAATTCCCTATTTAAGATCTCCAGACCCTTATAGAGGTAAGGTAAAATTCATGCTCAACTCCTGGTGTCACATCTATGCAGTTTTCTTGGCAACAATGCAGAAGTGGGATTTCCTAGTGGATTCCCATCTAAGGGTTAACCAGGCTCAATTCTGCCTAGTTTTTGAGATCAGCCAAGGTCAGCTAGAGTTGCTGCCACTTAGTTGGGTGGACACTTACATTCAAAATTATCAAAGCTTCTTCTAGTAATGGAGAAACACAACAGCAGTGACAAACCAGTTTTACATTTGCAGTATAAATATTTGCTCATTGTATTGATTTTTATCTGTATACTATTAAAACTTCTACAAAACCGACCTTTAAAAAGAAAAATGAATTTTAACAAGCACTAAATCTGCATAATTTTCTAGGCTGGGGGATGCACTCAACTTTTTGTGCTGCATGTTGAAGGCTGCTTTCCAAGTTGCTGGAGGGTCCAGAAAAAGCAAATGAGACCAAGCCAAAAAATATGTTTAAATATTGTTAATGTGATCACTTCCCATGCATTTAATAATTTGCTTTTTCTGATTCATGAAGGTTTCAATTCAATAGCAACTTCTGAACAGGCTACAGGGACCACAAGCTAGGATTATGGAGACAACATGTGCAACCTGGGAATTTCAGACTGTGCACTCCTTATATAAACATTTGTGGTAGACCCATTGTATATGGCAAAGAGCTACAGCTTTAACTAACCTGTAAAACACGTCCTTCGGAAGTGCCTAAATGAGCCACAGTAAGTTCCCCTATTGCAGTTACAAAGATAGAGGTCAGCAATACATAAGACATGCGTCCTTGTAGGAGGTCCAACTTGAAGCCATCCATAGCAATAAAAGTGGGTTTATTCAAGCAGCTGGTGTCCACCACTGGGGCTGAGAGATTCATCTGGCATGACAAAGATTAGAAATGGTTTAGAATACCAAAGAAAGGACACCATGAGTTCAAGCAGACCATTAGATATAAAAAGAAACAGGGCTCATGCACTGTTGATTGTCTGTAGAAGAGGGTGTGAGAATCAGAGTCTTATGCGGCTTGCTCTATGAAAGGATACCTCCTGTATATGGGATTCCCAACTTTTTATCTTTGGGATTCCCAGCTTTTTATCTGTTGTACTCCACTACCATTACTGTAAAGGCCAGAGAAGGTACAAAGATTTGATCAGGCCAATCATGGAAGGGTATACCAGCGAGGAAGCAATAACGGTCAAGTTTGGAGTTTTTCAAATTGGGTTCTGTGGAACCATAGGGTTCCAAGAGGACTTGATTCTACAAGAGGCCAAAAACAAATTCAAATGCACCAATCTTGGATGCATACTCAGGCATCTGCTCCCACCTCAGTGCTGCTCTTCCCCTTTCATTGGCTGTACATCATCAGCCTTTGCAAGCAGTCCATGCAAAAGGCACTGGCTACCTTTCCCTCACCACCAGTCAAATCTTCTGTCTTCCTGAGTGCACACACCCCAGACCCAACTTTCTTCCTACCCCACAACTCCAACAAAATTTCCCCAGGCAGCCTATGCTTTCTAAAGGGCAGCTGAGGGAGTTGAAAGCAGAGAGAGCTAGAAATCTGGTAGGAGTTTCTAACTTACTTAGCAGCTGAAAAGAAATCATGGTGAGTCCCTCCCTCCCTCTTCATGTTCCACACTGTAGTCCATATTTGCATGTATACATGTGCATGTCCCTAAGAGGTCTGTTTAATTATGAAGATAGCATCCTGTGCACATCTACTTAGGAGTTAGTCCTACTGAGCTGGGCAGGAATTAATAAAGAAATTAGGGTTGCACTGTTTGGCTGCAGTGTGTATGTGCCTCAGTGGGAGTTCCTTCGAAGTAAACATGCATGAGAATTATGTTTACAGTATGCAGGCAGGCAGGCAAAAATGGGGAAGCTGGGTGCTGAAGAGGCTTCAGCCAGGCATTCATATTGGAAAAAATCCATGCCATCAACACCTATCCTAGTTTTATACCCCTCAGCATATGCATATTATTTTTGTTTTTGATTAGGCCTAAAAATATTTTTCCAGATATGAATACACTAAAACTGCAGTACAACTGCAGACAAACAAACAAACAAGTGAAAAGAAAAAGCTGAACAAGTACTAATGCTGCTGACAATGCTGCTGATTTTCATGGCACAAGTTTTGAGAAAAGAACTCAAGCACAAACAACAGACAGAAATATGACCAGAGCTTTATCGCTTTTGATTTTACATGGACTGGCAAGAAAGATGAATCAAATCATAATATGTTGAATGTGAGCAAGTATTGGTTAACAGCAATCCCAATACTGCAAAATTACCAAGATAACTGGAAACCAAACATTCCCAAGATAAAGGTCCAGAGTATTTTAAAAGGAAATGTGCAGAACTCCATAAAAAAAAAGGCATTTTATACATTTTTGTGTAACAACAAGAATAATGGACAAAGCACTGATTTATTTGGTTACAACATTAACCTTCCAAATAATTGTGAAATTCAAGTTTTATTTTTGTGCATTGGAAATGTTAATTTTGCATTTACAATAAAAATCTACTTCTCGTTCTATTGCCAATTTTCTGTCTCTAGCACTCTGCTTCTGGATCAGGGGCTACAGGATTTTTTTTATTATTATTAATAGATTCTATGGCTTGAAAAAGTTTCAAAACCCCCTATGCATTTTTTACCTCATAGGTAAAAACTGTTCAAGAATGAAGAACCTGCCACTCTTCAGATGTGCCTGACAGCACCCGTCATCAATGGCAATGCTGAATAAAGCAATTGGAAGTTGCAGTTCACCAGCATCTGGACGGCTACTGGTTTCCCACTTTGGTTTGCCTGCTTGCTGGCTTTATTTAAGTTTAAGACTGATCTTGGGAAGGCTCCCAGTGTAACTTACAGACCAATTGAAAAACAGTCCCTGCCCTTAGATTTACAATCTAAAAAGATATCACACACACATACACACAAGGGTGTGGAAAGCTGCCTTGTTTACTACAGCCTGTTGGAATGGGTGCTAGATGTCCTTCATGCATTGTACTAAGCAACAACTTGGTTTACTGGTTCACACAAAGGCATAAATCATGATCTACAAACCATACTGGCTGGACTTACCCAGCATGCTAAAGCAAACCCAAACCACCAAGAAACATAGTGGAGCTTAGCACAATGTGATAACCCAATCAAAGCCTGATGTTACTGAAGTCAACCACATACAAATACTTCTAATGAAAGAAAGTCTTATTATGGCACTTCTCTAGTGTTATGAGGTATTTTGAGGAACCCATCCCTCCCATCCCCTGAGTCCTTGCTAGCAGTGCTCTCTCTGAACAAAGAACATGCCAGGCATAGCCAGATCACAATCTACCTGAACAAATGTCCCAGACTGAATACTCTGACGCAGACTTACAGTATACTAAACAGTACTGAAGGAATCACCTGGGAGAGCCTGATGAGATCATCTGCAATACTAATAGCTACTGTAAATTCCCCTCCTCAGAACTTACACCACCCTAAGAACTCCTCGGTAGAAACTTTTTTTCCTTCAAGTGGCTGCCAAAGAGTAAAGCCTATGATGCCTCATGGAAGCTTCTTTGTAAACTGAGCCGATCAATACACTGAGTGAGTTTATATTTCCTTTGACAACTCCTGCTTATTTATTTATTTATTAAATTTATCCAGTGCCCAATCTTGTTCAATGACAACTCTGGGCAGCTTACAATAAATAAAAGAATAAAAAATCATTATACAGTATAATATAAATAAATAAAAAATGTAAAATGTAAAATATAACATATAAAATATATAATCCCAGATGGTCATGATGGAATTTACCAGGGCCGCATCACAGCACCAGCCACCTCCACAATCGACTGTCCCCCTCTTGTCCCAAGTGAGGTGGCAAAGCCAGGTCTTAAATCCCTTTCTAAAGGCTGGGAGAGAGGGGGGCAGCCTCACTTCTGGGGTTAGGTTATTCCAAAGGGTGGGGGCCACAGCAGAGAAGGCCCTCCTCCTGGACCCTGCCAATCAGCAATCCCTCATGGACAGGGTCTGTAACATGCCCTCTCTGCCTGACCAGGTGGGACAGTTTGATGTAGTAGGGTTGAGGCGGTTCCTCAGGTAACCTGGACCCATACCACGTAGGGCTTTAAAGGTGATAACCAACACCTTGAATTGGACCTGGAAGCAAACTGGAACCCAGTGCAGCTCGCGCAGCAACAGTGTTAGATATGCCCTCCTTGTGGCTCCTAAAACTGCTCATGCAGCCGCATTCTGTACCAGCTGTAGCTTCTGGATACTCTTCAAGGATAGCCCTATGTAGAGCGCATTGCAGTAGTCTATGTGGGAGATGACCAGGGCATGAGTGACTGTTCAGAGAGACTCCTGATCCAGGAAAGGTCGTAGCTGGGGCACCACACAAAGCTGTGCAAAGGCCCTCCTGGCCATGACTGCCACCTGCTCCTCGAGCAGGAGTCGTGAGTCCAGGAGGACCCCCCAAATAATGCCCCAGGTCTGTCTGGGGCAGTGCAACCCCATCCAGAACCAAAGATGTTAAATTCCTGGATACCCGGGAACCCCCAACCCACAGCCACTCCGTCTTACCAGGGTTCAGTTGAAGCCTGTTGTTCCCCATCCAGACCCCTACAGCCTCCAGGCACCTGGAAAGGGTGGTCACAGCATCACTTACATCACCCGCGATGGAGATGTATACTTATCATTGGCATATTGATGATACCTCATCCCGTGGTGGCGGATGATCTCGCCACCGGTTTCATGTAGATGTGAAAAAGGAGTGGGGAGAGTACCAAGCCCTGCAGCACCCCACAAAGGAGGGGCCGCAGGCCTGATCTTTCACTCCCTATCAACACCGATTGGGACCGGCCCTGGAGGAAGGAGGTGAACCAGTGCAAAACCACACCGCCCACCCCCAACTCCCTGAGCCGACCCAAAAGGATACCATGGTTAATGGTATCGAAAGCCGCTGAGAGGTCAAGGAGAGCCAGGATGGATGCACTGCCTCCATCCCACTCTCGCCAGAGATCATCCATAAGCACGACCAAAGCTGTTTTCATCCCATATCCAGGCCTGAAACCTGACTGAAAAGGGTCCACATAATCCGTTTCATCCAGGATCCTCTGGAGCTGCAACACCACCACTTTCTCAACCACCTTCCCTAAGGAGGGGAGGTGGGAGACCGGACAAAAATTGTCCAGTACATTAGGGTCCAGTGATGGTTTCTTGAGGAGGGAGTGCACCAGTGCCTCTTTAAAGGCAGCCAGAAACACCCTCTCTCTCAAGAAGGTATTAACCATCACCTGGACCCAACCACATGTCATCTCCCAGGCTGCCTTCACCAGCCAGGAGGGGCATGGATCTAAATGACAAGTCGTGGCATTTACAGTTCAGAGGATCCTGTTCACTTCCTTGGGTCCAACAGGATCAAATTGTTCCCAAATAACTGGGTAAGTATGCTCCGCGGGCATCTCCACAGACCCCGCTTCATGCTTGGAATCCAACTTGGAACGGATCTGAGCGATTTTATCCTGCAGATGCTCAGAGAATTCCTCTGCATGGCCCTGCATGTGGATCACTGGGTCCACCTTCCCCAAAAGGGATCGAGTGATCTTAAACAGGGCCATTGGGCAGCATTCTGAGGATGCAATAAGAGTGGATAAATATTGTTGTTTCACCACTCTTATTGCCACAAGGTAGGCCTTAATAGTGGCTCTAGCTTGTGTTCGGTCAGATTCGGTCTTTGTCTTCCTCCAGCGGCGCTCTAGACGTCTCTTAACCCTCTTTAAAACCCTCAGCTCCTCCGTAAACCTAAGGGACGCGGTGGCTCTGCAGGTTAAACCGCTGAGCTGCTGAGCTTGCCGATCGGAAGGTCGGCGGTTCGAATCCACGTGACGGGGTGAGCTCCCGTTGCTAGTCCCAGCTCCTGCTCACCTAGCAGTTCGAAAACATGCAAATGTGAGTAGATTAATAGGTACTGCTTCGGCAGGAAGGTAACGGCGTTCCGTGTCGTCATGCCGACCACATGACCACGGACGGGTCTACGGACAACGCCGGCTCTGCGGCTTAGAAACGGAGATGAGCACCGCCCCCTAGAGTCGGACACGACTGGACTTTACGTCAAGGGAAACCTTTACCTTTACCTACCTCCGTAAACCATGGGGAGTGTCGGGTTCAATGGGTCAAGGGAGGTCGCACAGGTGCGATCCTGTCCAAGGCCCGGCCGCCTCCCTGTTCCAGGCAGCAGCCAGGGCCTCTGCTGGACTGTGCAGCAGATCCTCGGGTATAACCCCCAGCTCCCTCTGAAACCCCACTGGGTCCATCAGTCGCTGGGGGTGGACCAATCAAATGGGTCCTGCCTCCCCACGGAGTGGGGAAGCATAAGAGAATCTCAGGGCTACCAGGGCTTCCTCTTTGTTTCACTCTTTAAGAAAAGTACTCAGTAGGAAACTGAGCAGATTTAACTTCTTGCTTTGCTCATGGAATGGACTTGATTGCTAAGTGTACTGATTCTCCTGATTGTTCAACAGATTAATGAGAAAACTCTGAAAAAAGGTCCCATCCTAATATTCACAGGTACAATCCTCATGTGTTCAGGCAGAGGACTGTTAGTTGTTATTTCTCACACAGCAATGGTGCTAAGATCCCCTTGAAATACACAAACTGGTCTTTGTATTAGGAACTTAAACTTTCCTGCAGGATTGTGTCAAATTATTTGTTCTGCAAATATTTTCCCTTTTATCCAATCGACAGTTCCAAAAATGCTGCTAATCATGTCCCAAGGACATTTTCTTCATTGTGCATTTTCTTACGCAGCTAAAACCGCACACTGATTTTAGCCTTCTAACTTATTCCTGGATTAATGTTTGTCATTCCTAGCACAAAAATAACCAGATGCAGAGAACCCAGCATACTTTAGTCACTGTGCATGCCTGCAAACCTTTAAGCACATCAACAATTGCTTGCTACATGAGATCAGGCAGTTACACAGTATGCAAATCTTAAAGATACAAAAGTCATGCAAGATCCTATTATGAAATGGAAAAGGTACCTGAAATTTAAATTCATTCAGATTAATGAGATGCAAGGATCAAAGCAAAGAGTAATATATCCAACCCAGAAAAGGTGAGAAGTTCAGCCATCCATTAAAGAGGGAAGTAACACAGTACAGAGCCATTAAAGATAAAAGTCAAATAGATTATGGTGCAACATTAATAAAAAACAGAAATTGCATAAGTATTATGTGAAGACCATTGTTCAAACGTGATAGAAGCCACAGCTTCCTACTATACAGGAAGTACAGTAGCTGAGGCAAACCTCTGGTTTAGACATTCCTACTCCACCCCTCGGGCCCTCCTGTGTCACACCCATAAAGAGAGTTCTAAAAGCATCCACTATTGTACTGGATTTAAATTAAGCAGTTTCCCATGATGCTCAAATTTGGGCATGTGTACTTTGTTTAACCCAGGCTCACATAAACCATGGTTTGTCTAATCCTGGTTTACCCAAAACATGGTTTGTGAAAAAAGAAACAAATGCTTCCAGCTTCTTTTGCGTGGATGAATAAAGGAGATGAAATGTACACTGCCCCAAGGCTTGTTAGATCATATTAATAATTACTTCACTAGCATTTTCTGTTATGGCTGAATCATTGTGTAGGTGGACATGAATTTTCAGATGAACTGCAAAAAGTATCTAATCTGTAGGAGCTGCTAGTCTTTCACCCCTGCTTTTCCTCACAATAGAAACAGAAAGATTTCCTCCTGTGCATCTGATTTTATTTTTATTTCTTAAAAAAGCTATGCTTTTGACAAAACCATAGGCAAGAAAAGTTGTTAGGGTCCTTCATCCACTATCACAACAGACTATATCAAAGTTTCATATAATGGAATAATTCCAGGAGGAAATTCTTTCAGTATTTACTCTAATAACTTACCTCAGTACAGTGTATAGATTAATAGCATTAAGTCATGCTGAGACAACCATGTTAAAATCACTAAAAACTGTGTGAATAACTTGATGTTTTGATAAGGTTGTTTTGGGAAAGAATTATGGGATAAAGTTATTTGTGAAAACCTCTGTTTCTGTGAATGAGTTTCTTAGAGGGTGATAAGTATCCTCTGCTAGAGATCACTTCACGTACAGTAAGTGCTCAGAAAAAGGAGGAGAAGGTGAAATTAATCTTGGCCATGTAGCCTTTAGTGAGTAGCCCTGCTCTGTTGACTCAGAGGCCTCACCTTTTTCTTCGGCTTCCGGAAGGTATGTGCTCTGGATCTTTCTTTGAGTTGTTTCACACCTACTTGTAAACCTTCTGTTTTTCTCTGCTATCAGTTCTAATGACTCAGAATTGATTGTCTGAGAAAGGCAGCTCAAAGGAGGAGCCAGAAATCTCTCTCTCCCTCCAATTTCTTCAAAACATAAGGGAGGACAAACTTCTGCTCGGTGGCCCTGACCCTCCAACAGAAGCAGTGAATCTGACCTTGGAGAAGAAAGGGCCCCTCAACTTCACTAATGCTCTTAGGGCTCCAGAAAGGAAAGAGGAACTGTGGGCCTGAAGAGGAAATGCAGAGAGAGATTTAAAAAATCATCCCCCCAAACAAACCCTTGTTCAAGCCTTCGGGGTTCTGTTCCAGAATTACCTCAGCACATGTTGCAACATGAGTTTTGCTTCTCAGAATGGCAGTTATAACCATGAAGGCCAGGGGAAAGGAATCCAGTGGGTCAGGGAGCACATACCATACCGTAGTCGTTCTTGCAGAATAACCTATCTTGTAACCAGCCCTCTTGCCTCTTCATGTTCATGCAGCCAGACGTCTTTTTCTCTCTTCAGCTGTAAAATGTGCTGCTGCATTTCTTTACCCACAATTTGGTTAATGCCACTGTTCCCCTGTCCTTAAATTAGGTTGCATCTTTTGCTTCTTCTTGTTTTGGGGCCTCATTCAGGATGAGGATGACATACAGTATACAGTACGTCCAACAAATTGGAGCTTTTTCATCAAACCATGATTAAGAAGGCTTAGCACATTCTGTGGGTTCAGTCTCTATCTGCTTCCCTCTTACCCCCTCCACATCACATTTTCCATTTTTAGGCTTCTAATCTCTTGTTTTCCTTAGAAGGAAGATGCTGTTTCAATTAATTGATCACTCTTGTTGCCCTTTGTTATATCTTTTGTCATTCTTAGTGGGTGCTTCTAAAACTTGGTTCCTAGTGCTATCAATTGAAATAGGTTCTTAATTTCTTCTTAAAATCTGTTTCAATTGTTGTGCTTTAGAAGCACCCAGTAAGAATAACAGTGCTCTAAACCTATATGAGATCATTTATTTATTTATTTACTATTCAAATTTCTATTACCGCCCATCTCCCCCCAAAGAACATTGCTGTTCTTCCTTCAAAAACTAAATCAGAACTAATTTTGTTTTACATACATCTCACAGATGTTTGCAACTCCAACAGCATACCATTTATACATGTAAACCCTATTCAGATACACAGCTTCATTCTGGGTGGACGACTGATCCAATCAGCAATGATATATCATTGTCAGATCGTAAGAGCTCTGCTAATGCAGTGAACTAGCAAGTGACAGCAATAACCAGTTTTTAGTGTATTTATAAAAACACATGCTAAACATTTATGTGAATCAAATGGATAATCCCTCGCTGAAACAGCTATTATCTGTGAATACATGATTGGATTCTTCCTCTCTTTGCTGAGTATAGATAAGTAGATGTAGATATGCACTGATATTAAAAATGCCAAGCCTCAACAGCCGCAGAATTGGTGCCAATACAGATCCAAAGTCTAGTTCCAGGCTGCTTTGACACCAGCCTGTTCTTTCTCAGCAAGTCAGTCAGCCGCCAAATTAGTTAACTGGCCAGTGGAGGTCACATGAACTTCCCAATGCTGCTGTTCTTGAAGATTACAAAAGGAAGTTGAGCAAAGTAATAAAAATGTGCCTGCATTCCTTTTCTATGTGCTTTCTTCCCTCTTTCTGAAAATCAGGTTGTGAAGAGTGATCTTCATAACCATTTCACAATACTCTGATTCAGTCAGTCCAATCTTACCCATATTTTGTGGCAAGTTGATTGAACAAGACTATAGTCAGGGAAGAGGTAGGGTAGGTGAAGAAACCCTGGCCACGTCTGAAGGAACTCTCATCGTAGGCCTGAGCAGCACCTGATCAGGTTCACTGGTATGGAGGAAACTATTCACTGAGATATTCAAGCATATGGGATGTAAGGCAAAGTCTCTTTTGAGTTAAACTCTACTTCCCATGAATTCAGGGACAGGTTCACACAGTCATCTTGGCAACAGTACAGAAGTAGTTTGCCACTGTCTACTTCTGAGATGTTTTCATCGATTTCCTAGTTAAGTCTATAGCCCTAGGACTATAGAAGCAGACAGAAAAGCAGTTATTCGCAGTTCACAATTGTTCATAAGAACTTTGACCACCAATAAACAATTTTCCCAAGGCACGTATGAAACCCCTTCTCATTTTATTTAGCTCTGCCAAGGTTATCTAGCCTGTCCTCTTTTGAATATAACATAGCCGGCCAATTAACCCAACAATCATTGCTGAGTTTCTGTCCTTCCACTGTTAACTGCACAAGACTAACTAACAACAGCATTCCAAAAGGTCTATCATCAGAACAAAAATTTAGACAGATACAATTCAGAGTTACAGGAAAACAATAAAAAAACCTCCAAGTTTTTAAGTCCAAAGTTCCCAGAAATAGTAAATTTGTTGATACTGAAGGAATGAAGAATATCTAAATACAAGTACGTGCTTTGTATCTGAACATATGTTCAGATACAAAGCAGGCCTCTGACATCATCTCCTATTTTGAAAAGCGAAACAAAAAATACTTTAGATCAACAAAATCTAAATTTGTAAAATACTTATGCCAAGTAAAGTAAAACTGCCCCCTGGAAGCTGGATTTCTCTAAACCTTGTAAGAGGCTTAAAGATTTTAAAAAATATATTTTTGTTTTCTATTTAGAGTAACGTTATATCTTCAGGGAAAACATATTTGCATTTGGACATGTGCTGCAGAAGTTTAAATGTAAAGCATATCCATAAAGAGATATTACAAGGTTGAGATGTACTGTATTAGAAGCAGTTGAGTCTAAATCTCTGCTTTGAGTTCCTTACTCTGCCATAAATGCAGAGCTTGGATGCTTCTCTGTTGAGGCCTGCCTGAGGTTCAAACGAATTGAAGGGGGCAAGTTCTTACTCCAATTTATATTGATACATCGCTATAATCCCCTGTGCAGGAAGCAAGTAACATCTGATCTGGTCCCTTGTGGGCTCTTTCCCCATGATCTAGCTATCCTGGGCTAAGACAAAGCCTGGAGTGAGGTTGAACAGAGATTTTTGACCTTGATGTACAAAGGGATAGGTTTAACACCTTTCCTATACAAAGTTCATGTATCCATTTTTTTTTTCATTCAATTGTGTCTGATTCTTGGAGACTGCCTGGACAAGTCCCTACAGTTTTCTTGGCAAGGTTTTTCAAAAGTGGTTTGCCCTTGCCTCCTTCCTAGGGCTGAGAGAGAGTGACTGACCCTAGGTCATTCAGCTGGCTTTGTGCCTAAGGTGGGTCTAGAATTCATGGTCTCCTGGTTTCTAGCCTGATGCTTTAACCACTACACCAAACTGGCTCTCTTCCAATTTTAACTATTGTATTTCCAAATAGTTTTACTACATACTTATGCCCTCACATAGGAGGGCACTCACACTGGCACATTTAGATGCTTTGCCCTCAACAGTATTTACCAGGAGACTGAAAATACCCCCTAGCTAGAGTGCTTCTCTTTATCTTCAGCAAGTGACACTGAGACACTGGCACATGTACTCTTGAAATGCCCTATCCATCACCCTTGGAGGAAGGAGGCAATCTCTCCTCTAATCACAAATTACCGGGACTGATTCCAACAGGCAATTCTCTATTTCCTAGTAAATGACCAAGACTGCAGTCTCCAAGAAGGTGGCTAAATGGGCCACAGCAATGGTGGTCAGAAACTGTTGGATTCAAACTGATAGAGATACACTTAACTCCTGCTGCAAATAGGCTTTTTATCCAGGATATTTTGTATTTTAACATTGCTTTTTTTCTTTTTTTCAGTCTACAACTGTATATTCTTTTATAAAATATTCTTAAAATGCTCCCAGTGGTTTAACCTGCAAAATATATTACAGTTGTTAATTCTTAATACGTTTTAAAGTAGGCTGCTGATGGACAACTGAGGCTGAGAGACAGAAACTTTTCCAAGGCCATAAAATTAATGAGAAGGTATTAACATTCGAAAAGGGACAAATATAAGCTTTTGTAACAGATGGAGGTAATACAAAAGCTCATTTGTGTCTCTTGTAAAAAGAGGCACAGATTATGGCAGGAACTTGGAAGCATAGATGATTGTAGCTTCTTTGAGTTCCTTTGTATATCAGGAAACGAATGCATAGGTAATAAATTCAAAGAAAATAGTAACTCATTTTGTAGGGATTAAAACTGCAATGCAAGAACTCTAAGCCTTTAAGTAAACTTTCTTTGCATTTTATTCTGAAAGCAAAAGTTCTGACTAAGTCAGTATTTTTCAACTTTTAGAAATATGAATTTAGGCTGATGAACTAAAGCAATCCTAACTAAAGAAGTAGAATCTATTTATTTTTAATATTTATATATTGCCAAATTACAAAAACCCTAAGTGGTTATCAAAAATAATACATTAAACCATAACTTAAATCCCAAATTCAGAAAATTAAAAAATAAAATTATCAATTAAAAACAGAGTTAAAATGGCAACACAAAATGCAAGATAGTACTTGGCAGAAAAGCTGAATCTTAACAACTGTCCTTAAGTTGATAGACCCACCTGGATCTCAAGTAACAAATGTGTGTTTTGCTTGTGAAAGTTTCAGATTTTAGGAGGAAGTATACTACAATCAGGTCTTGGGTACCCCAGATCCTTCTTCAAAATGCTTTATGCTCCCTTTTGTACAGTATGTTTACATATCTGAAGCAGCTTCTCAAATTCAAAGTATTATACTGTGACCTTTTTTCCCCCCCAAATGGAGCCCTGTATTGGCTCATGGAAACTAAGTCACATTATTTCTGCAGTCATTTAAATTTAGGATCTTTCCATGTGTCTCCATTCAGAAGGCAGCCATGTTGTCTTCTTGATTGCTGCTGATCTTGAAACTCAGAAAACATGCTCAGCTGATCAGCCTTCCCTTACGGTTGACCAATAGGAGAGAGCAAAAAATGTTATCTGTCCCACCCCTGAGCTACAGCAGAACCTGCCAAAACAATGTTCCCCTTGCCAAAACTCTATACTGTAACACATGAAGTTAAAAAAAAAAATGCTAGCAATCTCTCCCTGGCAGGTTGCTTGCTAGCTTCCAGGAGAAGCTACCATCACTCCTTCTGGGTTTATAGTCCTCCTTAAAGCTGTGTTGAAAAATGACAAGTACAGGAGAGTGTGCAGTCCAAGAACAGGTAATAATTCTTATTTAAAGAAGTACTGTCCTAGGGGGCCTATTAATGACATACTTTTTCCTCAGTATTTTAATTTACTCTCTGTTCCCATTCCATGTGAGAGTACAAGATGTAACAGACTGTAAGGCAGACACTCCTAGGAAAGCCTAGGAGTAGGAATAGGATTTTCAAAGGGATAAGATTTACCCAGTCCTGGAAAATATACAGCATGTTTAAAGCATATTCTTCAAGGCCAAAATCAGTTGGAAAAGAATGGGCTAAACTGTTTTGCTTTCCAATTTACTATTGTGATAATTTACAAAAGCCATGTGTCTTAGATCAGACAGTCATCCAAAAACAACTGATTTAAATATTTGGAATTCTCGCTGGAATAAACTGTTTGTTTTTCCTTTCTTGTCTTGTTTGGGTAGCGTAATCTGAAAGTTAATTTCTTGCTTCATTTATTCCTATTACTTTAAGCAGAGTTTCATCTGAAAACACCCAAGGCGAAACACAATAAAAGTTGAAATTGCATAAAAATGTTTAAAGTGTTTATCAAAACCCAACTTTTAAAAATATTTATTTCAAGTATTTCCCCTGCTCTGCGCAGATTCAGTTTACATGTTTTATTTATCAAACTTTATCACAGCCCATGGAGAGGGAGTGAAGAAAGATGTTACCAGTTTATATGTTCCTGGTAACATCTTTCTTCCCTCATCAGAAGGCTCAGATCTGGGCAGAAAGTGAATCAGGACCTCACATATTTCTCCTCTGGCTCTTTTCACAATTGTCACCTGCAACCTGGGCTTTTGGAAGTTGGAGGGAAAAAAAGAGCTGAGATCCTAGACTTCTTGGGTCAGTTGCTATTCCATACCCACAAACAGATCACTTCCATGGGAAAAGAAAAAAGGCAGAAGTGCAATGTGAATCAGCTTCCATCTTTGAACTGCCACACTACCTTCATGTTCGTCACCAAGCCTATTTCTGGTGCCAAAGTACAGTAAATTGCAGTATAGGTTGAGTACCAAGGAGAAAGTAGCAAATGTGCCTTTTAAAATTTCTGTTCTCCCTACCTCTCTGTTCAATCCAAAGAGCCCAAAGCAGAAGTATATTGCCAGCATGGTATAGCAAAAGTCTGGAATGAAAGATTGCACAAGAGGAGTCAATTTTCCGACTACCTCTCAGAGGAGGAATAGGTGTGGCCCCGGATTCCAGCCAACAGCTTGCTCCATACGCCCACTGAATTCATAATTTGATCTCCATATATATTTAAGTTTTACAAAAGTGATAACATTATTATCAGGCATAATTTACCATCAACTAACATCAACTTCACTGATCTTTTTTAAAGATACGTAAGTACATATTATACCAAGGTGTCATGAGAGTGCTGCAGGCTCTAAAAGATGAGACAGATATATTGTATGCACAGAGCACAGGCTGCGGAAGGAATTCAGATGAATGGAAAAGCAATTCAGACATTGTAAGAAGTCTGTCTATTATTTCAATGATTTATATAACCACCCATTTCACAGTATATCTTCTTTATAATAGGACCCTGAAAATAAGTTAATTCCCAGTAACTATACAATTACAGTATTATACCCTTTCTGTGAAAATTTAACACGTCCTTTCATATTTTATTATTGTTTCAGTGGCAACCCAGCCTCCATTCATTTATGCAAATGTTTGAATGACTCGTCTTTCCTGATGAACGATGAGCAGCAATTGTAATTACGAAATTATAAATCTTCCTCTGGTCCAGAAGTAATATTATCACATATTCACACAAGGACTCCCAATGTCTCTTAAGAATTTCCAGTAATCATATTAATCTCTCACAGCAAAATTATCTGTGTGACATCTTAAACTACAATAAAAACAGATTTATCATAGCATAAGCTTTCTTGAGTAGAGGCCATGAAATTACTGCATTAATATAAGCCCCTTGGAATATTTTATGGAAAATCAGCATAAGAGGGAAAGGGTTTGTTTTACTGAAAAGTAAATACTTTAATTTAGAAGAGGATATTTAGGAAAGGTTTGCTATATTGGCACTCATAGTCCCAGCATACAAGCGTTCATTCAGAAAAATGAGAAGAAATTATACTTTACTCACAACATGAAGCTGCTGCTATGAATGGCAACTCAAGGTCAAATTCTCTTTTTCCCCCTTTAATTGTAGGACCATTCCTCTTTATTGTGATGTTGTCAAATTACATAAATTGGCTAGAAATTCTGAATTTTTAGTCCTATCCTATCTGGAAAGCACCAAGTTGGTGAAACTTGGGAGGAACAGATCTTCATATGGGAATTATATTTTTGGTAGTGCTACCACATTACGTGCAATGCATAGTTTCAGTGTTATGACTTGCAGATGTTATCCAAATAAAGCAGAGATCAGCAAAAAGATCACTTTGGGCTGTACATAAGGTCAAATTATTTCATTTAAGAAGTGTGCTGTGGTAGATAAGGGTCAGATTTGTATCTAAGTTCAACTCCAACCTCACCTGTACTGCTAATGCTCAGATAATTTCTCTGCTACTTCTGTGATGCCTGCTCTGAAGTTCTGGTACAACAACTATTTTTATTTATAAAAGAATACAACATATTTTCGTTTTTTTAAAAAAACTGAAAAATATTAAAATAGCTATCTCAACTAGCCCTAAGAAATTCGTGAAGTCACTTACAACCAGACCCTTATACATAAGAAAGCAGAAAATACTTGATGAGGACTCACATTATGTGGGCAGTACTCAGTAGCTTGATAAAATGGTAGACCTCGAAGCATCTTGTCATGAACAGCCAGACTGCAGCACTTCTCCATCCCACTATCAATAGCTTTGTTGATCATGTGCAGAGGGAAAGCACAAACTCCCGAGTACTTTTGTAGCACCATGCTGTCCAGCTGCCTTTCAGCAAACGCACCAAAAAGAACCAAGTCTGTTTCACTGGTACCAATTGCTTGAGCCAGCTTGGAACCAGGATTGGTAGCATGAGCTGCCTGCAAGACATTAAAAACCACATCTTTAGGCATTATGTGAAGACTCCTCTTCCGCTTAGATTGAATACGACAGACCAAACTCAGCTCTCGGTACTTGCGAACCTCAGTCTCCTCAGTGCTGAGCCGCACTATCCTGGTGTGGTATGATTTGAAGCTAGGATCTTCTCTTTGGACTGTCAAAAAATATACAAACTGCTGGTAATGAAAGGAATACACGTAGTCAATAGGGTAGGTGCCTTGATACTCAGGCAGCACAGTTAAGGAGTGGAAGGGATAAGCAAACCCATCCAAAGTACTCTTCAGTCTCCGTATAGACACTGATTTGGGGCTGTATGTGTCTGCTATGGTTGTGTTGATGGTAGATGCAGTATAAAAGTATGAAGCAAATGACATTTCAACAACTACAACCCTTGTGCCTAAGGGACTGGCCACACAGTCTGGACACTCAGAAGGCCTGTTATGCTGAGACGAATACAAGCATGAGGTTCTCCCAATGAAAGCGACATCACCCTGTATCTCAATCTCATGCTGGAAACAGATGCCATGTTGAGAACTTCCACAGCTGTAAAGCCAAGGTTCAAAAGGGTCCATCACCAAAACTTTGTTGTCTGTGTTTTCAAAATCCATTGGTCCTTTCACTGGACAGAGAGTACAGATCTCACACTCAGTGCTACCCCAGGGTCCAGTTACTAGAGTAGACAGAATTTTCAGTTCTGGGTCCAATGCGTAAATCTTGTTCTGCACTGCAACAAAGACAGTGTTACCAGGCTCATATGTAACTATATTCTGGATATCAGATGTTGCTCTGAAGGTGGGGAAGTCATATTTCACTGTGTAATCTCGAGTCAAGTTATAGGAGATACGTTGGCATTGCCAAGTCTTCCCAATGATTCTTATGGGCAACAGTCCGAGTGTGAAGCAAACAAGAAATGATACGCCCATACTAAGGAGGCAGGAGTAAAGCAGAATGCTGTTATCAGAAGCTACCTCAGTTCTTCAGTTCTGTGTGGCTCTGCAATCCATTCAGAATACTCGACCATTGCATTACAGCTGAAAAGAGGGGGAGAGAACATGGATGAGAGATACTACAGAAATAAAACCAATAACGTTTGTCTTTTCCCTTTGCTGAACCTTTCAAATAATTTTTTTTCCTAGCTATCATTGCATGGCTGAAGTTTCATACTGCAAAGCAATCCATCCCTAAAGGTTTTTCTGCATGGATTTTTGGATCTTACACCTAAAAGCTCACCACTCTTGTGCAAGACGTAGCTACCTAGGTATGCTAAGCAGTCGTGTAGGGAGAAGAACTGCTGAAGTTGGAAAAAGAACTGCACTCTATGTAGGTTTGCATATCATACCATCTCCTATGGTTGGTTCCAATGCCCTCCAGTGCCCTACGTTCACAATCCAGGATGCAAAAAATGCTCTAAGTCATACAACCTGTCCAGAGATAGCTTGAGACAGAGATTTATCAAAGGAGAAAGGAAAAGTGTGCTCTTCCACACTCTGCCCCCTTCTATTCATTGGACAAAGGGAAAAAAAACTGGTTTAAGGAAGGGGCTAACGTGCCTTGTTTTAGTTCATTGTTCAGGGCAGGAATCTGAACTATGAGATATAGCTGTGACTTATAGCTTGTTCTACATGCATCTCAAGCATTTGGTTTTTTTAAATAACAAGCTAGTATGTTGAGTAGAATGAAAACTTGGCTTATGTTCTAATTAGGAAAAAAAAGTATAGCTTCAAGGCATTGGGAGTTTGGGGGTTATTGCTGCATCTAGCACTTCTCTAGAGCTTTGATTATAGAAATAGAAATTGAATTCATTACTAGAGAATATTTTACAGTTTTGGGGCTACTAAAACCAGCAGCCAGTGGGGCCTCTGAATATGCCTCTGGCTGCTGAGGTTTTCTTTCCGAGAATTTATCTTCCTTAACTTCACCAGGCTGGGGCAACTTTGGGAAGCTTTTCTGGTGCAACCGCCCGGTCTAGAGTAGAGCGGAAACGGGGGGCGGCACTCCCTTCGATTTTGCCCCCCGCTCCTTTTCGTCTTTTTCCTCACCAGAGAAAACCCGTAAATCAGAGAGCGCGATAGGCTTTTTAATTGGAAAGGCGCCAACTTCTTTCTCGTTCTTGCAGAGAAGTTTTACAGCTTTTAAGGTCAGAGAAGACCAGCCGCGTCGCGAAGAGGCAAGCGGAGAGCAACGTGCGCTCGCAGCTACAGCCAGCCTCGCCCACCGACAGGCAGCCCCCACCAACGCTCCCTCGCCCGAGGACTCACCCGTCCACAGCCGTCGACGCGGACGCGAGCAGTTCAGCGCTTGGCAGATACCTGGCCGGGAGGGTCCTAGGAAGGGAGGCAGAATCGGGACGTAATCGGGCGGAGGCACAACCCACCGGGTGGGGCCGAGGCAGTTTCCCCTCCTCCTCGCTTGCCGCCTCCAACACAGCGCAGGCTGTCCCTATTGCGTCGCCTCTCGTCTGCTGGAGGTAGCCTGGGACAACCTCTTTTAAAAGTGCCCTGCTTTTGCTTAGAAAGCCGTTGCTTGCCCTCTAACTCGGACCCGCTAGGGCTGTGAGCGAGAGCTCTTTCTCCATCCGCTTCAGGGCCAGCGCGAGGTCCCACCGGCACTCGCGTCTCTTGCCCGAGGCACGATTCTGACGTCTGGGAACGTGCCCCTAAATCCGAGATAAGTAGTAAGGCGCTGGATTTCTTCGGACTCTCGACACGCCCCCCTCCCCCCCCCCCAATAAGCGCAGCCATATTTCTCTTTCTGAGAAGAGAATGGTTCTCTGGAGATTTATTACTGAGGCTCTAATTTCTACCGAGTTCCTGGAATTCAAGAGTTGGCGGAAACATGCTACTTAATCCTCCCTTGCTCCTTTCTAGCCCAAAATTGCTCTATCGATCTTACTCTTCAGAGGCGGGGAGAATAAGGCACTTTCTTACCTTGCAGTAAATATGAGCATCAGAATGCCCTGGTAACCCCAAGATTTCCTCTTGAACACGCAACCCTAGCTTTATCTAATTCCCGGCCCGCATTTTCGCCAACCCTTTGAATTCCAGAAAATAGGTTTTCCTGCTTAATTGGTGACAGAAGAGAAGCGTGTGTACTTTATTCCACTTCACATGCTGTTTTGGAAGGGCCCCAAAACTATATGTTGACTCTTCATTTCATCAGTGTCTTCAAAATTTGTTTCCTCATCCTCCCATACATCTTGTTAGTCAGTTGGGTCGGCAAGGATAATGTTACCCCATCAAAACGTTATAGTGATGCAGCTAAGGATCCTGCGTGGAAAAAGATGACAGGACAGGATTTCTCACTGCCTGTGTTGAACAACCAATATTATTCTTCCCCTGTGGTTAAGATGAGCAGTAAAACAAGCTGAAACAATTCTGAGCTCATCTCTGATAACGGAAGTCCATTAAGGTCAGTAAGTAAGAATTTACTATCCTTTCATGAAACCCAAAATTATCTGCTTAAATCAGGAAGTGAACTGAGAGTGGTCTTAATCTCCTAGTAAATCTGACTGAATGATTTGCAGATTGACAATCTATATACTACTGAAACTCTCATGTCTGTTTGTCTGTAACCTTTAACTGGGCAAAACAGTGCATTGTAGGCCAACAATTTTTGAACCAAGGTACCTCCAATGGGCTAACTTAGAGAATGTGTCCAAAATCCAGGACCCATGACTCCCATGGAATTGAAATTTGGTGAATTTAAAACATTTTATGACATAAAAAAATCATAAAACATGACATAATACAAAATGTCATAAAACAGTTACTGTGGTCAACTCCTGATGTTTGTGCTATACAGTTCAATATTAATGACATGGGCTATTTTCAAGGTAGATAAATCTCTTAATATCTCCCTCTCTGAATTTTTAGAATTTTTCCAGGAAGGCAGTACATTAGAAGCTCTGCCCTTGTTGAAGGCATTGAGGAATCTGTTATCTCTGAAACAATGACCTGGCAGGCCACGGGGTGCTAATGATTTCTAATTCCATTGGATTTTAAGGACAACAACAGCAGTAGTCCAATAAGGCTGCTGTAATTGTTTAAAGAAATTAGAAGCAGTTTTTTTTTTCTGGGAAAACTATGAGTTTTGTTTTGAAATTCCTAGGCAATGCATCCTCAGAGGTCCCATTGTCTCAATTTCCAATCAAGGCTGCAGTTGAATGCTTCCTGGAACTTTTTTTTTTTTTTTGTGCCTTTGAGTCAGTGTTAACTCCTGGCAACTGCCTGGACAAGTCCCTGCAGTTTTCTCAGCAAGATTTTTGGAAGTGGTTTGCCACTGACTCCTTCCTAGGGCGGAGAGAGAGTGACTGGATCAAGGTTACACAGCTGGCTTTGTGCCTAAGGCAGGGCTAGAACTCGCCGTCTCCTGGTTTCTAGCTTGATGCTTTAACCACTACACCAGACTGGCTCTCTTCCTGGAACTTGCTACTTACTAAACATTCACAATATGCAAGTGGATGGCATATTCCCTGTTTGGACACCATTTGTTCTTATAGTGGAACTCAAAGCTAAGCCTGGTAGCCTGAAAACTGCCAGCACTTTGCTTTGGGGAGCCTAAGCTGTCTTTCTGCCTGTTACAGCTGGCCATGTTAATATTATTGGAAAAAGTACAGGGGAGAATCATAGGGTTGGAAGGGACTTTGGAGGTCTCTTAATCTGACCTCTTGCCCAGTGCAGGAATCCTCATACAATGCCTGTCCAGTCTTTTCTTGACAGCCTCCAGTGATGGAGCACCCACAGCTTCAGGAGGTAGGCTATTCCACTGCTTAATAGCTCTCACAATCAGGAAATTCCTCATTTCAAGTTTGGTTCTCCCCCTTTAAAGCTTCTCCCTACTGGTTCTTCTCCTACCCTTGGGAGCTCTGAGAATAAATCTGAACCCTCTTGTCTGTGACAGCCCTTAAAGTATTTGAAGACTGCTGTCATGTCTCCCTCTAGCCTTCTCTTCCTTAGCTAAACACACCCAGTTTGTTTAACCATTCTTAGTAAGATTTAGCCTCCAAGTCCAAGAAGGAGTTAAACAGTTTTTTTCTACTCTTTCTTTTCCACCCTGGCACAGCCTAGCACAGAACTGTGTCAGCAGCCAAAGTTTAAACCTGAGAATCTGACTCCATACGGTAAATGCTTGTTGGACAGATTGTAGATATTTATCATATGCCAACAGCTGAATTAGGGTGGTTGTGTTACAAAGGGGTAAGCAGGCAACATGGCCAATTTGAGGGGAATTACTCTGTTTACAATATAATTTTCCATGCCTTCTTTTTTCTCCTTTTTTGTGTTATTAATGCTGATGTGTATGTACTGTACATATGTATGTATTTTGTGTCCTGTTAATTGATTTGATATAGTAAGTAATGTTTAAAAGGGAAATGTGTCTA
The DNA here is from genome assembly GCF_035149785.1 of Candoia aspera. Lineage (NCBI taxonomy): Eukaryota > Metazoa > Chordata > Lepidosauria > Squamata > Candoiidae > Candoia > Candoia aspera. The sequence goes on along the minus strand of NC_086154.1, from coordinate 62,900,328 downwards.
AAAGGATATGAACTATAAAAGCAATCACTGCTTCCTCAGCACAAATAATTACATGCTGTCTTTCAGATGTGGAGCTGATTGGAGTATATGGAGTCCTATGCAGTAATAAGCGGGGAGTATTGGCCTCCCAACAGGTAGCACAGAAAAAAATAACAGGAAACTTTTTCTTGAAGTTCTTTCACATTTCCCTGAGGTGCATGGGTATGCATTTTGCAACTGAGGTTTAAACATAGCCAGAATCTCATGACATCTAAAAAAACAAATGTTTTGTCATATCAGTGGAGTGGAAGGCCATAGTTGTGTTCTGTAACTGGGATTGTGATGAGGTGACATCTTAACATCTTTCAGTCACAGGATCAAACTACACTTACTATGCTACCTCCCTATTCCATTCAATGTTTCCCAAGTTCAGAAGAGAACAAAATGTTCTCTTCTACCAGGGTTTGTTTATCTGTGTTTTATTGAATATATTATGATTTAAGCCATAAATCATGGCTTTATAAGTGTAATGGCAATGTGTACTTAACATGCTAAGTTGAGAACAGACAAACCACAGTATAGCTTAGCAGGGTTTGTGAACCTGCTGTTTGATATCTGAAGATCTGGGTTCTGGGACAGGATTTTCTTCATATTTTCCTAAAGCCCCTGAAATTTTGTTTCCTTGGGCAGGCACTTGTAATACACGTTATTTTGGACCAGGGGAACATGCAGTTGTTAACATTATTAATCATTGCCTTGTATACAGCAAGTTGCCTCACTCCTTAACAGTTCTTCTGTCAGAAAAAGGAATTAAAAAACATGAAAAAGAAACAAAGAGCAAACCAACAGACAAAGGGGAAGTATTTGAAAACTGTTCTTATGTCCCCTAAAATAAGGTTGCTTGACTGCTAGAATAAAGCAAGCGCTGGGACATTTGATGCAATAAGCATTCATCAGTATTAGTAAAACTATGTTTGTGAAATGTAAGTGAAATGGTTGTGTTAGTAAAGAAATTCAGATGATGTACTTTGCTTAATTGAAGTACTATCTGCAGTACTATGTGAAGGAAAAATGTCTATAAAAAAGAATTTCTACTGGGCAATTGAGGCGTTCATAATGGAGATTCTGGCAACTTGGAATTTCAAAGTTTAAAATTTCCAAAGAATAAATCAAAAGCAGCAAATCTATGGAGGGTCTCAGAATCTCTATGATTTTTAAACTCAGATATAATACTTTCCTTCATGGTAGCTGTGTTAGTTTGTTAAAGGAAAACAACAAAAGCGTCTTGCACGCTTTATTATAGCACGCAGTACAGTCATTTATCATTTGTTGAACTGGGTGGTAGGTCATAAAATCTTATGCTATAGTAAATTTCTTAATCTGAAAGGTCCCATAAAACTCTTTTATTAAATTCAAATGTGTAGCAGTAGACATGACACTGAATCCATATTGTAAATACTGAAAATTCATTTGACAATTGTATTTACTGTGCATCTACTATGATTTTTATTTTAATATGTACTAATCAATAAGAAACCTCTTCTCACAAATCTGATGTTCTGCTGCCATCTTGTGGCAATTGGGTTTTCATATTTTTTAGAGGTACCTGTTAAAAACATTTTTGTTTGTTTGTTTTTCTGAATCACACCATATGGCCTTTTCCAGATGAAAGCATAGATCCAAGAATGGAGCAGAATGATCCCCATGATACCATCACTGGACATGTGCGATTTCACTGTGTCCCAATTTAATTTAGCCTCACAATGTGCAACCAAAGCAAGTAGAATCAGAGATCTGGCATAGCTGAGTATGTGCAGGAATCTGGGGTGTGGCAGGTGGGGTCATCTTGCCCTGTTGATGGATCTACAGCCCTATCTGGAAGAACCCTATCGTTACACTGGTGATAGTTTTTTCTCCCCTCCTTCTGCCCCCAATATACAAACTCATACAGATGTCAGAGTTGGAAAAGGCCATTTAAGACCTTTAGTCCATCCCTTCAAGGTATGAACCCAAATAAAGTAACCACAATAGACATCTGTCTAGCTTCCCCCTGAATACATCCAGTGAAGGAGAGCACACCATCTTTCTCAGTAACTGGTTCCACTGTCAAGCTGCTCTTATTGTTAGGAACTTTTTCTAACATTAAAAAAAAACCATGCATCTTTTCATCTCTACTCACATACATACATTACATATTGAAGTCGAAAAGTTCTGTTCTGAGAAGGATATGTCTTAAGCCCAACTGCCATGATAATGGCAAATTTATTTCTGAGGTCACACCATTTCAGTATTGTATGAAAAAGATTCCATATGAAAAACTAGTTTTCTATGGGCCCAGACTTCATTGTGTTCAAATTTCCTATAAGTAATCAATTAAATAATGGGCTGTAAGCATAGTTCTCTACCTCAGGGTGCTGACTTTCACAATGCCATCTCTTATTTCTGAATCAGATGCATCAGCATGAATTGGAATAACCTATTATAGTATTAATGTGGGAGTCTAGCCAGTGTTTCTCAATCTCAGCAACTTTAAGATGTGTGGATTTCAACTCCCAGCTTCCTGGCTTGGGCATTCTGGAAGATGAAGTCCACACATCTTAAAGGTGCAGGGGTTGAGAAACACTGGTGTGGAATCTGGCTCTTGTTGCCCAAATAATTGCTAGGCTTGAGAATTTGCATATTAACAATAATTCAGACCTTTCTTCTTCCCTGAATTTTTATGTTTTCTTTGTTGCTAAATAAAGAGACTACATGGCCTATAACAACATAGACATGGTTTCATCAGGACCCTGCAAATCAGGAATTTGGTCCAGCTAGGAATAAGCATTAGGTAAGTGGGCTCTATGGAGAAACAGGGAGGAATAAACACAATTTATAAAATATTTTCCAGACTACTAGGTTCATGCCATTAGTTGGGGTCTGGCTGCCTCTAACTGAGAACACTTATACATTGCCTTTGCTTCTACTCCTCAGTCCTTCAGAAGCAATTTGAAGACAATCTGAACTTCAGATTTGTTGAGCTCAACATAGTAAAGAGCAAAAAATACTGCTGAAAGTTTTGGAATCATAAAAAAACTCACTGGGATTTTTATTTTTCTTACCTTCCTAGAAAAGGGACATAAAAATGTTTTCTCTCTCCCTATCTACATACTTATTTCACATTCGGTGCATTTGTCTAGTCCTATGTATGGAAAGTCCTAGTTCCTGTTCTAGATGCAATATCTAAAATCTAGTGCAAACTCTGAAATATTGGACTCCTCAGATATCCCTGTGTACTACGTGAGCCAAAAGCTCTGCTACCCAGAGAACTCCCTCTCCCTCCCCATCCACAAAGTCATTATGGGGAGGGAATCTCCCTCTGAGAGAGACAGAGAAGGAGGGAGGGCGACTATGTCTAGTCCCACCAGAGACGAGAAGAAGTTCTGGAGTGCTCAGTAATCACAAGGCAGGCAGCCCAGGCCAGAACAGTCAGTAAGTCTGGGGCGTCAATATAAAGAGCCGGTCCTCTTCCTTACGGATCCACTTCATCAGCTTGTTGACAGCGCTGACAGCTGCTGCTTTGGTGCCCAGGGGGCTGAAGCATACATAAAGTTCAAAAGCACTAGTCACCTGGAAAAAAGTTTAAATCTCCATTACAATATGCAACCAGAGCAAAGCAATTCCTCTCATTTTACTGTTGACATACAAAGAAAACTACCCTCCTGTTTTTATTGCATGCAAATAATTGTTGCCATATTTCATTGGGCCATTTGCTGTAAGTCAAGAAGTGTGCAAGGTTTCCGATGGTCTAATTCACTAATACATTTCCCAGATAATAGAGTTACTCCGTTCTAGGTCCTGCTTTTACTACAATTTTTCTAGAAGCTGCAGCAATGAAATGAAAGCAATGAAATGAAAGCCGCAGCAATGAAATGAAATGAATGAAATTCTTACCCAAGCCAGGAGATTCTCATTTGCTCCAGTATAATAGATGTTATTTAGAGGATGGGAGGAATTGTGAGCTCGGCTATGTAAGTACTGATACAATTCCAGAAGTCTTTTCTTTTCCTCCTCAGTGATGTAGGGAGCCTCAATCTCTGGGCTGGAAAAACACACTTTCATTGAGTTATGCTTTTTGTCATAAAGGTAAATAACTATTTCTTTGCCTGAGAGAGTAAATCTCCCACTTTGGCAGAATTTACAGCCAATGATTTTGCTAAATGTTTTCTCCCTCCCCCCAATTTTCTGATGAGCTATCATTAAAACAGTATCTCAATATTACAGCTGAAAGTTTAATAATACCAAATACTGCTGAGAATTCAGATCAGGACTTTGTTTAGACTAGAAGTGCTTAACCCGGAGTTCTAGGGTTTGGGAGTTCTAGTGTCTCCCAAAGCCTCCAGGAGAGACTTAGAACCCCTCCAAAAGTTGTTGCCAAATTGTTTTTTTTTAATTTTTTTTTATTGAAATACAATGATTTTTATATGATATAATTACAAATTCTAGACATTCTATTATTTATATAATTTAGAATATTGGAAATAAAAGAAAAAAAGGAAAAGGAAAAAAGTAGATATTCTATCAATATTAGCTACAATTCAGGATATCAATGTTGTGAGCATTAAAATGATTTGGCTTTTTCAATTCAAAGTTAACACTGGAAAGGAAAAAAAATTAAAGAAGAACACGCTCCAACTTGCCTCAAGGTGTTCGTAATATAATAAAGGTTTCTATCTTTAAGACTGAAACCTTTGTTATATAACAATTACTTAATATTAAAATCTCCAGCGTATTGTTACTTGGACAGTCGTGTGTGTGTGTGTGTTCAAAATTGTTGTTTTGATGTCATAGAAGAAAAAAACATTATGTAAATTTAATTTAATCCATTTTAATTCTCCCTGATTTTGCCTGGTTCTTTCTCCTGGTCTTGTCTACTTCTTGTCTACCATTCAGAAGTAAAGTGTGCCCTGTGATCCAGCAAACCTAGAGACCTCTTTGCACAACCTGGATGTAGACATTTGTATACAGATGGCCCTTAGGGGGAACTACAGGTGTATTCTGTTCTGTCAGTAACACACTCAAGTTTTTTGTTTCATCCCACAAGAGTTGGCTAGACTGGAAGGACAGACTTGATAATTATCCCCCATTGTCAGGTCAGGAAAATGATTCTACAAACAATATTTTCAAAGTGCATCTACAGTATTTACCTACCTCCTCAGAATAAATTCTTAGGTGTAATTTGGATTGGACTCTTGAGTATACATACTGTCTCCTAAAAGTCGGATTAGACCAGCCTTTCTCAACTTTTTGACCCTGGAGGAACCCTTGGGTATTTTTCAGGCCTCAAGGAACCCCTGCACATTCAGGCTCAAATATAGACCAACGATTACAAAATTATTACATTCGTTTCATGGGTAGGTCTGTATATATGCATCAACAGTGTTTTTTTAGTTTAAGAACACTGTTGAATGAAATTTACCTCTTTAATGTGAAGTTGCCAGAGTCTGAAATAATTTTTTAAATACACTGTGATCTCCCAGGGAACCCCTAGTGACCTCTTGTGGAACCCTAGGGTACCACGGAATCCTGGTTGAGAAACCCTGGATTAGTCTATTCAACTAGGCAACAAACACTATGGCAAAACTAGGTTTGTGGGCACTGCTGCTCCCATAGGGTTATGCAATCATCCCCATTGTCTTTGTCATTTGCAGCACCAGCGGGCTACCAATGTTAACCTTGCATTGCTGTTCACTGAAGCAGCTATATGGTGGTACAGGTAGTCCTCGACTTACAACTATTTGTTTAGCAACCATTCAAAGTTATGATGGCACTGAAAAAAGTGACTTATGACCGGTCCTTGCACTTATGACTGTTGCAGCATCCCTGCAGTCACGTGATCAAAATTCAGGCACTTGGCAACTGGCATGTATTTACGACAGTTGCAGTGTCCCAGGGTCACGTGATTAACACTTGCAAACTTCCCAGCCAGCTTCTGACATGCAAAGTCAATGGGGGAAGCTGGATTTGCTTAACAACCCCATGATTCACTTAACGACCACAGCAAAGACGTTTGTAAAATTGGAGCATGACTCACTTAACGACCATCTCACTTAGCGACAGAAGTTCTGGTCCCAATTGTGGTTGTAAGTCAAGGACTACTTGTATAGGTATCCATGATCTGGCCAGCATAAGAAACCAACAAATTATTAGCAGGATTGTTCAGACACCTGTAACTCAAAAGACTGAGTTGATTTCTGATTCCTAGAGGCATACTGAACATTGCAATTTGTAATTTAATCTATTTTATGAATTCCGTAGGAGCTTGATGTCCCAAGGCTAAATATGGATGCCTTCCTCACTGGAATAGACTATCCAACACAGATTAAATTGATCCCATCAACGCAGATTAAATCAATCTCATAACACAGATTAAATCAATCCTATTAACACAGATTAAATCGATCCCATCTATCCTTGCCTTCAGCAGAACACTAGAGAGAAGGTGGAAGAGGGGTGTTGACCAGAATGGGCTCTCACCTGGTAAAAAGTCCTGAACTCTTAGATTTGTAGATGAAATGTCGAAGGTCTGGGATTCCCACCTGGGAGACACTGTAGAAAGGAGTATGCAGTGCTTCCAAGAGAGCATGATGAACACCACGCTTCTTTAGCCGTTCTTGGAACCTTTGCTTGCAGTGAGATACAGTAAAAAAGTCTTCACGGTCAGTAGAAATCAGAAGAAGGCACAAATCAATGTTTGGTTCCAAATAAGAAATGTGAGCATGGAAGAAACCATTGGAATTAAACTTGGGAAGGCATATTGGAGTCCAAGCTTCTCCTTCTCTAAATGAGGAAGATGAGCTAATGAGATTAAAGAGTAAATGGAGATCAATTGGATGTAGGAATTGGTCCTTTTTCCTCACAAGTGATACCAATTGGTTCTTCGACAATAAGATGGCAAATACCAGGCTTTTCGCTTTGGCTTGTTGGAGGCAAGCACTCACCACATCCCTGACTCCAGCAGCCATAGGCAGGCAACGTGCTGCCCCCATGAGAAAACTGGGGTCTCTAGCCATCAGGTCTACCAAGTTGTCAGTTATACGCTCAGAGCCTGCTAGCAGTCTCCTTAGATCATAGTTCTGCTTCTGTTGGAAGATGCGGTTAAGCTGAGTCAATGTCAAGAGACTGACAATTTGGTAATAGATATAAAGGAGTTCTTGAGCAATTTCTTGCTCTGACTGTCGAGTCTGAGCCACTGCAACAAGCACCAGGGGACTCTTGCGCACAAAGACCACCTTGTATCCATCTGGCAAAGAGGCAAAATGGAGAGGGGGAGAATGAGAGAAAGCACATCAATATCTTGCGTTACAGTGGTAAGCCTAAGGCCCTTTTCGAAAGCAGTTATAACTTCAATGAGGGTTACTCCTGGGAACTGTATGTTCTACTCTAGCCATTTTCTGATATATGATTGGTCTTTCCATGCAAGGTATATTTTATGAACCTCTATCTGCAGTCTAAAGTGGTACAGTCTACAGGTTTTCTAGTTCTGTGAGAAGTAGACCTAAAGAAAAATTAATGACAATGATTCTTAGGTTTTGAAAAGTTGTTACCCATGAAGTTTTGACTAATTCTCTTCCACCTATAAGTTGGCCACCAGCATCCATTTTAGCAGTCTAGTCATGTTCTTCTGCGCAAACACGAATTTTGATCAGTTTTATTACAAACTGATTTTGGATCTGCTCTTCATAGAAACATCCCATTTTGTTAATCTAGTCCCTACCTGATGTGTGTTTCTAAACTGAAGATGAAATAGCATATTGTCAAGTTTAGCCAAATTACAAAAGTATTTGTTTTGTGGAAAAGCCAGCACTTTCAGACAGTAATTATTGAAAGCCACATCTAATATTTCCCAGTACTGTCAGGTTAGGAAGGAGCATTGAGACAGCTACAGCCAATGCCATGCTGCAAATCTTTGCAGAAGACACTGCACTCTCCTTTCTTCTGTCTTTTTCTCATATCCTCTCATATGCTATTTTCCAGCAGCAAGACCAGGCAAATAACAGTAGCCTACTGGATCAGGAAGAAGTGGGGGAATTAGTACCTGCATGAATAGATCTGATGGCATTCTTCTCTGCTTCTACAAAGGACACTAGAGCCATCATTACTCCCATGGTACTGGACAAAGCCTCTTCACACCCATAGCGTGAGTAAACTGGCTTGCCTGCCTCACTTAGAACAAAGATATGCTTCTGGTGCATGCGCCAGGCTTCCATGGTTATGTCTTCTTCATCTTTTCCTGATAGGACTGAATCTCGACGTGAAGCTTGTGGTGAGAGTTCCAACTTTTCCTCATCATTCTGCCTTATCTCTTCTTCCAGATCCAGTGCTATACCAGTAAGCTGTGTGCTTAGCTCACTGAAATCCTTGCTGATCTCTTCCATCTTGATCTCATCACCTTGAGGTTCTTCCCTCTCACCTGGGCTCCGGGGGGCTGATTCTGGATTGTCGGTACTGGTTAGGTCCTCATATGACTTGGTGTGAACAAATATGGCTTCCTCTTGGCCTGCCCCTGATAAACAATACCAGAATAATTGGTCAGTTTTTCAGAACAGAGTTAGGCACCAGTTTAAGCTGTGACAAAGGCATCAGAAGAGAATGATGTGCAAAGCTCCTCAATGCAGAGGCACACACAAGGTGGTAATTAAATCAAGATTTTCCTTAACCTTGTGCTAAAATTTCTGTTTCTGTGCTTTGTGTTAACTAAGGAACAAGGGGCCAGTAGCAGATTACATTTATTTTAATGAATGTGCCATACCATCCTTAAACGCCAATGGGTGCTCTTCCTTTGAAAGTGATATAAAACAGGCAGATCCTTTCATTTTAACATTTTAATGTGATCACTAATACCTGAGCTTGAAACTCTTTGATTCTTATCCAGGCACTTTAGATTCATTGTCTGTCTGTCTTCCTTAAGTAGGGCATGTATACTCTTTAGGTACATTCAGTATTTTAATCAAAGAAGGCTGGACGTATTGAGTATTTTAGAGCAGTCAAAGAAGAACTGAGCATTAAGCTCTCAACAATAGTTTGAAATCAAGTTAAGAATCTGAGAATATAGAGTCCTAGATTCACAGGAATATGGCCTATTAATCAGAAAGTGGTTTTTATGCTATGGAAATATATGGGATTGGGATTCTGCTTTAATTATTTTCCAAGTCTGAAATCCAGATTATCTGCCCATGTATTATTTTGGATGATTTTTTCCCCGTGCCATGCAGAAATTAGCTCTGCTTTATAGTTTCTTTTACCTTATCTTGCATAATTGTTGATATTTCTGCTGTATATGCTTGGAAATGTCGCTATTATTCTTGCCAATAAAACCCAGGCAAGTGAAAGCACTGTTTGATGTCAGCCTGAGACTAGGATTTTGGGTGGCAATTTAGTGCATTTTTAGAGTCAATCTAATCATAGGTTTATAACTTTTATAACAATACAAAATGTTCAATACAATACAAAATGTTCACACATTAACCTATAAAACCTAAACAGCTTTCGGTCAGGCTGTCTGAAGCAGCTTCTCCTGCTATAATTTCCCAGTAAGGCAGAGCATGTGGCTATCAGAGAAAGTCTTTTTTTCTGGTTTGCATAGAATGCCCTCTCCAGATAAATTAACTGGATACCTACATTACGATAGTTTTGACACCAGGTAGGGATCTTACTTTCCTAGGCATTTATGGAATCGCTTTGGCATTTTTTAATGTTAGTGTTTTGTTGCCATTTTAGTGCGACTGATTGTATTGGTTGTGTTATTCTCTATGTAGATTTTTCTTTAGGAATGGTTGTGCACAGTATACTGTCTACCGTAACTTACCTGGTTCTGTTCCCTGGGTCAATCCTGGGGTTGGACTTTCTGACCTTTCAGACTGCTGTCCATCAGCTGGGACCAAGGACCCATTTGGCACATCACCCTCCTTCTTATAAACGTCAGCAGCCATTATTAGAAACGAGTGGAGATCTGCAAGCAAACAAACCAAACCTACTAACCTTTATTGTCCTGATTTATTTATTTATTTATTGGAATTGTATGACTGCCTATCTCATATAATGACTCTAGTCAGCTCAAAACAGTCCCTAAAACTTAGAACTTTCCAGCTTCAATATCACAGAACTTTCCAGCTTGAATTAATAATCAAGTACATTTGAGTTTCATTCTGGCATACTAACTACATAAAGGCATTACCATGGCAGAGACACTTTAGTATAATTAATCTTTAGTCACTTTAGTATAATTAATCTTTAATCACTTTAGTATAATTAAGATACAATATCTCCCATATAGACTACTGCAATGAGCTCTACATGGGGCTACCCTTAAAGAATATCCGGAAGCTTCAGCTGGTTCAGAATGCGGCTGTGCGGGCTATTTTTGGCACCCCTAGAAGGGCGCACATAACACCTCTGCTACGCGAGCTGCATTGGATACCAGTTTGCTTCTGGGTCCAATTCAAGGTGTTGGTTATCACCTATAAAGCCCTACATGGCATGGGACCGGGCTACCTAAGGGACCACCTCTTCCCCGTTTCATCAGCCCGTCCCACTCGATCGTGCAGAGAAGGCATGCTACGGACCCCGTCGATAAGAGAATTCCATCTGGTGGGGTCCAGGAGGCGGGCCTTCTCTGCAGTAGCACCCGCCCTCTGGAAGATCTTGCCCCCAGAGGTGAGATTAGCCCCATCGCTCCTAGCCTTCCGGAGGAAGTTGAGGACCTGGCTCTGCCACTGGGCTTGGGGCAGGGAGGAGAATAGTCATACTTGGGGCTGGCTAGTACCTTGAAGTGCCCTTCCTATACAACAACTGAATGAGACCATAGCCATCTGGATTTTATTATATTTGGTAGCTCTGCAAAATTGTTTTATAATGTGTTTTATATTGAAATTTTATTGTGTATTTATTGTTTTATATTGTAAACCGCCCAGAGTTCCTCCGCTCGGAGGAGATGGGTGGTGACAAATTTGACAAACAAACAAACAAACAAACAAACAAACCTTTCAGTATGAAGAATGTAAACTGATCTATTAAACAGTCTGTTTGCATAGGACATTTTCCCATGTTAACTGATCTGTTAACCCAGTTGTTTGTGTTCACATGAGACACTGAACTAAATGTAAGGGCTATAAACGAAATGTAAGAACTGTATTTGCATAATATTTCATGTTAAAATATGGCTAGCTGTGTTTGCACTTCAATAGGTTGTATGTGAAGCCCAACAGTATGAATATAACTAAAACCTTTAATTCCTTCTGCTCCAAGTGTGAGAGGGTTGGCACAATATCCAGGAACAAACTGAGCAGCCCAATGGATTTTAGATTGAAAGTCCTTTCTTTCTTCTTCCTCCCTCCGGCCATTGGAAAATATATCTAACATAGAATGGCTTGCTTAGCAACACCCTATAAACTTATAGCTAAGCAGGTCTTCGAATCCAACACATTTTCAAAGACCTCAGTGACTAGTTCTGGTCAGACAATCAACAAGGTTGGTCAAGATGATTCAAATGATCCAATAATATTGCAAGACATTAATATAAACAATAGGGCTGCACACTCTTCAGCAATAGTTTGGAAGGAATGCTTTGGATTTAGAGGAAACCAGGACCTCTCTGCCATTTACTAAAACGTAGGGAATCTGCTTCAGCCCCTAGTTGTTCTCCTCTGAATCTTCTCTAGCATCACAATATCCTTTTTGAGGTGCAGCAACGGAACTGCACACAATATTCCAGGTACTGTCACATCATTGATTTATAGTAGGACATTATGATATCGGCACCTCTATTTTCAGTACCATTTATTATTATTCCTAACTTGCTGTTGGCCTTTTTTACAGCTGATGTAGACTGTGTTGACACCTTCCTAGAACTGTTTACCATTACTCCAAGAAAATTCATTAAAGCAGTCACATCTTTTTGTGGACTAGCATAGTAGCCTGAAAAAAATGTGCCAGCTTCAATAAACAGCAGAGAAGTGTTGTGTTTCTGCAGGGTCCAAGGCACTTCTGAAATATTTTTGAAGTCCCTATATAGCAACATTAAGCAACCTGGCTCTCTCAACATATTTTAGACTTTCATTCCTATTAGCTCTAGCCAGTATGGCCAATGCAAGGGATTATGAAGAGAGTTATAGTAAAAAATATTTGCAGGCCACCAGATCACATCTCTGGTATGTAGTGTATGCCTTAGCAGTGCTGATTCTCAATTTCAGGCATCTTTTTCTTAATACTGTACTTTACTTAACTGATAGGAAAATAAAGAAGGATTTGTTTTTTCTCACACATGAGGTACAGATAGCTGCAGACATTATTGTTGACAAACTTGGATGCTTTTGAAGATTAGCATTTGCTTAGGACAGTTTGCCTGGAAAATTTAACCCTTTTTGTAGTGCCTCAATGGGACTTTTCTCCATTTTCATTCTTTCCCTGTCCAATTACTTCTTCTCCTGACCTCATTTTTTAATCTAGTTTTGTTCCCCCAATTTTCTCTTTCCTTCCCTTTCCAGTGAAATTATCTCTTTCCTTTATACCATCTCCATACTGTTTGTTTTCTTCTTTGCTGCTATGCCCAAGGAAAGGAAATATATTTGTGTGTACTTGTATGTTTTCTATGACTGAGAGACGGTAGTTGGTACATGCTACAGTGACCGTATGTCCTTTATTATAAGGGACAGTCCTTTATTTTGGAAAGCTGTCCTTTAGATTTATTTATTTTTCAAAAACTCACTTTTGTCCCTTATTTTGGTCATTTAACTTTTAGAGTACAAATGGTATCACTTAATGCACAGCCTTTCACTGTGAACTGAGTTGTCTTTTTAAAATAAGTGTCCATATAATGTTTGATTTTAGATATTTTTATTAGAATATGTGTTTTTGTAAAGGTTTTCTTGGTTTTGCTCTTGAATTTTCCTTTGTAAAGCAAAGTTATAAACATAAACAATAATTTTTTTTTATCCTTATGAACTTCTATCAGATTTGCCCCCTTTTCAGGTTTGCCCTTTATTTCTTCCAAGAAAACATGTTCACCATAATATACTGTATGTAGATGGAGAAATCAATTCATTTGGTAAATGAGATACCTACTTTACTGACAATTCATTTTAACCAGTAGTTATTAATACAACTAATTTAAATACAGCTTGTTTTGTCCTTGCTCTGCTCTTTTTGAAGAGCATTTTCTCTTTCTCTGTGTGTGTGTGTATGTGTCTTGGCAATCCTAAATTGGTTGGAAAGTTGGGCATTGCACAGAATTTTTGTCTGTGTTTATAATTTCAAAGGAGCCATCTTAAATTCAGTGTTGTCTTCCTTTTGAGTAGTGCTATGGTTCCTGTTTTATCTCTGGCCCTCTGTAATTCAATAAATTGTGATTAATAAAGCTGTGTCTCATTTTCTCAAGGCCTACTAGTGCCTTATCTAGAAATTACTAAATGTTTATTGCTGCAGGAGTTATTCTGGACTTCATTCCTACCTCATGATTCAATTTTTTTCTCCTCTTGGCTTTTAGTGTGCATTTTCTGCTGGGGGTTCAGAGTTAATGCATTTATGTTCTTAATGCCAGCATATCTCTATAGAGCTGGTGTACCAAGTAATTAGCTGCTACACAGGTTCTTTGTAGGAAATTGGTTCCACAGACTGGAAAAGACTGTTCTATGAAGAATAGAAATCAAATTCATTTCTAAGACCAAATCTGGAGCTCCATTTAAAGTGGTATTGAACTTCTATGCAGGAAATGGAAGCCTTACTTCTGAAGGGTCATTTGAGTTCACAAGTGAGAAAGAATTAGGGCAACCATATCTGGGCAGCAAAAATCTGGGCAAGCACTAAATGGTAGCAAGGCGATACAGAAAATTCTAACTCTTTGCTACTGTGTAGTGCTATTCAGACTTTGGCAACCCAGATATGGTAGCTTTAAACAAGTAAAGAAATTTTTCTGAATAACAGAATTTTTGTTCCCAGTTGAGTAGGGGTACCCAATTAGGCTCTGCTACCAGCAGTGGCAAGTCAAGTTATACCCAGTTTTGTACCTGAAAGCATTCCATTACTTTCTGCTAAGTAAGCATAGACACCCATTTATACCTGAGAACATGAACTCTGGTGACTGTTCTTGGATCACACTCCTACTCTAGACTATGGCTGGATTCACCTATTTGCACTTAGCTGAAATGTGGCTTATTTGGTTGCTTAACATGACATGTGAGCCGAACACTATGGCTTCTTCAACAAATCATAATTTGCAGAAATTATGCCTGAGTGTAATGTGCGAATCTTGCATGTGAATGTGTCTGGAGCAAACTCTTCTTCCACCCTCAGTTTGCATTTTATACCAAAGCTGCCACCACAGTTAAACCTGGGGGCAGGGAGGAAGGTGCCGATTTTAAAGTGTTCTATAAATATTTTAAAATAACATTGCCATTTGCCTGGGAATGAGAAGGATCCTGAAAACCAGTTTGCTGCTTAGTAATTTAGATTGTTCTGAAGATAGACAATTCAGTTGCAGATTTCTATACGTTAATTATCTGTGTTTTTGTACCATCTCTCCCTCTTTCTGCATGATACTGTGAGCTCAAACTAATACATAATTTGGGCATGTGTACACAATGCCAATACCCTTCACTTTCCTTCCACCATGTGTTATCGTAGCTATCTCTCTTGGAGAAATATCTGCTGGACCATGTTAATAACAACTCAGACCTCTGTTTAATTTTCAGATTCTGGTAAGTGGCTCTGATCTCGTGAGATGGATTTGGATGAAATTCAGTTAAACTGCATTTCATTATCATCTGCTACAGTAGCAAGTTTCGGTTGCTAAGACAGTGCTGAGAATATGCAAAACTGAAGACATATATCAACAGGCCTAAACTCTGTATATTTTTTCCTGTTTATACCTCCAACCCAGGAACATAAAAGGAACTTACAGTTTTGACAGGAACAAGCTGTTGAAGCGGAGAAAGCGTCAGTGAGAGTCTGCTTCTCCTGTTGTGGATGAAATCTGAGCGGACGGGGAAGGACGTAAATCTCCTGGGGGAAGAGGAGGAGGAGTTCAGTCAGCAGCGATCTCTTTAGGAAATTCAGCCATTGGAGTCTAGAACATGTCTTTCAATCTCGCCAGCTGATTCTATCTTCTCCAGCTACAGCCAGGGAAGTACTGTGCACTACCTACTTCTCCTTTCAAAGGTCACTTTCTCAATGCCACAATCCCAGTGCATCTTGGGGATTGTAGTCCATAATTCTGCAGTTTGCTGTTTTTATGGACAAAAGGTGAGATTCACCCCAAATGGGAAAGGGTTAGGTGATCCACATCTGCCCACATTTGAAACATAGGACAAATTTAAGCCATCCGTGTATCCAGAAGTTCTTGATCTCTTTGATAATGATGAACATACAGTAAAAATTGATACGGGATTCAAAGTGCAATAAATACATAATTTCTAATTGTAAAAAAAAACACTACAAGGTAGGTCAGGATTTTTATCCTCATGTTATAGACATAAAGGAAGTGTTTAAAAATCTTATAGAACTTTTTATTTTGATGTTTTGAGTACTTTGCATCACATCCACAATTTCTTGGAAAGAAATTTTTCTGGGATTTGCTTCCAAAGAAGATACTCTTTAGATACTAAAGAGGAATTATTACAAAACCTTGCACCAATTAAAGAAATATAATTGTGATCTTCTTGCCAGCTTAAGACATGGCAACATCCAATTCTTAGACGCTGCATTTAAAATGACTATTTTTCCTAAAACTCTATTTTTGTTTCTTTCAATTTCCTACTACTTGGTTTTATATATGGTAAAGAATATTTCATGATTTCTTCATAATATTAAAAAAAACCCTAGGATTAGGCAAGCCTTGCCTGGATTTTCTCAGACTAAATCCAAATGGTTGTCCTTTCCATGATACACTAGACATGCAGAGCAGCAACTGGGGGGGGGGGCAACCGGGGCATGTGCTGGGGCAGCAACTGGGGGGGGGCACCAAAATGAGTGCTGGGGGGGGGGTGCCAAAATGGGCGCGGAATCCATGTTTGCCCTGGGTGACACAGACCCTAGTTGCGGCCCTGTAGACATGATCTGCATATTTGGGGGATTGTACAGTAATTGCATATGGCATTTGGGATATGGCTTACTCAGACAAGAAAACAAACAATTTCAGTTTAGAAGTGATATTGTTTCCTTAAGGCATACTAAAGAATGAATTGTGGTTAGCAAATGTTGTCAAGTAACTGACATAAATCTAGGTTGCACAGAGAAAAAAGATACATAAAAAAGATCGGCTAAAAACTAGATAGACAGAGAATATACACATCCTTATTTCCCCTATATCTAAAATATTGCCAAAAGTAGGTCTGTTACAATTAAGTTAAAATATAAAGTCTGCCCCAAATTGATAGAATTGTGGCTCCTTTCTTTGGTGCTTCATTATTTTAATTTTATCTGTAATGTTTTCTAATGTGGCAATTAATGGCCATATTAATGGCCATATTAATCTACGTCTCAACTGTTAAATTATCTGAAGTTTTCCAGTGTTAGTTTAGCTGCTAAAATTAAATAGATAATGTTCCTTATTTTTAAGCTTGAGATTTGGTTCCATAAATAAGTGCAGTAACTCTAACTCTTGGGAGCATTCAATACTTTGTTTAGTGATGATACTTATCTCCCCAAAAATTTTACATCAAAAGGATATAGGTTCATATGATTTATCATCATCATCTCGGCTTTTTATATATAATTCAAGGCAGCAAACATACTGAATATTCCTGCCTATTTTCCCCACAACCAACTGAGTGACCTGCTCAGTTATCCAGCAGCCTTTCATGCCCAATGCAGCCCTAGAAGTCCTGGTTTCTAGGCCAGCACCTTCACCACTACACCAAACTGGGTCTCATATATTAGGCATGATCTGTCTATGTGAGGGATTACAACTGTTTATGGCTTTTGTGATATAGCTTACTCAACATAGAAAATAAGCTGTTAATGCATTTCAGTTTAGAAGTGATATTGTTTACTCAGGGCATACAATATTTTAAAACTGGCTACCTAATGGTTCTGGGAAGTTATATTTTAAATAAATAAAGCCTCCCATTGATTAATTGCTCACACAGGACTTTGTCAGAATTCATACATCACACTAAGTCAGAGTTTTTAATGTTAAATGTGTGAATACAATAGCACTGAGTATTCAGTATCTCGTGACAAGTGGGTGGTAGGGTTTAGACAGAGTAAAAACTTCCTCTGTGTACCCTCTCTATCACTCCGCCTGCTCTTTGTTTTAAAAGATTGCTAATCTTAACTCCTATCCTTCTGCTTTTCTTTCTAGGGATATATGCATGAAGCATATGCTCTTGGACTCTCCTTCTGGTAAGATATAAGTGGTAGCCTTAGCCTATCCTTATGATGTATTGCCTTTAAATAAATCTAATTTCTGTTTTAGTTATAAAACAACCTGCTTCAATAATCATTGCTTGGGTCAGATTTCTATCCTTAGGAATGCTGACATGCAGAGAACACTTCAGTCTCAAATATTTAAATCATGGTTTGTTGAACAAGGCACAATGGTTGGATTTAGACATGGCCATAAGAGTACAACATGGTTAGATATGCATAACATGCTAAGTAAAAACCAAACAAATTGCAAATATGATTATTATACAAAAGGTCTTTAACAAAGCCAGGTGTGGCAGGAATTTGATGGTTCCAGTTATAACTTGGTGCCCACAGGTACTGTGTCACCTATTCTTTTCCTAGAGTATGGGATTGCAGTTATTTTGCTATACTCTTTCTCAAACATTATTAAAATGAAGTATTTTTATTGCCTACCAGCACCTACCACAAAATATGGTATCTGAGTTTATACAACATATTGAACCAATATGTAGTTTGCAAACAGTGGAGCATAGCTTAATTTTGGAGATTAGTCAGTGAATCTTGATCAATCAATTCATAGTGATGTGTTATGTAACACACCCTAACCATACTAAAGTTGATATGTTAATTCCTGATGCCATTTTGTTCTCCAGGATTTGATTTAGCACAATGCAGCCCACATTTATAAGGCCATGCCTTAGAAAGCTTTGATATTTATAACAGTGATTGTGATGGGAGGTGTGGATATGAGTTGATTATGCATTCAGGGATGAGATCTTTTGCATATATTAGTCAAAATTCAGTGCCACATCAGATTAAGAGAGGTGATTACTGTATTTTCCGATTTTCAAAATATTCCCCAGGTTATAATTTTCTAGATCTTTGATCTCACTGTATGCATAATTTAATGCCAAATTGCATTATGAGTTTATTTAAAAGGCAGAAAGAAAACATTTTAATACATAATGATTTTTTTAAAGCAAGCATTTAAAATTCGTCACAATATACTGTCACTGTATCATAGACTCTGTAGATTAGTTTAGAACAGTTCTGCACTCTGGGGCACAATTAACTGTTCAGAGAAAGAATACTTTGAACATCTCCATACAAAGCTGCCCTCAAAAGCAGCAAAAAAATAGATCTCCTTTAGTTGGCTCATCGCAGAGCCATTTTAGCATCCTATTGCATGGAAAGTCTTGTACTGCGTTGACTTTCATGCAGCCCCGCTGAGATCTCTGCGATCACATTTTCCGGCAGATACCTTGCTGTCCAATCACACTTTATTAAAATTCTCGGCTTCCCCATTGTTTTCTACAGGCGACCCCCCATACCTTCCCCAAGGGAGACCTAAACATGACTTCTCAAGTTACCACACAAGCTGTATTAATTTATGAAGGGCTCTCAGGCATAACAACCCACCCTGCGCGTGCACGCGATAGGGGCTGCGCGTCACGTGGCAGGATGTGCCGGAACTTCCGGTTCCGTCTCGCTCGGCGCTGCGGCACTGCTGGAGGCCCAGAGAGCGGCGGTGGATTGAGCCTGCCTGGTGGGCATTTCTCCCCCGTCAGGAACCGTGCAGGGGGGCGTCCTCAGCCGTTGCCGATCGCCTGCGCCGGAGCGTCGCCCGCTCTGGAAGTGGGGAGGAGTGGCGGGGGGCGTTGGCCTGGGGGGTGATACGACACGCGGGAAACGCGCTTGGCACTGACAGGGCCGCGGCCGGAGGTTAGTCTCCCGCAAATACAGCGGTGACGCTTCGGCTTTCTCAGCGTTTGAGGGTCGGAGCAATTAGAGGCGGGTGGCGGTTTTGCTTTGTTTCCCCGAGGTGAGTTGGATAAATGGCCAAGAAAAATGGTTTGGAAGGGAGGGCGCTGCTTCTTGAGAACGAAGGTAGGGTGACAGAGGTCTCTTGTGGTGACCTGGGAGGTTGGAATTGATGGAGCGCATTTTACAGTCTCTCTTCAGTTAGCAGCGTCGACAAAGGTCGTTCCCTGATTGTCTTGGAGAACCGCTCTTGCTATTATTACAGGGTCGGATATGATACCACTAATCTGAGTTATGCGAGATCGTTCCCTCTGTGACTGAGGAGCATTGCTGCAGTTTGTGAATCAGAGCAGTAATCGAAATAGTGGTACAGAAAGTGGAAACAGTTTCTTCTAGGAAGATCACTGTTGTTGAACCTCTGGGCAGAGCTGTTACACTTAGCTGGTCTTAATAGGGCTCCGTAGGCTCGGTTATGCAATCAGAACTACTGTGTTCGTATCGTTGATTAAAATAGTTATTTATGAGCCGGTTCCTGCTTTCAAAATGGCAACTGTTGCATGTATGTTAGGAAGTTTCCCCCCCCCCCAAAATTAGTGTTTTGCCAATTTACGTCAGCATGTTTGTATTAATGGGATGAGACTGCTTGTATTTCAAATACAAACTGAGTAAATAACCAACACAAATTAATCCAAGACAGTATCATTAAGACACACTTAAATTTGGTATTAATATACTTATCAAAGATCAATTGTTTTGCATTAAATCTTTTAAGTATTATTTTTAAAATATTTGAAAGTTGCAAGTAAAACTTGTGTTCAAACATACTTATTTATAATTTTTATTGTAAACTGCCCAGAGTCCCCCATTGGGGGAGATGGGCAGTGATATAAATTTAAATAATAAATAAATAAATAAATTTATATGATGCATATATTTTTATCAAGTTTGTGTGTTTGTTGCCTATGCAAATTAAATATAGCTTTCATTGGTTAAAATTTAAAAAATTGAACTCTGTTAAATATTAGTGAAAAAAAATATTTTCATAGCTTTGTTGAACATTGAGAGCAATGACCCTTCTAGGGAAAATGGCTTCAGAATCTAGGCAACATAGCTGTGGAGAGCTTATCCTGTATATCAAATCTTGTGTGTTAGCTAATGAGGGACAAGGAATGGAACCTTTCTGTGTATCTATTGGGAACTTCAGGATCTAATGGGAGTTGGACCTTTAGAACACCTTGGGTTTAAATCATCCAGACCTTTAAAGTTAACATTTTAAACTGGGTTTAAAAACAAATTAGAAGTCAGTGCAAGTGGAAGAATAATAAACGAAATATACTCCCAAGAGCTGAATCAACTGCAATTTCTGAACACATTTCAGAAGTAAGCTTAGAATTTATAGCAGGGATAGACAATTTGTTCTCCCTTTTGCTGAACACATTAGAATCTAGAGCTTGTTGTGCGTGTCTTTATTTACCAGATGATTTGGATGGGGGAGTGTCTGTTCATAAAATGACTGCTCTAGTGAGATTCACAAAGCACTTGTTTACTAAAAGATAAAGTGATGAGGTAATTCTCCCCACTTCCTATCTTTTAGTATGCTTCCTACCACCTTATTTTGCTTTTTTCTCTTTTTTTTCTTAGACATTTTTGTTTTGACAGATTTCTAAAGAAAATGTTGAGCTGCAGCTGCCCACCATTTTCATTTTCTAAGATAGGTATTGTGCTTATAAGGGTCCAAGGAGCATTCATGATAATAAATATTATGCTGAAAGCAACCCTTTTTTAAATTAATAGAATATTTTTTTAAAAAGGAAAAAGATCATTGGTAAATGGAATACAGGTAGTCCTCACTTAGCAACTGCCTCATTTAGCAACTGTTTGCCATTTCAGTAGTGATGAAAAAGTAGTTTTAGAACCAGTCCTCACATTTAGGACCTTTGAGGTTTGTAATGCAAGGGAAAACTGAAATAAGGTCATAAGCACAGTCATGGTTTTACTTAGAGACTGCTTCACTTAATGATGAAGTTGCCAGTCCCAAGTGTGGTTGCTAAACAAGGACTACCTGTAGTGATATGATAGAATTTCAAAATAGAATGTTTTCTGGGGAAACAAACATTTATTTTTTAATCATATTTATTCAGTTGCAAACATGAGAAATATGTCACCAAGCAGGAAAATATCCAATGCAAACAAGCCTTTTGTTTTACAAATTAGCCTAACTTTCTTAAGGAAAGTTTCCATTTCAAAAAATCTGGTAGGTGTCTATAGGTCCATTTGTGCCCCAGGATCAGATTGCCCATCTTTACAATATTCCAGAAATCTCTCTTTGGTGTCATCAAAGATATGTTTCAATAGTCATATCTGCTTTTTTGGGGGAAGGGCAAAAACAATTTTAGGAACATCATGTCTACAAGTTTGTTAACCTTGTTTTTCTGACTGTCTGAGACAGGCTGAATAGCTGTTTTTGGAGTGATTTTCTTACTGCCCAAGGCAAGAGGTGTGGTTCTACTCAAGGGGTTAATCTTAATTTCCTTAGCTTTTGTTAAGTACTAGAATCAAAATTAAAATAATTTCAATTATTAGTTCTGGGCAGATGAGAGATAGATCTTTGGGTCTACCTATTTTAAAATCTCTGAAATAATTTTCTCATTATATTTAGACCCTGTGATTATGTTATTTCTTCCCCTGCTCTGCTTTCTATGTTCTGTATTCCAGTTCACTTTTGCTGTACTGAAGTTAGGAGTTTTTTTGGTTGTTCTTTGTCCTGTGTACTAGGAAGCTTCATATTTGTGTGTGGGAAGGAGAATGCCTTTTGTGAAAATAAGAAATTGTGTGTCATCTGTCACTGAATTCTGGTTAGTAGCTGTGTACTCTTGCTTGCTCCTTAAGCAATTTGTTTTTCTTGGCTATAGTGTGACCTTATGGGCAAGATAGAATGTACGTAGACCAAAAGAACTATATGTTCCTCTCTGTTGGTATTTCTAATGTCTGGTTTCTGGCTTCCTCTATGTAATCTGTCTGATAGAAAGCAATTCAAGGTTTGCCCTATACAGAGGTTTCTATAATGCAACACAATGTAATTAAATGTGAATAAATTGTTCATGAAGATGGCAAACTAGCCATCATTTGTGAAGAAGCAAATATTGGAGGGAAGGAGGTGCTTACCACATTTACTGAAGATAAAAGCTGTTTGCTATATACAGTCTTCTCCAGTTTGATTTGGGGATAAAAAGATTGTAAGCCAACATATCTGAAAACCACTAAATTGGAGAGGCTGATGTAAACACTGCAAGAAGCCCAAATAACTGTGTGAAAATATGTTGGCCTGTTTTCTAGGTTACGTATATCTTTTAATTGCAGCATTGTGAGTAAGGTAAGACATAACATAGTACATAAGAATTCTTTGGGATCAGTCCAGAGACCTCTCTCTCTGGTCACTTTCAGGAGCACGCAGTAGTGAAGCAGATGCATCTGTGAAACTCAAAATTAGGATATGAGTGTGGTAATCCTCTTCTAGCATACTCCCCAGCACCTAGTATTTACAGAATCCTGCTTTTGATTCTGGATATATGGAGTCGTCAAAACTTACAGATATTGATAGGCCTATCTTCAATATCTTTTGAAATCTTCTAAGCTAGTAGCTATTATCATGACTATTGTAGCAAATTCTGTCATTTTATCTATGACGGAGTTAGTTTCCTTTTATTGATGCTGAATCTCTCTGCATTTAGTTTCAATAGGTAACTCCAAATGTTAATACTGTATTTGGATATAATAATGTTACCCATGGTTAGATATTTAATTTCCTTCTTGATTTGTAATTTATATTGCTCTAACAACCTAGCAGTCTATGCTTTTAATAAATTAGCTGGCTGCCCTAAATGTTCATGGTGTATAGTGATGCAGAATCCAGGTGTCCTGTTCTTACTGCCATTAATTTAGCTTCTCTAATGCAGCATAGGCTTTACAAGCCTTAGGCTTTGCTGCTCAGCAGTGTTGACAATTTAAACATGTTTTGGTTTAGTATTATTAGTTGAAATAAACTCTCTGCTACAGAATTACTTTTAGGTGAATATTTCAAGAGAATATGAAAGGTTTAAATAGGTTGATCAGCTAATGTGCCTGCTGGTTTTAATAGCATACTTAGGATAATTGAATTTTAATTTATATGTTTTTACTGTTCTTCTGTTTTATAGATTCTGCCCCGTAACAACAAGAATTTGCTTTCTGATTGTCTGTTGCAACAAAATGTGGGGAAACCCTCGTTCAGCCAATAGAATGGGTCCTTTCCGGTAAGTATTTCAATATGAAATTCATTGATTAATGATAGCAGTCCTAAATAGGCATTGTGCAATAAAATTTACTAGAACTGGACATAAGTAAGATTTTTGAGTGGGGAGGGATTGGTGCCACTCCAGAAAAGAAAGATAGTGAAGGGAAGTTGAATGGGACATCATGGAGGAGGAAAGAGCTGGCTGAAACACTGAACAAGAACAATCTAAATGTCAATGTTTTGCAGGTGGTCCTGCTTATGTACAGTAACAGCAAACTAGATTCTTTGACTATTGCTTATGTGTTTGAAATGGCACTTTCTCTACAGGAGAAAGGATTAGGAAAATCCAAGAATTTGCAGAAGTACAAATAATGTTAAAAATGAAAAGTTAAAAATGTGACCTAGATTCTAGACTTGTCTTGGCTGAAAGATCCAAAAGGGAGCATTCAGCAGTTTAGCATTTTGTCCCAGTTGCTTGGTTTGTCTAGTATGGCCAACATTTGTTCTTTGAATATATTCAGTATAATTGCTTAGTGTGCAACTTAAAGATGTGATGCTCATAATAAAAGTGTAATAAAAATGCTTTTTGAAAGAAATATGCTAGTGCAATTTTAAAAATTGTATTTAAAAATGTAAGGGAGAAATTCAGAATATTCTCTGCCATGCCATTAATGGTATTGCATAACAGCAGAGGTGCCTGAAACCTTTTCTGAGTTGTTTTTGTCTTAGTGTGCAAAGAAGTGTTCACCTAGTTTTAGGGCATTATGCATGGTCAAATAAAAGATAATTTCATTTTTTTGTATATGATCAAAGAATAAGTAGTTTGATGGCATAAACTTGAGGCTCCCTAGTATTTCACTGTGGCTTTCTGAAGTTTTTACTTTGTACTATTATAGGGTCTTCTAAAACTTCTGAAAAGTTTATGGCAGCAACTTATATTTAGTGAGTTTACACATCATTCTATGCTGTAATGGGGTTTGTTTGTTTTTAGCATATTATGTTGTGTGAACCTGACCATTGTGACAAACCATAGTTTATAGCTTAGCATGTTGTGCTGTCTCAGGAAGTTGCAATTTAATAAAACATAGGAAGTCATTGTGTAATAGAATGGGAACCTGAAGGCAGAAACATACAGTAATAATGAAAAGCACATTTATAGTTTTGGGGAAAATAAGTTATAAATGTTAATGTGAAATAATTGACAGTAGGGGATTACTTACACTTTTTGCATATAGCCTGCCAACTAAATGCACATTAGATAGGCACAAATCTCTGGAAGTGCAGATAAAGTGTGAAGTAGTTCCAGTATGGATTGGCCTAACAAATCAAAACAAAAACAGTTAGTGTTGTAAACTCAGGATTTCTGTATATTACTAAAATACAAATAGCATATGCAAGCACTTGCCTTTAGCAAAATATTGATCTTCTTCTATAAAAGCCTTATTTGATGAGTGGTTGCTCAACTTAATTAAGAATCCAAGTAAATTAAAATGATAGGTTTATTGGCAAAAAAAAAAATCTTACTGTACAGATTCATGAGAGTATGATGTGGCTTGTCAGAATTGAAAAGGTACCTGAATTTAGTAAAGCAAGTGCTATTTTAATAATGAATTTAGTAAAATAAGAAAAATAAGTGTTATTCAAAGATGGTAATGAGATGGTAGATTGTAGCAGTTACAACAGATTATACTTCTAATTCACACAAGGATATTGATGATGGCTTCAATTCAGAGATTACTTGTACAAGTAGGAAAGTGTTTCCACTTGTGCAGCGCTTCCCTACCAAATTCATCCAGTTTCCCCATCTTGCTGTCTCATGTGCCTCATCCTAGTCTATTCTGGGTGGTCTGATGATCCTGAGCAGCAGCTCTTGCAAGAGAGAGCAAGTCCAAGAAGATTCACTGGGCAAATAGATTCTACTTAATATTTTCTTCAGCCAATCTGAAATAACTTATTAAGATTTAGCTGTAAGTACTTACTGTGATTACTGCATTGATTTATAGTGTGTTCCCAATCCACATTCAATGTGTTGTGATTTTTTTTTTTAAATCGTATGGCATAGCAATTTGGTGTTCATGCTGTTTTTTCTTGCTGGGAAATCCTTGTGAGTTCCAGCAGCCAGATGTGTAGACTATTTAGCCATGACAAGTCACGTTGCCTGGAGTGCACCACGAGGAGGCTAGTCTACATGGCACCAACTTGGGCTGAGAGAGAGTGACTGGCCCAAGGTCACCCATCCGGCTTTCATGCCTAAGGCGGGACTAGAACTCACAGACGCCTGGTTTCTAGCCCAGCACCTTAACCACTAGACCAAACTGGCTTTCTAGTGTTGTGATGACACTTCAGACTCAAATTGTTTAAGACCTAAGGATTTGAGGAGGTGGTTCAGGCGGGCTTGCATATTTTTATTTATTTATTGAATTTATACTACATGACCACAAATTTTATACACAATTATCCTAATGGTTCACAACAACAGCCAATAAAAATGGAAAAACAGAAAAATAAAACACCACTTCCACACTACAAAGAAAACATCTCACCTTCCACCACAGCACTATAACATCCTTTGAGGTGCAGATATGAGAAAGGGCCTTCTTACCTGTAGCACCTTGTTTATGGAATGCGGTTCCATATAGGTTTGGGTGGTGGTATTTTTTTACACCAGCTTAAAACTTGAGAGCCAGTTTGGTGTAGTGGTTAAGGCATCAGGTTAGAAACTGGGAGATCGTGAGTTCCAGTCCTGCCTTAGGCACAAAGCCAGCTGGGTGATCTTGGGCCTGTCCTTTCTCTCAGCCCTAGGAAGGAGGCAATGGCAAACCACTTCTGAAAAACCATCCCAAGAAAACTGCAGGGACTTGTCCAGGCAGCCTCCGAGGATCAGACACAATTGAATGGGGGAAAAAACCCCTTGACTATTTGTAAAAGCTTTCCCATCTTGTAGAATATTATTTGCATGGCTCTTGAGGAGGAGGAGGAGTTGTTGGTTTTGTATATGCCTTGAGATCTATATAATAAGAAATCTGCAATCTTTTGCTTAGGGAAGATTAATCAAACCAAAAACCATTTCACCACAATATGAGGTAGATGAGGAAGTAAGAGTACTTGTCTTGGATACATTCCGTTCAGGGACACAGTGCTGAAAGCATATTAAGTTGTCTATAGCTCAAAGGGTTTTTGAGAACAGATTACTAGTCAAAGGAGCCTGATACAGTTTCTCATAGGTTAATCATACAATATAACATAGTAAAGTATATTTAGCTGTTGAATTTTATTTGATGAGAGATAAGATAATTAGATGCATTGGTGTTATATAGCAGCAACAGATTTTTTGAGAACATCAGAGCAAGAAAAGTAAACGTGGAGATTTCAAAAATGATGTCACATGTAAGGACTATAGTATATTTTACCTTAATTTCAGTACCAGTTTTCAGAGACTAAAGACAAGAACTCTAGGCCCTCCTATGAGTGGCTCCATCAGATAAGGTAGACAAATGGCAACAAGGGAGATGCTTTCTCAGTTGTGATGCCTTATTAATGGACTACTCTGTTTAAGGAGGTCTGCCTTGTACTGATACTGTGGTCTTTTGAATGCTTGAAACATTCCTCTTCTACACCTTTTATTATTATATCTAGGGCTCTAGTACAACTTGAATAAGGAAATGCACATTGTTTTCTAAGTCACTTGAGTTGAGACAATTGTGTCTTAACTTATCCTGTCACTGATTCAGAATTCTCCACATATCTCTACTTCTGATAAGGGGTTCGGTTTACTGGAAAGAACAGAAAGATATACTGTATGCTAAAAGGGGGATTGTTGAAATCAGTACCTTAATGGGGAGGGGGAATATTCATTTGGGAATTAACAGGTCAATCCTCAAATCAGAGTGACCTTTGTGGTCATTCGGTTTTGATGGGTAGAGGCAAAGATTGATTTATTGACTGTCATTGTAATCACACCTCATTCTTTCACAGGATATCTTTTTGTGTACTTATTGTGTGTGGCAACATTTTCTATGACTATCTGATTTAGTTTTTCATCATCCTCATTCCCATTCTTGCTTGAACCTCCAATGTTAACTTACTTAACTTTCCATTCCTTTCCTACTCATCTCATCCCTTCTTTCCTTTTACAGCAACTCATTCTTTAACTTAGTTTAAAAAATCATTTGTAAATTGCATTCACTTGGTCTCCATCCTGCTTCATTTATCCATATTGTAGATCATATAATTAATTGTAAATATTATATGTATTCCTCTTTTGTCCTTGTGAACAGTATCTCTTTTCCTCTTTTGCCATTTCCTGATACTATTAGTATGTTCAGTAGTGTTGCTAGAGAGGTTAAGAATGGGCAGGTTGGTGGTGGTGATCATATTGCACTGACAAAGGATTATTTATTGTATCAGTTTATAGAGCTGCCTATCTTGAAATCATGACTCTGGGCAACGAACATAGTAAAAACCAACCAACCAAAAATAATGAATAATAAAAATTAACATGATACAGTAATAACACAGTAGCACTCAAGAGCAATCAACTCAAGCACATAACCATAGTCATGCCAAAGAAAACCACAATGGGCTCACCCAAACTGTAGGCCTCATGCCTGGGAGAACATCCAGGTCTTCAAGGATTTATAAAATACAAACAGGTCAGGGCCAAATGAGTCTCATGGGTATTGTGTTCCAAAGGGCAGGAACTGTGAAAGAGAAGGCTTGCTTCCAGGGTCCTACCAGATGGCACTGTTTAATAGATGACACCTGGAGCATGTCCACCCTGCCAGATCCAGTGGACCAGGCATAAACAATTAGAGAAAGGTGGTTCTGCAAATACCCTGGCCATATGGCATGAATGGCTTTATAGGTGGTAACCAGCACCTTGAATTACACCCAGAAGCCTACTGGGAGCCTGTGCAGGTCATGGAGCGTGCACAAGTGTGTAACATGGGCACACTTAGATGCTCCCATAATTTCCTGTGCCACTGCATTTTGGGCCAGTTGCAATTCTGAGTGGCCTTCAAGGGCAGCTCAATATTGAGTATATTGCAGTAATCCATTCGGGAGGTGACCAAGACATGAGTGTCCATGAGTAAAGCCTCCCAATTCAGATGGTGGTGAATTCATACATACTGATGATAACTAACCCTGTGCTGGCGGATGACCTCACCCAACAGCTTTATATAGATGTTAAACAGGAATGGGGAGAGAACAGAACCCTGAGGGACCCCACAAAGAAAAGGTCTGGGGTCAGATCTCTCCTATCTACGCTGACTGAAATTGGCCTGGAGGGAGAACCACAGCAACACTGTGCCTCTCTTTCCCAACTCCCTGGGCTTGCTAAGAAGGATACCATGAGCAGCGGTATTGAAAACCACTGAGAGGTCAAGGAGACCAAGGATGGATGCATTCACCCCTACCAGAGGTCATCCACAAGTACAATCAATGCTGTTTCGGTCCCCTACCCTAGCCTCAAACCCAACTTATAGGTATCCTTTTTTGAACTCCCCAGGGCAAATTGGGATAGGGTTTGAACATTTTTATAGACAAGATTGGTCATGCAATGTTGGATTTCATCTCTTGAGCTTACTTGTTTAACAAATTATCTTAAAATCATGTAATATCTTACCTGCAATTGCTAAGTTTTTAAAAATCTTCAGGGACCTTTTTTTAAACATAAAATCTGCTTGAAAGTAATCTCAGTTTAGAATGTTTACCAGATTGTCCCTGAGCATGTTTATTGGTTTTCTTAATGTATTCAGAAAGTTTGGTAAGATAGAACTTTTCCTTTCAGAAGCCACAAGAACTTATTTTCTGGTAAGATTCTGTGGATTTTATCCAATAGTATTCTCTCATGAGAAAATGCTCTCTAATGCTTCCTGCACTTGAACGCGTTTCACCAAAACTTATTACCCTGTAACCATTGTATGCCTGAAATCTGTTCCAGAGTCTTGGATGATCTTTTGAAACAGTGTGGGGGATGGCATGGAGGGAGAAATGAACCAACAATCATTTTCTGCCCCTTTTTATTGATGGAAGCCACCCCCTAGAAGAAAGAGACATCCATTGAAAGAAAAATAGCAGTGGGTGCTGTGCTATATGTGTAATTCCTTGGGATGCTCCTCCTCTCCTGGATGTATTATTTAAGGCTGTGTCTCTCCATTTCTAATTTAATTCAAAAGAAGTTGATACTACCTTTTATTTCAAATCTGTGATAAGGGATCTTTAAATATTTTATGTAAATGCATATTACAAGTCACTGGTAATTTGATATTTAGATTTTGCAAACACATGAATAGTATCTATCTTGGTGGTAGCCTGTTAATTTGTAGTTTATCAGCTCTAAACAATTTATTATCTTTCACAAACATTTCTCACATATGTTTTCAAGAACAGTGGTTTTGATGTGAGCTTATTATTTTGCAAATATCAATGTACATAATTCATTGAGCTTTCTATATGCAGTTTCCCTTTGCACTTTTTGTCTAAACATCCTAGAAGAAAAATGACTTTACACCTTTTATTGATCAATGTCATTTGTGCATTGTGGAATGTTAATTGTTAAACTCGATTTACAATTTTGGATTTTCTCTAAACCAGTACAAGAAAGCACTAAGATCTGTAGACTCTAGATGATTGAGTTTCCATAGACACAGTTCAAAGTAAATTAGCCCACTACAATTAGACTGTTTCTCTAGGTGTTACATATACAAACAAGGGCATTCTCAACTTGTTAACCAATACATCAGGTTCCCCAGTATAAAGGGTAATCAGCGATAGTAGTGAATATGTACAGTCCTTTATAGACGACTATAAAGGACCAGTGCAATTCTGCAGAGTTAAACAAGCATAACAGTACATCTGTAATAAGGATATAGTGCAGAATTATTTTTGTTTCAATGTTCGGATGAACACTGCTGGTGCAACAGATTTTTGCCATCTCTGCAGC
Organism: Candoia aspera; assembly: GCF_035149785.1. Classification (NCBI taxonomy): domain Eukaryota; kingdom Metazoa; phylum Chordata; class Lepidosauria; order Squamata; family Candoiidae; genus Candoia; species Candoia aspera. The sequence continues at coordinate 62,869,987 of NC_086154.1, read as the reverse complement.
CCTTGTGCATCCATATGCAGCTACTCTGGAGAGTTTGTAGGCTCCTTAAAGAAGCCACACCTTTTCTTAGACTTCTGCAGACCCCATGAATTAATGTCTCTTTAATTACTGTGGGAGCTGTGGGAAAGGTGCAACTTCTTTAAGGAGCCACTGAATAGTACAGCAAGTATACTTATGTTGGATCTGAAATATATTTCCTGTTTTGGAACTGAATAACTGCACATCCTTGATTGTTGGATATATCTCTTTATTAGTATAAATGACTGTTCTTCAGTATGACAGGTATGCTGGAAAGAATGTTGCATTCTTGATGTTGAGGGGGAAAAAATGAAAGGCTGAAGTTACTTTATGCTATTTTATCCCTATTTTTTTAAAATAATGTGCCCAGATGGATATTCTTTAGGGCTAATACAGATCTAATGTCAAGTCTTCAGCCCTGGTATGCATGATTTTCTTTCCTAAGTTGTCTATGTGGTACCCTGTAGCTTAGACCAAGACCATGGCAGGGGCAAAGAATAAATGTTTCCATACCTGTGGTGAGGTACGAGCAGTGAGCCAACTATTTATGAGAAAGGGAACAATGAATGTCAATGCTAAAGATGTGACTTTGGCCCTTATGGTGAAGTGACTTTTTTTATGGATTTGTATTCTTAGAGTTTAGTAACTCAAGAACTGCTAGTCTTAGGAAGGAAATTATGCAAAACATCTATATCAGGAGTAGAGCTAACTCTTCTACATATTCACTAAAAGCATAAAGGAAAATAACAAAACATTTATATTTATGTTTATTCTTAGTGTATTTGAAGTAGATTATTTACAGATTTTTTTTTTCAGATTCTTGCAAACTCAGTTCACTAGGGATAGTTCTGAGCCTTAATTTGAAACGTATTTTCTATAAGTGTGCTTTTCTCTAAGAATAAGTCTAGTGCATTAAATCATGTTACATTAAAGGTAAAATAAAATTCTTCAGACCTCCTGCCAAAATAAACATTTTTAATAAAAATGTATGCTACCAAAGGAATGCTGTCAACAATATTATTGCTGTTTGGGTCTTTATACAGTTGTGAAATAACTTGTGAAATGTAATTCTGCTGTAAAGTAAAATAGTATGCTTTTAGTTCCCCCCAAATTGGTAATGAGTAGTACATAAGCATTGGAAAGACAGGACATAGAATTTTATATACATTAAAATTATGCCATGTATTAGTAACTGTTTCTGTGAATGTTGAACAAGGAATTCATTATCATGATAGGAGAGCTTACAAGAATTCCTTTTTAAAATTGTGATAAAACCAGATCTAAGGAATATTCCCTGGCTGAAGGAGCATGCAAGATAATTGTGATGGCTTCTTAAACTTTCTAAACTTCCCAGCTTCATTTACTGTGAGACTATGTAGATTGTTACCTTAACTCATTAATATTTCAGGTATTCCATGTTGAGTTCTTCTGGGAATTATGGTGACATAAGAGTGCGCAAGTTTACTTTTCACGTCTGTCGTATACTACCACCTCTTAAACTACCAAACATCACTATCTTCTGCGGATCTTACTGTTGAACAGCTCTGTAAAAGTTAGAGAAGAACATGCTGATGTGTAGATTACAAACTCGAAGGACATTATGAATAACACTGTCTTTATTTCTACAGTGGGAGCCAAGAAGAAAGATTTGCTCCCGGGTGGAACAGGGATTACTCTCCTCCTCCCCTTGATAGTCTTGCTCAAGAAAGACACTCTGGCAACTTCTCTGGCAGAGAATCACTTCCTTTTGATATCCAGGGACTCCCAGGCATCCTCAATCCTCAGTTTGCGAACAGAGAGGAATCTACTTTCAGCTTTGGAGGTAGAGATGGACCACGTAGTGACTTCAGAGGTGGGGAGGGTCATATGCATGATTTTGGAGGCAGAGATTACTCACCTTCTGATTTCCAGAGTAGGGATGATTCACAGTTGGACTTCAGAGCTAGGGCCCCACTCCTTCCAGACTTTAGGGGTAGGGAGATATATCCTGGAAATTTTCAGGATAGAGAAGGCCAGTCTATGGATTATAGTGGAGGAGATATTCCTCCAATGGATTATAGAAATAGGGATGCATTCCGAATGAACTACAGAGATAGGGAAGCTCATACAGTGAACTATAGGGGCAGAGATGATGCTCCATCAGATTTTCGTGCTAGGGGAACATCTGATTTAGATTTCAGAAATAGAGATGGATCACACCCACACTTTAGGGCAAGAGATGTGTCTGAACAAGATTATAGGGGCAAAGAGCAACCATATTCAGACTTTAGGAAAAGAGATGTACCTGATACAGATCTGAGAAACATGGGTGCAGCTGATTCAGACTTCAGAGACAGAGATGTACCCCACTCAAATTTCAGAAATAGGCCAAAATCTCAGGCTGATGAGGATTTTAGGGGTAGGGATGCCTCACAACCACTGGATTTTGCAGAAAGGGAGATACCCTCAGGAGACCCAAATGTTGTAGACTTCCATCACAGTCAGTCTACAGTACCTTTAACAGATAGAGAATGCAAGATAGAAGAGGCTATAGTTGTTAGAGAGAGATCTTCCTTGAGTATTCAGAATGAGGATTTGCCACATTCAGAGTCAAGAGCCAGAGAAGAAGAATCCCAAGGACAAAATCTTAAGACTGAATCTTCTCTAGAGTTCCAAAATAGCCGCGATCCTCTTCCTAATCTTCCGGACCAAGATAAGCCTGCTCAGGGCTTTGTTAGCAATCAGGAGATTTCTGCGGGTGAAGAGCAAGTAACTGAATTGTCTGGACTAAAAGAAAAAAGTGATCTGGATTTCCTTGGAAGGCAGGATACAGACTACAGGGGCATTGAGTATCGAGATGTAGATCATCGTCTTCCAGGAAGTCAGGTCTTTGACTATGAACACGGCAAGTCTTTTGCTGATGGGAAATCTTGTAAAGATTCTCAACCAGATCTTCAGGTAAGCAACTTGTTGGAAAGTTTCTATCTTAATCACGTTTACAAAATGTTTAGCAGAAGATAACATTTCAAAAACAAAAGCTGTGTGCTTTAATGAAATTAACCCTTCCCTTATTACATCTCTCCTTACTTGTTGTATAATTTAATCTGTAAAATAAAGTGTAGGTATTGTAATATGAGATTATTTATTATTTATTTATTGGATTTATATTTTGCCTTTTCTTGAGGAATTCAAGGTGATAAACATAGTTCTCTCTCTCCCAAATTTTCCCCATAACAACAGTTTGTGATTGGTTTGAGGGATAACAGTTGGCCTAAATTCAATCAGTGAGAGTCTATGACTGAAGGTGGATTTGAACCTATAAACCTCTATCCCACATTTTAACCACTACATTGCATTGGGTCTTCTGTACATTTTAATTTACTTAATTTCTTTAGTTCTAATTTGTTTCTTATAAGTTGATATTTCCCATTAGTGGTGTACATATCTTTTACATACGTCTTATTTTGCTGGAACATCTTGGTGATGAAATGATTTATAAAATATAAATGATTGTGAATTATAGTGTGACTTTTTAAGGGATTTTACACACTTTTGATTGGGTTTGACTTGTTGCATCTTTCCTCTGCTTCATCGTTGACCTTAAAATTCTTTTGAATTTTTATTTTAAAGGACCAGGATTACAGGACCTGCCTCAAAGATATCAAGCCAAGCAAGTTGATTCGACTAGGAAGAGTGCCTGAAACTGCTACGAAAGATGATGTAAGTTATATCTGTGAAGCTTACCTGGCAACACATGATATTCTACACTAGCTGTATATTATAGCTTTTGTTTCCCATTTCAAAATAATAGAAAAACAAAAATTATCAATGCAGTTAGGAGGGGTTTCAGGGTATGTAGAGACAAGAAAATTGGTCCCGCAGTTTGCTTTTGACTGCTTTAACACTGTTTGTGTAAAAATGTTAACAACATAGTTATATTTGGAAAAATAGATCTGTGCTGCTTTAATAATGATTTTTGACAAGTTTACATAATTTTAATGTGGTTTAAAAGCTAGTTCATGTCCACTTTTTTAAAAATGTTGAAATGTGCCAGATATATATATTCTACATTTTTTAAAATACTAGAATGCTTTAATAGGAAGAAGACACATTTGTTGTGCCCTGATTTAACAAAAAGCAGGATAGGGTTCTCAGCAGTGTAGTTTGGTGTTGATCACAGGACTTTGTCTTTTTGGGGGGCTGTTCCAAATTCCTTCAATGTCTAATCTGTATTTATTTTACAATTAAAACTGATTAACTGTTCTAATAGCCTTAAAAAGTCTATAGTGTTTTTCTGAACAGTGTAATCTGTGGTACAGAGGCAGATGAAAGCAGTACAGGTAGTCCTCACTTAACAATGGTGATTGGAACTGGTAATTGCTAAGTGATGCAGTCATAAAGTGAGACGTCACATGACTGTGCTGACTTATAACGGTAGGCAGTTCCAATTGCTGTCGCTAGGTGAATCCCATGTGGTCGCAGTATCCTGCAGTCATGTGATCACCATTTGTGACATCCTGCTGGCTCCTCCATAGACTTTGCTTGTCGGAAGCTGGCAGTGAAGGTTGCAAATGGAAATCATGTGACTGCAGGACACTGTGTTTGTTGTGATTGTGAGCTGGTTGCCAAGTGTCAGAATTGCAATCACGTGACCACAGGGATGCTGTGATGGTTGCAACTACGAGGAACAGTTGTAAGTCCCCTTGTTCAGCACCATTGTAATTTCAAATGGTTGCTGAATGAGGACTACCTGTACTATGTTAGGGTAATTGAAGAGAGGAACAACCCCCAGAACATGTGGCAAAGATTTATTTATTGTAAGGTAGTCTTTGCTACACTTTAACTTACATTGTCAACTGATTTCTATTTGCGTTTCCATTAATGTGAAATCATTGTTATTTGTATTGGGACCAGGCAGAATGAACACTCAGTGTTAAAATGTTCAGTATAATACAGGCTTTACCACTTAACTGGACACTTTGTTCTTGTAGATTCTCAATGCTTTCCAAGCATGTGATGGGACACCAGTAAAAAACCTGCGTCTAAAAGATTATACTACAGGTGGGATTTTTTTTTCCAATTTTTTAATGCTTGTTAGGTTTACATTAAAGCTTCTATAATTTTTTTATCAGGTGATCCATTTTGCCTTGTCACAACAGTTATTTCTTGCTGACATTGTAATTTTGATTTTAAGAGTCATTTGGGTCATACGGTGTATCCCCTTGCCTTTACTGGATTGACATTTTCAGGAATAGGCTTAGCAAGTCTGTTGCAAATCACCTGTTCTAACTCTATATTAATACTGAGGTTAGATATCTTTGAAAGACAGAAGATAAACTTGTTCTAAGATAGAATTCAAGAACTAGTAGAAGTCTGTCTTCAGTGTTTTTTTTTTATTAAATCTTATTTGTCCCAGCTCTGAGATTTGTCCTGTAGCAATCTCAATAAAAATAGTCTTACAATCATAGAATTGGAAGGGGCCATAGAATACATCTAGTCCAACCACCTAGAACATGTGCAGGGTCCACTAGAACATCTGATAGATAACCTTCTAGCCCCTGTTTGAAAACCTCTAGTGAAGGAGAATTCACTATGCAGCGTGGCAGTCTGTTCCACTGGCTGACAGCTTGTACGCTTAGGAAGTTCCTCCTGATATCTAGCCTCAACCTCCTTCCTCAGTAGTTTCAATCCACTGGTTCTTGTCTTCTCTTCTGGGGCCGTAGAGAATAAGACCATTCCCTCTTCTGTGCAACAACTTTCCAGATGTTTGAAGACCGCTATCAAATCTCTCCTCAATTTTCATTTTTGTAAGCTAAGCATAATCAGATAATTGGATTGTTCATCATAGTGCTTGGTTCCCTCACCATCTTGGTAGCCCTCTGCTGAACTTGCTCCAATTTATCATTGTACTTTTTGAAATGTGGCCAGAATTGGATATAGTTCTTGAAATGGGGTCTGACCAGGTCAAAGTAAACAATTGCTTCTGTGATCTGGATTCCCTGTTCCTGTTAATGTACCCCAAGATGTATTTGAATGTTTGATATCATATTACCCTTAAAGATTCCTCTGTCATCACCATCATCAGACGCAAATAATTCTAAACAGATCAATAAAATCTTTACTTATAATTCTGTGATACCTGGGTGACTATTTTTTTTTATTTCAGAGAATGATTTGTTGACAGTTTCCTGGCTCCAATTCTTATGTCCATGACTGGTATCAGATGACTTTTGTTAGGGAATATTTGGAATATTCTGGGCAAGGAATAAATATTCAGAAAGTTCAATATGGTGATACAGAATAAGGGAAACAAACATTACAGATCTTGTAGGGCAAAGGTATAAAAGATGCTCTTGTGGTTTTTTTCTGTTCTTGTTGCCGCAATCTGATTTGAAAGCATATAGAAGACAAATTAGGGTAAGCTTATTGTTGTGTATTTCAGCACTAAGTAGAGCTTATTTTTAGACATTTCTTGACATGTAGTGGAGAAATTTAGGAAAAGAAAAATCTGTGCCAATACAGAACAGCAAGTCACAGCTATCATCCCACAAATTACTGTGTATTTAATTTAAGTCTATGTAACCTGTGTGCTCTTAGCATGAAATAGAAAAATCACACAGACTTAAAATACCCATGCTTACAAGATTTTTTTTTCAGTCTGAGGTCACTATTTGAAAGCAGAGACTGAATTCAATGACTTTATCAAGCACAAAGCCATGAGCAAATTCCCCTTTCTGTCTTGAATAATGAGCAAGACTTCTAGGAAGTAGATTGCAGGAACTGTTTTCCCCTTTAAGGCTTATATCACTTGTGTCAAGCATAATGTTCTGATCGGTTTAAAGTCGATTCACCTAACATACCTGACTAATATTATTTATATTCTTATTTGGGGCCTTTGTAAGTGTTAATATGATAGTGGTTAAGGCAACGGGCTAGAAACCAGGAAACTGGTTGTAAAGCATAGCTTTACAAGTAAGGCCCCATATACTGCTGCATTATATATGTAATAAATTGATTAGGTTAGTCATGTGTTACGTAAGCATATATTCTGCTTACATGGTAAGTGGGAGTAAACCATATACACTAATTACTATATGATATACAGTAGGTGAACTATATTATAAGTATATAGTAATGATCTGCCAGAGAAGTGCTTATAAAACTGCAATCCAGTTGAGGGCATTGTACATTATACAGTGTACATAGTAAAAAATATAGCTGTCTTCTTAGGCCCCACAAATTGCTTTTATAAGTTTTTAAATTACTGCCAAGTGTGGAGAAAATAGAGTAGATAAACCTGCTTTGAGTAGTGCCAAACCATGTTTAATTATTGTGCCTCAGCAGCTTCAGTCTGTGTCTTCTTTTGGATGCATGTGGACTAAAGGTGCTATTTGTCATTGTCCATGGGGTGTTGTATATTCTTTGTCAAAAGGATCATATGATGTGATATTGCCTAACTTAGATTTGAACAAGATTGTATAGCTAATGCATTCCCATTTCCATATATGAATATGTATGACATAGTTTTGATCAAATTATGATAGACAACCATCAAATATTTATTTTTGGAAGATTTTGTCTCACGAAAATATTTTAGCTGCCATGGAAACTTAATTACTAGTAGTAAGTAAAGGAAATACAATAGCATATTAAAATAGGATAGTCCATAAAAATGTAGCAAGTACATGCACATTCCTATTTTCATTACATCTATATCCTTTTGAAACTTGTAGTGAACCTTTTGAGATGAAAAACCCTGAGAAGTGGAGTCTGTGTTTAGTGTTTTCAGTACATATTGAATTGTACCTATTATTCAAGTGTCTGGATTGCTGGTATATTTCTGAGCACAATTTGCTGGTGTTTTTTGAAGCTTTGAATGACATCAAGGAAGTATATCTTAAAAATATATCTTCCCATATGCGCCTGCTCACATTTTCTAGTGATTCTTGGTGGGCACCTTCTGGATGTCTCCATCAAGTGAAGTGACATAGGTAGCTCCACACAAAGACCCTCTGGTAATGGGACTTTTGGAGTACTCTCCCTTGGAAGTGCTGCTTTGGCCCTTGAGTTAATACATTTTCAATGTCTGAGGCATTGCTCTTTCCCCTGGGATTTGTACTCTGATTTATTTTAAATGATAATTAGTGTGAACTAGTGAAATTATGTTTTACATTTTTCCTGAAGTAATATTGATCAGTTGTTCTTTGCTATTTTCATTGTTCTACTGCTTTTCTTTGCTTTTTTTAGAAAGAAACATTTAAGGTTATAATAACTTGTAATCCACCTAGAGATGTTCAGTTAATGGCAAAATGAAAGCATAATAAATAAAAAGCAAGTCTAGAGATGTGCTCTATTGCAGAAGTCAAATATTCTATAGACCTGAATAATTTCAGTGTTTGCTTCACTGATAATTTACTGAGGGGTACCATGAAGATGCTTTCAGTATGATCAGAAGAATTACCCAGAGAATGTCAAGGAGAGATAAGGTGTCATTTTTTACACCTTAATACAAACAAATCTGATTTATTACTTCTTATAAATGTTAAAGAAACTTACCTATTTTTTGCAGTATTTAGAAATCTGGCATGTATCTGTCTTTAATGGCTAGATCCAAGGGGTCCTACATATACACAAGGGAAAAGGAATATTTTCTGGTTATTCTTTCCCACTGTAGTCTTTTACAGCAGACTGAATAATTTTTCAGGATCAGTTTTTTAGGAAGGATATACTGTAGTATCTCAATGGGAATGGGAGAGAAAGTCCCTGTCTATACTGGAAATGCCACAGATTATCCTTTACAGTAGTTCAAAACCTGTTCACCTTTGTCCTGGAGGTTCACACAACAGAATAATTGACTTAATTTAGAGGAAAGCAGATTCTGATTGTAACTTGTTTTTACTTTTTAGAGGATTTTAATGTTTATTGTTACAGTGTTAATTTTATTGTAAACCACCCAGAGTCCCTCTTTTGGGGGAGATGGGCAGTAACAAAATTTGAATAATAAATAAATAAATAAAAATATTAATGAGACTTCCTTAGAGATTGGACTGCTTCCATTTCCAACTCTGATTCTGTGATACTGGGCTGTCACAAGAGACAATTTACATGGAAGTCTGAAGCATTTTTGATGTGTTTTTTTCATTTAGGAAAAGCATAATGTATATAGGAGGTATTGGTGTTGATTAAAATGACTACGATTATCCTACAGTTTGCAATCTTAGAAATCTGTATACAGCCTAAGTGTCACATAAAGCATTGAATGAAGTAATGGTTGCAGTTGTTTATGCAGTTAGTCTTAGGTATCCTAGAAAAAAGTTATTAAAATGGAAGACTTGATAGCAGCTCGCTTCTTTTCCTAAGATTTGTAGCTGTGTTTGTAGAACACAAAAATGGACATATTGACACTTGTTCCTGCCTCACTGCTAGCCATATAGTGATAACTAAGCAAACAGGGTCCTAGACTGGATTATAACAGTAGGAAGGCACAAATCTTGGTTCCAGAGCTAGAAAATGATTAGTTCTAGAAGAGTCCACAACTAACATTTTAAGTAATTTTTGAGAAATAAATGCTTGGGGAAATAAAGTTGCATTATGATATCATGGTGGAATATATTTATTTTCTTTTTATATTTGTTGAAAAAAAATTATCTGCATGGAATCATCCATCCATAATACAATCAATATAAGTGGAGTAATTTTCATTAATCTTTGAAAGATTATCCACTGAGACATTTTAAATGAAAAGATTGAGAATAAATATGACAAACATAACCCTAACAGATAATGCTGGACGTGTGATTTAGCTGCTGATGAATATTTCAAGTTACATATAAATGTATTTCTTCAATCCTTGTCTTATCCATTTGAGCTGTTACTCAGTTTTATTCTTCAACTGCTCATGTTTCTAGTTCAAATCTCAGCAGGTAGCAGAACTTACTCTCTAATTAAATCAGAAAAGAATTCTATGTGAATAGAGTATGTCAGTGGCTGCTTGATGATGAGCTCTGATACCGTCATCCTTCTGAGAAGTAGAAAGTTTAGTCTTATCCTCTATCAATTTAACAGCCTCCCTCTTAAAGCTATTTTAAGTGTTGGCCATCACAACTTCTGGTGGTGGGTCTCTAATTCAACTATATGCTATGTGAAGAAGTTCCTTTTATTTGCCCAAATCTCCCATCTTTTAGTTTCACTGAGCTCTAATATTATGAGAGAGAACTTCACCACACCATGAATAATCATATATGCCTCTATCATTTTGGTGTCTATCATGGGATTTCTTTCTGTTGAGTACAGTGCACATTAGATATTGTCATTATCATTTCTTCATAGCTAAAATTTAATTTTAAAATTATTACAAAGATGTTACAGTGATTTTCCAGTTTTGTGTTGTTTTGAACATGATTATTGCTTCATCTGCAATTTAACAAATTGGAGCATACCAATATTATTAACAGAACTACAGTCTAAGGTTGTGTAATGGAATGTGAGAATGACCTTGGGGGGAGGAGATGCTGCCTAGGGAATGATTTGATAAAAGAGGGAGGAGTCTGCAACTGAGTAATGGGCAGAGAAAGAAACTTAGAAAGGACCCGTCCTAACTGGTTAGGCGGTAAGTAGGGACTGTGGGAGATTTGTACTTTCAGGCTTGCAAGATTCGTTAATGTAGCCTAACAATAAAGTCAAGATAGCTCATCTGGTCATGTTTCCTGTCTGGCTTACCTGGGAGGACTGACAGGATGCTATTAAAATAGCACTACTACATCCTACTTGTAAATATGAGACAATATTTACATTTGTTATGGTAATGTATATTTTCCTTCCAGCAGCAATCAGTAATGTGGAATAGGGATAAACACAAATACTTAATTCGATGAGAACCCTATAGGTTTAAGTGTTATGGTGATTTAGGGCATCCTTGAGGTCCTATTCTCAACAGCACTCCTGTGGCACTTTTAATAGAAAACTGCCCCAAGTGTTGGGGAGATTTCAGCATATAAATCAACACAAGCCATAATTATTTAACATCTGGAAGCCATCTGTCAGCATGCGGTAAAGCTGTATATCTCTACCTGAGGCTGAACAGGAAATGCAGTTGAAGCCCTGTCCTGATATCTGGAGGCCATTTGCGTCTCTATGGGGAGAAACAGGTTGAGGCTTAATCCCACCAAGACAGAGTGGCTGTTTATTCAGAAGCTTCTATCCAACTTTGACTCTCTAGAAGGGATTGTGCTTCCATGTAGAAAGCAGGCTCACAATCCAGAGATTCGTGGCCCTTGTTAGAAGAATAGGTGAAACCTATGGCTTGGAAAGTCTTGTGTAGCTTCGGCATGGGTATTAGTTGTGGCATTTTCTGGAATGGGTGGAGCTTTATCAACAGTTGCTCATCTTTTTCACCTCATATCTACACTATTAAATTTGAGGACCATTCAGAAGCTACAGCTGGTTCAAAATACAGTTGCTTACATGGTAATGGGTTATTCCCAGTTTACCCATATGACACAATTACTGTGGGAGGTACATTGATTGCTTTTAAGCTTCTTGTTGCAATTCAGGATGTTCGTTGCAACCTTTGAAGCCTGCTACAGCTTATAAATAGGATAGTTGAAGGTATCTTCATGGGGAATGCTTCAGAGAAGAGCCTTCTCTATCATGCACTTCTTCCAGACCTCTGGGAACAAGTATGGACCCTCTGTGTTTGTATTTCAGAAGGCAGTTAAGACCTGGCTATTTTGTAGGCCTTTGGGGATGGGATGGGATGATGACTCTACATGTTCCTGAAGTTGGTTAGAGGGAGCAAAGTGGATTAGATTTATTGTATCTGATATCTTGTGGTTTTAAATGTAATTACTGTAATTGGGGGACTGTTAATCCCTTATCATTTTTAGGTTAAAGAGACATACTGTATAAACTTGAGTATACTTAAAAATATAGTGAATGTATGCCACGTGGACACATTATCTCTTGATAAATATTAGTGCATAATACATCCATGTTAAATTGAGTTGCTAACAATATTCACATTTTGGCTGGGCTCTTTTAACTTCTTTATGCTATAGAGTTGACTTTAACAGCCCTCTGTTGCATTTATGTGTGACATTTGAGCTAGGACACAACACATCATATTTATGGTTTGACTTTTTTGTGGGAAAAAGGGTCTGAATAGTTGAAGCTTCCACCACACAACAGTCTCTGGTTTGTTATGAATTGTACTAGTGCAAACAAATTCTTGCAGTTTCAGCCATGAAAACTTTGCATTGTTTCCTTGAGTGGCACATCTTCCCTTGAGTAAACCTTGGCTTTAAGTTAGATGATTATGAGTCCTTGATAATTTTGAGGTAAGGATGTTTTTATGTACCTGTCTGACTCTTCTTTCAGATAGGTATATTCTTTTTTTACAATACCTTTCATTACCAAAAAAGATACAGAATGGTTAATCATTTCTTTAGGAAAGACATATAAACAAATCCAATTATTGTTTGACTTTCAATTTGGACTACTTTGAGTAGAATAAGAGCATTTTAGGATACCCTTACTAAAAGTATGTCTGAGTATTGGATTAAATCAGATTATAATTCAAAGGACTGAAATTTCTTGATTTTATTCTACACTTGGAATGAAAATAGATTTCTGGACTCTAGCTTCAGCAGAAAAGCTAACATAAACTAAAAAACTACTTGGGGTTTTATTGGTTCACATGGTTATTGATTTAGAAGCTGATTCCAATAATCTGAATTTGTGAAATAGATAACTGCTTCTGTAATAAGATTAGTTCTGAAGTGCTAACTTACTTCTGTGAGTATATGTCTAGTACACTTTTCTTAATGGAAGTCCAAATTGCTTACTATATTAGGTAGATTCAGACTAAGTGAAAATGATTATGGGTTTATGGTACTATCAAGGCCCAACCTGAGTCAAAGCTTAGCTATAAAGAACATCAACTATTGCTTTTGTTTTGTGGGGAGTTAAGGGTGGTGATAATGGGGTTGTGCTGTGGGAATGGGGGAATTGGATACTAAAAATGTGGCTTTCTGGCACTAACGCAAATCCCGTCTGTATTTAAATGCTGTCCCCAGGTTACAACTATGGCTATATCTGCGTGGAGTTTTCCCTCTTGGAAGAGGCCATCGCCTGCATGGAAGCCAACCAGGTTGCTTTACACTTCGGTCGAAAATGCTGCTAGAAGAATATTTTTGTGGGGTGGGAGGACACTTAGTGTTTTTTAAAAAAAAAATTCAGAGAAAGGCTTTTTATTCCAAAATGTACATTATGGCAGCTAATATGCTCATATTTCCCAGAAACACCAGGAGGTTTGATCTTTCACTACAAAATTTCATGATTTTCCTGAATTGTCGACACTCACAAGTTGTTCATGCTGGCCTGATAGCGTCAAAGTGTGGTAGTTAAGAAAAGTGCTCCCAGTTCTGGTGGTTGTCCTTGTGAGTTTGTGTATCTAGTGGATTTCAAGATAAGCAGACAATCTCAGATGTTTTACTTTCTTGACTGCGTACAGCAAACTGACAACCTTGACTGTACCGCAAACTCTCTTTTCTGTAAGCAAAATTATTACGTGCTTGAATACATACATGCACCTGTCTTGGTTTTATGCTAGATATTAATATGCAGCTTTGAGTGAAAAATCCTGTGCGCATGTTCCATCTGTTTATGTGATTTCATCTGGTGCAAATGTATAGAACTATGTTGTCTGTCTGCTTGTATTCATATTGACTGTGTGGAAGTTGAAACTACTTAAGAGAGGTCTAGTCTATTGCAAATTCACCTGATTAATCTGAACGTCTTCAAGATTTCTTTTTTTAGAAATAGGAAACCACTCATATATACTCAGTGATAGTGTGGACTAGATTATGTTGTTATTTTTTGTAAGTAAAAATGATAAATTAAGATACTTGTGCAGGTGTTATCTTTCAGAAAGTAGGTCCAGTATTTTCCACATATTATAGAAATTAACATACATGAACTCTAAATGATTGAGAGGTTTTTTTTTATCATCCAATGTTTTATGTTGCTTTTAGCCATTCCCATTTTTGAAATGATAACATTTCTCATGAAATTCATATTATTCAGCAACCTTGTATTTTTAAACAAATTGAATTGATGTTAACATCTGTCAGATTATAATTAAATCTTAAGTGTAGTTGAGATAAATCAGACCAGCTTTTCATTGTCTGTGGATCTTTTTGCCAGCACACATCTTAGTTTTATCATTGTCCACATTTAAACTTCACCAACTGGAAAAGAATAATAAAATACTTAAGCATTGCAGTATTAAAATATGGTTTATCCTGTTTTAACACAATTCTTCCCTATATTTCTCAAATTCTCAAAACTAAAATTGAATTTTGGACCTGGTATTAAACAAAACTTTGGCAGAATTATAAAGTTGCTGTCCCTGAAGATTATGAACTCTAGCTAGATTTTCCAATGGGCATATTTTTTTTCTTCTGCATTTATTGTAATATATAGTTCTTCCCCAATAGAATAAAAAGCAAATATGCAGTTGTATTTAAGATTAATTTCAAACAGTTAAAATGATGAAATACCTATCTTCTTTTTTACACCTTCTCCATGTATAAAAGTTCTGAAGCAGTTTGAGAAGAAGCTTAAAACTCTGAAATTCTAAGCCTCCTTTACCTTTGTAAAAGAAGTGGAATTTTAATTTCTTCCCCATCATACATTGTGTTTAAGTATGTGTGTGTGTGTGGGGTGTTTTAATGTATGCATGCGCCTTTGAATCAAGGTTAACTCCTGTCAATGAACTAGTCCCTGCAGTTTTCTTGGCAAGATTTTCAAGAGTGGGTTTGTTATTGCCTTCTTCCTACTGCTGAGAGAGTGACTGGCCCAAAGTTACCCTTCTGGCTTCATGCCTAAGGTGTGACTAGAACTCACAGTCTCCCAGTTTCTAACCTGGTGCCTTAACCATTGCATCAAATTGGCTCTTGTTTAAATGTTGGGAAATACTGTTCTATGCAATAAATATTGTGCAAATAGTTGCACAATATACTTCAGTTGACCATCAGCCAGTTGTCTATAGACCCTTAAAATGTGATGCAAATACCAGAAAGGAAATACCATCTTATGTTTAGAACGACTAGCGTTTTGTAAATCTTTCAGTGATAAGATCCACCAACAAAGTTTTGTGTTCAATACCCATTTTTATCACCTGACTGCCTAAAAATGGAAACAACTTCCTTTTCCCTCATTCTCTTTCTAATTTATGATATATCATATTTCATTTCTAGTAACCTGAAAAGTACTTATATATTTTCACAATCCAGAGCTTGTGATTTGGTGGCTTGGAGCCACTATTAGTCTGAACAATGGCTCCTGTTTTGTTGCTCAGTTTATTGATGTTCGGCAATTCAGGTTTAGGTGAATTCTAAGAGGATTGAGCTTTGTGAACAATATTGTTCAATTCTGTGGAAAAATTAAGAAAATGTTAAAAGATAATTGAGTTTTTATTCAAGCATGGCCTAAACCAGCTATTATCAATAATATTTACTGATATATGAGTTCTGATCGGGGTTAAGGCAAAGAAACAACGCTGAGCCAGGAATGAAGTTCTAATCTTTATTGTTTCTACCATGCAAACGGAATCTTGAGAAACTGAGCAAAACTAGCAGGTTCTAACAGAAAAACTCCAGAAACTCTAAGGCGGGTCCTGCCTGACCTTCTTGGCCGGGTGCCCAAGGTCTTCAACACTGTGAGTGTGTTTCTCCCACTGGAATGCGTCCCCTCCTTCCTCGCCTGCGATCTCCATAACAGTTCCTCTCAATTGAATAGTTTAACAATGAAACTCTTTTATTGAGCTTCCTTTTGCAAGTGAGCAAGCATATATTGCGTCCATCTCTTTCTAGTAACTAATTCAGAGATGGGGGGAAATGAACATTTCTGCTAAGCATATTTTTCCTTTGTACTATATCACCATTAAATTTTGTGGAGTTTTGAGTATTAACTCAGATTGACCAGGTCCACCTTGATTTTGTGGAGTGAGTGTGTGGTAAGACTGATTATGATTATGTGCCATCAAGCCATTTTTGACTTCTGGTGACCACATAGATTTTCTCAGTGAATATGAATGTGATTATATGAATATATTAGATACCTGGGGATAATTTCTCTTTGTATATAAAGACTCTGTTCCCCACTTTTTGCTGCTCTTCTTTTATTGTGGAAATTTGTTTAATATAAACTTTTCTGGCAGTTTGGGCTGTTTTAGCTGAATGAATTAAAACATATTTTTGAAATTTTCCCTGGCACTTTAGTAGCATTGTAGAGAGGGCTTTCCAGGATAGAAGTTAGAAACCTATGCAGTGTATGGCTACATTAACAAAGGCAGTAATAAAGGAAATGCAAAACCTAAAGATAATAAATTTCTGCTGAGGTATTGTTATGGTGAATGGAGGGAATTAATTGAACATTTAGGATCTTGTGTTTACTATAGCATAATCATTCATTGCAGGGTGAAGAAACAACCAGTACATGCTATAATTGGTATTTGTGTCTTTATAGTAATATATGTATTCTGTTCAACTGAACTTCCTGAGCATGCGGTGCTGTTTGTAAGGATTTGTACCAAGTTTATCATTGGATAGCCTGGTATGAGTTGTCTGTTACTTGGTTTTTGAGGTTTCTTTTCCCTATCAATATGTTTGCAAGATACCAGCTTCTAAAATTTGTTACTGGGAAAAAATACAAAACTCTTGTATGAATCACTATGTACTAAGTGGAATTCATTCTCCATTAAAGCAATTTCATCTGTTAGGATCTTACTCTTCCCTTTCTCTGCTAAATAACAGCCTTATAAATTAAATACTTAATAGTATTTATTTACTCAATAGAAAATTGCTATTATTAAATGCTCATCTTTTCTGAAAGCATTTGATTCTCTCATGTGATTCTTTTTCATCTTTAGGGAAAAAAGCTAACTCCCACAGTAGGATAAAAGAAACTATCTGAATGTTAAAAATATGACCTAGGCATTTTGTTAATGTCTTTATTAAGATAATGGCTAATGTCTTTATTAAGATAATTAAGATAATGAATGGAATCATAAGACTTAAAAAACTAACTAGATGTTTATTCTTTTTGTGTAACTTCATGCTGTTTATAAAACACCTTGTTTTCAAGGGCTCAGTCCTTGAAACTTCGTAATTTGCTGGATGCATAAAGCTGAAAGTACTTCCAGTATTGGTTCCTGTATGTTCATTTTAACTGTTCAATTTATGTTATGAAATCCAAATTACTTGTGATTTACAAAAATTGAAGGATATTTTTAATAGGTCTTGGTACATATTATGTTGAAAATATGTCTTGAAGATCGTGCCAAAGTAGGTGAAATTGTAGATCTATTGCAGGAATATATTACATGGTTTACTTATGTAGGCAGGATTGGGTGATCCACTTCTTACTCATTACACATTTTTCATTATGTGACATATACTGTACATTCAATAAATAGCATTAGAAAATGTGGCTTGTTAGTAAGGGAAACTGAATGTCTGTTCTTTGAATCATACTCCAGTTCATAAAGGTATATCAAGGCTTTTAATGAAAAACTGTTGGGAACCATGAGAGATGGTCTGTCATCTTTCTTAGGAGGTTTGTCTTGTGTGTCTGTCAGCCCAGTAGAGTACCAACCCAAAAGTGAGCAAGGACAATATTTTATCACTAAAATAATTGGTGTTTATTGATTCAGTAACAAAATGTTTAGCCAATCATGACACAAGGGGAAAAGAGCCCCAGGGAGGGAAATGGAAGTGAAAGGATTGGCTACAACTCCTGTGTGCTTTTGCATCTTTTACCATTAAGTGCACCTAAGATTCAGGCCTGAGCAAATATTTAGGATTCCATGTATGTGGAAAGTGGGTAATTACTTACATAATTCACTTAGTTTTCACACATTTTTTTCCTACAGATGGGTCAATTTTTTTCAAACAGATTTGATGTCATGTATTTACATTCTGGAATGAACATACTAACTTTTCTGTCATTATCCAAATAAAAAGATCTTTATATTATTTAATTTGAAACACATTTATTAAATGGAAATGTACAGTTGTGTAAAACAGATAGTAAATAAATAGCTAGAAAATCCAGATTGGAATTGTTTAGATTCCAGCATAAAAATATCAAACATTTCTCCAGTCCAAACTTGGTGTGTGTGTGTTGACATAAGTATTTTGATAACATTGAACTACAGTTTTGAAAATGCATCACTGAGAATGTTTTGTTGCTATATATGCAGTACCTGTGAGTAACAAACATGAGTTCTGTAAAGTGCCTACATTAAAATGTAACCACATTTAACTGGGATCCAGTTGGGAGCATTGTAAACATCCAGTGGGCATACTTTGTTTTACACTGCAAAGGACTAATTTTGTGTTGAGCTTAATAAATAGACACAATGTATCATACTCATTTTTAGATTAGTATTGCAATGTCTTGAGGAATTTTAAGCATAAATTGTTTCATCTGTGTTGAAATATTCAGTGGAAGAAAAATAATGTCTGCTAGAAAATAGTATTTTTGAAGAAACAAATTTGAAGATATATTAAATTTTTGTTGTTTTTCTAGCCTCTTTAAAGAAAGAACATGTGTTTAGTCTCCTTTGACTGGAAAGATGGACAATGAAGGGTGGGGCAAGGAATGATGAAACTACTCTCAATCTTTGTGAGGTTCACCCACTTCTAAAATAAACTACTCAAGTGAATTAGCTGGTAGTAGATGGTTTGTTGGAAAGTAAATGAGAACAACTTGGGCTATTTGATGGAGTTAAAGTCTTTTATGAGTTACATTATAAATTTTTCAGTGGACTGGAACATAGTGTTAGGGCAGTGTTCTAAAATATTGACTTGCATTATATTAATCATTTGTGCCTCTTGTTATTAATCTGATACTTGCTAGAGTTTTGCTTGGAGCTCAGGTCAGGAACTATCTTCTTTAGCTAACTATTTTTGGGCCAATTCAAATTGATGTTATTTTTCAAACCCAGGGGTGAAGAACTAGAATACTTTAAGGATATGAATATACTTGATAAAGCATTGGAGGCTGGTCTCTGTCATGCTGCTGTATGGTAGAGGTATGGTAGATGGATACTAAAAACACTGATAGTGCCATGATTGTGGAATGCTATCACAGAAGGAAGTTGCCGAGTTCCCTCTCTGCTTGGGTTGAGGGTCTGTTAAGGTCTGTTAAGACCTATCTGTGGAAGGAAGTTTTTAACCTTTGCAGTGTTGAATTATGTTGAAAAGGCATTCAACCACTTCTGTGCTTGGACTTTCTTACATGTTTTTTAATTGTTTTGGTGATAATATCTTTTATAGCTACATTAGTTAGTTTGTCAAATTAAGATTTAGTTGCATGTTTTTTTTCTTTGTGCAAAAAAGATATACTTCAGCGATGTTTTAATGGTACTGTAATAACTTTTTGTATCATCACTGAGAAGATGTGGCACAGGTCTCTTTCCCTCAGTGTTTCCTAACATTAGTCCTCAAGGATACTGCAAGTGCTCCATGGAATGGTGATGATTGGAAAGATAATTTAAAAGCAATATCATCTTGTTTATATCTTATGTATCAAATTTGCATTATTATTGAAATCTAAGTTGATTCACAAATATACCTATGTAATATAACAATCTCTAAATTCAGATAATGGCATATCTATATAACATTGTGAAGCGGTACTCTTCTACATTATTATAAATAGCTGTGTTTTAAATGTCTCGTGTTTGACTCCCATCACCAAAAATAGATTATATTAAAACTATGTTAAGTGACTTGCTTGCATAGTAGTTCACAAAATCTTTTGACAATGATGTAATATAATATTTATTTATTAAATGTATTTGCCGCCTGACTCCCAGCGAGTCCCATATACCGGATGAAGGAAAATTTTAGGAATTGATTAATATAATGTAGTTCATTCAGCCCTTTCTTGCTTTGTATTTTCAGTGCTATTAAGAAAAATCAAGTTATTTAGAGCAGCTGCAGCACCCCACATATCCATATTCAATTTTGATGTATTTTGGGTTGGAACACCAAGGCAGTATACATTCTGAATGCCTGATAGGGCTGGGACTCTCTGTATTAAAGGACAGCCTAATAGTGTTTTATGTGGTACAAGGGAAAATGTGGTACTTTCTTATATCTCTTTAATACATATTGGCTATGTTCAGGTTGTTATTTGGCCTGTAATAAGTCTAATAGATGTTGGCTTCTTTGTTTTCTTTAATCACTGAAATAAATTTCTTAACATTGTAATGGCTTAAAGCAGTAATCTCTACACAGTGCTCAGCTGTAGAGGGAAAAGAAAAAGTACACAGATGCCATAATAATTCAGTGGTTTTGGAGATTGCATCCATGTCTTGTATCTATTTGTGCTCTTTCAAGACAATAGAGAAATAAGCAGTTAGATTCCCTGTTTGATTCTTGATAATATTTTAAAAGGGTGGATTTTTTAAATTAAAATACTTTTTGCATTATATCATGTTGTTCAAGAGGAGAGAAAACATAATAAAGTGAACTTTGACTTTTTTAACAGAGTAAATCATATGTGAATACAAAAGACCATGTGTAATCTGTATGTAGATTTTCCAGATTCTTCCTTATGTCAGCATGTCCTGACTGAAAAACCGCTCTGAAGATAATGATATCAGCAATGTGTTATGACAGAAAGACTGATAGAGAGTCCACTTAAGAGTGCCAGAAAATTATTTAGTCTTTTGTCAGAAGATGATTATGTGCCATCAAGTCATTTTTGACTCCTAGCAACTGCATAGATAGATTTTCTCCATGATGATCTGTCTCTAATCTGGTCTTTGAGGTCTTCCAATGATGCACTCATCATCACTGTAACTGCATGCATCCACCTTGCTGTTATCCTCTTCATTGCTTTCCTTCCACCTTTCCCAGCATTTGAGCCTTCTCTAGAGAGCTTGGTCTTTGCATAATGTGTCCAAAGTAGAATAGTTTGAGCCTGGTCATTTGTGCCTCAAGTGAGATCTCTGGCTTGATTTGTTCAATGAGCCATTGGTTCATTTTCTTGGCTGTCCACAGTATTCTCTGGAATCTTCTCCAACACCAAAGTTCAAAAGTATAAGTACTCTTCCTATCCTGCTTCTTCAAAGTCCAACTTTTGCTTCCATAGAGGGAATACCAGGGCTTGCTCAATTCTGATCTTTGTAGGTATAGATACATCAGGGCATTTGAATATCTTTTCCAAAGCCTTCATGGCTGCTCTACCGCTAGTCTGTGATGTATTTCTTGACTGCTTATTCCTTGATAATGGTTGATCCCCAAAGGCAGAAGCTATCTACCATTTCAATGTCTTCATTGTCAGTTCTAAGGCTGGTTGTTCTACTATTCTCATTGTATGTCTTCTTCATATTTAGTTTTAGTCTAATTTTTTCACTATGTCCCTTGACTTTTATTACTACAGCTTGTACATCCTTTGCATTTTCAACTATCAGGATATAGGTAGTCCTCATTTAGCAATCACAATTAGGTGAGCAGCTCTGTCATTAAGCGAAGCAGTTGCTAAGTAGGAAAGCATGTGACTGCAACTGTGCTTTCCTTTTCCCCACTCCCCCGTCCTTTGGGATGCTCACCTCAGAGCTGGGATAGCTGTCATGTAGCTGCTGCCTGTAACTGAGAAGACTAATCAGTTTCACACCTTAGGCTTTTGTTTGCCTCCTAATCACTCCCCTACCCTTTGGAATGCTCACTTCAGTGCTGGGATAGTTAGCAAGAATGGAATTAATGTATGTATGTATGTATGTATGTATGTATGTATGTATCTATTAATTTATTTTTAAATTTGTCTGCCACCCATCTCGCATATAACGACTTTGGGCGGCTACATTCATTGGAGAGGAAGGGATTACAAGAGAGTAAGCAGGTACACAGTGGGGAATACACATTGAAAGGAATGCAGTGGCACTGGCAGCCCCAGGTATGTTTGGGGCTGGAAGCTGCAAGCACACTATGCAAACAGCCAGTGTATTTCCCGTTGTGTGCCTACTTACTTTCTTGTAATTCCTTCCTCTCCAATCTCTCTGTGGGGGAGAAATGTGTCAGGCACAGGAGAGATTATATAAAGAAATTGCTTGTTTTTTTCTTTATTTCCCCCCTCACTTGTTTAAGCGATCTCTCTACTCTGAGGGGGGGGGAGTTTGATCTCCTTTGAATTGGTTACTATCTGTCCATTGGTGTTCTTCAGCATACCAATTCAAGGTTGGAACCTCCTTCTGAGTACAGAGATCTTTTGAAAGACTTTCCTTGTTTTTCCATGTCTGTTTCTATCTTCAGTGTTTTTACAGATGATGTTGTAATATTACTGCTTGTCTCTTCTAACACCTCTTTGAAAATATTTGTTAAATTCCTTTCTGGGATTTTTGTCTTTCTTGGCTTTATCTTATCTCAATTTCCACAGTTTGTTCTAACATCTAGTTTGCATTCTTCTGCTTCTTCATTTTTGGCAATCTCTTTTCTCATTCATCCTTAGTAACTTCTTTAAGTTCATTCCATAATTCCTCTGGTTCTCTACCAGTGAGGTTCAGGACTTCAAAGTGATTCCGATGTTCTCCTTGAAAATGGTGGGTGTATGATTATGGTGATGTCCGTGTATAGAGGCGTCATTTTGGTTTTTTGAAGACAGTGTTAGCTATTAAGAAATCATTGGAGTGGCAGAATTATTCCTGCTTTTGTCAGAAGCAGATGTCAGCTTTCCCAGGTATACCAGGCAGGAAACGCGACCAAATGAACTAATTCTACTTTATTGTAAGGCTACATTAACAGAATCCTGCAAGTCTGAAAGTACAAATCTCCTGCTGTCTCTCTTTACAGCCTGATAAGTTAAGAAGGTTCCTTTCTGAATTTCTTTCTCTTTCCGTTATGCAGCTGCGGGGTCCCGCAATCCTTATCTGATTGTTCCCTAGGCAGCATCTCTTTCCCCCGTCTCCCAAGGTCGTTCCCATAAACCATTACAGCAGAATAAAAATTGCAATTTTGGCTAATTCAGACCTACAGCTAGCTAATAAACATTATTTACAGATACAAAAATTAACACTATTTCAGAATCTATAGCTGGCTGATGTTGCATTTTCAGTTTCATATTGGTAAAATTCTAAACTATCATGCTTGTCCCCTAAAGTTGAATTGAAGGTTTGTTTGTTCTAACATCTAGTTTGCAGTCTTCTGTTTTCATGGAACTATGTTCCTTGTTCTGAAACAAGGGCTCCTGAGGGGAATACCCTTCCTGATAACTATGCAACTCCTTCAGGTTAATCAGAATTGAATATTAAACCTCAATCAGTCTACAAAATAAGCTGATTTTGTCATGAGATCAAAATGGCTCCTGTGTGTATCTGTATCTCTTTCTAACTATTGTCTGTTGTTAGAAGTGGTAACAAAAGGAGATGTCAGAAGCTTAACTGTTGAGCCAAGAGATGTTGGAATCCTTTCAACCTGGCTTACTAGGCTTCAAGCTAATGCAAAAGGTTTGTTACATAATTATATAGGTCCTAGTTCTAGCTTGCTTGCTTGCTTGCTTATTTATTCATTTATTTTCTATCCCGCATATCTCATTTACAAACTGAGTTCAGAATGTTTTAAGTACAAGCTATATTGTCTTTCCCACCATTGCCTGGATTCTAAATTGAAAGAATGTAAAATATTAAAGTTCAACATTTTAAAGAGCTTTTTGCAGTTTTGGAATTAAAGTTGCATAAGTTAGAGCTGTAGTTGAAAAACAAAGTTAATAGTTCTAATATCTTCACATCTTTAGCCAATTCTCTGTTGAATGGTGAACTGAAATTAGTAAGCTTTAAAATGCAAGTCAGAGCAAAGAAAAGGTATATAAATGTGTATTCTACCTCATTTATTGATAGTCACCAGTTATGGATCAGGACCACTGCTCTAAGCAAAAAGATGCCCAACCCTTCATACCTGACCGTTTGTTTGTTTGTTTGTTTTGTTTCTCTAAATGACATCCACCCCCCTCCAAAAAAAAACAAAAGATACAGGGGCTTGTGAAAGGTAGAGGAGTTTGTCTCAGGAAGGATAAATCCAGTTTTCTGAAATCCACAGAAATTATAAAAATAAGTAGAAATTGTTAGTACTTCAGATATGGTAAAATGAGACTGATTAGACAATTATGGGCAAACATTTGTATTTCTAACTTTCCCCACCCTTTCCTTAACCTTTTCTCCTAAAAATTAGTGCTTTCTATATAATGGAGGAGGAAGTCCTGAATATATTTTTGTGTTTAGTTGAAATGGTGGATTTCTTCTATTTTCAGCATTAACTTTTTGCCTGCCTCCTTCTATACCAGCAAAAGGGAGGATATGCTATTTTTCTGAGAATTCAGCTTGTATTAAAATATTGCTATATCTTTAATTGCTTTTTTCACACATCAGAGAGCACCAAGGACTCCACAGAATTTCTCCCATTAATAAAACAATATAAACCTTGGATGTTGTGCCTGGATACTTCTTATAAAAGAGATCCTCTGTGGCACTGCACCCATTTTTTGTAGGATCAAGCTTGCTTAAATTTTTTACTAGGAACAACACCTTTGTTTTTCACTTCATTGTAACATGGGGTGACCCTTCTCCTTCGAGTTGCAGAAATTTCTGATAAATTCACATCCCATTTTCCAGTGCATCCAGGGGCTTAAAATGAGAATGTCCATTATTATCAGATATGACTTTTCTCTAAAACTAATGTGTCTTGTGATTTTTTGGGGGGGCAGGAGATATCTGTCTGACATGAAGAGTCAAACTTCCCCTTCCTTTATACTTGAATAGGAATAAACCCATTCATACTGTAATGAAGAGTAAAACAGAAATAGTTCCTAATGACATAAACTATCAGGTATAATTTGAACTAAATATTTATCTGAATAATCTATGTTTAAACATGTTCTTGAAGTTGCAAAAAAAGAAAAAAAAAGTTCAGCGTTAGTAACTTTTACTGTATGTGGTACTAGGTATCTGCATTGACGTCTGATTTTTTTTTCTCATTTCAAATAACTGATATCTATACTGTTACATTTGAATAGGATACCATGTTAAGGCAGCCTGGACATTGTTTTGAGACAAGTGCCTCTTTGTCCAGGTTATCATCCATCCATACGTCATATGCAAGTAATGAAAATAAATGTTAGAATTGTCCTTCAGTGGTGATTCATATATTTTTGTCCAGGGCTTTTAAATTAGGTTCTGATGAAATAGTTTTGTTTTCCCCTTCTTTGTTCCTTTACCCTTGAAAGAGAGATGGGGATTTATAAAGCAGAGAAGGTCTTAGCACACCTATTTTCCTTATTTTTGCAAAATAGCCATTGAATGTAAACATTTTGCCCCTGAATTTCACTAGTGTAATCAAGGAAGAGGCTTTCTGGGGCACCAAAGAAGAGGCTGCCCTGTGGATTTGTAACTCTGCTATAGAAGATTGGGTGAGAGCTGTAGGTGAGAGGGAAAATATGTAAAAACCCTATGTTTACTTCCACTGAAGAAAAGGAGGATTGGATTTTCACATGTTTTCTCTGTCTGCACTGAGAGAGCACTTAGCTTGTCAACCCTCTTGGCTGAAATTAACAGGAAGGTATTTCTTTGTGAATATGTTGATGGGAATCTGTCTGATGGGTTCAAAGGAAGCAGTAGTTAATTTGCTGAGAACCATGATAAAGTCTCATTAAGGGAGATGGCATATGAGCAAACTCAAACATGGTATGAAGATTAACTTTTTTCCATTTAAAGTTTGAATACTGAAATATGGAGGAAGGATGAACTTTGTGAAAAGTAAAATCTTCTTAACATGATTTAAACATGCTATATGTTGTTTCATATTTAGAGTTTAGCTGATAACTATAGAAAAATGATTAAGTATTCTACATAAGAAATTGCTGTAGTGAATAGAGTAATGGCTACAACCCAAGAATCATATGGTGGGGCTGTGCCAAAGAAGAGGAGCTTTGCAACATGCCAGAATGGGTACAAAGCACCTCGTTTGAAGTCCTATCACAGAGTTATTTCCATGCACAAACATCAGTCCTCTCTTTGACGCCCCCCCAATCTTGTATGCACATGTCATGAGAGGAATTTTAGAAGGAGTCTGAGAGATGCAACAAGCAGAAAGCTAGCTCTCCAAAGATTAAAATTAGTCCATTGGGCTTTGTAATGACTCTTGGGATCCAAATTGCTAGGTCATCAGCTGCATGCCCCTTTATGGATTAAAAAGTCAGAAGGCTTGCAGATTATGGCTAATCATAAGCATCTGCTTTCTTTACAGAGCCAGATTTTTATGTTAGTTTCTTTATAGTGGCTTGCAAAAGGAGTTACAATTAGTATCCTGGATTCTGATAACACAGTTCACATATTGTTTATAGTGAGAATAGCCAAATGGGAATGAAAACATAGCTTCTGAAATCTGCTTGAGAAATCTCTGGAGACAGTTTTGGAAATGAGGAATCAAGAAAAGAAAAATGTGTTTGCTTAGGTTAGGGGTAGAAGCAGAAAGGTACTATATAAAAATAAAACGTAAAGGTGTTAGCTTTAACTAGAATGCTCAACTGTTCTTCTCTAAAGCCACTTTTAAGCTGCTGAAATAAGTATTTAAATAACTGTTTCTGACCTAAAACTAGTAAATGATTTTCAGAATATAAAAGATGTACTGTATTTTGCTTTGAGACTTCTCATTATGATGAGAAATTGGTAAACTGATTAATGGAGTTGATGACTTTTTAAAATGTGGGATCCATGAGCAATGCAGCATTGATTACACAGCCACTATTAAGTAGTTCTTTTAAACAAAGAAAAGCTTGGTGCTGGTGACTGCCGTCTGGTAAGTAGTAACTATGATTGTTAATACAAACTAACTTAAAAAATGTTAATAAATAATGTGGCTATATTATTCCTAATATTTTTTGTGTTTCAGGAGATCAGCTGTTTCAAGGTTGGAATCCACCTCCCATATAGGAAAATGTGAAGGACAAGAAGCTGAGAAACTAAACTGGAACATCACAGTTTAAATATGTATAAAAAGAACATGGCATACAGAATATATGAAGATAATATGATAATTAACAACATTAATCTTGGTAGATTAACAATGTATGATATGCCTTGACTTTATTTCAATAAAAATTTGTTTACAAAGAAGTGCTCCTACTTTTTTACTGAGTTGGAATAGCTGGATAGAAAAATTGACTGACACTGCTTAAAAAAGATCTATCATATTCATGGATAACGCAAGATATATTTATTTTCAAATTTACATTAGTTAAAGGTAACATTCTTAGATTTGCACATGAATCATGAAGATGGAATTTACCGCTACATCTGAGAAATGTTGATCAAAATGAAACAAGCACATTGCTTCTGTTAGGCTCCGTTATAGCACTTGTATTGCAGAAAGTGTTAAAAGATACCAATCATGGAAGTTTTTATTTTTTAAAACACAACTGTCTGTTTTGTGAAAAAAGAAAAAATTCATAGTTATTGTATTTAATTGGAGTTGTACTGGCATATTTTATTTGGTTTGTGGTGGCTTATACTCTGGGTAAGAAATCCGCACTTATTTGGGGGCTGAGAACCACACTGAGAGTGGTATCCCCTGCCCACATTCCAACAACAAAAACCAAATTGAAATTAAAATTAATTATATTTGGTTGATTACCCATGTCTGTAGTAATCTCTTCCTTCTATCACATTTGAAATAGAGAGTTGAGCAACTTTTGGAGTGACTGAGGATCACACCACTTTGGGGAGATGCCTGCTTTCCTGTAGCCTCAGGATAGGAACTCTTGCTTCAGGAGACATGCTCTCTTTGCTCCTTTTCTGTTACAACCTTCAACAAGCACATAAGTCTAAATTACGGTGAACCACCCAGTAAATGTTATCTGTGAAAGAAAGTTTATATTCATTCTTAAATGGTGGTAGTGAGAAAGAAAGGTCAGCAATAAAAAGTTTCTAAATTAGTGAGGAAATCTGAAAAGTTTACTAGGTTTTGAATAAAGGAATCCCTACAGAAGAAAGTTTCACTCAATGAGAGTAGTGGGCATATAAAATCTGATTGCTTCGGTCACAGGAGCCTGGCACTACAATTGAAACAGCCAATAGAGCAGTGACCAAAGATTTGGTAGCAAGCAGTTACTCTCAGATATAACTAGAGCTACAGTGTTAGCGTTTCAGTGGTTTTTATTTTCCATTGGAGAATGTATCTGTGCGGTTGGTATGACAAAAGCTTTCAGTCAGTTTCTTCAGAACTTGCTCTGATTTCTTCCTACCTACACATGGCTGTATTAGAGGTAGCTGTTACAATTCTGAGTGAAACTTGAACAGCATACCTATAAGATTAATTGTTTTCTATCTCTCCAGGTGTCTAGCTGAACTACCGGGAGAAATGGATTCACAAGTTGAAGCTGGCAGTGTATTTGATCCCTTTGGCTGATATGTGTAGTCAAAGGATAGGTTTTAATTTGGCTATCTGTTATTAGTCAGAATATCTATTTGGGTGAAGGGTATTTACAACAGAATACTTACAAAATCCGAAAAGTTTAATAAAATTGACAAGGTTGGCTAACTGGTAGCTGTCAAGATGTTGGACTACAATTCCATTCATTCTTGATGTTGGCCATTGTGGTTGGAGCTGATGTCGTTGGAGTTTAACAATGTATGGGTGATTATACATTCCTGTACTCTGGCTTAATAAAAATGATCATCAGTAAAATGAATGCTTTTAAGCCTCAGAATTGTTTCTAAGTAGGGTTTGTGGAATGGCTGGAAGGTAGAGAAGATCTTTCAAGTTTGAACATTAAATGCCTCATACAGAATTTGAACCTGAGAACCACGTATCCAAAACCACATTTCCAGTTCTTCTATTCTTGATAATTCTGCAGATACAACTTTTCTAAACTTGGGGGGGGGGGTCCCAAGAGGCTCAGTTTTAGTTCCTTGACACTTCCTTGTACACAGGCATGTACCCTCCAATTCTTGGTTAATTTTAAGTATGCATACTAGAAAGTTAATTTGATGGAGTTGATCAACTTGCTTCTCAAATATATTTAATTTTGCACTGATTTCTTCAGGAGCTGTGGGTACTATATTGATATGGCATTCCCATTTTTATTTATCAATTTCTGTCTCAGAAATCTGTATGCTTGGTCTGTGTCTGTATATGCGTGCGCACGTGCGCGCGCACCCCCCCCCCCAGATCTCTGGAAGTAGAGCCCCATTTGGGAAATTGGCTTGGGTTGATAATCATATTGTCTAAATTCTCATTACTTCCAGTGACATTTCTTGGGGAAAAAATGTAAGCTGGTAATATGGAAGTATACTAGAAATACCTACTGAAATCTGTTGTGATAAATGAACAATTGTTGAAACATGAATGGCTAAGACAGTCTTTCTAGCTCTGAGGACCACTTTTTATCTGCTCATCTGTGACCAAATAAAAATTGATTTGATTTGATCTGAGGACTTTTTTAAAATCAGTATTTTTCTCTATATGGGCCTATGAAGCATGACTGGTGATACATAATATTACTGAGTGGTTTTTGGCCTGGTTTCTTAGTTTTGCGGGAGAATCAGGAATTTGAAATGTTAAAGCTTAATATATTTATTTGGACCCTTAAGGAAAATAGTTCCTAACTTAAATAAATGTAGTATGCATTACTTTACAGAATGAATTATATTCTAGACATCATAAAGTTTAATGCTACCATTTTCAGCCATTGTTTAGCAAGGGATACTATAGGAGAACATGATCACAGTGCTTCCTATATGAACAGGAATGTTTGTGGAATATATCCAAACCTTTTAATGGGAATTATTTGGTATATTAAGCAACAGCTTAATATACCAAAATCTACATGGTCCCAATGACATTTCCAAAAAACCGTCTGATGGCCAAGTTGTCTTCCCCTAGCTTGAATGCTTTCCTTCTCTTCATCCCCCACTACTTCCCTCCTGTGTATCTGCCAAAATTCCTGCTCGTTGGGTTCACACTGGAAAAGGGAAGGATTACGCAAACAAGTTGAAATATGCCTATTAACATGTCTTTATACATCTGAGTGACAGCGAAATTCATATTGCTCATTTGCAACTATTGTACTCTCAATGTAGTGTAAATGGGTATTTTTATACCTATTTTGCTCTTGGAATTTTGGACTAAAAATTATTTTGTTATAAAATGCTATTCTTGGTTGTTTCTTACTGAAGTACTAACCAAGTCCAAATCTCCTTTTGAAATCAGCTAAAGTTGGGAGGTGGTGCTGCTGCTTACCTGGGCTTCACCTCTTCGTTTTTATCATAAAGAATGAGATTTCTAGAGAATCAGAGAACCAGAATCTCTGCCAGAAGAAAGAAGGTTAAAGGGCTATCTGTTTCTGGATGAGTGTGTTTGACAAAATTTCCATTGAGATATTACATGTTTGATTTTTCACTACAGTGATACCCCAGAGCTCTGGGAAATTTTGTTTGACAGGAAATCATCATTTGCTTACTTTTACTTTCTGCCCTTATTCTTTTATAGATTATGTTGAACTAATAATTTTAAATTTGTTAACTTAGTTCATATGGCTTTGCAAATCTTGTGTAAGATATTGAACTTGATAAATTTTCCCCCTTTTGTGTAAGCTTAATAAAGAAAAAATGAAAACAATTGTAAACTGGAAAAACTATTTTTGCTCTTTCTTATTAAAATAACAGTGCTTTATTACAGTTGTGAGTTAAAGGTAGATTTATGATGATGTCATTGAAGAGCATGTTTTAGACATAGTATGGAAACCAAGCATCAGAGACCAACATAACTTATGCACATCAAAGTCTGTGTGAAAATATTTGTACAAAACATCTCAATAACTTACTATATTAGCAAATGAATTTAGAATAAGGAATACTAATGTATCAGCCCCATATCATAAAACACATTGCCTGCTATGCAACAGTATTAAAATGATATTTCAATGAAATCAAAGCTAAGCAGACATACACTAATGATTTAGGATCAGAGTATGAAATAACCTTGCCAATAAATTTGCTTTACTTTAGCTTAATTTGCATATATCTAAAATTAAACCTGATTTCCAGCTTCTCAACAATTTCTGGCATGTTAGTAACATTTTCATGTATATTCGTTCTAAAAGGCAATTCGTTGTTTGACCTTTTTTTACAGAGATAGTGTCTGAGGTTTTGTCCTATAGATTCATCGCAATCTAAGGCATATATGCTTAGAATACAAGAGTCCCTTTCTTTGGTATTTTCATCGATTCCTAGTGTTTCAGATACTTGTCAGATGACGCCACTCCTAGTAAGCCCCTTTTTAGTCTATTTTCTTTAAGAAACTAATAATTTCTCTCTCTCTGATTTCAACAGGGACACCTTATGATTGGTGGTGAACAAGTCACTCTTGAATATAGTCCATCCCCTGAATTTTGGCATTGCAAGCGTGTGAGTATGTGGAAATACAACTCATGGGAAATTATTCACAGAGAGTTTTAAAGAAATTAAACATAGCTTGATGAAAATGTTCCTAATTGACTTGCTGATTCTTCAAGTGGAATCTCACATCACTAAGATTTCTTGAGGGATGCACACAGCTTGCTTTTGTGGATAAAGTGAATTATATTCAACTGTATCTTTCCCTCTGAAACCATTGGTGACATGGATTTGTTTGTCTCCTGCACTTGCTGCTGAATTTTGCCCTCTGTATTTTCACACATGGAAGATCCATTGTATATGTGGAAACTTGTTTGTGTATTGTTTATTAATTAGCTTAATTTCGTTTTGCTTTACTTAAGAGATTTATCCCTTCCTCAGTCCAGAGGGACTCTTGGCTGTTTAACGTTAGATATAGCTCACTGAATTATATTCAGTAAAGATTTGATTGTGGATTCTTCCTAATCCAATACTTTGGAGCCAAGTCTGTCCCATTGGCAGAAGGGAGGTATGTGCATAAACTAGAGTCTTCCCGAGTTGAGAATTCTGAATAACATGTTTCTGAATCACAGGCTGCATTTCAGAGGTATTTTTATCTGAGCTGAAAAACTATGTCCGTGTCCTCATCCTTCCTTTTCCACCTTTTAGGAACATTAATTTGAAATCACAGTATGCTACTTTCAGCTTATTACCTTGCAGATGTAGGTTGGTGAGCATGTATTGTGTTACAACATGTAGCTTGAACTTAGTAAAACGCTACGCTTATTTATCAAAATTTATCTTTCTGCTTCTATTTTTATAAGCTGAGTAGTGTATAGGGACAGAAAACAAGTTTCTTTTCCTTACATAATTTTTCTTTCTTTGCAGTGTAAAGTGTCCACAGTAGGGTATCGTTCATCCTGTTATTTCTGTAAACTCCCAAGAGATGGTGAGTCTACTTTTGTTATTGTATTAAGTTGGGTTTGGTACCAAAATAAATGTGTGAATTTGAAATGAATAAAGATCTTTGGTGTATACACTATAAATATTATCATTAATATTATATCAGGTTCTGTTTTTTTAATGCAAATTGTTAACTTTAAATGGTATAAGCATTCAAGAAATAAACAAGAGAGTAAATGTTTTCCTATAGCAGAACTACAGCATCTGAAAGTGAGTATCTCTCCCACTAGCTCTTGAGACTGGGCTTAGAGCCTACTTCCTGAGGGAGAGGGATGGTCTTTTCTCCAGTTCTGCTCTACTTTGCTCCAAATAGCATGCATGACCACTAGCTCCACCAGCCAGCCATGGGGCTAGGACTAACATAGTCTAAATAGATCTTTATTAATTTGTTTAGTAGCTTATTTAATAAGTAGAATTTAGAGGCTTCATAGCCAGCAAATACATAGCCAGCAACTTGTTGTTCATGGACACATCAGAAGATTTCTGTGACATCTGGGACCACATAAGGGAGCCAGCATGGAAATACAACCAATGCTATGCCTTTGAGACCCTAGTGCCAATTGCTTGCAACCTCTAGTGGGCTCATTTTTCCTTCTCTGAAAAGCTGGATGGCCTGGTGCAAGAAGGGCAGAACCTGGTGGTCCTGGACTTCCATTCCCCCACCATCCTTTAGTGAAAACTGCAGAATCACTCAATTGGCTCTGCCAGGTAATATCTGTCCCCTGAGGGCCCCATGCTATTTCACACCCCAGAATAGACCTCCAGTGATGACCAGGGGATAACAGCCAAGCCATGGCTTTGAGGTTTTAAACCTGATACACTGGCTACCCACCCTACCAGAGAGGGAAAAAGGAAATACAACCTTGGGGCTTTCCGGCTGGGCAGCCCATATGAGGAGAATGAGGAGGGAGACAGGAGAAAGATGTCCATCTTTGGCCCCTCTATTCCTCAGAGGATTCCTATCTAGACTACCACTACAAAAAACAAGGACCAGGATGACAAGTGAAGGGAGAAATGCCTATCCCCCATCCCCCCATGTGACATACAGCTCAGATACTTTCCTTCAGGACTAATAAATTAGAGAGGTGGGACAAATGACCCTAGATGAGGAAGAGAACTAACACCCAGTCCTGAATCCATCAGGCTTTTTGAGAAAGCAATTTTTTTACAACTGCTCAAGAGATTCTAGGCCTGAAGGAACCAGAACCACCACTCCTATAGGCCCCTATTTTGCCTGCCAGCAGCATAAGACGATATGAGATGCAGAGCATCTTGGAGAGAGGCAGAGACCTCAGAACAAATCACAACATCCTGAATTCCAACCCAAGGGGAATGCTTTCCTATAAAAAACAGGATGCAATCATTCTGTGGGCAAAAGCCTAACAAAATTTGCCCATGTCTAGATGTGTAATGTTAGATGCATGCATTTTAAAAACAATCTGACAGGGTTACATGTCATGCAGATCAAACATTAACTACTACTAAAGGCCAATAACTACCTCTTGAGCATACAGGTGATCAAATAGGCCCCATGATGCCAGAGGTTTATTTTTCCATCGTTCCCAAGAAGAATAAAGGCTGGTGCACTATTCTGAAACGAAAGCAGGAAAATTATCATGTGAAAACAATTATCATTGAATGCCTCTAGGAAAAGAACACATCCCAATCCACCATTCACAGAGGAAGCTCCTGAGATTCAAATACTAGGATGCCCTCTACCAATACAAGCCCTTTTATTCATTCTGTCATTGACTCCCAGAGTATTCATGAGAGTGAACATAATAGGCCACCCAATTTCCTGGGGAATATACACATGCCTTTTCTTGGGTGGTTCCCTGATTTTATGCCCTCAGTTGAATAGGGGAAAGAAAGATACCTGGATCATGATATAAATCTTTAAGGATCTTGGTTCCTGATTAATGAAGAGAAGAACACTTTTTAACTAGTGCACATCTTATAATACTTGGATTCAATTCTGGAGACAGAAAAGGGCCTGATCTCTCCACCAAAACAAAGGCAACCATCTAACAACTAATTGCATACATCCTTTGAACCAACCATCCATATCTCATGACCCTTGACAGTTTTCAGGGCCAAATGATAACTTGTATAAACTCAGTACCTTGGGCAAGATTCCAGCTCAACAGCTCCAGAGGCAATCAAGGAAAATTATCTCAGGTAATAGCTTTAAAAAACATCTCCAAGAGAAGGGACATGTTGCTTTCACACCAGGTTGAACTTAGTACAGCCAGGCAAGTGTCAGAAATAGAAGCACTCTCTGTAGGAAGGAGTTTGGCATCACCAAGCCAGATACTGAACCTAGAGCATTCTTTAGGTCCAAGCTGAATTCGACTTACACTATGTGCAGAAAATGATCCTCCATTCTGTCCTCAAAACCCAAAACTCACCTTAAAAAGGAATGTACAGACTGGATGTCAGACAAGCTGTCAGATATCCTGAGTAGAATAGGAGAGTTCACATCAGATAGATTCCTAGTATCTTTTTGTCAGCCTTACCTGGGCTGCAGAGCGTCACTTTCCAGATGGATTAACACATGCATCAAACTAGCTACAAGACACAGAATAAACCTGTCTCACAGGGAACTGCGGCTCACTCCACTAGAAGCATAACCATCTTGGCCACTTTCAACCCAAAGAATGTCCCAGGAGATATCTGTAACACTGCTAAATAATTCCAAATAGGAATTATTTTCTATAACATCCTCCTGCTGAAAGGGCTGTCCCCTCTCAGAAGAACTTTAAACGCTGCCTACGAATGAGAGGCAAATACTCACTTTCAGGTGTCTGATTTTGCTGAAGAAGATGGATCTTCATGGTAAGTCCATTGGATTGTACTTGTAACAGCCCCTCAATCTGCATGACTCTGCTTGTTGCTTTTCTTTGTGTATCGGCCTAAAAGTATAGTATTGTGGCCACTAGTGATAATGTGATGTTAGGGGAGTACTGCCAAATGAAAAAAGAAGGAATGTAAGGAGCAAGGGAGATAGTGACAATGAAATTTTTCCACATTTCACTGATTAGTGCAAGCCTGAAATTTTTGTCTACTCAACTGGAAAGTTTATAATACATAATTGCCGCATAAGATATTTAAACACTCTGTGTATAACGCAGTAAGGAAAAATAGTGTTAACATAGTGTTTCTAGCTGAAATGACTTCATTGAATTTGTTTTCCTAGTAACAGAAGAAAAACTTGAAAAGGGGGAGGAAGAGTTACCTGAGGAACCAAGCCCAAAGGGGGAATCTGCTGAGGACCCTGCTCCACCACAGGAGCTGCCTCCTCAGAAGCCAGTTTCTGAGCTGCAATGCCAGTCTCAAGAATTTGAATCCAAGAAGAAGGATAAAAACCGGGAACAGTGGCCTACACAAGAAAAGAAAAGGGACTTTGAAATGTACCCGCCCCGGAAAGAAAACCAAGACCGTGGTTCAAGGAGAGACAGTGTGGAAAATAAGCGTCAGGAGGATGAGAGTAAAAGTAAGCTGATTGTACTTATGGCCTCACTATCTAATTTATTTCTATAATGATGGTTTAAATTTGTGTAAACTGAACACAGATGTTGAAATCCTAACTAATAATCTATAAGCCCCCTTGTTGTTCAGTATCATTGATTCTTCGTAGAGTAGTTTTCAACTCAACCAAACAAATTAAGTACATATGTTCTTCTTTTTTTTCCTTGCTTTACTTTTCACAGCAATTATGTTAAAACGCATTCCTCGCTTCACTCCTCCAGAAGTGATTGTGGGACTTCTAGCACCATATGTCCGTCTCTCTACTTCAAGTGTGCGGGTAATGAAGAACAAAGCAGGTCGGATGGGCTACACCTACGGTTTCATTGAACTGGACTCTCATGCTGTACGTTGACATTCTCTTTGCTTCAGCACCCCCATCCCTGGTTAATTAGCATTAACAGGGATGAAATATTAAGCTCTTATTTCATAGAATCATAGGAACATAGGGTTGGAAGGGACCTTGGAGGTCTTCTGGTCCAACTCCCAAATGATAGGAAACTATCATTTCCTTATGATGGTCTATGAACATTATAATGTCCTGTGTAATTATGCGTTTACATCTTTTAAATTTGTTCTTCAGGCTTTTGTATCCAAAACTGTCAAACAGTGGCTGCATTGGCACACAACAGTTAACCATGGTTTAGCATTGTAAGAATAAGTCTGTGCAAGGTTCAGGCTTGTACTTTTTTCTTTCCCTCTTCCAAAGCAGAGTATTACATTCAAACCATTAGCTGTGGTTTATTAAAATAAGCCTGCTTCCTAAACTGTTTAGATGTAATAGTAAGTTATTGATAAGAAAATTTCCGAATTCCTTCTTGTGGCTCTACCGGAGAGGAAGGAGTTAAAAAGCCTAAAGAATTATGGCTGAACTGCAA
Organism: Candoia aspera; assembly: GCF_035149785.1. Lineage (NCBI taxonomy): Eukaryota > Metazoa > Chordata > Lepidosauria > Squamata > Candoiidae > Candoia > Candoia aspera. Next base: position 62,833,192 of record NC_086154.1, on the reverse strand, counting down.
CCACTGTGTAGGATAATGTAGAATCTTCTCTGGAAGCATAAAGTATGATCATCGTTATGTTAACTTGGCTGGTCCAGCTTTCTCAAATCCACTGGTGCAGATTTAGTGCTATTGCTAACAACAGTTAGATGTGATTGAATACCACTGAAGAAGAAAATGGCTGTATTTATACACTGCTCTAACCCCTAACCAAGCATACTTCATTATGGCTTACTGTAATAGGTGAACTCAGGCAATGATAGGATGCTGTACACGTGACATTTGTTCAGTATAGAAAATTGCCATTTTAGGTGCACTATGAGACTGTTGCTTATCGCATAATAGTTTGCTTCCTATCATGGGGAAAGAGAAGTCTGATCTTTGTAACTGTATATCCAATACTGTTGTACTGGAGCCTAGCTTAGCTGGTTTGTTGAATTCTTAAAAAAGATCTATCTTTGGTATTAGCTCTGCTATCTTATTCTGCTATAAGAATGCTATATATTTCAAACATTGCACTAAGAGTCCCAAAAGAGTCAGCTCCCTGGAATGTTAATGCAGACAAATTCTGATTGTATAGTATTTTATAACTGGAATTTAATATTGGAGGTTTATTTCTTTATTCATAGTGCTTCATTGGGGATTAGTGAAAGCATGGAAAAACTAGAGGGAACGCTATGTGATCTGCGATTTTGGTGCAGATATACTAATGTCATGAAAACAAAGTTAAATTGGCCTTTTATAGTGGCTCAGAATGCAGTTTGATACTGCTGTGCAGGAGATGATAAATATTATAGAGAAGCTGGGGAGGCTGGGGAATTCTGGGAGTTGAAGCTGGGGAAGCTGGGAAAGTTGAAGTTCACACATCTTAAAGTTGAAGTCCACACATCTTAAAGTTGCTAAGGTTGAGAAACATTGTTCTAACATAAACAATGTCCTTTATTGTGTCCATATATTGACTTTTTTCACACCAAAGAAAAGACGACAGCCTGTTTTTTGTTATTTGTCTCTTCCTCCTCCAGGTGGTTTCAGTTTGCCTGCTCCTTTTGCTGTACAATTCTGAATCCTGTACAGCAATTGTGTCTGTAAGGACACAGTATTATTAGTCACCCACCATATAATTGTTCCCTTTTTCTTACTTGTATAATCTCACACAGCTGTTTTTAGTGCTGCCATAAGAGAATATTCCAAAATGTTTTGTCCTGAATGCTGTTAGGCTTTCTCAAGGAGTGAATGCCAGGTTGATCAAGAGACTCTTTGCCTCAGAGCAGTTAATGACAGAAAAGCTGATGAACTGTAGGATCAAGGGGTTCACTCAGAACCCACAAATGACACTGCACCGCTTGCTAAATGCCTCAAGCCAACTTCCTTTTTGCTTATTCCTGGATTCTTTTCATCACAGGAGGCACGCCGGTTAGTGAAAGTTCTACAAGACCTAGATCCGCCAATCAGCATTGATGGCCGTGCTGTGGATGTAAACCTCGCCACAGGAAAGAGGAGGTAATATGGATGTCACTAAATCATGTACTGTTATGACTTCATTTTATGAATTTTGTCATTTTGTCAGACACATGCGAGCAAAGAAAGTTTAGGCAACCATATTTTCATAAATTAGCATACTTGTATTATAATTTTGTGGAACTGAATGTCCTTATTGTGTTGTGTTCAAGCCATAGTATCTCTCTAACAAATTAATTGCTGTGACCATAAATTACATCTAAGCTATTTCAAGAATAAATTTAACAAGGATAGTAGCTGCTTGAATGAAAAGATATAGCTCTAATAGCAATATTATTTTGTTCATGGACGTTTCGTGGCAAAATATCCTCCACCGCGAAGTCAAAAAATTGATCTGGACCTTCTGTGTAGGTCTCTGAGTAATTTGTAAGAGTGACAATGATTTCTGGCTTTAGATTATGTAATAACAATAGTAATTTAAATTAAAATGGTAAAATCAAGACATATTGGATTAATTTTAAGTTGCCGTCTGTATGAAAGATTTGTGAGGTCAGAATTTTAAAATTTTTGCACTGAGCTGTGATTCAACAGCAATACTTCAGTATACAGTATTTTCATTCAGCTTATTATAGTCCAACTGGTCCAATGAAATTGCCAGAGTTTAAATGAAGCATACTTAGCTTATTGTATGTAGCATTTTTAGAATCCTTAAACTGATTTTAACACAGATACTCTTCTTTTTTCTGTTGCTAGAAATGAATATGGAGACCAAGGTGATATTTCTCGCTTTAACCAGGTAATGTTTGTAATCTGTGATGGCACTTGGAGAAAATTGGCTATTGCCATTCAGCATTTCAAATGTTTAGTTACCTAAAATTAGGTATATTTTTATATTTAATTTACTACAGTGAGCTCTAGAGTATAACCAGAAGAGGAATGTGAAAGATCTATTAACTTTACAGTTGGTCCCCGCAACAGTCAGAACAATTAAAATGTTTATATACACACCCACATGTGTGTGTGTACATGTGTTTGAAATATAAAAATAAAAGTGTATAGATAGAAAATAAACTTTTCCAAAATGTAAGAGTAATTGCTATATCCCAAGTGTCTAATAAGAAGACTCCTAGGTTTATGATGATAACCCTAGGATAGATGTATCATTGCCATGAGATGCCACTGCAGTTTCAAGTTTCCACTCTTCCTGCTGTCATTGTAAAGGAGCAGGAATTGCCTGCTTTTTGCAAATAGGGGAAAACTAGGCCTTTCTAGGAATGACAGCCAAGGCGTTCTGTCAATAAGGGCATAGATTTCAGTAGGTGATACTTTTCTGAGTATTATATAGACCTGATAAGTATCCGATAATACTTTATTAGGTCTTATCACTTGGTATGTGCAAATTTGTGTTTTATAGATCCTTATTTTAAAATCCTACTTGTATTTCAGGGCAAACGGGGCATGAATGACAGGAGAGGCACTGACGTACAGAAACGAAAATCAGAGTGTAAGATGTCTTTTAATCTGATTGTACTACACAATATTTTTCTTGAAATCAAAATCACCTAGTCCTTATAGTATCTTTTCATATTTCAGAATCTTTTGACAGCTCAGTTATATTCAGGACATCTTCTCTTTCTTTTAAGGTTGACCAGTTTACCTCAGCTGGCAGGTGTTGGGGTAAAGGGCAAGAAATTATCATTTTAATTGTTTAATATATATTAATCACCTTAAGTGTAATCTTTGGGACCCTCTGTCTCACCACCCAGAATATATTAGACCAGGGTTTCTCAACCAGAGTTATGCGAGAGGTCACTAGGTGTTCCCTGGGAGAACACAATTTATTTAAAAAATTACTTCGAATTCAGGCAACTTCACATTAAAGAGGTAAGTTTCATTCTTTATTTTTAGTTTTAGAACACTGTTAATGCATATATACAGGCCTACACATGAAACAAATATAATTTTGTGACTTCTGGCCTATATTTGAGCCTGAATGTGCAGGGGTTCCCCAAGGCCTGAAAAATATTTCAAGGGTTCCTCCAGGGTCAAAAAGTTGAGAAAGGCTGTTTTAGAGTATCTCTGTCTTATTTAAAGGACTATCTATCTCCCTATCTGTCTACTTGTAAGCTGCCTCAATCCCTGGAGTAACTCTAGACAGATACAAGTTGTAAGAATTGTCCTTATATCTTTCAGCTTCTTCTGATGTATCTACATTCATTTATGATCCAGATACTGGAAATTATTTTGATCCCATAAGTGGAGTATACTATGATCCCAATACTCAGGTGAGATTGTAAGCATACTTGAGTTCATTTTCTCTTTTTATTACTATGAAATGTTCCTTAAAAAGAAATCCACTTTTTTTTCTGTGCAGAGAGAAATACCAATGGGCCGGGAAGCATCACCACCACCACCTAGTATGAGGCATTATAAAAGCCAAGAAAGGACAAGTGAAAGAGATGAGACATCCAGTAGAGATAATAGAGAGAGAAGAGAAAGACACAGAAATAAATCAGCCAAGGTAGTTATTGGTCATGAGATCATTGTTATGAATTACCTGACCTACATTTCTCAAAAATAAAGTGCTAAAAGTGAAAAAGGATTGGAATTCTATTTACCCAAGGATGAATAACAGACTAGCCTAGTTCATCCCTTTCCTGGGAAATATAAATATAATAGCTAAATGCAAAAAATGTTGTTATTACACATGTCCTTGTAACTAGGAACAATGGAGACAGAGAAGCAAAGATACCTATATAAGCAATGGAATTGTAAAGCAAGCTTTTAATTGTCACTTAATGTTTCAGAATGAGCACCAAGAGGACAAGTTTCCTGCAGAAGATGTCTTTAAAAAGCCACTACCTCCAATATTGAAAAAAGAAGAGAGTACTCCTCCAGTAAGGAGTGTTTGTCTGTTTGTTTGTTTAAATTTGTATCACCGCCCATCTCCCCAACAGGGGACTCTGTCATTTAACTGTAGCAATAATTTCTCTTAAGATTTAATTTTTATCCATTAATTTTAGAAAGTATGCTGCTGACAATATTCTACACTCCAGATTTCTTTAAGTATATGGTCTTTATTCCTTCATGCTTTTGGATAGAGGTAGGTGTCTCAGGAGAGCTGGCTGTAGTAGATTCTGGATATAGTGAAGTGACATGCTTGTATATTTATAAGTATTTTATAGTGTCTAGACAAGTAGGTTATGGAAGAGCACATCTAAAGCAAAATCTTCTAGCAAGGCTTTGAATTCTTCAAGAGGTTTCTCTCTAAAGCCATAACCTCTTTAGAAAGTGAGGCTTCTTGTAGTTTGTCTGGATTTTCCATCTTTTTGCTTGTGGTAGTAGGATGGTCAGAAGGTACAGGTGTGGTGGAAGACCTATCTATCTTGTGTACAGATATGGGAATCCGTGTGGAACTGTACCTTGTAGATGGACTCTCACTCTTAGTGTTCATTCCTGAGGTTCTAAGTGTAAAGCACGGGTCATCTCTCATCTCAGCCAGACCTCTAATAGAATTTAAGAAAAATTAGCAAGGAGGAACTGTGACTTTATGTTAATATGATTGTTCTTTTAGGCCTAGTTTTCTGCTTTGGTTGTTGAGGTTCAGTTGTGCTCTCAATCCATGACTTAGGACAGATTCAACATATTTAAGAGACTGTGGAGAGAGTACACAAGTTATCAGTACATGTTGTGTAAAGAAATGTAAATAGAAGTGTGATACGTGAAATGTAAGAGATAGCAGTGGTGTCATATCTGGACTACCCTTGTGGCCAAATTAAGTGGAAGTCCCTGAGTTGACAGAATTAATTGCATCCCTTCACATTGCAGATAAGAAATACATATTTTAAATGCTCTCCCATGTTCATTTTTCCTGATCATGCTAAAACAAAACTTACCCTACTGGATCTAGCCTAGGGTTACTATATCTGGGCTGCAAAAATCCAGATGGTCCCTAGATATAGTTTTTTATATTTTTTGATGCCAACTAGTGGTCACTTGGTTTTGCAGCCCAGATATGGTAGTCTTCATCTAGCCTAGTCTTTTAGTAAAAGAAGAGCTTCATTTATTCATTCAATCAATTTATATAGCTGCCCATCTCAGCAATGACTCTGGATGATAAAATAGAAATTATTTTATAAAAGTAGAAATTATTAAAACATGCTCCTTTTAAATAACCCATAAATCAGGAAAAACCCATGTATCAGGATATATCTTCCCATTTGTATGAAGAATGTTATTTACATATATTGGACAGTTTTCACACAAGTTACAGTGAAATTTCAGCTAGAATGGTGTTCAGCTTTGAGAGAGATACAGGTAAATTTGAGAACAAAGAGATACATTTTGAAGACTAACAAATAGGAAAGATCTGGGTTCAACTTTTAGCAGTATGTTAACATGTCTCCTTTAGCTGTGTAATTGCATAGCTAGTATATTAAGATGTAAATGGTAAATAGTGGTAGTAACTATATTGAATATTGCAAGTTTATTTGTAAGTCTATTATTGCATTGTTTTTATTAAAAAGGTAACTTTTAACAATGTTTTATCTTTTAAAAAATTATTTCATTTGTTTTTGCATAACTCTGTTAGCCACTTCAGACTTCAAGTCATTACATTATGACTACATCCCCTGTGTTACAGATACTAGAGAAATGCCATTGGATTAGTTCATGGCAAAGTAGAAGTTGAATTGGGATCTTCTTTGTGATGTATAACTCATTTCTTACTCTATATCACACATTAGTTAAATGCTCTGACTGAAACATATAATCCTTGATGTAATATTAGTCACTTGAGGCAGTCAAGTCCAAGCACAGTGGCTGGATTTGCTTCAGTTCTCTATGTGGGTCTCATCCTTTTATCCTTTTTCTCCAGCCAAAGGTGGTGAATCCTCTGATAGGGCTTCTAGGGGAATATGGTGGAGATAGTGACAATGAGGAAGAAGAGGAGGAAGAGCCACAGCCACAGCCACCACGGCCAGTAGTCCAGCAAGAGGAACGGCCTCAAAAGGTTGAAAGCGATGAAGACAAGCTGACGGACTGGAATAAGTTAGCATGTTTACTTTGCCGGAGGCAGTTTCCAAATAAAGAGGTCCTGATTAAGCATCAACAACTATCCAATCTTCATAAAGTAAGAAAGGAGGCAATAAGTTCTGGAAGAGTCTGTTGTACATCTAGTAACTTCGTATTAGTAGGCATGTTAGATAGAAATACAATCAGAAATTAAATAGCTTTTCAGATAAAGCATGTCAGTTCTGAGTTCTGAACCATACTTACTGCACAAACATTGCAAGTAGTGAAGGAACCTACCTAGTCACCTGCAGTTGAAAATTAATAGATTTGACGGTCTCTTCTAGCTCATCCCTTAGCCAATTAAGGCCTTGGCTTTGATAGCTGAGCAAAAATTGGGATTGCCATAGGAGCATCTTCAATGAAGAACAGTAGCTGTGCTATTCACAATTGAGGATAATATTCCTTATGTCAACTAAAAATGAAAAATTAAGAAATGTGAACTATCTAGCACACAAGATTTAGAATGATTGGGAAAATAAATTTGCCCATGTTAAGAATAGTTTTCTTGTGTCCCCTATATAAGTAGAGAAGTACTGTATTTCATACTGGAACATTAAATGGTTACTGGAAAGGGGAAAAATTGGCTCCATGTTTCACAAGTACTTCCGTCGGATATAATATGCAGACCTTCCCTTGTTAATTTTAATCAGATTGCTTCTTACTATTTTCAGTATTAAGTGACAAGGAATTAAAGTGTGACAAAGAATTAGATCTCTATTATTCTAAGCCTTGATCTTAACTTTGATTTAAAGTAAACTGTGATTATTGCTGATCACAATACAGATGTATTAAATCATGGGTGATACTGAAAAGGAGAGGAGACATGTGAGTTTTTAAGAAAGATCAGAGTAGTTTAGATGGAAGTGTGTAGGGCATTCTCTTTATCACAGAATATCAAAGCAGTTGATTTTTACTCCTCCCATCCGAACATTCATATAATTCAAATAATCACAAATGAATAGTTAAATACATAGCACGCTAATAAAAGAAATCTCTTCTTGAAAAAAAAAAATGGGAGCCCTAATGAGCAGCATAAATTCCCTCTTACTCTATTATGCATTCTGTAGAACTTTGGTAGTATTTAGTATTACAGTTTGCTGTTGAGTTTCCATTATTCTCAAATATCTATTGCTAATCCTAATGCTTTGCCGCTCTCAAAATATGGTCATTGGTTAGGACATTTTGGAATACTTTAAATAATTAGAATAAAACTTCATAGCATAAAGTGTGACATTTTAAGAGATATTTGTTTTTTCTTACAGCAAAACCTAGAGATTCACTGGAAAATAAAAAGATCAGAGCAAGAACTGGCATATTTGGAGAAGCGAGAGCGAGAGGTGACTGAAGAATTATGTTTGCCTGATATCCTCTGCATTGTGGCCTGAGGAAATGGGGCTTTGATAAATGAACAAAACACTAAATCTCTGTGTGTCCCACCAGTTGGACATACGCATGTGCTTAGGTGAAGGTAGGAACATTCACCCTGTAACATCCAGAGAAGTGCTTGTAGGTGCCACTTTAGGTGCAGCTAAAGAGGGACCAACGAAACTGTCTCTGCTCCCCTCCTTCACCCTGATACCTTATCTAAGTACTTGGGTGATAACACGGATCTGGAAGATGAAGCAAGCTATTTGGCAGAGTAATGAGGACTTCAGATTTTTCTTCCATTGTTTAGATTAGCTGGGCATACATGGGCTTTCAATTAAGGCATCATACCAGGGAGGGAGGGAGGGAACATCAGTAGAAGCATTTTTAGTAATTCTGTTTTCTAACAAAAAGGGAAGATTTAAAGAAAAGGGAAGTGACCGAAGAGAGAGATTTGAGGAACGAGAATCTCCAGAGAGAAAACGGCCAAAATACTTCAGAAATTCTGAAAGGTATTGACACAGCCTCGTGAGATAAGTCCTTACAGCTGCTTCTGTGTCTTTTTAAATGACACGAGACTGTAATAAAATCAATATTTGAAATTAATATATTTTACAATGTATATAATTTAAGTGCTCAGATTGCTTTTGTGATAAATTGTAGCCTGCTTTGGGATTTTAATGATAAAACAGGATAGACATTTTTATAACTAATAAGTAAAGCTCTAAAATATACTGTAATGTTATTTTTAATGTGTTATTTTTACTTTAAAAATGAAAATATAATGTTGAAAGAAAATGGCTTTCTTTAGATTCTTTAGTGAGCCTATGTGAGATTTGAATGACTAGCTTCTTGGCTCACCCTGCTAATTGCTGTTTCGTTTTTAGAAGTATCTTTATGTTGAAGATAAAGCTGAGCTATAAATGTTTTTGTGTGTGTGTGTATTTACTACTTAGCCTTCTTAGTCTCTCTACTTTTGCAATGAATGCTTGGCTTAGCTTGCTTTAATAGAACTCTTGTATTGTTAAGAAAAAACGTGCATAAACAAAATCATTTAACATTAGTTACTTACCTCTTATGAGTTAAGATTCCCTGACATTCCCTGATTCTGGCTATGTAAATTTAAAATGTACCGGATTACAGGAGTATACCTTTCAGACAGAAGTTAGCCAATGCCTGTGCTGAAAGAGAAATCTAAGTACACATGACAGCCTGGCTCCTGAGCGTCCAGTTAACCTACAAGCATGTATATAAAACATACTGTTGTACATGTGCTTAAAATGTCTCCACATCTATTTGTTTGCAGTGATTATAAGCCCACAGATAAAGGAAGAATGGAGAGCAATAGCAAAGGAAGCCGAATGATGCAGGCTATGGGCTGGAAGGAAGGCTCGGGGCTCGGGCGCAATGAACAAGGCATGACATCACCAGTAGAGGTAAAATTTCTCTCTTTACAAATGAATGCAGTTTACTGAACAGGCAGCACCTAGCTGACCTTGGCTTAACTCAAAAATCTAAGCAGTGTTGGACCTGAGGAGTACTTCAATGGGAGATTACCATAAAATCCTATGTCAGTAAACCGAGCTTGGAAGTTGGAAAAACATCATAGGAGGAGTCATTGTCAAACTGCTTCTGTATTAGTCAAGAGGACTGCATGGATAAATCCATGTAGACACCAGCAATGTCCTAACAGCCAGGAACCACGCTGAGACAAGGAACTGGTCTCTAATGTTTTATTGCTTGTACATAACAGGAATCCTAACAAACTGAAGAAGCGTGGGAAAAACCCAGACATATAAACCCCAAAGGGTTAAGGCGGTCCCGATCTGTGTCTCTTTGAATGGCTGCCCAATTCCTCAGTGCTACGCATGCGCTTAACAGTCTGGATGGGAGCCCCCTGCTCGCCATCCTTACTCATGACAAGCAATCAAGAATGACTTGAGAGATTATTTGATCTCTGAGTTCACAGTTTTTGAGACTCTTCACTGAAAAGCTACAGTATACAGAATATTATCAGTCTGTATCTCTTAATAATGCCACTTGGATCATTTTTAAACAGGAGCTGGAAATGCTCAAAAAGAGATGTAATTTGAGTGCATGTTCCATAAATAATCTGTTTCTACCATGATAAAATTACCACTTGAAATCTACACAGCTGGACGAGTGGGAGGAACAAAAGCTGTTTCTCATAACTTGAACATTTTTATACAAAAAAACATATGAGATACAATCTCACTGCTTCATTTCCTGACAGGGTATTGAACTGAATGGATTTGTATGGAACTGGTCCCATGTAGCTCGTTAAGGAAGGCATGTTGTATTGCAACTATTATTTTCTTTTGTACAAGCCTGCCCAACCACTGAGTTCAGCAAGGGAGTTTCCTTTACGTGAAATATGGTTGGTGGAACAAGCTTTCCACCATAATTGCAGCATCCAGGATATTGTCCTGGGAAGTTGATCTGGTACTCCTAAGTAGCAATTTACTGTAACAAGTAAAAAGTTCCCATTTAGAAGATACCTTGTCTAGCTGACTCTGGATTGATGGCTTTTGGGTCTGTGGGGGTTCTTTTTTGTTTTAATAAGACTAGCTGCCTTGAGGATTTAGTTGAAGTGGAAGTGGAGTAGATATGTTGAAATCTGGGTAACAACACAGGCACAGAGTTGATCTTGCAGGTCAGAAATAATCTCTAGAATGAAGTAAGCATAACATCGTTATAAGATAAAATGTTAAAAGGGCCTTTGCACAACTTTGTGTTGTGAGCCAGTTACGCCCCTTCCTGGAGCGAGAGGCCCTTCGAACGGTCACTCATGCCCTGGTCATCTCCCATATAGACTACTGTAATGCGCTCTACATGGGGCTACCCTTGAAGAGTATCCGGAAGCTACAGCTGGTCCAAAATGCAGCTGCGTGGGCGATTTTAGGTGCTTCAAGATCAGCACATATTACTACTTTGCTCTGCAAGCTGCATTGGGTGCCAGTTTGCTTCTGGGTCCAATTCAAGGTGTTGGTTATCACCTTTAAAGCCCTACATGGCATGGGACCAGGTTACCTGAGGGACCGCCTCTTCCCCGTATCATCAGCCAGTCCCACCCGCTCATGCAGAGAGGACCCTGTCTGCAAGAGAATTCCATCTGGTGGGGTCTAAGAGGCGGGCCTTCTCTGCAGCAGTTCCGCCCTTTGGAACAACTTTCCCCCGGAAGTGAGGCTAGCCTCCTCCCTCCTGGACTTCAGAAAACAGTTGAAGACCAGGTTGTGTAACCTGGCTTGGAGTGGGTAGAGGAAGAGCCATTCCTGGGGTTGGTTGGTTCCCTAGTCCTGCCAGGACCGGTCTTATCCCCTTATGGGTTGAATTAGATCTGCCGTCACCTGGATTTTATTGTATTTTATACTGGTATTTATTGCTTATTGATATTATTTATGATTTGATTGAATTTTAACTGTTTTTATTGTGAACCGCCCAGGGTCCCCCGTGTGGGGGAGATGGGTGATGATAAAAGATAGATAGATAGATAGATAGATAGATAGATAGATAGATAGATAGATAGATAGATAGAGTTCCTCTCTTGCAGATAAGTAGGCAAGGCAAGTAATACTGACTTTCTTTAGTACTTAATAATTATAGTTAATGAAAAGAGATTGAAATATTAAAAAAAAACCTCTATTTCTTCTCTGGCAATAAAAACATAACTGTTTCAATAAGATTTACGTATTTTTTTCCAGGCAGAAAATCGGAAGAAGGGAGCAGGCTTAGGGACCCAGGGGAGGCCCAGTAGAAGGCAATCTAATGAAACATACCGAGATGCTGTGCGGAGAGTCATGTTTGCCCGCTACAAGGAACTTGAATAAATGTGGAAAGGAATCACTCTATACCCTACACATCCTGTATCATCCAGCCCCTTTGTGTTCTTTCTTTTGTAATCTTTTTTTCTTTTTTGCTGCTGAAGTGTGTTTTAGTTGATTTTTGTTTTTGAAATAAAACAGAAAAAACATTTATTTGTGGTTTCCTTTCCCCCCAGAATTTTGAGAGAAATCTGCTAGATGTAGCAAATTACAGCCTTCTGGATACATATGGATGTTTTATATTTCTGTTCATATTCTGCTATCACCACCCATCATAAATTTGGTGGGAAAAATACTACAGCAAAGAAAGGAACATTATCTGGATGCTTTTCACTTGAGTTTTAAACTGGGATATAATACTGAGATAACATTGATAATGCTTAATAATCTCTGGCAGGATTGAGGGTGGTGCATAGCTGCCCCCCTCCCCCGATCTCTCAGTGGCCTTTGACACTATTGATCATGTGTCCTTCTGGATTGACTTTGGGGGTGGGGGGTGGGAGGGCACAGTGCTGCAGTGGTGGTGGTTCCTCCAGGGTAGGTTTCAGTTGGCATGGGTAGGAAGGGAAAGCTCTAGTCCTAGATCTCCTCTTTGTGGGGTCTGTCAGGGCTCTGTGCTCTCTCTGCTTCTGTTTAATATCTACATGAAACTGCTGGGTGAGGCCATCCATCTGCATGGGGTTAAGTGATGATACTCAGCTAAACATTTTTACCCTGGTCAACCAAATGATGCTGTCAAGATTCTTTCTGGGTTTCTAGAAGCTGCAGGGGAAGTGGAAAAACAGGTTTCGGCTTGAACCTAGCAAGAATAAGTAGTAGTGAGTTTTAGGTCCTCTGGATTGGGAGACCTTCCATCTTTAGTTCTGGATGGAATCGCACTCCCTCAGACAAAATTGGTGTGTAATTTGGGGGCGCTCTGAGACCCTCAGCTCCAGCTGTGGCCAATAGGGCCTTTGCAAAGATCCATCTTGTGCATTAATTGTGGCTGTTTCTGGATCACAAACACTACTCTCAGTCACAATACCTTGGTCAACTGCTTCCACTGTTGCAATGTGCTGCCCTTGAAAACCATATCATAGCTACAATTGGTCCCCAGAATAGTTATAATGCATCACATGTAACACTGCTACTTTGTAAGCTGCACTGGCTCCCAGCTGCCTTCTGGGTGCAATTCAAGGTGCTGTCTACCACCCATAAAGTATTTTATGACACGGGGCCAGGTTATTTATGGCACTGCGTCTCTACAATTGTTTCTGCCCATTCTACGAGATCCAGTAGGGTTGGCACACTGCAGATCCCATGTCATCTGGTAGGACTCAAAAGATGTGCCTTCTCTGTCATGGTGCCTGTCCTTTGGATTAGCATCCCTGAGATTTGGATCACCCCTATCCTGTTGGCCTTCTTTAAGGCACTGACAACTTGGCTCCTCCCCCAGGCATTGGGCAAGGGCATTGGATTAGCCCATTTTGCAATGGTTGAGAATGTAAATATGATTGTGGTTTGTCCTTGGTGTTACTTTGGTTTTGTTGTTTTATTTTGGTTATTTTTGTTCTTTGTATCCTCTGTTAGTTACCCAGAGTCACATTTATGAGTTGAGCTGCTATATACAGCGAATAATAATAATAATAGGGGTTTTTTTTAGAACTATTGCTCAGAAAGGATTACCTTCTAGAAAGCTACTGGATCACTCCTGGAATGGCTGGGAATCTGCATGGCCCAGATGAGAAACAGAACTTTAGGGTTTGCGCATATCTAATATTCAAACTGTGTTGTCGCTATCAGATGAGCTACGGTTGCCACAACTTTCTAACAGCTTTATAATTTTATTTCTGACAAAAGCATGATGAAAAGCGTCTTCTGTTATAGGGCTGTCTGCAAGCCAAGATGGTGGGGATGACTATACAATCAAAGTCCCACCCCTTTGCACATGCACAAAGTGGGGAGGCTTCAATCTCACCCGCCATTTTGGCAGATGCCCCTGGACAAACCATGTGATTCGCTAAAATAGCTGCCAATTTGCATGGATGACAAGGCTTTTCTGTTCTTTTCCAGTCTTTATAAATCTGCTCAGAAGCCTTTGCCACAGGTTAATTTTCAGCACACACAATGTCACCCTCTATCCTAATCCCCTCATAAAATTCTGAGGATCAAATGTATTAATAATAGAGATTTAAAAGGGTCTTGCTTCTCTGTGCGTAGTTTTTAAGAAAACACGAAAAATATTGAAAAATCATTTTTATTTCTCTTTTTTTCCCCAAATTATTATCTAGGACCTACCTAGGAGAGTTGCCTTAGATTCTCAATTTGGGGAGATCACTGCTGCTAGGAAATACTGTTTTCTAGTGAGTAAGCAGGCCTTCTCTACTTTTCCTTCCCTGCCCATTCACCTTCTCTATTTAGCTCATTGCCATTGCTTTGTGACTTTCCTTTCCTCATGCTGCTGCCCCTTTTCCCACCTCCATTCTCCCCCTCACCATTTCTTATATTTGTGCTAAGAGAGCACAGCATCAGTGTATGAGCTTCAAAGCATGTACTTGAATGTTTCTTTATGTGAGAGGAAATGATTGCCATATTTCATCAGTTACAAAGGTTCTTACCTCATGGCAATAAGGATGAAGTGTCAGTATTTCTCCACCTTCATTGCATCTGCCATTGCATCTGCCACCCTCATTGCATTTTTAGGGTGACTCAGTCGCTGCTGGGGAGGGATGGGCCACTGGATCATCTGCAGGGTTGGTGGGAAGAGTATTTGGCCAATTTGGCAGAAAGGATTGCTCAGATCCGCTTCAAGCTGGATTCCAACTGGGCAGGTCTGGCTGAGGTGTGTGGGGCTCAGTCTTGTATGTTTTTGAATGAGTTTGAGTTGGTGGCATCTAAGGAACTGGACAGTTAGTTTAACCACCTGTTTATTGGACCCAGGTCCCTCCTGGGTTATTAAAGCAGCCAGGAAGTTGACCTGTAGGGTCCACGCTGGGGTGTTGACCTTGAGAGAGGGGGTAGTATGCCCCCTCCTCAAGAGGCCAGTCTTGGACTCAGTGATTTTAGACAACTTCTGTCCTGTCTCCAATTTTTTCTTTTTGGGGAAAGTTGAGAAGATTGTCTATAGTTCCAGAGAACCCTGGAGGAAGTGGATTACCTAGACTTATCTACATTTCAGTTGGGTCTGTTCCTTTATTGAACAGCTGTTACTGTTAGGCAATTCTTCCTGATGGCCAACCAAAATCTTCCTTGTAATTTAAACGTACTGTTTCTTGTCCTCTTTTGAATAATTCTGAATTTTCTGCATGAAAACCCTTCAAATACTTGCCGACTGCTTTCCTGCCTTCTGCAATCTTCTCCATGCTAAATAAACTGTTGCTCCTACCAATTTGGCTGATATCTTCTGGACACAATCTGTCAGAGTCCTTTCTAAAATAAGATGCCCAGAACTGTGCAGTTTGAGAAATCCAGAATAAGACAGCAGCAGTAACTTCTCTTGATCTTGGTACTGTATTTCTGTTGGTGTAACCTGGAATTACCTTTTTTTTTTTAGCTGCATAATTGTTGGCTCATGTTCAGCTTGTGATCCACCAAGACACTGATATCTTCACATACTGATGCCCAATATGATCTCTCCCTGCAGTCCTATACTCATGCCTTTCATTTTTCTTATTCAAATGTAGGACTTTGCATTTGTCCCTGTTGAAATTCCTATTGTTGGTTTTTACCCGTTGTTCCACTTTATAATGATTTATACATTTGCAGGTGGTCCTTGTTCAATGACCACTTACAGCAACCAAACTTATGACAGTGCTGAACGAGTGGTAGTTACAACAGGTCCTTGTACTTATGGCTGTTGCAGCATCCCCATGGTCACGTGATTGCAATTTGCAACCTTCCCTGCTGTATTCCAACAAGCAAACTCAATGGGGAAGCCAGCAGGTAGTCACAAATTGTGGTCAGGTGAGGTCCTCGCTTAATGATGGTGACAGACTGTAGGAACTGCTGTCGCTAACAGCACGGCCACATGTTTTTCTGACTTTTGATGGAGTTTCCAGTCCCAATTAGCATCATTATGTGAGGATGTATGCCCATGTATCACCAGATGGGCAAACCTGCATTGGTTGCCAGTTGCTTCCAGGTGCAATTCAACATGTTGATCACTATATTCAAAGCCCCTCATGGCTCAGTGCCTGGTTATTTGAGGAATTGCCTATCTCTGATAGTTTCTGCTCAACTGGTAAGATTGGCCAGAGTGGGTTTATTCCAGGTCCTGTTGATTAAACAGGGTCACCTACTAGGACCTTTGAAATGCACTTTCTCTGTTGTGGCACCTGCCCTTTGGAAACCCTCAACCACTCCCAGAGATCTGTATGGCTCCCACCTGATGACATTCCAGCTGTTCTCCCAGGCTTTCATGTTCAGCTTGTGATCCACCAAGACACTGATATCTTCACATACTGATGCCCAATATGATCCTCCCTGCAGTCCTATACTCATGCCTTTCATTTTTCTTATTCAAATGTAGGACTTTGCATTTGGTTGTTTTGTGTTATATTGTTTTTTTTTCCAGATATACATGGTTCTTGTTTTAGTTTCTTTCCTTCACTTTTAAACTGTAAGCTGCCTAGAATCATTTGGAGTTGGGCAGCCTCTAAATTTAGTAAAATAATTTAAAGAGTAAGATCCTGCTGAATGCTGTCCTACACCCATCTTTGTATCACCTACAGATTTTATACTTTCTAATCCCTCATTCAAGTAACTTGTAAGTGGTTTGCAAGGCTGGGCATTGCACAGGATTTTTATATCCCTCTCTGTATATTCTCAATAGGGTTGAACTCTTAAATTCAGAGGTTTCTTCCTTTTGGTTAAACATGCTATTTGGGGGAATAGAGTAGAAAGTAAAAGCTTTTTGGCCCTATTGTAAACTTTTCTTCGGGAGTATATTCACCTAAACTTTGTACTTGTTTTCAAGTTAAAGTCAAGCCAGAGCAGTTTGTGATTTAGAATTATTTTTTACAATCTGGTTTACATTCAGCCAACTGGATACACTGAGAAATTATTTCTCAGGACAATTCGTATTTACTTTTGTAAATAAGGAACAGGACTTAGGAAGAAAAATTCATGAGCAGCATGCTATCCTCAAAGCCTCCTGAAACTGGTGTCAAAGCAATAAAATGGCTATTCAGTGTTAGCTTATGTGTGAAATGAAAGCATCCACAGAAGGTCCCTAACATTGAGATGGTTTGTAGTCCTGCAGCTGCAGTGGATGAATACAAAAGAAAATGTGGCTTCTGATCATAAAGTTTTCTCATTTCTGATTAACACTGCCCTTTAACAATACTGTATGTTTTTATTTAAAGCATTAATTTTAGTGGTATTGTAGTTACATTGCTAAAGATAAAAAGCTGAAAAAGGATGGGGGGGGATGTTAACTGTTTTTTAGACGATTTTTTAAAATTTCTCTGCACCTCGGATAAAAGCCCCCCCCCGTCATCCTCTACTCCTGATAACTACCAATTACCAATGATAAAAACCGGACACATTGAACGCAGTTAAAAGTTGCCATGGGATAACAGAAAACCCCTTGTGCCCATTGGCAAAAGTCTGCCACTTCATTTGCATTAAAGCGAGGCTCGAACATCGGTGAAACGAGCATCAGGCAGCAATGTGCGTGGCTGTAGAAAGATCTGCACTTTACAGCCCACGCCACTCAAACAGTAAGCCGAGAATCTGTCTCGTGCCGGTACTGTACGCCTTTGTTCACCACAAGGGCCTCTGATATTACGTCGCCAACTTTATGAAATGGCCGGATTTGCCAGCGATATCAGCCTCACAAGATGGATGTCTGCCCGGCCAGCTCTAGCAAGCCAGCACACAGGTAATGAGGCAGAAAGAAAGGGCTAGCATTTATGACGATGGAACGAAAACAAACGCAGAGACCATCTCGACTGTTCTCAGGGTCTTCCCCGCAATGCCCGTTGGAGGTCTGGTGAAACGTACTACATCACCCAGCGTGCTTCGCGAAGTGAAAGATCGACGCTTGCGCACGCTGCTTGCTGGAAGCTTCCAGGAGGAGGAGGTGGTGGTTGCCGAGAATTGTGGGTAGAAGACGGTGAGCTCGATTCCGACGCCATTTTACAGTCCTTCAGAGAAACTGTGGCGCTTTTTTGTTGTTGTTGCGGCTGCTGCGGTGCAGTGAGCCGTTATTTTGTTCACGGTGAGTACCGAACCTGAAGCTTATAAGGCTATTCAATGTAAAGAATCCGTATTTGTCTCTTACAAAATGATAAATTCGCTCTTAAGACGCCATTGGGTTTTTAATTCGCTTTGTAGCCTTTTAAAAAAGCCATTTGGGAGAGGCGCTAGAAACTTAAAAGAGCCCCGCGGTCTATTTTCTGCAGAGGGCGGGTCCCGTTGATGGATCTCGATAGTGCGGTGGGATGAGTCGTCCGTGGGTCGATCCGACCGTCCTCTCTTATTCGGGGCTTGGGGGGGGCCAGGTGGGCATACCTACTCTCCAAATCGCATATTTGCCTTTCCAGTTACCAGTCTTTGTAGGTACGGTGCCGTTGTTCTGTATTTCTGACAGAGACTTAGGAGGAACAGCCACCATTAAATGCCACTCTGCGCCTTGTGTAGAAAGAAATACTGCAGAACATAGAGGTTCTTTCGCTCTTAATTTACCCAATTGCTATTTTTATGCGAGCTTATGTCCCCTAAATAGACTTCGAGCATGTCTGGATTCGCTTGATGTAGGCAATTTGTTTCATTGACTAAGCTTTTTTTTTTTCTTCGTAGAGGCAGCATAGGCTTAAAGTATGGACGGCCATTTTTAATTTGCATATACGATGTTACAGGGATATTTTTCATAGCAGGGTTATGTAACCATTGTTTTAACATGCATTGATTTTTTAAAAACTTCTAGATTGATATTCTGATTAATCAAGAATTGAAGGCAAGAGATGGGTTCTGACAAACGGTATGTAATGATTTAAATGTTCAGATTATATTTTGAAGGCAAGCTGGTGAATAAAATTAGAACTTGATAGTTCAGTGTTAATGTTCTCATTTGCAGTATACAAATATTCTGGCCTTGTAAAGAAGTTCAGTGTTACAAAATGCATGAAGAGGAAAGCAGAATACATCCTGTCCTTTTAATAATCCTGTCCTCTTTTGGGGGAGATGGGCAATGATGAAATTTGATAAATAAATAAAATAAAGATTAGGCTAGAATTTTCTTAGCTTAGTCTGAAGGGAGCCACTTCAGTGTGTCGTTTCCTTCATGATTCCCATTGAAATGAATATTCACCGTGTCAGTCTGAGCCCCATAGTTTTTCTCAGGTCAAGATTGAGTTAGGGGTAGGGAAGGTACACATGTTTTTAATAAAGCAATTAATGAAAGCTTTATAAATTTTGGGGCCATTAGTCATTGTCTTCTGCCTTTCAAAGGAAAAGAGAAATAGCTGTTAATTTGTACATTTGAGTAAACAAGATAAAATGGTAATACCTGTTAACTATAAATGGATGCATTTTTCATACAGCTGAAGCAATGAATAAGGATGTATGTTGGGTCTGACTTAGGGTCAACAGAAAATGATAAAGACGGATTTTTTTTTGTTTCACAACCACATAATATTTAATAAGGAACTATAAGCCAAATCATATAAAATAAGTTTAAAAGGGTATGAACAAAATTGCAGAATTACCTTGACCATTCATTGGTACCTTGTCCAGAGAATACAATTTCAGTTGGGCAGACTTATGCATGTTTGGAAATGAGTTCCAAGATATTCAGTAGAATATAGGGCAAGTGGAGTATAAAGTCTCAGGGTTCATTTGTGATTTTATTTATTTTTCAAATTTATTCCCACAAGCTCCTGGCACATTGCAGTTTAAAACACATCTTTTGAACAAACCAGTTAATAAATAACCGTAGAGCTTCTATATCACAGCTACTAATAAATGCATATTAGGAAGGAAATGCCAACTTATAATGTGTTATGTCTGTTACATATTCAGTAAAATTGAATGATTTTTAACAATTCCAGTAGAGGTGTAAATGAAAAAAAAAATGATCTTCAGAACATGGAACAAAATAGGTATTTGGAATGCCTAGTCATGAAGAACAATAGGAACTAGAAATAAGTGTCTTGTACTTCATTTTTCATCCTAAGGGGTGGTAAATGGGCTGGTAGTCTATGAAGAGTGCTCTCAACCACTCAGACTACAGAAAATTCAGCCAAGGAAATAACTTTTTTGAGCATCTTAAACATTCCCATATTTATTAATGGAATCAGCAATTAATACAATTAAATCATTGTGATACAACCTATGAATAAAATAGATATTCAGGCTGTTGTGGCTTGTTTCTGAGGCACATACTTGTACAGTACAAACTTTCTTTTCACATCTGGTAGTTTGAAGGCTGAACAGATAACACCATCTGTATCTGTCTTTACACTATCTGTAAAATACAGTGTAGAATTTTGCATTTGGCAATTTTCCTGAAAAAGAAAGCACATGGCTCTACTCAACCCACGTGTAAAGAATTTAAAAACAGCAATAAAAGTATGTACTTGGCAAGTAGCAGTCTTTATTATATTCAGTGGTTCTCAATTTCAACATGTGCTTACGTAGCTTTCCCTCATCCCCATTTGTTCTCTTACCTCTCTTCATCCAGTGACAGTAAGAGTGTAGCTTCTTAAGGAGGGACCCTAAAGAATTTAAAGTCAGTTGGAGACAGTCAAAGATACTGTTTTGTTCCATTCTTAGGCCAAAACTCTGGAACATGGATGATCTTATTCTGAGTTTGGAAGAAACAAGAACAAGCCGTTCAGATTTTGAATGCACATCTTATCAATTAGTTAACATGAATCATGTCATAAGAGTGTTTTATGTATAAGGTGTTAAATATGATTGATGTAGATACCTTCCAATTTTATTGCAGTTAAAGTTTTATCAATTTGTTTTCCATGGCTTGTAGTAAGAACACAAAATTTACTGTTCTAAGAACAGAATATTCTGTTTCTCCTCTGGACCATTCCGGTCCTGTAGTTCCAGGGTTGATGTGGTAGTTTTCTGGAAGCTCACCTGCTGAACTGGAAGCAGTTTCTGGTATTCTAAACATGGTGTACTAGTTAAGGGCCAGATCATGTCTGGACCTTCATGAACCATTTATAAAAATATCTGAACTACCCCTGGAATAAGAAGATTGGTTCTATCTGGTGGAGGAACAGAAGGTTCCAGAATATTCTGGAATGTTCCAGCATGAGTACAGTAGTACTTACGTATACCTAGCTTGTTTAATGACCTATGATTGCCTGAGTTCACATATTTTCCCTTATTTCCTAGGGGTTTACTCTGTCTCTCTGGTTCTTTAGGTGGTTTAGTATAGGATTTATTAAAGTTTTTCCCTTCACCATATAGCTTTTTTTTAAAAAATACAACAGGTTAGGTTTCTTTTTTAAAGTATTTAGTTTTTTATATAATACTTACTGTTGTATAGCTGTTTAATTTACACATAATACTGCAAACTAGTTTTTTTTTTAAGAACTGTAAGGTTTTGAACTTTAATAAAATATTTTTTAAAAGTAGAAGAAATGTAAAACATACATACATACACACACACACAGACAATAGAGCCAGTTTGGTCTAGTGATTAAGGCAACGTGGTAGAAACCAGGAGACTGGGAGTTCTACTCCCACCTTAGGCATGAAAGCCAACTGGGTGACCTTGGGCCAGTCACAGTCTCTCAGCCCAACTCACCTTGCAGGGTTGTTGTGGGGAAAATAGGAGGAGGAAGGAGTGTTAGGTATATTCGCTGCCTTGAGTTATTTATAAAAATAATAAAAGCGGGATAGAAAGTAAAATAAAAAAATAAAAGTCCTAACTAGACAAATCAGAGTATGGTTTAATGTAACATAGAAACTCCATTGTCTTGACTGAGATTCACAGGCTTTCTAGAAGAAAAGGAATGCATGCAAAATGTAATTAAATACTGGCAAACATTTCCAACTATATGGTGATTTTGTTATACCATTCTGTTCGGTTTTTATTATACAATCCTTGCGTGAATGTTGCAGTCTTCAAGTTATTTGACTTTACAAACTCTGTGTGCAGTGTGAGCAGAACTGAAAGGAGTGGAAGATACGGCTCTATCATAGATAGGGAAGATCGGGATGATCGGGACTCCAGAAGCCGTCGACGGGATTCTGACTATAAAAGGTCTAGTGAGGAACGTAGAAACGACAGATACGATGATTATCGAGATTATGATAGTCGGGATTATGATGGCCGAGATTATGATGGTAGAGATTATGACAGCCCTGAGGTGAGATAGCTGATGATATATTTTGGAATTTGGATAAATAAGTGTGTAATATTCTTTTGCTAAATTAATAATTGGTATATTTTCTGGTTGGACTTAAGAATAAGTGGAAGAAGGCAGTGGCAAATTATCTCCTTGTTGCCAAGCAAGCTACACAGGCGTGTTTCATGTAATCAGTCACCAGCAGTCACATTTGATTTTGGGGGGTCTTTACTTTTTATATAGAAATGGCATTGTAAAAATCATAGAAAGTATTTATAGAACATAGCAGACTGAAACAACATTTTCTAATTAAAAAATTATTCTTGTTGGAATATTGGTATAATGTTTAAATCCTTAATTTTTTAAATAAAACGTTGTGGAATTAATTTTCCATTGCTATATTACATTTCTTAAATTGCCTGATTACTTGACAGAGAGAGCGTGAACGTGAGCGACGTAATAGTGATAAATCGGAAGATGGTTATCATTCTGATGGAGACTACGGAGAACATGATTACAGAAATGACATAAATGATGAAAAAGAAAGCAAGACCATCATGTTGCGTGGGCTCCCTATTACTGTTACGGACTATGATGTAACTAACACTTTATTCTTGACTTAAACATTCAAGTTTGCAGAATAATTCTTTCTTAAATAGTCTACAACACTGAAAGTGTCTTAATATTCTTAACATTTTTTTCATATTTCAGAAATGAATGTTTAACAATTACTAATACTGAAATTAGTCTCCATGCCTTGTATTCAATTTTTTTTGCAATTAAGAAAGATTATTCCCCCTTCCCCCTGCCACTTAAAAAAATCTGAATTTTTTTCTGTGGAAGAAAGACTCGCTGGTAGCTACTCCCCTGATTAAAAGGAAGAGCTTTGTTGAAATCCTTTGTGTGCCTCTTACTATAGTCCCCCCCCCCAATGATTTCCACAGGATTGCTCATTTTAGAGGTTTTTTATTTTGGCAGCAGTAACTCAAAAAGGTTCAGAAGCAGAGCATTGCATCATAAATTCTGGAATTAAAATCTGTATTTTGAAATACCTTGGAAAATTGGTGAACCTCAGCATGGTTAGCATCTACATAAAAGGGATAAGTTTACATAGCTGAAGATTGTGAAAGGTGAAAGGTCCCCTGTGCAAGCACCAAGTCATGTCTGACCCTTTGGGAAGACGCCACTTTCGCGACGTTTTCTTGGCAGACTATAGCAGGGTGGTTTGCCATTGCCTTCCCCATTCGTCACCTTCCCCAGCAAGCTGGGTGCTCATTTTACCAGCCTCGGAAGGATGGAAGGCCGAGTCGACCTGAGCCAGCTACCCAAGAACACAGCTTCCGCTGGGATCGAACTCGGGTCGTGGGGAGAGTTCTGGTTGCAGTACTGCCGCCTACCACTGCACCACGCGAGGCTCAACTTAGCTGAATATTAGCACCTATAAATTTTGGACCATATAACAATGACACAGATTTTTTTTTCCTGAGGATTCCTAGTTTATTTTAGCTATGAAATCCTTTGATTACTCTTAACTCAAATTCTAAGTACTTAGAATAATTACACATGTTGGAAGTCATGGTAATACCAGGCTATTACTTGTTTTGCTTTTCTCTAATTTTGCTTAGTTTGTGAATACTGATATTAACGGTATTATTAAAATTGCATATAGATACGAGAGATCATTGAATCCTGTGAAGGCCCTCGGCCTGCAGATGTGAGATTGATGAAGAGAAAGACAGGTGAGAGCATTAACCTAGTTTTTTGGCACAGCCTTCCTCTTCCCCAGGCCTAAAGCATTTTCCAAAACTCCCCTTCACCTGCAAGTACAAAGCAAAATGAAAGGTTTGCCATGGATAAGGAATTTAGCCTTTTGAAAGGCGATAGATAGTGGAAGAAGTCTTCAGTTTTTTATATATTAAAAAACATGTCGGTAAGTAACACCATAAATTTGATTCTTAAATTTTAGTAATCCATTGCATGGTTATCTTTAAACATGGATCTCGTTGAAGTGGAAAGTAGCCTATTAATGCAGCTTGGTTTCCTTGCCATGGCAAAACAAGAAGCAAATTCACAGTTGACGTCGCATTTATAAAACTGCTTTGTCATGAAGTAATGAAGCAGTTGGAGAGAGATTCACCTGTTTTAAAGGAACTGACTAACACAAGTATCCCGTCTATATCTGAATGCTGTCTCTAGGTGTAAGCCGTGGTTTCGCCTTCGTGGAGTTTTATCACTTTCAAGATGCTACCAGCTGGATGGAAGCCAATCAGGTTGCTTCACTCACAAAGTCTAGATATTCCTGAACATGGAACAAGTCTGTACAGTTTTTAAAAAGGAGTAAATAAAAAACTGAATGAAGGAGTGGTTTGTTTTAAAATCATAACTTCCTTAAAATGAAATGCTTTGTATATATTAAAATTTTTATTAAGATTACATAGCAATGCACAAAACTACATTTTGACCATCTACCTTCTATAAAAAATATGCTACCTCAAAGCATTTAATTTGTTTGGTCTTTCACTATTATTTCTTTAAAACTTACTACATACTCAGCTAGAGAGACTTCTGCTTTATGCTATCAATAGCTGTGAAATGAAATTTACAGGTTATATAGAAATAACTATAACTGGAAAGACATACATTTTTAGTATGATTCAACAAATGAAGTAATGCTTCTAAAAGGCAACTGAGGGGCTTATAAAATGATGAGTAAGAATAATGTAAATGAGAAATACAGAAACTAGTATAGAATTAAAATGTATATTTCCAAGGCATTGATATGCTTTGGTATTTTGATCCAGCAGTTCTTCATAGAACAACTACTCCTTTACTGAATTGCTGTGCAGCTAGGCTTGTGCAGCTGGAGAAAATTAAAAATATAAGGAGCAAAACTACAGCTATTGTTTCATTACAAAGTCTGAAAAAGATTTTAATGTGAATTTCACTGCTATTTTTGATTGTAAAATGTTAGGACATTGTGTCTTGCTCTTAAATTCATGCCATGGCCAACCACCACAACAATTAAGTTGAAGGAATAGCTAATTGTTGCATGCAACAGCTGTTCTATATGATTTATATAGCATGCAATTGTGGTCCATAAATGAATGCCTGGAAAAATTAGGGTAGCAAATTGTAAAATCACAATTTTAATATATACAAAGCTGTATCAGTTTTCATCTTGAATCAGTTTCAAATCCACTCCAACATAACCACACTAGTGTTAGGGAAGAACTAGTTGAGCCTCCCTAGTGGCCCTGTTGCTGTTAACGGTCAGACAAACATGATATATTGTAAATATGCCAACATATTTTGTTTGTGTGCATATTCCAGTTCTGGGCCGTTTTCTCATTTTCCTAATCTAGCAATAAAAGATGAAACTTGCACCATAGGCCTGTTAGATCTTTTTAAGCTCTTAATACTATTTCTATTAGAATTTGACTTACTGAAGTCAGATCTCACTTTAAGATTGGATCATTGTTTCCTTGACATACACAATCCCTGGACACATTTAAAGGTGCATCTCTCTGAATGAAGAGCTATAAAAGACTTGCAGGATTTAGAGGGGATACAGGTTTTGGATATTTAGGAACAAAGTTTAAAGTTCAGAAACTTGGCTTCTTTCTATACATTTAAGTAGCTAATCCAGTATTCTGTTAAGTGTGAAGGGGCACTAAAAGCAAAACAAACCATTACTGTACTGGCAAAAAGTCGGGCGGTCTAATTTGGTTATTAAATGTTAGGATATTGTGTCTTTCTTCCTATTCGTCACACGGTAGCTTTTTCCAAACGAGTTTTCATATAATGTTAGTCAGTAAACATTTATGCTGAACATGTGTTCAGTTCCTGACTTAATTTAGCTTCTTAGAAGTATAATTAGGGTCGTCTTGACAAGAATTATTTTACTTTCAAGGGCACATCATGAAGAAAACAACTGAAAACAATTCATATGTTTTGAAGTTTTAAAACTCTAGTGTTGGGGAAAGAAGTGAAGCAGTCACTTAATACTTTAAAGCAGTGTTTTGCTATGTCTTTAGGAATCTCGGTCTCCTTAGAGACGCTTCTGGTTCCATGTCAGCACTTAGTTTGGCAGCTTGATCAACCTTCCCTGATTCTGTTTGCTTTTATTGCACATCCCATTTTCTTACTGCCCATGTCCTGCAGGATTGGATGGGCAGAGTGTAGGAGGCGGTGGTTGGTTCTCTGCATCCTCCCCATATCTTGTCCATTTAATTCATGAGCACTGAATCCTCCGAAGTGTGCTCTACCATGGGAAAATGGACACATGTTCTGTGATACTGGAATAACTAAATGTGCTTTTTTTGCAGAAAAAACTGTTGGTTCAAGGGAAACAAATTGCAATGCATTACAGCAATCCCAGACCTAAATTTGAAGATTGGCTTTGTAACAAGGTAAGGCAGTGTTTTTGCAAAGGCATATTTTAATTTTTTTTAACAGATTCCATAGTAATTACAAGTTAGCCATTCTTATACTATTCACTTCTAGTAAAGCTTGTAAGGAATAAAATACCTGAAGATTAACCTCAGATAATATTAAAGAGCTTAGCAAAAAGTAATTTATAGGAAGTGCTGAAAAGAAGTAAATAGTGTTTAATAAAAACATGTATGTTAATGTGGAAATAGCCATTATGGTTATTGCCATATGATGACATGGTATTTTAAAATAATGACTTCTGGATTAATAAGAAAGTACAGTGAGCACTGCCAGGATGCTGCTGCTGAATTTGAAATAAACCAATTGCTCCCTTATTTTTTGTCCCTCTGCTATAATGCTACTTATACAATCAACTAGTAAAACATTCGCAAAGGGGATAAAAAGATTCTATGGGAGTATTCAAATAAGTGAATAAAATAAATTTTCTTAAGTTGTAAACATTTTTTACAATCCTCATAAGCAATGGATGCAATAGTTGAGTATCCTTTATCAGCCTGGAGAGCCTGCCTGCACAGCCACAGAACTAAATAACAATAGATTTACTTGGTTATAGCCCATGAGCGATGTCATAGCAAAAACACACTTTTCAGTGTATTGACTTGAAGTATCTTCCTAATGTACGTGCTTGCATATGGCCTGTCTTCAACACAAAAAACAAAGTAATAGTAGTATTTGGCATCTTGAAAACTGCAGCAGATCCTTAATATCTATAATGCAAATGTGTTTGGTAATCTATCAGTAAAATATAATGCAATAAACAGGACAGCTCATAAATTCTACTTCCTCCTGGTGGGAGGAGGTAGTTGCCATAAATTTGGCTACAAGTAGTCCTTGCTTACCCTCATTCACCGACTATTGAAAGTTGCAATGGTACTGAGCAAGTACTTACAACTGGTCCTGCACTCATGCCCTGCACCAGGCTTCCCAAGCCCTCCCCTGGCCTCCCCCAACTCAGATGTGGCCTGCATCAACCCTTCCCATGGTCTCTCCTGGCCTCCCCCCCCCCCCCGAATGTTTTTTGTGGATAAGTGGGCAGTAGGGATAAATGGTTTTCCCTTCTTTGCTTATTACTTAGTGGAAGCAGGGATGGAGCTTTAGCTTGCTTTGTTAGTTAAATGTCCTCTCTGTGGTTTGGTATTTTTTTTTTAGCCAATCAAAAGATGCTGAAACATTTGAAACAGCGTTCAGAGAAGCACCTTGTTTAGTCCTGAGCTCAGGATGAAACTCTGGAACACAAAGTTCTTCTTCCCCTACGCTTAGAACACTGGAAATGATGCTTAGAGTTTTAAATAACTTTTAAATAACTCTTAGTGAATAGGATTAGTGTTTCTCCCAAATTTATTGAGAGTGCAGATTCAGATTCAACCCCAGTCTTAATGAAGACTGCTACTTTTCAGTAAAATAAACTATTAGTGATCTGCTCTTATGGTCTGTGTAATGTCTGAAGAAGGATACTTGAATATTGCATTGGCTACTTCTGTGTTTGGGAAGATCTCAAGATACATTTTTCAGTCAGCAGTAGCTGTTGCACTTTTACACAGGTCAGCATTTAAGATTTTAAATTCACACAGAAAGGAAACATCAGTCTTTCCACTCCCTTTGAGTTAAAATGAACAGTATTGCAACTGAATAATAATACAATGGTAAAGAAAAAAGAGATCCTGAATTTTAAACCAGGAATTAAATGTTTTCTGCTGCAAAGAATTCTACCTGACCGCTGCAAAGCGGTCCAACCCATGACTTCAAATTTCTGCTTGAAGGTCAGTTCGCACTCAGCTTGCCATAACCATGCAGTCATGGGTTGCAGCTCTTAATTCTCCTACCTCACCCATTTGTCTCTACTTAATATTTAAGATCTGGTAATCAAAACATTAGAATCAATATCATTTTGTGAGCCGATTTTTTAAAAATTCATTACAATATTCTGTTTCATTTATGCAGAAATTATGTTTTAATACTGAAATTGTTTTCAGAGTATTGATTTTAGAAATAGTTTTGTAACACTATTTCAGGATGCTCCCTGAAAATATGCAGACCTTAAAAATACGCAGAGCTTAATGTTTAAAATTGTAATACCAGGAATTGAAACATCCCCAAAAAGACTGCCCAGAGTCACTTGTTGAGATGGGCAGCTGTAGAAATGAAACAAACAAAATGGTGTTTTCTGTTAGTTTTACCCAGCTAGTCTCTTTTTATTGCCCTGGATATAACAGACTGTGGAGTTGAATTGATCGTCAAGCTCGTTGGTGCCAAACAAACTCTTCTGACTTCAAGATGTGCTATCCTTACTGTAATTTACTGAGTAGTAAATGGACATTAGTAGTTCTGTGCAGTAATGACATGAAACCACCATCACAGTGTATTTTAAAAACAATTTGTTATAGATATGGTCTGTCCTACAGAATGCTTGATCAGGTGTATAATCTAAAATGTAATGGGTTTGTTTATTTGTTAGTGCTGCCTTTACAACTTCAGGAGGCGACTAAAATGCTTCCGTTGTGGAGCAGATAAATTTGGTAAGTTCTGTTTGCATAAGTTATATTAAACATAATTTTTTAATTTCACAATTGAACTGCATGTAATTCCATTTCTGACATGGTAGAGGTCTGTTGATGTTATAAAACAAGGGTTCTGGTTATTAAACTTGTTTTTCCTCCTGTTTTGTGATGAAGATTCAGAGCAGGAAGTGCCACCTGGAGGACCAGAGGCTGTTCAGTCTGTGGATTACTACTGTGACAGTGAGTTAACTCTCTCATATTACATTGTATTGTGAATAGGTTAGCAAAGGTAGGTGTAGTTCCTGTTACACAGAAGTCAACACAGATTCTTTTGTAGGGGGGTATTTTCAGCTTAAATTCACGAGGGAGAAAAATCAAGTTAAAGCTGCTGGAGAACATGAGTAACCTGGCAACTTATGGGAAGGATGACATTCTTCTGTCTATAAACAGCACTGACACATTGGGCTTTGCCTTTTTATCCTAGTTCTTCAGGCTGAATTCTGCAGTAATGTCTTTTTTCTCTGCTCCTTCACACTTTTGGTTAGTTTCTACTGTCACATCTTGGAGTACATTTTCATTTCTTCCCAGTATTATTATTGCTTCTTTTTCAGTCAGCAGCCACACCAGATAGTTCTTCCTCACATTCTTTAGTGTTGCCGTCTCTGCAGCAACTTCATTACCTGTAAACTTGTGAGAAGACAATTACATAGTAACTGTTTAAAAATTTTAATTAAACTCAAATGGTTGTCCTGTTCCATCCCTACTTTGGGGAGTGTGGAAAAGATTGCACTACCATGTATTATGGTAGAAAATCTAACATATACATAACTGCATTATAGCAACAAATCTCTGGTCTTTTTCAGAATTTCATAACTATGTAGTGTTTTCCTTGTTTTACTTACGGTGCATTACAGACTTTTATTTACATCTGTTCTTTGTTATTGTATCATGGATAAACAAGTTTTAACAATACCTTTATCTTCCCACAGCTCTTATTCTGAGAAATATAGCTCCTCATACAGTAGTGGAATCAATCATGACAGCTCTGTCACCATATGCCTCACTGGCAGTAAATAATATCCGCCTTATTAAAGACAAACAGACCCAGCAGAATAGAGGCTTTGCCTTTGTACAGTTGTCTTCTGCCATGGTAAGGTATATTTTGTTTTATTTCAGTATCAGATTTTGTGTGTATTCCGTATTAGATTTTTGTGTATATTCCCTAGTAGTAGCATTGAAGTTCAGTTTAAATGTGTGCCATCTTTTTTATTTGCTTAAATAATGAAATCAAATATCTTCAGATTTATCTTCCTGATAGAAATATGTATATGATTTAGAAACCCCAGATAGAGGGTGTAATATTATTAATTTCTGAGCATAAAATTGTTAATGTCCTGATCCAGTGTTTTTTAATGTCAAGCTATGAATTCCCTTTATAGTTAAACAAAATCTTAATCTGGATTGAATGAGTAAATGCAATGTACTGTTGTTTTTTTTCTTAGGAAGTTTTGGTAGTTGATTTTTTTTCTTAAAATTCCTTCTTGACAATGATTGCATGTATCAATATGAACTTTGTCTCATACCAACGATTACTTTTTCCCAGGATGCTTCTCAACTATTGCAGATTCTGCAGAGTCTTCAGCCGCCTCTGAAAATAGATGGCAAAACAATTGGTGTGGATTTTGCAAAAAGTGCTAGAAAGTGAGCTATACTAAAGTTACCTTTCAAATCTTCAAATGGAATACAATTGGAAATTTATATTGCTGCTTTATCGCATAACTGTCAGTCTTAAACTATTAAGCCTTACAAAGAAAACCAGGTTTTTTTGTTTGTATATTCATTAAAAAATGGAAGTCCTATTTCCTAGTAGTAGATTTGATTTCAGTTAAATGTTTGGATCTAAACATTTATTTGGATAAGTAATGGAATCAAACATCTTCATATTTATTTTCCATTTCTGGGTAACACTGTTCTGATTTCCAGTGCACTGGGAAAACAGTGCACTGGGAAAACAGTGCAATGAGTTTGTCAGGCAACATTTGAGGCCCATTGTACTTTGCTAGTAATTTTGTTTTGAAGCTCCTTATGATATCTAGTAAAGTTGCCTGTGAAATGGATTTAGTTGTCTTTTTATTTTCAGGGATTTGCTTCTCCCAGATGGCAATCGTGTCAGTGCTTTCTCTGTTGCTAGTACAGCCATTGCTGCTGCCCAGTGGTCATCAACCCAGGTAGGAATTTGTTTTTAAAGTTGCTAATTCCTGAGTCTCCAGTAGAGCATCCACAGATGCTTCTCTTGGTCCTTCCAGACCCCATAGATGTCTATCTGATTTTATTTTAATTTTTAAAAGTTTCTTCTTTTTCTTTTAAAAAGTGAGAATTAGCATGCTGTAAAACAGTGATAAAATCAAACACGAGATTTATTTTCATCTGTGTTTTGGTCAGAGGAATTTTTAGGCAATAAAAGTAGTGATGGGTTGCAGCTCAGTGCTTTGTAAATATGTCCAGGAAAAGGTAGGGGGAATAAAAGAGCTAAATTGAGGTCTCAACATCCTGGGAGGCTGGGGAATTTTGGGGAGCAACCTCATCAATTTGCCTTTTAATAAATAAGCTTTTTAAAAAAGTCTTTATGTTGACCATGCTCTCAAAATTCCAAATGTGCTCACCTGTCTAAAGAGTTAGGAATCTATGCTAGTGGAAAGCAAGATTTTCAGCAGTGATTTCAGCATCCATTTGAACAGTCTCTTTGATGTATCTGCTGTTTAATCGACTTCTTTAATTTATAGCCTCAGAGTGGAGAAGGTGGGACTGTTGACTTCAACTACCTTCAGCTTGGGCAGGATGGTTACAACCAATACGCTCAGGTATTTATAAATCGTATTAGAAACTGTGACTTGAAGTTCACAGGAGGAAAGTTTTCTGTGCTCTTTAAACTATCTCTTAGGAGGATTGAAAGGAGTCCTTAAGCTTTATGACATGAGGTGAGAATTGGGCAGTTGAGGCAGTGAAAAATACCCTAAAATCAAGCAGGCTTCTTTTTATATAATTTCTCCTGTGTCCCATCTGATAGGAATATAGAGTTAGCTTTGGGAATTGAGCAGGATACTTTTATTTGTTTGCTATATATATGATATGATCAGCCAAATTCTGTTTTTTTCATTTTAAAAATGAGGTAACATATTAACTTAAATAAACAATACTGTACTATAAAGTTAGTAGCAAGGAGCATTGCAAAGTCAGCATGAAAAAATGCAATACAAAAGCCAATCAAAATAAAAAGCCAGACTAGATGAAGAACCAAAATAAGGTTGAAATGTTAAAAATGTAAAAGGCCTTAGATGATGATGATGATGATCATCATCATCTCTTAGCCTGGCCCTGAAAGGAATGTGATGTTGGTACTACGCAAATTTATGTGGAGAAGATTCTGTGTCCAAGGGGTTGCAATTGAGAAGGCCTTCTTTCTGATAGTCATCCTTTTAACTTCAGAACAAAGGAATGCTTGGAGGACAATAGCTATAGGGGGAACTTTCCTTCTGTTCACTTGATTTGAATTCTTAATCAGGTGTGTTTGTACATGCCCATGCCCAGGGACTGGGTCTTCTAGCTCCCATGAGTGGGGCTGTATAGATCTGAGACTTAAAATCTTTCTCTGCCTTTCCACAACTCCTGGGGAAACAATACGTGGTAAATGCTGGCACTGTCACTGATTCCAGAGATAATTCCCCTTTGCACTGGGAAATGCAATTTCATATCTGGGCATGTGATAAAGACTAAATTCCCTGTCAAAATGAGAGGGCTGATTTAATAACAAATCCAAGGCTTTCCTATGTATACAAGACTAAGGATGTAAAGGGGTAATAAAGATTGCTGCCCACTCCCTAGATGGACAGGTTGGATTTTGCTTTTTCTCTTAACTCCCGTGTAACTGACTTTTCGGATGAGGTTTCTCCCCATTCCTTACAGGATTCCATATAATGAAAGGGTAACTTTATCTTGATTCTTTGCATAATGTTCACAGGATTACCAGCAGTTTTACCAGAATCAAGCAGGAACATTGGACACAGATACAACTACCACTTCTGGTAAATTTTCCTCTTTGTATCGCAGAAACAAACTTCTGTTTTTCCATAATTGTGTATGGGCAGTCTGAATTGACTTGATTCAACTCTGGCTAGAATAGAATTATGGTAAATTGATACTTTTGCCATGTATGTCTTCAGAGCAGTATTCATCTTTCAGGTAAGACCCCAGCTTAGGGACTTGAGTTAACTTCAATTGTCTGCATGAAGTATTGTGGCAGATACTCAATAATAGTTAACGGTAATCTTTCCCCCAGGAAATGAAATTGCTAAACCATTTTAAACGTCTCAGTCTGGAAATAGAGGCACTGATGTCTTCATCTGAAGCCTCAATTCACAGAGCTTGCATATAAAGTAATAAAGCTATTTAATGTGAGGAAATATTGGAACACATTCTGTTATTATCAAGGCACTCCAATTGTCTCTAGTATTCTAGATTTTGAGATTTCTATGGAATGTCTAATGAGCTGTGTATTGGCAGGTGGTCCAGTTACTGCTGCTACAACTACGGCAGCTGTTGTTTCCCAGAGTCCTCAGTTATATAATCAACAGACCAGTTCAGCTGATAGTCCGGTAAATAAATACTGTTGTCTTCTGTTGCAGATATCTTGGTTTAGTGTAGAGCTTTAATGCATAAATGCAAGGTGGAATTATTTTAATGAGTGTACATCTTAATTTTCATAGCACTCTTCAAATTGCAATTCTTACCTATTAAGTTACACAGATACCGATTTGTGGATTAAGAGAAGTATTGACTTGCCTGAGATAGTAATTGAGTAGAAATTGAATGTAGGCTTGTGTGTACAAAACTAAGGTTCTCAAGAACTGTTGACCTACAGTTAAAATAAATTTTGCATATGCTGTCTTTGTATGTTTGAATAAGCACACATATACATAAATTGCTTGTTCTCAATATAAAAGTGTATTGAAGAAAATCTGTGTATTCTTGTATAAATGCTATGGCCTTCTAAATTTCTGATACGGGTTTCTTTTCTCCAGACACAGGCTGCGCAGCCAAGTACCAGTTCTCAAGTGCCATCCACTTCTCCAACTGGTATAATTCCTGGCACCAAGTATGGTAAGTGAGGTTAACTACCGCTAGATGAAGCATTGGATAGTGGAAAATAACTATTGCTTCCTTTACAGTTCATATTTATACTCAGAATGGTTACTCTAAGAAAGTACTCTTTTCCTGAAATGTAAATCCAGAAGATAACTTCTACTTGTCTGGAGGATTGGGGAATGTATGGGGGGAAAAGCGGTGTGTTTGTGTGTGTGTGTGTGTGTGTGTGAGAGAGAGAGAGAGAGAGAAAATACTTCTTAAAGTAGACATTGAAGGGATAAAGCAAAAGAGAAACTGCTCATTTGTTTCACTAATGAGCAGAATTCTAAGGCAATATTTTCTTTGTCCTACATTGAGATCTATCAATGTATCTATCCTTGAATTCAAGATAACATTTTTGGTTTTAAAAGCAATAGTTTAATCCAAATAACTTCTCAGTAGCTTATCCATTCAATTTACAGCCATTCCAGATACTTCAACATACCAGTATGATGAATCATCGGGTTTCTACTATGATCCTGTAACTGGACTGTATTATGATCCAAATTCTCAGGTAAACAACTCTCTTTTTTCCTCAAGAGTAAAAGTACTCTTGAGTTGGAAGTTCAGAGACTTTGAGAAACAATATGCTTCGTGGTCCTGGTATAGTAACAGCGAGAATCCAGTTTACAGATCTGCCATTGTTTGGGACGGCTAGTTTTAGAATGTATATGGACCAGCGTATCCTGATGTGTATGTTTGCTGTACCGGAGCACGCAAATACCTTTTTTGTTCAAAGGTGCAATATGATCATTTTACTGGCAGGCCTCTAGCATCAGATTCATTTCAAGTATCATTGGAAGGAATCTCTAGCTACATAATAGGAATTAAATAATAGGAATTCATGTAATCCCTAAATGCCGAAATTATGGCTGCAGATTGCTTCCTTAATATAACTTCATTTCAACTTTGTTCTTTGTTAGGAAGTAACAGTAATTTTCTCTGCATGAAAGAAAAATAGTTTGCTTTCCCTTTCAGTATTATTACAATGCTGTTACACAACAGTATCTGTACTGGGACGGTGAGAAAGAGACCTATATGCCTGCAGCAGAAGGCACGTCATATCAGCAAAGTAACGCACCTTCAGCTAAAGAAGGAAAAGAAAAGAAAGAGAAACCCAAGAGTAAAACAGCTCAACAGGTGATAATTAAAATGAAAGTTGCTATTCCTAAGTTTAACGTTCTGTTTGATATAAGAAGATCTCTCCCCAACGAATAAGATGTTCGCCTCTTGGATTTTATATCTATTTTCTCTTTATTTATTGGTTTGTGATATTGTCATTTACATGCTTTTAAAAATTTTGATTTTATTGTAAACCGCCCAGAGTCCCCCTTTTGGGAGAGATGGGCAGTAATAGAAATTTGAAAAATAAATAAATAAGCAGCTATATATTATTATGTTATGTTAAGAATCCCATGGAAGCTTCATGGTGGGATAGGAAGAGAAAATGTGTGTACAAGAGAAGCAATGAATGAGTAGCTAGGGATTTGCGATGCAGTGGTTTTTGCTATGTTATTTAAGTGCTAGTTCAGAGATATTGCTGTCTGAGCTGAGGAAAATAGTTTTAATTTCTGACCATGTGTTGAAAATTGGCTGTAGGAAAGATTTCCATTTTCACCGAGTAATTTGCGAAGATCAGTTGATGTGGAAATAACCTGAAATGCTATGATGGCAGAGAAAGAAATAATATACATACAGTCTTGGTTTAATATACACACAGTCTGAATCAGCTTACTCTTTTTTCCTGCTCAGATTGCTAAAGACATGGAACGTTGGGCTAAGAGCTTAAACAAACAGAAGGAGAACTTCAAGAACAGCTTTCAGCCTCTTAATGCAAGAGAAGAAGAAAGAAGAGAATCTGCAGCAGCAGATGCTGGTTTTGCTCTCTTTGAGAAAAAGGTAAAACGTTGACTGCTAGCTCAGGGAATGCAAAAGAAGTCCATCCCATGTGGACTTTGGATTTACAGTCGTCTTCTTTTTCTAGGGCACCTTGTCTGAGAGACAGCAAATAATAACAGAAGTGATAAAGAATGGTGATGATGATAATCCATTGAAAGTGAGTGTACAGAAATCTATACTCACTTTTGTGCTTTTTCGATGGTTTGAAATGTTCAGGAGCTTGATGTTGCTTTCCCACACTGAATCCTGTATCATGTGCTGTTCTTTGATGCAGCCTATTAATTCGCTGCTACCCCTTTCAGTAATTTATTGACTACAACTGTTCAATGTTGTTTTATAGCGTGGTTTGGTGGCTGCTTACAGTGGGGATAGTGATAATGAGGAAGATTTCTTGGAGAGATTGGAGAATGAGGAAGAAAAGTTAACAGACTGGAAAAAGTTAGCGTGTTTGTTATGTAGAAGACAGTTTCCAAACAAAGACGCTCTCGTCAGGCATCAGCAGCTTTCTGACCTGCATAAGGTAACAACCTATTTCAAATCAATAAACACAGACATTTTACAGTCTATCCATTTATGTACATACAGGCTTATATTTGTGTGCCACTTCTTCAGCAACGAGGCAGTTAGAGTATAGTAGTGATGTACTGATATACAAAATGGGCAAGCAACATCGATAGAATGAAGGGGATATTAGAAATGCACGATTTGAGGCTTTGGGCTGCTTGCAGCTCTGGAAAGCCTTGGGTGCGACCCCCAAAGGTCTACACATGCGATTACCAAGTGTAATTTTCTTTTCAACCAGAAAAGGAACTTTACTAAATATATGAGTGGAGACTAATGACCTCAACTATTTGATTTATATCATTTATAATATTAGTTTATATTGTTGTCTGAGTACTCTACATCAGAAAGGTTATGCATGTTACTAGCTACCTAAATCAGTCTTCATTTATCAAGTTCACTGGTTATATTATTCTTTCTGTAGCAAAATATGGACATTTACAGGAGATCTAGGCTATCTGAACAAGAACTTGAAGCCTTGGAAATGCGTGAGAGAGAGGTTAGTATCATAAGGACCATAAATACAAAGAATCATGTTTACCTTCCAAGCAGAAGCATCACACAACCTTTGCTACAGTTCACAGATTTGGAAAACAAACATTCTGAGCTGCAACTTAAACATACTTGAAACAAGTTGGAAGACAGATTTCTTGCCCGTGGCATTTAGAGACAGTAGATGTTAGTTGGTTAACTGACATAGTGATTGGGGCACACAGAAGATAACATTACCATGCTTTCTGATCTTTTGTGGTATATATGTTAGATGAACTGCTTAATCAGATGAACTGCTTAATCAAACTATTGCTCTGTATTGTGCCATGAGTTCTGTTCGTTGTGTTCAGAACTTTCTAATATGGCTCTTTTGAGTGCTGTTTTTAACAACATAAAATTAGGTAACAAATCTTCTGAAAATCACCCACTTTAGTGGCAGCAGAATAGGGTCCTCTGGTTAGCAAATGCTACTGAAGGTTTCCTCCTCTGTCTTTTCCTGCTTCAATTAACATTGTTTTTCTTACTTTGAAGCAAGAGGATAACAGCATGTGATAATGGAATTTATTTAATTTCAGATGAAATACAGAGACAGAGCAGCTGAAAGACGTGAGAAATATGGTATCCCAGAGCCACCTGAGCCAAAGCGGAAAAAAGTATTTGATGCAGGCACTGTGTATGTATTTGAAGGATATTACAATTACTGTTGGAAAAATTTTCCCAGAATTTTTTTAGCTTTAACTGTTCATTGCTTTTCTACAGGAATTATGAACAGCCCACAAAAGATGGAATTGACCATAGCAATATTGGCAACAAAATGCTGCAGGCTATGGGGTGGAGGGAAGGTTCAGGATTAGGAAGGAAATGTCAAGGCATCACAGCCCCAATTGAGGTGAGCATGAATCTGTATTGGAACACTGAATTTAATTATGCTAAATTTTAGAAAATAGAGATTTTTAAACATTTTGCTGATCAGTTAAAAAACTTGTTGGCTTCTGGGTGCAACCATCAGCGGCCAGAACGGTATTTATTGCGGTGGAAGATTTTCCTATAATTTAATGGAAGTGTTTTAATTCCCATGAAAACTAGTAAAATTCCCTTATATAGAATCTAGCCTTCTCTGAGTGTACTTTTGATTTGTTCCCTCAGATCATTTTTAGGACCATCTTGACAATAATGTGGTTTCTAATTCCAGGTACTTGATAAAAATCCACATATTAAATGCATCATTAGGACAGTGGTTCCTTTCTGTTTTATTCACACAGATTGTGATAATACCAGCAAAACTCCCTGGCAATATAGCACTTGTGGGTACTATGACACAAGTGACTGCCACTAAAATCTTGCAAAACTTGATAATCTCAGGACATTTTGGCTATATAGAGTTGCTCTTCAATTTAGTTTATTTTGCCCAAACCAGAAAGTAACTTGCGACCATGAGTGATCTCCAGACCATAGGCTGGAAGCTGTTGAGCTAGCAAAGGTCTTACTTAATAACTGTTGAAAAAGTAAGTTCTAGTTACTTTCCTAAAATGAGCTTAAATGATGCCTTCTTCGTACATAGAAGGCGGAAGTGTGCAAGATAAAACTACCATGGCAATGTTCAGGGTGTTCTTTGAAGCTGCTAAAATGTCTATTTTCTTTTGCAGGCTCAAGTGAGAATGAGGGGAGCTGGGCTTGGAGCAAAAGGCAGTTCTTACGGTGTTTCTACGGCTGACTCGTACAAAGATGCAGTGCGGAAAGCTATGTTTGCCCGATTCACTGAAATCGAATAAGTTTTATCCATGTTGGACGCATAACGTTTCACTCTTCTTCCGAACTGTTAAAACCTTTAAGGCCTTGGAGGCGCTGCAGTATATTACTTGTGGGTTAGAGTTCATCACTTCTGTTTTAGGTTTTCCTTTCCTTCCAGCATGCGATGCTTTCCTTGGTACATGATAGATCATAGAACGCAAAGCACTGTGGCTTCGTGTTGGAAGAACCCCAACAAGTTAAAAAGAAGATACTGCATCTTTATACATTTCTGTAAATAGTGTAAATTAATGTGTTGTGTTCAGAGTTTTGTGTAATCTAAAAGCCACTTCTGTCCTGTGGAGCAGTTGAGGAAGTGTTAATATGATTTGACACTGCTGTACTCTGCTTACTTTGTATTGTTTCTCATTTTTGGCAAGGTTTCCTGTACATTTTGTAAGATACGTATTTGTATAGATTTTTTGAAGATTTTGATTCTAGATGCCAGTCCAGACTTCTTTCAAAAAGAAATAAAGCCTGAACGAAACTTGGTTTCTCCATATGGAAGGTGAGTTTATTTCGTGATGTGAAATAAATGAGTTTAAATTAATCATAAGTAGAAAATCAGGGATGAGCATGGGGACTGGCTTCGTCTTGATCAGTAGGGGAGCTGTGCGACCAAATACAGTGCTGGACCAAGAAAACTAGATAGGAACTTTAATCATAGAAAAGTTACATGTAGAGACTGCAGCAGATGCAGCAGACTTGTTTTTCCTCTGAGCTGTGTGCAGTCTGATTTGGAGCCTATGGTATACTTGTTCTCTCCATAGGAAATTTAGATGTAGGGTTACTAAATAGGCTGAATCTGCTTGGCCACGGCATTACAGCCTCTTGGGAGAGGGCGGAGGTTTGGGGCTCAGTATTTCCATGGTGTTCCTGCAGAGATCAAAGCACCATCAGAACTACTCTCCTTCCTGTATGCTACACTACCTTTATAACATAGGAATAAAAATGTAAATATTTTTCTACAGAACATCACTGTTGCTAGCTTATCCCATCTGAAGGTCGGATACGCCTTTACTTTGTACCTTTTTACTTTCCAAATGCTAATATGCTAAAAAGAAAATTATAAACTCAAATTGTTCCAGATAACTCTTGCACTTCCCGCCACGTGGACTTTATACAGCCATGAGCTGTAGCTCATAATTAGATAATGTAAGGCAGGGTTTCTCAGCCAGGGTTCCGTGAGAGGTCACTAGGGGCTCCCTGGGAGATAACAATTTTTTTTAAAAATTACTTTAAACTTGGGCAGCTTCATGTTAAAGAGGTAAGTTTCTTTATTTTTAGTTTAAGAACACAGTTAATGCATATATACAGGCCTAAACATGAAACAAATACAATAACTTTGTAACTTCTGGCCTATATTTGAGCCTGAATGTGCAGGAGTTCCCTGAGGCCTGAAAAGGGTTCTTCCAGGGTCAAAAGGTTGAGAAAGGCTGATGTAAACTATATAGGCTTTGCTTTTGAATTGGGATTTCAACTTTTTCTGCGTACTTGTATTACCAAGAAATAATCATTAGCATTTAGTGGCATTAGCTTTAGTGGCATTCTTGTGATTTGCGGGCATGAGTGATCAGTGAACCATGTTTAATCAGATAATTTGCCAGACTAGGGCCTGGGAAATTTGGATCTGTCATCTTGGTGTAATGACTGGCATGTTTACTGATCTAAAAAAAACATTCCAGTACTGCTGAAAGTTTCTTCAGCCCCATAGCCTAGACATAGTCAAGTAATAACCCCAACAGGTTTACTAGTTCATCCCCTTCTTAGTTCCCCAAAGTATCTTGGGTAATAACTCTTGATTGGCCTGACATCCATGGCCTAACTACAAATTTGACACGTATTTAAAAGAAGATGGGAGGCAAGTTAATGTTCCATCCCATTTCAAAAGAACTGAATAAGTGAACCTGTGCTATAAGATACTGGAATGAATTATCCATGAAAACGGGCATTGAGAAGATGACTGAGCAGCAAGGCGATGAAGTTGCTGTTTTTGGTGCTGCTGCTTGTCAGGCTGAAAACATCCACTGAATAGTTTAACATCTCTACACAGGTCACAAATACATACTTTAAATGTTTGTTTCAAAGCAACAAGAGGACAGAATAGGTCTTTGTACAGAAACAAAATACATAATCCCCACTAGATGACAGTATAGCTCCAATAATGTATTTTAGGAATAGCTTTTACCCACTGGCTCCCTGAATAGAAGCTCATTATGGACCTGAATAAGATTGCTTTAAGGCAATTCATAGACAATTCGAAATTGCTCTTACCAAAGGCTATTTTTGCCATGAATCACGGTTAATAAAGCAAAGCACATTATAAAAACTGGTTCATAAATACTGTTTCACTGGGCCAAAAGTTCCCTTTGCGCTATTTCGTATTTTGCTCTTCAGCCTTACTTGTGGGCAACTACACTGTGCACAATTACTAGGCAAGTGAGTATTTTGACCATACCGTTTTTATGCGTGTTTTCCTCCTCCAAGCTGTATAAGCCTGAATGCTTATTGGATATAAGCATATCAGGTGATGTGTATTTGTGTAATGAGGGAGGGTGTAGCCTAAGGAGATCCAACACCCTATATCAAGGTGTGCATAATTATTAAGCAGCTGCTTTTCCTCAGGAAAAATGGGCCAAAAAAGATTTATCGGACTCTGAAAAGTCAAAAT
Organism: Candoia aspera; assembly: GCF_035149785.1. Taxonomy (NCBI): domain Eukaryota; kingdom Metazoa; phylum Chordata; class Lepidosauria; order Squamata; family Candoiidae; genus Candoia; species Candoia aspera. The sequence continues at coordinate 62,791,641 of NC_086154.1, read as the reverse complement.
TTGTAAGAAGTCTTTCAGAGGGATGCAGCACTCTTGAAATTGCTAAGATATTGGGGCATGACCACAGAACCATCAAACGTTTTGTTGCAAATAGTCAATAGGGTCGCAAGAAACGTGTTGAGAAAAAAAGACGCAAATTAACTGCTAAAGATTTGAGAAGAATCAAACATGAAGCTACCAGGAACCTATTATTCTCCAGTGCTGTCATATTCCAGAACTGCAACCTACCTGGAGTGCCCAGAAGTACAAGGTGTTCAGTGCTCAGAGATGGCCAAGGTAAGGAAGGCTGAAACTCCACCACTGAACAAGACACACAAGTTGAAACGGCAAGACTGGGCCAAGAAATACCTGGAGACAGATTTTTCAAAGGTTTTATGGACTGATGAGATGAGAATGACTCTTGACAGACGAGATGGATGGGCCTGTGGCTGGATCAGTAACGGGCACAGAGCTCCACTTCGACTCAGACACCAGCAAGGTGGAGGTGGGGTACTGGTATGGGCTGGTATGATTAAAGATGAGCTAGTTGGACCTTTTCAGGTTGAAGATGGACTCAAAATCAACTCCCAAACCTACTGCCAGTTTTTAGAAGACACTTTCTTCAAGCAGTGGTACAGGAGAAAGTCTGCATCTTTCAAGAAGACCATGATGTTTATGCAGGACAATGCTCCATCGCATGCATTGAAGTACTCCTCTGCGTGGCTAGCCAGTAAATGCCTCAAAGGTGAAAGAAGAATGACATGCCCCCCTTCCTCACCTGACCTAAACCCTATTGAGAACTTGTGGGCCCTTCTCAAACGGGAGATTTACGGTGAAGGAAAACAAGTACATATTTCTGAACAGTGTCTGGGAGGCTGTGGTTGCTGCTGCACAAATAATTGATCGTCAACAGATCAAGAAACTGACAGACTCCATGAATCTTATGGCTTATGACTGTTATTGCAAAGAAGGGTGGCTATATGGGTCACTGATTTTTTGTTTGAAATGTCAGAAATGTTTACTTGTAAATTTTGAGTTGTTTATTATTCTCACTTTAACAGATCAAAATAAATGAGTGAGATGAGGGAATTTTCGTTTTTCATTTAGTTGCATAATTCTGCACACTAATAGTTGCCCGATAATTGTGCGCGCACACACATGGTCCTAAGAAAGCCCAAACCTCACTTTTACTTTCTTAAATATTCAGGTTTGAGGTTTATTAACATTTTGGATTGACCGAGAGCACTGTAGTTGTTCAATAATGAAATTCATCCTCAAAAATACAACTTGCCTAATTGTGCACGCAGTGTATAAATCCACAGACTTGAGGTCTGAAAGACCTCTACAATGGGACCTGATGGGACCTGATCTACTGAACAGATTTGCTGCTTCAAAAATGTGCAAATTGCTGCAAAGTTTTTACGTGGCAGAGATGAACACTTGGGAATTTAGGTTTCCAGTTATCTGTTAGCATGATGAGGTAGTGTTTAAAAGAAAACTACTACTCCTTGTACCTTAATCCTCTAAGAAAGTGGTGTCACCGCTTCTTCCAAATCTCTGTTCAGAGAAGTCCATGAAGCCCTAACCCGTCTCATTTTTCATTACCAAAACTTGTCTTTCCCCCATTTTCAGAACATACATTACTCCTTTGGGTCAGGAATTGTTAATATCTTCTTACTCTCTAATTAGATGCTCTAATCTTCTGATGCCACCTATGGGTAGAATAAGAAGGTATTCTACCCGTAGGTGGCATCAGAAGATTACAGCATCTCCACATGGAGAACCCTGGCTTTCCTTATGACTAGAATGTCAGGATTGAAAATGAAACGCAATCTTTTTTTTCCCCCCAGAAAATTAACTTGCAGAGCAGCATTCACCTTTCACTATCCCGTTGCACTGTACTTATGTACCATCCAGATATTTTTTATCTTTTTACTCTTCCAAACTATTAATATATTATTTTTATGCTTTCATGCTATGCCATAAAAAAGTGGAATCATGGTGGCACATTGATGGAATAGATCATAATTATAATAAAATAATTTCCTCTACTTCCTCACTGTTTTCATATTGAACAATGTTTCAAACAGAACAGATCCACCACTAAATATGGCCTCTGCTATTGACATGAATGGGACAGAACTATATTCCAGGATGGTATTTTGACTCAAACTTGTTAAATTAGCCAGTGTCATACAGGTTTAGTTTTGTTTTGTTTTTTGATAAATTATATTGTTCCCTTGCATCTCTTTAGTGCCTAGAAGTCTCTAGCCTCTTTTTCCCTAGCCTCTTTTACCAAAACTTAGATAATTGATTCCAGCTCATTTTTGAATAGCTGAAGCAACAATTCCTTTAATTTCTACTTTCTTCCATGCCAAAATTTAAGGATTAAACAAACCCTTTCTTTGTAAGTCTGTTTTTCCCTTCTCCAGCTTAGGTGGTAGTTTAACAGATGAAGGGAGCTCTGCCATTTGCTTCCAGCAACTTGAGTCATCAAGTGTATGCATATGGAAGAGAAAGGACTTAACTGTAACTTCAGCAAGCAAAAACTGGATGTACATGAAACTGGCCATTTCAAGGTTGGTTAATGTAATTCCAGTGATTTTCTTTTCAGTCGGTGCCAGATAAAACAGAAGTTTTGCAAGCTTTACTTTATTGATACTTCAAGGTCTGCCAGAGCTAGGTAAAAAACAATGGCTGGTGGTCAGGGAGCAACCTTGTAGAACAATGGACCTAAAGTATAACTGACTATGTTTAATCCAGGGATTTGTTTTCAGTTCTAGAACTCATCTTGCAGTCTTTTGTTCCTAGACATCTACTCTGGATATTTTTCAGTCTTAACTGGCCTAATTTAGAGTGGTGTATGTGCATATATGTCTGTGCAAAACTTTTTATTGCTGTGATAAACAATTGGTGGGGGTAAGAAACTTCTTCTATGACTTGCACAAAGTCTGACCAGGAGATCTTGATTCTATCCATCTATACCTCATTTGAGGCCATGGCCTGTTTCCTGACCAGGAATGGAATTTGAGACCTATTGCACCAAAGCATGTGCTCTACAATAAGGCCCTGCCCATTGAACCAACAACTAAAGAAAATGTGCATAGTGGTCCAAGAAAATAGTAATTGTCAATTTTAACCAACAAACTTATCTCTATAGTCTCAGTGACAACCCTGATCAATTTAAATCTTAAACTTAGTAAAACAAGCTTTGTGGGAACAGAAAGCAAACAATATAGCCTAATATATTTTTGTATCATAGACACATGAAAATACAGTTTTGTGTTAAATTCTGTACAGCTGAACTCAACTGAGTAATTTGAAATGTTCAGGTAGACTGAGAACGGATATCCATCGATTTTGTTCTGCTGTACTTTGCAATTTTAAGAAATTAGCCATGGTGAATTCCATTGCTTCAGCATTTTGAAACTTCTGGATTAAGTATCTTGAAAATGCAAAATCTAAGGTAAATCTGAAAAGTTATACATTTAATTAACTATCAGATCAAATGGAAAGTTCAGCTCCATGAATTCAAATGGCACAATGCAGACAAAATTAGCACAGAAGTTCCATTCATTCTGCAGCCAAGATTCTAACTATATGTGTTGGAATGTGACTGGTCTTCAGCACCTCATCACCTACTGAATGCTACAGGCAGTGGGATATAGATGGAGAGTTAACTCTCTGTTGCTCTGCCTGTTCTTTGTTTAAGATACGGCTAATTTCAGGTCACTTCCTTATGCCTTTCAAGCCCACATGCACAGAGCACATGCTGTCCAACTCTCCTCTTGCTGGATGTAGTCAGGCTTGTTACCAGGCTTTGCCTATGTCTATGATGTATTCCCTTAAATAAGTCTCCTTTTGCTTATAGTTATAAAACCTGCTTCACAGATCATCACTCAGGTCAGTTTTCTGCTCTCAGGAATGCTCACACATGCACAGACTATTCCACTTCCAATAAAAGTGAAATGAATGTGCAAAGAGACTTTGTAACAGAGAGAAAAAGGATAATACTCTTAAGCAACTAAAGGAAAGCTTAGAAAAGAAAGACAAAAAATAGAAATGGAGTCAGTAAAGATTTAGCTTGTGGAGAAGCTGGAAGGAAAAGAATTCTAATCATTCAAGATTAAAATGTTCCTGAAGTCTCAAGGAATCACCTTTATACTAGAAAAGGAAAGACCCACAGAAGCAGGGCAGGATCAAATAGCCTGGGATATGCAAATGATAGAGCAGGTAGAATGATATGCCTGGCACTGAGTGATTTCATTCTCCTGTATTTAAGGGATTTAGATCAAGCCAAAGACATCCAGAAATTCTCTCAGACTTTATTTATTTATTTAGTCCCTGCCCATCTCCCATTGGGGGACTCTGGGCGGTTTACAATAAAATATGAGAAAATACATTATATGAGAAAATATCCAGTGTCCAAAGTGTATCATGTCAGAAAGCTATGAACAAGCATTTGGAGGATGGGAGAAATCTACACCTGCATATAAATCAAAGATAAGTTATTACAAGTCAACCTGAGAAGCAAAGCATGTGTATTAAAGCAAGAAATGCTATTAGATGCATAAAATGGAATTGAAAGAGGAAGCAGATACACATTTCGTAGTAACTATCTTGCAGGAATCTGATCTGTGTAATTCTGAAGGAAAAGATGCAGCTTTTAGTCAAGCATCATCTTGTGAAGCCAGGAGAAAAGTAGGAAATGCTTTATTAGAAATCGCTCAGAGTCTTTGCAAATCGGTTGTAAAAGGAGACACTGCAAACGTGCTAGACTGCATTCCAGAGCAATGAAGCACCTCAACCTAGTGTAAAAGGGCAGATAAAGCAAATAATAGGAGAGTTCATGAGGCACTAGGTGCCATTTGTTTGATCCCAGCTATGAGAGACTGTAGGGGATGCAGTGGCGCTGCGGGTTAAACCGCTGAGCTGAGCTTGCCGATCGGAAGGTCGGCGGTTCGAATCCGCGTGACGGGGTGAGCTCCCGTTGCTAGTCCCAGCTCCTGCCAACCTAGCAGTTCAAAAACATGCAAATCTGAGTTGATTAATAGGTACCGCTTTGGCGGGCAGGTAATGGCGTCCTGTGACTGTCATGCTGGCCACATGACCACGGAAGTGTCTACGGACAAACGCCGGCTCTTTGGCTTTGAAACGGAGATGAGCACCGCCCCCTAGAGTCGGACACGACTGGACTTCACGTCAAGGGAACCCTTTACCTATGAGAGACTGTAAGATTCCATTGTGCATTAAGTAGAAGAGAGATGCACAATTTAACAATTAAAGATAGCTTATGTGTCCCAGATCTGGAGCCAAGTCCACTTTCAGTAAAATATATCACATAGATGGGAAATGGTGTAAAATTTAAGACTATCATTGTTATGTGATTGAGATCAGATAATTGCTTATGAAAGCCACTTTCCAGAAAAATAGACTATTTGGACTAGACTGTATGGTTGATAAAGCAAGAGCAGCTAAGAATTCTGATCACAAACATTGCATAAATGCATGGCACAGGGAGATGGAACATAGAAAACCCAGTTACTATTTATAAATCAGAAGGTTCTGCCAAAAGAGTTGTGCAAGACTATGTGCAAGTTGTATAAAAGTAAAATAGATTTTAAGCCAATGAATGTGAAGAGAAAAACAAGAGACAAGGGAGTCATTACAACTAGTGCATAGCAACATTTATAAGCCAATTCATATCCATCAATTCAGTTGGAAGCACATATATCCAAATATATATACATGACTATACAAGATTCATATTTTGCTGCTTTGTTAGTAAAACAAGTCAGGTGCTGGAGAAATTTAAATAATGTGTGGTTTTAATAAGCAATGTATTTGAGAAAAAGCTTCAGATGTGCATAGACAGTGAATCTATAGCAAATAATGTAGAATGGTATCTGAAACAGTAAGGGGTTATCCATAAAAGCATAAAGGTGAATACACCAGAAAATAATAGAGTGGCAGAGAAGAAAAACTATTCTCTGACTGACACTGCAAAATGCTGCATTGGCAGATAAATACTGGGGAGAAGCAGTTAGCACAGCCAGCTATTTGCAAAACATGTTCCAGATGAAAGCTACAGATGTAGCACCATATGTGGTATAGCACTGAAGGAAGTCCAGCCTAGGGTAAGCTTATGTGCCAAAAGAAAAGGGAAACTGAACTGTAGATGTGAAGGAGTTGGACACTCATAATCCTGCCAGATCCTGCAACATAAATGATTAAGATACAGAGCATTGCTTATTTTGCTGAGAGGAACAATAAGAACAAACATGAGGTGTCAGATTTTGTCCTCCATGTCCAGGCCAACAATGAGCAGAGACCACACCCTTCCAAGGAGGTCCTCATCACGTGACTGCAACTCGAATGCCTGGCAAAGCCAGAAGGGGGAACTGAGGCATCACAGTCCAAGCCTGTAAGAACTCCCACAAAGGTGTTCCACCCTGCAGAGTCTGCTTTACTGGCAAGAGAGAACAAGTGGAAGAACTCTAGAAGGACACTGAACAAGGAAGGACCTAAAAAAGATGTCAGCTACCGAAGAAGGTACATAGAAAAGGGCTGCGGAAGAAGAGACTGAAGGGCTCTGTGAGAATAACACTCGGAAAGTTGTCAAGTACCTGACAGAAAGAATGCTATGGGGTACAACAAGTAGGTTTCCAAGACCAAATATGATGCAGAAGTGGACTCCAGTGCCATAAAGCAAGACTGGTGGCCAAAGGAAGTATCGTGAGGACTACAAGGACACATTTGCACCAGTGGACAAGTATGCCTAGCTTATAGGAGATTCAAGTGTTCTGTGTGTGTGAGTGTTCCTGAAAGTGAGAATCTGATCTGAGCGATTATTAGTGAAACAGGCTTTATAATTATTACAGAAAGGGGAAGAATTTATTGACAGAAAATACATAATGGGGATAGGTAAACTCTAGCACCTAGCTAGCTGCATCCTACCAGGAGGAGAGTCAGTAAGCAAGCACTTTATGTATAAAGATAGAAGGAGGTGATCTAAGGTCATTATCTTAGAAAAAAAGCAGTCAAAGTGATAGGGTACACAGAGTAAATCCTCAACATTCTCTGCTCTTTGTCATGCCCCTTTGTGGCTATTAGGTCACGAGGTGCTGAAGACTTAGTGCCACTGAAGTCACAGTTCCAACACCCCTTCTTACTGGCTCATATGCCCATCAGCAATTCCCACCCTTTCCCAAAGTTGGTGGCAGGCTCTGGACAAAGATTTAGTGAAAGCACCTCACTATTTCATAGAATGTAATCCACTTTCTGTAAAATTATACAGTATAAAAATTTAAGGTGTGCTATGTGGCAGTATTGCAACTGAAACTCTCCCCACGACCCGAGTTTGATCCCAGTGGAAGCTGGAGTCTCAGGTAGCCAGCTCAGGTCGACTCAGCCTTCCACCCTTCTAGGTCAGTAAAATGAGTACTCAGCTTGCTGAGGAAAGTGACGACTGGGGAAGGCAATGGCAAACCACCACGCTATAGTCTGCCAAGGAAACGTCACAAAAGCGGCGTCCCTACAAAGGGTCAGACATGACTCGGTGCTTGCACAGGGGACCTTTCACCTTTCACCTTTCACATGCAAGATTGTAATGATACTACTTTCAAAATAGTATAATAAATTTAATAACTTAAAAAAAAATTTCCCTCTTCCCACTCTCTTCCCCGGGAATGAAATGAGTCCAGAAGTGATAGACCTGTATATGCATAAGCTAGGCCACCATATATATTCAATATTGCAGTAAATGTGTAGAAGAACTGTGTGTGGGGGGGTCTAGAAAGTTCCTGCCCCCTTTTCCCACCCTATTAACACTCCCTCCCCAAAGCCAAAGAGACACTGGGAAGATCCTTCCTTCCTGGTTCTGTCCACTCCACCCTTGGCACATCCCTTTCCAAGTCATGCCCCCGACCCACTCTGAATGGGCTTCCCTGCTCCCCATGGGGGAGGGAGTTGGTTTCCTCCAGTCAGAAGGAGGGAGTGCTTTTAACTGTTGTTTGCCAAACTCACCTCACAGAGGGTTTCTTAGGTCCAGGGGCTGTTTTTCTCTGAGAATAGCAGGGGTTGAATTTCCTTTTCCTTGCTATACATTCATCAACATAAAAAATCATGTAACCCTTTGTTTATATTCACCTAATGCAGAGGGTGCCTTCTGGCTACTTTCCAGCTCTTTGTCATGGGAAAACTTGCTGATCTCGTGTTTGATTGGCAGCTGGGTATTCATCTGTCACAGAAGTGGGTTCAGACTGTGGATGCAGTCATTGCTAGGATGATATTCTAATGCGTGCTAAGGCTCTCCGGAATTGAAGTCCAAAATGTGAGGAGGACACAAGATTGGGAAAGACTGCTGTACAAGAGTCTTCTCTTTATTGATTCAGCTGACAACCACAACCACATGAGCATATATGAATGAAATTCCCTTGTAATAATCCATAGTGATAGATGCAATTACTCAATTAAGCCAAACCAATTTCCTTTATGGAAAAAAGAGATCCTTGACCACATTTTTGTAATATAGACATCAATCAACAAACTTCTAAAACATGAAAGTATGGAAAAGAGTTGTCATTGACTTTAAGAAAACATCTGATTTCATCTGGGATCCAGAGTTTCTTAAACTGCTATAAAAGAGTTTAAAACATATGATCTCATTAAAACTGTATACAAATTCATCAAACAGAGTGTATGTACTGGAAACAAACTTAGAAACTTCAAACAAGCAAGGTGTAAACTGAAGCAGCATTCTCAATTCAAAGCTCATTAATAAACACAGCAGTAGTTTTCCAACCATTCTGGGCAAGTCATCAAGTCAACCCAATGAGCTGATTTATGTAGGGATGGCAAACATGTAGTCACCTATAAAACAGAAACTACCAACTTGTTACTAGTAATTGCCATAACTTAGTAGTTAGAATGGCATTGCAGATAAGCTTAGTGAAAACTAATTGTGATTTCTCCAAAGCATCCTTCAGGTGCAAACCTCAGCAAAGTAAAGTTACAATATAAAGGAAAGGAGATTGAGCACATCTTAAATTATACATTCCTGGATCTCATAATTAATGTATCAGGGAGCTATCAGAGCCCTGCAGAAGAATGCTCAGTGGTGTATTCTGTTTTGTGTATTTATAAAACAACCCACACAAGTATCATACTTCCACCTACTGTTATAGATATGTATTAAAAAAAGACTTTATTGTGGGGAACAAAAAACACACAAACAAACAAAAAGTGTTTTATTTTCTTCAGATTTCCTAGCTATTTAGCAAAGAATTTTATGGCGCCTTAAAGACTAACCATGTAGCTTTTACTATTTAAGATCTTCAACAACCATGGGTACAAAGCAAAAAAATTATGTTTCTCTTTGCTTTGCATGCAGCTGTCAGAATTTCTCACATTCTGGCATCATTTCAATCAAAACAGTCCACTCCCTTGAACACTCCTGAAAGACCAAACATTTAATTCAACTTAACTAACATGGCCCACATCTATAAATCATACAGAAATTACAGATCAAAAGTTAAAAACAATTGTTCACAGTGGAAATAATGAATCAAATAATATTTGCAGTTCTACAGCTCCTGGCTCAGAAATATTCTTTTGCACTTCACATGACAACAATGAAATGCAGTCTCACATTTGATTATGGGGGTACCCAGATGACTTTTTTTTTAAAAGAACAATATAATCAAGTGTCTGGCAAGCGAAGGGAAATGTTGAGCTAATCCTGGTAAGCATTTCTAGTTAATTCACTAGGATCCATATTTACGAAATCATATATGCCTGAGTAGAACCAAGTCACTAACTATATCTAGAGAAAGATACTAACTCTAAAAGAACAAAGAGGATAAGTACCAATTTTTAACCACTTGGTAGGACAAGACAGATAATGAGTTTATCAAAGGGTTAGTGGTAAATTCCATTTGGTAAATGGTCTTAATATTTACCCAGTGTTTTCGCAACTACAACCTGGAAGTTGAAGTGACAACTTCATTTTAAGTCCTAAAGGGGAGTAAATTGTCAGTGGTATCCTGGGAGCCATTTCCCTACCACTGCAGCCCAAAGTAAATGTTGGAATGGAGGGCCTACTCTACATCAGCTAGTCAGGGATTAAGGTGACACTAGTGTGAACATTAAAATGCTTAGCGTAGAAAATTGACGCGTACTGTATAAATTTGTCATTGTTCAAAAGCAGCTCTTGACATCTTTTCTAGTTCTCATTTTTAGAATGTAAAACTTCTACACAAGATTGAGCTACGCTGAAAGTGGATGTTTTGTTCAATGTAACAAATCTGACTCCAAAATTGGTGATTCGTATATTGGAGTGGTAGTGCAACTTTACCAGAAGAGGAAGGTAACATGAAGGTGAATTTTAAATGAAGAGGAGGAAGAGGTAGAAGCAGAGGCAGCTAGAAATTCCTTGGTCTCATTTCCATTTCTAAAAAATTGGGCTCAATTTCTTCATTTTACGACTTTGGGGCTATGTCTTCTTTGGAAGTTTTTGTGGGGGAAATTACATCTTTTGGTTGTCTTTATCTTATCAACAACTGATCTCGAAGTGTTCTTTCAGGCAGCAATTCAACATGAGAAAAATGTAAATTTCTGCATTTCAGACATAATGGGGAAGAAGATGAGACACTGGAAAGTGTGTATATTGTGGCAGCAAAGTAACAAAGAAGCTGTACTGTGGGAGATGTTGGATATCTTGGCTTTGTATGTGAAAGGTACCAAGTTCAGCCATTCTGTTGCAATTCAGTGGGGACAATAATAAGCTAGATGTTCTGATTTCATACAAGGCCTCCACCTATTCCATGGAAGATAACTCTTTCAGTGGCTACTATTTAGGCTTATTGTACTATTTCCAGTATCAACCATGTTTCAGTATCCAGGGGAGTGATCTAATATCCCCAATGTCTTGCTTGTGGGCTTTCTGTAGGCAATTAGTTGGCCACTGTGAGGACTGAATATTGGACTAGAAAGCTCTGGTCTAATCCAACACAGTTTAAAAAAAAAGTTTTTCTTTGCTCCTACTGGAACAATATAGGAAGATACTCTTCCCATTGTGAGTGGACTGCAGCGCCCCTTCAGGAAACCTCTACGTCTGCAACCCCTGTCATGTCCTTGCTGGCAGGGAGCCATGCACACCATAAGTGCTTTGATTCTCTCGGTGATTGTTTCTAACTGGAGGGAAACAATTTCCTGGTGAGTGCTTCCCAGCATGGAGATTTAGCTGGTCGATAAAATGCATTTCCTCATCTCATTCTCTCCTTGGGTCTATTGATCTTGCTCAAAAATATCCTCCTTCTGGCAAGGGGAGATGACAAGTCAGACCCTGAGCTTTCCTTTAAAGTAAAGGGAGAAGGAAGGGAAAATGAAGAGTGAGGACTAAGATCTCAGATCAGGCTGCTCCAATCAAAGCATGGTTCATTAATGACTCCTATCTTAAGCAGGAGAGGGTGATGCCAATATGGGAATGGTGAAGCAACTGGCACCCGGGCCACTCTCAAGAATATCCTTACTGTACTGATATTCTGTTGCCCGGAGACTATACAAGCTTTGAGCATTGCTTAAAAATTTTGAACAATGGTTGGCATCATTTTTATAGTTTGGATCTCTAAAATTGTTTGTTGATGCTGATGGAACAGAGATCATTTCCTTTTCAATCATACACTATAAACATGGTGAAGAAGAAATTTATTTGCACATGGCTGACTTTGGCTTTGACTGAATGTAAAAATAGGGTGGCATCCAGATGTGCATCAGTATAAGGTTGAATAATAAGTACAGCTTTTTGGAACATTGTTTATTTCTACCAGATGTTGGGATCAATCTATATCCTAAATTCAGCATTTGTGTTTGTGAGAATTTTTTTAAATAGTTACTAGCCAATACTGGGTTGAAGGAAGGCGATTTTCTTCAGGAAAATGGCATATAGGGAGGAGTGTTTTTTTGAACTCTTTCCTCCTTTCCTGACACTTCTCTAGCTGTTATTAGTCTTGGAAAGGAAATTCCCACTGGCATAACAGAATGGCCATAGTGCATCTGCCAAGGCAATAGTTCAACAAATCCATCAGCCACCTATTTTTCCATACAGGTGCTGAGTGAACAGCAAGGAAAATGAACCATGTGTCAACTCAGGGGAAAAATAAAACTGGGATAGAGAATATAAAGTCAAGGGATAGATCTCTGTCTGGAATTACTGCCATACCTAATGCGAGGCCTAATTATATGTGGTGGCTGATGCATCTCTGTTTGCCTTGTAACAATTAGCAGCCATGAGGAGCCCATTTGCACCCATAATACTTTAACATTTTCCCCAAAATAACTTTCTTTTTGAGTACAATTTGGGTGGAGAAACCATCACCACTAATGTGTATGTTTACATTTTCCCCTCAGAATGTACAGAGCTTGAAGAGCAGAAATGCAGACGTGTTCTTGGCTCTCTGTAATTTCTGCATTGATTCCTGGAGAACTGCCCACTTAAACCTGTTCACTTGATAACTTTCCATGTAGATCTCAACATGCAAGGACCAGGGAGCAGCCCTTCTCTTTTCTAAGCTAGACTGGGATTGTGGAAGACATCCATGTCACAGTCCAATTTAACAAATATAACTCTTCACTTATCTTGTGTTAAGGTCTATATCTGAATGCATTGCCTGAACAAGGTTCCAGTTTCCAGTTTGTTACATCATGATAGTACTCTCTTGGAAATACAAAGTTGCAGAAATTTAAAGAGACATAAACCTTAAAGGATGAAAGTGATAAATAAGATAGGAAGTATCAAACAACAGAAGTAGAGTATGACTTGAAGATACTTTGTACAGTCTGTTAGTATCACAAAAACTTTAACAATGCATTATGACTTTCCTACAAATTGATTCCCCAATCCTGTGGATGGGGACTAGTCTTTCACAGATGATACTTGTGCTTCAGAGATTTTTCCACAAGTGGGTGATCTTTATTTTGGTCAAGAAGTAGGTTGGACTGTAGAACTCTACTATCTACATTTGGATTCCTTTTAAATCACTGCATTTTTCCATGCTTTATGAGCCGGCAATAAGAGCCCCAGAGCACCTTCTTTCCTGCAGTCCCATCACAATCTCTGGTGCCTCCCTCCTCACCAAGAGAAGAAAATAGATCCCAGGCGTTCTTCTCAGTCTGCATTCCCTTGTTTAAAACATCTTGGCTTTCTTTCCTTCCTCTGCAATTCCCACCTGTGGTAATGATTACTTCTGCCTCAGAGTGAAAAAGTCAAACAGAATTACAAAGCATTGGCACAGCCTTCTCACCACCTGGATCAATAGATTCTTTGAAGCTGCAATAGTGGATTGCTCCAGCTTTATGAAAAGTTGTGGCTCGCGTGGGGGAGCGCCCTAGGCCCAGTTATACAAAGAGAATGCTCAAAGGAGCAGTGAGGACTTTTTGGAGCCTGCTAGCACAGCAGCTTGAAGCATTCTGTGTGTGCAGGTGAGTGTTCCTGAGGACAGGAAGCTGACCTGAATATAGTTTATAGTTATAGATATAAATAAAGTTTAACTATATATAAGAAAGGAAACTTATTTACAAGAACTACATTATTATTACACTCCTTCAAGTCACAGCCAACTCCTGATGATTCTATGGATAAAAGCTCTCCAGGCTGTCTTTTCTCTCACTGTATTATGCAATTCTTGAAGTTGGATTTCCGTGGCTTCCAATAATCTCCTAACCAGCTCATGAGCTGCTGGCCTCTTCTGTCCACCTTGCCCATCATCATCATCATCATCATCATCATCATCATCATCATCATCATCATCATCATCATCATCTTTTCCAAAGATTCATCAGCTCTTATGATGTGTCAAAAGCATGATATTTTTTGTTTCATGATGCTGGCTTTCTTTTCTCTTTAGTTCTTCCAAGATAGGTTGTGTTTTCTTTTGCCTCTTCTTTTTTGAGTTCACTATTGTGTTGTATGAAATAACCTCTGATACCAGCTTTCCTTGCATCCCGAACCATTCTTAAATCAGTTCCTTTATTTAAATTATTTTTTAAAAAAATCTTTTAGTTTCTTTTTACAGTCCTTCATTAGTGCTTCTTTCTGTAACAACATTTCATTTAGTCTCCATCTAAAAGAACTGGATTTCCTTTTATAAACCAAATTCACAGGATTATGATCCAAAAAAGTATTTGGTAATATCTCTACTTTAGAAACCTTAGTAGCCAAATTCTTCGAAACCCTATCGTATCTATTCTTGAAAAGGATCTATGTCTTTCAGAAAAGTACGTGTGCTCTCTTGAATTCTGGCTGGCGCTGTCTTTCTGGATAAAGGCGAGATCATGAGATTGCCCACTTGTACTCTGTACAGATGCTCCTCATGAGTAGACTGCAGGAACTGAGGCTTTTGCAGTTGACTTGTGAGTTGAGGGGCTGGGAGTTGAGGGATTTCAATCAAACTTACTCTTAGAATTTCTGTCCTAATCCATACCATTTCCATTTTAACAATATCCAGCTTTCCTTGGTTCATACTGCAGACGTTCCATATTCCCATCCTAAATATTTTCAATAAGCTCCATACTTTTCTTTCAGTTCTGGCTACATCAGCAACTGGGCTTCTTAAAGACTTTGATCCAATCACATCATACTGTCTAGACTTACTTGATAAAGCCCTTTGTTCTTCCTCAATAGCCAGATAGTTACCTCCAGACTGAGTCGTGGTGGTGGGTCTCATCTTTCAGCAAGAAGACTTCCTTCTACAAATTTACTTGACATATCTGAAGCAGTAGCCTGCAATTTATTTTTTCCTCACAGTGCCACAGCTAATAGAGGTGCTGCAACCTCAGCTCTGGCTGCCTGGTCATAAGAACATTCAATGTGTTTCATTTTGGTGCTACAGTATGTGGGTACTCACTGCCCCTTCCTGCAACCAGGGAGATGGGCTGGACTTCTAGGGTGGACCATACACACTCTATGACAGGACTGTGTTCTCTTCATGGTCCACCACCCCTTGCTGACTGATGGGAGGATGATGCTAGAGCGGAAGAGTGTCGTAGTCACTTTTGCCCTCACTAGAATGTTCACAGCCTGCTGAACATTACTGAGTGGGGCAAGGGAGGGCCACACAGTTTTAGCTGCAGCTACTGGGAATATTTCCCTGACAGAGGATTTCTTCCACAAACTTCAGCATTTATTGCAACGCTTTCCTAATGGAACATGATTCTCCTGACCTTTTCGTTAAGCTAAAAGGGGAGAAATTAGAGATTTTAAAAAGTGCAGTTACTCCACATGGTACTATTATTCCCCCACTTGGTTGGGGATTATCTAGTTAGATGATTACGTGAAGGCTAAAATGCAGTTATCACACAAGGTTGCTGCTACCTTGGTAGAAGCAAATCTGTGTGCCTGCAATCTCTGTATTTTCAAAGGGAGAGAACTCATTTTCTTTTTCCTTACTCTGCCAAGTTGGAGGAGGGGGCTTGCCAGCAAACCCTCCTATATCATACCTGCAGAATTGCCTTCTTGGGTCAGCACTGGCCCGACTGATTAAATCTATCAGAGAGAAACTGTTACAAATTCCACTTTTGGGAGGTTTGGCTGAGGTGTTGTTGTTGTCGTTCAGTCATGTCCGACTCTTCGTGACCCCATGGACCATAGCATGCGAGGCCTTCCTGTCCTCCACTGTCTCCCAGAGTTTACTCAAATTCACATTCATTGCATTGGTGATGCTCTCTAACCATCTCATCCTCTGCCGTCCCCTTCTCCTTTTGCCTTCAGTCTTTCCCAGCATCAGGGTCTTTTCCTCTCTTCGCATTAGGTGGCCAAAGTATTTGAGCTTCAGCTTCAGTATCTGTCCTTCCAATGAATAGTCAGGGTTGATTTCCTGTAGGATTCACTGATTTGGCTGAGGCGAGGAGGTGCTATTTTTCTATAGCAATGAGGATACTCTGGAACTCTACTGTGTCTCCCCATGGAGATCAGGCTAGCTCCCCCAACTTTTTTTGGGAGGAGGGGACATTTATTTATTTATTATTAGAATTTTTGATTGCAATAAAAGTATTCTACATTTTCCAAAAATGTTCCTAAGATCTAAAATAGCGTTAGTGGGGCATTGTAAGAAATATAAAATTTTCCCCACTGCTCCCCATTTCTCATAACGTCCAGAGTGGTTCTGTCTCAATTGTTCCAGGATATAAATTAGTTGTCCTCCAACAAGCTAACTTTAGACTTGCCTTTAATAAACCTGGCCCAGGGTACTTCCACATGACAATGTTTCTACTTCCTGATCTTTCCATTCTTGCAGCCCTCGGACTACAGAGAGGAGGCAGGGAACACCATGAGCTCACCTTTCACCAGATTAATAGGAGAGTACCAAAAAATATGCCTTGCCCAAGGTATTCCAGGTCTCACCTACATTTCCAAGATAGGTCTGTGTTTGGTTATTAACACAAAGAAAAATCTGACAAGAAGCTGCTTGTCTACCAAGCAGCCATTCTTCACTGAAAACAGAAAGACCTCTGAACCAGGAATAGGTGAGCTCAGCTCCTGAACACAGGTGAGGCCATGAGAAGAGAGAGGTCTGTAGCTGATAATAGAGTAGTGCAAAGACTCCACGTGGAAATGCCTTCTGTCCACCCCAACTTTCCTCATACTGGTTGCACATGTGGTGCAGCTATAGAATTGCTACAGTGCATGTTGTGGCAGGTTGGGCTAATCTATTGAAATCTGCATAACCATCATCCTCTTCATCTTATTTCAAGCTTTCTCATTATGCTCACCATAATCTCTCTCTCCTCACTCCTTTCCTCTGCTTAACATTCAGCCTCAGAAAATAATTTTGTGGGGAATGTGACTCTGCCCCATCTCTTACAGGCACTGACAGGGGATGGTGTGGATGTATAACAGACTCATTATTGTACGTGAGTGAATTATTCCTGTTACTGGAATGAGAGCCCCTGAAACAGCAAAAATATCGCTACCAGGTCTAGGCTACAAACATCTGAACAGTATCTGTATGGTAGTAAAGGGACCCCAAAGTCTGAAACTCCTTTCTGCCATCTAGTGGTTATTCAGAGTATTGCAGTCCTGATTTGGTAGCACTCAGCAACCCCTTCGCCTGAGCTTGCAGCTGTTTGTTGCCATTGGTGCCTGCCCTAGGGTTTGATTAGCATAGGCCCAGTGCAGTCTGTCCTGGGGTTTTGTCAAGAAATACTACTATTTGTAACAGCCTTTGGGGAAGGCTTAATTTCCATGTCTCCTTGAGCCAGGTGTTGGTATCACTAGGGACTCATTATTATAGCATCCTCTCTTTCTGATAAAATCTGTGGTTTTGTTGGCATACCCAAGGCTCTCTTCTCCTACTGCCCTAGAGATTGTTCTGTGCACCAGGGAGAAGAAAAAGACTGAAAGAAGCCTTTGTGCATAAACTCTTCATTCCCTGAATATATATACCTTGGAGAAGAGAAAGTCTACCTGGAGTTTAACAAGCTGATTAATTCTGATTTCTACGACAAGCTACTGCTGAGGAGAGAAGGGAGGAAGGCTTGTTTTCATTTTTTTGACAGGCTCAAGCACAGGCTGCTGCAGACATCCTGTGGGGAGAATAAAAGGCATGTGGGCTTCCCAGAAACTCTCTTTCTTTCACATTCCCAGCTTTCTCACTTGATGTCTTTGACAGACAGGGCATGCCTGCTTTTATAGGAGCCTAGGAACGGTGTACTCAGAGTCATTTAGAAGCAAAACAATGAAGCGATTTGCAAGAACACTCAAGAAATACAATCCACCGAGATGGCAGAACGAAGCTGGGCACCCTTCCCTCCTTCTCCCCCAACATCCATAGCTATGGCTTAATGTCACTGGGACAAGGCAAGAGCAGTGCCGAGTAACCATGGCCACAGAAGCAAGTCCCAAATATTAGTCTTTGAAGATTCTCTTTCTGCAAATGACCTCATAGCACTTTTTTTTTTCCTTTGGAAGAAATCATTAGGTTCTCATTGCATGTGACTGGAAAAGCTAGCCAGAGGAAATTTCCCATTCCAGCGCTTTTTTGTAATTTGTGTCGTAGCTGATGCATGCATGTGTGTGTGTGTGTATGCAATAATTATAATTTTAATAAGGCTGTTCTTCTGCCTGAAACATTGGAAGGAGCCCCAAGGCAAGAGGTAGCAACTTAGGTCCTTCAAGAGAGATGCAGTTCTGGCTTGAAGACTTGATTCTCAAATATTTAGGGGCACATATTAAGCCAGATTTTTGTTTTTGTGTATGTTTTACTTAAAGATGGTACATCAGTTTTCTTAACTCTGTTAGGTGGCTCAACCACTGAACCAGCTGTGCATTATATTCCAAATGATCCTGAGTTTCTTTTGAGGGGAGCTCATGTCAGGTCTCTGGGTCAGAACTAAATTTTCACTTTCAGCCTCCTGAAGGGTTACAGAGCTTGGAGTCAACCAACCCTTAGTAAGGGCAGAGAATTTCACAGTGAGGGCCTCTATTTAAGAAGACCCTCTGATGGGTTAATCTGTGGACATGAACAGCTAGAATTTGGCTTGCTTGCCACTTGGCAGTCAGTACAGCTTCCTCAAAATAGGGATCATGGGTTTGCAGAGGGGGCTGTCTTCACCAACTCAGCTGCAGTAGTCTGCACCTGCTGTACCTTCTATGCTAAACTCAAGGTCTGTTCCCCGAAAGCCCCCTGTGATCATCTAATTGTGAGGTTACCACATTTATTTGATTTGTATCTCACAACTCAAGGCAGCATACTGCACATAGTGATTCTTCCATGTATTTCTCCCAGAACAGCAACCCAGTGAGGTGAGTTGGGCTGAGGGAGAATGATTGGCTCACCCAGTTGGCTTCTGTCTTAAGGGAGGAGTAGAGCTTGTGGTCTCCTGGTTTCTAGTCCCACACTTTAATCACTACAGCAAACAGGTTCTCATGTAGTACTGTGGTGAGGGCCAATTAAAGGAAATGGCAGGAAGCCGATTTGGCTGGGCTTCAAACTCAAAAGAAGCCTTCAGATGTATACACCTGCTAATTTTTAAAAGCTTAACACCATTTAAATTACATCTCCCTCTTTTTCATAATTTTTATTTCTTTTTTAAAGCCAGAAGTGGTTTGGATGTCTCTGGATCTGAGAGAGAAAGAGGGACTCTTTATTATGCTCATTGACTAACCCTGAGAAGGCTCAACATTCCTAGCTTCTTGACTATAGCTGATGGACAATCCAAAACTGAAAAGAGGCACATCTTGCCTCAGATTGACAATGATGTTTCTAGGGGCCTCCCTAGAGTATGTACCTGCTCCTTCAGAGAAAATGCAACCCTGCTCAGAAAAGGTCACCTCTAATACCTAAACAAGGGGAACCACCTATTCAAAAAGCTTCCATCTTGTTGAGATTAAGATTTAGCATTTCAGCCTTCTTCCAGCCCGTCGCTGCATTTGGACACTGGTCAAAATGTTGCACAGTCCCTAGATGTAGAGAAATAGAGGTAGATATCATCAACATACTAAGAACATCTCATTCCACCTCATTATATAATCATCTGTAATGGATTCATCTACTGGGTAAACAGCCCTGAAGAGAGAAGGGACCCTTGCAAAACTTTGCTTCAATTGCCAGGAGACCAGGATATTGACACTTGATAACATCCTCTTGATAAGAGGGGGACAACTGTCATACAGTGCCCTAATCTCCCAAGCTATCCAGAAGAAGACTGATTGCCACAAAACCTGTGGATCAATATTCATAGTGTAACTGATAAAGAATTTCACAGACCATGAAGATCAACTATTGTAAAGGAATTGCATATTGTACAGTTAAACTGTATTATTTGGAGTTTGTATTGTGTTTAGATAGTTTCAGCCAAGATGTGTGTAACCAGATATGTGTGTAACTAAAGTAGTGTGCACTTCAGGCATTCACAAAGAACTCTCGGGGGATATTTGCACAAAGAAATGTCTCAGTGATTTCTGGAATAATGAGTACATTTGAGAGCTTTGGATTTGCTCACAAAGAAAGCCAGCTGCACAATCCAGCAGATCAATTATTTTACATATAGACTATATTTGTTCAGCTGCTGCCCATCATTCTGCTTAAAGAATTCTTGCATTTTAACATGAACCCCCTCCACAACCCATAACAATTTCAATTAAGAGCTGCATGTCCATCTGATCATTCTATCAAAGAACTAACCCAAAGGATTCTGATTAAGGCAACAAAAACTTTTCTTACTATTGGATCGGCTCCCCTTGCCCCCTCCCCCATTCCTCATAGTAAGCTAAGAAAGCAATTGGCTGTGTTGGATGTGCTAAGTTATTATGCAAAAGACATAAATATAAAGACTCCCTCAGGTGAAGGTTGACTCCCAATGACTTCTTGGACATATCCATGAACTTTTCTTGGCAAAAGAAGGGAAATGGTCTGCCATCGCCTTCTCAGATTTTATTTGATTTACAAGTCTAGACCACAGCCCTACAGTTTAGTGGTAATTTGTATCCAACTCCTGGCCAGGCCAGACTCCACTTAACAATTGCAGCACCGCAGGTCATTTGGTCTGTAGTGGCTGGACTGTTGGATGAAATTAGGGCCAGTCCCATAAGAGCAAAGGGGCTGCCTGAAATGCAGCTATGGAGAGAACAGTGGAGAGGGTGGGATCAGTCCCCAACTCTCTCTACATCTCTAACCAGCTAACCATTTCACAATTGACTGGATACACTCCACATGCTAAGCCAAAACCAAATGAGCCACATCAGGGCACACTGTAGAATGGCCTGAAGATACCATCCTGTCCTTCCCTTTAGGCAGCAGAATGACTGGCCCAGGTCTGGCTCAAGTTCTCAAGCCCACTAGTTACTCTCTGTTGTTTACAGGGTTATGAGGGTGATACACTGTGAGGAAAACGCCACATAAATAATTATGATGGAACAAATGTATGATAAATAAGAATTCAGTTATCATGAAGGAGGTGACCATATGCTGGTTAAAAATGTCTACATAAAATTCCATTTGTTTCCAAACCCAGAACTGTCCACTGTTCTCAGATCTGCAGTTTTGTTTTTGTTTTGTTTTGCAAAAAAACAAAAACAAAACTGCAAAACTGGGAACTGGACAGCTCTGGGTTTTGAAACAAATTGTATTGAAAACAAAAAACCTGTGGTCTGGGAAGATTTTGTGTTCTACAAGGAGCATAGCCTGAAAAGACAGAAAATGAGGTCTTCTTTCCTCATGGGTCAGGAGAGGTGATGCTTCCCTGTTTTAATTTAATTATGATCACAGAAGTCAATATTGAATAAACTCAAGCTGGGAGCTGAGTCCGGAACAAGGCTCACAACTCAATTTCCTGCTGCTCTGGTATTTGCAATTTAATGCAATGTGTACAGTTTCCAAGTCTTTCACATTCAACAGACATCCTCTGTGGGGTCAATGAGAATTCACCTTGGTACTAACTACTTAGCATTTTTAAGGTATCCAGGATAGATCAGGGTACTGCTACAATGAATGATTGTTTCCCATCATTTCTGTAATGGCTGTAGCAAAGTCTGAAGGAAAGGACAGAGTATTTGGACTGAATTGGGAAAATCTAAGTCCAAAAGTCCCTCTACAGCCATGAAGCTCACAGAGTGACCATGGATAAATTACTACCAGATAGTATACCTGGTGCCCTGAGCATTTACAGGAAAAATCTGTTCTGCATTCTTATGAGCAGGATAGGATAGATTCTGTGCCCTCCAGAATTTCTGGATTCCCATCAGCCATAGCTAGCATGTCCAGTATGAAGGGACTATGGGAATTGTAGTCCAAAACTTTTGGAAGACAGCAGGTTACTAATACCTATGTAAAGTTAGGCCTGAATTAGGTGCAATGTCAATTATTTGAAATCTTATATTTTTGAAATTCCTTTTAAAACTTCGAATTCTATTTTGGAAGTATGCTGCAGAAAAGAAATTTAACTCTTTCTACCTTCACTGTTTTCCTAACTTAAATTCCCACCAAAGCAGAATACATTCTGCTCTTCCTCTATTAAAAAAAAGTTACTAACATAAATTTGTGTCATTCTTTATGTTTGATCGCAAAGGTAATTAATATTTTCCAAGGGAGGAGATTTAGTCTAGAGGTAATATGTAGGAGGAAAGGCTGCTTAAATTCTTTTCTCCAATGTATCTTTTGGTAATAATAGTAGTAATAATACCCTACAATAAAAATGTAGACCTTCCACATTAGATTTAATTGGCAATTTCTGAAATAATCTAATCTAAATAATCCTGATTCAAAAAATGAAAGGCAGTTAATTATTCTCAATTGTGCAGCCTCACTTTAGTTGATTAGATCAGTTGACTTCTTAACCGTGCTTTCACAGCACACAAATCCTCTGACTGACCCAGTTAAAGCATCATGTGAGAATAAGGTAAGGTTTTAGAATGGTAAAAGAGGTGATTAGCCACCTTTCTTTCCGGAGCGCCTAAACTTATCCAGCTCTGTGGCTAGGCTCACATATCAAAGTCAACCCTAGCGTGGTAGATGAATAAATTACAACTGCTGTTTTCAGATAACATAATTTACAGAAACACATTGACAAATAAATCCTACTATGGCTTAATGTTATGGCCTTGTTTACAAACAAGCTAAGGTAATGATTGGATTCCCATCCACCCTGAAACAGCTATTTGCCATAGCAGATCTCTCTTTCTCTCCCTCTCTGGCAAGGCTATCCAGAAGGTGAAAAGAGGTTGTACTGGATCTCTCAGAAAGAGCAGTAGTTCAGGGAAAGAACAGATGCCTTGCGCTGGCATCTCAAATACATTCTGTGCCATCTCTAGAAAACCTTGAGAAAGGCTCCTATCTGAAACCTGTCTTACATGCCTCTGTAAGCATGCTGGCAATATGGAGCAGTTTAAGGAAACTTCAGTTTAATACTTTTCTCCATCCTATCCATCATTCTCAGGATCAGCAACAAAAATAACATACAAGAAAAGGAGTTGATAGATTAATACCTTTTCTATTGCACAATACCCAACTGCCTTTGTTAGAACAGGCTTGGCCAACCAATAGTCTGGCGGGTGCATCCAGCAACCCTCCCGTTCCGTTGATCCCACTCCCTCCCTTCTTTAAGGACGGATGAAGCTGCCAATTTCAGTTTTGCGTAGTTTATCATTTCCCCAGCATTAAGTTGGTTCCAGCCCATTTCCTCATCGCTTTAGTTTTTCAAAAAACAAATGGGCAATTTATTTGAACATATATATTTTAGGACTTACTTTCTCACTCTGCATTTTTGCATATATGATTCAGTTTGGCTAATTTTGTAGGCATGGTCTTCTAGTGAACAATTTGTGGTTACTTTTTAAAGTTTCAAACAGCATTACAAAATTCAAAAACTGCACATTTTGGTACAGTATATAGGAGTATTCTAATTTAAGAAGAGTTTGAGAAGTGCAGATTGAGAACATCCCCATCAAAATGTAAACCATGCAAATTTCTGCCCACACATTAAACTAGAAATAAAAGCTTATTATATTTATTGTGACTTCTACGTGAGAAATGGCACCTTACCCCTAGCATTTGATTTAACCATAAACTGCCTGCAAAGCAATTTAATTGAAAAACAGAACTGACTGGGGAAAAACACGATTTATTCTGCTTCTTTCCATGATGTTAGGCCGTCTCCTCATTGGGACATAACCGATTGTCCCTGTTCACAGCTTCCCAAGATTGATATGTGATATTAAAATAATGTAAAGATTTGGATAATGAAATATCCCATCATGGTAGTTCAGTACTTTGCATCTGCACCTGAAAATTGGCCTCTGCCTCATCCCACTTTTCCTGCTCCATCCCTCACCTTTCTCACTGCAGTCCTTAGTCCATTCTGACAATACCTCTTCAAGTTAGCAGCAAAGAAGTATTAATCCAAAGAAGGAACAAGGAAGCTATATTATACTATGTCAGCTCACTGTCTCATCCAGCTCAATTAACTGGCAACTGGCGGAGGTTTTATACAGAAAATGTTGTCCTCTTTTTCTGGAGATCCTATGGAGCATATCTGGGGGTATTCTTCATGCAGGGCTTCTACCTCTGAACCTTTCCCCAGACTTTCTAGAGCATTGAGACCTAGGTTTGAGCTGAACACAAAGCCTGTGTGTCTGGAGAAAGCTGTATCCCTAATGAGTGGAAAGGCCATATCAGAAGAGCATAAGGTCTGGTGATGACAGCCAGAACACTCCTCAGGTAAGTCTGGAGAGTGTCAACTTGGGAATGCTGTTTGGCAAATCCTAATATGCTGCTTGTGTTAATTAAACCAGTCTCTTAACCAGTCCCTGGAGAATGAGTTTGCATGCAGCTTGTCTGATTCTGGCCTTTTATTGGCCCCTTTCTTTGTAAGGCCAGAACCCCTTTTGTGCAGCACAGCCATGAGCTTATTATGAAGGCATGGAGTCAAAGATGGAGCAATGTGTTTCTACCCCCAGTGATATATAAGGAAGGGGGAAGTGGCAGATAACTTGGTGATGGAAGGAGGTTTTAAATGATAGCAACCTTGCTGGATTATAAATCAGGACAGAACAACACATTATTTGGAAACAATGGAACTTGGGTCAAAATGACTGTGAAGAATCAACATGGAAACTGTTTCTGCTGGAAGGAACCGTGCAATCCTGTGCCACGTCTCATCCAGGAAGTTTCAGGAAGGAGTTCTATGCTCCACCCTACCCACCATGGCTTTAGTTTTATAAGCTGAGTCCAGGTGAACCAAAGGATGTTTATTGTTGTTGACACATCTGAGATGCTGTGTAACATGGTGACAGCAAGCAGAAACAAACAGTATGTTTTGTTAGTAAGTGCAAAATGTCAGAATGAGAGGCAAAAGTAGTACATCTAACTAAGATGTGTTTTTTAAAGGCAAATTCTACATGTCTTTAGTCAAACCAAGTTAACCTTCAGCTTTGCTGCCTTTCAGATGAACTAATGCCATACATGTCAACGTCTCCATATCAGCACAAGAGATATTCTGCAAGTGGCAGTGGCATTTGACTATCTGTCCTGCATTCTGCACATGCGTTAATAGCAACCAGCTTTATGCAGGGCAGTACAGATGAAAAGTCAGCACAGTCTGACTCTGAGCTACAGGTGCCATCCTCACAATAAATGGCAAATCAATTCTCATTAATCTTGTCTGGCCCCTGAACAAGGTGTTGGAACAGGGTCTTCAGCCTTTTTGGCTTAGTATAACTGAGCCCGTCCTCCTTGCTGTTGGTTGTCTTGTCTTCTCTTTCCTTTCATCTCTGCACAGTATGTGCAAAATATGATAATCTGAGCCTGGTCATTTGTACCTCAAATATTAACTCTGGGTTGGATCGTTCAATGCATTGGTTTGCTTTCTTGGCTGTCCATGGTATTCTCAGGAGTTGTAATGGTTGCCTACTCCAATATACTCAGTCTCACAAGCCTGAGCTTTTAAGATAACTGATTTATTAAAGAATAGTATGCAGATACAGGGGACACGGTGGCGCTGCGGGTTAAACCGCTGAGCTGTCGATCGGAAGGTTGGCGGTTCGAAACCGCGCGGCGGGGTGAGCTCCCGTTGTTAATCCCAGCTCCTGCTCACCTAGCAGTTCGAAAACATGCAAATGTGAGTAGATCAATAGGTACCGCTTCGGTGGGAAGGTAACGGCGTTCCGTGTCGTCATGCTGGCCACATGACCCGGAAGTGTCTATGACAACGCCGGCTCCAAGGCTTAGAAATGGAGATGAGCACCGCCCCCTAGAGTCGGATTCGACTGGACTTTACGTCAAGGGAAACCTTTACCTTTTTACAGACAAAGCTGAGAATAAACCAAAAGCGCGCGAAATACAAATCAAATACTGTTGCTTCAGTCCAACTCCGCCCCGTGCCTCCTCGTAGCAACCACCCCATCCCAGATGCCATCCATTGTCATACACCGGCCTGGGAAAGTAACCTTGAATAGAGTTACCAACCCAAACATGCATTCCAGAGATTACAGCCATGCAGGGCTGGAAATTTCCAACAGGGAAACACGGATTAGAAGAGTGACATGTGAAACATTACGATGTCTACAGGACATTGAAATGGAGAACATGACATACTGCCTCCCCCAAAAAAATTTACGGAGCGAGCTTGGAGGGATAGGCAGCATGAAATCTAGCGACGAGGTTCGGGGAATGCACATCGGGAGCGGCAACCCACTCCGGGTGTGGGAAATGCTTCCAATGGATGAGATATTGTAAAGTAGAGCGTTTGCGACGAGAATCAAGAATGTCCTTAACTTCAAAGTGTTGCTGAGTGTCAATCATAATGGGAGGAGGGGGTGCTCGCTGAGGATGCCAGCGATCCGACAGAACGAGCGGCTTGAGTAAGCTGCAATGAAAAACAGGGTGCAAACGTTTAAGGTTGTGTGGCAAATCCAATTTAAAAGTTACAGGATTGATTTGGGCAACAATAGGAAATGGCCCAACGAACTTAGGGCCAAGCTTTTTGGAGTGTTGCGGGGATTT
Organism: Candoia aspera; assembly: GCF_035149785.1. NCBI lineage: Eukaryota > Metazoa > Chordata > Lepidosauria > Squamata > Candoiidae > Candoia > Candoia aspera. The sequence goes on along the minus strand of NC_086154.1, from coordinate 62,765,170 downwards.
GATAAATTTCGTGGAAAGATAGACCTTGTCCCCGACTTTAAATGGGGGTTGGGTGGAACGTCTCACGTCGGCATGTTTTTTATAAGAGGCTTGTGAGTGTTGTAAAGCCTGTTGAATCTTCGGCCAAGAGTCGGCCAAGGTTTGAGCCCAATCGGTGAGAGAGGAAGGGAGAGATTGCGGATTGGGGAGTTCGGGAATCGGGACAAAATCACGGCCGAATACAGTTTTGAAAGGGACTTGGGCAGTACTCTGGTGGATGGCGTTGTTATAAGCTACTTCAGCAAAGGGAAGGAGGTCGACCCAATTGTCCTGTTGATAATTGACAAAGGCCCGGAGGTATTGTTCCAAAGTGGAGTTGACAGCTTCAGTAGATCCATCCGTTTCCGGATGCCACGCCATAGAAAGGGCTTGTTTGGTGCCAATTAGTTTCAAAAAAGCCTGCCAAAACTGTGACGTAAATTGTGAACCCCTGTCACTCACCAAACGGGAGGGGCTCCCGTGTAGGCGGTACACGTGTACTAGAAACAGACGGGCCAGCTGCTGCGCGGTGGGAATGGATGCACAGGAGATGAAGTGGGCTTGTTTGGAAAAGAAGTCTTTGACAACCCAAATTACGGTTTTACGTTGACTGGGGGGTAAGTCCACTATAAAATCCATGGAGATGTCCTGCCAAGGGCAGGTTGGGTTAGCCACAGATTGTAGTAAGCCGTGGGGCTTTCCAACTTTGCGCTTAGTTGATGCACAAACAGGGCAGGCAGCGACATAGTCTTTGACGTCCCTGAGGAGCGCTGGCCACCAAAATTGACGTCAGGTGAGATGGAGGGTTTTAAGGTAGCCAAAGTGTCCTGCTAGTTTATCATCGTGGCAGCGCAGGAGGATCGCCTTTCGCAAAGCCGATGGGACATAAAGGCGATCATTTTTCCATGCAAAACCCCCATGAAAAGTAACAGAGTCTAAGTTGGTCTGTAACCATGTATCAGATTTCAGGTGAAGAAGAAACTGTTGTTGCAAGTCTGAGGAAATTGGCAACTGCTTCGGAGCGGGAGAGGGAGGCGTGGCTGGCTGCTGAGTTAGATGGGCGCGTGTCTGACTGCGCGTCACGGCTGCCAATCCTAATTGCTTTTCAGTCCATACTGTACCTTGGACAGTTGGAGCAGGACCCAAATCTTGGGGCCGGCGGGACAGGGTGTCAGCCAAAAAGTTTTTTCTCCCCGGAATGAACTTGAGGGAGAAATCAAAACAGCTGAAAAATTCGGCCCAGCGAAGTTGCTTAGGGCTGAGTTTGCGACTGGTGGTTAAGGCTTCGAGATTCTTGTGGTCAGTCCAGACTTCAAACGGGTGCGAAGCCCCCTCCAATAAGTGTCGCCAAGTGTCCAAGGCTGCTTTTACAGCAAAAGCCTCTTTCTCCCAGACATGCCATCGCGTCTCTGTAAACTTGCGAGACAAATATGCACAGGGTTTTAGAGTGCCTGACTGGTCACCTTGGAGCAAGAGGGCTCCGATAGAGAAGTCGGAGGCATCGACCTGTACCACGAATGGTTTAGTGGGGTTGGGATGCTTGAGGACGGGTTCAGTTGTGAACAATTGTTTCAGCACGTCAAAAGCCTGCTGGCAGGCTGGAGTCCATTTAAGGAGCGCGCCTGGATTTCTTGATCTTTGAGTATCCCCCTGAGCTTTGGTTTTTAATAAGTCAGTGAGGGGGAGGGCGATTTCCGCAAAATTTTGGGCAAATGCCCGATAGAAATTGGCGAAGCCAAGGAAACTTTGTAATTGGCGTCACGTGTGTGGGGGTTCCCAGGCGACAATGGCTTCCACTTTCGCTGGGTCCATTTCAATCCCCCCTGCCGAAATTTGATAGCCGAGATAATCAATTTGGGACTGATGAAAAGCACATTTGGATAATTTAGCGTACAACTCAGCTTTTTGGAGTTTAGCAAGCACTTGACGCACCAGGTAAACATGTTCTGCCATAGTTTCAGTATAAATCAATACATCATCCAAATATACCAACACCCCCTTAAACAGGTGGTCATGCAAGACCTCATTGATGAGCTGCATAAATACCCCAGGTGCCCCTGCCAACCCAAAAGGTAACACTTTGTATTGAAAAGCCCCCAGAGGACAGTTGAAAGCTGTTTTCCACTCGTCCCCTTCCCTTATGCGAATGCGAAAATAGGCCTCCCTCAAATCCAGTTTTGAGAAAATCTTGCCTCTGGCCAGATGTGCTAACATGTCCTTGAGGAGGGGCAAAGGATATTTATTTAATATTGACACTGCATTTAGCCCCCGGAAATCTGTACATAGCCGCAAAGAACCGTCCTTTTTTGGTCCAAATAGGACAGGTGCCCCCACCGGAGAGTTGGCTGGCTCAATAAAACCCCGGGCCAGATTCTTGTCAATGAACTCCCGCAATGTGGCCAACTCTTTTGGAGACATGGCATAGATTTTTGCGTTAGGCAACTTTACATTGGGTAACAATTCAATAGCACAATCAGTCTTTCGGTGAGGGGGCAGCCGATCTGCCTCCTTTTCGCCAAACACATCTGCGAAGTCCTGATATTGGGCCGGCAGTCCCTCTAGTGGCTCCAGCGTTTGAACTGTGGTGGTGGCTGCCCGCCCCCCTTCATTGTCCTCCAACAAATCCTTTTCTGGCACCTTATAAAATCCATCAGCGAACGTCACAGTTCTATGCAGCCAGTTGATAGCCGGATTTTGCTTGACAACCCAAGGCATCCCCAGGATGACCAATGGGCCCCCCACCGGTGCTATTACAAAGGGTAATTTTTCCCAATGGGTTCCCATTTGTAACGCCACCAGTCCGGTGGAGTGGGTTACTGGTTTTCCCCCCGCCATAGTCCCGTCCAGTTGGGTAAAAATCATTGGTCGCTGCAACGGAAACCTGGGAAGCTCTAATGCGTCTACCAGATCGGGGTGCATCAGGGATCGCAAGCAGCCCGAATCCAGCATTGCCCACACTTCCACAGTTCGGGTACTGGAGCCCAATTTTACCTTGACCGTCAGGGTAGGAAAATTCCCACTCACCGAATCACGGTCGCGCCCCTCTCCTTCCACCTGCCCCAGGGCACCGTTCAGAGCAGGTGGCTGGCTTTTCCCGCCGGTTGTTCGAAGTCCAGCTGTTCCTCCTCTCCTCCGAATTGGTGATCGTCAGGGTCGTCCTCCGCGCGGGCAGCTCTCACCTTCCTTGGTACAGAAGGGGACTTGCTGGATGCCTTCCCAGGTCGCTCCTTGGATCTCTTTCTTGGGCACGCCGCTGCACGATGCCCTTTCTTCCCACATTGCAAGCACTGTCCTTTCGCAAAACGGCGTTCTTTCTCCTCCTCCCAACTTTTCGACTTAGGGCGGCTTGGGAATCCCGGGGCACAGACACTTTTGCTAAACTTTCCCTGTTTCAACTCTTTATTATGGGCGAACGTCTCTAGGGCGTCTTCAGCACTACCGGCCAGCTGAATCCACCCGTACAAGGTTTTCGGATCATCCCGTCCCAACGCCCATTGGAGGACCTCCGTCTCCAGTCCCTGTTTGAACATTTCCACTAGGGTCGACTGGGACCAGTCCTCCACCTTTCCAGCCAGGGCTAAACTCCAAAGCATAGTCCGTGACGGAGAGGGATCCCTGGGAGAGCTTCCTCAATGCCCGCTTCGCCCGTTCCTGGGCCAAGGGGTCTTCAAAGTGTTGTTTTAGTGCCCACAGGAACTCCTCAAACTCCTCTAGTTCTGTGGCTTCGGCTTGGCATAATTGCACATACCAATCTGCTGCCCTCCCCTTTAGCTTATTGGCGATGGCATTGATTTTGCCCGACTCGGAGCGAAAGCTTCGCCCCCAGTCAGCTATATAATTTCTAGCGTTGGTAAGGAAGAAGGACAGCTTGGTAGGGTCGCCGTCGAACTTCACCACGAAAGGGGGGGGGGCTCTTGCCGCCTCTCTCGGCTCGGCGGGCTCCGCAAAGGCCAACGAACGCCTGCCCGCTGCCTGTGACCCTTCCCTGGTCACTCCTGACTCTCTGCCCCTCGCTTGCCGGAACACCCCAGTCCTACTTCTCCCCCTCGGTGGGGATGGGGACCTCGCTCCCGGGTTGGACCATTGAGGAGGAACTTCCTCCGGACTCTCCTGCCTGGATTCTGACCCCCTGGGGTGGTCCTTTAACAGGGCAACAATAATGTCCATTTTTTCCTCCAGCACCTTCATACGCGCAGGGGTGACCGGGGCTTCCAATGGACCCGTAGTCACTACCACTGTAGGCGACAGCGGGATCTCCGGTTCCCAGGATGCTTGGGGTGATTCGACCTCGGAGTCTCCCTCCTCCCCGGTTCGGTAGTCATCCCCTGTAGCGCCGCTCACTTCAGACGGTAAACCCCGGTCCTCCGTCAGGGCACCCCGCTTATCCCGTCGGGCTGCCCTCTGAGCTCGGGAGCTCGGGACCACAAGCGCTCTTGTGGTGTCTGGTTCTCCTTCACCCTCCTTGCACACTTGCAGTCCGGGTTCTGACATCGCTAGCGTCCCTTTTCACCAAATACTTGGATGGGGCTAGCGGAAAGGTTAAAGGATGATTCTCAGCTTTATGTAATGGTTGCCTACTCCAATATACTCAGTCTCACAAGCCTGAGCTTTAAGATAACTGATTTATTAAGGAATAGTATGCAGATACAGAAAAAGCTGAGAATAAACCAAAAGCACGCGAAATACAAATCAAATACTGTTGCTTCAGTCCAACTCCGCCCCGTGCCTCCTCGTAGCAACCACCCCATCCCAGATGCCATCCATCGTCATACACTGGCCTGGGAAAGTAACCTTGAATAGAGTTACCAACCCAAACATGCATTCCAGAGATTACAGCCACGCAGGGCTGGAAATTTCCAACAGGGAAACACGGATTAGAAGAGTGACATGTGAAACGTTACGATGTCTACAGGACATTGAAATGGAGAACATGACAGGAGTCTTCTCCAACACCAAAATTCAACAGCATCAATACGCTTTGTATTGTGTTTCCTGCTTCTTCAAAGTCCAAAAAGTCACTTGTTGAGATGGGCGGCTATAGAAATCGAATGAATGAATGAATGAATAAATAAGTCCTATTGTACCTTAAAACTAATGAACTGATTATGGGATAAGCTTTTGTAGAGTCCAGTGCAATGATCAGATGGGAGAAGTGATTCATCAGATGGACAAATGAGATAATTAAAAAAAAGATTTTTCATTAGTCTTTAAGCTGCTTGAGAAGAGTTTTGTTATTTTTGCTCCCATAATCCGGCATGTCTATTTGTCTGGAAGTCCAAGTTGGTTGCTTGAGAGTGGGAATTTAATAAAAGCAAATTACCCACATTTTTAAAATGCTGTTATTATTTTCAAATTCCTTCTCTACTATATTATTGGCATTTCATCACAAAAGGAGGTGGGGGGGGGTTCAAGCACTTCTAACTGTGATCTTCTCACCAGTGTCCACTAAAACCTACCCCTCTCACACACAGCAATTAGAGTAAGGAAAAACAAGTTTTCAAAAATGCCAAAGTGATATGTACATAGGTTCTATATTTCAGAGCATGTATAGAAGGAATGCAAAATTCCTGTTGACCGATAAGGGGTATAGGGGCACAAGGACATTTTGGCCACCTCCTTAAAAGATCAAACAACATGTTTGTATAAACAGAAACAGTAGATAATAACATCCCGATGCTTAGTTTTTATGGTAATCTGGTATGGGCTCCAGTCTGGATTTGGAACTAGATAGGGATCCTGTGTAACTAGATTTTTATTCAACATTAAAGAGTTGGGATATATAGGGATGATTATTTATTCTCATTTCTTGATGATATGAACATTTGGAATGTTGAACATAAATTGAATGTATAAAGAAAGGGGTTGCTTTCTTTGCAGTTAAGGAAGCCAAGTTTAAGTGGAAAGAGATAATGGAATCTGCCTGATATTACAAATTATGTAATGCCTATACCTTCTAGGATCTTGACGAGGAGTATTAAGTTTTGATTCTACTTTGTTAACCATTTTAAAGTATTATATAAGTTAAAGGACTTTAGATCTAAACATTAATGTCTGTAATTTATTAGTTGTAGATGTAAATAATAATGTTCTGTTTTAAAATATATTCATGTACTGTTCTTGTTCATGTTGTTCTCTGTAAGAGTCAACACCAACTTGATGGCACATAATCAATCAGTCAGTCAGTCAGTCAGTCAGTCAATCAATGTATTCTTGTTACCTGTAGTATACTTGAAATGGGCTGGATACTTATTCAATAAATGATTTACCATTATTATTACATTAAAGGGCTGACATTAAAAATCTTTTTTAAAGAATGATGTAACTTTGGCCTTTAGCACCATAATGACACAGTAAGCAAATCCATGGAGTTCATAAATTGGTCAGAAAGGTTGGTGAGAAGGTTCATGTTTTGCATTAGCATTCTGAGTGATTCATTGCATGCAGTTTGTGAAGTATTTGCAAGGCTTTCTCACCAAGCTCCTTTGCCATCAGTTAGAAACCATTACAGTAACCTCTAGCGATCAGCAAGAGACCATTACAGTATGACTACTGTATTTGAAGACATGCATAATTCTTGGCAGTTCTGACTCTATGACTTATTTGGGAAAACATGATTGAATGTCAAGGCAAAGATGATTTTCTGAAAATTATTTTCTCCATCACCATCTGCATGTTTAATGAACTTGCAGCAAAGAAGTGAAGAGGGGAGATGGTTTTGTTTTTTCTACTGAAGAATAATACAAATGGACAGTGTGTTGGAGAAATAAAGAAGAGATCATTCCTAGGGAGGAAGGCAATACCAAATGGAGACAAGATCATGAAGGATAAAGACATTTCAACAAAAACCAAGATCAGAACAGTTAAAGCAATGGTCTTTGCAGTGGTACAATATGGCTATGAAAGCTGAAAATAATTGAGAGAGAGAGAGAGAGAGACTGGACTGAATTATAATTTTGGCTGCAGTTACTAAGAGTATCTTCTTGTAGTCAAGAAGAACCAACAAGGCCTGAATCAAATAAAGTCTGTCTGCTCTCCTGACACCATGATCAGCAAGAGGAAAGTCATTTATTTTGGCACATGGTATGAGTGGATGATGGACTTGAAATAAATGCTTGGCAAGACTGAAGAAAATAGAAAAGGGGGAAGACAACAGAGGAGGTGGATGGACGGGATCAACAAGATCACTGGAATATTACTAAAGAGATCAAGATGGAGAGCATTTGTCTTTGCAGCCACAAGGAATCGAACCAAACTCAACAGACCTAATTTAAACCTGCACAGAGATTTTTGCCCTCTTTTTCTGATCTCCTGAAACTGTTGCAATTGGCTAGATCTGAGCTTCTACTACTGCTGCATGGCACTGGGAATCCAGGCAAAAAGTGAGACCACTGTTCCCGAGGTCAGGGGCTGAGCCATTTTAAGTAGGGTTCTCCCTCAAGTCTGATGATTTCAGATGCAGTCTCATTCCAGTCAGATGAACAAGGCACTGGGGCTGTCAGATACATACAGTCAGCATGGAGAGGTGGTCAAGATGTTAGACAAGGACTGGGGAGACCCAGGTTCAAGTCCACCATGGGGAAACTCACTGGATGACTCTAGACTGGTGACTCTCTCCCAACCCACCCTCATTCACAGGGATGCTCTTGTGGGGATAAAAAGAAGAGAGATCCCTTGGAAGCCACCTTGAACTCTTGGCAGGAAGGGTCAGTATGTTGTTGTTGTTTATTCGTTTAGACGCTTCCAACTCTTCGTGACTTCGTGGACCAGCCCACGCCAGAACTTCCTGTCAGTCGTCAACACCCCCAGCTCCCCCAGGGACGAGTCCGTCACCTCTAGAGTATCATCCATCCATCTTGCCCTGGGTCAGCCCCTCTTCCTTTTGCCTTCCACTCTCCCTAGCATCAGCAGGGTGTCCTGTCTTCTCATTATGTGGCCAAAGTATTTCAGTTTTGCCTTTAATATCATTCCCTCAAGTGAGCAGTCTGGCTTTATTTCCTGGAGGATGGACTGGTTTGATCTTCTTGCAGTCCAAGGCACTCTCAAAATTTTCCTCCAACACCACAGCTCAAAAGCATCTATCTTCCTTCTCTCAGCCTTCCTTATGGTCCAGCTCTCACAGCCATATGTTACTACCACCATTGCTTTAACTATGCGGACCTTTGTTGTCAGTGTGATGTCTCTGCTCTTAACTATTTTATCGAGATTTGTCATTGCTCTTCTCCCAAGGATTAAGCGTCTTCTGATTTCCTGACTGCAGTCAGCATCTGCAGTAATCTTCACACCTAGAAATACAGAGTCTTTCACTGCTTCTACATTTTCTCCCTCTATTTGCCAGTTATCAATCAAGCTGGTTGCCATAATCTTGGTTTTTTTGAGGTTTAGCTACAAGCCAGCTTTTGCACTTTCTTCTTTCACCTTCATCATAAGGCTCCTCAGTTCCTCTTCGCTTTCAGCCATCAAAGTGGTATCATCTGCATATCTGAGATTGTTAATGTTTCTTCCAGCAACTTTAACTCCAGCCTTGGATTCCTCAAGCCCAGCATGTCGCATGATGTGTTCTGTGTACAAGTTGAAAAGGTAGGGTGAGAGTATACAGCCCTGCCATACTCCTTTCCCAATCTTAAACCAGTCCGTTGTTCCGTGGTCTGTTCTTACTGTTGCTACTTGGTCGTTATACAGATTCTTCAGGAGGCAGACAAGATGACTTGGTATCCCCATACCACTAAGAACTTGCCACAATTTGTTATGGTCCACACAGTCAAAGGCTTTAGAATAGTCAATAAAACAGAAATAGATGTTTTTCTGAAACTCCCTGACTTTTTCCATTATCCAGCAGATATTGGCAATTTGGTCCCTAGTTCCTCTGCCTTTTCTAAACCCAGCTTGTACATCTGGCAATTCTCGCTCCATGAATTGCTGAAGTCTGCCTTGCAGGATCTTGAGCATTACCTTACTGGCATGTGAAATGAATGCCACTGTTCGATAGTCTGATCATTCTTTAGTGTTTCCCTTTTTTGGTATGGGGATATAAGTTGATTTTTTTCCAGTCTGATGGCCATTCCTGTGTTTTCCAAATTTGCTGGCATATAGCATGCATTACCTTGACAGCATCGTCTTGCAAGATTTTGAACAGTTCAGCTGGGATGCCGTTGTCTCCTGCTGCCTTGTTATTAGCAATGCTTCTTAAGGCCCATTCAACTTCACTGTTCAGGATGTCTGGCTCTAGCTCACTGACCACACTGTCAAAGCTATCCCCGATATTGTCATCCTTCCTATACAGGTCTTCTGTATATTCTTGCCACCTTTTCTTGATCTCTTCTTCTTCTGTTAGGTCTTTGCCATCTTTGTTTTTGATCATACCCATTTTTGCCTGGAATTTACCTCCAATGTTTCTAATTTTCTGGAAGAGGTCTCTTGTCCTTCCTATTTATTGTCTTCTTCCACTTCCACGCATTGCTTGTTTAAAAATAATTCCTTATCTCTTCTGGCTAACCTCTGGAATTTTGCATTTAATTGGGCATATCTCCCCCTATCGCTGTTGCCTTTTGCTTTCCTTCTTTCTTGGGCTACTTCTAGTGTCTCAGCAGACAGCCATTTTGCCTTCTTGGTTTTCTCTTTCTTTGGGATGTATTTTGTTGCCGCCTCCTGAACAATGTTGCGAACTGTGATGTTAGATGGCTTGCCCTGAGTTCAAATTGAGATCATTCTATTGTTTTTTGGATTGTATCCGAGCACTGCTTTAGCCACTTTACTATTAATTATGAAGGTTACTCCATTTCTTCTGTGGTCCTCTTGTCCACAGTAGTAGATCTGGTGGCCATTTGATGTGAAGTGGCCCATTCCAGTCCATTTCAGTTCACTGACGCCCAAAATGTCTATCTTTAATCTTGACATCTCACCAATAACCACATCCAATTTGTCCTGGCTGATAGACCTTACATTCCAGGTTTCAATGGTGCGTTGATCCTTAGAACATCGGATTTGCTGTTCACCACCAGCGTTGTTGGCCGCTAGCCATCCTTTCGGCTTTGAGCTAGCTGTGTCATCACGTCTGGGGCTAGTTGAACTCATCCTCTGTTCCTCCCCAGTAGCATTTTGACCATCTTCTGACCTGGGGGTCTCATCTTCCGATGGTATACCGACATAACTCTGGTTGTACCGATCCATTGATTTTTCACAGCAAGAATACTGGGGTGGGTTGCCATTACCTTCCCCAGGGATTGCATTTAGTCTGACCTCTCTGTCATGACCTTCCCGTCTTGGGTGGCCCTTCACGGTTTAGCTCATGGCATCATTGAGGTGCTCAAGCTCCAGCACCATGGCAAGGTAATGATCCTTTGCTGAAGAAGGGTCAGTATAACAAACAAAATACTGTTGAAGGAGCCTCCCAAAACTGGCACTCTTAGGTCACTCCCCTTGAGGTTGAAAAGTGCACATATTTCTCACAGAAGAGAGCCCTGCAGCTTTGCTGCGTGTCGCTTGCCAAGTCTCCTGGGATAGGACAGGTCATCACCCTTTGCTAAGGCTCATTATGGCAGGGACATCTGTTTTGGCTTGTTTATGTCAGGAAGAGTCAGCCTGTTCCCTGAAGACAATGCTGGGCTTCGTGCAACATGAATACTGGCTGAAGAAGAATCCCTTCTCTCCTCATGCCCTGGTCTGCTCGTATTGGGGAAGGGCACTCATTTTGGCATATGGTGCTCACCATGTATTGGAAGAAGTCTTCTTCCCTAGTTGTTTCCAAAGGCATCCTCTGGTTTCATTCTGATAGTCCTGAGCAACTAGGTTTGTCTGGTTACAACTTCCTCGGTGGGAGTACACTACCGAAGGCTTAAGAGCCAAGCTTCAGTAAAGCCGTGCTGTTCCCTCCTCAACTATCCCTGATTTTGGTCAGTAAATTAAAATTAAATTCAGTGGCCTAAGGATTAGAGATAGGTGTAGGTAATCAATTTAGGACAGAGTTTAAGAAAATATGTTTTTTACTCTAAAGAAGCCATTTTCTGCCTTGGCCATTCTCACTCACTTCTTGTGCTACCCACAAGCTGCCCGTAACTAGTTCCACAAGAGGCCCTTGATTCCAAAAAGTTGTGTGTCCATATTAAAGAATATTTTTAAAGCACAATTTAGAATTTGCTTTCACTATCATAATGCAGTTCAGACCTAGCATGCATCCTTTCTCTTTCTCTGGGTATGAAAAATGTCGAAATTGCTATTAGAGATTTCAAGGCTATGAAGCTACCTGGCCTATTTCTATGTCGCCAAGAAACCATGGAAATCTTCTCCACGGCTGATAGGGATTAACTCTGTTGATGACCTTCAAGGCCATGTTACACATATGATATACGTATTTGCTTGCTAATTTCCATACTAACAACTTGAGGAAAGGCAGGATGGTGACTATGATGTCAGATGACAAATTATATTGGTACTGGTGATCATGTCTAATTATACAATTGCTTGAGCTCCTGTGTAAAAAACAACAACATCAAGATTTCTTCTCTTGATGTGGGAAGTGGAATAAATAGAATAAATAAATAAATAAATAAAATGGCAGCTTTATTTTTCAAAACATGCAGTTTAGGTCACTTTCAGCCTCTGATAATGGTTATATATCAAGATGCAGAACCAGAGGCATTAATAAGGGGATTGATCATTTCGAATGGAACTAAGAACTTTATTCAGACTCACATTCAAGATCGTCTAATGTTATTTCTGATCAGATGTTCACAGAAGATATTTCTTCTGCTGGCAACAGCAGCCTTGCTGATCTTATTGTTTTATCAACTAATTTTTTTGTGAGTGGAGAAATACAAATGTAGTAATTTAATACCATGTCTGTATTTCAACTGTACATCTAATACTGTAGATTGAGATATGGAGCAGGATTACAGATATGAAGCTGGAACATCCATGTGTTGCCCTATGAATTGGTGTTTGGGCCTAAGCCTTCTGAGCTGGAGCAACAGCGGTCTATGTAGTGCTCCTACATAGTGGGACTCACCACAATTTTAGCCCCCTTGACTTAGAGCAGGTAGTACAGTTATCCATCCATCCATCCACCCATCCATCCATCCAATTTATAGGCCACCCAGCTTGTATGACTCTTCTTTAACTTGAAGCATACAAGTTAAAAACAGATTTACATACTTAGGCTCCCACCCTCTAAAGCAGGGCCCAACCCATGTCCTGAAGGCTCCCACAGTCCAACAAGCAGCCTCGCTAAGAGTCCAACAAACAGTGCAATACATAAACTCCCAGGTAAACCAAATAACTGATTGATGGATAATCTCCAAATTAAACATGGCCTTGGCTGTAAATGTGGGAAACTGATGCCAAGGCAGCTGCAGGGCTCAGATGGGTCAAGCTCTTCCACCTCCAACTGACCCCACTCCCACTGCCCAAGCTCTTCATGACAAAACCACCATGCAGCCTCTTCTGCCAGAGGACTGGAGAATTCCAGATGCCAGCTGTCATGCAACCATGACTTTTGCTGGCTCACTTGAGGTCTTCAGTATGGCAGACTTCCAGCTGGATCTTCTCTGCTGCTGAGCAGGACAGGAGCACCCATCTCTGAATGACATCTAATGTGAGGGACCATCTCCTTGTGACAAGCAAATGTCAGGCTACAAAAGATATTATCAGGTATAAAAAATAGGCCAATAACAACAACAATAGGTTTCCCTCAGCGAATTGGAACTTCATTTTCTTTCAGAAAATTAGCTTTATGATGAGCCTATTTTTATTTCACACCACTGGAAAGCTGAAGACCAGGTCTAGGACAGATGGCCATGGAGAAAATCTATGTGGTAGTTAAGAGTCAACACCAACTTGATGGCACATAATCAATCAGTCAATCATTATTTCAAACTTCTGGCATCTTATTTTGACATCTGCAATTTTCTTTCCTCATTCTGAGCAGCATACAAGACCATGTCGGGGGATTCTATCAAAAACAGTTAGATCTTTGAATGAAAAGATGTCCTTTTTAAATGTAAAACTGGGAGCCCATGCATGTTTGATGAAAAATATTCCTGGCCAGGGTTTGGTGGAAATTCTCAAGAGCTCTTAAGTTCTTTTCTCCATCCTTGATATAACGTGAGTTTTGGATCTGGGGCTGGTGGAACAGGCAGCCATTTGTGCAGGTAGAAAAATCGTTCCTCTCAAACCAAGAAGTAAACAGGCACACTCAAAGGAAAACCAAATAGCACAGCTGGGCGTGCCCAGTGCGAAGCTGGTGGAAAATCCAGAACCAACATGACAGCTGCCAAGGCAATGCAAAGCGCTTTCCGCAGCCAGAGTGAGCTTTGCTGAGTGGTTTCCTACACCAGCCGCTGCCCTTGTGGCAGTTAAACAGATGGGCGAACTATTCTGCTTCTTTTTTCTGCTGCCAGGGAGCATCACGAGGACCTTGAGAGGCCTGGGACAGATGATGGTTTCAGCCTCCTCTCTGCTTTCTCCCTCAGCTTCCTCATATTGTTTTCAGGCTTGTGTTATTTATGGCACAGCTGCATTGTTTACTTTAAAGCAAACATTTCTTGGTTTAAGTTTAAACTTAGACAAAGCCCCCCAAAGGGAAAAATGCTTTTTCCCAAACTTCTTAGCAAACTGGGGTGGGGTGGGCTTCTTCATATGGCTTTTTTATTTGAATGGATGCAAAAGGGAGGGAGGCAGAGTTTTTGCAAGCTCAGGGGTTAGGGAGAAAATACATTCTCAATGTCCAGGCAATCGGGCCAATGTTTTCTCCTTCTGGTAATGAAGTTTCTGAACTTCAAAAGAGGAAGCAACGTCCCAATTAGCTCAGGAATGAGGACACATTTGCCTCAATCATTCATTCAGAATGAAAGTTCTTGTGTTAGCCAGACTGGTTGGGACTGCCAGAGAGGCTCCATATTGTCCATCCAGTTTGGTAGATTTTAACCATTGGCCTTTCCATTAAGTCTCCAGAGTTGCTAGAATCTATTAAAAAGAGACAGACACCAATCAGATGTTTGGTGCCTCTGACTGTGGTGGTGACAGCAAACGAGTGTTCAGCTTCATCAACATTGGGGTGTTGGGCAGCTCTGACTAGTTAAAGCAACTTGTCAGACCACCTCCCACTCCACTTCCGGTGTTCCGTGATGCACTGCCTTCATCACATGTGATGGCTCAAACAGAGATCCTGAGTGGATTTGACACAATTGTGCCCAGCCTGCCATATCACAACAGCCTTCATTTCAGGCCATGCTGGACAACAGTGAAAGAAGATCCCCAGGGAAGCTGCCTTTTCTAAGAACAGACCTTATATGTGAATAATGTGCAAGGGAAAAAAGGAAGTTGATATACAGGATTTGGCCTTCTCTATACCGAATGATTCATTTATATAGCTTTTAATGCTAAGCTACTTTGGACCTGAGCTGATTCAATTGGAGAATCAAAACAATGAAGCAGAATCTTCTGTCTTTATAGGATAACCTAAAAGGTGGGAAAATGGAAAAAGCCTGCTCCCTCCTGTGTAGAAAATCAGCAGAGAAATATCTAGACACACAATGGTGTTGTTGTTCAGTTGTCCAGTCACTTCTGACTCTTTGCGACTCAGTGGATATCATTTCACCAGTACGATCTGTCAATAAATGAGTCATCAAGTTCCTGTAAGGTCTTGCTTGTGCCATCAGTGAAAATCCCTAGTCTCTGGTTGCCTTTTTTCTTGTTTTTCCAAGCATCAGCTCTTTTCCCATGACTTTTACCTTTGTATTATGTGTCCCAAATATTTAAGCTTTAGCATCATGATAGCTCTTTCAGTGAACCACCTGACCTTGTTTCACTGGTACTAAATGATTTGTCCTCACAGTAAACATTTTCACCAGGACCACTATTCAAAGACATCTGTTTTTCATCATTCAGCTTTTCTGGTAGTCCATATTTCACAGCCATGAGTTACAATTGAAAAATCCATAGCTTTGACAATCTTACCTTTGTCGTTCATATGAGATCACCACATTTTAACATTTTGTGTAGATTTGTCATAGTCTTTCTCCCAAAACACCTTTTTATTTCATGGCGATAGTCACCATCCCTGTACATTTTTCAACCTTGGAAGGTAACTTCTCCACCTATTTGCTTTCCGTAGTATTGCCAGCTGACTTAATATTTTGGTGTTTTATTTGTTTGTTTTAAATATTAAACAGCAGACTGGCTTTTGCACTCTTGTTCTTCACTTTCAACAAGAGATTCCTGAAGTCTTCCTTACTTCCTGCCCTCAAAGTGGTATCATTAGCATATCTATTATTACTCTCAGCCATTCTACTTCCAATTTCTAGTCCAGCATTTCTTATAATATATTCTGCATATAAGTTAAATAAATAAGGTGACAGGTCACAATCTTGATCCACTCCTTTGTCAGTTTTGAACCTTTAATTGCTCCATATTCTGTGCTAAATGTTGCTTTCTGGGCATCAGAATGAAAGGTGGGATATCAATCAATCAATCAATCAATCATACAAATTCTTCTGTATGAAGATGACATGGCCTGGTATACTCAAGTTTTTAAGGGCTAGACTTAATTTGTTGTGGTCTATGAGGTCAAAAGTTTTTCTTTAATCAATAAAACAAACATAGATGCTTTTGGAACTTCCTTGCCTTTTCCATTTTCCATCAAATGTTAGTGACATGAACTTGGGTGCCCCAGCATTTTTCTAATCAAGCTTAGGGTAGTTTAACCTACTGAGCATCCATGAGGCTTTTACTACTTTGGGGTTAGGGTTAGGGCTTTTTAAAATACCCGTATGTTGTATATGTTAGTCTTTTTTTTTTTTGGTGGGTATATGATTTTGGGATACCCTGCCCTTGTTGATTGGGGTGGGTGATGAATATTATAAATAACATAAAGAAGTGGGGCAGAGCATTTGCTGGAACCAGAGAACTGTCTGTAGAGAGTTGAGCGCTTCAGCGGTAGGGCCTGGGGAAAAAGTTGTCCAAGCAACAGTTTCAGACAATTGTTGCTCAGACACATGGACAACAGCTTCAGGACATGGCCACTCTGTCCTCCGTATGAATTGAGGAAAGCAGCTGGGGGAGTAAGAGGAATGCCTGTTTTGTGTTTCTTCTATTTCTTTCTGTGTGTGTTTGTTTATGTATGAGTTGTGTACTATGTGTCAGAGTTGTCTGCACAAGCCATCCCCAGGGGAAGTTGCCTGCTTCAGTGGTGTTTGTGAACACACCATCTCCATGCCTGGGGCCAAATGGAAACCATGCATGTGATCAAAATTCTTGTGGTGATCCCTGTTCCTGGAGATGTCAGTACCCCTGAAGCCTGTGGAGTGAGCGCCAGAATGCTGACCTTGGGTAAGCCAAGGGCAGAGAGACACTTGTGGGAAGAGCAGACACCTGTGGTGTTTGATATCCTGCTTTTTGAGAGTCCAAGATGCCATTTGACCTCAGGACGTCAGAGCTGCAAACTAATCTTTTTGCCTCGGTTTCTCTTACAGTTGAAAACAGATTTCTTTATTGTTCAGCTCCTGACTAACCCCTAGCTTGGCTGCGAACTCTGGGTTATATTTTTCTTTACTCTCTGCTATGATTTAATTGCTTTTTTGAAAACATAAATTGGGTTTTGTTAAGTTTAATCCAATTTGTCCTGGGGTTCAAAGCTATGCCTTATGTTTTGTTAGAGACTACTTATGGTCTCTCGCTCCAAGGGCAATTATAAATAGAAAGGAAACTTTAAAAGTTTAGGCAAGCTTTGCCAAGTGTGCATTTCCCATGGTTCCCCCATTGCTTGGCTGTGCAGAAAGGCCACGGGCCTCTGCTGGTTTGGGCATTTCTCATTTGCCTGGGTGGTGGGAGGCAGATCAGGTTGCCTCCCTCTAGATTCCTGTCCAACAAGCTTGAACACACTTCTGTCTGTTTCTCAGCATATAGTTTGTAAGAGAAACAGGGTTGTCCTCTATGTGTTTTACACAGGATTCTTGCTATGTTTGGGCTCGCTTCGCAAGTACAGGGGCATCAGCTTGTACCCGAAGAACATAGTTTTATGCCTTGAACTTGCCAGCCAGGAAATCCTGTGTCTCTAGTAGGGCTTGATCAAACCGCCCCTTCGGCCTGCTCAGTGAAGTGTCCCAATGCCAAGTATTTTCCAAAGGCTGAGCTGCATTGAAGCAATCATATGAAAGCCTCTGATGGTCTTCTGCAACTGTACACAAGTCACTTTCACCTACACTTCCAGCAAAGGGAAGCAGCCGACTGAAGAGAACTGGCTTACACAGCACTTTAATGGAGATAACAGGGCAGAGTACTTTCTTATTTGGGAACTAGGTGCCACACTGAATCAACTTGTTTCTTCAAACTAGCTTGAGGTGGCCATATGAGGCAAATGGTACGAACAGTATCCATGCTGTAGAGCTGAGCAGCTGTCTTGCATCCAGAGACTGCCATTTCTATTTTTATCTAGAGGCAGCGTGAATGTAGTTGGTGACTTGGTGAATTTACTGAGATCAGTTCTTTTGGCCTGCTTGTGACATTCTGAATGTGTTAATACTCCAGACATACCAGCTAGTTTGTGGGATGTGGGCAACAGTATGTTGGTTTGCAAAGTGATCTCTAAACTAGAGATCCTAGCTTGCATGGAATACCATGAACATGAGTAGGGTGAAGCTGGGCTTTGGTGTGCTTGTGGCATATTGGCCCACATCCCACAAACTAGCTGGTATGCCTCGAGTATTCAGCGGTACATTGAGCGGTACTGTTTTCACTACTGGTAGGAAATGCTTCATGTTGCACAGATCTGACTAAGGTTGATCACATGGCCTATACCTTCGATATCCTACTAAAAAGCATTAATTGATAGCCTTGATTAACCAAGCCATGATGGGTGGCAGAGATAAATATTTATGGGCCTATTTGGTGATGACTATTGCATATCTTCCATCTTAACTTTCTTTTGCTTACTATTTCTTACATCTGTTCTCTGGTTTTCATAGGTTGCCTACCCTGAAAGGGAATAGCAAGATAGGTATATATGCATAACCTGGTTGACTTTTTGAAAGTTTTTTAAGTATTAACAATACAAAATATGTCCATAAATCTCATGGAGGTTTAGTATGCTATTCTGTACCTTTTAAAACATGAACAGATACACTTCACAGAAATTTGGCTGTTGCTTCTGAGTTTGAGTAGCTGGGTTGGGAGGGGTGCTTTGGAGAGAGGAAAAATAGGGCTAGAGGGGTCACATGCACCCCATAAGATGTGGGCTGTCCCCTATTGCCAGATGAAAATCAAAGAGACCTATTTTGCATAATCGGTCTTTACATGGTCTTTATGGTGTGCGGTGCTGGGGCTTGAGCACCTCAGTGATGCCATGAGCTAAACCGTGAAGGGCCACCCAAGACGGGAAGGTCATGACAGAGAGGTCAGACTAAATGCGATCCCTGGGGAAGGTAATGGCAACCCACCCCAGTATTCTTGCCGTGAAAACTAAATGGATCAGTACAACCAGAGATATGTCGGTATACCATCGGAAGATGAGACCCCCAGGTCGGAAGATGGTCAAAATGCTACTGGGGAGGAACAGAGGATGAGTTCAACTAGCCCCAGACGTGATGACGCAGCTGGCTCAAAGCCGAAAGGACGGCTAGCGGCCGACGGTGCTGGTGGTGAACGGCGAATCTGATGTTCTAAGGATCAACACGCCATTGGAACCTGGAATGTAAGATCTATGAGCCAGGGCAAACTGGATGTGGTTATTGGTGAGATGTCAAGATTAAAGATAGACGTTTTGGGCGTCAGTGAACTGAAATGGACTGGAATGGGCCACTTCACATCAAATGACCACCAGATCTACTACTGTGGACAAGAGGACCACAGAAGAAATGGAGTAGCCTTCATAATTAACAGTAAAGTGGCTAAAGCAGTGCTCGGATACAATCCAAAAAACGATAGAATGATCTCAATTTGAACTCAGGGCAAGCCATCTAACATCACAGTGATCCAAATATACGCCCCAACCACAGATGCTGAAGAAGCTGAAGTAGAGCAGTTCTATGAGGATCTGCAGCACCTACTGGACAACACGCCTAAAAGAGATGTTATTTTCACCACAGGAGACTGGAATGCTAAGGTGGGCAGTCAAATGACACCTGGAATTACAGGTAAGCATGGCCTGGGAGAACAAAACGAAGCAGGACATAGGCTGATAGAATTTTGCCAAGACAACTCACTCTGCATAACAAACACTCTCTTCCAACAACCTAAGAGACGGCTTTATACATGGACTTCCCCAGATGGACAACACCGAAATCAGATTGACTACATCCTTTGCAGCTAAAGGTGGTGGACATCTATACAGTCGGTAAAAACAAGACCTGGAGCTGGCTGTAGTTCAGGTCATGAACTTCTTCTTGCACAATTTAGGATCAGACTAAAGAGATTAGGGAAGACCCACAGATCAGCTAGATATGAGCTCACTAATATGCCTAAGGAATATGCAGTGGAGGTGAAGAATCGATTTAAGGGACTGGACTTAGTAGATAGGGTCCCGGAAGAACTATGGACAGAAGTTCGCAACATTGTTCAGGAGGCAGCAACAAAATACATCCCAGAGAAAGAGAAAACCAAGAAGGCAAAATGGCTGTCTGCTGAGACACTAGAAGTAGCCCAAGAAAGAAGGAAAGCAAAAGGCAACAGTGATAGGGGGAGATATGCCCAATTAAATGCAAAATTCCAGAGGTTAGCCAGAAGAGATCAGGAATTATTTTTAAACAAGCAATGCGCGGAAGTGGAAGAAGACAATAGAATAGGAAGGACAAGAGACCTCTTCCAGAAATTAGAAACATTGGAGGTAAATTCCAGGCAAAAATGGGTATGATCAAAAACAAAGATGGCAAAGACCTAACAGAAGAAGAAGAGATCAAGAAAAGGTGGCAAGAATATACAGAAGACCTGTATAGGAAGGATAACAATATCGGGGATAGCTTTGACGGTGTGGTCAGTGAGCTAGAGCCAGACATCCTGAAGAGTGAGGTTGAATGGGCCTTAAGAAGCATTGCTAATAACAAGGCAGCAGGAGATGACGGCATCCCAGCTGAACTGTTCAAAATCTTGCAAGATGATGCTGTCAAGGTAATGCATGCTATATGCCAGCAAATTTGGAAAACACAAGAATGGCCATCAGATTGGAAAAAATCAACTTATATCCCCATACCAAAACAGGGAAACACTAAAGAATGTTCAAACTATCGAACAGTGGCACTCATTTCACATGCCAGTAAGGTAATGCTCAAGATCCTGCAAGGCAGACTTCAGCAATTCATGGAGCGAGAATTGCCAGATGTACAAGCTGGGTTTAGAAAAGGCAGAGGAACTAGGGACCAAATTGCCAATATCTGCTGGATAATGGAAAAAGCCAGGGAGTTTCAGAAAAACATCTATTTCTGTTTTATTGACTATTCTAAAGCCTTTGACTGTGTGGACCATAACAAATTGTGGCAAGTTCTTAGTGGTATGGGGATACCAAGTCATCTTGTATGCCTCCTGAAGAATCTGTATAACGACCAAGTAGCAACAGTAAGAACAGACCATGGAACAACGGACTGGTTTAAGATTGGGAAAGGAGTACGGCAGGGCTGTATACTCTACGCAGAACACATCATGCGACATGCTGGGCTTGAGGAATCCAAGGCTGGAGTTAAAGTTGCTGGAAGAAACATTAACAATCTCAGATATGCAGATGATACCACTTTGATGGCTGAAAGCGAAGAGGAACTGAGGAGTCTTATGATGAAGGTGAAAGAAGAAAGTGCAAAAGCTGGCTTGCAGCTAAACCTCAAAAAAACCAAGATTATGGCAACCAGCTTGATCGATAACTGGCAAACAGAGGGAGAAAACGTAGAAGCAGTGAAAGACTGTATTTCTAGGTGCGAAGATTACTGCAGATGCTGACTGCAGTCAGGAAATCAGAAGACGCTTAATCCTTGGGAGAAGAGCAATGACCAATCTTGATAAAATAGTTAAGAGCAGAGACATCACACTGACAACAAAGGTCCGCATAGTTAAAGAAATGGTGTTCCCCGTAGTAACATATAGCTGCGAGAGCCGGACCATAAGGAAGGCTGAGAGAAGGAAGATCGATGCTTTTGAGCTGTGGTGTTGGAGGAAAATTCTGAGAGTGCCTTGGACTGCAAGAAGATCAAACCAGTCCATCCTCCAGGAAATAAAGCCAGACTGCTCACTTGAGGGAATGATACTAAAGGCAAAACTGAAATACTTTGGCCACATAATGAGAAGACAGGACACCCTGGAGAAGATGCTGATGCTCGGGAGAGTGGAAGGCAAAAGGAAGAGGGGCCGACCAAGGGCAAGGTGGATGGATGATATTCTAGAGGTGACGGACTCGTCCCTGGGGGAGCTGGGGGTTTGACGACCCACAGGAAGTTCTGGCGTGGGCTGGTCCGTGAAGTCACGAAGAGTCGGAAGTGACTAAACAAATAAACAACGAAATTTAAGAATACATTCCCATGGTTGAAGGGTTGGAGGTTAGAAATGCAGTGATACTGCTCTTTAGCACTTCATACCCTACTGTCTGCAAGGCGGCAGTGGGGTGTTGATAGCAATTAAGGGATTTACTCTGTGTTCAGGGGTGTCCCAGGAAGGGCCAAGACAGTGGCATGACCACCACATTGGCGTCTTGGCTCCCCACTAGTCACTGCTGTTGTAATGATTGCCCTAGCCCCAAATACTCAGACTCACAAGAGGATGCTAAATGAAACCTGATTTATTAGAGTACTAAAAGCAAATACAGAGAAAGCTGAGAATGAGCAAAAGCGCGCCAAATACAAACTTAAGCCCTTGCTTCAAACGTATCCCGCCTCCCTCGTAACAGCCCCGCCCGGCACAGGTGCTAGCAATCGTCAGAGTTGCTAGCCTGGGAAAGTAACCTTGAGCGCAGTAGATAACACAAACACATTCCAAAGCAAAGCCAAAATATAATCGTTCCCATCCTCCCTAGACAAATGAAACACGCATCCAATTAATGACATGCGAAACGTTACGATGCATCAAATACATTGAAACGGCGCACATGACATACCGCCCTCCTAAAATACCCCTAGGGACCTGGTCTCGAGGGATAAGCGGTGTGGAAACGGGCCACTAGAACCGGGGAAGCTACATCTGGTGCAGCGACCCACTCAGGATGAGGGAAATGCTTCCAACGAACTAAATATTGCAAAGTATTGCGAAGGCGTCTAGAGTCCAAAATTTCTTTAACTTCAAAGTGTTGCTGACCATCAATCATGATGGGGGTGGGAGGTGGAGGTTGCCGATGCCAGCGATCAGAAGGAATAGTCGGTTTGAGTAAGCTGCAATGAAAAACAGGGTGTAAGCGTTTCAGGTTATGAGGCAAATCAAGTTTAAAAGTCACAGGGTTAATCTGAGCGATAATTGGGAAAGGACCCACAAACTTAGGCGCAAGTTTCTTTGAAGGTTGTGATGACTTGATAAACTTGGTAGAAAGGTACACTGAGTCCCCAACTTGGAATGCAGGTTGGGGGGCCCGCTTCCGATCAGCATACAATTTATAATCCGCTTGAGCATCAGCCAATGCATTTTGAATCATTGGCCAAGAGTCAGCCAGTTGTGTTGACCAATCATCTGTAGTGACTGCACCTGCAGGAGGTTGTGGGAGATCAGTGATAGGGACAAAGTCTTTACCCTGAGCTACCCGAAACGGGGTCTGCCCAGTGCTTTGATGCACTGCATTGTTGTAAGCCACTTCAGCAAATGGTAGAAGGTCTACCCAATTGTCCTGCTGATAATTCACAAAAGCGCGCAGGTACTGCTCTAGAGTGGAGTTAACCGCCTCAGTGGCCCCGTCCGTTTGAGGATGCCAAGCCGTGGAGAGGGCTTGCTTCGTGCCTAACAGCTTGAGAAACGCCCGCCAAAACTGCGAGGTAAATTGTGTACCTCTGTCCGAAATCAAGCGGGAGGGACATCCGTGTAGCCTGTACACGTGTACAAGGAATAGGCGGGCTAATTGACGCGCTGACGGAATGGACACGCAGGGGATAAAGTGGGCTTGTTTGGAGAAATAATCTTTGACCACCCAAATGACCGTTTTGCGTTGGCTGGGTGGTAGCTCTACAATAAAATCCATGGAGATTTCTTCCCAAGGGGAAGAGGGGGCTGCTACCGGCTGCAACAGCCCCTGGGGCTTGCCCACCTTGCGCTTGGACATTGCACAAACAGTGCAGGAAGCAATGTAGTCTTTGACATCTTTACGTAATGTGGGCCACCAGAATTGCCTCCGAACGAGGTGCAAGGTTTTTACAAACCCGAAGTGACCTGCGAGTTTGTCATCGTGTGAACGTGTTAACACGTCTTTTCGGAGGCTTTCAGGAACGTAGAGGCGGTCGGACTTCCAAGCGAAGCCTCTGTCAAAAGTAACATTGTCTTTATTCGCAAGCAACCAAGTATCCGTTTTCAATTCTTTTAAAAACTTTTGTTGCAATTGGGAGGGAATTGACAAAGAGCTTGGCTGAGCAGCGCTTGTGGTGGGCGGTTGTTGCGCGTGCGTTTGGCTTCGCGTCACAGCTTGCATGCCCAATTGGGGCGCCGACCATAGGGTGCTTACCACATCTGGCGCCGCCCCAGAGTCTTGAGGTTGCCTTGACAAGGCATCAGCCAAGAAGTTCTTTTTCCCTGGAATAAATTTGAACTGAAAATTGAATCGATTGAAAAATTGAGCCCAACGAACCTGTTTAGGGCTCAGTTTTCGAGGGGTACTAAGTGCCTCCAAGTTTTTATGATCAGTCCATACCTCAAAGGGGTGATTAGCCCCTTCCAACAGATGCCGCCAAGCTTCTAATGCAGCTTTCACTGCAAATGCCTCCTTTTCCCAAACATGCCAACGCCTCTCAGTTTCAGAGAACTTGCGGGATAGATAAGCACAGGGCTTGAGGCATCCTGCCTCGTCTTTTTGCATCAACAATGCGCCAATAGAATAATCGGAGGCATCTGCCTGTACAACAAAAGGCTTTGAGGGATCAGGGTGTTGTAAAATGGGCTCTTTGATGAAAGCTGCTTTCAGCCGCTCAAACGCCGTTTGACAAGCAGGCGTCCACCTCAACAACGCTCCGGGATTCTTGACTCGCCTAGTATCTCCCACCCCTTTCGTTCGAAGCAGGTCCGTTAGGGGCAAGGCAATCTCAGCGAACCCCCTTATGAATAATCTGTAGTAGTTGCTGAACCCCAAGAAACTTTGAAGTTGCCTGCGGGTACGGGGACTCTCCCAGTCCATGATAGCCTGCACCTTGGCAGGGTCCATTTCTATACCTTTATCAGAAATCCTATACCCCAAGTAGTCAATTTGGGTCTGATGAAAGGCACATTTGGATAGCTTTGCATACAATTCAGCAGATCTGAGTTTACACAAGACTTTCTTTACCAGAGCTACATGCTCTTTCATGGTTTCCGTATAAATCAATACATCATCCAAATACACCAGTACACCTTTAAACAGATGTTCATGCAAAACTTCATTGATTAATTGCATAAATACCCCAGGGGCCCCAGCCAACCCAAACGG
The DNA here is from genome assembly GCF_035149785.1 of Candoia aspera. NCBI lineage: Eukaryota > Metazoa > Chordata > Lepidosauria > Squamata > Candoiidae > Candoia > Candoia aspera. Next base: position 62,740,599 of record NC_086154.1, on the reverse strand, counting down.
CAACACCTTATACTGGAAGGCTCCCAACGGGCAATTGAATGCAGTTTTCCACTCATCACCCTCCTTGATTCGTACACGATAGTAGGCTTCTCTTAAATCCAGTTTAGAGAAGATCTTGCCTTTGGCCAGATGTGACAACATGTCCTTTATCAATGGCAAGGGATATTTGTTGGAAATTGAGACGGCATTTAATCCGCGGAAATCCGTACAAAGTCTCAATGTCCCATCCTTTTTTGGGCGGAAAAGAACCGGCGCCCCCACGGGTGAATTCGCCGGCTCAATGAATCCGCGCGCCAAATTCTTGTCCACAAATTCCCTCAACAGAGTCAGTTCCTTTTGCGTCATGGAATAAATTTTTGGTTTAGGCAATTGAGTGTTGGGCAGCAGTTCTATGGCACAGTCCGTCTTTCGATGGGGGGGCAACTGGTCAGCTTCCTTTTCACCGAATACATCAGCAAACATCCTGTACTCGGCCGGCAAGCCCTCCAGAGGAGAGGCCGGGTAAGGCGGAGTCGCAGCTGCCGCAACCCCCACCATCTCCTCTGGGGCACCCTTCCCCTCTGCCGCTTGATAAAACCCATCCCTAAATGTGATGGTCCGGTAGACCCAGTTTATTTGGGGGTTTTGCTGCACCAACCATGGTACCCCCAACACCACCAATGGGCCCCCTACGGGAGCCACGACAAAAGACAACCCTTCCTGGTGACTGCCCAGTTGCAAGGCTACCCGCCCTGTAAAATGGGTGACCGGTTTGCCCCCTGCCATGGACCCATCCAATTGAGTAAATGCGATGGGTCTTTGTAGGGGAAAAGTGGGGAGCTCCAAAGCCGCCACCACGTCGGGGTGCATCAGACACCGGGAACACCCCGAATCAATCATGGCCCATACTTCCACCGTCTTGACTTGGGAACCCAATTTCAATTTCACCATGAGTATGCGGTAAGTGCCACTCACCGCTGGAGGCTCGCGCCCGTCCTCTACCACCTGCCCAGCGGCGCCCTTTAGAGCAGGTGGCTGGCGTTTCCCGCCGGTTGCGGGATTTTGGTCTCCCCTTCAATTTCGTAGAACATCACATCGTCTCCCTCGGTCTCAGCCACCGCAGCTTTCTGTTTCCTCGGCAACGCAGGGGACTTCGCCGGCGGTTTTCCGGGCCGTTCCTCCACCTTTGCCTTCGGGCATGCTGCCACTCGATGCCCCTCCTTACCACATCTCAGGCACAATCCTTTGGCGTACCGCTTCTCACGCTCCTCGTCCCAGGGTCGCTGTCCCGGTTTTCCCCCGGTGGTCGATGTGTGGCTGGGCTTCATCTCCCGCCCCGACTTGGCGGTCTTCCGCTGGGCAAAGACCTCTTGGGCATGTTCAGCCCTTCCTGCTAGCAGGATCCACTCATACAGCGTGTATGGGTCGTCCCTCCCTAGGGACCAGCGCAGCACCTCGGTATTCAAGCCATCTTTGAAGAGCTCGATAATGGTTGCTTGGGACCAGTCATCCACCTTCCCAGCTAGCGCTTTAAACTCCAAAGCATAATCGGCCACTGATCGGGACCCCTGCTTGAGTTCCTTCAGGGCTCGCTTTGCTCTCTCCTTTGCTAAGGGGTCCTCGAAGTGTTGCTTCAACGCCCAGAGGAACTCCTCGAGATTTTCCAGTTCAGGCGCTTCCGACTGGCACATCTGGACATACCAGTCTGCCGCCCTCCCCTTCAGTTTGGTGGCAATGGTGATGATTCTTGCCTTCTCCGATTGGAAAACCGCCCCCCATTCCTCCATATAAGCTTTCGCATTCGTCAGGAAGAACGAGAGTTTGGTCGGGTCCCCATCAAACTTGACAGGGAAGTCTCGCATGCCGCCTCCCGCCGGGCTGCGCCCCACCACCGGTGCTGCTGCGGCTGGTGCTTCCCTGACTCGGAGCGGCACGGGGCCCCGGGGCGATCGCCTGGGCGATGCTGCGATTTCCATCTGGACCGACTGGTCCCCTTCGCGCCTCCGCACCACCCGTCGCCGTTCCGGGGTCAGCCCCTGGGAGGAAGGGGTTGAATGCCTCTGGCTGGATTCTTCCCGGAGCTCTCGCATCGAGGTTACATCCAAGCTCAGCTGTTTCAGAATAGCCTCCAACGAATCCATTTTCGACTCCAGCACTCTGATTCGATCCGGAGTGGGTGAGCCCTCCGTTGGCTGCACCTGCACCACGTTGGGGGATAAGGGGTATCTCTGCCTCCAGGATGGGCCCCCCGCTGCTGTGGCATCTCCTCGGGTCTCATCCCAGGTGAGCAGCTCACCCGGAGAATTCACGGTGGTCTCCGGGGCCGTTTTCAGCCCCCCGGCTTCGCTCTCCGACCCGGAGCTCGCCTCCTCTCTGATGGCGGACAGCTCCCCTCCTTGGGACGGTCGGCCGGACGGCCTCACGGTCGAGTCCGGTTCCCCTTCCTCCATCATCACGATTTCGGGTTCGGTCATCGCGGGCTCTCTCCCTCACAAGTTAGACGCTTGTCTTCCTTGGACAGGGGCCAGCGGAGTTAGGAACTGAGATTCTCAGCTTTATGTAATGATTGCCCTAGCCCCAAATACTCAGACTCACAAGAGGATGCTAAATGAAACCTGATTTATTAGAGTACTAAAAGCAAATACAGAGAAAGCTGAGAATGAGCAAAAGCGCGCCAAATACAAACTTAAGCCCTTGCTTCAAACGTATCCCGCCTCCCTCGTAACAGCCCCGCCCGGCACAGGTGCTAGCAATCGTCAGAGTTGCTAGCCTGGGAAAGTAACCTTGAGCGCAGTAGATAACACAAACACATTCCAAAGCAAAGCCAAAATATAATCGTTCCCATCCTCCCTAGACAAATGAAACACGCATCCAATTAATGACATGCGAAACGTTACGATGCATCAAATACATTGAAACGGCGCACATGACAGCTGTCTGCATCCTTTCGTTTTCTTCCTGTGCTGTGTCTTAAGACAGTGTTTTTCAGTTGTGGCAACTTTAAGATATGTGGACCAACTCCCAGAATTCTGGGAATTGATGTCCATATATCTTAAAGTTGCCAAGTTTGAAAAACACTGGTCTAAGAGATTGCTAGTTTGAGGATATGTCCTTTTTTCTTTTTCCCCTGGTGTGTGCACACGTGCACACATGCACGTACACAGAGCACATGCTGTCTGACCGTCTTCCTGGTAGGCTGTAGGTAGACTTTGCCTATCCCTACGATGTTCCTCCTGTAGATAAATGTTTTTGTTATCATTATAAAGCCTGCTTCACTTGACTAATTCCCTCAGTTTATGCATAAACAAGACATACTGTATATTTGTGTACTATTAATGCTAATTGTATTCAGTATTGAGATATTGGAATGAAACAAAGGGCTTTTCCATGCTGCCTAACTGCCGCATCAACAGCAGCTATCTTCTGAAGGAAAAAACAGACAATGTTAGCTTATACTCACCTTCCTTGCCTTGTTAATTTGATTTCCAGGTGTTTTCCTGCTGCAGTTCAAAAGTAGCCTTTTCCACGTATGTCACCTCAAGGGCTCTTGTCTGGTTCTGCTTGAGCGCTTCACTACCTTCACAGGCTAGATGGAGAAGGCTGACTTAGACCAAAATATGTCATCAGGCCAATATAATTATATACATGGGATTGCATCCAGATTAAGTCATATTGAAACAGCCCTGTTTGAATACAGAAGAACTCCAATTGCTCATGCATAATTTGAGTCCCATCAATGTCAGCATAAATATGGCTAGACTGGATCCAACACACACTTTCCGGATGGCCTACCCTCAGTTCAGTGTGAATGTAGATTCGTCAAACCTCCTTAGTCTAAGGAAAGGATTTCAAGCTTTTTTTTTTTTTTGAGTTAAGGAGTGTCAAGGATGTTGCTGATTTTATACATTTGTAACTAGAAAACCAGTTCACTTGTAGCTCTTTGTTTAAAGAATAGTAAATATATCTTAGTTTTCCTTGGGTCACCTACAGTATACAGAAACTTCTGCCCCCAAAGACAGCATAAAGACTAACTGATTGCCACCATTGTGACAAGATTGCTTGATTGTATCTAATACTCAACACTGATTTTAAGGTCAGTAATTGGCACTGTTGAACAAATGTAAGATTAACTCTTCAAGTCAACAATGAAGTTGACTTACACTGCAAAAGAGTGGCTTTCATTAGCAAAAAAAAAAAAAAAAAGAGGAGCCAGGCAACCTGCTTTATCCCTGTCTATATCTAAAACCTGTATTCTCAGATGTACATATCTTGCTTTCCATCCAAACAGTGATTGTGGCAGGTGCAGAAGTTTGGACCCCCTTCCAGTCAATGCTCTGTAACACCTCCTTTGGCAGAAACAGCAGCTTCTAAATGCTTTCTGTAGAACTCTTCTAGTTTAGAAATAGTCTTAGGTTTCCTTGGATGCACTGGATGCTTGAGATCTCCTCAGAGATTTTCAATCAAAGTCAAGTCTAGTGACTTTGAAGGCCATTCCAAAACCTTTACCTTCCTTTCCTGTAAATAATTTATGGTTGATTATGAGCTATGTTTCAGAATGTTGTCTTGCTGAAATATCCAACCTGTTTTCAACTTCAGTGTATTTATATTGGCAAAGTCTGGTGGTGACCAGTATTGTCATCAGAACAGTCTTATTGGGTGTTTCTGTAAAGGAATGTAGAGATGATCTTGGGGAAGGAATGAAGGAACCATTATGGGAGGAAAAATGGCAACCCAGTCCTGAAAAAGTGGAAAGATGAGAGAGAAACTCAAAATAACCCCACCTTGATTCTGTTTAGTATAAGATGGGAGAGACAGAAATTCCAACAGGCTTTCAAGATTCTGTTCCTGCACCTTATAACAATGAAGTGGTCTTCTTATAACCCCTGTGGTTGTTTCTTGACCTGGCTTATCTCAGAGGGCTGGCAATTTCAGACTGATGAGGGCATGTCCCCTCCCTTTTGGTCCCTTGTCTGCTGTCATCCTGTTGTGGTCTCCCGAAAACACTGGACAAAGCAGTGCTGTGCTGTTGGTTTATCGGAATTGTGCAAAAGCGCTAGGCCTCAATGCTTTAACCCTACAGCCCTTAGGGCTTGAGTACAAGGCTGAAACAGCGTAATAATGGAATAACAGCCCAACTGCTTCCTAAATAGAGGTATGGAGGAATCTGGAAGTAGGTATGTAAAGAAAGGAAAAGAAGGGTAGGGGAATCCTAAGGAAAAGCATTGCTTGTGACTGAGTTCCCAATTTTATTTTACTTTTTTCACTTTATTCAACCCTGGTTATGACAGGATGGGGTATAGGTGGAGGGATCCAGAAAGGAGCATAGAGCATGATCTGCCCCATGCTCACTACAGTACCATGACTGGCGTATGTTTATCCTGCAGCAAATGAGGCATTGAAGAGGGAGGGCAGCAAAGCTTGTCCACACAAAGTCAGGAGAATACCATTTGGCAGTGTATTTGAACAGAGAAAATAGAGGCAGGATAGGGATCAGCAATGGGGGCCACAAGCATCATACTGGCACGATTTTCTGCTGACTCAAGCACGGACAGAGAGCTCTTTCATTCAGCAATGGATAAAGCCCAGAACTTGTAACGTTACAGGATTGGTAGGACTAAAAAATGTTGGTTGATTGCACAATAAGGAACTTCCATTTTTCTGCACTGATGTTTACCTTCATGTGCCATCACCATGGCTAGGGTTGTTTACAGCAGGACTCTTTGTATGGATGATGATTTTCTTCACCCCCAGACTGGCTGAAATTTATGGATGAACAAGGCAGTTCTTCACCCATGTTGTGGGGCACATTCTTTCAAGCACACACAGATCAATGTGGTGGTTAGTTGTTCTAAACATTTGTTTTTACCTTGGCTCTGAGAAAAGTCAGATGCCTTGAGGCAGTGGCACAAGTTTAAGTGCAGAGTCAAGAATGGACTCATTTGAACCAGAACAGTTGATGACTTTTTTTTTCACACCTTTGCAGGAGAAGCTGATACTGGCCTCTTGCCATGAAAAACACTGCATTTCCGTGACAAGGGTGATAACAGCTGCTTCCAGGTGATTTTCCACTCAAGAAAAGCATGGGCAACTCTGAACTATTTCGGTGACGTCAAGGTCAGCGGAGAAACATTGGATAGTCTTTTTTACACCCTACCCCCATCCATGATTCTTTTCTTTCATTAGTGCAAATAATATCTGGCTTGCTCAAGGGGTGTCAAAAAGAAAACCCTCCTTTATTTGAAATAACACACCTATATTTTATTTTACTGACTGTGAAGATCTTTCTTAATGGCTTCCTATTGATCTGCTGAAAGCCTATATTCCAGCCCCCTGCTTTCCAGTGGGTGGAGGAGGGAAAGACATCATCATTTTTCAATGTCTACAAAAGCAGATACCTGTGATGTTTGTCTAGATTGTATGCATGAATAGGAAATAATCTATTCAGAAACAGGACAAAATTAAAGATAAATGGAAATGACTGGACTACATCCTCTGTCACCCTTCTCCAATCTAGCATCTTCCAGATGTTTCTAAATACAAAATCATCATCTACAAACACTACTGTGGTGGCTTGGCATAACAGGGATTGTAATCCAAACGATATGGAAGATACCAGTTTGGAAAAGGCTATTCTGGACATAAAAAGAGCCATGTAGAAATACAAGGACTACAGCTAACATGGACAATCTATAATAAACTAGCTTACTTCTCCTAATGTACTCAGTTGTCTAGGGGGAATCTCACAGATGGTTTATCTTTGCATTGGTTCCCTCTGGGTTTCATCTATTTAACAGTTGACCAAATTTTCCATTAATAGGCTTATTAAAACTGCTGGAATCTAGGTGAAAGAAGTCCCACTGTGCTATTTGAGCTGTAAAAATGGGGGAGGAAATGGTTGATGCTCATAAGGATCAGACTCACCCAACAGGACAGCTGGTATTGTTTGAAAGAGACGGCAAAGGAACTAAGAGGCAATATTAGTTGAATAAATAGGAGACATAGAACAAGAGACAGGGAGAGGGAGAGCAGTGAATTTGAGGTGTTAATGGCTAAGAAATTTCATTTGTAACATTATGCACTGCCATGAGTGCCATGGAATGATGCTGCCAGATCTGCCTGCCTGGGATCCCTATCCCTATCCCTATCCCCATCCCCATCCCTATCCCCATCCCCATCCCCATTCCCATCCCAATCCCTACCACCCCCCTCCCCTCTCTCTCTCATAATTCTAAGTGAGAATTTTTGCAAACTTGAAAAAGATGCCAGGAACAAGAAAGAAAACAGTTACTGATTTTCCCCTCTGAAGATGGAATGAAAAGCAACAGGTTTAAATTTCAAGAGTATCTTTCCCAACTGCTGAGTTGAAATGCTGTCCACTCATCCTTCAGTCAGCAGAAAAATAAATGAGTATGAAATGAGCTGTAAAAGTCTGGATAACCACTAGATCGCCATTGAGCCAATACGCTCCTACAGGATGGACTGAAACTAATATAATACTACAAAGCAGTAAGTATGTTGGACAGCACGTGGGGGGAATTCCTAAACTTAGTATATATATTATATGGCTTACATTTTTATATAGTTCTTTTTAAGGAAGAGAAAGGGGAAAAATCCATCTATAGTATAAAATTACTCAGCATTCCTTTCCTCAGTCCAATCCAATCCAATCCAATCCAACTCAACCCCTTAAGCCCCTTTAAGGTTTAGAGGTGTATTCTTGTGTAGCACCATTTTAAGAAAGGGGGAGATAGAAAGCATAACAAAAGCCTTAGCTGTTTGTTTTCCAAATTCAAATTTTCCTTTCCAATGACAATCCCAACATGCTGCCCTAAAGAAGTGGGTGTCGGGAGTCGTAGTTAATTTGGGGTATATTTGGTTACCTTCTGGCTCAGTCCTAATCCAGTGTACCTGAAGAGCACAGATTAGTGAAGGCAAATATACAATGCCCTCCAAAAAAGAATAGGAAGGAACATTCTCACCTTGGTGTATTTTCATGTACCAATTCAGAAGCACCAATAAGATGCCAATGAATGCTCTGTGTTTGTTTCCTGGGAAGCCCAGCCCTTCCACCAAACACCCCCCCCCCCCTGCTGAGTGTAAGTGGGAAGGAGGTCCTTCTTTGGAGAACATCCGAGGCTAGTAATATTATAGTGAGCAGACACTGAAGCCATCTGGGATGAAACACTCGTCTGGCAACCCTTCTAACAAAGGATGCAGAGCAATTAGCGAAAATATTTGTAAGACTGAAAATATGCAAGGAGTTGGAGATGGGAGAGGAAGAGAAGAAAAACAGAACAAAATGTGTGTAAGGTTTTCATCTGCCTGAATTAATACTCCACGAGAAACTTCAGGACCCAGCCAGTTGTTTTTCACTGGGATCCTGTTAACTTTCTTCATCTGGATTCCTTTTACAAAGCAGATTCTGCTTTCAATGTTTAATGAAATATGTTCCTCATTATGGGAGCCTGGAATTGGAGGTACATATGGTGTGTGGGTACAAAAAATACCTGGATTACTTTAGCAGGGGCTCTCTGTTTTAGATCAGGACACCCAACTGTTTTGGGCTGCTTGGCACATTTGGAAATTTGAGAGAAATACTTTGTGACGCCTTTTGTTAAATGATTGTTGTTGGAGGGAATGCCCATTCACACAATGGCTGTCAAAGTGGGCATAGCTAGCTACTCCCCATTTACCAGAAGAAAACCTGGTGAGGTGCTTCCTGACATGCCCTGTAAGCCTTCCAGAACCACCCATCCATCCATCCATCCATCCTCCAGCTTCCTCTTTCTTGTCTGGTTTTTGAGCAGATGGGATTCTTCCAAATCAAGCACTGCATAGCACAACTCTACCTTTCTATTTTTACAAGAATACATGTAGGGGGAAAGTAAATATGATGTGGGTCCTTTATTTTGGAACTTGCTATTTCTAAGCCAGGTGGGGCAAATTGCTGGGCAGAGTCAGGGCTGACCAAGGATCAGCCCAAGAAAGGTGTGAAACGCCTTATAATCCAATAGACAGTTATGTAAGAATAAAGCTGTATTACCTTGCTTCTGAACTACAACAGCCTGAAATGTTATGCTAAAATGTTATGCCTCTTTTATATTAAATGTTTTGCTTTTATTGGAAATACAGGAAGAGAATAAGCCACACCACTGAATACTGCAGGTATGAATGTATAAAATAGATAAGGTTGAGTGGAACAAGAGGGAAGCTGCCTGACTGTATTACGTTGATGGCCAAGGTGGATCAGGACAGCCAAGATCACTTGGAGAAAGGCTGGTGGAGGACACGTGGCTCAGAAGAATTCAAGCCTCCTTCTTCTGGAAAGAACAGAGACGTTAGCAATGGATGCCTGGAAGAAGAGAGGAACACGGGCCAGAATCCCAAAGGGGCTGCCGAACAGCTGAGATGGCTGGGGCTGGGACTGAAGCCTAAAACTTCAAGCTGGTATTATGGAAAGTTCACAGAACTGTTCAAACAAGTCTGAAAAGCCCCCAAGTTACCAAGATGGCAATCAATCCCAAAACCCAGAGCAAAAGAGAGAGAGTTGTACATTTATTAGATGTGCCAGCACAGACCAAAGAGGGAGCTGCCCAGCAGGATGTCAGGAACAGTATTAAAGAAGACTGAGATCTGTTGGTTTAGGTTAGTGTGCATGCCCAGGTACCTGGCCCACCCTTGGCAGGAAGTGCAGGAACATTATTGGTCATTCAGACCTGATTAGCCTGAAGAGTCAACAGGCTGCATGCCTAGGTCTAAATTCTTGTTTGGGTAACAGCTATTCGAGAACTCAGATATGCCTTTGGATTGGCTATATCTCCTTCTACTCTTGTAAATCCTATACTATTTTTAGGTGCAACTGTCATTTGGATTACAGTGTGTGAAACTGACTAAAGCGTGTACCAAATGTGTATGTTTGCTGTGTGAGCAGTAAAGACTTATTGAGTACCAATAAGTGGTTTGCCTTCTTCCTAGGGCTGAGAGAGAGTGACTGGCCCATGGTCATCCCACTGCTTCATGCCTAAGGTGGGACTAGAACTCACAGTCTCCTAGTTTCTAACCTGATGCCTTAACCAACACACCAAACTGGCTCTCTTCAGATTTTCTTATCTACAGTAAAAGACAAACTCCAGTGTCATGGTTCATTCATAATGTGATATAGCTTAACACCAGTGCTTTTAACAACATTTTGTAAAACAGAAAAGTATGATAAAGCACTCCTTCAACATCTGGGGCCATCCAGACATGCCAAACCCAACACCTGCCATAGTTCACATCATCCCATGCCATTGGGTTGGCTGGTTGGGGATGTTGGGAGCTATAGTCCAACACATCTGGAAACCACCAAAGGGATCAATTAGAGAAGCATTTTCCTCACATTTAATTGATGAGTCATCTTTACAAAGACAAAAAATGTATGAAGTTGTTGCAATAATGATGTTACCTAGTTGGGTAATGAAACATCTGCAAGCAAACAACCAAGTTCAGGAAACACCAAGGACTCCACAGTTCAATCCTGAGCTCCATATATTCTGTTGGTACAAAAAATGTAGTTGGGGTAAGCAAGGAAAGGACTATTCAGGCAAGACTATTTGGGTATATAGAATAAAGAAGAGGACACATATGAAAACCATTCATAGGGACACACTTTCAAGGGTTCTTATTATCTTTGTTGCCAGCTGCATGAAAATACAGCAGCAAGGAGCAGATGTGTCTTCAGTGATAAGTATCTCAGAACCACCAGCAGTTGTAATCTACTTTGTGCTTAGGGTTTTGGAGTGCTATAAAGATTAAAATTAAAATTAAAAACCTAACTACAATTTTTACGTTTTATGCTGTTAAATCTTTAAATAAATCTTTAAACAAAATAACAGTCCAGCCATATAGGAGATCATAGCTATGAGCCAGAATAAATTTGTTTGAATAAAAACAGAATGTAAAAGAAAGGCAGGTGGATGGGTGGGTGGGTGGATGGATGGAAGAGGAGGGGTCAATTCCAGAGAAATAAATACAAGGAATCATGACTGAAATTATCATGAAGATATAGGAGCTCTAAATATCTAGTTTTACAACTTGTATTTAGAAAATAACCAAGGATTATCCTCATAAGACTGCTTCTATATGAGCAAAAGCCCATCACATCCAAATTGTTCCAATAGGGTGGAAAATCAGTTTTGAGCTCTGAACATTTTCCTGATGATCACATTTTGGAGTGGAGAATTGCTGAGTGGAACAATTAAAAAAGAAATAAAGAATTTAAGTCTGTGTAAGATTTTAAAAGCTGGGACTTGGAATAGTTCCCCCATCCTTCCAATTGCATAAATGCCCAATGTCTAAAGAACTCTCCCCCAACTAGTGTCTCTTCATATATTTGGGGCTGCAGCTTCCATCATCCCAGCCACTATGGCCAATGTCGAATGATTCTGGGAGTTGTAGTCCAAAACATCTGGAAATCCTCAGTAAAACAGTTCTATTTGAAAGGGGCGTTGAGAAGAAAAACTTGCTACATGATGTAACATACATGCTATTAACAATTCAGCTTCTGGTCTCCAGTGATTATGTTGGAGGATGTTTTATCAGTCTCCAGAATATCCATTGTGAAGTCTGATGCCTTAACTCAAGAGGCAGTGATGTGTTTTAACATGGTTTATGTCCAAAGGTCCATTAAATAGAGTAGAGCAATATGGCTCCTAATGTGAACTTTACCAACCTGAAAGTGGATAAGAATCTTATTATTTATTAAGACATACAATAATAGCTGCCCATTAATATACTTTCTGTGTATCGTCATCTCTCTTATATGGAACAATGAATATATCTTTCAAGAAAGCACTTGAAACCAAAATGGTTTGCAAAACAATTTCAAACTATGATACATAATTTGAGGCGCTCAATAGATGGTGCTAAAGAGCCCAGGATCAAGGCAGCAGAGGCAGTAGATCTTGGATAGCCCCTAGCTTAACAAAGAACTATTGTAATACCCACCTTTGAACCCACCATAATAATTCTCATGTGGATCAAAGGAATTCATTCCTTGAGCAATTGCATATTCAAGATGGATCTATCTTCCAAGTCTGAGCACGTGCAAAATAACCTGCCAAATTCACACTCATCTTCTCTCAATTAGCTTGTATAAATATTACTTTTTATCTTATGCATATACTATGGTACAGGTGGCCTTTTAAAAAAACCTTGGCAATCGTATGGGCTAATAAGCAAACATAATGCCTTCTAGGGACATTTGATGATTATTATTGGGGAAAGTAGCTGGCCCCCAAGTGGAGCAGGTAGATTCTGAAGACCAAAGTGTGAAGCTGCCGAATGGTTAGGTGAAGGAGCTTTGTGCAGCTTGAAGATAGACTGCTGTTGTGTGTGTGTGTGTGTGTGTGTATGCATATGTATGCATATATGTTCTGTCTGTCTATCATCCATCTACCTACCTACCTACCTACCTACCTACCATCTTCTACAGTATCTATATGCATCACACACAGACACACACACACACCCATTCTTAGAACTCAAATACCAACTATTTCACAGAACAGAAATTAGACTGCTGGCATTAAATTTTTCATATAGAATAGTTCACACTACACAGATGTTAAAGACAGATAAAAGCACTTGTTGACATCCACTTATGTAAGTGATCTTGGACAACCCCCTGCTCTTCTTCGAGGTCTTGATTTTTATCCAGGTGTTCAGCAGTTCAAACTGAAAAAAGGGTGGGTTGATGGAAGTGTAAATATTCTAAAATGCAACCTACATGTACTTTGCACTGTTATTTGCAGCTGCATGTCAACCCGCTGAATTCTGCCTTCTAGGACATACGAGTGCCAAACTATTTTCTTTCCCTTCCACTCAGTAACTAGATACCACATGCCTTTTGAGTGGTCTAGTGTTAATGGGAGCAAGCATCTTTGCTTATGAATTACACAGAAACCTAGAGAAAAAAAATGCTCTTTTGTCTACATCATGCATAAGAATTTGCTGCTCTTCTCATGCTACCAAATTTTCTCTGTCCAGAGATTTCTTTGACTAAATCTTGCTATCTGGACTGATTCTGCAGTCAGATATCCCTTGGGACCTGGAGCTAATTGTAACTATTAACCCTAATAATTGGGACAGTTAGGGTCAACTTGACCTGGGCATAATCTTGCAAAAGTTCTTTGTCTCCTGACTTGGACAATGGGACAGGTCACCTCTGCCATAACTAGGCTACCACCCCCACATACAGCCCAGCAGTTTCCACCCTCATTGCTCTGCTGGATGTCTATAAAACCATCTGCATGACTTCAGCCATATCGAAATTCCCTGTATGTTGATTACAGCTGGGTGGAGGGGTAGATATCTCTTGGTTCTGGCTAAATGAGAAGTCACTTTTACCATGCCTTCCTCAACTCCACGTTTGTATTTGGCAAAATTTGGTAAGTGTGCGTGACTGGTCTTCACCCTGCTATGGCTGTTTGACTTCTGAGTGCATAAGAGAGCCAACATGGCACAACCATTGGACATCTCATCAGAATATCCTGATCAAAGGAGCTGCCCTACCCAGCAGGGCTGGCAAAGCAACAGAACAGGAATATTTAAGCCTTTCTTGATGGCAATTTCCCTATGCCATCTCTCTCTCTCTCCCGCCCCCCCCACTTCCTAACATGAGAAAGTTAGAAATAAAGCTATTTATCCAGACTTGGAAAAAAGATGGTGCAGTAACTTTAAACAAGAATTCCCTGTGTAAAAAGGGCTAATGAGATAAAGTTACCCTCATGTCTGTATAATGCATAGTTAGGCTCTATGGGGAGCTGTAATACGCACCGTCTAGCCTACTAGACTCCAGCTTCAGCTCTGTCAAATGACAGGCAGATGACCCTATATATATACATATACACACACACACACACACACACACACAAACACATACACACACACACACACACACACACACACACATACATACTGTATGTAGTCTGGCAGCTCTACAGGTACTGCATGCCTGGCTGAAATAGAGCACATTACATTATATATACCCAAGGTGGCAGATTTATTTAACCAGGATAGAGACATGTGATGGGGTGGCAGTGTGTCCCATGAGTGCAAGTTGTATCACTAGCATACAAAAGCAAGGGATGCCGAAGAAGGCCACATTATGTCTTTTCTCTGGATGCATAATCTTACTAGAAGAGCCAGTCTGGTGTAGCAGTTAAGGTACCAGGCTTAAAACCAAGAGATGGTCAGTTCTGGTCCTGCCTTAGGCATGAAGCCACCTGAGTGATGTTGGGCCAGTCACTCTCAGCCCTGGAAAGGAGGCAAGGGCAAACCACTTCCAAACATCTTGCCAAGAAAACTGCAGTGACTAGTCCAAGCAGTCACCAGGAGTCGACACTCTCTTTCTCTCTCTCTCTCACACACACAAAATACAGTTACTGACATGTCAGTGCCAACACATGCCCAGGCAGCAGCAATGACTTGCAATTCTTGCAATGCTGTTTTGTGCCTTGCTGTTTGCGCAGACCCTTTAATGTGAGCCTGGCCTGTTCACACCTCAGCTGGTTGCAACCTCAACCAGCTCAGCTCCAGCACAGCTTACCTACAAGGCCCATCTTGGTTACAGTGTGGCAGTTGCTGGGTTCCCAAGCTTCAGCAGGTGTTTCTGTTCAACATTCCCTTCTCTTTGCTTCCTTCATTATAATTTCATTATTATCTTCCCAGAGAATTCCCATTATTAAACTGGGAGGCACACAGATTCCACAGCAGCTTCCTTATCTCTGGCTGTTCCTCCTGACTGGGTGGTTTCAGTGAGGTATGGAAACCTTGACCACAATAAGTTATGATGAATGTGGTGAAGTTATGATGAAGGTGAATAACCCTCACCTTCTTGCCTTGCACAGTCCCAAGATTTCAGAGTCTTCAAACAAAGGAAAGCTTAGAATGAAGACTCATAATACAGGTTTGAGTAATTCTCATATGGTGTTAACTCTCATCTTGGATTGTTTGTTTCTTAGGCCATGAAACACAGAAATCTTGCTAAACAGACCCCTCAAGTTTGAAGGCATTCCTTCCCCCCCCAAAATCCAAATTCCTAACACACTCACTCCCTTTAACCTACCCACATTTTTGCCATTTGGCTTTGCTCTGACAAAAGAATTACCAACTCTGGACTGTATTGTTTTCTGGTGGACCAACGTAGTTATGATTGCCTTTTACAGTATATGAATGTCACAGCTCAGCTGTGGAAAAATGTTGCAGTTCAGAGAAGAGCCATCTGCTCAGCTCGGCTTGGCTCTGCTCTGCTTTGCTTCCCGGTAGATTAGATACCATTCCCAGCATCCACTGAAGTGGAATAATTGGAAAAGGGATAACTTAAGAAGCAAGTATTCAGGGTATAAGCTCTTAGCCCTGGAACATGTAGAACCAACACCAAACCCAAGAGTATATATGTAAACATTTGCTGAATTGTTAGGGAAGCTCTGTTGCTCAGGGACCACCACATGGACTTCTATCTTCTCTGGTATGGCTGAAACAATAAAACAAGTCTTTTGCCTTTTATAGTAGGCTTTGCATGGCCTTTAGCCAAACTGATAAAGTGACTGTTTCTTCATTGCCTGATTTCTAAACACTTTAGTCTTGCTCCTTGACATTTACATATATTTTTAGTTTGTACTTTGCATGTTTACTGATAATTACATGTTGCTATTGTGTTGCCCATTAACCTGCTTGCCTTTATTTAATTTGAAAGTGTATTATTTTTTGAATGTATGTTTGCCTTAATAATTGAATGCATCCTTTTTACTTCCAGTATAGTCATACATAGAGCACCAGTTTGGTGTACTGGTTAAGGCATCAGGCTAGAAACTGGGAGACCAGGAATGCTAGTCCCGCTTTAGGCATGAAGCCAGCTGGGTGACCTTGGGCCAGTTACTTTCTGTTAGCCCTGGGAAGGAGGCAAGGGCAAACCACTTCTGAAATCTTAGCAAGAAAACTGCAGGGACTTGTCCAGGCAGTTGCCAGGGATCAACACTGACTCAAAGGAACAACAACCACCTGGTTGTGTCAGCAGGCCTGGAATGGGACGGAGACTAGTCATTCCTGGGGATGCCTAGCACCATAGAATGATTTTAAAAGGGCCCGTTATACCCACGGACTGCTAGAGAACTCTTAATCATCTGGATCTTATCTCATTTTTACTTTTAGGTATTTATTGTATTTATAATTGTTTGAATTTTAACTCTGTTTTTATTGTAAACTGCCCAGAGTCCCTCCTTGAGGGGGAGATAGGCGGTAATAAAAATTTGATAAATAAATGAACAACAATAATAATAAAGCACATACTGTACATGCATACTCATCATGTGATTTCCTTTTAGAGTAAGCAACATTATACAAAACACAGAAAAGAGTAAGTGAGCTGAATAAATTACAGACATGAGAAAGGAAATCCAATTACATTTAATTTACACCAACATCATCACTATACTACTCTGTCTTTTCTATCCTTGCAAACCATCTTTGTTTCCATCACCACCTCATACATGGCCTTTTGCACTTCCAATGTTTCAGCCCTCTTTTTTCGAAGACCTCATACAAGTATAGTTTGTTCATATGCTTCTGAGATTTTAATAACCTGCACTGAGCAGGGGGTTAGATTCAATCGCCTAAATTCTATATTCATGTTCATATGCACCTAATGACTGAATTTTTGTTTACTTGTCTTAATGCTTTGCTATTATTGTGAGCTTTGCTAATGTTGTGAGCTGCTCTGAATATGCTGGTAATATGCAAAATAAATAATTAATCTAACCTTTGAGCACTGAAAGAGTCAAATCCTTGCTGGGTATTAATTCATTCCCATATTTCCTTGTGGCTTTAAACGTACTCCTAGTGTAAGGATTGCGGCTAGCAGTGCCCTGTACCAGTCTTAAGGAAATCAGAAAGTTAAATATACCTGAAAAATCTAGGCCTGAAGGCGACGGGAAGAGGAGGGCCTATCCTTTAGCAAGCACTCAGCCTGCCTCGAGTAGGGCTCAGCCTGCTTCCTGGGATATATAGCAAGGCTCCTTCTGAGGAGCTCCTCCCCTTCCGTCCTCATCTTTGTTTATTGGGGTCATCTCTCTAAGAAAGAATTGCTTCTTCCACTTTTGAAATAATCCTGTCGAACACCTGCCATTTTTAGTATCACTCTGTTGAATCCATTGCTTCATCTTTTTTATTCCACATGAACTCTGAGCCTCTTACCAACTTTTTCTCCTTCCTTCCTTCCCTCCCTGAATACTATGGTGGTATACAAAGATAAATATTCATGTGTGACTTTTGTTGGAATGCAATTTTGCATGCACCTATAAACTTATTGGCTGCTAAAGCTAGCAGAAGGATTCTGGATTCTGCACATTTATCTCCTTTCCTTATATGAAAGTCTTATTCTGCGTGTGTCTGTGAATCATGTCTCCTATTGGCACTGATGATATTCTCGTTGCCTGATATTCTCAGGACTTTTGTAACATCCTTCTAGTCTTAGGTCAGCTCTCTTTCTTTTCTGACTCTGATTTGTGCAGTTTGTGCTTACCTGACTTCCCCTCTTTGTTTAACGGAGGACAGCACAGTACCGGTTCTCAGCTGTCAATAAACTTAAGTAATTAGGCTTTCCTATTATCGCATTATTTCAAGCTTACTTTTATTATTTCTTACTTTTTCATGCAAGTATCAGCGTTAAGAATACTTTTTTAAATTAAAGTTTTACTCCTAACTTTAGTGTTTTTCTTTGTGTGCATTCTTTCCACTGTATAAAACTATCTGCTATCCAAAAATTTCAATATTAACATTGACCACTTTGCCAAGAGATTTCATAGCTACCATGGCAGCCTTGGGATTGTTTTGAATTATATATGGCGGGACATAGTTGAGATCTGGTGCTCTATGCTAGATTAGTTTTGGATGACCCAACAAAAGCTCCATTCTCACGATCAGGTTTGGCTTCACAGAGGCAAGGAATTAATTTTAATATTTTGGCTATGAAGGTTGATGAACCCACATGGTTTTTCAATGTCTTTGGAAGACATTAGCTAAAAGTTTGATAAGATATGGATTTTTACTTAGAAACATATTAACTAGTTGATATTCTGCAGAGCTAAGGAAAATGAAACAAGTGAATCAACAGTTAAACAAGTGAATAAGTGAAGGTAAATATGACTGAACAAAAAATAGAACCCATTTTGGGGCCTATTTTGTGTTGGTGGTAATGGTAGCAAAGAAAGTTTCCTTTAACACTGTTGTGTCTGCAGAATAGAGGCCGACAAAGCAGTTCAAAATAATAAGGAACCATCCTTATATCTGGCCAAATGATGAACTAATGGACTTCTGGAAATTTCTGATTGTTATCAGCAGGAATGAGAAAAAAAATTAATTTGCTTTATCCAGTCTATGCGTCATATATGCAGACTGCTATCTGCACTTTTCTGAATTTTGTTATGCAATTTTGGAATATAAATACATGAAAAATATTTATATTGGGAAATATGCAGGCAAAACAACATCAACAATATTTATTGGGATAAATGCAGGAACAAATATACATCTTTTTTAAAGATTGCAAACTGATGTGGAAACAGGACGTAATAAATTTAAGGTTGGAAAAATTAGCAAAATTGAAAGTGAAAAACCAGGGACGAATGGAGCCAGGAGACTTTCCGATACAGTTGTTAAAAGACATTTTTCACTTTGTGCAGTCAAGTATGGTTGAGGGCTGAAATCTACCATTTACTCAGTGGATCCTCTTTTCCCTTTCTGTTCATTTAAATTAGTTGAGCTAGACATGAAACTAGAGTTAAGGAGTTAAGGCTTCTTTCAGGGAAGATGTGGTTCCAAGCCCTGAATGATGTAGTAGTGTGATGTCTTTTTTTTTTTAATGCAGATTGGGACATTATAGGTTTGGATAATGTTGGCCAGTATTTGATTTACTCCATCTTTCTTAGCTTTAAATGAACCATAAATGGTCCATAACTTATATGCTTCAGTCTGCATTCTACTGAAAGTGTTGTGAATTGGGCATTGAGCCACTTTCAAGCAGATTTTTGGTTCTGTAACTGCATTGTGTTATTTGTGTTTGGAAAATTTCTTCATGCATTGAACTTTTTCTGTAAGATACTTGCAAAGCTTAGCCTTGAAAGACAGCATATGGGTTGTCAAGATGGACAGACAAATAAATAAATAAGCTAGCAAGCAATGAAGTGTTTAAATAACACCTATCACATATCTTGTTTCCAGATATTCTCACTTGAGCTAAATCTCAAGCAACTGTTCCCTTGCTTTGATCTGCTTATCCTGACCTTATCCTGAATAGGGACCATCCCAAACACATGACACATGTTTAAAGACCTTTTAAAGCACCCCGTGTCACCCTTTCCTTGTGTTACCGAATTCTGGATTCCTTCATCGCACAACTTTGCTACATGCTGTCAATATGTGACAGGCTATAAACAGTCCCAAGGGGCAGAATTTCCCTCTCCCCTCAGCCTTGTCCGCAGACCGTTTCCATCTGCTGCAGCTAATGCTGTAATTGGATTTATTTTCCAGATTTGTATAGTACGTTCACACATCATATCCTTTAAAGTACCCTTTGAACAGCACCTGGAGATAGAGGTCTGGTCCACACATGCTGTTTTAACTAATTATATGTTAGGACTTTCTTGTTTTAATATTTTATCTTATAAATCACCATTGGGTCAAAAAGCAGTATGAAAATACTTCAAATAAAAAAGTGCAGCCAGATAACTGGCTGGCTAGATAGGTTCTTTGTTTTCAGCTCTTCAGCTGCATAGTTTGGTATTATCATATTCCAAAATCTCAGGACAGGGAACAACATTTAAAAATTTATGTCAGTCTTTTTCAAATCTGGTGCCTTCTTTCTTGGAAAGAGAGTACATACACCAATAATACAGGGATGGGCAAATGTTTGATGAGCAGAGATGGCTTTTATGGTTGGGAAAGTGGGAAGGCTGACAAAGTTGGCAATGACAAATGGGTAGGCCGTATTTTTTTTGTACAGTAATGGTATCTAGATTTCATGCTTCTTTATTGGATGGCTGGCATGAGGAAAGATTTGGTGGCTTGGAGATGGAAGGTTGTGAGATCAAAATGCCAGTAGAAGGTGGTGAAGATCCAGGTTTGCTGAACTACTGGGAGGTCCTCAAGATGTGGAAAGGCAGGATGGAGGCCTAGAGGCCTGGCACCAACTAGCAGTGGAACAACTCTGCAATTGAATGGAAGAAAATGAACAAGAAGTGAATGAACATCTGTGGTGGACAGAGGAGAGGGGTGTGGAATGTGTGATGAGTCAAATGGAATGGGATTTGGAGTATTTTGGAAGTAGGTGGAAGAAAGAGAGGAGAGGAAGAGCAACAAAGAGTTGACACAGGAAGTGGGAGATAAGTATATACTAGCAACCAAGATGTTGAAGTGATACTGGAAGGCACAGCTGCTTGGTATAGCTGCAGGCAAGTTCCTGGTAGCAGTCAGTGGAAGGTGAGATTGACACAGGGGCCTTCCCTCCCTCCCTTGTCTACTGGGTTACCTGTATTTTGTCTGTTTAGTCAGAGCAGCTTAGAAGGAAAATAGGGCTTTGTAGAAAAGAAGAAAACCTGGCATGGAATTTGTAGCCTCTATGACGTTCTATGACGTGCTGTCATTAACAAAAGGAAGGCTTTCCTGTAGACACTGAATGAGTGCCTCATCTGTGCTAGAGAAAACTCTTAGTAGCCTTGTCTTTTGTCATAATCATCCCCTAGATAAATAGTCCAGCAAGTGGCCCAAGGCTTCAGTCAGAGAATGGAGAGAAGCTTCTCACCCAAACTGTTCTCAGTTTCTTTCTGCTTGCATACATTTATTTTATTTTGGATCAGAGTTACTTGCTGTTCTAGCACGGTGGGTACTGACAGCTTTTAAAAAAAATACGTCTTCTTTATTAAAGCTTAGCAGATATTATAGTAAGTAAGACAGGTATCTTAGGAGCATGGAAAGAGTTTAGGTGTTGTTAAAGGTCAGGAACACTGCATGGAGAGGATACCTGTGTGTCCTATTTGACAGAAGCTGCTTGTCTATCTGAGAATCAGATTTTTCAGACCTCTGTTTTCTGTCTGAACTGTTGCCCAATCCAAGGCCAATTTAAAGATAAAGGAACTATAAAAAGGGAGAGCAGCAGAGATCCTGAAGTTGTTTATCAACTCTTAGTACCTAGATATCACATATAAGGACACACTCTAGTTGCTTGATTTCAGTTCCTGATTATGAAGAAATCTTCTGCGCTTGTTTACTTAATAGCAATTATTACTCAATGTGCGTGCACACACACGCTAATATATGAAAGGCCTGTTCAGAGGCTATTTTGGTTCATGTTGATGAAGGTGATACAAGGCTTATCCACACAACCACTTTTGCTGTGGCTTCCTCCTACCTCAGAACCAGGAAGGATTCCTGTTGCCCTAAATCCTGCTGCTCCCACAATGTGCACTTACTGTATATCCAGACAGTAATTTGGGTATGCTGGGCTATGCTGCTGTTCAAGGGCAGTAACTGGTGGCAGAAATTCAAACATCACCAACCATGGGAAAAGCTGCCACCAATTGCCACACAGGATATATGCCAGGGTGATACAGTTTGGGCACTCAGTCTAATAAATCTTTTTTCTAATTTTCCATTCCCAAATGACTGTCATTCTGTCAACCTAACTACCACTAGATAGAGTTCATCTGCTGACTACGGCTTACTGGTTAAGGGGATTTGTGCAACCCAGATGAAGCTTTTGAGGGTTGCAGAGGAGATCAATAATGTCAAAATGGTGGACATGGCTGGGTGATCAAAGTCCTGCGTCTTTTTACATCTGGGGGATGCATGCAACACACATTAAAAAGGGGTGCCTTTAACTGCTTAGTTGAACCTGCCATTTTGCCATTATGTTGTTGGCTTCCCGTGTGGATGACCCTGGCCTCTGCATAAATGTTCTTGGAGTCTGAATGAGTGAGAGAGATGAGTTAAACTATAGAGTTCTCTTGAAAATATATTTTTTGCAAATGATTATCAATGTCTCAACCATTTGACTATTAGGTAGCAGCAAAGGGTTACAGTTTTGTATCTTTTGGCTGCCATCTAGTGGTCATCCAGATTTATGCATCCTAGATGCTGCTGTTGGATAAGTGTTTTTGAGGAACTGAAGGTTGGGAAAGGTTTTCTTTTCTTTTCTGTGTCTGTGTAGCTGAATAGCTGAATATGTTGACCTACCTTTCAAAATATAGCAAATAAGGCGGCTGTGGAAACCAGAGATCCAGGGTCCCTTGCAACCAGAGCAATGGCAAATGCAAAGGACACCTCCTGCCTATCTTTTAGTACAACTTGCACAGAAAGTCCCTAGATCACCTGCTCCAGAGCACTGCACAACTGGCATTGGCATTCAAGTGTCCACCTATTGGAGGCTGGGGTTTGCAAGGTCTCTCAGTCAAAGCAGCAGCTGGTTTGAGGTTGATTGTCAACCCGCATGTAAGAAACACACACACACGAAAGTGGCCTTGGAAGCTGGTCTTCCTTGTACCAAAACAGCAGTGCAAAACAGACGTAATCCAATGACATGATGATGATGATGATGAAGAAGAAATTTTTATCCCACCTTTAACTATATAACTCAAGGTGGCAAACATACCTAATACTTCCACCTCCTATTTTCCCCACAGCAACCCTGTGAGGAGGGTTGGGCTGAGATCGAGTGACTGGCCCAAAGTCACCCAGCTGGCTTTCATGCTGAAAGGAGGCCTAGAACTCACCGTCTCCTGGTTTCTAGGCCAGCACCTTCACCACTTCACCAAACTGGCTTCAGTATACAAGGATGGAAGGGGCAGTCCCACAGCAGGCCAACTGGAACTCAGCTGATGGTGCCAATCCTGACTCTCATCTCAAACTCCATCCACCCTAGATCATCTGCATGGAATGTCTCTTGCCAGCATGACATGAAAAACACTGCTTCTTCATCAGAACATCTAAAGCCACCTTTTGCTACCTGGTTCAGCAGATTGACAATGGGATAGAGGCAACACCATGAGGCAAAAAGAAAGCGGAAAGTTTTCACATTGGAGCAAAGAGGCTGGGAACATCAGCCTTGATGAGGTGCTTTATATCACCTTGAATCCTCCTTATAATCTCTTAGCTGCTCCTCTTAGCCTCCCCTGACCCTTGCAAAAACAGGTACTTGCCCAGAAAGTCTTCTGAGAATTGTAAGCACAAGAGGAGGCAACCGGGGCTAGGAGGAGGCTGTGGAGAAGACCTGCAAAAGTAGCAAAGTGAAGCAGTGGGACAGTTTTGCTGCATTGCTTTGTGAAACAGTTTGGGGAGGGTGCTTCTTTCAAACTTTGCTGAAGTGAAGCAGGGGCCTGATATAATTGGGCCACTTGGTAGCACGGGCATAGCAGTTGGCTACCACCTGTACGTCTGGGCCACAGTTCAGAAAACTCTGCTGAATGTGAAGGGAATGGAGGGAGGGGTTGGGACAGGACTGCCACATCAGAGATGGGCAAAAAGTACTCCTTTGCCCCACAGCAACTGCCCTACACGTGAGAAGACACACAACATCTCAGCTGTAACTGAAGTGGGAAAGACAGCACAAAATAATTGTTCCAAATTCAGCAGGGTTAACTGACCTGGGCAGGGAACAGTTGGTCATAAGGAAGTCCCAATCTAGCAAAACCATTGTGGGAATGGCTTCCTCTCTCCTTGCCTTGAATGATTTTCATGTCTATTTTGTCTTGGCAGCTGGGCCCCCCTGAGGTTTCTAAGCTGAACTGAGTTGTGGATGGGAAAAGCAGCTCTGTCTAATGGCAGAGAATTACAGCTCGGGGAGCACACATCAAGGCGATGGGGGAGAGGGCTCCCCTGCAGGGAGGGATAATGCCCAACAGATGGCAGGGAGCTCCCTCCACCACACAGCAGTGCAAGGAAACCGGTTGCTGTTTCCTTTGAGGAGAGAGATAATGTTCAGACCTGCCTATAACGAGATTAAAAAGGGAGGGGGAGGTGCTTAAATGGAGCAATTGGCAGAATTTTCAGGCCATGTTCAGCTTCTGGTCTGAAGCCCAATCAGATCTGATAGCAGAGCAGCCATTGGTCCCATGGCCCAGCTGGAGGCACAGGACTGGCATTAACACACCCTACGAAGCTTAGTCCTGCTGGGGAGGCAACATTTCAGAGAAGGGAAAAACCCTCCTTTCCATGTTAGGTGGAGTGAACTCCTGAGATATAGCTGCATTCATCTAGTTTGCTTTGTAAGCATCATAGCCTTGGATTCTAGCAGCCAGACAGGGAAAGCTTCTTCGCTGTGGTAGCTTCTCTGAAGGGTGAGCTACCTGTACTGGCTTTCTCTCTGAAGCCCCTTAGCTATTGACTACAAAGGTAGCAGCTCCTCAGAGGTCAGTTGACACAAGGAGCCAATCGGATTACAGCACATTTGAATTTAGTTTTGCCCTATTTCTTCCTGGATGCCTTGCTGCTTCCTTTCATACCAAGACTTGATATGGTTACTTTCAGCTTTCCTAAGTTTCTCTGTGACAGTGTTCACAGATCAAACAGACATAATGCATTTATTTATTTATTTATTATTCCAATTTATATCACTGCCCATCTCCCCCTAAAAAGGGGGACTCTGGGCGGTTTACAAGAAAATTAACCATTTAAAACATGAATGTATAAAATTTGTTGATTTTAGCTTAGCATGTTGTCTGAAACCATCCAGAGGTTTCAGTAAACTATGGCTTAGTACAACATGTGAACATAATTGTGTGCCAGGGCCCACAAAATTGGTGAGTCTACTGAGTCTGATACAAATATTCCGAACTCAGGTAGCTTCCAGGAGTCCAGTGCAATCCTCATTTCACCTTGCTATAAGATGTCTTTGAACATTGGTGTTGGAGAAGACTCCTGAGAATACTGTGGACAGCCAAGAGAACAAACCAATGGATCATTGAACAAATCAACCCAGAGTTCTCACTCAAGGCCCAAATGACCAGGCTCAAATTATTCTACTTCAGACACCTTATGCGAAGACCCAGCTCTCTGGGAAGGTAGAAGGAAAGAGAAGAAGAGGATGACCAGCAGCAAGGTGGGTGGACTCAGTTACAGTGGCAATGAGTGCATTGTTGGGAGTCCTGAAGACCAGGTTAAGGATAGATCATCATGGAGAAAATCTACCTATGTGATTGCTAGGAGTTGAAAATGACTTGACGGCATGTAATCAGTCAATCAATAGTTGAGCTGACAGAAAATCCAGTGCTGGATTCATCCATACTGGGCATGGAGACCAAACTGGCTTATAAGGAGCCAGTTATAAGGAGCAGCCACTTCCTGGGATGAAACTTCCTGGGCATGTCAGAATTCATATTTGAGTTTGATAGTAAATCACCAGTCTCCTAACACTTCTCCACCTTTAGCTCAATTTCTCAGGTTGACTTGGTAGAAGACTCACAGATACAGCCAAGTGGAGAACAATGAAGCCACACTCACCATAGTTGATTGTTTGGAGACTTCTCAAGGGCTTAATCTCAAGGCTTTTTCCACCTTTCCAAATTAACAGGTACTTGACCTGGTGTTTTATGGCCTTGAAGTCAGGCAGTTGGGGTGTGTTTCTGTAAAGGTCACCTGTAGCCTGGGAACTGCTGGTTCCTACCTCACCAGCCTCAGTCCTCACACAAAGAAGCTCCACCTTCTCATGCTGCACTTTTTCAAATTTATATCTTATCTTTATTATTTTTTTTAACCCTCCCTCCCTTTTTTATTTCCTCATCACTTTGGAAGAAGAAATTGGAAATAGCACTATTTAGATTTCAGAAGTCTGAAAACATTTTTGCCTACTCCATTTTTGCCCACTCCTTTTCTTTCTTTTAGGACCTTATTGAGTACGGACCCTCTGTATAATTCAGGGCAGCTGTTGAAATTCCAGGATTGTCCTCAATGAATTGATTGTTCATTCTCATTCAAATAATGGCAAATTATCCAAGCAAGATCTGGTTCTGAGGTTTCAGCATCCTGAGCATAATGAACTTCATTAGTCCTCCTCTGGGAAGACCAGATAGTTTCTCTTTCTCCTGTCCATACCAAGTCTAGGAGAAGTTTGTAACTGAAATTGTAGTTCCTTCCCTTATTTCATTTCTTTTACATCTCTGGAGGATATAATTCATTGTTTAAAAAGCCAGTGCATTTTAAATTTCAGATTCGAACTGGGAGGCTTAACTTCAAGTCCCAAGTTAGTCACGTCTTTGGGTCAGTGTCCCTTTTTCAGCCTAACATATTTTATATAATTATTGTGAGCTGAGCAACCCATGACTGCTTTCATTCTCACCCTAAGGTCTCAAGATCATGTTGCTGAAATTCAGTGCCAAAAGAGCTTATTTTTTTAATGGCAAAATTTGCATTTGTGTCTGTGTGTTCCCAAAAGACAGTGGAAATGGAAGTGGGAGGCTTCTGGTTCCTCCCTTAAAACTCCCAAAATTGTGCTGCTCAGCAACCATCTTGCCCAATTTTGGCAGCCTGATTATAGTGGAGAGATTTTAAGGATGGAAATGGGATCCTCCCAGACCTTTTCTATTCCCATTCTTCCCTTTAAACTGTCCTTCTAAAACACAAAAACAAGCTAAATAAAAATATATTCCAGCCATTCTGGTGATGTCACCTGCTCCTTTCAGCTACTCAGGGGAGTTGCTGCCTGTGATTAAGGAAAACTGCCCACTGCTGATTTTGGATTAAGAGCTAAAACGGTGTTAGAATACATCTCAGCCAATATGCCAAGACATGTCTGCTCTTACTTCATTCCTACGTAGCTCTAGCATTTCAAGCAACTCTGCCAGGTAGCTAACTTTCTGGCTGTGCTAAACAGCCCTGCTGCTGGAGCACTCATTCAACCATCACATGAGTTATGAATTGGAGCAGGCCACCCTGATCTATTGTATGAAGGCAGGATATCACTTTAGCAGCACTGAATATGGGCTGATTTTATCTGAAAATACAAATCAGTGCCATTCTCCTTTCCAGAT
This sequence comes from Candoia aspera, assembly GCF_035149785.1. Taxonomy (NCBI): domain Eukaryota; kingdom Metazoa; phylum Chordata; class Lepidosauria; order Squamata; family Candoiidae; genus Candoia; species Candoia aspera. The sequence goes on along the minus strand of NC_086154.1, from coordinate 62,713,567 downwards.
TTATAGCTTGGTTCCTGAGAACACCCCACATCGGTTATTTTGGAGCCAGCATGTATATATGGTCCTTGATTTGTGTGGGTCTATCTCAAGCCTCATTCAGAACCTCTGGACATTTCCAGCTTGCATTGTTGGGTTTCTTTTGATTGTCCAGGAGTGAATTCATTTAGCCTTTTCTTCCCCTGTCTTCCTGAGCCATCTCATCTGGTTCCAAGCATGAGAGGCCAGCTTTAGCATCTTCTTTTAACACAAAGCAGAAATCTATATGCATGGGAGGCAGACAGCCAGCAGGAGGTTGGGGGAGGAGGGGAGAGAAAATAGTGTTTAGATGGATCATGAGCAATTTCATCCTCTGAAGGCAAAGCTTTATTTTAAAGGTATTGGAAACCATTCTGCTCCTGGCATCTGAGCTCAGTAGGGTCTCCTGCTGCTCTGGTATCTTTTAGGAGGTTGAAGCTAACGGAGTTGTAGGTAATTTGGGACTTTCAGGTAAATTTGGGGGAGGCAGAAAGAAGTGAGAAAGCTGCCAAGGTAGATTTTTATGCATTACAGACACTGGAACTCAAGACCATGTAGTTTAATCAGGGTCTTTGGAATCATTTTTTTCAAAAAGTTCAGCAGGGATCTCAAGATGATCAGAAAATGTGGATGGCAAGAAATGGATCTGGCATCCCTTGAGGCTGTAAGTGGATTCCATTAACAGCTTGAATCTCTGCCCTAGATGGAGAACTCTTGCTTTGAGTGGGTAGAAGATTCTGGGAGTTGCAGTCCAAACATACTTGGTGGGTGCCAAGTTGAGGCACGCTAAGTGAGACCCTTTCCCAAAATTTGGCACATGCTATTTACGTGTCATTTTCTGATTTGCTAACAATGTTATGATAATAAATGTTCTCAGACTGCTTCACACTAAAATGTAAATATTGTAGGCTAATTATGTTCAGATTTGGCAAGTAAATATGAGAGGAAATGTTCTTTCAGGTCATCACCGGTCCCCAAGCCATCTAGAGCTTTATTGATTAATACCAGTCCTCAGTAATATCCCTCCCACTGACTTGGATGGGCAGCCGGGGCAGATGGCAAAGCATTGGTCCCAGGGAACAGCGTGTCTACTCGGTTTCAAGCTAGCTGCAGTTTCAGTGCACGCTAAAATCACAGAGAGAGGAAGATAGTGTCGGGATCTGTGTACATGGAACTGGAAGATGCGGGCGACTTGTATGCCTGAGAGAGAAAGAAGGATACCTAGGTTTATCTACCTGTGCTACTTGGAACTCAGAGAAGGAACTGGGAACAAGGTTAGTTGGACTGTCCCCATACCTGCCCAGAAAACAAGTGGTATTTGTCTCTAAGGAAGTGGACAACATTTTGCTCAAAGGTGGCCATTGTCTATCTGTGCCAGAGACATAAACAGTAGAGGAGTACGGAGATGGCCTTGAAGGAGGACTTCAACTACCCTCATGCAAGTATCGCCTTAGCCTGGATAGACAGGAGTGGACAAGGAAAAAACTCAAAATCGCCCCACCTTTATTCTGTTTGGTATAAGATGGGAGGCAGAGAATCTCTGCCAGGCTTTCAAAATGTTGTTATTATAAACAATAAAACAGAGTTCCAGTAGTTTATGTGGTTTCTGTTTCCTGATCTGGCCTACCTCAAAGGGCTGACATAAATTCATAGCAGGTCCTCTTGCCCCCGCTTCCCTCACCCCCCGTTTCCTGCAACTACTCTTAACTCAATAATTGAATCTGGGCCTGTGGAATGAGTTGCAGGATGAAGGTGCTCAAATGAATCGTCTGGTTGTTTTTTGAAGTGATCATTCTTTCAACTGCAAACCCCCTTCTCACCCACCTTTGAGTGCCAGTAAACACATGACACCAGCCTTGGGTGGCCAGGAGACATTTCTCACAGGTCTCAAGTGAACCTTTCTTATCTTACCTCCCCACCCATTCCATCCCAGTATGATTCATGGGGAGATGAAGGGGCCTTTGTGCTCCAGCCACAGAGGAATAGATATCACAGAATGCTGCAGAGGTGTTGGGTATCAGAGGCTGCCAAGCCCATCCAATTCATGCGCAGCCACACGCCAGGTGAAGGCTGCAGTGAACTGGAACTGAACATTAGACTTGTCCCCTGCTGACAAAATAGGTCTCACTGCAGGGCTGCGTAGGCCAGTTGAGCATATGGCATACTGAACAACGGGGAAAAAGGTGATAGCAGGGAACAAATTAAGGAGCACAGCGTGAACAATGCATATTTATGTTCATCGATACCTAAGCCATGCACATATGCACTGTGAAAGCACAATAGATGCATCGTACGTACGCAGCTATGTGATAAACTGCCATGCATGCATGAAGGTTTCAGAATCCAGAATGTGCTCTTTTGTTTGCAGAAAGGAACATTTAGTGGTAGGCACGCAGATCTGTACATTTCTGAACACAAAGATATTCTGCCTATTTATAATTTCCCCTAGCAGTTAAGGAACTAGAGATCTGGACAGGGGAATCAACATTCAGGCAAAAAATAAGGGAGAAAAATCTGGAAAATGCCACAATTTATAGACGTTATAGCTATGCCCACTTCGAAAATGGCTTGGAGGAAGCGCTTCAGATCTCACCTAGGTATGAGCAGGGCATCTCTGTACTACTCATTATGCTGCCGTGGTTTCTGCATGAGCCTAAAAAGGATGTGACTGCTTTAAGGATTCTTTAATGCAGCGTTTCTCAACCATGGCTGGCTGGGGAATTCTGGGAGTTGAAGTCCACACATCTTCATGTTGCCAAGGTTGAGAAACACTCCTTTAATGGATCAATTCATTTTTTCCCCTCAGGCTTGCGCCAACATCCAACAGAAGGATGTGCTGCTTTAACTAGCAGCCGTGAGGTGTTCCTGTGAGGCCCAAAGCCGTTCCTCTGAGTCATTTTCAGAGTGCACAGCCCTAACAAAACTCAGCCTATTACCTTGCCTTGGGAACTACACTATGCTGCCTTAGAAACACGCTTCTCAACTCACTATTTTCTCTGCATGATTGTAAAGTTATGAACTAGAGAAGTATCAGCTTCTGTACATATATTCAGATGCGCTGAATGGCAAACCTGAGATAGCAGCTACCTAACTCTAATGTGTGAGGTGGCTCCTAGTGAGTGCTGACCACTGTACTTTCTCAGCCGTGGGACTCTTTTGCATTTCAAAGAGTTTGGCAGGTGTGCCAGACCCAGTGGTCCCTTTCAGCAATTTTATCTTCTGTTTTATTTAGCCAGGAGTCTCCTATGATTTCCCCACTGGGATATATGTGAAGTCTTTTGAAAAGCTTTTAACCTATTTTTTTCCCCTATGACGAGAGGGTTGCTAGATACTTGAATCACACTGAGCTGTCTATATTCCAGCTTTATTGCTGATACTGACTTCTACCCACAAACCCGCTTTAAATCAATAGCATTGCCACTGCTTCTTGGATTATAAAGCAGTGGGGTTCAGGAATCATGTTCCAGTTTAACACTGGACATCCTCCTGGGTTACCAGATTATTATTCTAACCCAGTGTTTCTCAACCTTGGGAACTTTAAGATCGGTGGACTTCAACTCCCAGAATTCCATCTTAAAGCTCCCAAGGTTGAGAAACCCTGCTCTAGCCATTCCACTTTCCCCAAAGGCTTATTTGTAGTCTGTGTTTATTTCATCAGAATGGAAAAAGTGAACCAAATGACCCCTTGTGGTACAAATTTTCATTCATTGCCAAAGAAATGCTATTATTACTTAACAGGAATGAATGAATCTCATCTTCATTTTTCTATTTGTTACTCACTGAGGAGAAAGTTTTACTTTTTCCACTGGCTCTGATTGCCATTTTATTTTCCCAGAATGTTTCCTTGCTTTTAGGAAAAAGAGAGAATGGCTGTTTTCTCCTGATGAATCCAGGGTCTGTGGGAAAATCAAGTGGCAGTTTAGTCACTTCTGCAGGACCTCAGAGGGACCTGTTATCAAACCTCCTGCATTGCTCTGTCTCACCAGCTTAATCCATTTCACAGTCTTGTTGTGAGCCGAGTTGGCAAGTTTGTGGGGGAGGGGTAGTATGAGGTTCTTAAAATAAGCATGGAATAAAAATGTATAAATTCCCCTCAGGCCCTCTCTTATCGCTGCAAGGGACATCTGCCAAACTTAATTAGAGCTTCCATCTTTCTTTGAACTCAGAATCTCCAGTAATAAGGAGGAGTCTCTTCTGAGATAGAGAAGCTTGTTTAATAATGAGGGACATGATTTGGCTGTTGCCCAACATGCAGGAGATAGAAGGGTGCTATTTCAAGTGTCTTTATAGTACACCAGAATAGATACTGGAGGCCTTTGAATTCCAGTGCCAATAATCTGCTTTCTAGTTACTCAACTGGTGACTCATGAGAAAATTTCAGTCTCCCTCCTTGTGACTTCCAGAGGTCAAACTTGATCTGATGTTGAATACCACCTTTGAATTTAACCTGATTTTTTTCAAAATGCAAATTGCTCTAATGGAAAAAGTGAGGAAATATAACAATTGGGTTGGGAATTCCAATAGGTAGGGAGTAGAGAGCTTAACTCTTTCCTCCTTAGCAATGGTCCTAAGGAAAATCTCTCCCCTAAAGGAGCCACTCAGAGATTGCCTCCCAGTGTGAATATGGACATCCTAGTACAAGTGTGACCTTGATGGAGCTGCAGCAGAGAAGAAAAAGAATTAGATTCTTCTTCTCATCCTCTGAAATTCTCATTCCAGCCACCTGTCCATACCAACCTCTCCCTCCCCATTCTTACAGGTATCTTTTTTGTTGGAAGGACTTACATCCATGGGAAAAACTGCTCTACCACAGAAGATTCCCCTGAAGATTCCTTCCTTGCTTAAGAAAGTAGTTGACCATTCTCTGTTACTTGTGTTACTTCTTCCAAAAATAAAACAGGAAAAGGTGGAGACAGCTCCAGCATTCACTCTAAACATTTAAAAAAGTGACTATATTACACATTCTCATTCTGAACAATGCTCTTCAGTTTATTTTTAACATTTTACTAGAAGTAAACTTTCCAGCTAAGTAATTCACACTTGCTTTCCTTCTTATTTCTTATATAATCTTAATGATTTAGGAGCAGACATTTGGCACAGATCAATGAAATGGAGAAGAGAAAGATATAAAGTTATTTTTTTTTCTAAGAAAAAAGATTAAATCAGAAATGTGGATAAATGGTACACTGGATTTGAACGGAAACAGCAGAACTCATAGGTCTTCCAACCGCTTTATAATATTAATTTCTGTTTTTGCATTGCTTTTAACAATAAGTATCTGGATTAGAAATTAATTAATTGAAGAAAACTATTTTATAGGACTGCAAATTTTGAATCGGCTTTTGGTTTATTGGTTGGACAATGATAACACATAAATAATAAGTTGGGATTCTGAGGTAAGGTGAAGAAACTGAAGGACAAAACAGTGTAGCAAAGTTACAGTAGCCCCAGACATACTCTGTAGTGTATGCTGCAGCCTGGTACTTAAGGGTCCTACAGACTCTGCCCCCTTCAATTATTTATTTATGTACTTTACATTGGATGGACATGCATATCATTTCAATTGTGAAGCACACCGTAAACATTCCTCTCCCCCCCACCCCCTCCAATTCTTATAATTGCTGTCTTGCAAAGAGGCTGAGAAATAGAGAACTACAGAAACTAACAGAAACTCTTCCAACTCTGATTTAAAAAAACGACGCAAGAGAAATGATTGACTAGGAATTTGGTATTGGTATTTCAACTCATCATCATGCCTACAGGAATAAACAAGATGCTTCTGCTGCTCTGGTTTTCATACAGGAAGGACAATGTTGTTCTACAAAAGGATAATATATTTTAATCCTTATTTACCACCTCCTGACAGTGCAATATTTTCTTTAAAAAGATAACAGGACACTGCAGTGAGCTAGCCAGCCTTGTTAAGTCCTGGCAGATCTGTATGGATATGGGCAGCCTCTATCAGCCTCTGTTCTTTGGATGGTCATCTGATCCCTCTGTGACGGTTCAGCCCTGGTCACACCACAGAAAGCATTTATTTGAAGTTTAAAAAGTAAAGTCTTCCCAGGCAACAATATATAGTTTGCCTTTGCCTTCTTCTGGGATTTAGCCCTTTATTCATTTAGCTGGAAGCTGTTTCCAGGCAAAGATATTTCTAGGCAAATAGAACAGGTCTTGGTGAGTTGCCATGAATAAAGAGCACAACCACCCCTAACTGGCAGTGTCTACTGACAGTTGCTGGTTTAAAGCAAAAAGCATGTAAAAAATGGTGGCATATGTGCATTTGTGGCAGGGAGAGGTACAAAATATTTGTCTGTTAATATGTTATTTGTGGAAAGCCAGCCAAGCTGGGTTATCTCCTTTACTGAGGTCATGGAACTGCAGTTTTGCAGGAGCAAAATCTTGCTATGTAGATTGTAGATAGGTGGGCTTTCAAATCAGCATGCCCTAAATGTGGGGAAATAGCTTCAATTTTCTGGTCAGCTAGAAAATACTTGGCAATCTGGTAGGGCAGGAGAGTCTTGTTTAAAGTACTTTAGAACCACTTGGGTAGAGTGTGCTTTGCAGAAAGGTGACTCCAGTTTCTTTCAATGAAATAAACAACCAGGAGGCCAGAGGGTGATGGGTGGCTGATGGAGATAGGAGATAGAAACTGATACACACTTGTAGAACAAAAGAGCATTTCCCTGCAATAAACCTTCGGTAATAAAGAGCAACAAGATCTCCCTATCGGGGAGATGCCAAACTGGGTGATTGTCAAAAGCAAGCATGCAGTCTTTGTAATTTATGCCGCTCTGGGGGTTTGCTCCCAAACTGTTCTCTTTGTTTGTATATGTAGTGCATAGTACAGGCCACTGAGAATGTATACGTGATTAATAACCCTCAGAGACAATGAGCTTAAGCTGCGATATAATGAAGACCAGAGGATTGGTCCGGGGTCTTCATTATGGGGTTGAGGCAGAGGCTGTCGCTTTCAGTTCTTTTGTCAAAAGCAAAGCATTGTGCAGGTATATCTGTGTGGGCTGTTCATCCTGATTGCTTTGAAGATTGTTGGACAATAGATCTCTGAGGAAGAGAAGGCCTTGACCCTTGCTGCACAAGGCAGGGCCTGATCATCAGAATTTCTGATGTGACCACTGGGGGGCAGTCTTTGTTCACAGTTAAAGCCAAAGAAAGCAGGGGGCTGGCAGGAGTTTAATATATGTGACTTTATCCTGGGTAATTGTGAAAATAATGCTCCTTGGTGCCCCCTGAGGTGTGTAACAGCAACAGTGAAATCCTCTAAACAAATCCTCTGTTCTGGACAGGGCTACCTTTAGCTTCTTAAAGGATATAATGAACATGTGGGGAAAACAGAGTTACTGACAGCCCCCACATGATCTGCACCAGTTCTTCAGCACAGAATAATAAAACTGTAGGTTTGGAAGGGAACATTTTGGCCCTGAAGTCCAAAGTCCAGCTGAATTGCAGGAATTCCAAGGATAGCACCCCCCCCAAGATAGCTTTCCAGACTTTACTTAAGCAAATCCAGTGAAGGAGATCTCACATCTCTGGATGTAACATCTTCCACGGTTGAACTGTCACTCCTGGAATCTGCCTTCTGTAACTTCCACTGTTCTGGGTCATGCACTCTGGAAGATAGAACAGGTCTTGATTTTAAGAACAAAGCTGGGTGAGGCAGGAGTCAGGAGGCTCTAAGCTAGGCAGAATCATTAGGTCAATATTGAGAAGAGGGCACCCAATATCAAGGCTATGAGGAGAACAGCCAAATTTCTGTTGACTCAAAAAAGGAGGAGGAAAAAGCTTAGAATTTAAACACTGGAATGTATGTATGTATGTATTTCTGTATACTTCAGTAGTCAGATCTTCACATTCCAACACATTTTGAGACATAAAATTGGGGAAGGGTATTCTTTTTTAAAAATATATTTTTATTGAAGTTTTTTACAAAGTAAAAACAATACAAATTTAAAGAAAAAAGAACATAAAGTAAAAGAAAAGTGATAAGTAAATAGAAATGAAAAAGAAAAGACAAAGAAAGAAAAAGAAAAAAGATATAAAGAAGTGGCTTCTGATCTTCTTTACAGCAGTTATTAATGTGTTTATATTTTATCCTCTCTCTCGAAGGTTATGTCATGGCTCCCTTCTTTACATATTCTACCCTTTCTAATCATCAAACCCATAAATCACAAGCTTTTTTTCCATTTTCAGCAAAAAGTCCATAAAGGGTTTCTACTCAGTGACAAATGTAGTTATTCCAATAGAAGAGAACATACGCAGTTCAGGGTTGAGCTGTGGAGTCCCTGGTGCTCTCTGAGCTTGGTTGTTTGCTTGCAGACGTTTCATTACCCAACTAGGTCACATCCTCAGTGCTAGTGAGTGTGGGGCTTGCTCCCTGTTAATATACAGTGGCTTGCCCTGCCAGTGTTGGTGAGGGTGTGGTTTTCTCCTTGGTAGTTCCTTGATTAGGGTATGGTTTTCTGCTTGATTGTTTCCCTGCTTATCTGGGTGTTGGCTGCTGGAGGGGATGGGTTCTGGTCTTTTTGTTTCCTTCTTAGCTTTTTTATTCTCTCTTTTGTGTGGTGTGTAAATGTGGTTTATCCCTATGTGTCTATTGATGGCTGATGTGTCCGAGTGCCAAGCTTCCAGGAATTCCCTAGTGTTTTTGGATTTAGCTTGGTCTAGGAAGCTCACAGTTTCCCAGTTGAAACTATGGTTGAGTCTGTCCATGTGTTGGGAGATTAAGTAGTTTTCAGTCTTCTGACTGCTAGCTGGTGTTCCTGGATGTGCTTCACTAATCTTCTGCCTGTCTGTCCTGCATAGACTGTTGCATTCTTTATACTGTATGTTGTAGATGACTCCTGTTTTTTCTTCCTGGGCTACTGGTCTTTTGGTGTCATTTATCATCTCATTTTCTTTTTATTACTACTGTTGTTTGTATGTACAGTTGTTTGTTTTATTGGCATTTCTAGTTGTCTTAAGAACTTTAGTTTAGAATGGAAAGATAGGATACATACATATGTAACAGACACACATATGTAAAAAGATGGATACTTTTGCAATAGAATGTATTTCATATCCAGGGGAACCATCATTTCCTTCAATCCCCAAAGTTAAGGAGATGGTGGGAAATTGGAAGTTTGACATACTGGTCATTATTTGCTTTCAGTATTGTCTGAGCAGTGATGAGTGTTTCTTGTTGAGGGAAAGTGATTTGCCTAATAGGAAGGAAGATCTGATTTGTACCCTGCCTTTCTATGCTGGTAAATATTTCAGGAGTGAACAGATTTCTGAAAGGAATATATACAATTAAACATGTAAACTAAATAAATGCTAAAATTAGTACTACACCCATTTAGCAACTAAAAGCCTGGAGATTTTTGCACGTTTTCTAAACTCTGAGAGGAGGCCAAGCACATCTCCTGAGGAAGTGCACTCCATAGCCTGGGGACAATGAAACAGAAGGATCTCTCTCGTATGCCAGAAGGACGGGCCTCAGACATCAGGGCATCTTCCAAAGCATCTCTCCCCTAGAGATCCTAACAGCCACACTGGCTTGTAATAGGAGAGGCATCCCTTAAGTAGTCAGGCCCTAAGCCACTTTACCATGGCAATTTGAGGTTAACGTTGTTCAACAAAAGTTAGCACTACCTAGACTAAACAGAATTGCTAACATTCTTCCCTTTCCAGGTACAATTATTTATACATTCTACATCATTTCGTTCTAAGAACTTTTATTCCACTTTACAAACCTAGGAATTAGAACTCTGCCTGCTTCAAAATGATTTGGAAAAGGTGCTTCGGATCATGTGAAAGCATGAGCACAATACCTCCGTAATGCAGTCGCATCTTTGTTCATACTTCTGCCTGAGCCTGGAAAAACATGAATCTGCTTTCAGGAGTTGACTCTTTAAAGTAGCTTTAAAGAGTCTACTTTAAAGAGTCTTTCATGCCATTCTTTATCAGAGCCACATCTTTTTCTAGGATTCTGTGAAAGCCTAAAAACAAAACAAAACAAAAAACAAAACAAAACAAAACATGGACAGTTTTAAGGAACTGCAACCTCACAGTCCTAGCATTGTGAAGCACCTCTTTCAAATCATTTTTCAAGTGTGCATAACCAGGTATATCTGGGATGTGGGTATAAAAGAGCAAATATGGTGGCCACAAACAGCCCTCCTGCCTGGGAATGATAGAAACTGCAATCCTAAACCCCCAGAACCCACCAAGTTAAGGACAATCATTCTATACCCTTCCTATCCCTGCTTGACTTCCAATTGGTGACTATTTATATTGATTAGCTCCACATGGGTGCCTCTTTAAAGAGAAAATCCTAATTAAATGTTGGCTTTCCCTGTCTTAGAAGACCTCGTTGGTGGGAAAATGAAAGAAAAGAGCTGTGTTTAGCCCTGAAGTGATGCAAACTCATCTTGATTTCAAAGTAGGATGCTTAGGAATGTGTCCTTTAATCATGATATTCAGCTCACAGCTGTACGATGGCTATTTTGGCTGAAGACCTGGCCAGATCCCCAGTGAAGGAAGAATGGATAAATCCCAGTGCGATTAGATTCGGGCCCAAAGGAGCTTTGTATCTTTAGGAGAAAACACAGATATTTGTATATAGTGCAGCCTCCCCCAATTTGCTGTCCTCCAGATGTGCTGGGACATCTGGCTGGGAATTCTGGGAATTCTCCAACTCTGAACATAAAATGAAATTCAGTACCTGTGTGAGTGCCTAAGACATTCTAATATGCTGCTGCTTAGTTAAATAGCTAGAGATTCTTACTAGTTTTCAGGACACAACACAGCTGTCCTTTCTTTGGTAAGTAATTTCTTTATTTAGGTCAATTCTCTTGAGTGTTTCTTGCAAATGTTTTACTTGGTGCTTGCCTCTCATGAAGTTTCAAAACAATTTTTCCCCCCAACTGTCTTTTGTTTGATGTGGTGGTGGTTGAATTTCAAGAGTGACCTCCACAATAGCTAGTAGTAGCTCAAAGGTGGGATACCTGAGGTGAAAATCAAGCCTATCACCTTTATAGATTTGGGACTTCTGCACTGCTTCCCCTTTCTTCTTCCAGCAGGACCCTAAGGAACAGGTTGACGGCCTCTGATTCCATTTTCAAGTAACCACGGTTTGATTGTGGTTTATTTTAGTTTGGTCTAAGAAATGAGCAAGTATTAGAAACTATCATTTGAAGTTGGATTGTGTCACTAACATATAGTTAAAAATAATTACAGTTTTTCTGGATTTAGGCATAACAAGCAACTGCAACTGACTGAAAAGAGAAGAAGTTTTTATTTTGATCCTGGCAGTAGCATGAGAGGCCAGGAATGCTCACAAAATCAAAGCTTATTCAGGTAACAGGAAGGCCCAATCCAAGCACATCCCATCAGTGTACATGTGCCAATATTGTAACCATGCAGTGAGTTCTATGGCTTTTTTCAGAATTCTTTGAGATACAGCAATCCATAAAAACAGAGCTCAGCCTCAGAAGTTGTTTATATACATATACATATACAAATATATACATACACAAACACACACACACACACACACACACATACACAGATATGTGTACATATATATACATACACTACACATTATGTCCCAGACTCAAGAAGACCGGGAAGAACAACTGGGGGTGCAGCCAACACCTGAAGCTGGAACGTCACTGCCACCCCCTCCGTTACAGAGCACAGCAGCTGATATGAAGCACAAGGTTCACAGCAGTGGCTAGCAGGCTAAGGAGAGACACTAGAGAAGCAGAGGCCAAGAAGATAAATGCCCTGCTTGCCAAAGAGCCATCCAAGGTGTACTCCCAACTGCAGTGCAACAACACAGTAATAGCAGAGCCACCAACAGCAGAGACTGAACAGTACTGGAAGAACATACGGGAGGAAGGGAAGACACATAACCCCAGTGCAAAGTGGCTGCAGGACCTGAGAGCAGATCACAGCAATCTCCCAGAGCAGGAACCAGTCACCATCACAGTAGCAGACATCCAACAGCAGGTCAGGAACATGAAGAGCTGGACAGCACCTGGCCCGGACATGATCCACACCTACTGGCTAAAGAAACTAACAGCAGCGCATGAACGCCTAGCAGCACAGATGAACCAGATGCTAGCAGCAGGCTCCCACCCAGTCTGGCTAACACAAGGTAGGACAGTGCTGATCATGAAAGACCCTAACAAGGGAAGAACACTGTCCAACTACCGGCCAAAAAGCTGCCTCCCCACAACATGGAAAGTCCTATCAGGCATCATAGCCACCAAGCTGCGGGACCATATGGGCCAGTACATGAGCACAGCTCAGAAGGGCATTGGGAACAACACCAGAGGCTCCAAACACCAGTTGCTCGTAGATAGAGCAGTCACCCAAGACTCACGGTCTAGACAGACCAATCTGAGCACAGCCTGGATTGACTGCAGGAAAGCCTGTGACTCAATGCCGCATACATGGATCTGTGAATGCCTGGCATTGTACAAAGTCAACAGGACACTAAGGACCTTCCTCAAGAACTCAGTGGGACTGTGAAAGACAACACTGGAAGTCAACTCAAGGCAGCTTGCACAAGTGGCCATCAAACCACCCAGAGTCCCTCTCTTGGGGAAGATGGGCAGTAATTAAATTTGAATAATAAATACATAAATAAGTGCAGCATATACCAAGGTGATGCACTGTCCCCACTGCTGCTCTGCATGGGCTTGAACCCCCTCAGCCAGATAATCACAAGGACTGGATACAGATACAAGTTCAAGAGTGGAACTACCATCAGCCACCTCCTCGACATGGATGACATCAAGCTGTATGCTAAGAGTGAACGAGACATCGACTCACTGATCCACCTGCCACGGATCTACAGTGAGGACATTGGGGTGTCATTCGGACTAGAGAAGTGAGGCCAGATGGTAGTAAAGAGAGGAAGGTAGTCAAGACTGATGGGGTGGAACTACCAGTGGGCCACATAGCAGACATACAGACCAGCTACAAGTACCTTGGTATCTCACAGTCACATGGAAACCATGAAGAGGAGGCAAGGAAGACAGCAACAACCAAGTACCACCAAAGGATAAGACAGAACCTGAAGAGCCAGCTCAATGGGAAGAACAAGATCCACACCATCAACACATACGTCCTACCAGTCATTAGATACCATGCCAGTATAGTGAGCTGGCCAAAGGAGGACATAGAGGCTGCTGATGTGAAGAACTGGAAGCTCCTCACAATGTGTAGAGGTTTCCACCCCAAGTCCAAGATCCAGAGACTGTATACCAGTAGGAAAGAGGGCAGGTAGGGTCTGGTGAGTGTCAAAGCCACTGTCCTGGACAAAACCTAGAGCATCCAGGAGTACATCAGTAAGATGGCACCCAAAGATGAGCAGCTGAGAGAATTCCTGAGGTAGCAGCAGACATGGAAAGAAGACCAAGCAGAGGAAGTGCCATGGCAAGACAACACCCTGCATGGGATGTACCGTCAACAGATAGCTGAGGTGGCTGACCTTGGGAAATCCTACCAGTGGCTGGAAAGGGCTGGACTAAAAGACAGCACTGAGGCACTGATCATAGCAGCACAAGAACAGGCACTAAGCACCAGATCCATAGAAGCAGTGGTCTACCACACTAGACAGGACCCGAGGTGCAGACTGTGAGGAGGCCAGAGAGACAGTCCAACACGTAGTGGCAGGGTGTAAGATGCAGGCAGGAACAGCATATACTGAATGGCACAAACCAAGTAGCTGGTATTGTATACAGGAACATCTGCACAGATGCTAGACCCTCTGAAGTCCAGATGGAAGATTCCACGGAAGGTTGTGGAGAATGACAGGGCTAAGATCCTGTGGGACTTCCAGATTCAGACACACAGGCAGGTACTGGCCAATCAACCAGACATCATGGTAGTAGACAAGGACCAAAAGACAGCGGTGGTGATAGATGTAGCAGTGCCAAGTGACAGCAACATCAGGAAGATGGAGTATGAGAAGCTGGAGAAGTACCAGGGCCTGAAGGAGGAACTAGAGAGGATGTGGAAAGTGAAGGCCAAAGTGGTCCCAGTGGTGGTAGGGACACTTGGGGCTGTGACTCCTAAGCTGGGAGAGTGGCTCCAACAGATCCCAGGAACAACATCAGAGCTCTCTGTCCAGAAGAGTGCAATGCTAGGAACAGCTAAGATACTGTGCAGAACTCTCAAACTCCCAGGCCTCTGGTAGAGGACCCGAGGTTGAGGAAGACACATACCACCCATAGGGGTGAGAAGGGAATATTTATATATAATATTTCTAATGATAGGCAAACACCTTTTCACATAATATATATACAATGTATGCACTGCCATAATTCCTGATTAGCATGTGCTTTGAAAAGATAGCCTCCATTTCATGCTCAGTCACATTTTATGATTTCTCCAGATCCAAGACCTCAATCTTTAAAAGGTAGCCAGGAACTTTGAATTGCAATTCAAATCTCATACACACACAAACAAGATGGAATAATAATTACAGATATTGATGGCTCTATTAACCCAATTACACGGATTGGATCCAATGCAGGAATACATTTTTAGTGTGAATTCTTTTCCCTGCTTTACTTTTATTTAAAAACCTGGGTGCTAAAATGCAAGACATTTGCCCCAGATCTCTCATTTTTTCAGATATATATAGACGTAGCCAGTCCCCAGATTTTCAAACAGAAACTCTTTTTTCAATATATCTCAGGATCTGCTTACATGAGTGTTTTCCCAATCTTGTGTTCATTTTTGTTTAAAATTTAGCTATGTTTAGATTTAGATTGCAAGTCCAGCATTTTCTCATAATTGCAGTTTGCTACCCTCATTTTTAAATATTACCTAGAAATTTAATAAATATAAAAATTAATATAAAATAAACTCTTAATCTTCTTCACGGTGTGAACAAATATGTACCTAATTATTAATCAGTCTTGTTGCTGTATTTATAAATCAAAGAGAGTCCAGGGAATCAAAACTGAATTCCTGAGCTCATCATAGCATATGCGCTGCAGAAAGTGAAGCTAAAGTGGGGGTGGGGTTGGGGGGACATTTTGGAGAGCCAGAAAGTGAAGGAATGGGGCAGCAGTGATTTAAATCTTTTCTTTCCCCTCAAATAAAAGGCAAGTAATCCTTTACTGCTAAGTGGAAGCAGGTGGGCAGGGATGGAGCATTCTTGGTAGTCTCTTCCAGATGTGGCAGGGAGCAGCTCCAGCCAAGGGAGGAGAAAAGGCCAAGAGCAGTCATGGATCAGCACAGCCAATCAGGGGCTTCCAAGAAGATGGATGTTCAGGCACAACATGAAGATGGAGGGCTATTCTGTGTGGTCAGTTTGTCATTGGATAAGTGTGGTATCTTTTAATTTAATTTGTTTGCACAGTATTAATGGTCACAACATTCAACTGTCAATATATTTCACCACCATAAAATACCTCCCCAAATAAGCATCCATGCCTCTAGTGATTACTATCTCCACTAAATGGGGGTAATTACTTCCAAGGGGGTAATTTGGGCATATTCTGGGAAAGTAGAGCAATTTGTAATTGCTTGTTTGAGTTGAGGATCCAGTTTGGGACTATCACTGCTGAGACATTTGCATAAAACAACAGAGCCTGGGGTTTTCTTTTTCTTTTTGTGGGGGTAATGGCATTATTTGAGACTGGGAAAAGGGATAGCTGGGTCACACAGTTTAAGAACCACTGCCCTAATGACTTCTCTGCCATCCCTGAAAATATATAAAGCATGTCCTCATTATTGTTATTTTGACACAATGAAGATTGGATGACTCATAGCATCTACTAGAGTTATCCAATCATTGCTGTGTCAAAATAAAGGTAATACGGACAGAGGGCTCCTCAACTCCTACCTTACTTTGGTCTTCTCCCCAGATTGATCTAAGAACAACAATTAACAAAAGATGAAGTGGCAACCCAAAGTAAGTAAAGAGAAAGTTAGGGAGGATCAGACTACCAAGAACAAATTTAAATCCCCAGGACCAGATCAATTAACATTTAAGAGTTTTGAAGGAACTTGTGGATATCATCTTGAAGACCCTTTCTTGTGTCTTTTGAGAAATCATGGAGGATGGGCACAGAGCCAGAGAACTGGAAAGGGTAGGTGTTTTTTCTGTCTTTGGAATGAGGAAGATGAAGGCCCAGGTAACTACAAACAGGTCAGTTTGATGTCAGTCCTGGAGAAAACACTGGGAAAGACTATTAAGCAGTCAGTTTACAGTTATTTAGAAACTATTGCCTGCTGGTCAGTAACCAGCATGAGTTTATCAAGAATAAATCATGCCACACAGTGATAAAATGTGGGCTGGGCTATGTCACCATAGATGGATAAGGAGCTAGTTGTGCTACTGTACCCAAAGAATAGAAAGAAGCATTGAGTGATATGCAATGGGGTTTTGTTCTAGTCCCTGTGCTGTTCAACGTATTTGTAAAAGCTTTGTATGTCAGTTTGAAAACAGGATAATCAAATTCACAGAGACAGGGAGATAGCAAACACCTTAGAGTGAAGTGGCAGTTTCAGGAGTTTCTGGTAAGCTGGAATTGTAGGCAGCAGTCATCAGAATGAATTTCAACAGGAACAAATGCAAAGTCTTACATTTAGATAGGAAAAATCAAAGGCATCAGCATAGGATGTGGGGTAGGGAAACATACTGAGTAGCAGTACATGGAAAAAGGATCTGGGGGGCTTGGTGGACATGAGCTGAACCTGAGCCAACAGTCTGATGCAAATTGCAAATTCAAAAAACAAAAAACCCCACAATTCTAGGCTGCATTAACAGAAGTACAGTGTCAAGAGAAATCATTATTCTTTATGCTGCATTAGTCAGACCACACCAAAGATATTGCACCTGGTTGTGGGTATTGTATCTTTGAATGGACACTGATAGAATAACCAAAGTCATGAGGCCTTGAAAAAACACTTATGAGGATAGATCGGAGGCACTGAGTATGCATTGTCTGGAAAAAAGAAGACTGCAGGGAGATATGATAGTTATCTTCAAGTATCTGAAGGACTATCACATAGAAGATGGGGCAGAATGGTTCCAAGCTGTTCCAGAAGGCAGGAGAAGAACAGTGGGTTTAAATTACAAGGAAATAGAATTTAATTGGCTATCAGGGGAAAAAATTTCTAATGGTAAGAGTTGTTCAGCTGTGGAACAGACTGCCTCAGGAGGTGGTGGAATCTTCTTCACCAGAGGTCTTTAAACAAAGGCTTGGATGACCATTTATCAGGATGCTGTAGATGTGGATTCCTGGACAGAGCAGTAGTTAGATTAGATGACTTCCAAGGTCCTTTACAGCCCTTATGTTTTATAATTTCTCCCCAATTCCTTTAATGCATATCACTGTCATCATCTTTACAGCCCTGCTAGATAGACCTGTATTATTATGGCCAGACTGTAGGTTGGTGAGTCCTGATTGCTATCACTGAATTTATGGCTGCTGCTATCTTTGACCAATGATTTCTTGTATGAGATAAGGAGCTGAATGAGAATTGGGTTGTGCCTTTGATCAGTTGTGCAGAACTGCTTTGGGACTGGAGGGAAAGCCCAAGGCATGAGTGCTGCTTTTGCCTGGACAGGTGCCTTTCTACCCCACCCTCTCCCTGACCAGGTTGATTTGGGTTGGTGTTTATGGCCAGTGAAGAGCTTTGTGGGGAGATGATGTTTTCTTGAGGAGTTGCCAGAAGGCAAGAACTGAAACAGCATCTCTCTGGGTAGTGAAGAGATTTAGTGTCAGAAGCTGTTTGTAGTACTTCCTGCAGCAAATTCATTTTGAAAGAGAAATGCTGGTTCTGAGGAAGGGTTCTCTTCCTTCTGCCTCCCACTAAGCTCTCCTGCAACATTTACTAGCTCTCATAATTCCACATGTAGAGGAAAGGAAACCTGTGCTGATTGCTGCTACTGCTAATCTGTGTCTTCCTCCTGGAGCCTTGCCCCACTAACTCAGTTGCGAGACCTGCCATCTCCAGGCATTATACAGCTGTCAGGACTATGCATGTGTTACAAGAAAGGATATGTTATAATACCGCCAGTTGGAAAGTTGTTACAACTAATACAGTTAACAAGTGATTCATGGACAACCAGCTTCAAACTGGTGATCTGGTATGAAATTCACTGGCTGATCTTGAACAAGTTATTGTTCTTCTTCTCTGAATTATCTCTCAGAACCAACCAACCAACCAATTTCTGTCCATCCTCCGTAGGTCCTGAAGTATGAACACAGATTAGTCAGTCATTTTGAACTAACTCTACAGTACCACCAGTTGGGCTTGTAGGGGTATAACTGCTCTGGGGTTTTTAAATGGGAATTACTTTTCCACTCTAATTTTACCTTTTTATACAAAAGTTGGGACATACTCCATCCTCAAAAAGTTCACTGATTTTGGTGATAGTGATACCCAGAGAACAAGAACCTCTTAAGGCAGAATGAGAAATATAAATAAAAGAACAGATTCCTTATTTACACCAGCAATTACACACTTTGCCTCCAGTCCCCATCTTCAGAAATTTCAAAAGCCAAGGACATGTGACAGACAAGGACACGTGACAGAAATGCTGCACAGCCTCTTATGGGTACCAGAGAGCAACAAGATTGTACCCTGTATCAGCTGCTGCATTTTCTCTTCTTGAACAGTGCTGTTTTTCCTCAGTGATGCTGCCTGGATTAAGAGTAGTGCTCCCTGGGTACTAAAGACCCTTCTTGGATGAAGGCCTGTTTCTCACACCCCTTGTGTGCAATAAAGAGGCAGATGCCAAGGCATCTCTGCTTTGTTTTCTGGCCATCTTAGCTTGCACAGCCTTTTTATGCCTGTAAGCTTGAACAAAACCCCGGGCTAAGCCTCTCTCTGAGCATAGTGAAAGAAAGTTCATGTCAAACTGCCCTGCTTGTTCATACTCACCAGGCTCCTTCACAACCCCACCTGGCTTAGGGCTCTCCTCCAAATTGCAGTGACAGAAAGCCAAGATCTTTTAGTAACTGAGGAAGCTGCCATCTAACTCATAATGGTCCTCTCTGACCTTTCAAGGCTGGGCTTTCTCCCTATAAAGCAGGTGTTCTGTCACAGAGATATGTCTCCTTTCAAATAATACGTTAAGTAATTATTATTACCAACTTAGTAATATGTAGGGTTTACCAATAAGTCACCCATACAAAGAAGTCAGGAACCCTATAGATAGGTCCCCTGTTGCCCTCTAGGTATGAACATGTATACATGTAAACAATATATGGGGGAAAAGTCACCCTGATATTTGTCTGCCCGATCTGGTGAGAAATCTCTCTGTGTTTTCTGTTCTGAAAAATTCCGGGCAATGGATGCTGGGTTAGATTTCTTCCCTTCCCTGGTCAGGCTGTAACTCTACCAACAGGAAAGGTAATAAAATAGAACCAAGAGAAAGAATGATACTGGCTGTGGAAAAGACAGAGACTCCCAGCTGGAAAACATAACCAGCTCTTTACAGGGGTTTTTCTTTGGAGATGGCCTCCTTTTTTATGCATCTCATTAGCGCCAGAGAGGCGGGAAGCTGCTGTGTCCTGAACAGAGAACCTCTTTTCTGCAGCTCGGTGTGTGGCTGGGATTTCCTTCACAGGACAGTCTGGCCTGTATCTGAGCCCAAGAAGCAAGGGGTCAAGCAAACACAAACATAACCCATGTTTTCTCAAGAGAGGTAGGGACCCTGCTGCCAAAACGTCAGCAGAGGGATGAAGGAGGGGAGATCTGCATCTTACCAAAGCTGAATTACCTGCCCTGTCTAGACCATGCCACCTTTGGATTCAGAAACCAGCCAGTCAGGAGTGCTGACATTTTCCTGGGGAAAAAAAAAAGGTGAAAGGTCCCCTGTGTAAGCACCGATTCATGTCTGACCCTTTGGGGGGATGCCGCTTTCGTGACGTTTTCTTGGCAGACTAGAGTGGGGTGGTTTGCCATTGCCTAATTAGGTGCATTTCCCATACCTTACCTGCCCTGTGTGACTGTTGCTGTGCTAAGACTTCAGACTGACTGTTTTTGAAGTGTCTCAACTTTGCTGATGTTTTAAAATAGAACTTTAGAGTGGAGGTTCAGAGGACAGGAATAGACCAGAAGACTGAGTTTGGGCCCCAATTCAGACATAGGAAACCGTCTGGATTTGATTTGGAGAGCTTGTCTTGCCATAATGTGACCTAAAGCAATGGTAGTAACTTTCCATTGATGAAATTGAACTATATTTATAGGTTCAATATCATCTTATTGAAGGATCAAAGTTGCTAAATTTCAGATACATAGGTACAGGGGTTTGAATTTGTTTATTTATCTGTTAGTCAAATTTCTAGCCTGCCCAATACCAAAAGACTCTGGGTAGCTTCACAAAATTAAAAACACAATAATAAACATAAAGCATAATAAATACACAACTGATGTGTGTGTGTGTATGGGGGGGGGACCACAAAAAACCACAACAGACTCTGCATCACCCACAGCTTAAAAAGGGACTCACCTAAGCCACCTAGCTCTAGGTCTGAAGAAACAACTAGGTTTTTAAAGAACATCTGAAGGCAGCCAAGGTGGGGACCATACTAGTCGACGCTATCAACAAATACAACCAATTCCCATCTCAGTACTACTATATCCCAACCAGAAGTGGTGTTGAAAAGGGTGCAGATAATCCATATTCTGTTTTATCTAGCACCCTCTGTAAATGCAACCCAAATACCTTCTTAACCTTAAAGGGAAAGGTTGGAGACTTGACAAAAATCACCCATGAGTAGTGCACCCGTGATTTTTGTCAAGTCTCCAACCTTTCCCTTTAAGGTTAAGTGATGGCATCTTGAAGAGTGATGGCATCTTGAAGAGGGGGTGCACTAAGTGATGGCATCTTGAAGAGGGGGTGCACTACCACCTCCTTCAAGACCTGTGGAACCAGCCCCTCTCTCAAAGAAGCAGACACCATTGTGTGGAACCAACTACCTCCTGAGTGGCTTTAGTAAGCTGGGGGAAACAAGGACCTAACAAACAGGCGGTTGGGTTAACACTCCTAAGAATTGTGTCCAATTCCTCAGCAGTTACAGGTTCAGAGTTGTCTCAGATAACCAAGCCAGACCATGCCTCTACCACTCAGTTGGAGTCTACCTCTGAGTGAATCTGAATGCCCTTGTCCACTAGAAGCCTTGAATATACTTTACAGCAGTCCAACAGATGGTCTCGAGGTTCTTCCCTGCCCAGTAAAGAGTGGGAGAACTAAAAAAGAGCTGCTGGTTGGCTTCTGTGGATGTGATAAGAATGGATAAAGATGTTTGCTTTGCCATCCTTATCACTATGATGTAATCCCTAAAGTGGGCTCTTACATGCGCTCAGTCGGATTTGTTCTTTGTTCTCTTCCGTAGCGCTCCTGGTGTCTCTTCTGACATTTCATCTGCTGGAGTTCTCTGTGCATTTCATTTTGTTGTTTTTAACTCAGAACTGTATGTGTGTGTATGCACACACACATAACACACTTACGCATACATATGTGTGTATATGTGTCTAAATGTACACACACACGCTTTATTTCTTGGCAGAAGTGAATGGAATTTGGCAAAACTGACCTTTTCTAAGAGATCAAACTTGTCAGGTTTTGATCAATTTAGTGGGTTTGTGCAAAAAAGCATTGAAGAGGATCCCTGTACCTCCCTAGGCTTTCATAGGTCATTTTCATGGTAATGATATCTAGCATATCTAGCATATCTATATCTATATATCTATATATCTATATCTATCTATCTACTGTATATCTGTATCATTGTTTGCAGGATGGAAGAGAGTGCCATTTGTATTAAAATAGCACAGACCAGAGACATAGGCCTAGGCAAAAAGCTGTGAAGAAGGGCTAAAGGCCAAGGAGAGAATATATATATATTGGTGTGTGTGTGTTCGTGTTCTGCTCCACTGGCACCAAAGTCATAGAAAGTGTCAGAGATAGAAAGAGCTGAACCTCCAGCATTTCAAGTCAAGCACCCAGTGCTATACCCTATCAGAACTGTTTTAGCCTCTGGAGTTTTACAATACTCCACCAGCATATTACTTTGGCATGCCTTTCTCAAAGCCTTTTAATTGGAGAGCCATAGAAGAGTCATTCCTGAGAGTAAAAGCAAGCAAAAAGGTCCCCTGTCCAGTATCATCCTAATGGTAAGCAAATACAGGGATAATAAATTAATTATCAGCAGAGTGTCCATCACTGTCCTCTCCAGGCTAGAACTGGATCTGGTTTACTATGTATCATAACTCATAGATTATTATTATTATTAATTAAATTTATATCACCACCCATCTCCCCGAATGGGGGACTCTGGGTGGTTTACGATAAAATAACACTAAAAACATAACCACCTAAAATTACCCTTAAAATATAAATAAAAACAGATGTAATAGCAATAAATAACAATAAAGCAATATATAACAGTAGCAATAAATAACAATAGCAATAAATAACAATAAAGATTGTTAATAGCGACAATTCTTTTTAGCTATTGGAAGAGGAACATGGGATTGTCTACCAGCTAGATCATGCTTCTTAGATGTGCAGCTTAGTGACACTATGACATTTTAGGGCTTCATGAAAACAGGCCCAGCTGCCCTATGGAATATTGATGAGCAAGTCCCAAAACTACTGCCAGAGTTCCACTGTCACTTTATCCTTCAAGCGTAAATGGGCTGTTCCATGCAACACACGTGCCCTGCATTGATCGGCACTGCGGACAGATCGGAGTATAGCATCACTGCAGATGACAGCGCTGTCATGAGTTTCTTCCATGTCACTTTGTCCATGTTTAGCCAGATATCATTCTTCCACTGATGCTGAAATAGATTAGGCTGAATGAGCAGAGCAAACGTGTTTTGACTGAGGTGAACAGGCTCTCAGGGTTTCTGTGGGAAGCGTTTGGTTCTTTGTGTTGGGGCCAGCTAGGCTACAAGCAGGAAATTGCACAATTTGTTTCCAGTGTAAGTGCTGAATCCCCAGCACTCTAATAACTGGTTCATAAATCACCACCTCACTGTGAAAGCTTGCTTTGAATGTAGTAAATTTTTCTATCTGGGGTAAAAACTTTAAGGGTGACCAGGCTGGATTTGGACTCCCCCTCACATAACACCAGGTGGCCTGAAAGTGCAGCCAACTACTTCCCAGTCTATTTATTTCCACTTATATGGTTGACTGAAGTCTCTCAACTTGCCTTGATGAAAAATAGTGTCACATATTAAGGCAAAATGATGGGCTAGGATTGTTGTTACGAGCATGTGTGCACATGTATTTCTACATGTGTAGAAGATACATCCAACTAAAACCTCCTACATCTAACCCTAATCCTAACCCCTCAAACTGGGAACACTACTCATCCTAATCCAAAGGCCTGGGAAAGAACCAGGTCCTTACTGCCTTCCTCAGGGCCTGCAGGGTGAAGGCCAGCCATATGTCAGGGGAAAATCATTCCAAAGGCCAGAAGCTACCACTGAGCAGGCATACCACCTGGATCCCACAAAGTGATGTTTCAATCAGGGGACCTGGAATGGGCTCTCCCCATTGTGGTGTGTGGGACTGAGAGATACTCTTAGTAGTAGTTGCTTGGTATGTGGGTGAACCTTCCTCATAGCAAGGTGAGAGCTGGGAAGAATCTCTTTAGGCCCACCAGCCAGCTAAGAAGGTTGGAAGAGCTAACTGCAACTGCCCTAGCTAGGGTTTCCTATCCAAGAAGTGGTTGAGGGGATGTGGCTGGCAGGGAGGAAGAAATGGGTTTTGCTTGTAAACACGTCGAAATACAGTCTGTTTGCAGCAGACAGCCTGCAGACCTTCCATGGATGTTGAGCTACAGGACCTGCATCTCTCACTCTTCGCCAGACTGGCCAGAGCCATTAGGAACTGCATTTCAGCAATATTTCTATTTCTTGTCCAGCCCTAGTAGAAAAGCCAGGCCAACTGGAGCACAGCAGATCACTAATCCAGACCACATCCATCCCAGTCTGCTCCCTACATTGCCCACTCGTGAAATTTTGCATTGGGATGAGAGGAAAAACACCACTAGAAGACCATGCTTTTCCAACCATTGTCTCTGTCTGTCTAGTCTCTCCAAGGTCACCTTTGTGACTCTCTACAAATATATATCAAGAAACCTCTGTTTACTTCAGCCCCCAGAAGTAATTTGAATTCTTTTAAATGTCCACTGTAAAGCTTTGGGAAAGGGCTGGGCTAGTTAAAGAGAGCTTCATCGTCTCCTTCCTTGAAGTCTCTTGTCTCATGTTCCTCTTTTGCTAGCCTCTAACTGATGTATCTTCATCACTCTTACATATCTGCAGAGAACCTGAAGCCCAGTGGAGGGTTCTGGAGGCTCAAGTACTCGACAGCTGGACGATGCGAGTGGACCTCACTCAGATATGTAGTGGTAGCAGGATGTCAGAGATCCACTTCTCAAAGCAGAAATGAAACTGATGGAATGGGCTTCTCAGAGCCCTATCGTTAATATGAGTTGATTGCTTCTGGCTACAGGCCCTTTTCTGAACAGTAACAAAAAGAAGTGGGGAAGAGGGAGAATTTATCGCAGGTTAGGCCTCCCACAGGGCCTTGCTGTCCTTTGTCTCTTCCTATCCAAAGCAACTTATTTGATTGCATTTGTGTCTCCCCCAAATGATGTTGTGTAACGTGTGTGATAAAGATTAAAGCAGGTGGCTCGGTATACAAAAAAGTAGTGAAGCCAAGTTAGCTGTTACAGCCTCTGCAGCTGCAAAATCCAGAGGGTGCATGTTTGGCTGATTGAGAAGGTGGCCCCTTTGGCACTGACCACTTACAATTTCACTTGGCTTTCCAAAATACAGCTTTATGGCACTATAATGATGGTTTATTTATATCAATTGCCTTTTAATTATCTGTACTGGGTCCTATCGGGATATCTGATATATCCCTGTGCTTTGGTTATTAATATCCGCTATAAATCAGATTCAGAAATGGGAACTATACCTTGCAAAGGCTCTGTGGAGTTCTGCTGTTCTTTCAGCTCTGAGTTTTGAAGGATGTCCAAAAGACCTCCATTAGCAAGCCTACAGCCTCCTAGGGAGATGCCTGGGTTTGCCTTAAACTAGCCTATTGACTTCTGAAACTGAGGTTATGATCTCTCAGAACTCTAATTGTCATTAAATATCGCTGTACTAGGACAGTGCTGGGTTGGCTGGAGGTTATGTATGTTCATGTCACAATGGCTAAAATCATAGAGACATGGGAAGGACAAAAGGGTAGCAATTCATACACAGTAATGGGGCGGAGATGTTCTTCCCAACCTCCCAAGCTGCATTCTCTTCTGACATAGCCATAGTTGGGTTCCTGATTGCACAAACAGTTGAACATGCAGATGTTTTTCCCCCTTCAGGCCCTTTGTTCTCCTTGCACAAAACTTAAATGAGGACATTTGGGTTGAATCAACAAATATGGTTGCTGCCACTCCATTTTTGAATAGACAAATCACTTCTGTACACAATCTGTTTGCTGACTTCTTATATCATGCTGGAGTTAGCAGCACTGATACAAGGCAGACAGACTGCTTCTATGAGGTCTTCCCTAATGCAGGGTTTTGTTTTTTTTTAAATCCGTTCAGTCGTGTCTGATTCTCGGAGATTGCCTGGACAAGTCCCTGCAGTTTTCTTGGCAAGGTTTTTCGGAAGTGGCTTGCCATTGCCTGCTTCCTAGGGCTGAAAGAAAATGACTGGCCCAAGATCACCCAGCTGGCTTTGGGCCTAAGGCGGGACTAGAACTCACAGTCTCCTGGTTTCTCGCCTGGTGCCTTAACCACTACACCAAACTGGCTCTCCAATGCAGTTTAGACAAAGTCTTAATGTAGGTTTAGAACAAGTTTTGCTATGGACTGAATTAATCCTATCATTTCTAGCCTGTTTTTAGTTTCTCTTGACTATTCTGGTCAGATCTAGCCTTTAAACTCACACGACTTGCTAAACCAAAAATATTATGGCTTGGCTTGATGTGTTGCAGATCTAGCCAGTTGGGTCTTTCCTCATGAGGTATTTTGTACCATTCCAAAATCCAGCTATGTATCTGCAGCAAAGCTGAATTATTTCTGGCTCAACTCCAGTATGCCTAAAATACTAAAAATTCATTGTTTATGATTTCTGTTTTTGAATTGGCAGGAATTCTTGTCTCTGCTTGCTTTTAGGCTTCAGCTGACATAATTTTGTGTTCTCAGGTCTTTAAATGGGAAAGGTGGCTTGATGGATTCATAGGTTTTCAGAGCAGCTATTTTGTTTCTTTCCCCCCCGCCCAAACAAACTGAAAATGTACACTAATCTGCTGATTCCATTTGGGATGGAGATGGGTTGTATTGACTCTTTGCAGATCCTTGCAACTGTGTCTACCTATGTAGTACTCCAAGCCACTGGAACGGGGTGACAATAAGAGTTCTCTCTATTCCCCCATTCTCTTTCGCAAGGGATCAATTAGAGCACAAATCACCAGGCTACTTAATTTTTTTTTCTTCAAAAGACTGCTTGGTGAATGGGAAAGGATAAGCTATTAACTTATTTTCTTCCTCTTTTGTGGAGTGGGGTGTGGTGCAGTTTCAGATTAAAAGTGGCATTTCCCCTCTTATTCTGACACATTTTTTGCCATGGATATAATCTCACAGACTTCCTATTGATTCCTATCTTTCGATTCCTATCTATTTCTGCAAAGAGACCAAACTAATATTCAACACTTTCACTTGTCAACAGCTTATTTATGGTAAAAGCCCTAGGATGACTCAAGAGCTTCCAAGATACAATCAGTTTCCAGGGTTTTCTTTCCCCTGCCTCACATAAAATTGCACAGCAACTGAACATTTAAAGGCTTTGTGGGGAGGTTTCCCAAGGTCACTATAAAACTGAAATTGTTTGGTGAGGGCCAGAGGGTGACAGGTAAAAGGCATTCCAAAAGGACCATTTCTGTTTGTTTCCACTAAGAACATGACGGGATGATGCTGTGCATGAGAGAATCAGGAAGACCTTGGGTCAGAATCCCGTACTCTCTGCTATCTGTTACTGACCTTCATTACAGATACATCTTTCCACCCAAATCAACCAGCTCAGCAAAACCTCTACTCTCCTAATGAGCTCCCATCCTTGCGTGTTGTCTTCTGTTGGAGTCTTTTTCGATTCCTTTTTTTTTTCCAGGCCCCAAGGCCTGTACTCTAGTCGAATGCCATTTGATTTTCCAAACAATTAAACCCTATTCATACTGATACAGCAGGGTAAAGCAATTCTGTGATGCAGTCAAAAAGGAAAAATGTATTACATACCCAATATCTCTGACAGCAAATATGTGAATGTAAATATGTGGACTGTTAATACTCAGAAACCTGGATCCTTGTAATTTTGGACAATGTTTTCTTGAACCTGTTTGCAGTATGGGTTTATCAGTAAATTTTGAACTAAATACATTTACTTAATTATTTTACATAGAATTATTTATTTTGATTTTGATTCCATCTTTCCTTCAAGTGCTCAAGGTGGCTTACATGGGCCTTCTCTTCATTTGATCCACACAAAAGTAATGCCTGTGGTCTAGGCTGGGCTGAGAAAGACTGGCTAGCCTAAAGTCACCAGTGAGTTTCCATGGCTAAGGATGGACTTCAGCCTGGATTTCCTAACTGTAATCCACTGCTTTAACTACTACATAAAATTATATGGAGGAAGGGACTATTTAGGACATTAAGATCAACTTTTGCTCAATTCAGGCACCCAAATCAAAGTACCCCCAACAGGCAGCTGTTCAACTTTTAGCTGAACACAGCTGATAAAGGAGAGTCCTCTAATTCTCTAGATAATTGGTCACTCTGTTGTTCTACTGTTACTGTTAAGAAATGTTCTGCAAAGTTCAAGTAGATTGTTTCCCCAAAGCTCTTTGCAAATAAAATTCTATGATGAAGGTACACTAAAACCAGAATTCTCTCAATGCTGTTGTACTGACTGCCTGCCCAGCATCTCTGCATCCGGTCAACCAACTTCCATCAAGCGTAAGACTCAAAGCATTTCTCAGACGCTGAATCACCTTGTGCAGCATCCTGAGTTTCAAGAAAGCCTCAGCCACCCTTAAGGCCTCCTCCCACTAATCTTTGGGTTGGCAAAAATAGACTGTCCCCATTGGCCATCCCTAAGCTTCTTCTACTGTCTCTGTTCCAGTCTCTGCAGTCCCCTGACTCCCCTCCGAGCTATGAAGGGACAAAGTCTAATGGGATTGATTGATTGATTTATCAGTTTATCAAATTTTATCACCGCCCATCTCTCCCCAAAAGGGGGGACTCTGGGCAGTTTATATACTTTGAGACTGCCCTTGGATGGTGCTGGAACAAGGGGGAAGCACTAACAGGAATTCAGCTGAGGATGACTTAAGCCTCTTATGCTCGTGGGCTGGGGATACAATGAAGGCAACATCACAGGAACAAAGCAGAAAAAGGATGTTGCCAAGCTGTGTCTGTGCCATGGTTAGATGCAAGTCTGGACACCTCCTTAGGCCTGGTTACCATGCTTAGAAAATAAAATCCTGATGGCTGGAGCCTGGTGCTGTGTTTGGAAGTGCTTTGCTCCCCTGGCCAGAAAAAGGAAAGATTGGTTGCAATGAAACAGACTATCCTGGTGAAGATAATATAGAGAGGTAGAAGGGACTGTGAGGAGAAATTGCCATCATTTGCCTTCTGGTAAATGCTCATCAGTCACTGCACATGAGGACCTCTGGAAATTCCAGCTAGATTGAAAAATATGCACACTTAGATCATGCGAAGTATGATCCCACTGTTTTGGGGGCCTTGGTTTTATGTAAATGTGTACAGGATTGGAACCTCAATTAGTTGATTTTTTAATTGTTATAAATATGTTTGCCATTTGGACAGTAAATGTAACCTGACCACAAGACTCTTCCCACATAGCACTACAACAAATTTAAGATGGGTTTAAGATGGGTTTGAATACCATGCTGGGCTAAAATCTGACTGACTGCTTTGTGTTCAGTGCAATGTGTAATCTTACCCAGTGTGATTAGTTTATGGTTCAAAGTGTTGCACAATTATTCAGGTAATTTGAATAATACAGTAAATTATGGTTAAGTAAACCACAGGTTAGTGTGTGTGCACCTCTGCCATTCTTCTGTACCTGGCAGAATCTAACTCTGAGTGACTCCAAGCTATTTTGTCTACTAGAGGCCTAGAATATCCTTCAGAGAGGCCCAATAGATGGTCTTGAGGTTCATTTCTGTTCAGTAAAGTGCAGGATAACTGAAAAAGAGCTGCTGGTTGTATATAAGTGGACATGATAAGGGTGGATAAATCTTTAGGTTTTGCTGTCCTTATCACCATGATGTAATCCATAATGTGGTCTCTTAACATGCTCCATTGGATTTGTTCTGTGTGCCTCAGCCCTAGCAGAGTCATCTCCTAAGCAAAGCATAAGTTAGTGTGTTGTGCAGACACATCTTTGGTGTTCAACTGGACAGTTAGCAGTAGAGGAATCCTACTTCTGAAATAACCTTTTAGCCGACTCTAGGGTGGCTGCACATATATGGCTGTTTTTCTCACTCTACAGTGTTTGTATTTCTGGGCAGTGAAAAGAAGGTGCTGAATGTGGTTTTAATTAACAAGAAAAATATGATGCATTTTAAGTATGTTTCCTTGGAACTCTGAATATCTTCTTCCACTTAAAAGCAAAATAAGCTAATGCAATATGTTGGAGCAGAAGAGGACTATATTGTCTCTCTCTGTCTCTTTCCACCTATCCTATGTTTCTTCACCACCAGCAGCACTCCAGGCTTTTAGTGCTGAAGAGCTCTTGCTCGGCTTCCACAAAGCCAGCCTGATCTTCTTCTTGTGGCCCCCAAGCACTGGCTGCTATTTTTTTTTTTTGGTGGAAAACTGAAGCCTCCAAAGATAGGGAAATCAGTCTGAGATTATCCTTTGAAATTTCTGTGTAGACTTGTGTCTGCTCTACATGGGGGAAACTGAGCAGATTTATACCACAGAAAGAGGAAGAAAGAGAGACTGGCTCTATGTCACCTGCCTCTGGAGACAGGGAGGATCCTGGCCTGTTGGAAAGTAAGGAAAGCTGCTGCTGGGATCTGATCGGACAGACGGAAATAGAAACTGGCAAGATCTATGATGGGACTGGGTGGGGTGAGGCTTTCCTCAGCATGCTCAGCTTCTTTTCAGTCTAATTTTCCATACATGGGAGATTCTGTGTGCCTCAGCCCTAGCAGAGCATATTAGAACAGATCTCTTCTGCATGTTGGTGTTTTGCAACCATTAAGCCTAGCTCATCCCATATGGCAAACACCCACCTATCCTATCATTTTCAAGCCAGTGATCTCCTTCCCTTTAGGATTTTTGCTATCTCTTCTTCATGCTGGCTTATGCTTGCATCCTTCACTGGAGAAACAAGTTTAAATCAGATTTGAAGCTTATAATAGCCAGTTTCCTCAAAGCACTGTCACATTTGAATGCCGTTTGGTCCATATTATATCAGAGTCCTGGCTCTCACTTTTCTTTGCAGGAAGTCACTGCAAACTTATTTGCCATCTGGAGAGGAGATGTACCTTACTACACCGTTACGGCACAGATACTATCTTGTTACAATCTCTTGACCCAGGCAAGCACAAAACCCAAGAGTTGACTTAGTTCATCAGAAACTGAGATAGACCACTGGTCCCTCTAATTCAGGATAATCTACTGGCTGCAAAACTTCTTCAGCTTTTCATACTAGAGTCTTTTCCAGAATTATTTGGAAATATCAGGCATTGAACTTGGGAGCTTCTGCATACACAGCATGTGCTCTATTATCCTTCCTATTGTCATTGTCTTTTGGTTGTAAATGAGAGTGTAATCCTGGCATTAGTTTTTGGAATGAATGGAGGTTTCCTTCTGCTGATAGAGAGAAACTCAGACAATGGCCCATTTCTCCTTGAATTACCACCATTAGTTTCAGTGGTAGTCAGAGGATGGCACCAATGCAACTGTGGTTGTGGTGATCCTAGGCAAAGGGTTATCCAGGCCCTAGATGTGCACTGTCCAGGCATTCCACCATCCAGGCACTCCATTTCTTGTTTTCTTGAAAGGAAGAACAAGTAAGGGGATGCGGAAGGCAGAGACAAAACACAGATGGAGGGGAGGAAGAAGGCAAGTTCTTATGCAACGCTTTAATTTTTTTTTTTTAATGTGTTGGAGGAATTTGGGGGCTTTCAAAGTTGTGGGACCATGAATTTCTGTCCAGTTGTCCTGTTCTAGTAACATTACTGGTAAAAGCTCCCAGAATTAAACATTTCAGTATTAGGATGACAGCAACTTTGGATCTGTTGGATTGAAATGTCAATGCATTTTCCTAGGTCCATCTCAGGGATGCCAGGCTGGAAGTGGCATATAGAAAAACACACAGACCACCTTTCCTGGGATTTTTTGTTCTGCTTCTTCAATTTTACCTTTGAATTTTTCTGTCAGACACTAGAAGACAGCAAACTGCATTCTTTTCAGGAATTTTGGGTACTGTAAGAAGCTCCTGCATGCATTATATTTGTAATTTTTTTATATGCATGTGTTTTTGCTGCACCCAAATATGTTAGCACTATGGAGGAAACTGTTTCTTGAAGCTTTAATGGTACTTCTCCCTGGCAGCTGCCAGAAGCCTTTCGGAGTTGGCTGTAAGTCTGTGTTACAACTAATCACTTCTGGCATGCCACTGACACCCTCGATGCTATGATATTTCAGGTGTCAGTTCTCTTGGAAATCTGGGCCCAGCTATGGCTGAAGAGCTTTTGGAAACTTGAGCTCCTTGGGAAGTTTGCATCCCTAGCTGTTGTCTTTGTTGTTCCTGAAGGAAAGAATAAGCAGTATGTGATAGAGGTATCTTTCAGCCCTCAAAGCTTGCATCACCCCATCCTGGGGTGGTGGTGGGGAGGGAAGAGTTTAATTGAATCTTGATGAAAATAAATGTGGGTTTCATTTACCAGAATGGCAGGGGGTAAAGTCTTTTTTTTAAATTATTAAACTCAAAACATCTGGAAAAAGCCTGAAGAACCTTCAAGTCCCCTGATTGATTCCATTTATCCAGCATCTTTCTGTGTCTTTCCAGATGACTCTTAAAGCATAGATGCTCACTTCCACACAAAGGAAGAGGGCTTATGATACCACAAACCTTGATTGAGCCCTGATAGTAAAACATCTTGTCTCCATACAGGTTCTTTGTAGGATGTGGGAGATAGTTGCATCAAAAAAGATGGGTGGGTGGGGGAATTACCTATTACAACTGAAAAAAAAAAAGCAGATATTTTATGCGCTCCCCTGCTGAAAAGAAGGCATGGTGGTAATAATGCTGCTAAGGTTTATAATGAACTTATCCAGGATATGATTGGTTTAGCTTATTACATTCCTTAATAGATGCAAACCTTTTTTCAATGCTTTAGTCTTTGCTGTTGTCAAAACTTTTGAGTGTGAAGTTGCATTAAATCTGCAAGGTGTCATAGATATTCTTTGGGATTTTGCCACTGAATTGTGACATGAATTGCCAGCATCATTTGATTATATAGTATTCATACACTGTAATAGCGAAAATAAAACATAATCAAGCATAGTGGAAAATAAGTACAAATGAAAGGTAAATAGGCTCACCCCCTGGTTAGTACTTGGGTAGAAGATTGCTATGAAATACATGGTCTGTAGATCTAGCCAGGAAGTTTGAAAAACAGAAGAAGACAATGATGGTGGAAAACCACTTCTATATTATTTCCATGAAGTCACCAGGAGTTGAGCTCAACTTGAAAAAGCTGTTCCTTTTATCTCCTCCAGCTTGTCTGCCCATTGCAACCTCAGGGTCCTTCCAACCATTTCAGTTTGGCCTCCAGCAAGTAAAAAAAGACATTTACTGCTGCTGAGCAGAGGTTTACTTTAATTGTTTCGTTTTGACTGTTGCTCATTCTTGTAGTCTGATTACTATGTGACTAAACTCATACAACCAGGCACCCTGTTATTTGGATTTTTCTCTATTTGGATCTATACACGATTGTGATTTTCCCCTCCTTTTGATTGAAATAAGAAACTCTTTTGCTTATGGATAAGGACAACCACATGTCCAAGTGACTCTACCATAGAAAGATGAACTACAGATGACTATGGACGCTATGGCAAGGCCTATAGATGCTAAACCAACATCATGGATGTGCCAACATTACTGGTGCAGAACACATCCTTGGAGATATTTTTTCCCCTCATTTTAGTGTTCAGCTGAGAATTGTATCCTATCACTGCTCTGGTAACTCTTCCTGTTAACGAGTTGCCAACACAGACTCTACTTGAACTGGATCTGAAGCACCTTTGCTGCTTTGCAGCTTAATACTGCAAGCTTCTAGATTGCTGCATGTGAGCAGGGGAAAATGTAATTCTGCCCCCAGCCCCATTTTTCCAACAATATTTGCCTTTACCCAGTCATGTGTTTTATTTCAAAAACCTCAACTGTCAGCAGTTTCTAACTTTCCAGTTACTGTACGCATTGGGAAATGTGTCATTATACAACTGGTTGAGGGAAAGGATTAAGTCTACCAGCATATTACAGTCCTAATCACCACACATTTACTCTGAAATATAATAAAAATGGAAGGACAGCTGTGCAGTGTAAATGTTGCATTGTGTAGCTTCGCCCCGAGAAAATTCATAATTATTAAGCCCATGAGAAGGGGCTCTGCTGTGCCTCGAGGTGTCACTGTGAGCAAGACCATCACAGCAATCTGACAGGAGGGGATGCCTTAACTCAAAAAATCAAGTTGTTTGGTTCTGATGCCACAGACTAAAGCATCCAACTTGGACAGCTTGACTTGGCCACCATTTCCATCTGATAGAAAGGGGTCTCTCTGCATATGCTGCCCTTTTCGTGTCTGGCCTGAAGCAACATGACTGCTCCAGTCTGGCACTTTGGAGGGGAATGCCATTTTGATTCAGAGTTTTGTTTCCAAGGGGCACTTGGATCAAAGCCTTGTGAAATCAAGTGACCCTTTGGAGTTCTACACAACCTTAGCAGTTAACTGAGTCCAAAGTAGTCTAAGGGGAGCTCACTCATACTCCCCTGGAGTGAACATCGGTCACTTGTGCATCTCAAAACAAAAGAATAAAAGAGGATGTTACCTGCATAAAATATGCATGTGCTGATTTATAGGTATTGGTGTAAAGTTAGGGACTACAGATCATCGGACTGATGCCACTGAAATGTTAGGGAGCCCTTTCTGTGAGTGAATTGGATTGTGCTAAAGACATGCCACTCAAGCCCAAATGCATGTTTCTCCCACCGCCACTTATTTGGGCTTGAGTGTGTGCGTTTACCAAGTGACCACCGATGAAGAGCGGCTTCATTCTGTTCTTCCCTACTATTTCTTATTTTCTCCCTTACCAGGAGAAATGCATTAGAGTCCTTCAAGACTGTTTTGAAATAACATTGCATTTTTCAAATCGTTAGGTGCAAGAAGCACGCAGCTGAGAATTGCAGGGAACTTTCCCCTAACTGCACAAGAACATGCTCTGGTAACTGCTTTTTCTGCCGTGTTCCCATGCCATTTCCCTTCTCACATCTCCGGCCCCTGGCTGAAGCAGCTTGAAGTCCTCCTTCACTATTCCAGCTTTACAGTAGTTTTTTCTCTCTTTTCCAGGTCAACCCACCTTGGGACTGAGGGGAAAAATAGGGAGTGCTAAGTATGCCCCCTTGAGCTCCTGAATGAATGAAAGGCAGCATGTCAGCCAATCACAGAAGTAAATAAACAGTAGCCATGAATGATATCTGGCATGCTTTACTGATAACGTGCCGCGGTGCAACTGGGATTGGGACCTGACAAGCTCCTTTTGGCCACTTCAGGCCTTCTGCAGGTACAGCCCTTCTTCTGCAGTCACTGGGCTTTTTGCTTGGCTTGTAAGAGAGGCTGAATATCTCGCTTCTGCCTTCATAATGCCAGTCTGCCTGCCTGCCTCACACAGGCATCTTATGAACACAAGTTGAGTGATAGTTTAAAAAAGCACTAAACCTGTGTTCAGAAGTACCCTGGCAGTTCCCAGGCACAAAAGAGTAATACAAGGTGAAGCAAGATGGAGGTCTTTCGATTTTCCTGCTTCATGCAATCCTTCATCCACTCTTGTGACATGTCAGCCAGGGTCCCTTTCCACATAGGTTTAGTGCTCTTTCAGAAAGAGCTCAACTGAGAGGTCCCAGGTGTGAAGCATCTGCCCCTGCCATCTGCTAGACAACTAAACTCACTGTTAAACATCCTCCCATACTTGCTCACATCCCACTTTACATTAAAGAGAGAGATTGGTGGCTGTTTTCCTGCCAGCAGTTGACCCTGGGTGTGAGGAGAAATAAAGCTAAGGGAATCCACCATTCCCTTTCCTTAACGGTTTGCCTGCAACCTGCCTGCAACAGGTACAAAGGGCAGCACCCTTCACCAAATTTGCTGTTGCAGGATAAGGATTAGCGATAGGGACAGCACTGTTATGCCGGCTCAAGAATTGATGGATAACACAACCATCAGGAAGAGCCCACAGAGAGGCTGCAACCCAGGGTTTGCTGCCTCAGCATTTTTGCCCTGGTATCACCATGAGGTTTCTCCTTGAAGGTATAGGAGAATTCCCTGCTTTAGGCCAAATGCAAACTACCTGTCAGCAAAAAAGAGCAATCCATTATTGTCAGATAGTGTCAGCTCAGGACAAACAGTGTTGCAAATCTTTGCAATTGCTTGCACAACCCGTAGTACTCGCTTGTGAGTCAGTTTGGTGTGGTGGTTCAAGTGACGGACTAGAAGCTGAGAGACTGTGAGACTTTAGGCACAGAAACTGGCTGGGGGACTTTGGGCCAGTTAATCTCTTTCAGCCTAACCCAAGGGTGGGGAAAACAGGAGAAAGGAGCATTATGTACACCACCTTGAGTTGTACAAAGTAGAATATAAATCAAATAAATAATAGTACAATGAATTTCAATCTTGTTCAGTGTAGTCATATCAGGGAAAGTGAAGTTAAAATTTCTAAAATTTGCTGTCACAGCAAAGCCATAGCAATTAATATAAGTAGAAACTCATTAAGAAAAAAAGTCTGCAAACAATAAGCAAAGCAAGATAGAGCACAAGAAAAACCTGCTGAATTGGACTAAAGGCCCACTTAAACTAGTATTACAATTCCAGTCCGATAACTCCAGGCAATTTATTAGTCTCATGTGCAATTAAAAACATTATTAAACCAATAGATCTTAATGGCTATTTATTATTTCTCCAAGGAGGCATATTGTTAAGTTAGCATCTGATAAAACAGAGTGCTTTAGGCTAGGCTTTACCCTGTACATTTCTCGAATCCCTGCTAGGTCTTTTCAATGACACTTGCAAAGTTGGTTCAGGATCAGAGGCAAGTCAGAGTGAATGACTCTACCTTCCAGCTCCCCATGAAGGTCCAGTTTCAGCTGACAGAGGACCCACAGTGCCCACATGCTTCTCATCTTACTCCCCCTCTGCCTTTGTCAGAGATTCAGTCTGAGGGTCTGTGATATCAGGTCCTGGCCTTGCAATTCACTGTTCAGAGTACTGATCCCCATGATTGAATGTTGCTTCTGATTGGCTCCAATGACTCTCACAAACGTAGGAAGATAGATGCCTTGAGATATGCTTAAGCACAATCTAACCTCATTTTCCTTTGCAACCTGAGTCATCCCACCTACCCCTCATGTGGATCTCTGGGCATAGATAAAGGAGCCCTTCCCTTTACTTGCTTGAAACTCAGTGAGTCATTGCTTTTACTAAGAAAAAAAAATCAGAAAAATGAGGCAAGAAACATGGAAAAAGCCCAACGAGTTAGCATATTTCTGGCACTTGTTCCTTCCTTAGTAACCTGCTTTGTCTTTATAGCTCTCAGGCAGGAAGACAGGGAGGTCAAGTGCCACCTTCTGCTACCCTTCCCTGTTGCTGATTTCTGGCTCTAAACCTTTGATGCTTCTCAGGATGATGATGAAGTAAGCGACTGCCACCTCCTCCTACTTCCTTTTTAAGTGTAGGGCTTCCAGAGTGGCTCCTACAGCACTTTCAAGGCATAATACCAGACTTAAACCAAGCAATTGCTCCATGGCTGGTACTTTCCCTATTGTTCACAGGGCTTTTCCCATGGTCTCCAGCCAACAGGTAATCTTATTTTATACATAGCCCAATATTTCAGTTAAATGTTGTTTCACTGCCTGGTAGTATTTATTTTAAATACCCATATCCCTGTAATAGTTAGTGACTGTTCCTCTTTTACTTATAAAATGATGGTATTTTATTACTTTATCCCATTTCATCTTTTGATCTCTGCAAGTTGAGAAGTGTAGACAGACTCAATAAAGCCATTGTTAGCACCTGCAAGGCAGTGACTATCAAGCTGCAGCAATGCATAAAACCACAGGTACGTGACTACACTGTCCCACAGATGGGGCTTTTTGCATGTATTTGCTCGAACACTTTTTTTTGTTTTGTTTATTTAAAGCCAAGAGGCATGTAAGGCACAATTGCATAATCCCAGAGTGCTTTAGGCATGGTTTTACTCTTTACATTTACAGAAAAGAAAACAGCTCAGTGAAATACACAATTGGCCTTAACTACAGGTCTATTTATACTATACCAAATAGGAGAGAGCAAGTGTCCACACAATGACATTTTTTCCCTCCTATATGAAAAGGTTTCACTAAACCAGCTGCAGGTATGATCTAAGCCAACTTTGGAGACAAAGACTGTTGACTGAATTTCTCTGGATTAATTTACAATTTGATCATGCGCTGATGAATAGGCAGGGTTAGAGATTTATGACTGCACAAAACAGGCAACGAACAAGATTCTTTTCTCTCTCTTTCTGTAAGTTAAAACTACATAAACTCTAATTAGAAGGAAATGAAAACTGATTTTTTATAAATGGATATTAGCTGCTGAATCCTTTCTAGAAAAGAGTCATAATAAGTGTCTTATTTTCATCATATGAACTTGCCATTTTTAATGAGTTGCTGAGGCAGTTACTTGTGTGACCTTCCTTGCCCTGCTGGACCTTTTGCAGCCTTTGGTACTGTTGACCACAATATCCTTCTGGATCACCTGTGAGGAACGGAGATGGTGGCACTGTTTTATGGTGGTTCCACTCCTACCTGAGTGGGGAGATCCAATCAGTGAATGGGGGGAGGGGCTGGGACCTGGGTCACTTTGTTGATGGAGTGCCTTAAGGCTTGGCCTTTGGTCCAATACTTTTAACTTCTTCAAGTAGCCACTGGGATAGCTCATTTACTGCTTTAAGATGAGGCATCATCCATAAGTTGGTGACTCCCAGTTACATATCTCTCCTCAGGACCAAATGGGCTGGCTGAAGGTTGTTGGAGCTAAGGGCAGAAACAGGTTTAGACTCAACCCAAACAAAATGGAGTGGCTGTTGTCTCCGAGACTATTTATGGGATGGTGCTCTCCCACAGAGGGCAGGGCCACTCCCTTGGGGGTCCTCCTGGACTCAGACCTGAAATAGGAGGCACTAAAGATGGCCAGTCTTGCTTGCAATTGGTTACTGGTATGCTTCTGAATGCAATGCAAGGTGCTAATTGCTACCTGTGAAGCTCTATATGGCCCAGGGCCTGGGTAAATAAGAGACTGCTTTTTCCAGGTAGAGTCTGCTTGTCCAACATGGACAGACAGTGAGTGCCTGTTAAAAGTCCCCTCTTATTCTTCAATGCAGTGGGAAGCCTCAACAACAGGTGTTCTCTGTGGGGAATCCCCTTCTTTGGAAAGGAGGGTGGTCTCTACTTTTATGGCTTTCCAAAGGCTAGTGAAGACCTGGCTGTTATAAATAAAATAAATCTTCTAATGTCTGTCTCCTTCAGCACAGCATTGGAATTGATCAGACATAAGAAATCTCTAGACTAGGATAGATGGCCTGGGTCATATCTGGCCACCTGGCACTCCAATTGCAGCCCTCAAAGGACCCCATGTTTCTGCTTCAAAATTCAGCAGCAAATGGCCAATATTTGGCAGCAAGCCTTTCAATTGGATTTGGGATGATTTTAACAGTGAGAAGGAAGGGGTAGGCCTCCATGAGTCAAAATGGACCCTTCTATCTTCTTAAGTGCTCCTAAATCAAGTGAAAAAGGGGTAAAAAATGTTCAGCTCCACTTCTTCCAGACATGTCACCAGATGGCTCACAGATGGGTCAGATGGCTACACTGCAGTTCCTGACTCAGAAGGAGTATCCTAGCTTTGCCCTAGTCCACGGACTAGATTTGGTCTATGACACCTGCATGCAGCCTTCCCAGAAAAGGCTCCTCTCCCACCTCAAAGCACATTTTTCTTCTGGGAACAGCAAAGAGAACATAGAGCCAGCATTGGATACTCTGAAATGGCAATTCTGGGATATGCCCTTTGTTTTTCTCTTCAGGAAAGTCAAGGGCATCCTTAGAGATGCTGCTTCAGGATGTCTTATGTGCCTAGAGGTGGTGATTTTGGGATCCTGAGGAGGTTCCTGAAGAAGCAGCTCTCTCTTTACCACTTTAGTAGCTATGAAGAGTCAGCTGTTCTGGCTATCTATCCATGAGCCTGCAGGGTATGAGTGCATGCAGATGCTGTGTGTCCAGGAAAACAGGGAACTTCTAGCAGGCCAACAAGGGGCTGATGCCACATGCAGCTTTTGCCATTACTGCTAGGGATCAGCAAATGAGGGGGTAGATTCATTCTAATAAACTGTCCATTTGGAGGAACAGATTTCTGATTAGTGCATATTTTCCCAATTTTAATTAACATTCTATAGGACCATTTGCAGTTGAGCATTTGCAGCTGAGCATGGGGAGCAGAAGACAGAGATTGCATTTTAAAATAAAAGAGCCCAGTGTTGCTATAAGTACACCGATTTTTTAACAGATAAAAAAGAGAGGTAGAAAAGGCTGTAGAATACCTCAAAGTTCAGAAAATTAAGGGCAACCTCCAGTTCATCCTGATTGTCACTTTTTCCCCCCCTGGGAAAGGATGAATGCTAATTGGGTTTCCTTCTAGACTGTTCATTTTACTATAGATCTTCTGCATTCAAATCCCCAATCACTTCTACCAGGATTCATGGAAAATTCTTTTTAATCCTTCATTACTGTTATTACTAACAGCCAATGTGGCCCTTGGGTTAAAAAAAGAGTCCCAACTCTGCTGTAGATCTAACTGACCTCAGAAGGAGTAAAATATTCCAATACAGTGCAAGCATAAGAAGAAATCAGGATTAAATGCTCCTATTCCACTGTTAAGGCTTAGCTTAACTACTCCTGGTTAGTGCCCTGCATTGGGAAAGGCTCAAAAACTCTTTTAAAATGATTGAGACCAGCTGTTTTGAGTTAGGAATAAGGTACTTAGATACACAATGATTAGAAAACTGTCAATGTTAAGTCCTGAGACTATTATGAGCATATGGGAATTGCAACAATTGGAATTTCTAGGTAAACTGTTGAAATTTTGGAATCTGTCATTTTGTACTGCAGTCAATTACCGTAACTTAAAGGGCGTGCAGGAGATAGCAGTGATATCCCTCCCCTGCTGAATGTGAGCTTGGAGCAAGCAACCTCATGCAGAATGCTGGGAGAATCATAGTTGGGAGAGGGAGAAGAGTCTTAAAAGCTCAGAGTAGTGAAGAAAGTTAGAATCTGACAGAAGGTCAAACAAATTGTGCTTGTGTGAGAAACATATCCATAGCTAACAACCATAATTTATCCAATTAACCCAATTTTGTGGGTTCACATGACACACTGAACCATTAACTACCCACATAGGCTGAGTTTGCACAACATGCTAGATTAAAATGTGGTTAGCCAGTTTGTGGTTCAGTGTGTTGTGCAAACAGTTCAACTTCTGACAGCATGTCTGTCAAATTCAGGGTTTTGACATAGGGTTGCTGATAGAGTGCATGAGGAGCAGAGCTTGCTAAATCTGAATGGGAATAGTTGGGAATGTTCATTAAAAAACAGAGGAAAACTGTCTTACAGAAGATGAAATGAATCCTAATTCAGACAGAGGGACTCCAAAATAACTGCAGAAGATCCAAATCTGTTCAGATCTTAGAAGGGTCCCTTGGCTCCCTTGAGGTGTCCACTGAAGCATCCCTTTGAAGAAAAGCAGCAAAACTAGGCAGGATCCTGCTTCTCTTCCTCCAGGAGAAATGGCCATCCCTATTTGTTCTGCATGTGCAGAACAAGCTTTTAGTGAAATGGTTGGGCTGATGGAGCAACATGGCTCACTGAGGTGCTTCAACCCTACAAGGTAAAGAAGTTGGTCAAGGTGGCTTGCAGGCAACCCACATCTCCCAGATACAGCCTTACATTCAAGCAGATTAACTCTTGATCTTGAAAGTTTCAAGAGCCGAAGTAAAGAAATAATAATAATGGAGTGTTCTTGTACAAAGCTGTGAACTTGCAACTATTAATGGAAAGAAAATACACAATTACATGCTTAAAGAACTTTTCAACATCAAGCAAATCCTGCCATCAAACATATTGTTTTATTCTTATTAAAAATGGATTTCTGTGAAGTGTCTGGTAGCCCAGTTCAGAGAGTAGTACCATCCCATTACAGAGCCAGTCTTTGAGAAAGAAACCAGGTTGATTTTAGTTGAGTTGTATGGATGCCATAAGGCTCTGGATTATGGCAACATAATCTATAGAAAATCAAGTTTAAATATAGTGGCCATTCAGAAAGTACAGAGATCAATATGGAAAAATTAACAAAACAAACCCTAGAATATAACTATACAACCATATAGGGGAAAAGAGAAACAGCTACTAATTTTAGCTACTGCAAAAAATGGATGAAAATAGACAACACATTTTTAATACTTCCATGGAGAAAGAGTGTGTGTGC
Source organism: Candoia aspera (assembly GCF_035149785.1). NCBI lineage: Eukaryota > Metazoa > Chordata > Lepidosauria > Squamata > Candoiidae > Candoia > Candoia aspera. The sequence goes on along the minus strand of NC_086154.1, from coordinate 62,671,671 downwards.
GTTTCCAATACCCTGACAGTACATAGATTCAGTCGAGAGAAAAGTAAATATATTCTAATTTCATCTGGATGATCACTATACCAACCCCATATAGTTCTGTAAATACGTTGCCATGCTAATCTCAATGGGTTCAAGAGAACTGAACTCAATCATGTTGGAGATGGTGTAATGAAATTCTTAGAATTTCACCCACTCTCAGTCAAGAGGCATCCTGGGTAAGCTTGTGAACATTAGAACAGCAATAAGCAATATACTGTATTCTTGTGGGCCAAGAGAACCAGTGTGATTCAAGTGGTTGAGTGAGGGAGCAGAAGAGTGACTCAGAACTATTCTCAGAAACCAACCCCCCCAAATAAATGCACTTTTTAACAGATGTATATCTTCTTGAATAAAACAATGTTCTGTACGCACAGAAAAAGATCACTATTGTCAGATACATTTGTATAACTTCTGTGAGAACTGTGAAAGGTGAAAGGTCCCCTGTGCAAGCACTGAGTCATGTCTGACCCTTTGGGCGGATGCTGCTTTTGCAACGTTTTCTTGGCAGACTATAGCGGGGTGGCTTGCCATTGCCTTCCCCTAGGCCTCTATAATGTACGTATGTATGTATGTATGTATGTATTTTATTTATCAAATTTTATCACCGCCCATCTCCCCCCATCTGTATAGCCGCCCACCTTAAAGCCAGACTCTGGGTGGCTTATAACCTCACTGAACTGTGTGGAAAATTAACTCTCAATCTAACTGAGAATGCATCTAATCTCATTGAACTGTGTGGAAAATTAACACACCAATCCCACAGAGGAAGAGCATGCACACTGGCATAAATGGAGACATTGTTAAAAGATCAACTGCTCAAGGACAGATGAAATCCAGCTAATCCTATTAGGTAAAACAGCATCATTTAGTGGCACAAAAATATTTATACAGGTATATTGCCTACCTGAGGGTTTGAGGTAGATGATAATACATTCTGTACCAACAAATGAAGACATGGAGATACTGTCAATCTTTTCTCCATGTCCCAACCACAGACAAAGCATGATACGTGAAATATGTTCTAACTCTGTGACTTTTCAAGAGAGGCAAAACGTTCCCATAAACTTGACACTGGGGGACCCCCCCCGCCCCCCCGTGCATGAAACTCCAGGAATCAAAAGCCTAGCTGACAGATTCTTAGGCCTTCGTGCCATGCTTACAAAAGCCATCAATGATGCTTGTGAGATCCTCTGCAATTTCATTTTTGTGAGACACTTCCTAAAGCAAAACCAGCAAAACAAGTCTGGAACTCAAAGAGGAAAAAACAAACCCCCTCTCTCTCTCTCTCTCTCTCTCTCTCTCTCTCTCTCTCTCTCTCTCTCACACACACACACACACACACACACACACACACAGACTTTTGATTAAAGACTTCTGAACACTAAAGCAAAATATAGGAAAGCTGTCCAACTGAAACCACACACAGAAGAGAGTAGTAATGCAAACCTGAACACAGCTCACCGTGACACATGGCGTGACTAGAAATCAAAGCAATCAAACCCTGGGAAAGTTTCACGGAACCAAGACTCTATTCTCTAAAAACAATATGCTTTTAAAATGTGACCTTATTTTATATGTATGTGGATAAAACCTTTCCCAACTTTTGTAGCTCCACAGGAGGATGGAAGGGAGAGGGAGGTTGCCATGTTACACTCACTTTCCTAGGGATAGTCTAAGCCTCAGTCTTCTCAGAGGTGAATCAGTTCTTCAGCAAAACTTACTCTCAAGCAACCATGCGTAGGACTACAGTATAAACTCCTGGTGTATTAAAATATCCTACGGTTGGCACACGCATTCATGGAAAACATTCTTAATGGAGAAGAAGAAACCCTCCCTCCCTCCCTCCCTCCCACCCATGCTTGCAGAAGCCAAATATATATTATCTTAGCTTGGCAGAATCTGAACTAAAATTGTCTTTTTAGCTCCTTCTCTTCCTTAGCAGAGATCATATGTAACCACAAATGCATATGCTGTAACAATAATGACTGTCCCAAGTTATTCTTCTGTCTCTGGCTAGGGATGAGGTGACTCCTGAGGCAGAGTTGGCTCGCTTTCAGAACTGTCTCCAGGGTATACAGCCAGGCTTTGTTTCCCGCATGTGATTCATTTCAGGTCTGGCCAGAACTGCCACTGGAAGGGGCAAAATGTCTCAGGCATCTCCCGCTCTCCTCCTTTCCCAGCTTACGGTTCATCCTGCCCCTTGTGGACTGATCAGGAACAGTGGAGTTAACTGCAGTGATCTGAGCAGCAGTGCATAAACCTCGGGGTTACAGGATTTCTTTTGCTGTTGTCTTTTGTTGCTGCTACAACATATAAGCAACTGTCTTCTGCAAAGATCTTTTGTCCGGATTATTTATGAATTTGGTGTAGCCTGGAAAGTTACAGTTAAACCTGCTGTAGCATTATGTATTATAAAAAACCTCGATGAAAGCAGAGAGGTAGGGAAGTTTTAGCAAGATCTTATCTGGTCCAATCTAGATGGTTTGCTGAAGCAGCTTTTCTGTGTCATCCTGTGTCTTGATAGTTCCAAATTTCCTGCTGTAACGTTTGAAAGGCACCCCATCACGACCAATGAGGAACTTTTCAAAATTTCATGCAATATGTCATTGCAGCACACAGGAGACCAAATTACGAACTTTGGATCGGTCATCAGAGACACAGGATCATCATGTGGGAAAGGCAATGGTTCTTTCAATAACTTGAAAAGAGGGTGAGCATTTTCCCTGTTGACTTTACACTTCTCAAACACAGTAAAGTTGGGCTCATATCCATTGCCTGGGTGAGCATATTTCAGGGACTTCAGGATCTCTTCATTGGTGGCATTTTCCTGGTGACCAAACTGGTTAGAGGGGAAAGCCAGCATGGAGAACCCCTGAGGCCCAAAACGCTGCTACAGTTAATAAAACTGAGCGAAGTCCTGGGTCATCGTGCCTCACACTGGAAACCAGCAACACCCTTCCCTGCAGCAAGCACAGATCAATGGGCTCTGAAACCCCCAGCGGCTGTGCCATAGCTCCTGCCAGACCATTCCTCAAGGCAGCGGCACCAAAAAACCTGCAGGAACTGCCTTGTCTTTTGTTAAATTCTCAAGATCCATCAAACAGATCAATATGACAAATTATGGCTTAGAGCCCAAGCATACACTTAGAATTAACAACAAAGGAACTTATGATACCTTAAAGACTAACAAATATATTATTGTGCAAGTTTTGATACCAATAAGACTCTTGCTTGTTTTTCTGCAAGAAACTAACATGGTTACTTCTCCCTGGAAACTTCGACGCTTTCCAGATCATTAGTCCATCTGTTTCTCAAGCCTCTACAACACACATTTAAATGAATTTGGAATAAATTTGTGCTGTTTATTTTTCCAGATCTAAGCTGATATTCATAGTGTTATAATCTTGAACATAACTACATTTTGGAGAGAATGTGAGCCAATCAGAGTTCACCCTAGTTGTTTTTAAGTTGGCCAATAGCTGGCTGCTCTTCTGGTCTCCTCCCACTAGAGTACTGAGTTGAGAAAAAATGCCTTCATTCCCACCCCCACAAAAAGGAAATAATTTGCTAGTGTCATGCATTTGTCTATATTGGTCTGATGGTGTGTGTGTATTTTCAGTCAGGAAGGCTGAGGATCTGTACATGGCAGATCCATGATCACAAAGCAGCAACACTGCATTCAGAAGCCCTTTGGAGTAGCTGTGAACATGGTGGCAAGGGGATAAACCTGCATTCAAAAGTCTTTAGGAAAGTCTAGTAGCTATAACCGTGGCAGCATGGCACTAATCTGTGTTTAAAAACCTCTCCAGGTGAAATGGTGGATATTGGGTAGAGTGAAGGAAGAAGATCAGTAGCGTATATACAATTGCTTGGATGTTGAAAGGCAAGTCCCTACTGGCTCTAGAAATGCAGCAGAGGTCCCCAGTGCTTGAGTGCCGTGAATTTCAAAGGAAAGCTGAATTTTCATTATTGGGGGAAATGCTAAGGATTTAACCATATGTCTGGTTATGTCCAAAACAGCTTCTCCATCAAACCAATAGCTGGGACTTTCTAGTGGGAAAAAAGACAGCTTAAACATTTCTTAGAATTAAGTAAACGTTCAGCTTAGGAGTTATGCTCTTCTTTTCCATACCAACTGACTCCCCCCAGCCTAATGGGCCTGTTTTCAATTTTTCTGCTGGCAGTTGGACACTTGTGCTGATTTACTGCAGAGTTCCCATTTACCTTATGCCAGCCACTAGGTTTAATTAAAAAGATGGCTTCCTTTTAGGCATAAAGAGAAGAATGAGAAATGGTCATCTGATGAACTCTTCAGTTTCTGTCTTCTGAACCTGTAAACACAGCTTTCTCCCAGCATAGATAATGCACAACATACATAGTGCATAAAACTGTCTTCCACAACCCAGCACCTTCCACCTGTGTTGACCAAATCCCCATCAGCTAATCCCAGCTGTCACTGCCTGTGATTGCTGGGAAGAGTGGGAGTCATAATTCAATATATCTAGAAGGTTAATAGTTGGCGAAGGCTGGCAGAAAGAACACTGGGTTGTTTGGTTTCTGTACCTACAGAGACCTACCTGCTGGCCACAGCTAGAAAAGCAAAGCCACAGGCAAATGCAGCTTCTTGTCAAAATCACTCTATTATTATGTTCTTTTAGAACAGACAGAAAGAAAGCGAGTGCAGAACTGAGCTACAGACAAAACCTTGGCATGCAGGCACCTCATGTTTTGCCTGTTGCAAATATCTTGCAAAGACCCGAAATCTGATTTTGCGCCATCATTACTCTTTAACAGAATACTCCAACACCTGTAAAGCCCTATACAATTTACAGAAGCCAAATTGCTTAGTTTCTTGGAGCATAAAACTGCCGGCATATTTTACACTACAGATGCTCATTAAGAAACATGGAGAAAACAAGAGGAAAATATTTTCTTCCTTTGTTGGCTTCAGGAATGGGAAAAAAAAGATGCAAAAAAAGTCTTACTCCAGCTAGAATCCTCTGTTCAGCTATGAATTCATCCCAAAGAGAAGTAGAAGAAAGCTATGACCTCACCTAATCACTATGCTATGGAACACATACGAATAATCAGTGGACAGGAAGAATAAGTAAAATTTGGAATGTAGGTGCAGCCCAACCCCTTTTATCCAAGAGATTAATGATTTACTCAGCCTTTGAAAGAGTCCTACTATTTCCCAGGAGTGCAACTAAATGACTCAGCAGTTCAGTATATTTTTTTTCTGATGACTTCATCATATAACTATCCACAGAACCAGCTACCTCCCACCCCTTCTCAAGCTTCAGAAATGGATGATTGAATTGGACAAACTTCTGACTGTTCTCCCCTCATACCTTCCAGTGAGAACGGGCCATTCCACTTGGGGAACAGTTAGTGTGAATTGGAATAGGCGTCCATGCAGTAGAAAGGACAAGCATTAACATAAAATACATGCTATTTTATAATGCCTATCCCACAGCTGTCATTATGACTTTAGTAAAGCAATCTTAGCTCAGGAAAGGCTATATTCGAAGAGTCTCTGAAGGCTATATTGACATAGGAAACTTGGGGTTCTTATACGTGTAATGTGGTCTATGCTTATTCTTAACCAAAAAAGTGATGGTGGTTGGTTGATAATCCCTTAAAAATCCCTGAAATGTTTTAAAATTATATAGAAGTTATGGCATCATATCAATAGATGTTCTGTAGAGGCTTTGAAGAAAACTGATGATCTATATTTGCCAAGGAGGATTGCCAAGGATTTTCGGGTTACAGGAATATATTCAAGATGCTGAAGATGACAGAGAGGGCATGTGTATGATGAATGTACAGTGATCATAGATAACAACTGTTATATATGTGTGCTGCCCCCCACCCCAAAATACACTGTCAAGGAGCAGGTTTCCATAAATTTACTGTAAGACAATATTTGGTAAGCTGCCAGTATTACGATGGTATTATTTATGTTAATACATTCTTAGTCTTCTTCATGTTATCTTGGGGTCTTTTAAATATAGGTTTTGAGTTAAACCAGCCATGCTTTTGTGTGTTTGTGATATTCACAGAGCGGGCCAATAGCCATCTTCATGACTGCAGCTGTCACAGCAATGTCTGCAAAAATGAAACCACTAATGCCCCCTTCAGCTGGGGCAGATTTCTCTCCCATTGCCTCAACCAGTCTGACCAAGAGATGGGAATTGTTGCCCAACTCACATGGAAGAAGTTTGATTATTCATGTCCACAAGGATATAAGCATTAACTGAGTTAAATCAGATTCACTCCAAGTTAAATTGGTACAGGGTTACAGCCATCATGGTCTTGGAATTTCGAAACTGTTAGGTATACACATGGCTGGACCAGCTTTTTTTTTTTTTTTTACAGATGCTTAACTTTGCTGATGTTTGCAAAATTTGAAAAGAAGTGGAGAACAAAAAGAAGAAACTTGAAAAGACTGCAAGATAGGTTAGGAGATTCAAAATGAGCAAAGGGAAAAACAAGTTGAAAGGAAGTTTGACAGAGTTGGAATTGATGAATAGAATAAAGGAGGAAGGATGACAGGTGGCGTGAAAGGCTTCTGCAAAAAATTGCTGCTAGTCTAGGTGGATACTGCAACAAAGTTGGCACCTCTTTGAAGGGAAGATAGAATGCTTCCAAATGGGAAAATGTGCTCCTCACTTGCTTACTGCTGTTGTTCAAACAGACTTGGTCAAGCACATGACTGGCAACAGAACGATCACAGGATGGTCACAATAACTAACCTCATGTACTTCTATTTGACCCCCTGAGGTACTTTCTGTTCTGACAGTGCTGTTCCTGAGGAAGGTGTCTGCTGTCTTCAAGTCTGTAGGATACAGTCAAGGCAGGAAGTAGTGTTAGATCAGCTGGACATAGGGCAAATTATTTCCATTCGCTGTAAGAAAGAATAGTTTGGGGGTACATCCTTACAGTAGCTTCCCATACTTTCTGTTGTTGCTAAACCCAGCCAGTCAGAGGACTGCTGCCGCTGCTACTGCCTGCTACCAAATAAGCCTGTCAGGACCCACTAATGGAAAAGGAAATGCCCCAGAGATTTCTCTACTCAGCTGTATCTGCTGAGTAGATCTGCAATGCAGCCCTTTAAGTAGCTGTTGCTGGTAGACTTACAAACAGAACGTCAGCAGTGAAAGCCTGGCTGCGTGCTGATACTGGTGCTCTCACAGTGAAATCTCCCAAGTATTCTACATGCTTACAAGTTCTTCTTACTGAAGGAGTCTGACAGCTCAGACGTCCCAGACCTAAATAAATAAATACGTCCCCCTCCAGCTTCTGCATTCCATATTTCAGAAAGGATACGTTTTAATAGGAAGCTCCCCAGCAACCATGGACTTCAATAAAGAACCATTCTTTCTTGTACCACCATTGGTGCTATTTTGTGGGACTATTCAGGCTTAAGATAATTAATACAGGTTGATCTAATGGTGTGGCCTTGGATTGTTACCAATGGCCAGTCTTTACCATGGTGAATGAGAGGGACACATCCAATTATGAAAACGGCAAGGGTTGTTTTGAATAACAGCTGGGAATGGGGATGATCTAATAGGCAGTTTGGCTAAAAGAAAGTTAGGGCTGAGCAGTTATGATTTTCCTCCCAGCTCTGGATCTTTCCCATTGCATCCAGGGTCTGTTTCTGGGTGCAGTCCATAATATCTGCACTATTGCAACTACGTGTTCTACTTTACAGAGGACAGTCCTCTGTTTGAAGGCATCTTATATCTGGAGGATCACCCAGTCCAGTCCACTGAAAAATAACTAGGAGACAGGACTTGAGATTGACTAATTGTGCAAATTTCTGTGGCAATGCCTGCCTTGAAGAACAGCATCCCCAGAATCCAGATGGCCCCGACTCTGTTAGTATTTCATAAGAATCTAAAGACCTGGCTGTTTCTCCAGGCCTTTGGGTCAGATTAGGCAAATTGTATAGTGGATGAGATTTTAGGACTGGAACCTCAGGTGTCATGTGTTATTGTTTTTAATTAGTAGGAGTTTTAAATCTTTGTATACTGCTGAGAGTCATTTCTGTGAGATGGGTGGCCATAAAAATTATCAATCAATCAATCATGTGGACAGCAAGACTCAGCAGACTCTCAGAGCATCATTGTCTCCCATCCCACAGCTAAATGTGTGTATTGCTATTTAAATTATAATTTATTTTAAAATATACATCTATAGATGTTTGTTAGACTTTGCATATTTAATGCAGATCATTGTCCTTTTTTATCCTCTCATACTTTTGGACATGTGTGTTGATTTTATCAATCACTTTTTCTTAGCAACATGCAAGTAGCCATCCCAGGCCAAGCTGATTGGAGTAACATCAGAACATTTTTTCTGGAATGGTTGTTGTCTCACCCTACTCCTGTGTCATTAACAGTATCCTAAGTTTCAGCCTTTTCTTTTCTCATCTGTCTCTATTTCTCCCTCATCTTGAGTCCATTTCTTAGGTTCCCTGTTTGTATGTAAAAGTTAATCCCTTTATGGAAGAAATAGCTAAAAATTAAGAAGGATAAGGATTGGTTGAAGTAGATGAAGCATTATAAATGGAATGTTAGTGTGTGCTTCAAATGCTGGTGTTTTGGTAGATAAAATTTACAGAATAATTGGTGACAAGCTTATGGAAATAGGAAGAAAATGCAATTAGTTGCTCATGCATATTTAAATTGAATTTGCTGCAAGTGACCCTTTGGAACTTCTAAACACTTATTTCTTACTACCAGATGCTACTGGGTTTCTATAATGCTAACATGCCATTAAAAAGCATTTGCCTCTTTTGATTTTTGTGGATTTTGTAACTCTTTTGCCATTTGAGCTGTGACTGGGTCCTAGGGATGTAGAGGAGGAGTCTAAGTGTTCAGCAAAGGATTGTTACCTTGTCGTGGTGCTGGAGCTTGAGCACCTCACTGATGCCATGAGCTAAACCGTGAAGGGCCACCCAAGACGGGAAGGTCATGACAGAGAGGTCAGACTAAATGCGATCCCTGGGGAAGGTAATGGCAACCCACCCCAGTATTCTTGCCGTGAAAACTAAATGGATCAGTACAACCAGAGATATGTCGGTATACCATCGGAAGATGAGACCCCCAGGTCGGAAGATGGTCAAAATGCTACTGGGGAGGAACAGAGGATGAGCTCAACTAGCCCCAGACGTGATGACGCAGCTAGCTCAAAGCCGAAAGGACGGCTAGCGGCCGACGGTGCTGGTGGTGGACGGCGAATCCGATGTTCTAAGGATCAACATGCCACTGGAACCTGGCATGTAAGATCTATGAGCCAGGGCAAATTGGATGTGGTTATTGGTGAGATGTCAAGTTTAAAGATAGACATTTTGGGCGTCAGTGAACTGAAATGGACTGGAATGGGCCACTTCACATCAAATGACCACCAGATCTACTACTGTGGACAAGAGGACCACAGAAGAAATGGAGTAGCCTTCATAATTAATAGTAAAGTGGCTAAAGCAGTGCTTGGATACAATTCAAAAAACAACAGAATGATCTCAATTTGAATTCAGGGCAAGCCATCTAACATCACAGTGATCCAAATATACGCCCCAACCACAGATGCTGAAGAAGCTGAAGTAGAGCAGTTCTATGAGGATCTGCAGCACCTACTGGACAACACGCCTAAAAGAGATGTTATTTTCATCACGGGAGACTGGAATGCTAAGGTGGGCAGTCAAATGAAACCTGGAATTACAGGTAAGCATGGCCTGGGAGAACAAAACAAAGCAGGACATAGGTTGATAGAATTTTGCCAAGACAACTCACTCTGCATAACAAACACTCTCTTCCAACAACCTAAGAGATGGCTTTATACATGGACTTCCCCAGATGGACAACACCGAAATCAGATTGACTATATCCTTTGCAGCCAAAGGTGGTGGACATCTATACAGTCGGTAAAAACAAGACCTGGAGCTGACTGTAGTTCCGATCACGGACTTCTTCTTGCACAATTTAGGATCAGACTAAAGAGATTAGGGAAGACCCACAGATCAGCTAGATATGAGCTCACTAATATTCTTAAGGAATATGCAGTGGAGGTGAAGAATCGATTTAAGGGACTGGACTTAGTAGATAGGGTCCCGGACGAACTCTGGACAGAAGTTCGCAACATTGTTCAGGAGGCAGCAACAAAATACATCCCAAAGAAAGAGAAAATCAAGAAGGCAAAATGGCTGTCTGCTGAGACACTAGAAGTAGCCCAAGAAAGAAGGAAAGCAAAAGGCAACAGTGATAGGGGGAGATATGCCCAATTAAATGCAAAATTCCAGAGGTTAGCCAGAAGAGATAAGGAATTATTTTTAAACAAGCAATGCGTGGAAGTGGAAGAAGACAATAGAATAAGAAGGACAAGAGACCTCTTCCAGAAAATTGGAAACATTGGAGGTAAATTCCAGGCAAAAATGGGTATGATCAAAAACAAAGATGGCAAGGACCTAACCGAAGAAGAAGAGATGAAGAAAAGGTGGCAAGAATATACAGAAGACCTGTATAGGAAGGATAACAATATCAGGGATAGCTTTGACGGTGTGGTCAGTGAGCTAGAGCCAGACATCCTGAAGAGTGAGGTTGAATGGGCCTTAAGAAGCATTTCTAATAACAAGGCAGCAGGAGATGATGGCATCCCAGCTGAACTGTTCAAAATCTTGCAAGATGATGCTGTCAAGGTAATGCATGTATATGCCAGCAAATTTGGAAAACACAAGAATGGCCATCAGACTGGAAAAAATCAACTTATATCCCCATACCAAAAAAGGGAAACACTAAAGAATGTTCAAACTATCAAACAGTGGCACTCATTTCACATGCCAGTAAGGTAATGCTCAAGATCCTGCAAGGTAGACTTCAGCAATTCATGGAGCGAGAATTGCCAGATGTACAAGCTGGGTTTAGAAAAGGCAGAGGAACTAGGGACCAAATTGCCAATATCTGCTGGATAATGGAAAAAGCCAGGGAGTTTCAGAAAAACATCTATTTCTGTTTTATTGACTATTCTAAAGCCTTTGACTGTGTGGACCATAACAAATTGTGGCAAGTTCTTAGTGGTATGGGGATACCAACTCATCTTGTCTGCCTCCTGAAGAATCTGTATAACGACCAAGTAGCAACAGTAAGAACAGACCACGGAACAACGGACTGGTTTAAGATTGGGAAAGGAGTATGGCAGGGCTGTATACTCTCACCCTACCTATTCAATTTGTACGCAGAACACATCATGAGACATGCTGGGCTTGAGGAATCCAAGGCTGGAGTTAAAGTTGCTGGAAGAAACATTAACAATCTCAGATATGCAGATGATACCACTTCAATGGCTGAAAGCGAAGAGGAACTGAGGAGCCTTATGATGAAGGTGAAAGAAGAAAGTGCAAAAGCTGGGTTGCAGCTAAACCTCAAAAAAACCAAGATTATGGCAACCAGCTTGATTGATAACTGGCAAATAGAGGGAGAAAATGTAGAAGCAGTGAAAGACTTTGTATTTCTAGGTGCGAAGATTACTGCGGATGCTGACTGCAGTCAGGAAATCAGAAGACGCTTAATCCTTGGGAGAAGAGCAATGACCAATCTTGATAAAATAGTTAAGAGCAGAGACATCACACTGACAACAAAGGCCCGCATAGTTAAAGCAATGGTGTTTCCCATAGTAACATATGGCTGCGAGAGCTGGACCATAAGGAAGGCTGAGAGAAGGAAGATCGATGCTTTTGAGCTGTGGTGTTGGAGGAAAATTCTGAGAGTGCCTTGGACTGCAAGAAGATCAAACCAGTCCCTCCTCCAGGAAATAAAGCCAGATTGCTCACTTGAGGGAACGATATTAAAGGCAAAACTGAAATACTTTGGCCACATAATGAGAAGACAGGACACCCTGGAGAAGATGCTGATGCTCGGGAGAGTGGAAGGCAAAAGGAAGAGGGGCCGACCAAGGGCAAGGTGGATGGATGATATTCTAGAGGTAACGGACTCGTCCCTGGGTGAGCTGGGGGTGTTGACGACCGACAGGAAGCTCTGGCGTGGGCTGGTCCATGAAGTCACGAAGAGTCGGAAGCGACTAAACGAATAAACAACCAACAAGTCTTTGTTTCATGGATTTTATAAAGAAGTCATCCAGTGATATGCCAGTGTGAGAAAGTAATTGCCCTGTTGGGTCAGTAACAGGTAGCACACTTTTAGCTGCAGTAACTGCATCCTGAGACTTCGTGTACTTGTTGATCTCACTGCTGTGTGGGAATTTTGGCCCACTCCTTTATGGCAAGCTGTTTCACTCCAGTATCAGTTGAGGGCTTTCTGCCCTGAACTATTCATTTCAGGTCCTGCCAAAACATTTCTATGGAGTATAGATCTAGAGTTTTGACTCTGAACATTGAATCTGTTCTTTTACTTCCATTCTCTGGTAGACCTGTTTGTATATTTGGGATCACTGTCTTGTTCCATTACCCACTTCAGCTTCAGTAGATACACAGATGGCTTAATATTATTCTGTACAATTCCTTGATACAAACCAGAATTCATGCTTCCTTTACTTTAGTGACAGCAAGTTGTCCTGATCCTGAAGCAGCAAAGCATCTCCAAACCATAACACTACCACCTCCAAGTCTGACAGCTGGTACAAGGTTCTTATTGAGGAACGCATAGTGTTTGAGTTCTGCCAGATATAAGACATGCATATAACCTGAAAAAATTAGCTTTTATCCTTCAGTCCGTAGAACAGATGAAGTCTGGGTGGTCACCCAGGTACTTTCTAGCAAGCTTCACACAGGCATCAGTATTTTTTTTTTAGTGATCAATGGCTTCTGACTTGCTGTTTTCCTGTGAATCCCATTTTTACCTAGTGCTTTTCTGATGGTAGCATTATGAACCAAGGCTTTAGTCGAGGCTAGAGAAGTCTACAGATCCCTGAATGTTGTTCTGGGGTTCTTTGTGACTTTCTGGGCAATTTTATGCTGTGTTCTTGGAATGATTTTGACAGGACAGCCACTCTTGGTATGATTCACTGTTGTCTCAAATCTTCCAGAGTGTGGCTTGATCCGCATGACTAGCTTGCTGCAATACAAGGGTGGGCTTCTGACAATGTCCCGAAGCTGGAAGGCACAACATTGTTTTTTCTACCCACCCCCAGTGCACCAGGAAGGCCATTTCTGTCATTTTCTGCTATTTGTCAAAAGTACTGTTTTTTTGTGTGTGTGGTTGTTTTTAAATCTGGGTCTGCTCTGGTTCACCTGCAGCACTTCATTTAATTGTGAGCAAGCATCTCCTCTCCAATTGGCTACTGGGCACTTTCAGTCACTAACCCTCCAAAGCTACTTTTAAAATGAAGTTCCCCAATAAAACAGTGAAAAGCTGTGTTTTTAAAAAAACAACAACAAATTTACTGATGAAAGAATGGAAGGATGGACCTGTCTTTTTTTCTTTTTTAACCAGGCAAAACTGATAAAAGTTCTGCCACTTTCCTTTTTTACCTCAAGTGACAGAAAAAGATTGTAACATTATTATGTATTTTACTGGTCCAGGATGGGTGAAGAAGTACAGGAAGGGGTTGAAATCCAGAAAGGAATTCCTTAACTGGCTTCATCTGCAACCAGTTTATAAGCGGGAGACAAGTGACTTAAAGCTGGGGTGAGGAAAAGCTGAATATTCTGTGAGTCAGTGGAGCCCCAGAGCTTTAAAAAGAGTTTTGTAAATTTTCCAGACCAAGAGATATCCATTAATTTTTAAAAGGTCTTCAGAATTTTCTTTTGAGCCTCTGGAACTGTGTTTCTCAGCCTTGGCAACTTTAAGATGGCTGGACTTCAACTCCCCATGCTGGCTGGGGGATTCTGGGAGTTGAAGTCCAGCCATCTTAAAGTTGCCAAGGCTGAGAAACACTGCTCTAGAATCTCTGTAGTGAGATTTATATAGGGCAGAGCTAGACCAAACATGACCTGATTATCCTTTAAATTGAATTGATCCTTATCCGTTGAATTGATTGAACGAGAGGGGTTATTATTTTGTAGTAACTTTGTTACTACTTTGTAGTAGTCCTACTTTGCAGGACTACTTTGTTTATACTATAACTGAAAGAGCTGTTCATGATGTTGTTATTTGTTCCCTTCATATATCAGTAGGGCCTACATGAAGCTCTGATTCATGAACATTAAGTATCAAAGGCTTGTAAAAATTCCTAAAATCTGAAAGGGGGCAAATTTTTTTTCACAGAATTTCACAGAATACCTTTTCACACTGCCTAGCTTTTCCTGTGCTGTTCTAACTCAACTATAGATTGGTCCCCAAGCCATTCTCAGGAGGAACTAACCAAAGAGCATTATATTTTGACAGAGCAGCAGTTTATTCTTAATCCCAGAAGTTCTATTTCCTGTTCTACAAATATATACTTACTTCTTGAAAGCCTCTGTTTTGCTCTCAGCTGTACAACAGTGGTAGGAATTTCAGGTATACCTCAGACCCCACCATATCTATGCTAGGACAGGGGCACAAGATTTCAGGCTTACAGAATCTAACTTGTTTATTTATTTGTTTTAGCAAACTGCAAGAACCATCAACCAATGTCTGTGCAAAAAAAGGAAAAGAAAAGAAAAGAAAAAGAAAAACGTAATTCTGGTTCCAGGGTGTTTGTTCAGAATGGAGTTCATGGTCATTTTATACAAGAATAAACTCCTGGTGATTCTCAAACTTCCTTTCATTTCAAGAGCATAATTGGACAGTGGGGAAGTAATTTTGTTGTTATAGTTAAACAAGGAATCAGACTTCCTTGCCAATCAACTGCACAGCACTCAGAGCATTCCACTTCATAAATCCAGATCTACGTTTTGCCCATTCTGTCCTAGAATATCCTTCATACCAGTGGGAATGTCTGATGCTGTACTGTAATGCATATGGTGGTCTTAGAAATACTGATCTCAGTCCCATATCCTGATCTCACTCCAGAATGTTGCTTTGGCTACTGAAGACAATGCACCGCTTCTTGAAGTCATTGATATATCGCATGATACATGCAGATGAACATTTTAATCTACCCTTACACTTTGTGTCAGGACAAGGGCAGGAACAGAACCAATGCATTAAAACTGCAGGGGAGGAAGTTCAAGGTAGGCATCAAGAGGAACTTCCCTTCTATGGGTGACAGCCAGTGAAACAGGCTGCCACAGCATGTAATGAGTGCTCCTTTGCTGGATGGTCATCTATCAGAGATGCTGTAGTGGATCCTGCACTAAGCAGAGGGTTGTATTAGATGACCTCTACAGTCTCTTCCTACTCTATGTTTCTATATCTCTAGTCACCTTACTATCCCCTGTAATCATGTAGCACAAATTCCTAATTTTGGGGGAGGGGGGGGAAACTGAGCAATTATGAATGTTTTTTAAAACTCAAGGAAAACACATCATGACAAAAGAATGTTTGTAGAATAGAAGTTGCCCCAAAGTTAAAGCCAAAAAAAAAAAAAAAGGAAGTTGGGAACCAAATCACTTATATCTCTATATCAATAGAAGCCATGGAATTCACGATATATAAGACTGTTATTACAAATTCCTCCTCCCTCCAAATGCTATATATGTTTTTCTCTTCTGCAAATGGTCCCAATAGGACAGATTTTGCAGTGTCTTGGAAAGCCAATATGTGCAAAAATGTAAGAAAAGGTTTTGCTGAAGTTTGTAGATGTGCAGTTAATGGAAAGTCAAAAATTCCTATGATGAGGTTGATGCTATACAAATCTCTCTGATTACTACTCATAATCCACCTTCTCCATATTGTACATGTTGGTTATCATGAACTGAGGATATAAGCAGATTCTGGTTCACTGTATACAGTATAGTGCTATAGCCAGTTTAGGGTGCATTTTCTGGAGAGAACAGAACAGACATCCTAGTACTATGGAATGTTGCTAGTCTAGAATAAAAAAGTAATTATAATCCAATTATCCATGCATAAGGAATAAATATAGGATATAGAAGGTTGACTACATAAATAACTTGTGAAATTAGATATAGTTAAATGTATTACAACTTGGGGCGAAGTAATCCCCATAATCCCTGCAAATTTGTAATAAATACTTGATATAAATTATCGCTTTTTCTTTTTTAAACATAACTATATATTATAATATAATATTTTCTGAAAAATTAAACGTCAGGCACAAAATATGGATTCTTAATACTACTTTTATCAGAAATATTCAAATCAGGGAATTTAATTAAAATGCTACAAAATGATTTTGTGATGTGCATGATCATCATACACACACACAAAAACTCCACAAACATATTGAGAAAAATATGTTTTAAGACCAAATGTAGCAGTACCCGTGATAGACTATTTTCTCTAAATATGTGAGCTTATATTTCTCAGACCCTTATTCCATATTCTGCTTTATTCTGTAGTAGATTTCTTTATGAATAGTCTGGAGATTTTGTTTTCTGCTTCATCATCTTTGTGAGATTGCACTGAAGGCTCATCAGCTGCATACATTATAGCACTGAGAGATGGGGGACTTGATTCCCCTCGCACCGTGTGGGAAAGCTCTTCTGGTTTTTAATATTCCATCCATCATTCTGTGGATTACACAACAGAGGCTGTACAGCTTCATCCCAGTTTCTACAAGCAGAATTCATCTGTAGTACTTTTTTCTGGATGAGACTGACATGGTGGCATAGTATTTCCACCTGTTTCTTTGACCTTGTTCAGAGGAGATTCAGCTTTTGATTTCTACATATCTACATAATTTCTGCAAACTTGCTTTATTTCCAGGTTTCAAGTTTTAAACGAGTACATCTGGCAAATAAACATCATGATGCTCTGAACTGTTACTTTGTTTATTAGCTCTGAATAGCTGTAAGATAAAAATGCAATGTTCTGGGGTTTTTTTTAGAATTTTGAGAAGCCAGAGTTTCCTTTTGTTGTCACTGTAGAAGGTCACCTAATGAAAAACTTCAAATAAAGATTTGCATAGTGAGAATCCCAGGATATTTAGCTTTGTCACATGAGTATACTTCAAACTATTACTTGACTGCAACAGGGCTCAACCATCCAAATATTTACTGCTCCCTGAAAGTATGAAAGATTTCCAAGAAGATTGATTGCCTAGATCTGTGTCATTCACCTTCATGGTAACTGCAATATGTGGTACACTATAGATTAGTGCATGATTCAGGAATCTGCCTTTTCAGGAGATTCCTTCCTTGCATTTCCATTCATGATATGAAAAATGAAATACTCTTCATTTATTTCTTCAGCAAAGGATCATTACCTTGTCGTGGTGCTGGAGCTTGAGCACCTCAATGATGCCATGAGCTAAACCATGAAGGGCCACCCAAGACGGGAAGGTCATGACAGAGAGGTCAGACTAAATGCGATCCCTGGGGAAGGAAATGGCAACCCACCCCAGTATTCTTGCCGTGAAAACTCAATGGATCAGTACAACCAGAGATATGTCGGTATACCATCGGAAGATGAGGCCCCCAGGTCGGAAGATGGTCAAAATGCTACTGGGGAGGAACAGAGGATGAGCTCAACTAGCCCCAGACGTGATGACACAGCTAGCTCAAAGCCGAAAGGACAGCTAGCGGCCGACGGTGCTGGTGGTGAACGGCGAATCCAATGTTCTAAGGATCAACATGCCATTGGAACCTGGCATGTAAGATCTATGAGCCACGGCAAATTGGATGTGGTTGTTGGTGAGATGTCAAGATTAAAGATAGACATTTTGGGCGTCAGTGAACTGAAATGGACTGGAATGGGCCACTTCACATCAAATGGCCACCAGATCTACTACTGTGGACAAGAGGACCACAGAAGAAATGGAGTAGCCTTCATAATTAATAGTAAAGTGGCTAAAGCAGTGCTTGGATACAATCCAAAAAACGACAGAATGATCTCAATTCGAATTCAGGGCAACCCATCTAACATCACAGTGATCCAAATATACGCCCCAACCACAGATGCTGAAGAAGCTGAAGTAGAGCAGTTCTATGAGGATCTGCAGCACCTACTGGACGACACGCCTAAAAGAGATTTTATTTTCATCACGGGAGACTGGAATGCTAAGGTGGGCAGTCAAATGAAACCTGGAATTACAGGTAAGCATGGCCTGGGAGTACAAAATGAAGCAGGACACAGGCTGATAGAATTTTGCCAAGAGAACTCTGCATAACAAACACCCTCTTCCAGCAACCTAAGAGACGGTTTTATACATGGACTTCCCCAGATGGACAACACCGAAATCAGATTGACTACATCCTTTGCAGCTAAAGGTGGTGGACATCTATACAGTCGGTAAAAACAAGACCTGGAGCTGACTGTAGTTCAGATCACGAACTTCTTCCTGCACAATTTAGGATCAGACTAAAGAGATTAGGGAAGACCCACAGAGGAGGTGAAGAATCGATTTAAGGGACTGGACTTAGTAGATAGGGTCCTGGAAGAACTATGGACAGACGTCCGCAACATTGTTCAGGAGGCGGCAACAAAATACATCCCAAAGAAAGAGAAAACCAAGAAGGCAAAATGGCTGTCTGCTGAGACACTAGAAGTAGCCCAAGAAAGAAGGAAAGCAAAAGGCAACAGCGATAGGGGGAGATATGCCCAATTAAATGCAAAATTCCAGAGGTTAGCCAGAAGAGATAAGGAATTATTTTTAAACAAGCAATGCGCGGAAGTAGAAGAAGACAATAGAATAAGAAGGACAAGAGACCTCTTCCAGAAAATTAGAACCATTGGAGGTAAATTCCAGGCAAAAATGGGTATGATCAAAAACAAAGATGGCAAGGACCTAACAGAAGAAGAAGAGATCAAGAAAAGGTGGCAAGAATATACAGAACACCTGTATAGGAAGGATAACAATATCGGGGATAGCTTTGACAGTGTGGTCGGTGAGCTAGAGCCAGACATCCTGAAGAGTGAGGTTGAGTGGGCCTTAAGAAGCATTGCTAATAACAAGGCAACAGGAGACGACGGCATCCCAGCTGAACTGTTCAAAATCTTGCGAGATGATGCTGTCAAGATAATGCATGCTATATACCAGCAAATTTGGAAAACACAAGAATGGCCATCAGACTGCAAAAAATCAACTTATATCCCCATACCAAAACAGGGAAACACTAAAGAATGTTCAAACTATCAAACAGTGGCACTCATTTCACATTTTGTTGTTTATTCGTTTAGTCGCTTCCGACTCTTCGTGACTTCATGGACCAGCCCACGCCAGAGCTTCCTGTCGGTCGTCAACACCCCCAGCTCCCCCAGGGACGAGTCCGTCACCTCTAGAATATCATCCATCCATCTTGCCCTTGGTCGGCCCCTCTTCCTTTTGCCTTCAGTAAGGTAATGCTCAAGATCCTGCAAGGTAGACTTCAGCAATTCATGGAGCGAGAATTGCCAGATGTACAAGCTGGGTTTAGAAAAGGCAGAGGAACTAGGGACCAAATTGCCAATATCCTCTGGATAATGGAAAAAGCCAGGGAGTTTCAGAAAAACATCTATTTCTGTTTTATTGACTATTCTAAAGCCTTTGACTGTGTGGACCATAACAAATTGTGGCAAGTTCTTAGCAGTATGGGGATACCACGTCATCTTGTCTGCCTCCTGACGAATCTGTATAATGACCAAGTAGCAACGGTAAGAACAGACCACAGAACAACGGACTGGTTTAAGATTGGGAAAGGAGTACGGCAGGGCTGTATACTCTCACCCTACCTATTCAATTTGTACGCAAAACACATCATGCGACATGCTGGGCTTGAGGAATCCAAGGCTGGAGTTAAAATCGCTGGAAGAAACATTAACAATCTCAGATATGCAGATGATACCACTTCAATGGCTGAAAGTGAAGAGGAACTGAGGAGCCTTATGATGAAGTTGAAAGAAGAAAGTGCAAAAGCTGGCTTGCAGCTAAACTTCAAAAAAACCAAGATTATGGCAACCAGCTTGATTGATAACTGGCAAATAGAGGGAGAAAACGTAGAAGCAGTGAAAGACTTTGTATTTCTAAGTGTGAAGATTACTGCAGATGCTGACTGCAGTCAGGAAATCAGAAGACGCTTAATCCTTGGGAGAAGAGCAATGACAAATCTCGATAAAATAGTTAAGAGCAGAGACATCACACTGACAACAAAGGTCCGCATAGTTAAAGCAATGGTGTTCCCTGTAGTAACATATGGCTGCGAGAGCTGGACCATAGGGAAGGCTGAGCGAAGGAAGATAGATGCTTTTGAACCGTGGTGTTGGAGGAAAATTCTGAGAGTGCCTTGGACTGCAAGAAGATCAAACCAGTCCATCCTCCAGGAAATCAAGCCAGACTGCTCACTTGAGGGAATGATATTAAAGGCAAAACTGAAATACTTTGGCCACATAATGAGAAGACAGGACACCCTGGAGAAGGTGCTGATGCTAGGGAGAGTGGAGGGCAAAAGGAAGAGTGGCCAACCAAGGGCAAGGTGGATGGATGATATTCTAGAGGTGACGGACTCATCCCTGGGTGAGCTGGGGGTGTTGACGACCGACAGGAAGCTCTGGCGTGGGCTGGTCCATGAAGTCACAAAGAGTCGGAAGCAACTAAACGAATAAACAACAACTTCATTTATTTAGGGTTGCAAAATAATAGACCAAAATACATCCATCACATATATAATAGAACTCTCTTAAACATTTTTGCTCCAGAACACCGTTACAACAAGTGGGAGGTTGGCTTCCACTGCTGAAATTGAATTTCAGCGTTCAGAGCGGCTAAGATGGCTTGTTGGGCCTTCTCACCTGAAAACACATTTGTTTCCAGGGGCACAAATCAGCTAACGTAACGGTCAGGACCTGTGGCAAAGTTTGCATAGCATGCGGGTGCAGGGGCTCAATATAGGAATTTCTCCCATCTGTCTGCACCAATCTTTCCAACATCTTGTTTTGTTTTGAAAGTTGCTCCTAAATTAAATGTACTTGGCATTTATAGTTCTGTGAAAAAATATTCATCCCCATTAGGATTTGGTGAATTTCTGCAAATTTTGACTGCTGAATGCTAGTAGAGCTTCAAGTGGGTCCCATAAAGACACAAACAGAACAAATGATAGCAAAGTTAGTTCCATCATTTCTCTTCTGAACATAGTTGTTCAACCATGGGCCAGTTAAAAAAACTAACAGCTCCCAAGTTCAATCAGTTCAATTAAAGGGATAGTTAAGGCCAGCTCTGTGCATACTTTATAAGCAATCAGGTGTCAGGGTAGCCTTGCTCCGAATAAGACACGGACTCACTTAAAGAGTTTAAGGATTTCCGGGTTTATTGAAGCAGAATGCACACGGAGAAAAAGACGGGAATGCGGGCGTGCTATCAGGGTCTCCCGTTTATACTCCGGTGATGGACCTTGTTCTCCTCCACCCCCTATTGTCCCCCAAGCCAGGTCCGGATGGGTGATCAGCGTTGGTATGGGTCCGACGATGGGCGATTCGGGCGATCTCCGATGTTCCCCTTTGTCTCCTTGCCTTCGTCCGGTGCAGGTGCGTCCCCCAGGGTAATGGCTGGGAGTTCCCCCGATCTGTTAATGGTTTCCAGGTCCTGTCCGAGGTGCGCTTCTATTGTCCTGGTGATTTATTTATGGGTTTGGGTGCTTAAGGGATGATGTGTGTGTTTAAAGGATAGTGGTTATCCCTTCCTCTTTCCTGATGTGCGTGTTCCCCGTTGTGATGCACTTATGCCTTGCAACGGGGAACATGACATCAGGGCTGCTTTAGGCTAGCTCTGCCTATGTGAATTTCACAGATGTTGGCTCACCTCATTGCAGTGAAGTTCTTACCACACCGATTCTAGAACCCTGATAACATTCAGTGTCAGAGATCGCAAATATGCAGAAACTCTGAAAGGGGCTAAATACTTTTTCAAAGAACAGTATGCAATCTTTTAAATGTTCTCTCTTTTTTTTGGCCAAAGAGAGGAGAAAGCGCCAAAGGGAGAAAAAGATGGATGAAGGAGCAGGCAGTTGAAAAGGACTAAATAATATACTTTCTTTGTGGGTCAGATCTGGCCCTGTGTTTCCTCATTATGACAGCATGTGGGTTCAGAGACAGGTACTGTATAATTTCACTGCTTTGAAGCTGTGTCTCGAGGCTCAGAATCCAGAAAGTGGCAGGCACACCAGTCAGAGCTGCCTTTATTCCAACACAACCAAGATTTAAACAGAGCAGATTGAATGAGAAATACATCCAGAAAGAATGCAGTGGGGGAGAAATTTGGCCCTTTACAGAAATGTTTCTATACAGTAGATCATACTCCTTGACTAAGCAAGTTGTAAGCTTCTTGAATTTATTGTTAGAGATGCAGGATAGGCTGATAACATTCATACAAAGGAAAAGCCTATCCCATTTACACTTTGAGGATGCTAGATAGTCAGTGAAGGCTGTTAGGAGGAGGACCATCTGGAAGTATGAAAATCATAGTCTTGGGAGAGAGGTTTCCAGGGGTCCAAAGGTTCACTTTTCCTCCTCAGAGTGACTTGCTCAGAGCAAGAGAGCAGAGCTGGTACTGTCCTGCTTCAGAGCCCCATCTCTTGCTCAACCCAGAGGCTCCAGCTGTTTCTTCATCCTTCTTCCTTTCAAAGGGACAAGTCCTGACAGAGGCCCTTCCCCTTCCCTCCCAGGATCTGCCAGTTACCTGTCAAGGAGAGTTGGGAACTGCACTTTGGGCTCCCTGTTGGTGGGAAAGGAATGCTTAATTCTGCCCGTCCCCTGGGCTGCAAGAGGCAACCAGTTAAGACATTCAGAGGAGGACACATGTGTTTGGGGGGTGAGAGTGGATCTGCAGGTGGATGCTGGGCAAATTAATTATGAATTTAGCTGAGGGTGTTGCATGATGAGGAAAGCAGCACCTGGTTCACTGCTATACAGCGGCTGTTGAACCAGTTTAATAAAATAACTGTTCAGACACCTTTGACTGTTGGGAACAAGCAAGACAACAAAAGATTTCTTTGTTTTAGACAAATGCAGAGATGTCACAAACCCTTCAGTGTAAGGGAAATGCCAAGTATTCATGCATTCTGAATACTATGTTATTTTTACATAGAAGTATATATTAAACATTCTGAGCAAAAAGGACATTTCATAAGTATGTAAAAACAGTCAAATTTGTGAAGTCAAGGAAGGAAAGGAAAACAATCTTACTAGCTGAGGTTTTTTAAAAAATAGCTTAAATAGCTTGTATTAGGACCTCCTAGGCATTTCTGATTTGAAATTGAATGAATCTGGGGCAAGGGTGGTGAACAGAACAGCTTAAAAATTCAGTCTTAGCAAAGTACACAATAAATAACACTGAAAAAATTGAGCACCTTGCATCTACTAAAATAGTAGGCCATGAGACTATACTAACAAATAATACAGAATAACATTTTAGGACTTGATTTTCTAGGAGGAAGGTAAGAGCTAGTAAATGAACCACCATGTACATATGCATGCACACACAATAGTAATATAAATAATGAGGTATTAAGGTACTTATTAGTGTTGTTTCTCTTTTTGTAAAGGTAATCCTCATGGGAAATGTAGATGGCCAAACAGGATTGAGGTTAGGATGAAGAAAGGAAGTGCTATGGTGGTTAAGAAGGATCATTTTCCCTATAATCAGCTTCTCATCTATGACCACTTACCACAGGTGGTAAGAGAAATACCACAAGTCATAAACATTTCCACAGCCAACAAGAATCTCCAACTAACCACTTAGGATATGGCATTAGCAGTTAGTTCTTGTAAAATACCTCACGGGAAGCATGCAGTCAATACTCTGTGTTTATATGATCAACAAGGGGAATAATACAAGCTTTAGAGTTTTTAGAGCATTAGTCAGTTTCTGATCCTAGACTTGTTTGATTTGGATTGCAAAATTTGATAGAAATTTGATATATTCTACACAGATCACCTAATTCTCTACTTGTACTATCTAAATTGAGGCTACACCAATTCCTCCCTCATTTGGATTTTTGGATTAAAAGTTAAATAGGGAGATAAATAGGAACACTTCTAAACAAAAGAATAATTATGAAAATATTGAAGTTTGTAAGATAGCATTTACTGCAATAGTTTCTTCCATATGCTGTTGCTTTGTTCACATTTTTTCCATTTAGTTCTTTCACTTTTTCTCCCTGAAATAAACTCATCAGCAATTCCAGCCAATCAGGGATCAGATAATAAATGGATAATGTCATGGAGCTGGAAAGCCAGTCAGGTTCACTTTGTGATTATACGATTGTGATCAAATCAATCCAGCTGCAATGGAGAATATGTTATCAATCATTTGAATTGGCTATCCCAGCCTAAAGGAAATCACATAATCTGTTGGGGATTCTGTTATCAAAATGATAATTGCATGTTCACCACTACTAAGGCAATAAGATTTGGAACATAAGGGCACACAATCAATTCAGAGTATGGGTAATGCTTCTTGAGCAACACAGAGCCTGTTTTGGGGGCTCCTTCAAGACTGACACACATAAAATATTCTTACGTAATAAAAAAATGAGGACACTGTTTTGGGGTTTAGTTATATTTATGGTATGACCATTTGCTACATTAGTATACAACATAAAATATGCACTGCAATTCCCATTCTTTTCTCACAGTCACCTCTTGTACCCTTTATGTCTAAATTCTACCAAACTCCATTATTGGCACATTTATCAAACTGATCCCCCATAGCGTTTGCATTCACTCTTACTACCTTTCCTTTGGAACAGTAGCATCATTCTTTCAGATGCAGCATTCACGTACTTGTTAAACACAGCCACTCTATATTTTACTAGTTCTCCAGTTCTGCATTTGTAGCTGCAGCCCTACCAATTTTGAATATTGTCACAGCATTTATGAGTTCCCTTTCATCATTTTTTTCTTGGACACTAACCTTTCAATTCTACTCTTTAGCTTTTCCTTATCATTCTCATACAAAATTCTAAAATGCTACTTTCAGCATTTCCCCAATTCAATTTAATCCCAAATCATTTCATCATTTTTATTTTTTAATTCAGTTCAGTCTGTTGGAGGCTCCTTGTTTAGCCCTTTTTACCTATTTCCAAAACAATTTTTATTTCCATCAAAATTGCTCTGCAATTTCTCTGTCTCTTTTAATCTTTACTTTTCCTTGCTCTTGTTGACTACATTTGCAACTATCTTTTTCTTTCTGTAAACATTATACAATATTTTTCATCCTCATTTTTTCCTGTAATCATACTCTTACATGCTTTGTTTTTTGCATCATCCACTTAGAATCCTTTTTCATACTTTCTATTAGCAGAGCTCCACACACTTCTGTGGCACTTTCATTCTACTCCAAACAGCTTTCACATCTTCTTTCTTTACATCCACTTCCCTCACTCAGTTGGGGGATTAATGAATTTTCTAAAACAATTTGTACTTTCTCTTCCTGAAGCCATTCTATTTTCACTCTCATCTTGTCACATTTTTTTCTTTCATTCCCATATTATCACACAATCCATTCTTCAAACAACCAATAAAAGATCGTACCAACATTCTGGACCTCTCATTATCCTTTTTTTTGTTTGGTGCCTTCTACTCTGTTTTTGACTCCTGGAGACTGCCTGGACTAGTCCCTGCAGTTTTCTTGGCAAGATTTTGGAAGTGGTTTGCCATTGCCTGCTTCCTAGGGCTGAGAGAGAGTCACTGCATATTTCTAGCACATTTTGGTCAATATTCCACAAGTGCAACTAAAGCCCACTTGGGTTCATGCTATTTTATGTAATCTAGGATCATTAATCTAGAGACTATCTTGCAAGCCAGCATCCTACCAACTAGGAAGTATATGCAGCATACTGACATACATGGAGGATGTGCAGCAATTCACCATTCCTGGTACCCATTCCTTGTGTGAAATAGCCAGCCTTGATTGTAACTGCAAATTTCATGTATAGTTCATAAAGAACTGAAAAACTGCATTTTTGTATTTAAATTGGACTTAATGTTTAAAGAGAAACATGCCATCTAGAAAGGTTTGTAAAGCAGGTTTTAGGTAGATTATATTTCAGTAACTCTGTAAAAAGACAATAGAACATTATATAGCCCTTTTAAATAATGCTTCTAGTGGAGAACCGTCTTTTCCTGCTGGTTTTATCATGGTTGCTCAAACATTTTGCTAACAACCTATTTGACATATTTTTAAGGCAAATGTTGAAGCAAAATGACTTTACTTTTATTTTTCACTGAAAAGCATCAGTGACAGAAATATATGTGGCCTCATTATGTAAAAATGTGTGAAGATATGCTTGAGATTTAACGTGACAGGCATTGGCATAATTACTCTACTGAGCTCTAATCCCATTCCCTCATCATCTTCATTATTATCACCTGCAAATTCCCAACAGACTACCAGTTAATTTATAAAAATCTGACAATTCTGGCGCAAAGCAGACTAGACAGACACTGCAACACTGTAGCTTTGGACTAGATAGGGATGCAGAAGGAATACGTCAGGGATTTCTTTTCAAGTGCAGTGGCAAGATCTCCCAAAACACAATCTGTCACAGCATGGACAGGTACATAATTCAAAGAGTCTGTCGACATACATCTTGAAATATTTATTGGCTCTAAAATTGCACACAAAAATGTGGATATTTGAGAAAGTTGGATTCAAAAACCTCACATTAAAAAAAACAACTAGTGACCCAAAGAAGTGTGCTTTGGGGAAGCTTCCATACAACTAAGTATATACTAATTGCATACAAAATATGCATATGAAGGTAAATGTTCATGTATTAGGAAAATATGTGTTCAAAGGGAAAGTGATATATGGCAATTGCAGCATTGTTCTTTTTATTAAAATATCTGAAGAAATTTGAAGGAGTAAAGTTTGAATGTATGTTGTGTTGATACTAAAGGGTTTTTTGACCAACCCGTTCATGCCTTGGAAAATGAACCTGCTGCCATATTGGCAGGTAGGGTTTTCATAAATGAAATATTTGAACAGCTTCTATGCTATTCTGTGAATATCCAATTGTTTTTAATGGACGATTTGAAAAGAGAATTAACTTTTGGACTAGTCTAATTATATTCAATTAAATACATTCAATATATACAATCAAATAATGTAATTACATTACATTCATTTCAGAAACCAATGGAGGACAAGAACTGCTTTAGGTTCAGAGAACAACCTTTTTCCTATCTTGGTAACACTCTCTAAAAAAGGAGGGAATGTGGAAATCTTTGAATATAGGCAGCCGATAAAGGAGCATCAGGGAAGGGTGAGCGCTTGAGGAGTTGTGAACTGAAGCACTCTTGCCAATACAGTTTCTTCAAAATAGGGTCCTAAATAAATTCTCCATCTCTATCTGCCTTTCCCAGGATACCTCTGATGGTGGAAGAGTGACAGATGGCTGTGATAGAAATGGCTTCCTCATAATGGTAAGCTGCTGCCAGAAAGTCTCACCTAGCACTTCCTCAGGGAACATTTTGGTATGAGGGAGAAGTCCTTTCTCTTCTCCCAAGACATTGTTGTCTGATCTCTGCTGCTAGTTTCACTTGTATCAGGCAGTGAAAATTTCCTGTACTTTTTTTACTCTACCAGACTGATGGAAGAGAGTTTACTGTAGAAATTCTTTCAAAGAGGAAGAGAATTTCCAAGATGTTTTCACGGACGGAGGGCATTGCACTTATTTAGTTACAAAGTGGCTAAAGGATGTTTATGAATGTCCTGTCTTTCACTGTACAATAATCTCTCCAGTAATCTGTACCTTCCTGGGCTTTGCATGCTTCAATTAAGGACATTGCTATTGGACAATTTGATCCAGGCTTACTAATTTCAGGAAGTTAGAGGAGACTTCCTGAAATCACAATTAACTGAAATCTAATAGTTTTCAATGGCTGTGCTCTAAATAAGATTAAAACTGGATCCAAGCTATGGTTTGGGTGTTTGTTTTGTAAGCATTGGTTTTGCACAGTTGGCATCCCAGATTTGTTTTTAAATTCTAGTAAAGGTTTTTGAAATAGCAAAGAAATGAAGAACAGAAGTGTGAGGTATCCATGATGCTGTTTTAAAAAAATCAGACTTGGATGAACATTCCTTAATGTTCTGAGATAATAAAAGAGCACACAGCCGCAGATCAGTATTTTCAAAATGGTTGCACAAGTTACAAAAGTTCATGAGATTGCAGTGGGGGGAAGACTTGGTGTATTTCACTAGAGGTGTTCTAAACGCTATCCAAGTGTTGCCTGTGACATTATGAAATCTATTGATGAGCTAACTGGGGAAAAATAGCATTTCTCCTGTGACCAAATATTCTGGTTTTGAGTGTGGAAAAATGTGATATTCCCACAACAGAAGCACATCTTTAAGGGAAAGACATCTGGATTCTGTGCAACAAATTATTAACAACTGTGCATTTATTGTGCTATAAACTGATCATCCAAAAAGCTGCTTTGAGGCTCTTGGGAACAGCCCTAGAGCAATCCAATCAGTCAGTCAGTCCATCAATCAAAAATCAGGCTGGTCAATGACAGATCTCTACATATACACTAAGTTTTCCTTGTTCCATCTATCTGGTGCTTGAATCCCAACAATTTTGACATGAAATAGGCAGATATGTCTAGGTAATGGAGTAATGGGGGCAGATAAGTTAGGCCCTGTCAATGAAAATCACTGAAAAGAGGACTGCTGGGTTGAAGAAGAAGAGTGAAATACATGTAGGAGGTGGGAGGAAGACATTTCCCATTCCACCAAGAAGAAGTGGTGGGAAATGCGTAAACAAACACAACTGCTACAATTCGTTACACCCCATCAATATTGCCTACACTGCCCTTGTCCGCCCACATGGTCCCCTTTCTAAAGCTCTGGAGGATGGATCCCGTGCATTTAGAATGCCCAGTGGCACCTACTGCTCACAATGGGAGAGAATGCAGAAAAAACTCTACATCCTGGATGCCACTGACTTGTGATTTACATCTCTGATTCCCAAGAGGTTTTCTGTGCACAGCTTGAGTGATGGGGTATCTCATTAACCATAGTGGCTACACAACCTATGCAGAACTTACTTTGCAGCCTAAGGAAAGGACCCCTGGGGTAGTGGGTGGGAAAGGCAAAAGAAGCAAGCTCTTTCAGACCAATGATCAAAGGCCAGGCAGTCCCTGAGGGATGTGGGGAACGTGAGCTGGACTTCATGTATTCATAGCCAGTTGCAGTGCATGAGGGAGGAGGACAGAGAAAAAGCGCTCCAGCAAAACAAGAGAGAGAAAAAGGCCACAAGTAGTCTGTTTGTCTCCATGATTAAGTCATACTGTATTCTTCAGGAAAAAAAACACAGTAATTTATTGGCACTGAGACTTGCATTCATAATTTTGGGGAGGGTCCAGCAAGAGGTTTGGCTGCTGCAGTGACGGAAGCGCATAATATGCAGTCCTGGGGGAAACATACCAATCCCCAGCTGCTAGTCCGAAGAAATGAGCAGGCCTAGCATGGTGGGTGGCAAAGCAACCGTGTCACAAACGCAACAACGCCAAGAGCAGACCTCACTTTAGCAGGGACCCCTCCCTTAGCATATTTCTCCCTTTCCCTTTCTGCTATTTTCTATTCATCACAGGGGGAAGCACGGTCCGCAAAGTGTTTCTGTTATTCAGTCTGAGAAAAATGTATTAAAAGCCACATTCTGCTATTGGGATCTAGACTGATAGAATTTCCTAAGAAAGAAATGGAGCTCCTGAGGAGATCTGGTGCACACATCCCTTGCCAAGTCTTGCTCTCCCAACATGAACAACGTTCACTTCTCACCCAGTTCAGAAGCAGAGATGTAGCAAGTGAGAAAGGCAAAGGTGGTCATGGTTGTGGGGGGAAGGGTGCTCTGCAAGTTCCCCTGCTCCCTCTAGAGCCAGTCATTGTGGATGGCCTGGAGGCCTTTGTGAATGTAGAAGAGAGGAATCATCTACAACAACTCTGAAGTTCCTTTGGTTATACCAAGTGTATGGATTTTCTTCATAAACTTGGGAAGACGGTCTGTGGCAAGATCACATGGAACAAACCCTGCAATCAGTGTTCTATAGCTTTTGACACCCAGTGAACATCATAATGTTCAGTGCCTTCAAGCTTTTTTTTTTAATAAGTAAAGGGAATATTCACATCTTCTGAGACAGATTTCTCAGGACATGGCCCTCTGTTGACTCTGGCAAGGAAGGAGATCTCCCACTTCTCTCAAAATCTAGCCTGTGAATTTGGAGTGGGAGGGAAATGTTCACCCTTGGCTGAGATCTTCACTTCTTACCCACAAGATATTAATACTGCCTTTTCTCTGCTGTGATACAATTGTGTGTAAAGGCGACTGTACTTTCGCTCCTCCTTTTCTTTACATATTCTCCTGGCTGGGTGGTTGAGTTGGTCAGGAGAAAGAAGAAGACAAGTTTCTGTCGTCCTCAATGCAGAAAGTTCATTATTTATTTGTTAGATTAATATCCTGCCATTCCTCCCGTAACTCAAGGCAGCATAAATAGTGCTCTTTCCCTCCATTATGACCCTGTGAGTAGGTTGCCCTGAGAGAATGAAGTCACCTAGTGAGCTTCTATGGCTGAGGATGGACTTGAATTTGGGACTCCCTGGTCCAACCACCACTATACCACACTGGCTCTTTGAAAACTTCTGCTGAGGTTTGAATCAGCAGTCTTCTATTTACAGGGCAATTTTTATAAACACTGTGCTATTATGGAATTCACAACAGTTTCCACCGTGGCTCTGACCATTGATTCTGCTATCACCATCAGCAGGTGTCCCCAACAGATTGTTTCGTAGGGCAGGAGTGTGTCCTTCTGTCAGACTGAGACTCTGTGGCATGCTGATGGCCATGCTCCAAATGTGGGTATAACTCCCCCAGACTTCAAAGCAGAAGTTAAAAGATTCTGAAGTTCCACAAATGGAAATTCATAGAAAAACAGAGAAACCAAAACTGATGTCTTCATCCATTCCTAGCACGGAACAGTGTTTGTGTGGATTGTTATAGGCCATACCATCCTTTTTGTACTCACTCTGGGGACTTTTTCCTGCCATCTTGTAACATCAAATCAAGAGAAGTGGGAGCTTCCATGCTCCCAACTTGATGAGAGGAAATAGAACTTTTCTATTCTAGTTATTGATACCATTTATTTGGAACCCAATTTTGACCTCCTGGCTTGAACTCTTCCTTATCCCAGCTGAATGTGCTCTGAGCAGGAATTTGTATGTGATGGTATTTCTTTGCTGGAACATCCTAAACTGTATTAGAGATTAGTTATTAATTGAGCAGATATCAATGCACTTCACACTCCACTGGCCTGCACTGGATTGCTAGAGGTGAAAGGGCAGCCTCTGTTTACATTTGATGAAGAACACCGTAGCCCAGTAAGCACCTTGCCTCGAATGACTGTGGATCGAGGAGGATGAGTTTATTCAGTGATGAGCAATTAACACAGGAGGCTTCCCTGCCAACTCCAGCACTTCTGCCTTTCATCAGCCAAAGAAGGCTTAACGTGAATGGATGCTTTCATGCAATGAGTCAGTGCATAGAGAGGCCTTTGAGCCTCCAGGGCTTCTCTCTCCACTTCACAAACAGATGTGGAGAATGAATGACAAATATGCATCAGCAGGAACTTATTCATTTTTGACTTGGTGAATAATTCCAAATGTCGTTGGCACGATAATGTTATTCATCTGTGGCCAAAGTATAGAGGATGATGGACAGATGCCTAAAATATCTGCCAGGTTTGGTAGAGGATACAGGACACGCTCCCTGCGTTCACGGTCTTTTATTTTTTTCTTATCTAGTGGCATTTGGCTCCATATGCAACCTGAATCCAGATCTGCCTGCTTTCTCTTCTCAGCCCAGAATGCCAACACCTGATTGGCATGGGCATTTCAGCCAAGCACTGTGGGGGACATAATCTCCACTCACTCTGGTCAGGCTAAGGTGGATTTGCCCAGAAGCTGCTGATCCTGCCTCACCAGCACTAAAATAAGGAACATTTTCCAGAGTCTCAGCCTGTTGGGAAGAGTGCCAAAACACTGTGCTGGAGATACAGAATTGTCAAAGCATATTCCCACATTAATAATTATAGATGAACAATGTTGGCTGCAAAGCCAGACAAGGAAGAAAGATACAATTGGCTACTCTGCTTAGGAGTCATAGCTTTTTCTCCCTTACTGGCTTCGTGGAATCTTTGTTCTTCCTCTGCTTGTCGGAGCATGTGGTTTTGAGTTTACACCATTGGGGGTGGGGACCTCTGCTGTATCAAGTCCCAGGTTTCTTATGGCTCCATCTGTCACCTTGTAGCACCTTGTATTTTTAAGGAAGTTTGACTTGTTTACCCATTCTTTTCTTGTACTAGCCTAAATGGCTGTAAGTTATCCATGTGATCCAGTATATCTCTTTGCTTGAGGATCCCTTTGATCTATGATGCAGCCCAGTCCAGGTCATGTAGGAAGATTTATAACCATAGAAGGAGAGCATAGTGGCCTTGGATAGTAGACCAGGCAGGTATGCAGGTCACTGGGCACAGTCTTTCCAGGTAGGTTGTGCTATATTGTATCACAGTTCTAAATTTGCATCGATACTTACAATGATTTAGCATAAGTAAATTGTTACGTAACAATCTCTAATAATATACTGTATAATAATAGATTTTCTGCAGGAGATCAATGTAGGTGGCATGGAGAATTCTCTTCATTTTATTCCTGCAGCAACAACCCTGTGAAGTAGATTAGATTGAGGGAATGAATAGTCCAAAATCACCCAGTGGGTTTCCATAGCTGAGAGCAGATTGGATAAATATTTCAACCACCACACTATGCTGGCTCCAATGTTTTAGTTCCTTTCTTGTAATGCCTTTCTTCTTTTTTGGCATGACTACTTCAGAAAGAGCCAGTTTGGCATAGTGGTTACGGCATCAGGCTAGAAACCGGGAGGTTGTGAATTCTAGACCCACCTTAGGCACAAAGCCAGCTGGGTGACTTTGGGCCAGTCATTCTCTCTCAGCCCTAGGAAGGAGGCAAGGGCAAATCACTTCCAAAATCTTGTGAAGAAAACGGCAAGGACTCATCCAAGCAGTTGCCAGAAGTCGTCACTGATTTGAAGGTGTGTGTGCACACCCATATATACCCATACACACACACCCATACCAGAAAACTGGGTACAGTGATTTCACTGCTTCCTTTCCAGTGGGATATACAAATTATAGGGTTCAGGCTGTATGCCCACCTGGTACAGTGGTACAGTGCTTGAATCCTATTCCTCATTTTTCACCAAATTTGCCAGTGTGGTTTTCTGCCAACTTTCAATAGCAAATCTCTTAGGATCAATCTCTATTACCTGAAAGAGTGACAATTAAAGACAGGGGAAAAAAAAGTAAGGTTAAAATGTCCATGATGCTTTATACTTAAGATGTATGAATGAACTTTATATAAAGTTAAATTTTGGAAATATTTTTTAGACTGTACTTTTTTCCTCTTTTCAAATGTCCTACTTGTATGTACACTTATATGTGTGTGCTTATTACGTGTAGTTGGTTTAGAGCACTTTCTCTCCCATTTCAAGGAGGAAAAATGTAATGGTAAATACATTCTGTGATGCCATCCAAAACATTTTGCTTCTGAACCTCCTGGAAGCATTTGGCTAGCCAATGCTGAATACTTATTTCATTCATTCATATGTTACACTTAGCACATATTAATGTTCTGCTTTGTTCCAGCCATGCCTATACTTTTTGGGCATTTTTGAGTTTAGCTCTTGGCATGCTATGCAAGACCGAAGGCTGTCTTCAACTCAACAAATGTGCTTATCCTGCCCTGTTTAACAAAATTGATGGGGGAAACATAGAGGTATAGGAATGAATTCCTACTGCTTTTCTCACTGCTGGATGAGGGGACATTCCAACAGACCAGAAAGAATGATTTTTATCTGTTGACCTCTGAGAAGAAGTGGAGCCTAGCCATTCTTTATGTGATACTGGCATAGAATGGGCATCTGCAAGCCAGGAACATTGCATTGTCAGTGGGAGTGAGTGAAAAAAATCAAGATTGCAATCATGACCACATGACCAAACCCTTTATGTATATATCTAATGTTGACACAAATACAAAAGAGGCAGCTCTGGTTGCACAATTGTCACCTTGTTATCTTGACAGCCCCCTCCCAATGAATGCCCATGAGTGCTAAGGAGTCTTTGAAAAGGAAATTCAGAGCACCCATTCTAGACATGGAGCCTCTAGAAGGCCTCACACTGAGAGAAAAAGAGCCTGTGTGGGCAATACAATGCCATGTAGGTTGCATATCTAGTTCTTGGCTATGAGAATGAGACTCCCCACATTGGGATCCCAATCCTGGTGTTTGCATTGTTCAGGATTGCTCACTGCCAGTAGCTTCTCATGGCAACTATGAGTTCCCACACAAAGGGTTCTCTTCTCTTCTCTTCTCTTCTCTTCTCTTCTCTTCTCTTCTCTTCTCTTCTCTTCTCCTCTCCTCTCCTCTCCTCTCCTCTCCTCTCCTCTCCTCTCCTCTCCTCTCCTCTTCTTTTTGCCTTCGAGTCAGTGTTGATTCCAGGAGACTGCCTGGACAAGTCCCTGCAGCTTTCTTGACAAGGTTTTCAGAAGTGGTTTGTCATGGCCTCCTTCCTAGGGCTGAGAGAGAGTGACTGGCCCAAGGTAACCCAGCTGGCATTGTGCCTAAGGCAGGACTAGAACTCACCATCTCCTGGTTTCTAGCCTGATGCCTTAACCACTATACCAGACTGACTCACCCCACATAAAGTAGGGAACTGCTAAGGTGTGAAAACAGATTTCCCATATATAACAACCATGTAAGTGGCCATTGGATCACTTCTTACTGATAGGAATGGTTGGGAATAATCTGGACTGCCTAGAATGGTTTTAAGCTGCCACCATCAAAAGCCCATTTATTTTTATTTTATTTATTATTATATTTATACCCCACTTTACTTTTTGTATAAGTAGGCAAGGCAGCTTGCAGTAATTTAAATATACCAGTAAAATCAATATAATCATAAAGTTAAAATCACTATCATTAAAATCACAGATGGAAAATGAAGAAGATGGCATATAAATAAGAGATAGATCTATAAAGTCTATTAGTCATGAAAGCTGCATGTAGACATCATGTCCCAAGGCAATATATCTGTGTTGACCAGGTACAGGAGATAAATAACAAAAGCTGCTTATCTTGAACATTATAGAATTCCTGAATTCCTAGATGGCCACAATTTAAATCAGAGGACTCACCTCATGGCCTTCAGCTCTTATCTTTTTCCAGTAGAGGTAGTCCTTGTTTAGCGACTGCCTCGTTTAGCAACTGTTCACAAGTATGACAGTGATGAAAAAGTAACTTTGTGACCAATCCTTGCATTTATGATTTTGCAGGTCTGTAAAGCAAAGGAAAGTTGAAGTAAGATCATAAGCACAGTTTCAGTTTCACTTAGTGACTGCTTTCCTTAACGACTGAGTTGCCGGCCCCAATTGTGGTCGCTAAACGAGAACTACCTACTACTGCTTTCTTCCTTCTTTATGGATGCTTTTTCCAGATATTTTTGTTTATTACCAAGTATGCATTACTGAGTTACCAGATCTTTGCAAGTTAGCAAGTGGTGTTTTTCTATGATATTACACTGAGAAGGATCAAGGACAAGATAAACAGCATACATGAAAATTTCTCTGGAATCCTCTGGGAGGATACTAATCCCATCCCAGTGAAGCTGCAAAAATCCCAAAATCCACTAGATGATAGCAAAGAAAAATCAAGCTGTTTGCTGCCATCTAATAGTTGTCTGGCTTTTTAAAGCCCAGTTTGGAGGGGGGGCCTACATTGCAGACTTTGGCCATGCTTCACTTGGCTTTGGTTTGGAGCCAGACTCAGTCGTACTCACATTGTAGCTTCCCTCTTTTCAAAACTGATTGCTGGGAGCGTAGACAGACTTGTACATTCAAATCTAAATCACAGCCATCGGTGCAAGTGAAGAAAATACCTGTTGGTCGGTTCATGTCGATACTCATTTTTAAAACCAACATCGCTCTCCAGTAATATGCTTCTCTGTGTTGTGACAAGCTTTACAAAGGGGGGAAGATTCGATACCTGAATCAGATCCATGCTGGGAAAAATCAGCAGCCTAGCCTTACTGGATTCAGCGGCAGAGGGGAGTTCCACCACCAGTTACAGGGGTTGCCAAAGGAGCCACTGGTGAGGGCATTCCCAGTGCAGGAATGGGGATCATCAGTGGTGAAGTGACCCTGCACTGAGTTGCTGAAGGAGAAGCTGCTGGAGCTGCTATGCTACACAGACAGATGTGCTCACTGCGAAGAGGAAGCACGCAGCATCCAGTTCTGTCTCATGCGCCACAGAACCTCCTTTTATCAAAAACTGCGGATAAAAATAGACGCAATTAGTTAATGCACATTCACATGTAATATGAGCTTAAAAAAAACAGTTGCCCAGCATGAGAGGGTAGAGGCTGATAATTAGCAGGGTACAGTGGACAGCGGTGGGAACTTGAGCCTCTCGGCAGCCCTGGGAACAAAATCGGGCTTTCGAAGCAAAGAGGAGCTCCAGAAAGGCTAATCTGACCTGGAAAGGGTTAAACTCTCAGGCAGGCAGGCAATGGCTTGAGTGGGTACTCCAGAGGAACCCCATTATTTTTTATTTTGACTGTTTTAAAGGAAAGGATAAACAAGGATAAAAAAGGATAAAAGGAGAGGGAGACAACAAAAAAGGAGAAACACCCTGAGGAGAAACACCCACCCACCCACCGACACATACATACGTACACACATATACACTTATACAGTATATATATATATATACATAGCAAGCTGAATTCAAGGTTGAACTAGTTCCCAACACTTTGTAAGATATAGTTTAGAAGCCAAATATAGCAGGCAAGGCAGCTATTAAAGACAATAGCAGGGGCCTTTTTTTAAAAAAAGGAGGAAATGGCAACCTTTGTTCTCTGGAAAGAGGAAGTAAGTTCCATAGCCAAAGACTAGATGGATTTTGGGTTTGCAGAATTCATTCTCTTTTTCACTGGTACCTGTCCACTACCTAGAGCCAGCTCACAAGGCAGACACTGAATTGCACAAAATGGTGCTCACATCAAGAGTTGGTTTTCAAGGCCAGAACTTAAGCTTTTATACACACAAATCTGCTTCTGCTTTCTCTACAGTTTTCTTGATTTTAGTAGCTTAATTTAGGAAAGAGAAAAAGTCCTTGGGTTTGTACAATTGTTAAACTGCTCAGAGTTGGAAATCATGGTTCGCCTGCCCCAGCTCATTGGGAGCTCTCCCATGGATTTATCTTCTGCTGTTCCTACCTTAGTCTCTGTAACCACCCAAGAGCTATAGTTAAGGAACTCTGGGTAGCACTAGTTGCCCTGTGGCTTCTCTTAACCTTACTTAGTTCTGTTTGTTGCCAAACACTGATTCCAGGCTGGATGTTGAAGCTGTTTCCTATCATTGATTTCTTTAATCTCCTGGTTTTTAAGCAACTAGCCCCTGGGCAGGGTGGCGGGTTCTCTGTGGAGCAATTTACAGGATCTTTTTTGATTCCTAATTTGTAGGATTAGCTGGTGTAGTAAGGCAGATGTTTCTGTGCCAGGCTAATTCAAGGGCAACTAGAATGCAGATCAGTTCCAGATGGTAATGGAGCCAAACACAGAGTCCTGCTGTTTGCATTACTTACCTCTTAAAATATTTGCTTTCATTATTGCAGCTAAGAAGCTAGAGAAAGGATGTGTGTGGTGTGTATACCCACACACACACGTTGACACATATATACAGTACATACTTTTTCTTAAAAAAAATCATAACATAATTTCCCCCTCAAATTTATTTCATTCTAGAAAACATATATGCAGCATCACTTTATCAAAAATTTTGTAGAACTGTGGAGTGGCCCTGTAGGCCATCTGATGTCCTCAACCTGCTGGTTGATGCAAGAAATCCAACTCTCTAAAGAATGGATTTTATTTTGTTACCTTATAATTAGCATTTTCAAAAAACGTAAATCTTTAAAAGGCTGCGAGATGCTCCCTAACCCCCCTCCCCCAAATAGCCTTTTCTATACACTATACTGAA
Organism: Candoia aspera; assembly: GCF_035149785.1. Classification (NCBI taxonomy): domain Eukaryota; kingdom Metazoa; phylum Chordata; class Lepidosauria; order Squamata; family Candoiidae; genus Candoia; species Candoia aspera. The sequence continues at coordinate 62,633,550 of NC_086154.1, read as the reverse complement.
TTCATGGAAGTATATGTGTAAGTATCATTCTGTGTGCTTGACCTCCATTTTATTTGATATCTACAATATACTTCTTTGAAGGGAGTCCAAATAACTCTTTCTTTCATTCAAACAATGGTTGTGGAGACCTCAGGATTGCTCCTCATCAATGAAAAATCCTGTGTTATGTCCTCAACCTGTACAGCATATCTGTGAGAAAATGTATATATGAGCCAGCACATATATGTAGCAATTCCATGCAAGGATGTAACTGGCCTATGAAATTTGCTTCCATTAGATGTAGCAAAGACCCCAAGTTTACAAGTGTATTCTGAAATAGGATTATCAGTGGCTACTTCTGATGGCTATGAACTATTCCAGAATGAAAAGCAATATGCCTTGTGTATCAGTTGTAAGTGGACCATAAATGACAGAGATGTCCTGCTTGGAAGCTTCCTAAATGCAAGTGGTTGGCCACTATGTGATATAGAATGCTGACCTAGATAGATTTTTGGTTTGAAATAGCACAGCTGTCTTTCCTATAATAAGGATCTTGAATGGCCCAAAATTCCACACAAAAAGAGTAATTTTCTCTGGGCTGGAAGAATCAAGGAGGAATGAGCAGGACTGCTTATTGTCAGTGGTTTCTGCCTGTCCCACTAGATCCAGCAGGGTAGTCATGCTCCAGGTCCCTTTGGTGAAGCAGCGTTGGGGCCTAGGAAGCACGTTATGGTGACTGCCTGACGGAACATCCTTCCCTTGGAGATGTGGGTAGCCCTGACCCTACTGGCTTTCCAGAGGGCTGTGGAGACGTGGCCTTTCCCCAAGGCCCTGGGGCTAGAATGTTAACGGAGCCCAGTGTGGTGTGTGGGAGATATGTGGAAAAGGTGTTTGTTATGTGGCCTTGACATAGTTCTTTTAATTAATTTTTGTATTATATTTCTATGTTTTTGTTTTCTGCCCAGAGTTCAGTTGATAGATGGGCAGCCATATACTGTAAACGAATAAACAAACCAACAAACAACACTCTCCTAAATTCCCATTCACTGCTATCATCAAGCCCACTGAGATAATAGGTCAGAATAAATTCCTCATCCCAAGTTTACTGAAGCCAGCCCATTTCAAATCAGGATATATGGAGATGCCTTGTTTTAATAAAGCCTATTTAACATTAACTATAATTTAGGTTTTGGACATAAAGGTAAGTAGCAATTATTGGCTTCCTCTCTCTTATTTATGATAAAACTTTTTTTTTTTGGAATAGATGCTTAAGTAGAGGACGGAGGAAATATCCCTGAGGGACGGGAGGAAGAGCTGCTACCAAGGCAATGGTCAGATAAAAGGGGCCTGAGTCCAGAGCAGGAATGTAATGTGAATAAACGTCTTAGACAAGCCCCTCCCTAATTCACACAAAGATAAAGGGAGGGAGAGGGGAAGTGTATTCAGATTTGCAAGAATCTGTTACTGTGGCTTTACAATAAAAGTAGTACTGACCTACATGGCACTGCTTTCCTAGTCTGATCTACCTTGAAGGGCTGACAGCTTACCCCTTTGTTTCAATGAGGCTTATATCATGCTCTGTCCAAGCCAGGCAAATATCCTATTGGATATTTCAATTATTAACCTATTTCCTTGATAAATATAGGTGATAAGATTTTAATGGTTGCCTTATCCAAATGGGTTACTCTTGTACTTCTGGCCACAGTGCATCCGGATTAGACTGGATTTATATGGGGTTGTCAAAATTCTAATAATATATTTCTAATTGATGTAATAACTGAAAATAAGCAGAATGCAACTACCATTACTTCTTTGGATGATGCTGAGATATTGTTTCTTGGCAGTTTCTGTAGCAGGTTTTAGTGTTTTCTTTTTCAGATTTATAGTGTCCTATTCAACCCCAAGATCTCATGTGATGACCAGTGCTGCGTTTTCCCCTTATTTAAACTTACATAATGGTATACATCAAAGATCCCATCTTTCTCCTTCTCTCTTAGCTGGTTTTGAAACATTTTAGAACTTCTTCCTTGTGCCATTAGAAATTCAGAAAAGATTAAACGTATTGCAATAGGTAAGGAAGAATGTAAGGTTCTGCTGTACTCAAGTTACATTTTATGTTTTATGGATGAACCAGAAACTTCCATTCCTAATCTTATTTCTTTAATACAAGAGTCTGACACCCTACTGATTACTCTGTAAGTTGGAGCAAATCAGACTTGATTTGGGTCTCAGTAATAAATCAGATACATTGAGGGACTGCCATTTTAGTACTGACTCCTGTGCTTATCTTGGTTATAAGGATTCCCAGGAAGCTTGCTCAGCTGGTAATGATGAATTTATCCCTAGTTTTGGCGCAACTGAATCAAGTTTTAGATAGATGGTCTAGCATTCCTTTGAGTATATGGGATAAGATAAATGTGATGAGGATAAAACTAATTTCAAAGCTGATTTATGCTTTAAGTGGCCTTCCTATTTTTACCATTATTTTAAGTAAATGGATAGGCTATTAAATAACTTTCTTTTTACAGGGCATCCTATGAGATTTTGTTGTGCAAACTGAAGTCGCTAGTTGGAAAGGTGGATTTAATTTTGCACACTCTCAGTCCTATCACTGGACATTTATTGAAACTTTGTTTGTGGCTGGAACAAGGCAAGTCAGAATTCAGTTCCTCTTCGGACTTTACTGGAAGGTTACCGTTTGACATCACTAATATTTTGATGGGATCCTGCTGTGTTCAGTGTCAGTCTCACTATCTGCATTATCGGTTGGGGAAGAAGTGAGGCTTTTATTGTGTGGCTAAAGAGGAACATCGGTGTTGTTGAGACATCGTGATGCCATTATAATTAGCAAATGGCAGAAGGCAAGAAATTTGATCTTTGAAAGGCATAACCTACTTAGTTCTTCCCCTTTTCAGGGTCCTGGTTTTCATTGAGAAAAAGGATGATGAGACTGGTATAAAAGATTCAGTGCAACACTACCCATTGAGGAATGGTTGGTGAAATTGACAGATCGTGCTGAGATGGATAAATTAACTTCTTTGATTAGAGAAAAGACTATCTACATTTATTGGTGACTAGAAACCTCTAGTCACCAATGAGGGACGCGGTGGCGCTGCGGGTTAAACCGCTGAGCTGTCGATCGGAAGGTCGGCGGTTCGAAACCGCGCGGCGGGGTGAGCTCCCGTTGCTCGTCCCAGCTTCTGCACACCAAGCAGTTTGAAAACATGCAAATGTGAGTAGATTAATTGGTACCGCTTCGGCGGGAAGGTAACGGCGTTCCGTGAGTCATGCTGGCCACATGACCCGGAAGTGTCCTATGGACAACGCTGGCTCCAAGGCTTTGAAACGGAGATGAGCACCGCCCCCTAGAGTCGGACACGACTGGACTTTACGTCAAGGGAAACCTTTACCTTTACCTAGAAACCTCTGATGGACTTTTTGCGTAAAAATGAAAAAAAATGAACATGTGATTTATGGCTTTGATGATTAAACAGGATAGATTATAGAAAGAAGAGTATTATGATGTAACTATAGAGAGAGGACAAAATATAATTGTACTTATAACCGCCGTGAAGAATATCAGAAGCCATGTCTTTGTATCTTTTTTCTTTCTTTTCTATTTTTCTTCAACTCTTTTTCTTTTCTTGCATGTTTCGCTTTCTCTTTCCTTTCTCTTTCCTTTCTCCCTTTTTCTTTTTTTCTTCCTTACTTTATATTAGTTTGGATTAGTAGCTAACTTCTTTTTTTAAAGGTTTCAATAAAAATCATTTTAAAAAACTGGTATTAAAAATACTGTATTTCAAGGCTCACCCACACCAAAAACAATAATTTCGTGGACCAAGCTAAAATGCATCTTTCTTTTTCTCAGTGCCTTAGCAGGGTGAATTTTTTGTCTTGATTATTTGCAAAATGGCCTGTTGCCAGTCAAGACCAAATATTGTAAAAGGCCCACCCTTAGAGGAGCCATTCATCACTGATGACCAAACTTTCAGGCAGAAAATATCTAGAATTCCTAGAAGTGAGATTCATAAAAGGTAATGAGGAAATGAATGTATCTGATTCTGATGACTGATAAAGGAGGCATCCAGGAAAAACCCTTTACTGTGCCAGTGCTCTATCATCCACAGAATTATAATTTCCTTCTTTTCCCCCTTATCAAGGTGGCTGTCAAAAAGATACATAAAACATAATAAGATGGAACAGGCATAAACAAAACACATTATATTAAAATTATTATGCAATAATTCAAGAGGTTTAGATGAGGTATTATCTTCCATTTCTAACCATCTAATGTTTTATTTATTTGTTTGTTTGTCAAATTTATCACTGCCCGTCTCCCCTGCAAGGAGGGACTCTGGGCGGTTTACAGTAAAAAAAATGTTTTTAAAGTTTTCCTATTGCTTCAACCACTTTTTTTTATCAGACAAAAAAATGAAGAAAGGAAAGAAGGAATGGATTCTATTGGTTGATAGCATGAAGACCCATCCATCTGAAAGCATCTATAATGTTGCAGGCAGCTTTTTACTTACAGGGCTCAAATTCGATTGTTGCTGTTTGTCTGGCTAGTTGAGAAACTCTTTCCTTTCTACTTCCCTTTGTGAATAGAAGAAAACATGGGCTATCCTGGGTCAGGGTCCTCCCCCTTGTTCCCAGAAAAGCAAGGATGACTGGGGAGTTGGTTGAATGCAACATTCCATGGTGACAATAAGCAGACTCTTCTGCTGTCAACAGCTGATAGATTCTTAGGACAACCATTCATTTTGTTTAATTGTGTATAAATTTTTAACCTGTTGCTCATTAAATACAACAACAACAGAGCACTGTTAGAAGCCATTTACAGCTTTAAAAATACAATTAAAAATAAATAATCCAGTTGAAACCTCTAAAGCAACATGGTTTAAACCATAAGCAGTTTAAAGGCTAAAATACAAGATGATATGTAACAAACCATTTCAGAAGCCTTAACTAACTGCCTGGGTGAATGGATATCTCTTTAGACAATACAGAAAGTTGCTCAGCACCAACCGTAACTGAAAGGTGAGGGCATTTGTATGATGAATATCCTCTTGGGTGACAGCTTAGTGAATCACTACCCATCACTCAGTCTTGGGTGATGGGGAATAGGAATGTGTAAAACTCACAGTTCAGGGGAAAACAAAGGAACAACTACATCCTAACAGAGCAATAACATCTACAACTTAACATGCATATTCCCATAAGAGGCCCACTATACATTCTAGCTGAAGGCCTGGGGAAAAAACCATGTTTTTAAGGACAGTTGAACAAGGACAGGGTAGGGGCCATATGAATCTCTGTGGCGATGCTGTTTCAGAGGGCAGGCACTGAAACAGGAAAGGCCCATTTCCTAGGTCCTATCAGGTGGCATATTTGATCAGAGAGATGGAGCATGCAAACTCTGTCTGATTGTAAAGGCTGGGCAGAAACTACTGGAGACAGTCAGTCCCTCAGATAGCCAGGTCTTATCCCATGAAGGGCAATATAGGTAGTAAGCAGTACCTTGAATTGCACCCAGAAAACTAACTGGCAATCAGGGCAGCTCATGAAGCAGAAGTGTTACATGGGCATATAGTAGCCCATACCACTGCATTTTGGACCAGCTGTAGCTTCTTCATGGCCTTCAACGTCAGCCCCATGTAGAACACATTGCAATAGTCTACCTGTGGGGTGACTAAGGCATGAATGACCATCTGGAGGACATCCTAGTCCAGGAAAGGGTGCAATTGGTGCACAAGATGAATCTGTATGAAGCCTTTCCTGGCCACAGCTGTCATCTGCTCTTTGAGCTGGAGCTGCAAGTCCAGGAAAACTCCAAATGCATGGCAGTCCCAAATAAGGAAGCACAACCTCAATCAGGACTAAAGATGGAAATACTCAGGGACTGGATAGTCCAAATATCCACAGCCACTTAGTCTTGCTAGAGTTGAGCCTGATTCTGTTCCTCCCAATCCAGACCCACACAGCCTCCAGAAACTGGGGCAAGAACTTGACAGCCTCGCTTGGTCAACCTTGGGCGAGATGTATAATTGGGTATCATTTTTCACAAGAGGATTTTGTTACATGTCTTGCTAGAGTTGAGCCTGATTCTGTTCCTCCCAATCCAGACCCACACAGCCTCCAGAAACTGGGGCAAGAACTTGACAGCCTCGCTTGGTCACCCTTGGGTGAGATGTATAATTGGGTATCATTTTTCACAGGAGGATTTTGTACTTGTAATACCTAACCCTGAGTCAACAGATGACCTCATCAAACAGCTTCATGTAAATGTTAAACATCTCCTGCCAACACCAGTTGGAATTGACTACAGAGAAAGAAGAACCACTGTAATGCAGTGCCCCCCACTCCAAAACCCTGTAGATGGTCTAGAAAAATACCATCATCAATGGCATTGAAAGCTGTTGAGAGATGGTTGCACCTCTGTCCCAGCCCTGCCAGAGGTCATCAACAAGTGCAGTCAATGCGTTCTACTATGCCCCAGTCCAAAACCTGACTGAAAAGGATCTAGATAATCCATCTCCTCCAGGGCCCTCTGAAGCCACTGCCTGACCACCTTCTTAAGAGCTTTTCTTTAAAAGGGAAGGTTGGAAACTGGACAAAAATTGTCCAGGACTTTGGGCCCAGTGATAACTTATTGAGCAGGGGTGCTCTTCCAGTTCTTGAAGTGGTTGTGGCCTTGAAACTCCTAGGAGTTAATTTCAGCTTCAGCTTTCACCAGACCACGGTGATAGAAATGAAGTCCAGCAAGAGACTGTTTTTTCCCCTTCAAAAATTCCCTGTCCCAAGGTTCTAAAAAAACATTTTAAACCTGTGTTCGAACAGCAGTTCTTACTTTCTAAAAATCATAATTTACATTGAGGGATTTGCATTTTAAAAGTCTGCATCAGGAAATTGAACACGCTAATGAATAAAAGCATCATGTTTTGCATTTTTTAAAAAAAAATATCCTTTGGTGGTTTATGTTAACAGTTACATAAATTAGGGGCAGATGCAGACAAATTGTCTTTCTGTTATGAGACGTGAATGTAAACAGTTATGGAATGTTCTATATTTTAAACATTCTATAAAGGGACACCACTGGATTGGAACAATGCTGACTTGGTACTCTTTGCAAATTCTGACAGTAAAGTGGACAGGATTTTTAGCAAGTTGCACATTTGTGCTTGAAACAGACTACACTAAGGACTGTTACCTTGCTGATACAATAGTTTGTGAATCCAGCATCGTTCTATGTTTGTGTGATCGTATAGTTTCCACAATATTGATTACACAAACGCATTGCAGGCATGCAGCTTCTTATAAGGAAATGTTTTCCATGTAACAAAATCCTCTTGTGAAAAACAACCCTGAGCAAAGAGTGTTCAGTAATTTTGAATTACTGACACAGCCTTGAAATACACTTAAAAGAATTTGATAGGGTAAATGTGAAGATTTCTATTCTGCCCTCCATGTTAAGATTTCCCTGGTGAAATAATGTTGACAAAGAAATGTTAACTACCTTCTTCTCCTCTTCCTCCCCCCCCCCCATATCAGTTTATTTGGGGATGGACTATTTTTTCCCAGAGTTGGTGGAAGAACATCAAAGTGGCACTTTGAAAACTATCTCAGGTTATAAATAGCTCTGCTGGGAGATTCCAGCTTCTCCTTGGCAGAGTCAGACAGAGGCTGCTAGAAAAGATGGTTATAAAAAAGAATTATTCATTTTCCTCTTCTAATTAATGAGGTATTGGTAAAAAGTCCTGGGAGAGTTGGGTTGGGCAACGTACAGCCTTTCCTCCTGCCCCTTGTGGTATGCATCAAAGGAAATGCCATTCCCTGTCAAACGTCTCCCTCCCCCTTTCATGCGTACAGAATGGTAAAGTATTTCCTCCCTGACACAGCCTTGACTGAGATTAATGGAAGAGAAATGGAATTTGCGGAGTGGTGACCTAACGCAGAAGATGGGACTTGGCTCGGGCATGGAAGCACTGCAGCTCCGTGAGTCAATGTTGTTACTAGGGAGCCAGCACCCGTGGAGAGCTGGTCTCTCTGGGAAACACCTGATCAGTCCTGAGCCCTGAGGGGGCCTCTGCACCCACTTCTTCCAGCCACAGCTGGAAGACCCTTGAGTGAGCTACATGGTTCTGAGCACTTGGGAGAAATGGTGCGGCACTTCAGCAGCTTCAGAAGGGAATTCTTTTTGGACAGGTGTAGCTGAACTTTACCTCATTTACCTAAGCACAGGTTCTGGCCAATTATAGATGCTGAGCAAGATTAATTACAGAGCCTGGAAAAACTACAAGGTGCGGGGAGGGGGGGGGGATGGAGAGGTTATGAAAAGGTACCTATCTGTTAAAGGAATGGATTTCATGCTGCTGAAATCTTTCCCCAGACTGCCAGGCCGATGCCTGGAGGCTGATGTCCTTATTTCCATATCTGCAGCATACAGAGAAGAGGGCACACTTTTATTTGCCATTACTATTAATTACTAATTAATTAATTAATTAATTAATCATGAATCATTATTCATTAATTACCAGTGTAATTCAACTTTATCACCTCTGTTTGAATCAGTCATTGTGGATTTTACGTAGGAGGCAGTAGTGTACCACGCCACGCACACAAGCAGGAATGTGCACCATTTGCAGTTCCCCCTAAATCTGGAATCATCTACTCAGTATTGCCTGTAGTAACTGGCAACGGTTCTGCAGGGTTTCAAACAGGAATTCTTTTGAACCCAATCTTTGGCATGTAAAATTTGTGCTGTACTCCATATGATCTGTAGATATCAATGAATGGTAGATACACCTACTCTGAAACGGGTAGTTCCTTATTCACTTTGGACTGCAAAAAAACAATATGATGCACGCAGCCTAAGGACAATAAGTTGTCCACTTAATGAAATATGGGAATCTGCAGACTGGATAAAACTTGTAATCCAGCAATCTGTGAGATTCCAGCCAGCCTCTGACTCAGAAAACGAAACTCTTTCTGAGTCAGAGGGAGAAATAGAAACTTATTGGGCTGAAACTGGGAAAGCGAAACCCAGAGATGAGTCAGCAGTGCGGGAAGAGTCACAGATGCTGATTGGCTAGTCTTCAGAGGAGGATTTGAATCCTCCAATCAGCGCGCACCAACGGGCAGAAAAGTGCACGAAAGAGAAGGCAGCCCGATTGGCTGCAGAAGGGAACAGGCACACAAAGGATCGGCATAAAAGGCAGATGCACAAAGAGCAAGCTGCCAGAGACAACCAATCCTTCGAGCTCACAGGTCCCGCAGAAGCGTCTGTACCCATGTCGGAAACAGTGTCTGTTACTGGAGAGGAATCAGCACCAGTGTTTTCTATCAGAGAGGACTTGAATCCTGCTTCCGCTGCCACCGAGGATCTTCTCCTTGCCAGACCCAGCAACCTCAGTCTCGTGTCCAGCTTTGGTCCTCTGTGTGCATTGCAGGTGCGCTTCCAGTCTTGCTTCGAGTTTCCAGCTGTGTCCAGAGTCTCCAGTCCAGTCTCATCATGCTTCAAGTCCGCAGCCTTGCCTCGAGTCTTCAGTTCAGTCTTGCAATGCTTCTAGCTCGCAGCCTAGTACAGTACCTCCAGTACAGCTTCGTTGCACCTTTGATCTCCAGCCTTGCCTTGGATCTTCAGCTCAGTCTAGCCACGCCTCATTTGCATGACATTGTTCAGGAGTTTCACACCTATCTCATTGTGAACCAGGTTTGCAACCTCATCTAGAACCTGTGGTACAGTTCTGTTGTGTTTCGAGTCCCTTGCCTAGTCCAGAACTTCTAGTCCAGTCTTATCTTGCGCCTAGCTTCTAGCCTCACCAGGAATCTTCAGCTGAGTCCTCAGCCTTGCTTCAAGTCTGTGGTCCAGAGTATCCAGCCCAGCCCAGTGCCTCCAGCCGAGTCTAGTCTTGTTGTGGGTTCTCAGCCTTGTTCCGAGTCTCCAGTTCTGAGTCTCCAGTCCAGCCTGAGTCACCGAGTCCAATCCAGTCCTGTCGTTACAACCAAGACATCCAGAGGGCTTAGTTCAGCCTCGTCCAATGTTCCAGTGCCAGCCTAGTTCGAGTGGTGTTCCAGTTCGTGGTCATCCAATCCCAGTTCCAATAGTGCCACGTGCCCTAGCTTCTCCCAGCCTTCCAGCCTCCGATAGAGAATCCTGCTCCACCATTTTGCTATGGTCTCCCCCTGCAACCTTGCTGGTTTCCTTGTTGCTGCCCAGTTGGTCTTGATCAAAACCAGTTTACTTCTTGATTCTAAGGACTTAGTTATTGTAAATAGTTATTTAATAAAGAGTATATTTTGACATTAAATCTGCCTGGCTACCTCATAGTCTGATCAGGACACAATCTAAACAAATGGCTACAATTGTACAGTGTCTGGATCAATACATGTATCGTAAATACACTGTATGTAAAGTTACATTAACTGAGACTCAGACAATGACGATGGTGATGGTGATGGTGATGGCCCAGGTGCAGAAGAACTTCCTGTGATTGCTATCAGATCATTACCGGATGAAGTTTAGACTGTTGGGACTTAGAGTTTCTGTATGAATAGAAGACGAATGAAAGTCTGCTCAAAGAGGCAGGTTGATCCAAACGGTTTCCTGGAAGCTGCTTAAGGTTTAAGGGCAACCAAAATTATCAGTCGATGAGAGCAACTCCAAAGAAAGGTTTCAACACTGCAGCTTTTTAGCTTGGTTCAAAGATGGGAAAGCAAAGAAGTGATTGAAAGACATCAAATTCTGCATGGTATGGAAAATGTGAATAGCAATACATTTTTCTTCTTCCTTCATAATGTTAGAACTTGGGGTCATCTTTTAAAATAAAATATGAGGAGATTCAAGACTGAATCTCTGAGCTCAGAGTCAGGTTCCAGTCGTAAGGTGCCTAAATTAAATAAATTGAAATCAAATAATTATCCATCATATAGCTAAACTGTGGAATTTGCTGCCATGACATGTGGTGATGACCCCACTATGGATAGAGGACTGGACAAACCTATGTAGGCTCTGGTGATCAATTCTTAGTATCTCTGGCATTACAGGCAGCATGCCTTGAAGCAACTGTGGAGAACAGCTATTGATTCTGTCCTTCTTGGTGACTTTGAAATGGATGAAAATAGCAAGTTCAACAACTGAAACCCAAGTCTTGACTGATTTCCTACAGCAAATCAGTGAAACTGAGGGTGAGATTTACCAGAATCTGCTACAGAAGGCAGGCCCTACTTTCCCTAAGTTTAGAAAGCCTTATTCTGCCCGAAAAACTGCTGACAGACTCACCAGAAACAATATTTAGAAAGAACTAATTTTAGAAATGACCAGTTGTTTGTATTTTGGAACTTCTTCCATAAATTGTCTACTATTTCTTTTGGAGGACTATTTATTGTGAGAATGTTATTTCTAATGCTGCCAATTTATAGACTGCATTCCAGGTCAAAATCACTCACAGATGATTAAAATATATTTCTTTCTAATTGCATACAGTACCATTAGGCAGCAGTTGTCAGATATCACAGGACAGCCATCATGCCTTCATACAACCTCTCATGAGTTCTGCAGGTATTGGAATATCCCTCTGCTACTTCCAAAGCTCTCTTTACACCCAGGACTTTTTAGGGCCCTTGTGAAATGTGCTCAGCTAAGCCTTAGATAGATAAGGCTTAGCTGAACCTCTGAAACATTCAGTGAACTTTTCAAGCCATAGCTCCTTGGGTACCCAAATGTCATTGAGGCTGAGGCTCCTTTCAAAACACAGATCTTGAATCTTAAGGGGACTTATATTTAAACTTAGACAACATTGATTTAGTTGGAAAAACTAATTACTTTAGCATACTAAATAAAGGGAATGGTAAAAATAAATACTCTGCCTAATATAACAATAGCACTGATGGATTACCAAGAAGAACTTTACACTACAGTTGTGTTGGCTATGGGTGATGGGCTAAACATGTCTAATGAAAGTGAAGTGTATCCATACAAATAAGGTGCAGGGAGGTAAAAGAGTGCTGTTGGAATTTTGTGGGAATTGAACCAGAAGTTCTCTTCTTAATAGTCTTTGCAGCATTATGAACATGAACATCAGCAGTCATCTCCCACTGACCAAAGGTCCACAGAAAATTCATCTGAAAAGAAGGTATGGTATGGCAAATGGTGTGTAAACAGTGGAACTTTGACCTAAAATAGAGCATGTCAGAGAAATCACATTTTGAAGATCAACAGATAATTCTACGTGTCAAAGGAAAAAAGAATACAAGAAGATTTGCATATTAAAAAGTTCTTGGCCAATTTCAGTTAGTCCCAAGTTTAGTGAAAAATGTTTACAAAGCTTCTGCACGTACTGTGAACATTGTTACAAAATTTTCTATATTTTTTAAAAAAATTCCAATGGAAAATATCACTGTACTAAGAAATATATTATAGAAACAGGATTTTTAATGATTTGTGTATCTCTCCTGTAGTGCTTTGGATCAGCAGAAATTTTTTGGTTACTTGGACACTTTTCTTCTTTTAAAAGTGATGACAATGACATTACTCTAACATGGATCATTACACATTATTTTTCCTTCCTCTCTTTGTTTTTAAAGCACAGGCTTTTTTCAAAAAGTGTAAATTATATTTTCCAGCATGCACGACTACGTTCAGAAGCTTAGAATGGCAGGAATTACTAAAAGTGTTATAATTATTGGAAAAAGTTTTGAACCAACTATTCTAGACATCTGAGAGAGGTTGACCTATCCCTCTGCCCTGCAGAGAGTGTTAGAACATTTGTCAGCTGGCCTGAGAAGGGTTTTTAATAGCTACCAAAGACAGAAAGGTTTCAAATACCTTATTTATATAATTTGTTGCTTTGGTTTACAGACATGGTCAATGGTGCTAAAAGTTGTGTCAGTACTTTAGTGAATGCATACCTATATTGTAAAGCAACTCTGATTGCATTAACCCAAATCCTTTAAAGAGTCATTCCCCCAGAGCCTGCCTGCCTGCCTGCCTGCCTGCCTGCCTGCCTTCCTTCCTTCCTTCCTTCCTTCCTTCCTTCCTTCCTTTTCATAGAACATCAATTTCAGCAAGGGTTGAGGCAATTTACAATAGGAACACTACCAATACTTTATTTTTGGTTGTGTCTCTGGCCCTAGCCAAATTCTTCCTCTTGCACTTTCTAATCAGTTTGGTATGGGCAGGCAACTTAGGCTGTTCCAGATGTTCCTGGAGCAGACCACTTCCTTTTACCATTTACTACTGTACATACTAGCAGCCAATGGGAGTAGTAGTTAAAAACATCTGGACAGCAGTAGGTGGTTTATTCTTTCATGATGAGACAAGGTGAGAAGTCAAAGAAAGGCAGGGTGGTGGTGGTGGCCCACTCAGTATGTGGATGATTATAGTTTCCAGGGAACAGCCTTTGAGCTGAAGAAAAGAAACCCCAGAATGGTTTCTGCCCATCCCACCTCAGTTTCTCCCCATGACTCCTCCTCCAATCGTCTCTAAGTGCCAAGGCTAAGCAAATGAGGATGTTTCCCAGTTGCCATGGCAACATGATGCACCTTTCAGTTGCCACAGTAACCCGGGGTGCTTTTTTAAATTCAGGACAGGTAATTCCCCCTGCCCTCCTCCCCCCTTGCTTTAATTTCTTTTTTATCTCTTTCCCTCCAGGAACACACCACCCTCCCCTTGTGCCACAGGCAAGGTGGGATGGTAGAGATAAAGGGCCCTGTGCTGTGTCAGCACTGAGCCTCTTCAATCAGCTGAGGGAGGCTGATCCTGCAGTGGGGAGCAGGGAGAGAAGGCTTTTCCCTGCTAAAGAAGCAGGCCTGTTGAAACAGCCCTTCCCTCTGTGAAGGGAGCCTAGGAAAGCAAAAATGCTAAATCCGTACCTAAGGCGCCGTTGGGAGAACTTTCCAAGAGATAAGACCGGAGCTGAGCCATGCCCATAACACTGGAAGGCCTTTACATGAAGCTGCTTATCCCTCACTCGCCCTGTGCCTCTCCCTCCCCTTCCTTTGGCTGCCTGGAAGGAGATAGCGAGGAACGGGGAAGTTTCTTCTCCTTGCTTGTTCAGGTGAAAGAACATTGAGGGTTATAGATCTGAAAACACAAGCTCCTAACCCTGGTTCTTGGCTCCCTAGGAATGTCCTTACAAATATGCAATACACATCTCCATTCCAAAGGCATCAGGTCTACAAATAGTTATCAGGCTCTTGTACAACTCAACAACTTGTTCTCTAAGGCAACCTCCTTACTTTCTTGAGCAAGCAACTCAGTTGAATTGGAAATATTATTTCTGTGATGATAGACACACACGTGCATACATACACAAACACCCACACCCTCACTGCCCACACACATATAATGGTGATTACAATTCTGATATGATTTTGTTACTGGATATTCAAATGGGATTTTAAGCCTCATGCTAATATGACAGATCAGTTGTGGAGAAATTAAGAACTGTGCAATCAGAATTTGGCATGGGCCTGAAATCTGGGTCAAAATCCATGAGAGAATAGTCAATGTATTAGCACAAGAGAATGGGTGTTGACAGAATTAAGGAATCCAGAAACCGGCCTGGGTCAAGAGGTGAAAGCAAAGCTTGTGTTAAGATTTGGAGAGCTGAGTTCCTGTTGGGGTTACAAAAACAGCCTCAGCCACAGGGTTAAAAGTCCAGGACTTTCGGAAGCATGAAAGGGCTAGTGTTGGAAACACAAAGCCTTTTGTTCGGTGAAGTGATCCACACTGATTTCTGGAGCAGATTCCCTAGGCTATTCCCAGGAGTCATTAGTTAAGACTACAGTGTACAGTTTATGGGGATGAAAAGTGAGTGAGAAGGGTAAAGGCCAAGGGTAGACTAGACATGAAGACAGACATTAGACTCAGAAGCAAAGCCAACACAAAGTCAGTGATGAAGGAGGGAAGGAGCGCATCTCCTGCATGTGTGCAAACAAGATGGGCAAAATACAGATGTGCAGGCAATGCTGACAGGGGCAATCAGTCAGGATTAGCATAATCAGCCACAACTCAACCTGTAGGCTAAACACAGAAACAGCCTGTTAATAGGTTGTCACAAAAAGGAGCTGGGGATGAACGGATTAGCGTAAATCCAATCTGTTTCAGTTTTGCATATTCTCAGTCATAAGCCTATTTCGCCAAATGTCCACAATGGCAAATTAAATTTAAAAACAATGAAAAATACATGCACAAGAACATCCTATTGATTTTTATATACACCTTCGTATACATGTTGCACTAAGGTTGTTGTTAGTTGCTGTCGAGTTGCTTACAACTCATGGCTACCCTATGTATAACAGAACGAAATGTTGTTTGGTCTTGAGCCGTATGCCTGACTGTTCCAATGTTTGCATCCATTGTTGCTGTAACTGTATCAATCCATCACACTGAAGGTCTTCCTCTTTTCCACTGGCCCTCAACTTTACCAAACATGATGTCCTTTTCAAGCAATCGATCTTTCCTGACAATGTGTCCAAAATATGAGAGTCTAAGCCTAGTTATCTACGCCTCTAGGGAACATTCTGGTTGTATTTCTTCTAAAACTGATTTGTTTGTTCGTCTGGCAGTCCATGGTATTTTCAATAATCTTCGCCAACACCACAATTCGAATGCATCAATTCTTCTATCTTCCTTTTTTAATGTCCAACTTTCACAGGCATATGTAGTAATTAAGAAGATCACAGTGTGAGTCAGATGCACCTTTGTTCTTAAACTGACATCTTTACTTCTGAAAACTTTAGATAGGTCTTTGATGGCAGATTTTCCCAGCGCGATACATCATTTGATTTCTTGATTACTATTTTCCTTGGCATTGATCGTTGATCCGAATAGAATGAAATTGTTGACAACTTCAATTTCTTCTCCATTTATTTTGACATTGTTTATTGGTCCATTTGTGAGAATCTTCTAAGGACTTGGGTCTATATGCAACATTTCCTAATACAGGCATACAGTGCTTTTTCGTACACTCATATGCATATTTTATACACATGTTTGCAGCTGAAAACTATTGCAAAATTTGGAGAAAAGCAGAATCCATGTAACAAATAAATTTGGGTTCATTCTTTTAAATAAAAATGAAATTCTCTGACTTCCTACTTGGAGCATGGTTTCTGTTCAAAAAAGGACTTCCTTTCAGGTCAAAGATGAAACAAGGCCAAGTTTCACTGATGCCTTTTTTCTTTTAAGACAAGGATTTTGGAATCCATCACTGAGTATGTGAATTTCTTTGCTGCTATCATTTGTTGGATTTACATCCTGCCTTTCCTTGAGTTCATTCAGGAGCTGAAGGCAACCCAGCATCTCTTCTCCACTTTTCCCCTCACAACAACAATCCTGTGAGGTTGGCTGGGCTGAGAGAATGAGGTGCTCAAGGCTTCTCAAAGAACTTCCGTGACTGAGGGTAGACTGGAATCTGGATCTTCCTGGTCCTTATCCAACACCTTAACCACTGCCCCACACTAGTGTGTGTATGTATACACACACACACACACACAAGTACTGTATGATATGCTTTTGAAATGAGACTGTTTTGTTCCCAAAAGGGGTAGTGCAGGGATTCCCAGGCTTTATTTTATTTTATTTTATTTTATTTTATTTTATTTTATTTTATTTATTTATTATTCCAATTTCTATCACCGCCCATCTCTCCCTGAAAAGGGGGACTCTGGGTGGTTTACAATAAAATTAACCATTTAAAAGTATCAATGTATAAAATTACAGAGTAAGCAACCGAGATACTAAAACAATAAATATAAGTATAAAATCCAAGTGGGGGAGATTACATTTGGTAGGGAGGGCTCTATGACACCAGTCACCCCCAGGAACAGCTGTTGCCCTTCCCATCCTAGGTGAGGCAGCAGAGCCAGGTCTTCAAATCCTTCCGGAAGGCTGGGAGCGAAGGGGCCTGCCTCACCTCCAGGGGCAGAATGTTCCAAAGGGACATTATCATCAGGGCTGAGGTCAGAGGCTGTAAGGTTGTGTAATGTTTTTTTTCCCCTTTTGCTTTTGTGTATGGTGAATTGGTCATTGTATATCAGTGTGAAAATGGATTAATAAAAACTATTCAGTGACTTAAAAAAAACAAGACCCCCCCCCCCAAAAAGGAGAAGCTTCAGAAGAAATCAGTCCTTTTTCTCCTTCCAGGACAGCTCTGCAGCACTGTGGTTTGTTTGTATATTTTCTATGAATTGAAGGGTATACCTGTGTGTATTATTTCTCTGTTTGTTTGTTTGTTTGTTTTACAAAGACTGGCATCAGGCCACAGACTGCACCTGAGAAATACTGGAGTACAGTAAGATCTTTGGTGCTGAAAGGCGCTTGGTTGGACTCATCTGGATTCTGGAGCATGAATTAGACCAAACGGCTCTAATTTCTTTCTTCTATTAATAGGATAGAATACAATTAACAAGAACATGAGAACATTATAATTGTGTGCCAAAGTTCAGAGAAAGTGCAGGGGCTTTTGAGCTATACATAATATAATCTATTTTTAAAAGTCCCTTTAAAATGTTTCTTTTTCACCTCAATGGGCTGATTTACTGGAATCATTCTCTTGAGTTCCAGTAAAAGAAGAAGTGTGCCAAATTGTATAGAAATCAGGGCGAACTTTTAAAACTATGTTCCTTTAAACTTTATGTTTTAAAAGGGGAATAATTTGCTCAACCCAAGCAAGACTGAGTGGCTTTGGGTGTTTGGGCCACCTGGTACCAAGGTTTTTCCATCTTTGGTCCTGGATGGGGTGGCCTGCACCAGAAGGACCCGGTGTGCAATCTGGGGGTCCTCTTGGACTCACGGCTCCTGCTGGAAGAGCAGGTGGCAGTCATGGCTAAGGGGGCCTTTGCACACCTTTGGATTGTGCGTCAGCTGCGCCCATTCCTGGACAGGGAGGCACTACCCACTGTCACTCATGCCCTCGTGACCTCCCATTTGGACTACTGCAACACGCTCTACATGGGGCTGCCCTTGAAGAGCATTCGGAAGCTTCAGCTGGTACAAAATGCAGCTGCCTGGGTTGTAAATAGTGTTGGCTACTCAGCACACATAACACCTCTGCTTTGGGAGCTGCACTGGTTGCCGGTGTGTTTCTGGGTGCAATTCAAGGTGCTGGTTGTCACCTTCAAAGCCCTTCATGGCTTGGGACCGGGTTATCTTAGGGACCGTCTTTTCCCAGTTAGTTCTGCCCGTCCAATCCGGTCCAGCAGGATGGGCATGCTCTGGGTCCTGTCAGCCAAGGAATGTCGGCTGGCAGGGACCAGGAAACTCCTTTTCTGGAATGTCCTCCCTCCTGATATTAGGATGACCCTGACCCTGTTGGCTCTTCAGAAGGTCTTGAAGACCTGGCTTTGTGCCCGGGCCTGGGGCTCCGAGTGTGGGAAGGGCCCCATTTCATGGTTATGTTAACACCAAGGGTTTTAAGATCACTCAGTTGTATTTATATTTATATTCAATTTTTGTTATTGCTTTTGTTGTTTTACATTATGACTGTTTTTATTGTTGTTATCTGCCTAGAGTCACTGGTTTGAGATGGGTGGCAATACAAATTGAATAAATAAATAAATAAATAAAATTTGTTTTTATTTGGGACCTAAGGTAATGAAATACGCAGTGAAGATTGCCCCTACAGGGAAGAATATCTGTGCCAAATTTCAAGCTGACAGATTGACGAGTTCCAGTGCAAAGCGAAGAGGTGGTGGTGAGGCTCATTCCCGAATGCAGTGGAACTGATGGTTGGTTAGGGAGAGGTACAAAAGATTGCCTCACTTTTTTTCTTAAATAAAAGTCAATCAAACAGAAATGAGAAATTTAAGTATAAGCCTATAATTAAACAAACGATTCTCTATCAAGTTCCCCTACAGATGCTGTGACTGGACAAAATATGGTAGCCCAATCACAGGGATCATTCTGATTTGAGGGCAGATCTGGCAGTCACTTAATCCAACACTTTCTCTCCTTCCCCTTTCCATGAAGGCATTTCATGAATACAAGCATCAAAGATTTTTAAATACAATTTTTTCCTCTTTAAACACTCCTTTTTGGTATATAGCCCAGTTCCCAGAATAGATATTGGAGGTACAGCCTTAATGAAGGATTTTGAACCAAGGATAGGGCACATGAGCTGTTGTTTTGCCTTGAGTGAATTACAGTAAAAGTCACCCAATGTCCTCAGAGCTTTGGGATTTGCACTGAGTTAGTTCAGAGTCCTAAAAGAAAGCATTGATGTCCTTTCCACAGGGCAAGTTCGATTTTCCTGCATTTTAATGTTTTATAGGATAAATATTTAATCAGACTCAGATTTGCTCTTCTATTTTCCTGTTCCAGCACCAATGATGGGTGTGTGTGTGTGTGTGGGTGGGTGCAGTATCAAGTCAGCCAGCCACCCAGCTGTAATCCAGGACAACCTACGGCAGTCAAAAGAAGGATGCCTTCTTCACTTTTGCATATAATCTGTCATAATTTTGTTCTATCCCTTTTTGCATTAATTCACATTTGTTAAAAAAGAAGTTCATGTTTAAATATGCATTTAAATATAAATTTCCCAACTTATTTATCAAGAAATGCAGATTGATTTATCTAAGTCATGCCTTGAGAAATTAGTAGAGGTGGGAAAATTGAGGGATGAATATGTCTAAATTCAGTGCAGACTATAGATATTCTCATTAGAATTTGCAGAGAACCAGTTCCTTAGCCATCTCTTCTTCCCTGTCATTGTGTAATAGTGGCAAGATAGAGAAATGTCCAATCAAAGGACCTGGACCACTTGTGTTCTCACCATATTTGAATCCACAGAAAATAATACCAGCATTAGCTTTACTATCCAGGATCCCTATCCTGCCTCTATTACCTTTCTTCCCTGTCACTTTCAGTCTTCTGACTTCCATCCAATAAGACAATTTTAAAAAGAAGATGGCTGGGCTCACACAACATGCTGAATCCTGAACATCATGTTCATATTATGAACTATGTTCAAACACATAAACCATCTTATAGTTGAATGTGATGGCCTGGTTTGCAAAAGATGCTGAGATAATGGATGATTTCCCCCACTATGCTGAACCCCAAAGTATTCAACTGCCTTTTAGCTTAATTTAGTGCATTGTACAAACCTATCCAAAGATTTCTCTGTAAAGGAAGAACCGGTTTTCAGTCCAGGTTTGTGGGACAATCCAATGAACCAATAGCTGCTGATAGTCTACCGCCCAGAGATATCCCAGTTAATAGGTTATAGCACTGGAAGGCTAGCAGCTATTGTTTTGTCCATTAGATATCCCCATTCCAGATCCACTGGCATCACCTTCAGAATCCTGAGAATTAAGGCATTATATGTCCAGGTAAAAATGCAGAGTTGGGGCACCATGTTTGGATAGCATACCAGCTGTCATTGAACCCTGTGCATAAGGAGAAAACATGCTATGGATCATGCTCCCAAGTAGATGCAATGAAATAATCAAACAGAATACTTCTTTATAAAGCTCCTCATTTGGAACCTAGCCCTTGCTGAAGCAACATCTCCTTCACTGTGTTCCAGATTGGGCAGCTGCCTTACTCAATTATCCATAATCAAGGGGTGCTTGTTCTAGCAGAGCACAACATTGCCACTGCTTATATACAAAGAGTGTCATGGCCAGAAGATGCTAGTCCTTTCTGCCTGCTATTCATTTCTATCTTAACAGCGGATTGTGAAGATGGGCACAATTCACTATCACTCATTTTTACCCATAAATTATTTCCCTCTGGCCAGGTTATATTTTGCAAAAGAGTAGCGGTTGAAGCAGTTTCAAGATGTTAATACATCCAGGTTAGTGGCTTAACCCTCAGAATCACAAAGTAGTTCAAAGCAAGTAGCCTTAATACTTGTTGAAAAGAGTTGGGGGCATAGTAGAAAGGATATACGATGGAAGTACAGTCCAATGAGTGCAGAGTTGCTCTGTGCTTGGGAGTTGTTTTCCATTCCTCCATCATTATGCCACAATGAGACAAGGATCAATGCAGAACATCTCAAGATGTGTCTTGGTCCCAAGTAATTTCTAGCCTATTCTTAGCAAGGCAATTTGGTGATAATTGGAGTTTGTGGTTGCAGGAAATTGATGCCATGGTTTGTCTCTGAAGGTGGATTCCATTCCATTAAACTTTCCAATAGAACTAGCAGAAGTCGCTCTATCTGGCACAATGTAATGACCGTATTACCCATGGCCCTTTGGCCCTGAATCATTAATGGAACCTGTGAGGACCATGATAAATACTGATGAGCTGAACCAGAAATGGCAACATATAATTGCACTGCAAAGTTCAGAGGGAGGGCCAGAGCAGCTTAGCTTTCCAGAGACCCAGATTCTATACTAATGAGCCAGCCTGGCCTGTGCTGCTGAGGTGCTTTCCAATTGCACAAGGGGAAGGAAGGAGTGGTGGCATGAGTCCATGTCTGGCTGCATTAGTAGGTTAGCATCCAGAGCTTAATTGATTCATTGTCAGTCTAAAGGGAAAACTTAGAGGGGGTAGGTTGAATGCATAGACTGTGTATTGAGGCCATCAGGACTCACATAAATATAATGGGCCACATTAATGCCAAAGATAAGCAAGTAGCTGTATTATTAATGTTGGGGTGATAGGAAGCAGCTGCATGTCAAAATTGTCTGGACAGATTATTCAGTGCATTAAGAAATATTTATTAAAAGGACCTGCTGCAGTTATACACTGTGTTGCCAATCTTCCTAGTAGCTATTACAATCTCCAAGCTGGATCCCTAGAGCTTGCTGTTAACTTTTTCTTTTTGTGCATTGAAATATGACACATGCTGTCACCTAAGTCCATCATTTATCATGACAGTAACTTCAGAAAACTTTTATACTAGGGAACAGGCATATCTGGGAAGGGATGATATTGCAGCTAGAGAATGTGAGAATGTGAGCCTAACAAGTTCCTGGCCCAAATCCAGTTTTGTTAGGTGGACCTAGGCAAATCTTTAGGCCTTATCAGTAGGGGGATAACCAAGCCAGCCTTATTTGTAGGGCTATTTCGAGGTTGACCGAGATAATGCATGTGAAATGCCTTGAGTGTTTGAAGTGCCCCATGCATCAGATGGCGGGGTGGGGTGGTATTGCTTCCTATGTTACCAAGCTACAGTTTATTATGTTTGTTATGAATGATTTTATGCCATTTCAGTCATCTGACTCTAAATGGTTTATAGCAAAACATACAAAAATGTAATAATTTTAAAAAATATCAATTTTTCAAATATATCAAATAATAATAATAGCCATCAACAAATTCAATGTAAATCATAATATCATCATAAAATCCATAATGCCTTATAACACCGAAGCATTTTGGTTCTTCCCAACTCAGGCACATTTCCTGTTCTCACCTCAGTCCTTCAATACTCAGGGTCATAAAATGAGTTCCCAGCAGCTCCAGGCACCATAACCAAAGATGTGAGATGCCAGGACTGATAGTTCTACAGTATCTGCAAAGCCACATGTTCTCCATATGCTTGTAAGTTTGAAGTGTTTTATTTTGAGAGAGAGAGGAATCACTACCAGTTAAGAATCAAGAGGAATAACAGATATCTTTCCCTATAATTCTGGCTTCAGAGCTATGTAGAATTTATTCACATGATTTTATTGTGAGAGACACAGAATCCCAGGAGAAAGTAGCATATAAATTATTGTACTAAAGTAAGAAAAATAAATGATCACTGGGTAAGCTGTGAGAAAAGTATAAAATAATTCTTAAAAATTCTGTGAAAGGCATCTCTCAGTCTGGGGTGAGTTGGCATTATTTTAATATGCAGATCAGCAATCAAATTCAGAAAAAGATTTTTCAGAGAGCACTGAGGATAAGGTATCTGTGATAGCAAAAGGACCTAGAAGAAACTATAAGCCAACTTAGTTCATTATTCTACCTAGCTTTCCATTATTGCTGATGACTGAGGGCAGCTTTCCAAGATTTCAGGCAATGTTTTTCTACACATCAACTTGCGTGGGCTCAATGGCTATCATAGGATGAAAAGATTGTGTGAGATGTCCTCTCTTAAGCCTGTAGAAGTACTGCATGACAAAGTGGAGATGCAGCCTGTCAAATGAACAATAAGTGCATTTCAGGAGAGGAATGACAGAAGATGGTTGAAGAATCTCTTTCTTTCTTCTGTTCTGCCCCAGTCATCAACCACAAAGGATTGTATAATTCTATTTATGCTCTTTAAAAGTGCTTATGCAAAGATTTTCTCCTCTGCGTGTACTAAGTTAATGAGAAATTCTGATTATGATTCCTTACAAACTCTGACCTCTTAATACTGCCAAGTCAAGGGTTCATCTGAATTTGCAAATGCTTGGTTATCCTGATCTGGAAGCTTATACGGGCATTCTCTACTAATTAGCTACTGTCTGAAATGATAATGCCAGGCGAAAGTCTAGCAGTCGTATTTCTTAATTTGCTGAAATGTCATAACTTTGTGGAGCGCTATCAAGTTCTAGCAATTAGAGAGCAAGTATTAACCATGTGTATATATGTGTGAGGGAGTGAGTATTAAGGATGCCAGAAAATATGAAATATAAGTTTGCAGGAAAATGAAATAGTAAATTGCAGAATAGACTTGTTCAGTGTCTTGATGTTGAAACACAGGAATATAACTACTGTAAAAAATTAAAAAACTTGGTGGAGTCTTTCCAATAAATGTATGACCATTAATTAATTATGTGTCATTAAGCCTGTGTTGACTCTTACCAACCACATAGATTTTCTCCAGGATGATCGCATGAGCACTTACCAAATGCATATATGTATGGCTGCATGATTATTCACACACATATGTACATAGACATACACACATTCATACACACACATTAAATATGTAAGTTTTGTGAATGGTCAGTTTAGAGATTCCGTTTAAAGGCAATTAGATCAGCTCTCCAAATGAATTGACTTTCCACATTGGATGTTCAAATTAGGGCTTCAAAATTAATTTGACAACTTGATGAGATTTTTATATGTGCAAAAAGATTTTTTTCAGAATCAAATTGATGAATTGAATTGAATCCAGTAGATTAGATTATTCAGTCTGGCTCTCCAAATAGGTTAGAGTTCACAATATTTTCCAAATGAAATAAATGACTCCAATTAAGCAGATCTTGAGTTGCATAGTTTGACATGAGCACAAACATCTGATAAGCATGGATCTGTGACATTTGATACTCTAACTGCATTCTACAAGCAAGGATGTATTTTTACTTTTCTAAAGAGAATCAGGATATTATTTACTTGAAGATATAAATTTTGAAATGTTTCTTTCTGTTCAGAGGTACACTGTCTTCAAATGAATATGACTACCTCTTCATCCCTACCACATAGGAGTGAAAAAAATCTGATTTTTTAAAAAATGGCTTGCCAGAAACATTTAATAAATGCTTTCTGATTAATGATTTAACAATATGAATTACACTCTATTTGTTTGAGAGCTTATATCACCTGCAGATTTATTCAGAAAAGTTATTTTTATTCAAGTAGAAATGGGCATATACTGAAATTTGTGTGTGTGCTAGACTCCAAGAGAATATGTATACACTGTATCTAAAACACCCCAAACAAACTCTGCCAAAATATTTCTTATTTAAAATTAAACAAAGGAAAAGTGATATTTGAAACATAGATAAATCCAAAACCATTCCTATTTAATTCCAGCTAGTGTTGATCTTTTGTTTAAAAAACAGCAACTCCTTATTATGAAAATGAAGTTTTATTTTTTAAATTCTGTTTTAAATAAAAATGTTAATTGAGGTAGAACTCTTAATTTAGAAGAGGTTAGGTAACATTAGGATTGCAGTCTTGCTTGTGGGAGAGTAAACTTGGAATGGTAGGATGCAGGGGATGGAAATAACTGGTTCTGTCTGAGATGAGAGCTGCAGGAGAGAGAAGAGAACAATGGGGGGATTTGAAAAATGATGTAGCCATCAGCCAAAATGGTTAGGATTTGACTTGGCTCCTGATGGTCTTAGGTGACCTTGATCTTTCCTAAACTGGATGGATTGGTAAGAGCGATATGGGATAACTTGATGAGGATGCAGCAAGCAAAGTGACATGATGATTTGATAGGAATAATGGCAGGGAGAAGAAATCCATCAAGATGATAGGATGAAACTGTGGTACCTGTCTCATTGTTGCATTTCCACCAGTCCTGGATTTTTTTGAGGTTGATTCTCAGTGAAACTGCCAGTTTTGCACAGCTGTCATTTAATGCAAAGGAACTTACAAAGCCTTTTTATGCTTAGATGTATTCAGTGTCTCATATAACCACCAAGACAATGATGTGAAGGTCTGAGATACCTTAAAGACCTGGGGTTGTTTATTCGTATTTTGACCACCTTGCCACACTGGGCATATTGGCAAAAGGAGCTTCCAGACTTATACAGTTGAAACTGTTAATTGGTTTGCCAGAAACATTTCCTTGACAGCCACAGTTTTTGCACATGTAACAAGTCCCACCAGACTGTGGAGAGGCCAGTTTGCATGGATTTAAGAATTATTGGAGAAATCACTGGAAACGTGTGGAAAAAAGTCATTATTGTCTTGGCAGGAATATTACCCTCTGAAAGCATAGTTTCCAAACATGCTACAATTCATCATCATCATCATCATCATCATCATCATCATCATCATCATCTATTAGCATATAATGGCAGCCTGAAAGTATCCTTTCCCACAATTACATTACCATAGATTAGAAGTGAAACAATCATCCTCCAAATTTTCTGCACATTTTAACAGAAAATATGCTGTGGCAGACAGATATTTTACAAGCATTTCATATTCAAGCTGTCTTTTCAACAAATACAGCCATTTAATTGCATTGCTCAAGGACTTACTATCTCACGAACAGAAATCAGGCAGCAGGAGTCAACACTTGTCATCCATTTAAATCCCCTAAGAAGCATTTTCTTGAATAGGTGAACTTTGAGGCGACTATAACTTGTAAGGTAGGCTGCTGTGAGTCTGATCTTTATTGCCTAGCCTATGTCAAGTGGCATGGACTGGGGCTCTGAAAGGCTGCTATCCAGACCATAGGATGGCTCAGAGAGATGGTACCCTGGGGTGTCTGGTGACATTGATGAGATAAGTGAGGGTGCTGCCCTGATATTGCCCATGCCTCACTTGGGCCTTTGAGTCTGGGCTCCCTGCCAGCTTTGTGACTCAGGTTCTGTGCTCCATTCTCCTGTGGCCAGAAAGACCCACTCATTCCTCAAAAGGAAAAGTCCAAAAAGATTAACATAGGCCACCCTTTGCCTTTGGTAATAAGAAGCTTAAATAAAAATCCATACTCTGCTGCTGACCTCTGACCGCCAAGAGGGCTTTGCAGAAAGTTTATTGCCTTCTTAAGAAATGAACACAAATGTGTCTTTAATTCCTTTCTGGAGCCCCTGTGAACTGTGTGGCTCAAGCAAAGGTAGCCTGGGACTTGTTAGGGAAGAATTTATGTGACATCACATAGCATTGAAGGGGGAGGGAGGCTTAATCATTTTTAATTACATCCCATTGGAGCTTTGCTGGTGCTTTTGAACACGATCACTTTGTAGGCCTCCCCTGACTCACTGTCACTCATGTTTTTGCCATGATGGCTTAGTTGATGGCTCAGCTTGGGCTAGTCCTGTGGCGGTGTCCATCAAGAAATTCATTACTGCTTCCTCTGTGCTAATGAGCTGTAGTACACGGCCTTTGAAGGAAAGCCACACAGATTCCTCTTTTATAGGCCTACAGAAAGCTTGGGGTATTTTAGTGAGAGGCTTAGGAAGCTCTGATTTTTGCAGCTGACTTTTTTTTAAATGTTGACTGTGAATTTAATTCTGTGTGTGTCCAGGATGGAGTTAGAGGAAGTAGTATTTCTAAGAGGAAACCAGTGCTACTACTGTGGAATTCACCTGCAGAGGGTGCATCCTCTGGATGAGGGCCAGCAGATGGGAAGGGAAAAAAAATCTCTCTGGAATAGAGAAACATCTCATCACTCACTGAAGTAATTCATGGCTGCATGGTTTAACACATGAATGCCCATCTCTTTTGACCTGGTATGCATGGGGACCTATTACAAGAGGACCAGGACCAAACTTAAAGGTTTGGTTTAATTTAGATTTAAAGTTTAATCTAAATCCATTAAACATGCTGAGTAAGTATTTAGCATGTTTTCCTTCTATTTCATTAAAATTATAATTAGGAGACAATTAGAACTGTTCAACAACAGAAGAGACTGCCTCAGGAGATGGTGGATTCTCCTTCACTGGAGATGCTTAGACAGAAGCTGTATGGCCACCTGTTAGAATGCTCTAGTAGTGGATTCCTGCACTTTCTGGAGATCGGATTAGATGGTATCTTCCAACCCTTACACTGTATGATTCTATGATTTCCCAAGGGTGACCTTGGGCCAGTCACTCTCTCTCAGCCCTAGGAAGCAGGCAATGGCAAACCACTTCTGAAATCTTCCCAAGAAAACTGCACTTATCCAGGCAGTTGCCAAGAGTCAATAATGACTTGAAGGTGCACGCACACGCACACACACACACATTGTGGAATACTCATTCAATTATTAGAAAAGTTCAGCTATTTTAAGAATATTTAACTGATCAATCTGTTCTGTCTGCAGCTGTCGCAAAAATATACTTATGCCCTTTATGATGCTGCTATTGCAACATCGCTTTCTAATGGGAACTATCAATTAATACAGGTCCCTAGACTCACAGTCCTGTGGATATGGGCAAATTCTCATCTTCTCTGGAGTCTTCAGCAGGCTCATTTGAATATCTGGACATAGAAATGGAATGTGGATTACTTTTATTTATTTATTAAACAGATTTATAAGGCTGTTAATTAAATTATTTAATTGCAGTTATCTCCCACCTGGCATTAATAATCAATTTATCAATCAGTTAATGAGAAATGAACTAATGGTTTTTAACAGTAGCAGCACTAGCACAAGCATTGCCAGATTTTCTGGCCCTTTCCCAATGACCAACTGCTAAAAAAAAATCTTTTGAAGGAAATTTTCATCCTGGTTAACTTCAGATTTATAAATAAAGCATATCCAAGTCTGAAGCTAAAGGAAAAATATAGAAAACTTCTGACAGTTACTAAGAAGGAATGTTTCTGGCAAGCCCTTTCTAAGCATTGTCCCCTGTTGGAGTAGGCAAAATAGTATTACCAGTGTGGTGACTGGACACACAGTTGCTACAGTATCTGGCCTGCGGACTCTGATTGGCGGGGCGCTCCCTAGTACAACCTCTGCCATTGGTGGGCTTGATGCACGCCCCTCTTGGCTCTTGCATGGAGCTGGGTTGAGTATGTTTCACTGGCTGGATTTAGGAGGCTGTCCACAGCACACTGCAGGAGGACATGTCGCCAGCTGCTTCGGAGGAGTTTGTGGGGTGTCTCCATTTGGATCTGGCCATTTTTGACAAGTGTCACCCAGTCTGCAGCTTTCTATTTGTGGGGAAGATTATTGAACAGCTGGTAGGAATACAATTCTTTTATTTTATTACTTTGTAGCATGCCTAGTTCTATAATAAAACTGCATCTACTTAAAACCATGGGTACATGCATTTTAATAGCATATTAATTATTGTGGACAAACTCCATTGTAAAATTTGGAGAATGATGATTTTCCTGTGATAGCTACATGTTTGTTTCTGTACTAGTCTGAAAATAATGAAACAACCTTGGATTCAAATGCAAACTAAATGAATGTTTACTGTACAGGCCCTCCAGCCTGGCCGCAGCTCCCTCTTCCCTTTCTCCGAGGTGGTTGTGGTACCATTATCAGCTGTAAGCACTCAATCAGAGCTACAGCTAAGTCTTCCTGTTAATAATAATCTGCACACAGACTGTATGATCCCTGGATTACTTTAGGTAAGTCATTCAATATTGTATCTCAGTTTGTGCCTGCAAAAAGGGACTAATAATACTGCAAGATAATGAGGGTGGGTATTACTGAGGGGCAGGTGCCACTTTAATGTAAAAGGATGAAATCAGTGGAATGTTAAGAAATGTGTGGTGATGGGGGTGGGGTTTTACTGCAGTTGTTAATTTCCTGCCTAAATGCAGTATTTTTTAAGAAAAGAAGGATTCTAGTTAAAAATAGAACATGGAGGATATACTTCCTGAGATCTTTAATATGATGCTTATCTAGAGCTCTTAAAAATAATTCCAGCAAGGTGATTCACATTCCTTTAATGCTGGGTTTAAAGTGTGTTTATTTTAGTTTTTCCATAAAAGTCCCATAAAATCATTTACTGCAGAGAAAAGATTTCATTCGCCCATAAACATGAGGTTTGTGTTTTCTGGCAATAAGGGAATACCTATTATCTTCTCAAAAATCTCTGCACTTGAAAATTTCCTTTTACCTAATACCCAGAAGAACTAATGGCATTGTCATTAATTGCAGTCATCTGGTACTGTCCACTGTACTTATTTAAAACTCACTTATTTAAAAAACAGAAAGCAAAGAGGAGGAATAAATAGACAATTTTCTTAATGGAAGGAAGTAAAAAGTGGAATCTCTGAAGGATGTGTGTTGGAACTAATTCTCTTCCACCTATTCATAAAAATCTTGATTTAGGGGTAAGAAGAGAGCTGGCCAAATTTGTGGATGATACAAAATTATTCAGGGTAGCAGAAACCAAAAATGATTAACAGATTTCTTTAAATTGAGTGACTGACCAACCAAATGATAAACAAAATTAAATTGAAGTTTATAGTGATTCACATTTTGGGCAGAAACACCTAACTATAATCTGATGATCTCTAAGCTGTCTGTAACTAATCAGGAAAAAGATCTTGGGGTTATAGTGGATTTCCCAATGAAAATTTTGACTCAGTATCTGGTTACTGTGAAAAAGGCAATTTCCATGCTAAAAATAATTAGCAAGGAGACTGAAAATTAAAAAGTCAACACTGTAATGCCCTTACACAAATCTGTGGTATACTGTGTACAGTTCAGGTTGCTACACTAGAAAATGAGCATAATACACGATACATAATACGGGCTGGAAAAAGTGCAGAAGAGGACCAAAATAATCAGTACACTCAAACAGCTCCCCATCAGAAAAGGCTAAAGCATATTTGGTACACTTCAGCTTGAAAAAAAGGAACATATTGAGGTATATAAAAATATGCCTGGGCTGGAGAATGTGGAGATAATATTAAAACATTATGAACAGGAACCATCCAATGAATCTTAATAGAAGGAAGTTTAAAATAGGCAAAAGGAAGCACTTTCCCCCATAGTAATAATGTACTTGTGGCATTCATTACTAAATGCTATGTTGATGGCCACTTAAATGGATGGTTTTAAAAGGGAATTGGATAGCTCACGAAGGAGAGGTCTACCAAGGGTTATGTCTTGAAAACTTAATGCTTGCTCTGGGATTGAAGGCAGCATGTTTCCAAATACCATTTGCAGGGAACAATGGTGGGAGAGTGATATGTCCTCTGTCTCCTGGAGGTGAGCACTTCTGAAGCACTTGGTTGGCCACCATGAGAAAAACTTTTACAGCATTGTTTTGTTGCTGGGAACTGGGATCTTGGTAATAAGTTCAAGTTCTTCTGTGATTAGTGCTGAATCCAACATGCTATCTGAGTATCCAGCGTCTCTGCTATGCGGTGCCCTTAACAACCCTTAGACTCACCCTCATCCAGAGGACTGCTGAACTTTCAGAATTTTCTGTATCTGAGTCCCTGGAGAGGCAAAAATAAAGATGGATATTACCACCACTCTGATTACTAGGCTCCCACCCTCAAATGATGTTGCCCAGTATTGGCATGTTTAAAACCAACAAAGAAAAATGGCAGTCTGTGGATAATTTCCATGAAGAACAGCAGTAGCACATAATGGCATCAGTTTTTAATGCTATTTGTCAAAGCTCTGTAAGGTTTCTCAACAATATTCTCTGGAGCCTCTTGGCCATGCTGGCTTCTTTTTACTTTCTCAGATATCCCTTCTGGAGATGCATGTAATGATGACAGCGAGGATGTACATTTTCCTTCAGAGTTATTATACAGAGAAGATAAGAGACTGCACAGAGGAGAGGAGGATTCCCAGGGAGCATAGCCAGTTGTGGGAGTTTCATTCCCAACACATCTAAATGGTGTCAAGGAGGGGAAAGTAACAATTTTGACATTAAGCCCCAGATAAAAAACTGAAACAACACACATCCTTTACTGACTCCCTCCGTTCTGCCTTCTTCTATTGTCTTCCCATAACATCCTAAAAACTATTTTAGACTGTAAATTCCTTAGTAAGACACGGGCACATTAATAGTGCTGCAAAAATAATGCAAACAATATTAGATAATCAACCATGTCACAATGCTTGTCTCTTGCCTGGTACAGGTTGTCAACTGGGGAGACGGAAGTATTTTCCTCTGTGAGCTCTGGCTAGGAGCCAGGCTGATATTGAACCCTGGCAGGTGAATCTTCCATTTAGTCATCATATCTAATAGCCATTTATAGATCTCTCTTTCCCAAACCAAGTAGCTTTCTAATATATGCATTAGGGAGTAAACCAGAGACTGTATGGGTGTACGGTCAGGCTCAGAAAGAGAAGAGCTGAGATCTGATGCACTTAGTCTTCTGGAATCAACTTTAATCAGACAAACCAACCAAATGAACAATGAGGGGAGAATACCTCCTTCAGCGGTTTGTTCCACATGATATGGTAGGAGATTCTGATGTACACACTTTACACTGATACAGCTCTTCCAGAACTATCTTGTTTTAGGCAGTAGATGGAGGATTACATGTTCGACTGTTCCCCATGGCAGAGTTTTGCCTGCTTATCTTCCTGCCCTTAAATGGTCAGGCCTTCAGCTAATGGCTGGGTCTGAAAAATGTTCCTGTGTTTTTTCTGTAACAAGGGGAATTCTCATTCCCTTCTCAAAGTTATGGCCAGGCTTCCCAGCTCTTCCACTGCCTTAAAATGTGGTACTATTCCATCCAATTCTTTTTATCTTCACTTTCTGCTGTCAGTCAAACAGTGGCTCTGCCTTTTACATTAAAGTAACAGAGTTTTCTGGCATCTTAAACTAACAAATTTATTATCAAGTGAAACATTAATGGATCATAGCCCAATTCATGAGATGCATGGGCTACAGCAACAGTTGAAGGGTGAGGAGATTCAGTTCAGCTCCCAACTTTCTGAAGGGTTGGAGAAGACCTTGGTGACATTATAGGAAGGTTTTTTCAGCCTGTTTTTCATGGGGGGAGGGGGATAAATAGGAGCAGCAGGCATATGGGAGGCAAATTGTTTCCATTTTTGCCCTTAAAATGGCATATGATCATGCTGTCTTGTGTTGACTTCCAAATGGGTGAATTTGGTGATGTGATTTCAGATTATTTTTCTATGCAGGGGAGGTTTACCCTTAATTTTGTGCATGGATATATGTGTACACACACATACATACCCACAAGACATCTCAATAACAACCTTAGGCTAGGCACCTGGGCAAGCCTTTGTTCAGACCTTTAGTTTGCAAGGAAGGCAGAAATATTCTGCAGAAACAATCTGAGTAAACTCACACAGATGAGTGGCTATTCACAGTATCTGTTGTTAGTGGAAGGTGGGTTATAACCAAACACATCTGGAGAGCTCCAGGTTGGGAAGCTTGCCTCAGATGCACCAGGTTTATGAGATATGCCATAACAGTTTTGTTCACAAAGCACAGTTGCCCTTTTTTTAGGTTTGGACAAGTCAGTGGACTATAAACTAACCAATTTGTATGGGTTTATAGGACATGTTAAGCTACCAAATAAGAACAGCAACACGTTAAAACTAACATAAGCTTCAGAAGTTGTGAAAATGAGGTTACAATTTGGTAGCTTAACATGTTCTCTGAACCCATCCTGCTTCATTACAGTTATAGTTCAGTGCACTGTGCAAATATACTAACCTTAACAGTAATATACTTTAATCCGGTGGGTTAAAGACATGGTAGCACATAGACTGAGGCTTACACTCAATCACAGATGAGCAAGTAACTACACATACAGGTTGGCTAAACTGGGTGCATATAATTCCCTAACTTCTAATTGCAAAATTCAGTGGTTTCTTGCTGAAAATCAGTGGTGTGGTTTTCTGTTGTTATAAGGTGGGGAACAGGATAAAGTCTTTGTTTAAGCCTTACAGTGGGCTAAAACATGATAACAAGTTGAAAACAAAAATACTATCTGCATTTTTTAAAAAAAAGGGGAATCCCAGCTCCTCCCCCATTTGTGATATCTCCATCTATTCTATCCTATTGCCCCTTTGATCTTAGCTTTTGATGTAAAACTACCACAACAAATACACTGAAAACTGTGTGAAGCCTGAAAATGGTTGTCTGTGCCCAGTCTGGGCCAAGAGAATCCCACCTGAATAGCAGGTACCTTAAATTACATTCTGGCTGCTTTCCTAAAGTACCCTCTTGCTTTTTGTTTTTAACCTTCTCTGGCTCATGTTGCCAGAAACAGGCACCAGGATCTGAACAAATATGTCTGCTCTAATGAGCACCCTGTAAAATGGATCCTTCCCTTCACAAAGCAAGGACACAGTAGGTTTACTATTTGAAATCTCTTCTCGGGGGGTCTTTTGTTCTGCTAGTCTGTTAAATTTCTCTGGTCTTCAGCCCATTCATGATGAATGCTGATGCCACTGTCAGAAAGCCCCAAGTCTGTGCTTTTATTGTTCAGATGACGAGGTAATGAGGTCCAGATTTGCAGTGAAGGAAGATGAATGGAGTTTTGTTAAGTGGACGCATATACAGAATGCTCAGACTGCAGACTTTGCAGGAAAACTACTCCCCTACTCAAAGCAAAAGACTGACAAGTATTTGCTCTTCTACTCTTTAGGTATTCCTGGGAAAGAAGCCAAAGATTCCATTGTCCCATATGATTTTGCAATGGAAATAAGTAATCATGTTGGACTTCGTGGTACATAAAACTTCTCTAAGTTGCCAAAAGGTATTATTTTTCATCACACCTTATCATCAACCTACCCAGTATGCAGTAGCTAAAAGGCCATTTCTTTAAGTCCACTTCACATATTATTATTTCTCTACATCTAGACAATCCAGTAAAGGAAATGATAACTTTACAGTAATGGATAACCTAGAGTGAAGGCACTGATCAAGTTGCTGGATCGAAAGGCTCGTGGCATGATAATACTGGGTAGAGTGAGCATCTGCCATAAGCCATAGTAATACTTTTTGGTACAGATTTCCTCCAGGCAGGCACATAATAATATGTCAAGCAGTTCCAGTAGACTTAGTAGTGTGAAAGTTTGGAGATGCATCAATTAGGAAGCTATGGCATTTAGCTCAATATTTGCCTGTCCGCTGACAGCAGTAATTCTCCTAAAAGTCTTTCTTGGCTTTCCTGGAGAAGCCGGGATTGAATCTGGGGCCTTCTGAGGGCCCTGCCTATTTCAGGGACAATCCATTGCTCATTCTGTGAGAAGGGCTTAGGGCAAATCTCTGCCTGGCCCATTGCCAGTAAGGGCCATCACCATACCTGAGTGCAGCAACCTCCTCCTACTTCCAGTATCACTGCAAATGCACCCTGCATCCACCCTGTGAAAAATTGCTGTTTTCTGACTGGCACTGTCTTAAGCCCTTCAGAGCAATTGGTTTCTACCACTTTGTTTCATTCTTGCAGCAGCCTCAGCTTGGATTGGCTTCAGGGCCTGGCATATCCCTCCTCCAGCTGTCAATCATTGCCCTAGGAAGCCATTTTGTCTTGGGCTATCAGGCTGCTATGTTCTCCTCATTCGTTCATTCATTCATTCATTCATTCATTCATTCATTCATTCATTCATTCATTCATTCACTGCATTTATATAGCCATGCATCTCCATTGTGTTACTCTGGGCAGCTCACAATACAAAACATAAAAACAAGAAAGAACAAAACAACATTACAATAAAGCTGTAAAAAGGTAAAGGTAAAGGTTTCCCTTGACGTAAAGTCCAGTCGTGTCCGACTCTAGGGGGCGGTGCTCATCTCCGTTTCAAAGCCTTGGAGCCGGCGTTGTCCATAGGACACTTCCGGGTCATGTGGCCAGCATGACTCACGGAACGCCGTTACCTTCCCGCCGAAGCGGTACCAATTAATCTACTCACATTTGCATGTTTTCGAACGGCTTGGTGTGCAGGAGCTGGGACGAGCAACGGGAGCTCACCCCGCCACGCGGTTTCGAACCGCCGACCTTCCGATCGACAGCTCAGCGGTTTAACCCGCAGCGCCACCGCGTCCCATGCACAATAAAGCTGAGGCCTCTATAATTCAATCAATTCATACATGTGAGCTCTTTGAACAGCCTGGTTTCAGTGCCTGAGGAAAAAGCCAGGTATTCAAGGCTTTCTGGAGGACTAATAAGGTTGGGCCCCATGTAGAGCACATAGCAATAGTTCAACCAGGATATGTTTAAGGCATGAGTTAGAGCCTCCCCTTCCAGGAACAGTTGCAATTGGTATACAAGATGAAATGGCATGAAGGCTTTACTGGGCACAGCTTGCATTTCCTTGTTGAACAGGAACTATGAGCCCAGAAGGACCCCGCAATTGCCCCCAACTCTATCAGGGGGCAGGGGGTGCAACCCCATCCATAGTAAAAAATGGGACATCCCCAGACCCAGGAGGATTCTAAAACCCAATGTCACTCTGTCTTTCTAGGGTTGAGTCGAAACCTGTTCTTCCCCATCCAGACCTTCACAGCCTCCAGGAACTGGCAAAGAATCTTGATGGCATTGCTTGGATGGCCTGGAGCAGAGATAAGTAATTGAGTATTGTCTGCATACTGGTGGTACTTAACCCTCTACTGACAAATGACCTCACCCAGTGGTTTCATGTAGATGTAAAATAGGAGAGGGCAAAGAATTGTGTCCTGGGATGCCCTGCATCGCAGCAACCTAGGACTGGACCTCTCTTGCCCTACCAACACTGACTGGAACTAGCCCTGGAGGAAGGAGGAGAACCACTGAGAAACACCACTGAGAAATCAGGAGGGCCAGACCAGATACATTGCCTCTGTCCCATGCTCACCAGAGGTCATTCACAAGTGCAATAAATGCAGTCTCGGTATTATAACCCAGCCTGAAACTGAACTGAAAAGTGTCCAGATAATCCACTAGGCCTGTTAAGTCAATGAGCTATCCTCACTCCTAGAAGTTCACGCTCCATTCAACCCTTACATCTGCCACAGTATTGCGAAGCTTCTTTTCTCTTTCCTTTCCATTTCCCCTTCCATCTTTTCTAAAAAGTAAGTTGTAAGGTAGGAACTTTGATATTTTGATTCTATGAAGCTGAACTATCAGTTCTTTCTTGCTACAAAGTTTTCACGGACTTACAGAGGAATATAGGAATGAAAGAACAAACTTTGATTATTGAGCATCAGAGGGAAGAAAGAAAAAAGTTGATGCTGCTCTGTCTGTAATAAGACCTTGTCAATCCATGATTTGATGATGGTCAAATGGGCAGATCTGGTGTGTATTACTGAGACCTGGCTAAGAGAGGTCCTTTGGAGATTTGTCTAACCAGGTTTGGGATCTTCACCAACTTAAATGCCAGGGAAGAAGGGTGGCATTGATGTTTTGTGATACCTTGTTTATGGCCAAGATCACTATCTTGAAGGTTGCTGGGTGTGTATGCCCATATGTATGGTTAGGCTGAAGCTACGGGTTCCTTTGGAGTACTGGCTATCCTGCTACTCCTTAGGATTCCTCCTAGAGTTCTTAGACCTGGTTGCCAGCCTGGTTGCCAGCCCAGTTCCAGTAGAGCTTAGGACTTCATGGACTCCATGACAACCATAGGCTTGTCCCAAGCCATTTTGTTTCTAATGATGTGGATGATCATGTGTTAAGCTGGTGTTTCACTCTTCTGGATGTGAAGGACATTTCCATCTGTTGTTTGTCATGGTCAGATCACTTCCTGGTCAATTTGTGATTGATTGCTGCTCCCTCCCTCCACAGAGCTGGATTCATTCAGATGATCTGCCCTGGCACCTTACAGTATCCAGCAGGCACTGGGGGGACTCCCAACAATCTGGTGGATGAATTGGCTGAGGGCCTCGTTCACCAATGGCAAGAAGCGGCATCTCAGGCTCTTGACCTGATCACCCCTGAGTGACCTCTTTCTGTTGGGCAATCCCAGTTTGTCTTGTCCCAGCCCAATCACATGTAATACACCAGGTAGGCTGTTGTAAAGCTTTACTGAGAAACTTGTGAGATAATGAACAGGTGGCAAAGAAGTGAGAGAGCAAATGCACACACTCTACAGAAACAAGCCCCCAAAGTCCCACGGGCTTGCCTTAAAGGAGTTTCATGTTCAAAACAAGATTAGTCAAGCAAGTCCAAGAGTCAAGAGTCAGGTCATGAGGTTTCCGATCAGGAGTCAAGGCATGTGGAGTCTGGTAAGCGGACGGTTGTCTCCAACGATCGATCTGGGTTTGTGGCTCCCTTTTCGTAGAGGCAGACCTGGGTGGAACTTATTTAGGAGGGCGGGGCTGTTTTCTTACACGTGGCCTCACCAACCTCCACTGTTCCTCCCTCCTTTCTGCTCGCCTTTCCCGAGCACTGGGAGGGTGTGGCAGCTCGAAGTCTTTGAACTCACCTGTGCCTGCTGCTCGCTGAGCAGCCCTGCCTCCTCTGACTGCTCAGGTGGCCATTTATCTAAAGCTGTCTGCTTGCCCTCTAACTCTACTTCAGAGGCTGGCTACCTGTCCTCGTCGTCTGAACCTCCCATGACACAGTTGGCCCCTGGGTTTTCTGAGACCCTTTGGCAGGTGAAGTCACAGAAGCAATTCCTGGAACATAGGGTTAGGGATAGACTCTGAGGATAATTCTTGTCCTGCTCCTCCCCCCAGGGTTCATTCAAGTGCCTGGCTTGTTCAAAAGTCCTTGTAGGCATTTACATTAGACAAAGAAAACAGGAAAGCAGATAATTAGCAAGTTCTTCTCTTGCCTTTTTGTGGAAGCAAAGGAATTAATCTGCTCAGAGACTCATCCATACTCAACTGCAATGTGGGAAGGACCTGTGGACAGTCATCAAGTACAATAATCGATTGGTCAGCTGGGATGTGTCTTCCTGAAGTTATGGAACTGATTCAATTCAAAGAAGCAATAACAGTGGATCAATGAAAAAACTTATGGAAAAAATCAATAAAATTTACACCAAGCCACAATCTGAGGGAAAATTGGTAGAAAATGTTCTACAGATGGTATATAACTCTGTCAACAATTGCCAAGATGGATAAATCATATAACAATAAGTGATGGAAATGCCACAACAAAGAAGGAAGCAAGTTTGATCATATGTGATGGTTATGTAAAAAACAAAAACAAAAACCCAAAAGTACTGGAAAGAAACACATTAAAACATCCAGAAAATTCTGAAAATAAAATTTGAATTAAAGCCACACATATTTTTTATTAGGTATGATCCCAGAGAACATAAATGAAAAGCATAATAATTTATTAAGATATATTGTGACAGCAGCAAGAATCAATCTGGCACAACATTGGAAAAGAGAAACCTTGCCATCAATACAAGAATGGGAGACCAAAATTGAATATGCAGCAATGGAAAAACTGACTGCATATATTCAGAACAGAAGTTTAACCCAATTCAGGCAGGAATGCTTCCCTTATATGCAACATATCACATAGCAAGGCAAAGTAAGAAAATGGTTTTGAAGAAAAAGAGAAACTGTTTTAAAATAATAACAAAAATAACAAAATGATTGAAACAAAAATGAGTAATAATGTTCAAAGTAAAGTATAAAAATATCCAAGTAGCAATTAGTGTCTAGGAGGGAAAGGGGGGCTACTAGAATTCTCTTTTTACAATTTTTAATTTTTTTCTCAAAATCCATATTTGTATGTAAGTATGTGTGTATGTGTATATATATAAAACATCTTTTTCTTTTTTCTTTTACATTTTACTTAACCAATAAAAAAGAAGAGAGGTTTAAAAAAACCCAATATTTCAATAGTGTTTTAGATTACAACTTTTCCAACAAGAAATCATATTTTAGAAATGACCTTATTACTTTTATGTTGTTGGAGCTGCAGTGAAACTAACACTTTATTTAAATATATTATTCCTTTTCAGTAATAGGCAATTATATGTATTAATTCAACCTTGAGATTCAATATTTTTAGATGTATAGATCTATCTCAATCACATGGGAGTTGACTTCTGGACAAAGAAAATGGACTTACAAGCAAAAGACTTGTTTTTCATCATTGGAAACAAACATTTGGCTCCAACTATTCAGCAGTTTGCAGAATTGATTAATATAGATCAAATATGGATGACTGTAAGGAATTGTGGCATTAGTTTATTGATAATATATGCCTGTAAATATATGTTTTGTATGTTTTGTATGTTTGTATGTTTTTGTTTCTTTTTTCCAGCTTTTAAAATAATTTTATATATTCTTTTTCTTTGTTTTTTGTATTTAGTTAATTTAAAAAGGAATTGATTCAAGTTTGTTATTAATTTTGAAGTATCATATATTCTAAGAAGATGAGGTAATATGTTTTTAAATAGTTAAGATTAAGTAAATTTAAGGATTACATTAATTTTATATTGATACTATGTGGATCCTATTTTTTATTAATTTCTTTTTCTTCCTTTATGTTTAGATTATTTTAATCACTATAATATATGCAGGCTTTTTTCATCTACACAATCACTGGTGTATTTTGTAGTAGTAACAAAAGTTGTTGTTGTTTATTCATTCAGTCGCTGGCGACTCTTCGTGACTTCATGGACCAGCCCACGCCAGAGCTTCCTGTCGGTCGTCAACACCCCCAGCTCCCCCAGGGACAAGTCCGTCACCTCTAGAATATCATCCATCCATCTTGCCCTTGGTCGGCCCCTCTTCCTTTTGCCTTCCACTTTCCTAGCATCAACATCTTCTCCAGGCTGTCCTGTCTTCTCATTATGTGGCCAAAGTATTTCAGTTTTGCCTTTAATATCATTCCCTCAAGTGAGCAGTCTGGCTTGATTTCCTGGAGGATGGACTGGTTTGATCTTCTTGCAGTCCAAGGCACTCTCAGAATTTTCCTCCAACACCACAGTTCAAAAGCATCGATCTTCCTTCTCTCAGCCTTCCTTATGGTCCAGCTCTCGCAGCCATATGTTACTACGGGTAACACCATTGCTTTAACTATGTGGGCCTTTGTTGTCAGTGTGATGTCTCTGCTCTTAACTATTTTATTGAGATTGGTCATTGCTCTTCTCCCAAGGATTAAGTGTCTTCTGATTTCCTGACTGCAGTCAGCATCTGCAGTAATCTTTGCAACTAGAAATACAAAGTCTTTCACTGCCTCCACGTTTTCTCCCTCTATTTGCCAGTTATCAATCAAGCTGGTTGCCATAATCTTGGTTTTTTTGAGGTTTAGCTGCAGGCCAGCGTTTGCGCTTTCTTCTTTCACCTTCAGTGAAAGGCTCCTCAGTTCCTCTTCACTTTCAGCCATCAAAGTGGTATCATCTGCATATCTGAGATTGTTAATGTTTCTTCCAGCGATTTTAACTCCAGCCTTGGATTCCTCAAGCCCAGCATGTCTCATGATGTGTTCTGCGTACAAGTTGAATAGGTAGGGTGAGAGTATACAGCCCTGCCATACTCCTTTCCCAATCTTAAACCAGTCCGTTTTTCCATGGTCTGTTCTTACTGTTGCCACTTGGTCGTTATACAGATTCTTCAGGAGGCATACAAGATGACTTGGTATCCCCATACCACTAAGAACTTGCCACAATTTGTTATGGTCCACACAGTCAAAGGCTTTAGAATAGTCAATAAAACAGAAATAGATGTATTTCTACTATTTAACAAAAGTAGTGGTTGTTATATTTCATCAGTTAAAAACCTGAAAGGTAGCAAGCAAAATAATTCTTTGGTCAGCTTGATTAACAAAAATCTAGCCATTCCCTAGCCACTGAATTGGACAGACTATAGCATTATGGATGTTAGGCTTTGTACAAGATGTTATGCTAAAATGTGGATAGCTGATTTATGACTCAATGTGCTATATAAACATAGTCTGTTACTTTAGGATTGTGTGAATTCAGTCAATTGGGTTAATTCAGTAAGCTATGGCCTAGTATGTGTGTGAACCCAGCCATTATAATAAGACACGGACATCCCAAAATTAATGCAGATTGTTTGTTTATTTATTTATGTATTCACATTTCTATTACCACCCATCTCCCCCCAAAATCTCATGTTTGCAAAATTTGGTTATTAGTATGAGCTGGTCATCTGGAAACACTCTCAGTTATAGGATTCCCCTGCTACCATAAAGATTTTCTTTAAATCGTGAAGTCTTTTGAGTTTACGTGACTGACAAGGCATTCAAGAATCTGCTCAAAACCAAAGATCTAAAGCTGACCTTGGCCGAAAAGTGACTGATATAAAAATGTCAGCATGAATCTGCAGACAGCCTAAAGGCAGAGCTCATAGTATTCTTTTCCCTACAAAACACCACCTAAATATGGCTTGGAATCAATGGAATACCAAACTCAGCTAAACGCAGTTTGCTAAACCTTCAAATTAAGCAGCCAACATAGTTAGCATTAGTTCTACTTTCTGCAGCTGCGTTTGCTTCAGCCCAAAATTAAACCTGGCAAAAGGAATGCAGAGGATGTAGGAACAGGATGGGGATGAAAAGAGTGGTTCAGTTGCCTGCATTACAGATTCAGATGCATCTTTCAAGGGCTGTTGCTACTCCTGAGAGGGAGGAAGGTGGAATGAAAGTGAGACTGCTTGACTCTTGATAAAAGGGAATATCTGATTTTGAGAAATTGCCATCTTCCTGTTGTGCCCTTTAAGCTGTTGGGTCATAGGATGTATCTGGAGCTGAAAGTAATAAACCTTCAGCTGGTTTTGGATGAAAACATAATAGTGAGTTTTGTATTTGGGGTTTTATTTCTGTAAGCCGCCTGGAGTCACAGTGAGTGGGGCGGCTATATAAATTTCATAAATAAAATAAAATAAAATAATAGTCCTATTTTGTAATAATCTGGTTCTGAGCAAAAATTCAAAGCCTAAAATGGCTTGATCCCAGATAACTGAGGGGAGAAGCAGATAATTTACAGTATATTCCTTCAAAGGGCTGCACTATAGTCCCAGCCAGGATGCCCAGCAGCAAGGGGTGCTCATTGTTCAACAACTTTCCAAGGGTCACAGGTATCCCATCCTTCCTTTGTATACAATTTGAGATCTGGTAGAAAAGATCTCCAGGTCCCAGGAATGATGGAAGGCAGATCAACAGAGGCAAGACAAAGACCACTCAATGGCATTGTCCAAATATATGGACAATGTCCATATAATAGAGCAGAGGTGGGTAACTTGGTATTTTCCAGATGTTTTGGACTTTAACTCCCATCAACTTCAGCCAGTGGGACCAATAAAGTATTTGGTGCATCCCCCCTTTCCAAAATAACTTTGAGTTGCCTATCCCTATGCCATAATTACTTAAGCAAATTATTTACATTCTTTTTACTTTCAGCAAAATGGTTTACATTTTTCATTCTTGTCAGGCCTTTTTTTTTAGCTTAGTAGATAATTTCCCATTGGGTATCCTTGTTTATCTGCTAAACGTGTCTTTTTTAAAAACCCTGTGGTTATTTTTATGGAATACAAAGGTATTTTATAACTGCTTTTAGTTATTAGAATTTGCTTAGCGTGGTGGGAAAGCATTAGAAAGATAGAATGCACATCATTTGCTGGAAGTAAATATCCTATTAACAGGTACAATGGATGTCTTACCAAAGGACAAAGCAACGAAGAGCCATTCTACAAGTCACATGTTATGAGGAAGCAGATAAGTTTCTCCAGACCCTTGTTCGTTTAGGAAAAAAAAAGTAATTATCAGCTCTTGCTGGTTCACAGTGAGCAGCACTGAATCACCTCTCAGAGATCTAGCTAGCGCAAACTGGCTAAAATAGATACCAGTTAGGAAGGAGTTAATCAAGACATAGTTAAATAAAAACATACATATTAGATTCATGTACAGTTATTTAAGGCTATGTAGGGCATCCAATGAATTCTCTTGTGGATAATTAGGCCTGGGCATTATACAGCATTTGTCCCATTTAATGAGTATTTTTGTTTAAGTTTTACAGAAAGGAAACTTTTTGAATTACTGTTCTGAAAGTGGGAGACCATTTGCAAACATTTTTTAAACAATTCAATGAAAAAAAAAGTTGCACACCACCTCCTGCATTGGAGAAACAGAAATTATATCCCTAACTGTGATCCTGTGATTCTGAAACCACAAGCAAAAAAACCCAAGAGAAGTATCTCCTTTAGAGGTTGCTTTAATTAATTGGCAAACTGGGTGGTTTTGCAGAACATATTAGGCTAAAATGTGGCTGCCTAAAGCATGCTTCATTTCACCACAGATCGGCGTGTTGTGCAAAGACAGCTGTTGATTTGTGAATTCCAACTTTCACCTTAGGAGGAAAAAAGGCTTGGTGAGATGTGAGGGCATCTGCAGGGAGAGGGTAAAAAAGTCAAGATGGCAGCTCTGACCATGCAACCAAAGTCCCACCCCTTTTTATGTGTGTTGTAGAGCTTCAGTTACTGGGTTGTGGCTGCCATCTTGACTTTTTTGACCTCCCCGGATGCCCTTGGTGAAATGGTTTATATCAGTTGAGAAGCTGCTCCCCAAAATCCTGGAGTCTGCCTGTATCCAAATATCAGAAAAAATAGCCAAAACCACTGAAGCTCTTTTGAAGTGCTGGTTCCAAGGTACAGCTTAAGCTGACTGGTGGGTTAGATTGGATTCCTCAAAGAATGCATGGCATGCAAATCCTCAGGAATAATTCTGACCGTATTCACAGTCAGTGACAATGTGGCTTGCTTTTGGCCCCGAGTGTTGTGTGAAGCTGTTGGGGTTAAAACCAGGTTTATGGCTTAGTGTTATGCAAACTGCAACCAATCATGGCTTATTCAATAACATGGTTAAGCAAACTATGATTTAGTGCAGTATCAATCCAGCCTTTGAGGGAGTGGCTTTGTCTAGAGTTGCCAATTGACCAAAAAATCCAACAGCCACCAATTTCT
Source organism: Candoia aspera (assembly GCF_035149785.1). Classification (NCBI taxonomy): domain Eukaryota; kingdom Metazoa; phylum Chordata; class Lepidosauria; order Squamata; family Candoiidae; genus Candoia; species Candoia aspera. The sequence goes on along the minus strand of NC_086154.1, from coordinate 62,589,495 downwards.
TGGATTGTTTTGGAATATGGGGCATTTCAGGGCAGAGAAACACTGTCACAGAATTGGAAGGAGCCCTTTAGACCTATTCAGTGCAGGAATCCGAATCAGAGCATCCCTGACAGATGGCAGTCCAGCTCTGCTTGGAAGGGAAGCCCATCACCACTTCTACAGGTAATTGATTCTGTAATCTGACCATTATTTCTATATTAAGATGTTGTAAAAAGCACAGGAAAATGGGATGAGAAAAATCTGGCAACAGTTATGAAGCTGCTACAGATGCATCTGCTTGGCAGTATATAGAACTGAAACACATATTGACAAAATAATATGGCCCAGATACTTTAGCGGCTTCAGAGGCCCCTGGAATTCTAGGACCCTTAAGAGATGCTGTATCTGAAGCAAAAGCAAACATTCACTTTTATGTGGAATTAAAAAATAGGATGGTTAGTATTAGCAATATATATGAAATGTGGAATGAGGACCTGGAATATCCACTTTTGGCAAATTAATGGCTCCAGGTTTTAAGGAATGTAAAATATATTTCTTATGATTTCTTAAGAATGAAGTTATTGATCAGAAAATATTGCTTCATGTTAACTGGATTCCTCAAATAATGTTTTAAAATAGATTTTGTGTGGGTTGGTGTTGGTGTTGCAAGTAATTTAAGGGGTCTTTAACTCACATGATTTGGTCTTGTCCAGCCATAGTTCCATTTTAGTTTCAAGTTACAGCATATATTAACACAGTCCTGGGGAAAATTAGTAGTTAAAGATGTAAATATGTTTATACTGCTTAAATATGGAATCTGACATTTTCTGAAGGGCTTTGGCATTATTGAGGCTTGGCAAAGAGCATAAATTTATGTAGATGGAAAGAAATGTATTCTCTTGATGTTAAGGAGTGGATCACCACCTGTATTTGCTATCAGGTTTTGAAATATCTTTATATAGTATTCTAAAAATGAGAAGATGGGCCAATACTGTATGTTTTCAAATGGTCCAAATTTAGCAATAAATCTGACAACCCTGACAACACCAAATGACTGTGGGTTTTAGGGTTCCCCGTATCTGGTGGTTTGTCATTTGTTACTCTGGCTGGAGTTACATTCCTCCAGTCAGAGCTGGTATGCAATATGGGGGTACTCCTGGACTCTCAGCTTCTACTCAAAGAGCAGGTGGCACCACAAATATACCTTGTGTGCCAGTTGTGCCCTTTCCTAGATTGGGGCACACCGCTCGTGGTCACTCATGCCTTAGTCACCTTCCAATTAGCTACTGTACTGCACTGCACTCTACATGGAGCTGCCCTTGAAGAGCTGCAGCAGGTCCAGAATGCAGTGGCATGGGCAGTAGCAGGTGCATCTTGGTATGCCTGCGTAACATCTCTGCTACATGAGCTTCCAGTAGGCTTCTGGGTACAATTCATGGTGCTGCTTTAAAGCCCTACATGGCATGGGGTCAGGTTAGTTGTGGAATTGCCTATCCTGATGGTTTTTACCTGTCCTACTAGATCTGGCAAGGCAGGCATTCTCCTGGTCCCCTTGGTGAAGGAGCGTCACTTGATGAGTCCTTGGAAACATGCCTTCTCCGCCATGGAGCCTGCCTTATGGGACAGCTTCCCTCTGGAGATACAGATGGCCCCAACCCCTCTGGCCTTCAAGAAGACGGTGAAGACCTGGATTTTCTGCCAGGCACTGGGGCCAGGGGGTTGATAGAGCTGGCATGGGGTGGTTGGTAAATGGATGTGCGTTTTTGTCAACACCCCAACATATGTTTCATTGTATTGTGTTTTTGTTTTGGTTATTTTATATTTATTTTATTTTATTAGCCAAATAAATGGATTGAATTAATCTTCTACTGATATTATAGGGATTTTTTTTCTCTTTTTCCTAGTTTCTTCCCCTCCCCCATGTTAAGTTTACTTTCACTGAAGTACTCTATGCAGGTTTTTATAAACTATATAATCTTGGATGTATTATTTTTGTTTGTTACAGTAGTAAACATATAAGATATTCAAAAACTCCTCATGACGTAACTATCGTGTTCCAAATGCACCCTTATGAGGGTTATGTGGGTCAGTATAAATAGGGGAAACAGTGGCTGTGACTCAGGCTGTTCTTCAGTAGCCAGGCCTGAAAAGGCTGGTGAGCATGGGAGCCGGAAGAGCAAGCTTGCCGGGTGGTTTATGAGTGACGACAGATAACACAGTTCATCGGGTGGAGAGATTTCACTCAGACACCTGGTAAAAGATCGTTAATATGGTGTGTTGCTTCTCCGAATTTACACAACTCGCCGGCATTTTCATTAACAGCCTGATGAGATTTTGTGTAGCCCTAAATATGAACAGCTGACACAAACCCCTGAATGTTGTTGGAAGCTGGATTTTGGCAACCAATCAAAGATCATCCTTCACATGCCTCAGGATTAGCTGAGGGAGGGGACCTTGCCTTGTAAAGCTGTCACTTAGAAGGTTACCGTTGATTGAGGGCCACGGAGTCCTGAACCCTTGACCTTGTCTAAGCCCATCCATTACGGTTCCTCAGCACCCTTTTGACAGGGAAAGGGGGATGCATGCAGGCCACTCTGAACCGCAGAAACACACGCACAGTACATGTGGCGGCAAGTCAGGAGATTTGCGCTCTATTCTTGGCTCTGAGGCTCACTGTGTGACCTTGGCACTTTTTTGCAAATCATTTTGAATGAGTCACATCAAACCTGCAGGCATTTGTAAAATGGATTTAATAATAACTGGGGGAGGGAAAGTTATTGCTGTTAGAATAGCTGAGGGAACACGAAATGATTCGTCAGATTAAAGTTTTGCAAACTAAAAAAAGATTCCCCCAGACAAAAACAAAATCCCCAGCAGTGTGGCTGGGTTCACACATTACACTGAACCACTGATGTGGGTTGCTTGGCTTGAGCAGGATGTATGAACCTAGCCAACACAGGTTTTATTTATTTATTTAAAACCTTTTTATACTGCTTCCCATTTAAAAAAAGTTCAGGTACTTTACAACAAAATTCAAACAATTAAACTGGTAGGTTAAAGCATGTAAAGCATTGCATAAAATACACAAAATAAATAACGAAATTTTTAAAAATAATACAGTCACAGAAAGTAAAAAATGGCAATTAATAAGTTTGAAATAGTATTATTAGATTTGTATTCACCCTACACACACACGGACACACACGGACACACAGGTCAACTCAAGGTGGTGAACACACCTAATACTCTTGCCTTTTATTTCCCCACAACAACAACCCTGCGAGGTGGGTTGGGCTGAGAGAGAATGGGACTGTCCCAAGTCACCCAGCCACCTGTCATGCCTAAGGGAGGCCTAGAACTCTCTGTCTCCTGGTTTCTAGGCCAGCACTTTCACCACTACACCAAACTGGCTCGCTCAAATATCGTGGCTACATTAAGACATTATTGAAAAGGCTGGGAGAATCTAAAAAAAAATGGAGTGCCAGGCTCACTTTGCTGGGTAAGCATAAGCGTCTGCAACTAGCCATGATAATGCCAAAATGGGCATTGCAACACCACAAGGCTAGCAATGTCCTTTCATACATGCATGGTGGCTTAGTACATAGGGGGATGTGGCTTGCATTACAGCATCGGGCTATGTGACTCCAACAACTGTAACAAAGCGTAGTGAATTTTAACAATGCATCATCTGTTAGTGAAACTTGTTGTCTAAGTTTTTCACTACTCTTCACAGGCTAGTAGCTTCAAATCTATCAAACTGAAGCTCCCAGAATTTCCCAGAGTTGCAAATGCAGGGAATTATAGTCCAACACTTCTGGACAGCATTACTGTAAGTACCTAGCCAGGTCCATTTGTAAAACATAGATTATGGCTTAGCATGTGGGAAACTAGTTAAAATTTCAACTTATATCTGCACCGTACCCTTAAGCTGCTTCTACCCTGTGCTCATGCTGGCTTGATCCTAAGCCAGTTTAAGAAAACCCTGTTTAGACTGAGATACTTTGGCAATAGTTTGCAAGATACTCAGTCCAAATTGCAGACTGAAGGATTGAATATCTTGCAAGTCCATGTCCTCCCACTGAACAATTCCCTTCCTGCCATATCCTCCCATTAGACATTTCTCCTACTGCTGTGCCCTCCCACCTTTTCATTCCAGGAAAACAATGGCTGTTTGTCTTCCTTCTTGTGGGCAGGTCTTCCTAGAAATACATACCTCTCTCAGCTTTCCTTTGCTTTACAGACCTGTGAAAGTCGTAAATGTGAAGACTGGTCACAAAGTTACTTTTTCATCACTGTTGTAACTGTGAAGGGTCGCTGTACAAGGCGGTCGCTATAGGGATAAAGATAGGTATGACAATGTGAGGTAAATATGTACTGAGGGGGGTATACACACCTATGCACAAACCCTCAGAAAGGAATATTGCACAGTATATCTCAAATGATAATGTGAGAACAAGATCCTTGATCTTAAAGAAGAATTTCAAAACTCTGCAAGAGAAGATTTCATATCCCGCATATATAGGATGCAGGGCAGGCCTCTGGTGGAACAAGAGAGTAACATTCATCACCAGCTTCTAGTAACTGGGGCCTTCAATTGAGTTTTATTAGCTGTTTCTTAGTGGCAGCAAAAGCAGCTAGGAGCCAAATCTAGCTTTGTTTTCCACCAAGGGAACTGTGAAGAAAAAACTTTATTACAGTTTGAGTCCCAGACTGTGAATATAAAAAGGGTTCTGACCATACACACATATAAAACTGACAATGATTATTAGGGAGGTGAAAACCTGGAACTGCACATGTTCTCTCTGGGTCCCCAGACTGGGGTAATCAATCAGAGCTTGGCCCAGGCTCCTCCACCTGTTTCCTTTCTCCAAGCTTGCAGTGCAAGAAAACAGTCTTTAGCAGAGAGGTTCTCCTGAAGTCAGAGCAGATCCAGGGGACAACTGCATGCGTGGGGGTGGAGAGAGAGAAACAACGGAATTAGGCACAGCATTTGAAGGCCTGTTTTTCTTGCCTTCATCAACAGTGTTTGTGCACCCACCGCAATCCTGTAACCTGTTCTGCAGCTGCTCTGACTGGAGACTAAATTTATAGCCAGCAGAAAATTACAGGACTTTGGGGGCATGCTTTCCTCCCAGCCCAAATGAAAAAATGAAATCTTAACATTCTCTAGGAAAAGAAGCATCCGTTTAGTATTGACTCAGTGCTTTCTCCTCTGAAGTTTCAGGTCACTTGTGAGAGTAGATGCTGTAGGTGCTGAGTGGTGGGAGAGGGGGCTAAAGATTTGGCTGACCTGGGCTCTTGACCCTGGGCCCGTACAGCTGAATATGAATTGGTTGTCATGCAAATCTCTTTCCTGGGACTTGTAACTGGCATTTGTTGCTTTAACTATTTATTCCTAGAATGGAATAATAACTATTAAAAGGTTTTTTTTACTCATTTTATTCTTCAGACTTAGCAGTAATGTAGTGCTGATTTCAGTCAGCTCCACAGTCTGTGTTGATTCAAAAAAGAAGCAGCAACTCAGTGACAGTACATCTCTGGCTATGTGGCTTTGATCCTGGTGGTCATGGAAATCTCTGAAAAATTTGAATGTTTGAAACAAAAAATCACCATAATGCTTTGAAGGCAGATAGCTTCAACCTCACCCCCAAGTAATGACATTGTTTACATTATAATTTTTTTTTTAATTTTTTATCCCACCTTTATTATTTTTACAAGTAACTCAAGGCAGGGAACATATCTAATACTCCTTCCTCCTCCTATTTTCCCCACAACAACCACCCTGTGAAGTGAGTTGGGCTGAGCGGGAGTGACTGGCCCAAAGTCACCCAGCTGGCTTTTATGCCTAAGGCAGGACTAGAACTCACGGTCTCCTGGTTTCTAGCCTGGAGCGTTAACCACTAGCCCAAACTGGCTCTCAATGCCATTTGAGTCAGATGATCAAATACGCAACAGCTCAACTGACATTTTCCATACAAATCCAATGAAAGTTGCCACGAGAGGATGCATCATCTACAAGGGATTCTTTGGGAAAGCTCTTTCACACGAGAACAGCAGAAGCTCAGTTGTCAAGCAGCAATCCCCCTGACAAAATGATTGGGACCCAACTGAGTCTGACAGTGGAAAACCTTCTGCATGGAAATTATTTTCTACTTTCCCTTTCCAGGACAATAATTTTACTTCTTTGGATGGCAGTTGTCTCAGGCTGAGACTGGAGGGTGGTGGAGCCCTGGAGTCTCTGTCTGGGTTAGTGACATGTTCCACCTGTCTGCTAGTGTACCCCAGGCTCAAAAGCATTCTGGCCATTATTGTCCATAAAATGGTTATAAATGACTTATCTGACAATTATTGAGAAGGCTATCATTCTCTGCTCTGGAACGAGAGAAGAAATTATCATAGGGCTTCTGTTATGTCTTACAACAGCCTTTCCCATCCTGATGCCCTTAAGATATATTGGACTATGACTTTCATCATCCCCAGCCAGCACTCCAATGCTTTTCCAGTTAGTTTTCTTCCCTCCAAACACACAGATGCAGCACTCCCTATCAGTTTTTGCAAGGGGCAAAATTATCTTTAGAAGATGGAATTCTTGAGGAGGAGATGGCAAGTTGAGAGTTGCTTAAGTTCCATTCCAGAGCAGCTTCTCTTTTTCAAAGCACCTCCTTCCAATAGTGTTTTGCAGTGAAGAAGCCTGCTCTAAGATTTTCTTACATGTGTTATTATGTATAGTCACTAAAATTTTAACTGTTCCTTAGTTCTAATGCTCTGTAGATAATGTTCCCTCTTTCTAAGGATAAAATATCTGGGCACTGCAGCTTGCCGTGGTTAGAGCAAGCACTTTTTGTGAGTCTTGACCCGATAATACACTGGGTTGTTGTCATGTTCGCCGTTTCAATGTCTTTGATACATCGTAACATTTCGCATGTCATTAATTGGATGCGTGTTTCATCTCTGTGGGGAGGATGGGAACCGTTATCTTTTCGCTTTGCTTTGGAATGTATTTGTCTTATCTACTGAGCTCAAGGTTACTTTCCCAGGCTAGCAACTCTGACGCTTGCTAGCACCTGTGCCGGGCGGGGCTGCTACGAGGGAGGCGGGATACGTTTGCACCAAGGGTTTAAGTTTGTATTTGGCGCGCTTTTGCTCATTCTCAGCTTTCTTTGTACTTGTCTTTAGTTCTCTAATAAATCAGATCTCATTTAGCAGCCTCTTGTGAGTCTGAGTATTTGGGCTAGGGCAATCATTACATAAAGCTGAGAATCTAAGATCCTAACCCCGCTGGCCCCTGTCCAGGAAAGACAAGTGTCTAACCCTGTGAGGGAGAGAGCCCGCGATGACCGAACCCGACATCATGATGATGGAAGAAGGGGAACCGGACTCGACCGTGAGGCAGTCCGGCCGACCGTCCCAAGGTGGGGAGCTGTCAGCCATCCGGGAAGAGGCGAGCTCCGCGTCGGAGAGTGAAGCCGGGGGGCTGAAAACGGCCCCGGAGACCACCGTGAATTCACCGGGCGAGCTGCTCACCTGGGATGAGACCCAAGGAGGTGCCACCGTAGCGGGGGGCCCATCTTGGAGGCAGAGATACCCACTATCCCCCAACGTGGTGCAGGTGCAGCCAACGGAGGGCTCACCCACTCCGGATCGAATCCGAGTACTGGAGTCCAAAATGGATTCGTTGGAGGCTATACTGAAAAAGCTGAGCTTGGATGTGACCTCGTTGCGAGAGGTCCGGGAGGAATCAAGCCCGAGGCATTCAACCCCTTCTTCCCAGGGGCAGTCCCCGGAACGGCGACGGGTGGTGCGGAGGCGCGAAGGGGACCAGTCGGTCCAGATGGAAATCGCAGCATCGCCAGGGCGATCGCCCCGGGGCCCCGTGCCGCCCCGAGCCAGGGAAGCACCAGCCGCAGCAGCACCAGTGGTGGGGCGCAGCCCGGCGGGAGGCGGCATGCGAGACTTCCCTGTCAAGTTTGATGGGGACCCGACCAAACTCTCGTTCTTCCTGACGAATGCGAAAACGTACATGGAAGAATGGGGGGCGTTTTTCCAATCGGAGAAGGCGAGAATCATCACCATTGCCACCAAACTGAAGGGGAGGGCGGCAGACTGGTATGTCCAGATGTGCCAGTCGGAAGCGCCTGAACTGGAAAGTTTCGATGAGTTCCTCTGGGCGTTGAAACAACACTTCGAGGACCCCTTAGCAAAAGAGAGGGCAAAGCGAGCTCTGAAGGAACTCAAGCAGGGGTTCAGATCGGTCGCAGATTATGCTTTGGAGTTTAAAGCACTAGCTGGGAAGGTGGATGACTGGTCCCAAGCAACCATTATCGAGCTCTTCAAGGATGGCTTGAATACAGAGGTGCTGCGCTGGTCCCTGGGGAGAGACGACCCATATACGCTGTACGAATGGATCCTGCTGGCGGGGAGGGCTGAACATGCCCAGGAGATCTTTGCCCAGCGGAAGACCGCCAAGTCGGGGCGGGAGGTGAAACCCAGCCGCCCAGTGAGCACCGGGGGGAAACCGGGACAACGACCCTGGGACGAGGAGCGGGAGAAGCGGTACGCAAAAGGCTTGTGTTTGAGATGTGGTAAGGAGGGGCATCGAGTGGCAGCATGCCCGAAGGCAAAGGGGGAGGAACGGCCCAGCAAACCGTCGGCGAAGTCCCCTGCATTGCCGAAGAAGCAGAAAGCCGCGGTGGCTGAAGCCGAGGGAGACGATGTGATGTTCTACGACATTGAAGGGGAGACCGAAATCATGCAGCCGGCGGGAAACGCCAGCCACCTGCTCTAAAGGGCGCCGCTGGGCAGGTGGTAGAGGAAGGGCGCGAGCCTCCGTCGGTGAGTGGCAGTTACCGCATTCTCACGGTGAAATTGAAATTGGGCTCCCAATCCAAGACTGTAGAAGTATGGGCCATGATTGATTCGGGGTGTTCCCGGTGTCTTATGCACCCCGACGTGGTAGCGGCTTTGGAGCTGCCCATTTTCCCTTTACAACGACCCATCGCTTTTACTCAATTGGATGGGTCCATGGCAGGGGGTAAACCGGTCACCCATTTTACAGGGCGCGTAGCCTTGCAACTGGGCAGCCACCAGGAAGGGTTGTCTTTTGTCGTGGCTCCTGTGGGGGGGCCCTTGGTGGTGTTGGGGGTACCCTGGTTGGTGCAGCAAAACCCCCAAATAAATTGGGTTTACCGAACTATCACGTTTAGGGATGGGTTCTATCAAGCGACCGAGGGGAAGGGTGCCCCAGAGGAGATGGTGGGGGTGGCGGCAGCTGCGACTCCGCCTTACCCGGTCCCTCTTCTGGAAGGCTTGCCGGCCGAGTACAGGATGTTTGCTGATGTATTTGGTGAAAAGGAAGCCGACCAGTTGCCCCCCCATCGAAAGACGGACTGTGCCATAGAACTGCTGCCCAACACCCAATTGCCCAAGCCAAAAATTTATTCCATGACACAAAAGGAACTGACTCTGTTGAGAGACTTTGTGGACAAAAATCTGGCGCGCGGATTCATTGAGCCGGCGAATTCACCGGTGGGGGCGCCGGTGCTTTTTCGCCCAAAAAAGGATGGGACATTGAGACTTTGTACCGATTTCCGCGGATTAAACGCCGTCTCAATTTCCAACAAATATCCCTTGCCATTGATCAAGGACATGTTGTCACATCTGGCTAAGGGAAAGGTCTTCTCTAAGCTTGATTTAAGAGAAGCCTACTATCGTGTACGAATCAAGGAGGGGGATGAGTGGAAAACTGCATTCAATTGCCCGTTGGGAGCTTTCCAGTATAAGGTGTTACCATTCGGTTTGGCTGGGGCCCCTGGGGTATTTATGCAATTAATCAATGAGGTACTGCATGAACATCTGTTTAAAGGGGTACTGGTGTATTTGGATGATGTATTGATTTATACGGAAACCATGGAAGAGCATGTGGCTCTGGTAAGGAAAGTATTGTGTAAACTCAGATCAGCTGAATTGTATGCCAAACTGTCTAAATGTGCCTTTCATCAGACCCGTATTGACTACTTGGGGTATAGAATTTCAGATAAAGGCATAGAAATGGACCCTGCCAAGGTGCAGGCTATCGTGGACTGGGAGAGTCCCCGCACCCGCAGGCAACTGCAAAGTTTCCTGGGGTTCAGCAACTACTACAGATTATTCATAAGGGGGTTCGCCGAGATTGCCTTGCCACTAACTGAACTGCTTCGAACAAAAGGGGTGGGAGATACTCGGAGAGTCAAGAATCCCAGGGCGCTGTTGCGCTGGACGCCTGCTTGTCAAACGGCGTTTGAGCGGCTGAAAGCAGCTTTTGTCAAAGAGCCCATTTTACAGCATCCTGATCCCTCAAAGCCTTTTGTAGTACAGGCAGATGCCTCCGATTATTCCATTGGGGCATTGTTGATGCAACAAGACGGGACAGGATGCCTCAAACCCTGTGCCTACTTGTCCCGCAAATTCTCAGAGACTGAGAGACGTTGGCATGTCTGGGAGAAGGAGGCATTTGCAGTAAAAGCCGCATTAGAAGCTTGGCGGCATCTGTTAGAGGGGGCAAATCATCCCTTTGAAGTATGGACTGATCATAAAAACCTGGAGGCGCTTAGTGCCCCTCGAAAACTGAGCCCCAAACAGGTCCGTTGGGCTCAATTTTTCAATCGATTCAATTTTCAATTGAAATTTATTCTGGGGAAAAAGAACTTCTTGGCTGATGCGTTGTCAAGGCAACCTCAGGATGCTGGGGCAGCGCCAGAAGTGGTTAGCACCCTATGGACGGCGCCCCAATTGGGCATGCAGGCTGTGACGCGAAGCCAAACGCGCGCGCAGCAGCCGCCCACCACGGACGCTGCCCAGCCAAGCACTTTGTCAATTCCCTCCCAGTTGCAACAAAAGTTTCTGAAAGAACTGAAAACGGATACTTGGTTGCTAGCGAATAAAGACAGTGTTACTTTTGACAGAGGCTTCGCTTGGAAATCTGACCGCCTCTATGTTCCTGAAAGCCTCAGAAAAGATGTGTTACTACGTTCACACGATGACAAGCTCGCCGGTCACTTTGGGTTTGTAAAAACCTTGCACCTGGTTCGGAGGCAGTTTTGGTGGCCCACATTGCGTAAAGATGTCAAGGACTACATTGCCTCCTGCACTGTGTGTGCAATGTCTAAACGCAAGGTGGGCAAGCCCCAGGGGCTTCTACAGCCGGTGGCTACCCCTTCTTCCCCTTGGGAGGAAATCTCCATGGACTTCATTGTAGAACTGCCACCCAGCCAGCGCAAAACAGTCATTTGGGTGGTCAAAGATTATTTCTCTAAACAAGCTCACTTCATCCCTTGCGTGTCCATTCCGTCAGCACGGCAATTGGCCCGCCTGTTCCTGGTACACGTGTACAGGCTACACGGATGCCCCTCCCGCTTAATTTCGGACAGGGGCACACAATTTACCTCCCAATTTTGGCGGGCGTTCCTCAAGCTGTTAGGCACGAAGCAAGCCCTCTCCACGGCTTGGCATCCGCAAACGGACGGGGCCACTGAGGCTCTTAACTCTACTTTGGAGCAGTACCTTCGAGCTTTTGTAAATTATCAGCAGGACAATTGGGTAGACCTCCTACCGTTTGCTGAAGTGGCTTACAACAATGCAGTGCACCAAAGCACTGGCCAAACCCCGTTTCGGGTAGCACAGGGTAAAGACTTTGTACCTATCCCTGATCTACCACAACCTCCGGCAGGATCAACTACTCCAGATGATTGGACAACACAACTGGCTGACTCCTGGCCAATGATTCAACAGGCATTAGCTGATGCACAAGCGGATTATAAACTGTATGCTGATCGAAAGCGGGGCCCCCACCCTCCATTCCAAGTCGGGGACTCGGTTTACCTTTCCACTAAGTTTCTCAAGTCCTCACAACCTTCAAAGAAACTTGCGCCTAAATTTGTTGGTCCTTTCCCGATTATAGCTCAAATTAACCCTGTGACTTTTAAACTTGACTTGCCTCATAACCTCAAACGCTTACACCCTGTTTTTCATTGCAGTTTGCTCAAACCGACTACTCCTTCTGACCGCTGGCATCGCCAACCTCCACCTCCAACCCCCATCATGATTGATGGTCAGCAACACTTTGAAGTTAAAGAAATTTTGGATTCTAGACGCCTTCGCAATACTTTACAATATTTAGTTCGTTGGAAACATTTCCCTCATCCAGAGTGGGTGGCTGCACCAGATGTGGCTTCCCCTGTCCTGGTAGCCCGTTTTCACTCTGCTTATCCCACTAAGCCAGGTCCTTAGATGTATTTTTAGGGAGGCGGTATGTCATGTTCGCCGTTTCAATGTCTTTGATACATCGTAACGTTTCGCATGTCATTAATTGGATGCGTGTTTCATCTCTGTGGGGAGGATGGGAACCGTTATCTTTTCGCTTTGCTTTGGAATGTATTTGTCTTATCTACTGAGCTCAAGGTTACTTTCCCAGGCTAGCAACTCTGACGCTTGCTAGCACCTGTGCCGGGCGGGGCTGCTACGAGGGAGGCGGGATACGTTTGCACCAAGGGTTTAAGTTTGTATTTGGCGCGCTTTTGCTCATTCTCAGCTTTCTTTGTACTTGTCTTTAGTTCTCTAATAAATCAGATCTCATTTAGCAGCCTCTTGTGAGTCTGAGTATTTGGGCTAGGGCAATCATTACAGTTGTTCTCTTAAGACCAATTTCAGTCTTAGAATTTTAGCCACAATGCATTTCTTTACTTGAGGATCCTCCAGCGTATTTCTCTCATCTGACAAGAAATTGAATGAGTCTCTTTTTGTTTCTATCTCACACATTTAATTTTTAAGCCATAAATATAAAGGAGCATTCTGCTTTGTATAACTCATAACATCACCCTATATGATTAGTCCCCATTTCTGTTCTGTCTAATCTTGTCCTGTCTGACCCTTCATTCATCCATCGATATTTCATCCTATCTGGGCATGGTAACATCCAACATGTTTTAGCAGTGTTATTTTTTACAATAAATAAATAAAAAGAAGTATTGGATATGCGTTTATTTATTTTGTCCTTCAACCAAAATTATGAAAATACAATGATCAATATAAGAACAGAACAAAATAAAAAGATAAAACATAATTTAAAAAGGTCAGCAAGATCTTTCAGGTAAGATAGAAAAAGAGCTAAAATTAATACTATGGTACATATTACATATGTACATGCCCCACATCCAAGTGAAGAGCAATTTCAAAAGTAACAATATTTATCCAGAGATTAATTTTTATAAAAGCAGTTTACTGGAAACTGATGGCATTTTGTGGTCAGTAAGATTTATTTACACACATATTTAGGCAGAGGTAAAGAATTCATAACATTCACACTCCCAAAATTCCTGTTCCTCATTCCACTTCAAGAGAACTGACAGAATTCTGCAGAAAACAAAGTAGGTTTGTCCCTTATTAATCAATTCCAATCCAGACTGATTTAAAATGAACAAATTCCCTCTCTTTTGGCCTAGTATCAAAACAAGATAGGGGTCTCCCTTGACATGTACCAGGCTCCATGCCAAATTTTAGTTTTGTTTTATATTCTTTAACTTAAAAAAACAAAGGAGGAACTGGCATGCTATTCAGTGGCAGCTCAAATACCATCTTGATTTCTAAGACTATCTGGGTCTCACATAGAATTCAGAAGCATTTTTAGAAAATAAAACCAGAAAGTAACTGCAACTCAGTTTTTGGGAAGTATACACACTAACCACCCCCAAAAGATAAAAAAGCCAGCTTGGTGAAGTGGTTAAGGCACCAGGCTAGAAATTGGGAGACCATGAGTTCTAGTCTCACCTTAGGCACAAAACCAGCTGGGTGACCTTGGGCCAGTCATACCCTCTCAGCCCTGGGAAGCAGGCAATGGTAAACCACTTCCAAAATCTTGCCAAGAAAACTGCACGGACTAGTCTAGGAAGTTGCCAGGAGTCAACACTGACTCAAAGGCATCCAAGACAAAACAAAACAAAACAAAACAAAACAAAACAAAGCAAAACAAAACATGGTGATAGTGGGGAATATAAAGATGGCAAGAAGCAAGAACACCAATATGCCTTCTGATATGTGGGCATTTGGGGGCTGGCAGCTACCTCCAAGGCAGTCATTTACTGAGAGGCTTAAGACATAATTTGAAATTCCAAATCTGCTCACTGGCCCAACATAGTTAAGGACCCTTGATATAGGACATCTAGTACTCTGGTAATTCTTTAGATATATCTGGATAAGACAGGGCTAATACGGTTGTCAACCCTTTCTCATGTCTTAAGAGTCAGTGTCTCAGAGTAGATATACTTAGACCTGGGAGAACAGGTCTCAGCTCGTGCTGTAGATGGATGAGGACCAACAGAGACACTTGATTCAAATCCAAACAGAGCCTTGTTACATGATGACTTTGAGCAGATCACTGTCTCTTAGCCCAACCTACCTTGTGGGTTTTTTTGGGGGGGGATTTGAAAGAAGGAGTATTGTGTACATTGCCTTGAGCTCCTGAAATCTAACAGATAAATAATAGATCTGTTCTGCTATCTCACATTACAAAGCAAGGCAAGGCAAGGCACTTTATCAGAGTCATAGCCCAGCTCAAAAGCAAAAAGAAAACTAAATACAAATTGCAAATTTTGAAAGAATCCCTGGATGGTATTTCAGACTAATCTCTTAAATTATTACACTAGGCACACAGAACACACTTTATATGAATAATAGCACATTATATTATTGGAAGAAAATGTCCCCTATTTTTCCATGTCCTAATAAACCAAATATTAAACAATTCCTTTTCAGTTTTGTCTTTTAGGATTTTCTTTTTAAATTTATTTCACAAAGCAACCTTGAATTCTCTCAGTTGGGAAATTCAGCACTTGCTCCCATCCAAATGACATTCTCCACCCTTTTCTTGGATCTTCACCCCCACCCACCCCTTCTGAAATGCTGGTATGTTGTGTCCATCAACACAGGCCCAAGTGTTTTTTTTTTTCTCTATCCTTCAAGCAACTTTTATCTGATTCCTAAACTGTGCTTCTAATCCGTCCATAATAAATCATTTGCCAACACTCATGTTCACTTAGGCAGGCAATGTTAGTCCATGTGGGAAAAAAATTCTGGGCATTCCTATAAGCTAGCTTCAAGAGATGTCTGGGAAGGGGGGTGGGTGGCAATATTATCAACTGAAAAGGATGACTCCCTTTGCATTCCCCTCCTTAAAATTCTCAGTAATCCCAGTATAATCCTACAACTCTTGGAGGACGTGGAAATGTCCTGCCCCCAAATCTCTAGGATCCCCAGCATTTTTTCCATATGGCCCAGCCTTGTTTTTATGTTTAGTGGAACCCTTCCATTTACCCACACATTATTAGTAAGAGCAAATAGCAAAGAGGTACAAGGAGGTGGTGTATTATGTCAAGGATCTGTGGTTTAGCATGGGAAAAGGGAATAACAAAATATCCAGAAAAAGGTTTCCCATCTGAACATTGACTAGAGGTATTGTTACTTTAAAAATACTGTTTTTTGTACAAAATTCATAATATATTATAATTTAAGAATGCAGTCTTATAATGGGATTAAGTCACATTAAGCTCCAAGCAATTTGGCTCTGAAGAGAGAGATATAGAGGATTGTATTGCTCCATATGTAAATGTGGAAATCCCCATAAAGGTCAACTGGTATAATTCTCTGCTGATGTAATCATGAATTTCCTGCAACACCCCTCTAGAACTGATGAGTTGGACAGGACCTCAGAAACTACTGAGTCTAAATGAAAAGCCTATTGCTATGTGGCACAATCATAAGATAGAAGCCCTTATTTCAAATACTTAATGGACAGAGAAGTTTAATTTTTTTAAAAAATAATAATTCTAAATATAAGTTTGCAGATGACTTCAAAGACAAGTGAGTTGCAATCACTTTTCTCAAACAATTTGCTCCTCCAATTGTTCAGGCTTTTTTTACATTCATTCTAGTCTCCTTTATTATTTTACCTGGCAGATCCTCAAGGGAACTTCACTCCTTTTTCTTAAAGCAAAACCTCCATCTATAGCAACAGAGAGTACAAAAACCTCCACATCTATAATATTTGCCTGAAATTTGGGAGGCTTCCTTCACTTAGAAAAGGCTATTATGCTTGCAGACTTCATTCATCCCCACTGGCAAAATATAAAAAGCTAAATGTTCATTATACCATGTAAGCCTATATGGAGATATGTTAAGCTTCAGATTTTCCAAGTTAGCTCTAGCTTCAAATCCCAGCCAAAACAAGGCATGCTTGAGTGGTCTGAGTTGAATTCCCCCCCCCCCACTTCTTTTGAAGGGCTGAAATCAGACCCCTCCATCCGTAAATGGTTTGCGTTTGGTCCTATTTCTATCCTTTCCTTTCCTGGGTACTCTCAACCTCTCCTCTTAATCAGTGGGGCTGACTGGATTTCTACATGGCAACCTGCATTTATGTCATTCTTACAGTGCTGATTAATATCCTGTGGCCACTTCGTCATTTTTTGAAAAATAACATTGATTATTCACAATTGGATCAGTGAAGCACTTGTCTTAAATACAAATGCCCAGAAGCAACAAGTACCTTTTCCAGCTCCAGAGTGAACTGTGAGTATACAAGCACTGTATATCCTGCCCCAAATCTCTGTAAACGGTTCCGTCTATCTGTGTGCCCAGTGGTACAGAGCATCTCATTGCATAGCAATTACTGTAGGTGAGAATCTTGTCTTATATGCATTCAGAAACATTCCCTTACATCTTCTTATCTCAGCAGTATTTTTCTCTCAGCCCCTTTTGCTAGCGGGTCCTTTCTGAACTTCAAAGCCAGTTGAAGGGCACCTAGAGTGTCCCTTTTGTTCTTAGCTTTGAAGATCCCTTTCCTTCCCTCTTTTTTGCAGCACCATTTACATTACAAAATGTACAAAAAGCAGGATTTTCCCCCTCTTTCCTTTTCTTTTTCTGTGTGTCAGCTAAAAATAATCTAATTGGGGGCAACAGGGTAGGGAGCAGACTAGGTGCAAAGATATGAAGACATTGATTGCATTAAAGCAATTACTGTGTATACACAGTTGAAGTTTGAAAAAGGGATAAAATTGGTCTCTGGGTCAGGAACTAAAATAGTATTTAAAAACTCAAGAGTTCAGTAAAGAAAACTACATAGGCAGATACCAGGACATCAGGCAGCATAAACAGAGGTTAAAGGTTCTGAGGGCAATGTGTAGATGGCTAGAGTGCATCAGCTGCTATCTATACAGCAGATGTGATCCTGTACTTTATCATACAACTTCAGGGAGAACTGGCCTTCTTTGGAAGGAGAAGTGTCAACACATGATGCTGAGATTTGCTCTTTTCCTAAAACTCATTGATGCATTCCACCTTCAAGGTTATCTTTAAAAAGTGTGTGTTCTATGGAAACATAAGACAAGAAATGTAAAGTTACATCTCTGTTTGAAGAAATCCAAGTGCATAAAAGAAGATCAAATAATGTATCTGTGACTATGGCCTGATTTCACATAGGGGAGCAACTGGATTTCCTAACCGCCCTATGGAAGACAAGTACATTCATTGTCAGCAAATGCACATCTTTGCTCTAGCACATTAAAAGACAGCAGAGGGGAACCAGCTATACTGTAGGCTTTTTCTTTTATATATTGAATATATAAATAAATTCTTTTAAATGTAAAACTTGATTTATTATGAGATGGTTGAAAACATGGTCATCTGAAAGTGCTGCCATGTTTTGATAGTCTCTAAATCAAAGTTATCAGTTTGGGGAAAAAAATACTTTATGTTAAAATAAAGGTGGAATCCCAATGGATTTTCTCTTTTCACAGCCAGATGTGGGCTGCAAAAATCCAGATGACCAGTAGATGGCCTTTCTCTACTGCATTTTTTTACTGCCATCTACTGGTCATCTGAGTTTTTGCAGCTCAGATCTGGCAGCCCTAGTAGAGCTGTCTCTAATGTCAAGCATTTAGTTCAAAGTTCTGGAAGTGAGCTTTAAACATGCTCAGCCAAATATGTTCTTGTGTTTAGCCACACCTATAACACTGGAGCCAGCCCTGAGTCTGAAAGCTGCTTTGTCCCAGAGATTTTCCAAGCAGAATCTCTTCAGCTCCAATAGAATGAATTCTCACCCCACGTTCTAACACCAGTGGGAGTCCTAAGTTATGACTTCCTCCCCTCTTAGATTATTCAATAAGCAGAAGAATATCACACACATACATACAGATAACTTTTTACAGATTGCACTTGTGTTACTAGAAAGTGTATACAGATACATGAACAATATACACATTGGTAAAATATGGTCTTTAAACTATACTACACTATTGAATGAACAGTGCTCTAACAACAACAACAAAACATACTCTATTCCTTCACTTTTCTCAAATGTGTTTGCTCTAATTTCTCTGCCACTGCCTCTTCCAGCTGACTGCTTGTTAGTGCTTTCATGGGCCAGGATTTCAAGTTGTTTCTCTCCTCTCCCTCTCACCTTATATATGTATGTTTCTAAGATACTCTTTTTCTACCCCGTCTCAAATTAGCTTAGTTTCCTCCATTCTGTTCCCTTATGGTTTCCTGATCTTTAGGGCTGGAGCTAGTTAAACTATAACCTGGAGTCAACATATGGGGTATGTTCATTTTCTCTTCCCAAAATCTGTACCTCCATTTATCTGCCATCCTGAAATCTAGTTATTTAATTTAATACCTCTAGCCTTTCTTGCCATGCACTAACTTTGCTACAAACTACTGGGTTGCATATGGTTCCCCTGAGCCTAATCAAATTCCCAAAGCATGTGTAGGCCTACGCTGACCTCAGGAGTGGTGGAAGATGTGGCCCTAGGATTGAAGTCAGATTCAGTGCTGTTGACTTCCATGGGTGAACCAGCTGGTAGTTCGTCTTAGGCAGCAAATGGGTTTTTGCTATGTCAACCCTCCCCAGTGCTGTTCCTCTCAACACCCTTCAGCCCATACCATTTCTTCTTTTCCTGTTGAGTGGCAAAGACACAAAGACTCTTCATCTTTCTCCTTTTAGGAAAACCACTGAAGAGGGAACAACATGTTGAGAGAAAAGATTAAATAAGCTCTGTAATGTCTGTCCTTCATTCTTAACCACCCAAAGCTTCTTTGCCTAAAAAAATAGGAATGCCCCAAAACCTGTAAATAAAGTATAGTTTGGCTCTTGGAGTAAACTTGAAAGTAGAAAATCTATCTATTGTGCATCTGAAAAATAAAATTTATTCCAGCTGATATTCAGAGTCTACTAGAGGAATCCCTAGCAACTCACAGAGGGAAACCCCAAAATCAATAGGGTTTTTAAAAAAAAAAACCTGATCCTAATAAAGTACTTTTAAAAATTATTCAATCAAAAAAGCAAAAATAATAAGACTCCCATATATGAATGGCTGAGAGCAAAGTAGTTTAACTGCTTTGTACTAAAACACACACACACACACAGAGAAATATAAGATGCATTTCATTTTAATTTGCTGTGAGAAAACTAGTGATAGTTGTCTTCTCTACAGAAATTATGCCTTCTTTTCTGAAAATTAGGGATCCTTGAATGACTTCATGACATGCAGTAAGTCCACATATGCTTTTTTCCTTGGTGCAGAGATAATAGAATGGGGCGGGGTGAGCTACCTCTGTTGAACCTTTGTTGTCCAGTTATTAAAAAGCACCAAACTGCTATTAATAGTCTAGATGAGGAGGCAACAACTCAACCAGGAGCTGAACTCTTTCTGTTTCTCTGGCCTAATTTCATGTGTGATGGCAACACTGAATATTGGTGACTTCACAGACAAGGGTTTTCCTACTAAATTTATTTCCATCCCTGACAGACAGCCAGTTTGGAAAGTGACAAGCAAAGATGGACATTTGATGGCAGAGAAACAGTTGATGTATTTACATTTGTTTCCAAACAGAAATAGACATGGAAATATCTATCGTGGGGCTACTCAGGGAATAAATGAAATAAAGCACTGCTGGATCAACGTGAGAAATTAAACTGCCATTCATCATCTGGAAAGTACAGTGTTCAGCTGAGAGCTGTGACTTTAACTTTAAGGAGGAAAGGCTGGGATTTCCAATCTGTTTTTAGAATAAGCTTCAGGTGATTCCAAAGTTCTTGAGTAAAACTTAAATAAAATACTGCATTTTGAAGTGTTTCAGTTAAGCATTCCAGCTAATCATCTTCTTTCTCAACATCTCCATCCTGTTCCTCACTCTCTGCAATTTGCCCCTGATTATCTGTCTATGTTCTGTGTCCCTTGAGTATCCTGAATCTCCACTGAGTTGTTAGCCAGGGATCCTGGGAGTTGAAGTTCATACATATTAAAGTTCCCAAGGTTGAAAAACACTGCTCTAAAAAATTTCTAAACTTTAACAAAACTTCAGGATTTCTATTTTACAATGGAGCTGCTTTGCTGACAAGGATTAGGGCTTTGAGAATCAGGTCACTATCTAGGATAAGAGCATCTTGCAACTAAATCTGACAATGTGTCTCTGGTCTGCCTATTTTACCCACAGATATTGCTTAGGGGACTGGCAAAACAAAAGCTAATATCAAAAACAAAAGTCTCTTCTTGAATGTTGGTCTATCTATATGTGCATTTACAAAGAAGTAACTTTTTACTATTGAAGAATACAAATACTCAGCACTAAAGTTGATGGGGGAATATAAGGCTTCTGAATGAAATTCAGTGTATGCTTGGTTTGGTATGGAAGGAGGCATAACTAGGCAATTTGAATAAATTGTTTTCTGCTGCCACATGAAATGTAAGAGAGGTTAACTATGAATTGCATCGCAAGGCTATTGTAAGATACTTTTCAGCTCAGCCTTCCTGCAGCTTTTAGAGCTATTAACAATGAAATACACTGCCAGATTATGTTGTATGCTTCCTATCAGTTAAATCTGCAGTCTGGGGATAAAAACAATGGTTAGTATCACAGAATTACACTGATCTTACTTGCAGTGCACTTCAAATATTGGTAGGTAACACAACAGTTTCTGATAGGCACACTGAGGGTTTGATCAGCAATCATTTTTGTTTCAACTCTATTGCAAGTCTGACATAAGCCACTGTCTCCCAATCTCATCTCCTTCCAGTATGGCTTTGTAATTTAGCAGAATGTTTTTTAGAAGTTTCTAAGCAAGAACTAAATATGAAGGAATAGGGAATTTTCTCTTCACTGCTACCTCTCTAGGAAAGGGGTGTGTTGCAAATAAACTGATGCATGGTCACAGCTATATTAAACTATTGTGTGTACACTCCCTTCCTTGAGGAAAGTTTGAAATAGGTTCTCAGTGCGAACCACAAAATTATCAGAAGATAAGATTTTTTTTTTGACCCTCCTTATCTCTTTCTTCACCTCCCTCCTCAGTTACTTCATTCCATTCTTCCTCCCACCTAGTTGTCTCTTTCCTGTCTTTCTGCCTGAATTTTTGTATAATCAGATCGTTACTACTGACACAACTCCCATAGCAAAGCACTAATAAATTTTAGGCTTTTAAATTATCCCTCTTATTTTTATTTCACTTTGTCTTCTTACGTTTTTCTCACCCTTTATCTTGGGCCCCAACATTCCTTAGCATCAAAGAACCAACACTGCATGTTTGCGAGAGAGAATGGATGAAGTACAGCAGAGTTACTGTGTCTGTGGACATACACCTGATGTAATGGTATGTGGGAATGAACTTGGGAGACCGGCCTAGAAACGCTGCCTAAAGAATGGTCAGATAAGAGACAGCATAGTCCAAGGCTGGATAGTGTGTGGGGCAAGAGGCTCAGAAGAGACCCTCCCTAATTTCTCGTGTGTAAAAGAGGCAGTGGGAGAATTGTACTTTCCGACTTGCAAGATTCTGTTAATGTAGCCTTACAATAAAGTAGAATTAGCTCATCTGGTTGTGTTTCCTGTCTGGTCTACCTGGTTAGGCTGACACCTGCTGACTGAAAACTACCTTGAGGGCATGAGATCACCCTCCCAACCATTTAAAAAAAGTCAGTAAAAATACAGTCTCTAAGACCAGTTACATTGGATAGAGCTGGCTTTCTGTGGTCAAAACAAGTGTGACTTAAAGAGACAGATGAGCAGTGATTTCTCTCTCCTCCTCCCTAGGCCAATCTAATAAGGGAGGAGCTCTGTGGAAAAGCACTGAAGTCCAGTGCAATAATGTGATCCAGCTACGATGTGTTTTTAGTCCTCCTTGAGGAGAGCAGTCAGTGGGGTAAGAGTGGAGGACACACACTCCTCTGGAAACAGCACTTAAAAGAAGGAAGGAATCCAACTAAATCAGTTGTCATGCTTAAACTATTTAATGAGCTGCTTTAGGAAATAAAACCTAGATTAAAACATCTGGTAGAAGAAGCGGACAAGAAACTCAGCTAAAAGTGGGGAATGTTTGACGAAAGCAGTTACCCCACCTTCCTTGTCTTTCTCCTCCAGCCCTGTAACCTCACTGGGGGAAAACAGGCAGGGAGCCGGCTAGAAATAAATGAGTCAAGTGACTCTTTGACGCCTGGGAGAGCTCGCTCCAATTCTTCCACAGTGCAGACAGGCTAGAGTTACCAACCACTAATGGGTTTGTGAGTGTATTGACAATTGTCCCTTTGCCATAAGCCTTCTCTTTTTGTTGTTGCTGACAATTGACAGTTGTACCTTTGCTAGGAGCACCCTCAGTGCCTTTGCTGACCAGAGTAACACAACTCTGTTAGGAATGTAATTTAGATTCTGTTAGGAATGTAATTTGGTTCAGTTCAGCAGGAAAAGCTGAGAAAAAAACCACAAAAGGAATACAGGGAGGCGGTGGTGAACTGGGGAGAACCAAAGGCGCAGCAGAAATTCTTCTCACTTTACCTCTCAGTCTAAATTAGCCTGGGGCTTCCAAGCTTTAAAGTATAAAACTGTGGTAAAAGGTACATTCTGCAGGTTGGAAAATAGGAAAATAATGTGCACATTGCCCAAAAAAAGGATAGTAGTTTGCATAATATTTGCTGCATTGTGGACCAGTTGTAGCTTTGAGGTGGTCTTCAAGGGCAGCCCCATGTAAATAATGGATCTAATTATAGAGCTAACATCAGTGAGTAATTTGTTCTGATTGCCATGGCAGAATCCATCATAAAAAAGCTATTGGTTGCAAAGATGTATAACTAAAAGATACTGATGGAGAAGAAACGTAACTAGCCTTGGCCCACTTTCAGATCAAAAATAATTTTTAAAAATTGAGTTCAGGGTGGCTGTTTTGAGTAAATGGGTAGCTCCCTTGGAAAACAATGGAAATTACTATGACTATTCAATATCCAAGTTGCATGAACTTGCTTCTTACCTTGTGTAATGTCCCTAGAAGGCTCACTTACTGGATCCTTGGTTATGGCTTAAATGCTGCTTGGTCAATCAATTGTATGATGGTGTCTTATGGTTTCAATATGCCTGCAATCTTCTGATATGTTAAAGGGGCTTTGTACAATATCTGCATCTTCTTAATTACTGGTGCCTTCTGTAAGACCGATAGAACATTGCAGAAGCTTGATTAGTGTACTTTTAATAACAATCCACCATTAGGTCTTAATTTTTTCAAACATTAAAAGACATATGCCTACTAGAATATGCAAAATTATTCTTAACACCAACCATCACAAAAATTAAATTCCTTTGATTTCTCCTGATCCATTATTGCTTTACTTTGTAGAATCTAGTATGTTATGGTCTGTATGTTATATAGCTGCAGATATTTTACTTGTGCACTTACAAATGTACATCTGAAAATATGTGCAATAGGGATAATTTCATTATAGGAAGTATATCATGATTCTAGAGATCAGTATATATCAGTATATGTAAAACATTGCATATATAAATATTACTTTTAACAGTTATACCCATGCTATGGAAAATAGTACTTGACAATAAATAAGGGAAAAATCATGTGAATGTATAAACTTTGGTAATTACTGAAAGTCAGATGGGTTATGGGTTGGCTTTGAGATTTAAAAATAGGTGTCAGAACCACTTTCTAATAATTTTTGCTTTAAACTTTTGCAAGCCAGCTATACTTTAGTAAATCCACATAAGTGTTTAATAACTGAAATGAAGGTAAAATGGGACTTGTTTGGTTTTGAATTTTTACCAATAATTGTATGATTATTTTTTCCTGAAAACCTTCAGTAGTTTCCTAAAATTTTAGGAATTACTGAATTTTTAACGTTTATGACTTCTGTAAACAATATAAAATTATCAGTTCTCCAGAGATCATATAATAAAGAAGTTTACAAAACCTATAAAATAAACAGCTGTCAGACTGAGAGCAGCAGCTATCTTTTCTGTTCTTATGGGTACACTATGGGAAGATTCAACAAAAATCTCACACTGCAACTAATATTTATTTATTTAAAAAAGAGTTATATAGCTACCCATATTGTAATCACAAACCTGGGCAGCTCACAAAACAGTAAAACCAGCAAACACACCCAATGAATCAGAATAAAAACTCAGTAAAAGCTGAATAAAAACTCAGTGAACTTCCCTTCCTTTTGTAACTCAAGTACATGTAATCAAATACTGGTGGTGTTCTGCTCATGTTATGTTGGATTTCACTCTGTGATGTGCTATTATGTGGCAGCATTCCTATAGGAACCTCCTTGAAACATTCTTAGCCCTCTGTAATTGCATTTAATAAAGTAAAACTTAACGAGGGTTCTCCTTACACTGATATAGCCGGGCTGAGTCTGATGGGAATTCTTGTTCAAAACACCCAGAAAGTATCTTGTGTTAGAGTAAGACCTGGTTTATTCTGGTGAATACTTGCAGTGCAATCAAATAACTGAGGAGCTACATTGTCCTCTACATGAAGGACAACAATCCTTTCTGCTAAGATAGTTTTTGTTTTCCTTGATGTCAAGTTTTCTCAGGCTGAGTCTGTAACATTAAATTGACTGATTATGCCTGTGAGAGTATAATTCTCCAGATTCAAAGGTACCTGGACTATGTTCCATGCACATCTGTCAGTTAAGAAATTCTTAACTCAAAGTATTTCACTGACAAATATAGGTAGATGTTGCAAACAGAACTTCAAAGCCAACACAAGGGAGTCCATGGCATTTTTCTCTTTATGGAGCCACCACAGCCTTCCCCAGGGACACTCCTAAACTGGTGTTTGCAGAATGGGTCAGGGATATTTGAAACTTGGGTGCTCAACCTTGTAGTAGTGAAAGATCCTTAATGAAATCCATAAGCCACACTCACTGACTACACTATTTGAACTAAAGTGCCCCAAGATCATCACATGTAACGCCTTTGCCATGCGAGCTACACTGGATTCCAGTTTGCTTCCAGGTCCAATTCAAGTTGTTGGCTATCACCTTTAAAGCCCTACATGGCATGGGGCCAGGTTACCTGAGGGACCATCTCGTCCCCATCACATTGACCTGTCCCATCCAGTCATGCAGAGAGGGCATGTTATGGACCCCATCTGTAAAAGAATTCCACCTGGTGGGGTCCAGGAAGTGGGCCTTCTCTGCAGTAGCTCCCGCCCTCTGGAACATTCTTCCCCCAGAGGTGAGACAGGCCCCCTTTCCCCTGGACTTCTGTAAAAAACTAAAAACCTGGTTCTGTCATCATGCCTGGAGCAGGAAGGGGAACAGTCATTTGTGGGGATGGCTAGTGCCCTAGAATGGTCCTTTATATTCACAGACTGAGATACAATCTTTAGCCATCTGGATTTTATGACATTTTATATTTTTTATTGTCTATTTATATTTATTATATTTATAATGATATTGAATTTTAAGCTTTGTTTTTGTTGTAAACCGCCCAGAGTCCCTCCTTTGGGGGGGAGATGGGCGGTGATAAAATTCAATAAATAAATAAATAAAGCATAGCTGCCACATTGTAATCTTTCAGGCTGAGGAAACAAGGACCTCTCCCTGGCTTTTTTGAGGTTACCATTTATCTTCACTGGTAGGTTTTCTGAAAACAGAAGTTAATTATGCCTGTCTATATAACATGTTCTGAAATAAAATGATGAGCACTTGAGAAAGATTTTTTGTGATAAAAAGCTTGTGTAGGCTTTGTTTCTAACTAATTTTCCATTTAAAATTGGATCCTATTACAGTATGTTTGAGATGGATACACAAATATAGACTTAATCTTTGGGGATATAAAATCAATAAGTTTGGTTACTGAAGACTGTGTAGGCCATGATTTGCCATAAGTCAAGGAACAATGCCATGCCTGTCACTGTCTTTTCATCAAAGCCATATGATTACGTATTGAGGTATTATCATAAATTCAGAATAAAGAGAATTATATTTCAAACTGTCTATAAGCAGGAATGAGCAACCATCTCTGGACTGCATGAGATGGCAGATGAATTCTGGAGGTTATAACTGTGTTTGCACACTTGTACCCAGACACACCCATACTCTCTAGAGGGATTGGAAGGGAGGGAAAAGCTCCAATCACTGAGAAGGATGAAGATGATTTATCCTTTCAAAGACCTTGTTCAATATTTATTTCCCCATAGCTAATGGCGTGGGAAATCAGAGAACTTGACCTAAGTCGCTAAGTGAGAGGGAAAACCAGTGATTTTGAAGAAAGTCACTGGGGAGGAAGGGGGAGAAGCCTTATTGACCCTCTTTTCAGTTTGGTGCAGATTGCTTTGTGCCTGCTGCTAAGTGGTTTTTCCTTCCCTCTCGCTGCCTTCTCTATAGAGCACTAGCTTTCCACTACCACTCACAGCTGGAAACCAGTGATGCATTCCCTCCTGGTAGTTGATCAGGGGGATCCACAGCCAATGAGAAAAAGTAGAGAGAGGTTCCAGTGGTTCTGGAGACCAGATATGCACTAAGAGCAGGGAATTATCAGTCATGTTCACCTGGGCCTTAGAGAACAGTGCTGAGACTGGGAGGGAGAGATTATGACTTGATGATACAAAGAATACAGATTTACATTTATTTATGTCAGCTGAGAGTCTAATTCAGTGTGTCTATGATCAATATGCTTTTTAAAAAGCTGGCTTTACTTGACCACTTCTATTGTGAAGAAAAAGCAGTCTGGAACCTGCTTCCAATCCAGGATGGGGATATACAGTCCCTCCAAAGTGCTTCCTGCTAGGCAGCTATTTGTCCCTGAAGATGATATTTAATGCTTACTGCTTAGTGGCGTCTTTGGGGAGCGATAGTGGCCAGTGAGTGGAGTAGAAACAAATTTTTGTCAAGAAGCTATTGCTGGACTCCAGTCTGGATCGAGAGCATGTATTTTCACACTAAAACTAACCAGTGAAACATCCTTAAAAAGTCCTACATAGGCTGGCTTTCAAGCTAGATCCTAGACTCACTACTTGCAAATGAGGCCCACCAACAACACTTAATTGTAAGAAACCAAGTGTAGGGTTGGGCTATACATGTTCTATTCATATTGAGTAGCAATAATTTTCTGAAATCATGATGGTATTCTTCATATATGTTTGCTTGGGCTTATCGTATATAAATGAAAATTGTTGCTTGCATAATTCCAGAGATTGAAAGTACTGGATGTGTGGCTGCTCTTGGTATTGAGCCATTGAAAATAAAGGTAAAAGGAAGTTATTTCATAAGGTTATAGAAACTGGATTTCCCAGTAAGCCCAGGAAAGCCCAACTAAAGTAATATGAGCCTGAAATTAACCTAGATGTGTGTGTGTATACATACATACATACAGTACATACATATATTTAATGGATTTAGAAAATAATTCATAATATTACTGTGGTTCTGGGGCAGTAATAATATTTTTAAAGAAAATTTCAAAGAGGTAAAATATACTAAAAAGAGCCTATATGCATTTTCAGCTAAAAAGTGGGATTGCCTGTACAGAAAAAAGCATCTTATGCATCTTCTGCTAAATCCTTGATGTTTATCCAGCTTCACTTAAACTGTTGAACTACCTTTCACTTTATTTGCTCTATAATAACAGACAGATGATCAATGTGCTGCTAGCCAGACTAGGTTTTATTGACTCCCTTTCTATTGCTCTGTTGGCTTACTATAGCTAGAACTGATTCTATTGATAATTCCAGAACTGTACAAATATTAAATGTATTTGTGTTCTCTGTATAAGTAGCTTTAATACAGGGAATTCATGTATTAAATTCATGCTTTCATATCAAAAGTATATAGGTTTGGAAAAACTAGAATAAATCTAGAATGGTGACTTCCCTTGCACTATATCTACACCTACTTACATGTTTTGCTGAATTTTACAAAACATAATTATAAATTGTTTATGTTTAGTTATAATATGAATATAAACAAAGCACTACACAGAATATACACAGTGTAAAATTAGAATAATTTTCCCCTTCCAAGAGGGCAGGTAGCCATCATGTAAAACCTCATACATGGGAACATGACATTATGCAATATCTGTATTAATCTCTCCCTGAGAAGTTAAGGGAAGGTAGATTGTATATGCTGTTCTAACCACAACCATCAGCAAACTTCATAGGTGCCCTTAAATTAAACTGATCTAATCCCCAAATCTGTACTGGAATAAAACTGCTTTGGCTTATTTAGGAAGTTCCAGCAGGGTCAGGGCCTTCTGGTTTTCTGGATTTCATAAAGTGAGGGCCACAACTGAGAAGTCCTGTTGCCTAGTCCACACCTCATATACCTTTCTTGATGGCTAGACCAGACAGGAAAGTCTGACTCTAGGGAAATGTGGCCTGATATGTCTCAGTATGTGCCACAAAGGGTTTTAAAGGTTATATTCAGCACTTTGAATTGGGCCTAGAAGCCTACTGACAGTCAATGTAGTTACTTCAACATTGGTGCTATTTTGCCATATCAGCATTGTTCTGTCGGGACCCTAGCCCCAGCAGTAGGTACCACCTGTAGCCTCAAGGTCATTTCCAAAGTAATTCCCACATGGAATGTGTTATAGTAGTCCCACTAGGTAGTGATAAGAAGATGAATTACCATTGCCAGGATACCTTGGTACAACTATAATTAGAACTGGTGCACCAACCAGAGCTGGGTGGAGGCTTCCTGGCCATGACTTCTATCTGTTGTTTAAACAGGAGTCAAGAGTTCAGGAAGAACTTGAAGTCATGAACCAACTTTTTTAGTGGGTGTGTAGCCTTGCCAAGAGCAAATACCAGAAAGATGCTACTAAGTAGTCCAGATATCTATTAATGTCCAGTAAATGCAGTAATGGTAGGATTTAATTTGAGCTTGTTTTGCCCCTTCCAGATCCTCATAGGCCCCAGCACCAATTTAGGGCTTTGAGAACATTTTTGGTTCAGCACTGGGTAGCAGTGTATAATTGAATATCATCAGTGGTATCTCAAAGTGTTGAATGACCTCCCCCATAGTTTCATGTAGATGTGAAATATCATGGGGGAAAGTACTGAGTCCTGAGGCACCCTACAATGAAACTTCCAAGGGCTTGAGAGCTGATCTCCCATGATCACTGACTGGAACTGCTCACTGAGGTAGGAATAGCATTACCATAAAACCATGTGCTCAATCCCTGCAGATGGTCCAGAAGGATACCATGGTTGATGGTATCAGATGCCTCCAGGATCTTTAATAGAATCAAGAGGGGCAAACTCCCCTCCAACAAAAGTCATCAACCAAAGCAAACAATGCCATTTCAGTCCCATAAAAATGCAGGATCCTCTGTCACTGAGGGATGCATGTTCTTAACATAGCTTCAATCTCAGGAAATTCCATACTGTAAGACTCTAGAAAAGTCTATGGCTTTTTCTGTACCATTGTGTGTGAAAAGTAGCCTTTGAACAGAGAGTACTTCAAAATTTGACTTGTTTTGTTGCAAAGGTATAGGCAATTACCAACCATTAGGAAAGTCCCAGTCAAATCCAGATTTCCAAATTAAGTCATCAGTGAACTCACATATTTCTTCTTGTAACTAGACATAAGCCATTTTTTAAATTAACTTTTTAGCGGTTACTTTCTACTAGTTGGGAACATGTCACTGATACACTTCTTTCTCTCAATTATAAGGGTAATGCACATAAATTAAGTGTATCTATGATTCCTATGGAGAGGAAAGGATGATTTGTTTTGACTAACTGCATGATGATTAGAATATTTTAAATATAGAGAAAACTTTCAGAGGTGCAGAAGCCATGTTAATCTCTTGCAACAAAATCAGTAAGGTGCTATATTTCTGTTCGTTGAATACAAGAGACTTTTCCCCCTAAGATTTTGATTTGAGATACATCTTCAACTATTTATACTTAGGCTAATGTTTGTAATGGAGCTCTTAGCATACATTCCATGTCAATAATTAAATCTTGAAAGGGTCTTGATTCTTAATGTGGCTGAATGCCTAATGCAATACAAGTATTGTGCCATAAACAGATATTCTAAACCAGCCAGGGTACATAATGGCGCAAAGACAGTGCAGCAAGAAAATGTAATCAGTGTGTTTTTCAAAAACTGTTCAAACCATTCCTTGGCTTCAATTAATTAACTAGTAGACTAGCAGGACATTGTTTTCAATCAGGAAACATTTTAGCATATATTTTACAATCCTCTGAGATCCTCTAGCACAAGCCAAATGTTGTGCAGGTGGAAGAATCCTCTGATCTTCAGAGTCACCCTTGCTCTGTTTTTAGACAGTAAAATGATCCTTGTTCAGAACTTGGCAGGTCCAAAGACACCAGGCTTGGATCAACTTGCATGCAGCAAGAAGTGACAGAATGAGAACCTTCAGGGGCCAGACCCAAACCACGCATAGCTTGTAAACAGATTATAATCTGACCAGGTTAATCATTTTCAGCCCTTCAGGATTTGAGGTTATAACTACTTTAGGATGGGGGAAGCTCCATCATGTCTGTCAGCTTGTCTCTGGTGGGACTGAGAGAGCGGTAATCCTAGGTCTGGTTTTTGTTATCACTACTACTGCATAGTTACTATAGCAACGCGCTAGGGTGCACAGCGGATTTTCACTTCATTATGGTATGTGTCTGTGAGGATCAGAGGCACCATTCCAAATTGAAAGTCGGGCTATGGAGTCTGTTTCCTGCCCCCTGCTTTTCATTCTTGATTGGTTTCCATACATACAGACATCAAAATGCTACCTTAAGATCACACAAGTCACTATTTTTGCTTAGGAATTCAGAGGACAGAGGTATGTTTATTCTTTAAGATAATAAAATTAATAACCTAGATGGCTGTGATCTCAAGACAGCAATTAGTGTTGGATATCTGCAGTCCAAGTCCATAGAGGAGCTCCTGAAAGATTCCTGCAGTCTCCTATGGCCACAAACTCTTCAGGTTAAGAATCCTGGATGTTAACAACCATAGCGATGCACTGAGGTGATTTAAAAAAAAATTAAAAATATATTAATAATTTCAGGTAGAACCCTAAGTATATTTCCTTGTTAGGAAATACTACTGAATTCTACTGGACATAATGCTGAATAAAATATGCATCAGATCAGGTTATCTATCTGTAAGCTTAAATATGATTAAAAAGGAGTCATCTTGATTAACGTGATGAAACTTAGTTTTGAGAAAACATGGGCATGTTTCAGCTGCACAAGAGCCCCTAAATTTGGAATTATTTTTGCTACATTCATTTGGATCAAACCAGATAGAAAATAACTCTCACTGTTGTCATAAGTGGCGGACTTGAAAGCATGCTAAAAAATGTGGAAAAAATAGCATTTTGAAAGGAAATAATTGTCATAGAATCTGTTACCATGCACCAAGAAATGGAACCAGCTTCTTAATATGGAACAAAACAAAAAAAGAAACTTCCCATTACTCTGATCACTAACCTCAGTATCCTGTTTATTAAGAAAAGTTTCATGGAAGCAGGCTTAAATGAAAATAAAATTGAGAATTAATACGAGACAGTCTGCAAATGTGTAATAAACCATACTGGTGTTAATTTTATCATTTTTCTGTTAAATATTTTCTAAACCGCAGAGTAGAAATGTTATTTCTTGTCTGAGTATTCATTTCCCACTTCCTTCCCTTCAAAGAAATGAAAGGATTAGCGACAAAAAGAGATTGATCTTACGTAGTTTAGAATGGATGATGTTTTTATCCATCCCTAAAACTGTTACTGGCAACTCTCCTGTGAATCTCTTTTCTTCCCCATATTGCCTCTTCTTGGCCCTTCTCAAACTTTTTGCATGGCCAGCTGAGGTTTAGCAAGCAATGGAAGGGAACAGCTGAGGAAAAGCTCTTTAGATGTGGTGGGAAAGAACAACCAGCCCTAAATCCCAACATTGCCCCAGAATTCTAGGAGCAGAACGTTTGCCCCCTAACTCAAGCAGCCATTTGAACAGGACTTGCTTTATACCTCAGGAGGGGTGGGGCATATTTTGCAAAAAGGTGAAAGTCTTCAAATGAAATTTGACAAACAGAAGTTCCTGCAAATGTAGAGATTCTGTATTATCCATGTCTGAGAGAACTACACACCTGTCAATAGGATAGGTAGTGAAAAATTACTATTACATTTTGGCAAAATATAAACATTTCCAGGTTTATTTCTATGGATATTGACACAAGGGACATTTTTCTCTTTTAAACTGAAAGGGATCCAAATCATAAATGTGTCACTCTGCCTGCTGTTTACCTCACCACCATCAGCTGCTTCAATTAGCTTATGAAGGGGGCTGCTATCTTGTTGGTTAATATTATGCCTAGGTCTCTTATCATTTCTTCAAAGGGAAGTTATTGATTATACAAAGAGTCCTCTGAAATAGGAGCAAAGCTGCTGTGAACCTCACAAGTTTGCCTTTTAAGCTCAATTTTCTATTGATCTACAAATTGTTTCACCTAATGGTTGGGCACTAATGTGGAAGAAAATCTTATATTCAGCCCTTTCCTGAAGAAAGCTAGTTCTTATGAAATTATATTAGGCTGAAGCCTTCATTATTGAATACTTAAATGTTTTTTACACCGAAAAGTTGGATAGGAGAATCAATGGACAGTTACCACTGATCTGGATCCTGCATCTGTAATTGCCGTCAGTGGCTTCATTGAGCCAGAAGGAATAGTAGCACCAAGTAATGGCAATCTGGTAGTTTCCCAATATCTTGGAGTACGGTTCCAGAATTCCCAGCCAACATGGAAGATATCAAACTGGGAAAGTCCAAAGTAACAATAAAGGGGTTGAAGAATCAGCAATTTCTGTGAATTCATCCTTATAACTTCTGCCCCTGGATTGATTGATTGATTGATTAATTAATTAATTAATTATTCATTCATTCATTCATTCATTCACATTTCTATTATGTGTCCTCAATAGAGGTTGACCTGATTTATTGGAACAGTAGATATGAGAGAGAGTGAGTGAAAGAAGGGGTAGGAAAAGCACTGAAATAGTCTTGCTGCCCTATCTTCCATTTGTACTGTGCAACTGGACTTTTTAAGAGGCTAGTCAAAGGATCTGTTGTAGGACTAAATCAACTATATACTTTAAAGTACTGGCTAGAACCAGATCTGGTTAGCTTTCAGCATGGAGCTATGTTATGTATCTTAGGTACAAGATGGTGCATCATAATCTGGAAATTAATTTTACTGCTGAAGACAATGAACTCTATGGGGCAATTACCCAATGCGCTAATGGAAATATCCCTAAGGTATTTTCCGCAGAAACTTTTGCATATAATGGTGCATATAATTCTGAAATAAATCTTAACAAACACGAGTCTTTTTTCTTGTCATTCCTTCTGTGAGGTTTATTACTTTTCACACAGAAAAGGAAACTAAAATTCTTAAGATGAAATGATGTCTTATTAGTGTTTCCTCTAGGATGACCTTCTATTACCTTAGGTTGAGATGACTGAGTTTGTGCCTGATTATCCTTCCAATCCTTTGCTGTGACTTCCCCCATTTGTCTCTAGTGCTCCTTGATCATCCCAGTTTCCTCTGGTCACAGCCTCAGGGTCTTGACTGATGATCAGCTGACTTTGTGCCCATTTCTTTATCTTACAGTGAGGGTCACTAATTTTCATTTGATGGCTATTCATAGGTTCTGGGATTTCTGATAGTAGCTGTAGTGGTGCATGCCTTCTTTGTTTCACACTTAGATTATTATAATAGTCTCCTGGGCCTCTTCCCTTTTCTTGTCTCTATATCCTGGTTCTAGTTTGGAATAGTGCCATTCAAGCTATTCTGGACCTTCTACACTTTTGTTATGTCTTGTTATATTGCTTTACTGGCTCCCTATCTGAGCCATGGCCCAGTTTCAACTATTAGTGCTTGTCTTTACAGCGCAGAAATTTTGTTCTATTTCTGCTAAAAGAAATATAGAAAAAAGAGATTTTTTAAAAAAATTGCCCATCTACTTTCTCCAACTCAGGCAAAAAAATAGCAATGTCTTTTTAAAAAATCTTGAAAGGAAAAAGAGAAAATTACTCTGGGTTGTCGCCTAGTATCCAGTTATCTCCTTTCTCTCTCGATGCTGAGGCCTGCAAGGTGAAAGGCTGGAAGTCCCAAACCTCCTCTTCTAGAAGCCCTCTTGGTCTTGTCCTGGGACACCCTTGTCCTGCCTCCTGCTTTGAGGTGGCAGCTTGGTAGTTTTTGCTGCCATTATCCATCTTCCAGGGGATGCCTCACTTGGAATTCACCCCCTAACTATGTATGTGAAAGAGATAGGGTTCTCATATCCTGAACTGCCTTTCTGACAATTAAAAAGTCAAAATATATTTTGATAGCACTATCTCCTGACTAAATAGTGAAATAATATGGTGATTAGAGATTCAGCCGTTCCTTCTCTTGAGAAAATAAATCAATCTCATAGGAGATAAATGAAATCAAGCTTTATTAAAGAGAAAAGAAAAATTATATAAACAAACCAGCCCTTTTTTTAACTTTCCGCATTCAAATACAGATATTTGATGTGGAAGAAGATAATTACAGAGCTACCCACAACAAGGTGATACCTTTGTAATTTAGTTAAAAAAGAAAAGTCCAAAGTAAAATACAATATTTTTGGACAGACCACAAGATGGTGCTGATGGTAAGATCTGTGAAACAGTGGAATAACCTGTGAGATTTATGTTAAGAAGAGGTTGGACAGCCACTTCTTTAGAATGGTTTGTTTTTTGTGCACATTACAGACATGGACTAGATGATCCCTGTGGCCCTTTCCAACCCCAAATTCTATGATTTTATTGAGCTTTATTATCTAAGGCTTTTCAAAACCTTACAAAGTCTCTCTGTGCAAATCAAGAGTTTTAGCAACATCAGGTCTCCCCCATTATTTCAGAAACTATTTCTTCTAGAAACTCTCATCGCTCTCTCAATTAATTATATCTTTATTCCATCTTGATCTCTCTTTCACTTCATTAATCCCATCTTTAATTCCAGTACTGAGATGCTTCATTCTGTTTTCGTTCCTCCTCTGTAAATACTTAACAATGAATATCCTGATGTTGGTTGAGTAGGACCAAAGTGATTGAGCTTACACAAAAAATAGAACCAAATATTAAAGACCTTCCAGCATTATAAAACCCAGTTCCTCTCTTAATCTCTCATGGTACTTCTTGAAACAAGTCATGTCACCTTATTATATGGTCAACTTTATCACTGCTTGCTATTCTCTTAAAGATCAGTAAACTGGGTTTTTATTTAATCTAGAAACCAAATCCAGGGGTTCCCAAGTTTTTATACTTTAAGCATGGCTATTTGGTACCGATAATTTTGTGTTCCTTTTACTGCTGACATAATAATGCTACTTTTCCATTCAGGGTATATTCCATTTTTGTATATTCTTCAATAAACATCTTACCTAACACTGGGATACTCTTTGACAGATAGAAGGATGAAGAATTCTTAAGTAGCATATATTCTGGTCTGAACAGAGATCTCATCTATGTCTTCTTGTAGAGCCATTTGATTTTTGCATTAGTTTTTATTTTATTTTCTGGTTTGTAGCAACAGTAAGAACAGACCACGGAACAACGAACTGGTTTAAGATTGGGAAAGGAGTATGGCAGGGCTGTATACTCTCACCCTACCTATTCAACTTGTATGCAGAACACATCATGCGACATGCTGGGCTTGAGGAATCCAAGGCTGGAGTTAAAATTGCTGGAAGAAATATTAACAATCTCAGATATGCAGATGATACCACTTTGATGGCTGAAAGCAAAGAGGAACTGAGGAGCCTTTCACTGAAGGTGAAAGAAGAAAGCGCAAAAGCTGGCCTGCAGCTAAACCTCAAAAAAACCAAGATTATGGCAACCAGCTTGATTGATAACTGGCAAATAGAGGGAGAAAACGTGGAGGCAGTGAAAGACTTTGTATTTCTAGTTGCAAAGATTACTGCAGATGCTGACTGCAGTCAGGAAATCAGAAGACGCTTAATCCTTGGGAGAAGAACAATGACAAATCTTGATAAAATAGTTAAGAGCAGAGACATCACACTGACAACAAAGGCCCGCATAGTTAAAGCAATGGTGTTCCCTGTAGTAACATATGGTTGCGAGAGCTGGACCATAAAGAAGGCTGAGAGAAGGAAGATCGATGCTTTTGAACTGTGGTGTTGGAGGAAAATTCTGAGAATGCCTTGGACTGCAAGAAGATCAAACCAGTCCATCCTCCAGGAAATCAAGCCAGACTGCTCACTTGAGGGAACGATATTAAAGGCAAAACTGAAATACTCTGGCCACATAATGAGAAGACAGGACACTCTGGAGAAGATGCTGATGCTAGGGAGAGTGGAGGGCAAAAG
The DNA here is from genome assembly GCF_035149785.1 of Candoia aspera. Taxonomy (NCBI): domain Eukaryota; kingdom Metazoa; phylum Chordata; class Lepidosauria; order Squamata; family Candoiidae; genus Candoia; species Candoia aspera. Next base: position 62,552,832 of record NC_086154.1, on the reverse strand, counting down.
GAAGAGGGGCCAACCAAGGGCAAGGTGGATGGATGATATTCTAGAGGTGACGGACTCATCCCTGGGGGAGCTGGGGGTGTTGACGACCGACAGGAAGCTCTGGAGTGGGCTGGTCCATGAAGTCACGAAGAGTTGGAAGCGACTAAACGAATAAACAACAAATTTTTTAAAATATTTATTTTGTATTTAAAATATACTTAAAACATTTTGATGAGGTGGGTATGCTACTCTGTTGAAGTCACCATTATTGCATAATCTGTGTTTCATACTTTTTCATTACCATACTTTATAACATTCTGTAGTCTTCACTGTAGATACTGGTTCTTTTCCCAAATAATCTGAATTCCCATCAGCAGTTTTCAGTATCTATTGAATTCTTGTTATATATACCATATTCTCTGGATAACTTTCAGCAGGACTGGCAAAGAATACCTAGGTTAACGATCTCTCTTATTCCATAATAATAATAATAATAATAATAATAATAATAATAATAATAATAATAATAATAATAATATCATCATCATCATCTGATTTGGGGATGCATATCTAGTTTCACAGTACTCTGTAAGTGAGAGCATCCTCCTCTTTAGCACAATTCAGCTAAATTTTTTTGGGCTGGAAATTTAAAATATGGAATTACTGCCTTCTCCTCAAGGTGCTGATACCACTTTGATGGCTGAAAGTGAAGAGGAACTGAGGAGCCTTATGATGAAGGTGAAAGAAGAAAGTGCAAAAGCTGGTTTGCAGCTAAACCTCAAAAAAACCAAGATTATGGCAACCAGCTTGATTGATAACTGGCAAATAGAGGGAGAAAATGTAGAAGCAGTGAAAGACTTTGTATTCCTAGGTGCAAAGATTACTGCAGATGCTGACTGCAGTCAGGAAATCAGAAGACGCTTAATCCTTGGGAGAAGAGCAATGACAAATCTCGATAAAATAGTTAAGAGCAGAGACATCACACTGACAACAAAGGCCCGCATAGTTAAAGCAATGGTGTTCCCTGTAGTAACATATGGTTGCGAGAGCTGGACCATAAGGAAAGCTGAGCGAAGGAAGATCGATGCTTTTGAACTGTGGTGTTGGAGGAAAATTCTGAGAGTGCCTTGGACTGCAAGAAGATCAAACCAGTCCATCCTCCAGGAAATAAAGCCAGACTGCTCACTTGAGGGAATGATATTAAAGGCAAAACTGAAATACTTTGGCCACATAATGAGAAGACAGGACACCCTGGAGAAGATGCTGATGCTAGGGAGAGTGGAAGGCAAAGGGAAGAGGGGCCGACCAAGGGCAAGATGGATGGATGATATTCTAGAGGTGACGGACTCGTCCCTGGGGGAGCTGGGGGTGTTGACGACCGACAGGAAGCTCTGGCGTGGGCTGGTCCATGAAGTCACAAAGAGTCGGAAGCGACTAAACGAATAAACAACAACCTCAAGGTGCAAGCTGCAGAGTTGGCATGGAAGAATTTATCTATGATTGAATTATCTTCTATCCCTTTGAGAGAATATAAGATGAAAAAAAAAATCTTCACTGCCAGAATTGAAAGAAAGGATCCAAGTCATCAAGGTCTCATTAGACCTCTTCACACTGTTTGCCCTCAATCAAGATGAGGCCAATGCACCTGGAGAAGCAAGTGAAGGAAGGTGATGAAGTGATGAGCTCCTTCTGGACAGCAGCACCAGCATCTGCAGACTGCAGTGGATCTAGGGAAAAGGAGTATAGGTCAAGAGAGAGGCCATAACTCTGTAAAGGGCCTTTGCAAAGGAGGAACTAGACATTAGAAGGGAGTGGAAAGCAAAAAGGAATAAAGATATCCCATGTCTTAACAGCAGGGGGTGAGAAAGTATCTTATACGGGAGATGATGATAAGAAATAATCTCTTGAGAACCAAAATAAGAACATTACCACATGGGGTGCAGGAGGTGGACAATGTGAGCCTTTAATTGCAAGCCATTCACACCATACATCCATGTGTCCTGATTTTTTAGCCAGTCTGCTTTTTTGCATATGCTTGAGTGACTCAGGCCATAGGAGGAATGTTCTTTTGTAGAAAGCTTCTTTGACAATGATCAATGAGTGATGCCTCATCACCTATGCCATAGATCATGAAGTGCTGTTTCATCACTTATAGACACAGACACACTTGAGTGGGGTGGTTGTGGGGGGTCTTGCAAATGCTAATTTAGAGAAGGCAGAGAAGTGTTAATGAGCAAGCGTTAAATGAAAACTTTGATCCTACAATCCCATGGAATTCAAATAAGTCACTTAGGAACAAATTACATATGATGCTCAGCAACTGCATGTGGATTGTTCCTGACTTCTTATTTTTATAAAATGCAGCTACAAAGGATGAAATCTATGGCATGGAATCTGCATATAGGAAGCTTTTTCCTTCCAGGTTTTTCTTGTCTTTTCCTTGCTAATATTTTTTTCCCAGGAATTGCTTCTCCCTCATAAAGAGGAAATACATGAAACCCGGGTGGGGGGCAAGTTGTACTTGACAAACAAAAGTTAGCTTCACTAGATGAGAGTGATTTTTTAGTGGAGAATAATGACAAGAAATCTCTCCTTCTAAATGGATTTTCCATTTTAGACTTAAAATACCATTCAGCTGCATTTTGAAGAAGTAACATACCAATTAAGGACAAGCTACTAGTAGCTAAGCTTCATGCAGTTTGTTCCTTAACAGGCTGGAAATAACATCTTGCTGGCCTTTCTAGATGATGGCAAATTGTTTTTTAAATGCTATATAACTCATGTTGGCCTGATGTATCAGTAAAGTCTCTACAAAATGCCTAACAACAAAAACAACAGTAACAATAATAATTTTATATAATATTTACAGTTGTTCAAAATGATTCCTGTACCAGTGTTTCTCAACCTTGGCAACTTTAAGATGTGTGGACTTCAACTCCCAGAATTCCCTATTCCACATCCACACATCTTAAAGCTGCCAAATTTGAAAAACACTGCTGTATATTAAAGAAAGGCTAGCTCAGTCATACAATTTTGAATACAATGATTCCCAACTTCAGTCCCGCTCCTGGTTGAGATCCTGGTTAGCCACATATTGCCACTCAGTGAATAATGAACCTGTGCTTTTAGAGGGGCTTTTCTTGCCTCATCTAGGCAACGTGTGGCAGTAGGAAAGGTCAAGAGTGGTACCAGCAGCATTGATAGAGGGCTGGAACTGTCTGCCAACCATTGGCTGCTGTAAAAAAGACCTCAGAAGGAACATGCAGAGTCACTGTGAACTGATAGTCACCAATGATACCAGCCACTAAAAATTATTCAGTGCCCACAGAATCACTTTCTATAAAGGATCCATAATTGATAAAGTAATTGGTGAGAAAAAAAATATTTTCCCATTAACACAGGATTGGAGTTTCACTGCTGGGAAATGTAATGCAACACACCATGTTAACTGGGAAAAAGACATCTGCTATTCCAGTTCGTCCAACCAGGAGAGATTGAAAGTGACCTAGGAAGGATTAAGATCAGGTTCAGTGATAAGACTGGCTTTTCTAGAGAGCTTCAACTCATCAAGGAGAGAACTGCACTTTCCCGGGGAGATTAATGGTCAGGGGAGACTTCCATCTTCCCTCCTTTCTAAACAACTGCAATCAATCTACAGTAACACTGAATTTTTGAAGACAGAAAATTGGATTTCAAAAGTAAGAAAAAAAGAACAGACTTGGCAGCAACTGGAACCTGCAGGTGCAATGCTATTGGTAGCAAAATAAATAACCAACCAACCACCAGTTGAACTTTATAACAGTCATGAGGTGTGTGCCTTGTACTCCTGTTATAAATACAGGTGATACACAGTACTGTTTGCCATGTGCCATAGAGCAGGAATTGCCCTTTAGAAATTTGCAACCAGCCTTACATGTGAAAGGGGCTCTTGTATAGTTTCTGCACTTAAGTGGGAAGAGTATTGTGTATAGGAGCAAGCTTGCATCTAGACTGAGCAAGTTCCTCAGTTTCCATAGCTGCCCTCTTTCTATCTGAGGGTTCTTGCCTGCTGTGATTATCAGTCCTAATGCACAGGTTGTCCAAATCTCAGATATCAATCTTCTATTAATCCATCTGCTTAGGAGTCCTTTCCCCACTTGCTGCTTTCATTAGGGAATTACTTTTTCTTCACATGTATAATGTTTAAAGGGATAAAGATCAGGAAACAGTTATTCTACCACAAATGGTGATCTATTCTCATCTTTCACCCTCACTGCAAGCCTCTGAAAGTTTCAGTATCTTAGATATCCTTGCAAAACTCACAGTCAGATAACACTACCTTGCCACAACCATCTTCTCTCCAGCTTACTTTGCAGCTTCCTCTGTCTAATCACTAGCTTTCAGGTTGGCAGATTAATTGTGGGTATTGGAGAAGGCTGAATGTGTGACCTGGAAAAAGGGTTTTACAAACACATATACTCATTATGCTATTTCCTCTTGGAGGAAACATTATGCAAAGCCCAGAAAAAGAGTAAGAAATAGTAAGCCAGAGAAATTAGAGACATGAAATAAGAAAAGGAAACATAGCTAAATCTAGTTTATACCAACATTCCTTGGTAAGACCGTAGTTTTTTTTTTAAGAAAGCCTAAAGGAAGACTTGCCAATTGCTGGATGGAAGCTGACAGTTTAGACAGAGCAGCAAGAAGACATAGAGTTGCCAAAAAAGAGAGTCAGTGCCACTAGAAAAACAGGCTTTAAAAATACAAATCTCTCTCTCTCTGTCTCTCCTCCCCACCCCCCCCAATGCTCCAACAGCTGCAGTGCTTAGCAGTGTTACAGCTGCAATTCAAAGTGCTGGTTGTCACCTTTCAAGCCCTATATGGTTCAGGACCTGAGTATCTACAGGACCACTTACTGCCAGCAGCAGCTTCTGCCTCTATATAAAGAACAAAAAGAGTTGGCTTGTTCTGGATCTCAAGCTTTGGGACTGTCATCTGCAGGCATCTCAGAGTTAGGCCTACTTCATCACTGCCCCCCTTCTCAGGAATAGCATTCCTCTGACGACAGACAGGCTCCAACTTGCCTTTTTTTTTTTTTGCAGAGCTGTCAAGTTTTTTTTTTTAAAGGATCTGTGGAGTCTGAGGGATGGTATCTGACTTGTTCCCTCCTGGGGGTGAATGTTCATGTATGTGCGCTAGTCCTTGGTGTGGGAAATGTTGTTATGGAGAATCTTGTATGTTGTTTTATTCTTACTGTTGGTATAGGTGTGTAACCTGCTCAGAGTCAGTTATGATTGGAGCTGCATATAAGCCTAGCAAATAAATAAATAATGCATATACAGAAATGCAAACATGCTTCATTTATCACTTTATTTACTTTACAGTTTTCATAGCTTGCTTGTCTCAATCAAAACACTCTGTGTGCATTACAGCAGAGTAAAAATATGAGAACAGTAATAATCACCCAATACCCACCCAACCAAATGAATGCCAGCAACTTTTAATTAAAGTTGAAGGCTCAGTGGGATGAAGCTGCTTCAAATGTTCTAAATGCCATGAGGAATGGAACTTTATGAACCTCTGGGGGTAGGGAGTTTCAAAATGGGGGGGCTGCTACAGGGAGGGCCTGTTAACTCATCCATGTCTCCTAATTTCAGATGAGGGCTTTCCTGCAACATTCTCATCAGACAGGCAGATTTGGATCTGGAAAGGCGGTGCCTGTAGTGAGTGGGATCAGGTAATCCATGATCAGGTAACAGTTTCTTTGCTCCAGGACTCTCATCTACAGCTCTTCAAATCACAGAGAGATTGGTCCATATTAGATGGGGGCAAGGCTTTGAAGTCTCTAAAGTTTTCTACTTTAAATTGCATGCAGGGCTGTGCTACATAAGCATGAAAAGTATTCTGAAGACTTTGAGCTTATATGTCAGGATAAGTCCTAACTCTATCGCTTAGTAAAGGTCATTAGTCTTAAGGGAAAGGATATGTCTTGTCTGAGAGCAAGTTCATGTAATCAATATGTCTGTGGTTGTTTACCTAGATCTGGGATCAGACATTTGTCAATTTTTAAAAATGCTTTCTTTCCAAATGCAAATATGTGGATAATGCGGGAATATGTGGACAATAGTTCTTTTCCAGTAAAAGTAGGTTGTCATAAGTAAAGATTTTTTCCATCTCATCCCAACACGTTTACCATTTGTTTGGATATTATTTATTAATAAAACTTGTCATTTCTGAATAAGAAAAGGAATTATAAGATATTGGCACTGTTGACAAAAGTAAAGATATTAAAATAAAACACAAATAAGGAATTCAAAGGGCTCAAAGCTGGACAGATCACAGTGTAGCTATTTGTTTATATTTCTTGCAAATTTAGGAAAAAATATATATATTTTGGGTAGCCCTTGTTGAGGTCAAAACAAAAAGCACAGACAATCCACAGAATGAGTCATCTGATTTAATGTCCATGTTCTTGTTGGAAAGAAAGCAACACCCCATAAACCAATAGGCCTGGTAGAGAGGCATCCCATCAGGATGACCTCTTAAACCTTGAGATACCAAGACTAGCTAGAACACTCAATTTTGCCAGAGGGATTGCAAAGAGAAGGTATATATGTTGGCAGAAGGACTTAACAGGGGAAGACCCTACCTCAAAATATGGTTTCACCACAAATATAATCTTCCAATGTAGTCTGGTTCCTTTCAAATAGTAATGGCTGCTGTGTGTCTCCTCTTCCACTGGAATGGTGGGATTTAGGGATGGATATCATGTGCAGGCTTAGTGGTCCTCCTAACAGAAGTAAAAATGGCTTTGTCTCATTTGGATTATTTGAATGATTGTGTTGTACATGGGTCTGACTCTGAAGAAACTTCAGCTAGTGAGAAATACAGCTATGAGAATTCTAATCAGGGCCAAGTATTGTGAGCATAGTACACAGATCCTCATTCACCTGCACTGACTTGTAGTTTTTTCTCAGATCCAATTCAAACTGCTGGTTTAATCCTGCAAAGCACTGCAAGACCTGGAAGCTCAACATCATGTGACTTCTGGCAATCCATGGAAACCTTGATCTAGGCTGAGAGGTTGGCTGCAAGACAAAGGACATTTTTTAGTGATAGCTCGTCAGCACTGAAATATTGTTCTTTAGGGAAGCTTGCCAAACACTTACAATAGATTGCTATCATTTTAGTTTCAGGCATTTCAAATAGTTTAACTTCTAAAAATTTATTTAAGGTGTGTATTTTAATTGCTGCAAGTGTGTCTTTACTGTTGCATTTGATTGTTTTAGTTTTTGTATATATACAACATAATATAGTTCATTGTTCCATATTGCTCTATTTGTTTATTGTGATACATTTTGTTTCAGTATTACTGTAGTTTTACAATCTTGCTTTTAATATATTGTTTTAAATCGCAGTGTATAATGCTTAGCACAATCAATTGTGTGTGTATGTGTGGTTGGCAGAGCTAGAAACATTACAAATATGGAGGGCTGGAACAAATTCTTAATTTAATTGCAGGTCCTTGTGCTGTTTTCCTCCAAATGAAGAGATTGCACTGCACATTTAACTACAAGATTTTTTCACGTCACACACTTTTCAGCTATGAAGGTAAGTGACCGACCTTGAGATAATTGAAAGGTCAGGTATCACTGACCGAAGGCATCTCCTAGCAAAGAATAAAGTAGACGTAACACCCCACCCCCTTTTCATGCTGTTAGCCAATATTCCTACAGTGGCTTTTTTAAAAAAGCAGATGAGGCCTCTGGCTCATTAGCAAAGGTAGGGAGAGAAAAACAGAGTTTCAGTTGAAGAAGCTCTGTCTGGCATTACTCCTCTGAGGTTACTGCAGTCCTGGCTGGCTAGTCTGGCCCTTATTTCCAAAACATGCCCGATTGACCCTTTTTCAGTGGTGATGGTTGGTCCCAGCATAGCATCCTGGACAGAGCTGACCCAATTAGGGTGACTAATCTAATATGGGTTGTTTTTCTTTCTTTTTTAAAAAGTTTTTTTTAATAGAGAAATACAAAAAAACAAAAAATAATGATTATACAGCGAAGAAAGAAAACTTAAATATATTATAGTGATTAAAATGCAAGTGACAAAAAACTAACAGAAAAATATCTATATAATAACTACAGATAACAGTATAAAATTAATTCAGTCCTTAAGGTGATCATTAAATCTAGACCACAGAGAACATATTGCATCATCTTCTCATTTTTAAAACAAATACGCTTTTGAAAACTAGATAATAAGCTCGTATCTTGGATCCATTCCTTAAATCTGGAGAGTAAATTACCTTCCAACTGTGTAAAATTATTCTCTTTGTCCTGCCCCAGGCTGAACTGAGCCAAAGCTCTTCATGAGATGAGAAATTCCATATTTTAGGAATATACTGTAGTTCCACATCAGTTAAGATCCTTGAATATAGTATTTGCCCATCCTTTTTAAAACATTCTTTGAGAGGACTAATGAACATAAAATAATTTTTATGATAATTTCATTTTTGAATCATAAGTATATTTCACAATTCTTAACACTTGGATCCATTGATTCTCCAAAATTGGATATTCCAGTTCTGAACATGGATTTTCTTCTCCCTTGACAAGTTAATGTGCTGCTTGAAAATGTAAAGTAGGTTTATTCACATTCTCAGCAGCTACACATTTTACCTAAATGTGATTCTAAGAGTCTACCTTGTCCATCTACATGAATACTAAATCCATAGAGCTTATATAACTCTCATACTGACATCTGAAAATAGTTTTTTTATATTGCATATTTGTCAGAATATTTGAATCAGAGGTATGGCACTAGGAAAGGTTAAGCTCTCCCCAGTTATCCCCTCCATGCTATTTCCATGACTTAAATTGCATCACCAAAGACATGAACACAAACTCTATGGAATATCAGTATTTGTGTTCTCCCTTACTCTGTGACTAATTAACAGAACTGCAGAGAGGGACACTGCATCACTTCTTCCATGGTCCCTTGTTCCAACTAGCTTGTTCCCAGGAGTAGTTTGCTGGGGAAAGGATGAGAACGTTCAGGTTAGATAGGGAGCTGTCCATCATGACCCAGAAAGATTGCTGCACCAATGGCAAAGTTCCAGCTGAAGAGCTGTAGAAGTGATCTTGCTGCCATCCCACACTTTCTTGTCACTAGGGCCCTAATCCAGAGTCTGCCTCTTCCCTGTAACCAGAATTTAGGTGTATTTGAGGTGCTGCCAAATTAATACTCTACTGTAAAACCTCAATTTAATGGACCTTGGTTTAACACTCTTTGGATGCAATGGATTTTTTTTCCCATTTGGACTTCATCCTTGTTCAAAAGAATAAGGGTTTATCCATTAAATCCAGGGTTTCTTGCAAATGATGCAATTTCCATTGATTACCTAATCATGCAAATGATGTAAATGGATGCAAATTATGTACATTAAAATTTAATGCCCCCTCCTTTTTCTGAATGATCTGCTATGGTTGAGGTTTTACTGTCAATTCTGGGCTTCTACCTGGACCCACTATCACCTTTATTCCAGGGAAGTCATCCAAGTGGCTCTGGAGCACAGAGTCGGGATCAAGCATTCTTCCAATTCTACTGTATGTCCATTTTCAATGATGCATCTTCCAGTGATGGACTCTTGGTATCCCTTGAACCTCTATTCAGAGTCAGTTGAATGGCTTAATGTAAAATGTCAGTACTTTGTCCTATAAGTAATTCATAAATTCTGCAGCTACTATACATATATTGCCCTGAGATCCTAGGCTCGTTTACTCCTCCCCACGTGATGCCTGCCAGATGTGCTGACTCAGGAAGCACCAAATATTAGCCAGAGTAGCAAGGAATAATGGGAGTTGTAGTCCAAGATTTCTGAAGGGCACCAGGCTTTGAAAGAGAAAATTAGTATAAGATATTCAAGGTAATGCCCAGGTTTATTGGGCTATAGCCTTATGGATTTATTTTTCTAAAATCCCATTGAGATGCCATTGGACATAGATATTTATTTGCAAGTATTGTTGGGATGTACTTAAGTATCAACAGGAGAATTATATTTGAGAAATGGGAAGGGGTGGCGGGAATAGCTTAAGTATTTCTACATGAACATAGCTCCACAAGATGGAAATGAGGATTTTTCTGCATCTGCCCAGAGGTTTCAAATTTGTTTCTTACATATCACAAAAAAGAAAAATGTGTTACTTAAATATGCCTGATCAAATAACTGATTTCTGGGATGGTGGGAAAGTAGAGAAGAAGCATGGGTTTTTTCAATGTGTTAAATACTCATAAATTTGGGATCAAATGATTTGTCCTGCAAAACTTTCATGCAAAAATGGAATGTAAAAGTAGGCTTTGGGGAATATTATTCTTCCCTAATGTACTTCTTAGTACAACTAGAGGATTTTACCCAGGGGAAAGAGCCAAATTTATCCATTTCTGAATTAGCATCAGATCTGTCTCTCCTCCCTTTCCTGAAATAAAGAAAGGAGGTGCTTGTTTGAAACTGCAGCCATAGCATGTGATTATAAGATTTACAGAACATATCACAAGAAGACTTGACAATTTAATTAGCTCTGATATGATAAATTCTCTCTGGATTTCTTTCTTGCTCCCTCTTTTTTATAGTTTCTGATAGAAGTTTAATGCACTGGTTTTCCAGAAAGAGTTGATCCTCCAACACAAAAGGATAATAGCATACTTTTAGATCTCTCAATTTCTACCTCTCTGATCCATAAGAAAGTCCGGATAGAGTTCTGGATCCATTCTTTGAGCTGATCAGAGTTGAAGCTCATGGGAATGGCCCAAATATTTATTTATTTATCAAATTTTGTCACCGCCCATCTCCCCCAAAATATTGCATAAGAGGTGATTGCTCAGAGGTCTGGTGTGTGTGTATATGTATTAACTGAACAAAAATATGGCAAAATATGGCATGTTTTGCACATGTTTATGATTCCTAGGGCTGTTGGCTTCCTCACTGCAGTGACAAATGCTTTTATAATAAGTGTTTATTATTGTAGGGATCAAAAAGCATTTGTGTTCAGCTTTCTAACAGTGTTTAGGCCAAAAAAACTACAAGCAGAAACACATCATTAATCATAAACAAGTTCCTCACAGACAAGGCCAACTTTCTGAAGCATATTTATTATTTTTTCCATCTATTGCAAAGATGTAGAAGTCACTCCATATAATAAACCTCTCCAAGGCAGTATACAGCAATGCTTAAAGACCATGAAGCATAGTAAAGCAATGCTAAGAAACCAAAAAATGACATTCTAGAAGTTGAAACCAGAACTCCATATATAGAAAAGCTAAGTCTCCTTCAAGCTGACCTTGACTCCGGGCAACTTAATGGACATGTCAATGCAATTTTCTTGGCAGCAGTACAGAAATGGTTTGTCCTTGCCTTCTTCTGGGATGCTTTTCAACTTCTCAGTCTAGCCCTCAGCCCCATATTTCTTGGAGGAATCTTATCCAAGTATTAGCCATGCCTGGTTAGTTTCAGAGTCCAGATAAAGTCAGCCAGGCATAGCAATGTGCCAGACCCCCCACCCCTTCTATCTACAACAGCCTCCAACAGTATTGCTAGTCCAACATTTAAGTAGCAATGTCCACCCTATCTCTTGCCCTTAACACATCTTCTCTACCGTGTTATATGAGGACCTGAGATCCTGTATCTTATGAGCATAACTCTCATGCTGAATTCTACCCAAAGAAAAGTGCCTGTACTGATTTTAAGAAAAATTCCAAATTATATAGAGTAATGAGGAATTTTATTAGCTAATTCAAGGCGACAAAACTGCACGTACTGTACCTTTCAAGTGCTTAATGGGGCAAGGTGGTAAACAAACTGCCAAAGGAGAAAAGTAGCTGCATTTACTAGATATGAATGTCTTAAGGCACATGCCAACATAATGTTTATACTGTTTCTGGATTGTTTCCACACTTGTATGATCTTAAGGTATTGTCTCTATTCAGCAACTGAACTGTTTTATTTCTAGCTCAGCTATGCTTCAGCAGGAAACACACTGAATCCAATTTTCTATATTTGAATTTTGTATACCTTGGAGAGAGGCTATTTTTTATATTGATGGGAAATACTGTCTCATGCCATCTACCAGCATTTGAGTTCTCTCCCTTCCTCACAGAGATAGCAACTAGCCAGCATTTCATGTCTGCTTCAAACGTAGCAAAGAGATAATACTTTGGCAGTGTTGCAGCACACCTGCTCTCCAACTGCAGATGCTCAGATGTTTTTAAAAGCATCAAATGCCCACAGAGAAGTCTTTGGGAGGGGCAGGGTACTGGTTGCACAATGTTTTTTGCACCCTCCTTTTTGTCAGCGGTCAAGTGCATTGTTGCCTCTTGTAGTGCTTTCTGTGTTTGGTCATCAGTAAAAATATCAGCCTTCAGCAAAGGATCGTTACCTTGTCGTGGTGCTGGAGCTTGAGCACCTCAATGATGCCATGAGCTAAACCGTGAAGGGCCACCCAAGATGGGAAGGTCATGACAGAGAGGTCAGACTAAATGCGATCCCTGGGGAAGGTAATGGCAACCCACCCCAGTATTCTTGCCGTGAAAACTCAATGGATCAGTACAACCAGAGATATGTCGGTATACCATCGGAAGATGAGACCCCCAGGTCGGAAGATGGTCAAAATGCTACTGGGGAGGAACAGAGGATGAGTTCAACTAGCCCCAGACGTGATGACGCAGCTAGCTCAAAGCCGAAAGGACGGCTAGCGGCCAACGGTGCTGGTGGTGAACGGCGAATCCGATGTTCTAAGGATCAACACGCCATTGGAACCTGGAATGTAAGATCTATGAGCCAGGGCAAATTGGATGTGGTTATTGGTGAGATGTCAAGTTTAAAGATAGACATTTTGGGCGTCAGTGAACTGAAATGGACTGGAATGGGCCACTTCACATCAAATGACCACCAGATCTACTACTGCGGACAAGAGGACCACAGAAGAAATGGAGTAGCCTTCATAATTAATAGTAAAGTGGCTAAAGCAGTGCTCGGATACAACCCAAAAAACGACAGAATGATCTCAATTCGAATTCAGGGCAAGCCATCTAACATCACAGTGATCCAAATATACGCCCCAACCACAAATGCTGAAGAAGCTGAAGTAGAGCAGTTCTATGAGGATCTGCAGCACCTACTGGACAACACGCCTAAAAGAGATGTTATTTTCATCACAGGAGACTGGAATGCTAAGGTGGGCAGTCAAATGACACCTCGAATTACAGGTAAGTATGGCCTGGGAGAACAAAACGAAGCAGGACGCAGGCTGATAGAATTTTGCCAAGACAATTCACTCTGCATAACAAACACTCTCTTCCAACAACCTAAGAGACGGCTTTATACATGGACTTCACCAGATGGACAACACCGAAATCAGATTGATTACATCCTTTGCAGCCAAAGGTGGCGGACATCTGTACAGTCGGTAAAAACAAGGCCTGGAGCTGACTGTAGTTCAGATCACGAACTTCTTCTTGCACAATTTAGGATCAGACTAAAGAGATTAGGGAAGACCCACAGATCAGCTAGATATGAGCTCACTAATATTCCTAAGGAATATGCAGTGGAGGTGAAGAATAGATTTAAGGGACTGGACTTAGTAGATAGGGTCCCGGAAGAACTCTGGACAGAAGTTGGCAGCATTGTTCAGGAGGCGGCAACAAAATACATCCCAAAGAAAGAGAAAACCAAGAAGGCAAAATGGCTGTCTGCTGAGACACTAGAAGTAGCCCAAGAAAGAAGGAAAGCAAAAGGCAACAGTGATAGGGGGAGATATGCCCAATTAAATGCAAAATTCCAGAGGTTAGCCAGAAGAGATAAGGAATTATTTTTAAACAAGCAATGCGCAGAAGTGGAAGAAGACAATAGAATAGGAAGGACAAGAGACCTCTTCCAGAAAATTAGAAACATTGGAGGTAAATTCCAGGCAAAAATGGGTATGATCAAAAACAAAGATGGCAAGGACCTAACAGAAGAAGAAGAGATCAAGAAAAGGTGGCAAGAATATACGGAAGACCTGTATAGGAAGGATAACAATATCGGGGATAGCTTTGACAGTGTGGTCGGTGAGCTAGAGCCAGACATCCTGAAGAGTGAGGTTGAGTGGGCCTTAAGAAGCATTGCTAATAACAAGGCAACAGGAGACGACGGCATCCCAGCTGAACTGTTCAAAATCTTGCAAGATGATGCTGTCAAGGTAATGCATGCTATATGCCAGCAAATTTGGAAAACACAAGAATGGCCATCAGACTGGAAAAAATCAACTTATATCCCCATACCAAAAAAGGGAAACACTAAAGAATGTTCAAACTATCGAACAGTGGCACTCATTTCACATGCCAGTAAGGTAATGCTCAAGATCCTGCAAGGTAGACTTCAGCAATTCATGGAGCGAGAATTGCCAGATGTACAAGCTGGGTTTAGAAAAGGCAGAGGAACTAGAGACCAAATTGCCAATATCCGCTGGATAATGGAAAAAGCCAGGGAGTTTCAGAAAAACATCTATTTCTGTTTTATTGACTATTCTAAAGCCTTTGACTGTGTGGACCATAACAAATTGTGGCAAGTCCTTAGTGGTATGGGGATACCAAGTCATCTTGTATGCCTCCTGAAGAATCTGTATAACGACCAAGTAGCAACAGTAAGAACAGACCACGGAACAACAGACTGGTTTAAGATTGGGAAAGGAGTACGGCAGGGCTGTATACTCTCACCCTACCTATTCAACTTGTATGCAGAACACATCATGCGACAAGCTGGCCTTGAGGAATCCAAGGCTGGAGTTAAAATCTCTGGAAGAAACATTAACAATCTCAGATATGCAGATGATACCACTTTGATGGCTGAAAGTGAAGAGGAACTGAGGAGCCTTATGATGAAGGTGAAAGAAGAAAGTGCAAAAGCTGGTTTGCAGCTAAACCTCAAAAAAACCAAGATTATGGCAACCAGCTTGATTGATAACTGGCAAATAGAGGGAGAAAATGTAGAAGCAGTGAAAGACTTTGTATTCCTAGGCGCAAAGATTACTGCAGATGCTGACTGCAGTCAGGAAATCAGAAGACGCTTAATCCTTGGAAGAAGAGCAATGACAAATCTCGATAAAATAGTTAAGAGCAGAGACATCACACTGACAACAAAGGCCCGCATAGTTAAAGCAATGGTGTTCCCTGTAGTAACATATGGCTGCGAGAGCTGGACCATAAGGAAGGCTGAGCGAAGGAAGATCGATGCTTTTGAACTGTGGTGTTGGAGGAAAATTCTGAGAGTGCCTTGGACTGCAAGAAGATCCAACCAGTCCATCCTCCAGGAAATAAAGCCAGACTGCTCACTTGAGGGAATGATATTAAAGGCAAAACTGAAATACTTTGGCCACATAATGAGAAGACAGGACACCCTGGAGAAGATGCTGATGCTAGGGAGAGTGGAAGGCAAAAGGAAGAGGGGCCGACCAAGGGCAAGATGGATGGATGATATTCTAGAGGTGACGGACTCGTCCCTGGGGGAGCTGGGGGTGTTGACGACCGACAGGAAGCTCTGGCGTGGGCTGGTCCATGAAGTCACGAAGAGTCGGAAGCGACTAAACGAATAAACAACAACATGATTCTTGAGTTGTATTATTACAGGTTGATGGTGATATACAGTAAGTCTGAACTGAGTGGACATGAAAGTCTTTGCTAATTTAGGGTAAGGACGTAGGAAATACTACTGTCCTTCTAAATTGGCCGCTTTTGTTAACTCTCCATGTAGTTATGTGGAATTGGGTACTCAAGTTACTATTTCCAGCATGACATTATTTTTCTTTAAAAAATAAGAGAGACAAACTGGGAGTTGGAGTTCATCTACTCACCAGTAGGCAGAAGGTGAGTAAAAGATTGGGGCTTCAGAGAACTTGTCAGCCTCCCATACAACCCCTCTTTCATGTCACTTTGGCACAATCTAATTATCATGTAGACCAGTGTTTCTCAACCTTAGCAACTTTAAGATGCATGGACTTCAACTCCCAGAATTCTGGCATTTGAAGTCCATGCATCTTAAAATTGCTAAGGTTAAGAAACACTGATTAGGCAGTGAGTAAACACAATTTGCAATGTGTGCAGGAAAGAAGAGGCAGCATCTTTACAAGGGAAAAGATGGGAGTCTGTAGGGTCCAGCTGAGGGAAATGGATGTCATAACTTGATGCTACTCTGATGGATGAAGCATTTGATTAGGTTATGATGATCTGTGCATTTGTCATCCATCATTTCCACTTTTATGCTTTGTACAACAATTACAGATTCAGACCAGGAATCCATCTCATATGTTCTTATTTAATCCAATCTTAGTATGTTTGCTTAGGGCTATTGGTTACTATCTAGGACCTTCACTTCCATCTGCAATATTAAGGTGAGGGACAAGTTTGATTGGGTAGGGGTTATGTTTTAGCATCTCTATGTGATGATGTGTGTATTGATTTGTATAAAGATTTATATTCCACCCTCCTGCCCTCATAAATGCATATGCATTATTGAAAGAGTCTTAGAATCACAGAATTTAGTGTTGGAAGAGGCCATTTAGGCTATTGAGTTCAATCCCTTGCTCCATACAAGAATACAGATTAAAGATCCCTGGCAGAAGAATCTGCTTCAACTTATCTGTTGAAAGGATTTACAACAGTTAAGACCCCACCAAACAAAAATATCAGTACTAATACATATTTCCCTGTAGAGAAGAATAAAAGCAGTGTTCAGATGAAACGTTAACTACCTGGCTAGACAAAAGCTGTCAGAATAAAAGTCTTCCTAACTTATAGAAAAGCACTGGAGAAGTTTCTGCCTGCACTGTAAATGAGAAGGCACTCTATAGCACTACTGCAGACTTTAGGAAGGCTTGCTTGCTTGCCCCAGTCAGCTGGGTCTCAGTGAGATGGGCTTTCCACTTGTTTTTATTGCTGAGGCAGTCTTTCAGGTATACTGAATCAAAACATAGGACAAAAAGCCTAGATACCATCATTGCTTGTATTAAAAGTCCCAGCTTAGAGTTATTATGAAGTGTGTGTGTGTGAGTGAGAGAGAGAGAGAGAGCAGAGTTCTATTTTGAAGTGTTGGGGAATTTCCACCCCACCTTTCCTCTCACACATCATCATTCTTTCTTCCCCTTCTTGCTTTGGAATGAGACAGACTTTCCTACCTCTGATACATTTATCATTTGAGAGTGAGAATGAAAGAGACCTTATCAGGCAAATAATCCTGCTATGGGCTGTTGCCAAGTTCCCCAACTCCCAAAGGCATAATTATTCTTCAAATTCTCTCCTGATACTGAACTTTGTATCCACTGTAATCCTGGCTATTAAACAGGTCCATCATCTAGCGATATCAGGAGGTGGCTGGACAGCTAACAGGCCTGATAGGTCCTTCTGGCTGCTTTGTTTGTTTGGGCTGCTGTTTGATGTCAACTCATCAGCCACCCCTGCCAGGAAGGGAAGAAAGGTCTACAGGCTATTGCTGGGAAGCGAACACTGAGGATATTCCCTGTCAGAAATGATGGATTTGATCTGAGCAAGAACTGAAGTAAAGGGAGGGGTATAACAAGAATAGATGCAAGCAGAGAGGTTCTTCTCATCCTGCCTTAATAAGAACAGGAAAACTCCCTGTTGCTATCTTCATGATGTAACCTGGGGAAGCCTTGGGGAAATGAAGATGTTTGGCAGGGACAGCCCAGAAACAGAGGAGCTAAATTAAAAAGTGAAATCTGAAGAAGGCTAGCAGCAATCTGTGATAATGGAAAAAGTTATCATGCTCCTATCTGTGAAGACTTCTTGAAAGCTGGCAAGCAGATCATAAAGTCTCTGCCTGTCTTAATCCAATATTTGTATCAGGCATGGTCTGTGAGATATATCGGTCTCTGGATGTGACTTCAAGTTATTGTGATGGCTCCACCAATGCCACTCCAATATGGCTGTGGCAAACAAAAAGCAAGGAGGGTTGTTAAGGCCTTACCCAGGATAGGCAGTCTAGTGCCCTTCTTATCTCTTTTTCAATCATCATTCACCTATCTCTGAGAGAACTTCATTGCACCCTAAAGGACTCTCATATGTTCTTCAATTGTGTTAAAAATGTTGTGAAGGAATTGCAAATAGAAACCACAACGGGGAGTGGACCTAGTGAAATGCATGGGATGAAACATTCAGGCTTTTGAATAAAGAGGTGCCCATGAATACTGTTTTCACTGGTATCTAACATTTCACTCAAGGGGCCTACCTGCCCTGGGAATAATAATGAGAAATCTCTAATCCGTTTCTGACCAATTCTATTCTCTACAGGCCTTGTTTTAAGTTCCCACTTTGCTCCTTATCTTACCATCTGTCCTAATTCTTTTTCTATGAACAATTGCAAGGTTTATACCTGCCTTTGGATTATATATTAACTCAATCAGACATTTCAAGTGCTCTCTATTGCTGAATGCCATCCAAAGCATTTAAAGATGCACGTTGAGAGGTTGTGGATCCATCTGTGTCTGGATATAAGGGGCTGCAGGGAACATTCTCTGCGTCTTTCCACTATGAGGTGAGATGGTAGGGTTTGATGCAAGTCTTCAGCCTCTTCAGGGCATCGTAACTAAGTCTAGCATCTGGCAACTCTCTGTAGTAAAGTATAATATTCCAAGAGATCCATAAGCTGATGCTGCATTACAATCTCTTTTAAATCTTTCTGTCCACTCCTTTGGATCATGGGTACAGAGCTCGGGAGAGGTTCAGATTAGCCAGTGTGGTATAGTGGCTAAAGTGTTGAGCTAGGATCTTGGAGACCCAGGTTCAAGTCCACCATCAGCTACACAAGCTCACTGTGACTTTGGGCATCTCATTCTCTCTCAGCCCAGCCTCCCTTACAGTTTGTTGTGGGGAAAACATGGAGCCCTGAGCTCTTGAGAAAAAGTGTGATAGAAATCTAACAAATACATGCAGAATTATGTTATAGTTGTGAACACGCTAACATGAATACCAGTGTATTTTACATTTTACCATCGCACCTGAGCCTTTTGGCTAAGACCAAGTGTAGTATGTCCTACCTGTATCCCTTGAAAAAGACTTGTAACCAAATGCTTCTTCTGAACATCTGATAGACAGTCCTGGTGAAATGATACCCATCGGGTCATAATGAGTCAGAAATGACTAAACAACAAACTGTAAAATAGAATAATGGGGACATAACAATGTACAATATATAAAATTATGCATGCATGGAGACAGTGACAATACAATATTAGAACTCAGAGTCATCCATTGACTAAGATGCAGAGAAATTCAGGACAAGCAAAGCAAACATAGTTAAAACAATTTAGACAATTTTAAATGGATTCTTACAAGATTCTGTTAATGTAGCTTTACAATAAAATAGAATTAGCTCATCTGGTTGTGTTTCCTGTCTGGTCCAGTCGTTGTGTATGAGATGGGTGGCAGAGAAATTTGACAAATAAACAAACAAACAAACAAGGCTGACATCAATCTTGCAAGTCTAAAAACACATCTCTCCCCACCTATCCTTTACAACCCAAGAAACTAGGGAGGATCTCTTCTGAGGCTCTTGCCCCACTGACATTCCTGTTGTAGGCACAGCTGCCTTTTATCTGACTGTTCCCTTGGCTGTGGCTCTTTGCTCTGCCTCTCAAGGTCATTCCCACATACCATTACACCATGCATGCCTGCTCACAGCAACTCAGTGACTCTCTCCAACTTCCCAATCCTTCTTCTAAGATTGATCACATAATAAAGTAAAAGAACTAAGAGGCAAAAAACAGGTAAGATAAACTCCCCTTCACTCCCAACCCATACAAATTGTCTAGATGATTCTTCTACATGTTTCTTTAACAGGAAGTAAAGAATCCTATAGGCTTAGGGCAAACCAACCATCCATCCATCCATCTATCCATAGTGTCATGAGTAAGGATGGCGAGCAGGGGGCTCCCATCCAGACTGTTAAGCGCATGCGTAGCACTGAGGAATTAGGTAGCCATTCAAAGAGACACAGATCGGGACCGCCTTAACCTTTGGGGTTTATATGGCTGGGTTTTTCCCACGCTTCTTCAGTTTGTTAGGATTCCTGTTATGTATAAGCAATAAAACATTAGAGACCAGTTCCTTGTCTCAGCGTGTTTCCTGGCAGTTAGGACACATAGCATGTAAGGTAATCTGGTGTGAAGGAGATGTAGCAGGCTGGGACCAGACATCATCATCATCACCACCACCACCACCACCACCACCACCATCATCATCATCTCCTTAAATGTATATGCCACCTCTATTTTGGCTCAGCCACAGATCATCCACAAGCATGAACAAAGCTATACTAAATCCTGGCCTAGAATCTGACTGAAATAGGCGTAGATAATCCATTTCCTCCAGGGTTCTCATCAATTGCAGACCAATCACCTTCTCAACTTGCTTGTAGTTGAAAGATATTTCCATACTGAAGACTATTTCTACTTTGTGCTCTACATTTTTCTAAGTGAGTGGTTTCCAGGCTTATAGTTTCCCATTGCTTTGAAAATGGAAGTAGAGTTTGAGCTAGCTGTTAAACTTGAAATGTAGAATTATGTTCTGAATAAGACTACCAACTACTGTACTGCTACTGTCTCAATAGAGAAATACCTTAATGGAACAAGAGTATTTTGCATGAAAAGAGTTTATCACCTCTTCAGGAAGAGAGAGAAAATACTCTGTAGACAACTCTGTAGGATCAGTGTACTTCAGTTTCTCCCACTGTGAGGTCCTCCAGACATGCTGGAGTTTGACTGCTAGAATTCCCAGTCTCCATTATCAAAAGCTATATTAACTGGAAATAAGGGAAGACAAAATCCACAATTTTTGGAAGATATAAGGTTGGGTCAGATTAATGAAGTTATTATTAAGCTAATTGAGCCAATAATCTCATCCAGTAAAAGGTGGGTACCAGTGCTCTCCTTAAGATTCATGGGAATTAACATTCAAAAGGAAAGCTTGGGTAGGCTGGTTCAACCAATAGGCTTTCTTTACCTCCCCAGTTATTTCTTAAGGGATGAGATGGAAACAAAACACATTGAAATGAGCCAGTCTCAAAGCTGGGGATTCTTTGGAGAATCCATTGGAGTTTTTCTTTTTTCCTTTCCAATAAACGGAAAAGAAATACTGACTTTCTAATACTGACTGAGAGAGATCAAACCTTCACCTCCCAGCCTGCCTGAGTAAATTACCCTTTCCACGCCAAAGAAAACTTCAATGTCAGGAACAACCAGATGTTTGCAATTAACTGTCTCACGTTCCTTCTGCCCTCCTGGCACAGCACTTCCCGAGCCCAGGGAGGAACACGTGCATCAGAAATGCAGGTTCTAAGCTGGATTGGTCCAATGTCAAGCTATGAGCCTGTCAGCACTCTTGGAATGAAGGACACCAGAGGAGTTCTAAAATGGCACCTCTTGGAATAAGTGACTCTAGTCAGATGTGCAATAGTTAGGAGAAACTGGTTTGATATTAGCACTGTACATGAAGTGTGTGGGATCAAAAGGAAAGCAGCTTGGAATGAGTGACTGCTGTTGATTGCGTATTTAGTTATGATTACCATATAGTATGGATGAGCCCTTGAAACCAAGGGCTGCTTTTGTCATTTTGAATGGCCATGGCAAAGAAGTGGGTATATTTCAGGGCAAAACCTAAATTGGATTTAATTTAAATAATACTATTTAAATATAGCTAATACAATTAAGCCCCATATATTTAATACTTTTATTTTTCAGTCACATGAACATTACTTTTCCTTGGCAACTGTTGAAGGGGTGCTGAGAGTCTAAACAACTCAAAAGAATTTGAAGGACCATGTGCAGCTTGGGGACCTCAGATTGTGACTCCAGGTTCTGCCATAAAATCTATACTTAAGAGGGGTCTCTACATATATTTCCATCAGATGTGGAACCTGATGAAGCAAGTTTTTTCAGATCAGCACACAGACTTTCGAAAATATTTTTTGGTCTATGACCATATATTTTAATAAATTAAAACTGAAGTTTCCTACCATAGAAAAAATATGCTGAGGCCCTAGAAAGAGTGCAGAGAAGAGCAACAAAGTTGATAAGGGGTCTGGAGGCTAAACCCTATGAAGAACGGCTAAAGGAACTAGGTATGTCTATCTTAATGAAGAGAAAACTGAGGGGAGACGTGATAGCAGTCTTCCCATACTTGAAGGGCTGCCACGGGGAAGAGGGCATTGATTTATTCTCCAGAGCCCCTGAGGGTAGGACAAGAAGCAATGGGTGGAAGCACATCAGAGGGAGGTCCTACTTGAAAACAAGGAGGAATTTCTTGACAGTGAGAACTATTAAGTGGTGGAACAGCTTGTCTCCTGGAGTTGTGGGTGCTCCATCACTGGAGGTTCTCAAGAAAAGATTGGATAACCATTTGTCCAAGATGGTATGGGGATTACTGCCTTGGGCAGGGGGTTGGACTAGAAGACCTCCAAGGTCCCTTCCAACCCTATGATTCTATGATTCCTATTCCAGCACTAGGAAAATACTGCATCAGCATGAAGATTCTCCCTAAAATTGGACTAATGCATCAGATCTTTTGTTTGTAGCACCAGCACAGGAGTATTGCTGGTGGACTTTGGACCAGAAAGATAAAATGTGAACATGCATTGAGGAAATAGTCACTGAGTACTTAACAGAAGGAATATTATAGTGCTTGGTGAGCAAACTGGAGGGGCATGGACTGCATTTGGTGTTGTACATGTTAACCAAAGCCAAACACTGAAAATGTAGCAAAAGTTCCCAGTTGGTTTTTTTTCTTTCTTTTCCTATTTGTTCTCTCTCTCTCTCTCTCTCTCACACAGACACACACACACACACACACAAGTCTTTACTTGGGCAAGTTGCACTGAGTCTAGAAAAAAATCAGTTTGAAAAACATTAACAGAGCTGACTTGCTTGAGTTTGCACACCAATTTACATGGTAGCTAGCTATACTTTCTCACCTGATTTAAGATTGCTGTGTTAGTATTGCAAGTTGAAAGGGAAACATAACACATATGAAGGGGAGAAAAAACCTCAAGCAATTTGGCAGCAAATGAGAAGGTGGTTTGAAGGGGGCTGACAATTATGGAGTTGTGTTCAGATTTCTGTCCTCTAGAATATCAGAAAAGCTTGCACAAAGTCCTTAAAAATTTGCACAGCCAAAATTGAATCCACATTGTCCAAGAATTCAGACAACTGGTGTCATATGAAATGTGCTTTGTGTTAACTAATAAACCACACAATAAATCTGTGGCAGGAAAAGGCAAATTGCATAGATGATGCCAAGATGACATTCTGTGACCAACATCCAGGGTGAATTTCACCATGAAACTCTGGGTGACCATTGCATGCCTGCCATCTTGTCAAGGGGGTCCTAGAGATAATAAACCAAGGTTGACACATGATTAAGATAATTCAAAACCAAGCTCCAGCATGTAAGAATCCATACCATTTAATCTGTATTAAGATAACAAACCACTTCTTTCATTTGTTTTTGTAAAGGTGAAATCCATAAGTTATGCAATTAACAGTTCTGCTAGATGACATACTTCTACAATACAAATATGGAAAAATAATAAGTTCACTAACTATGTATTAGTTCTTAATAATAACACATCCAGTATGACATTCCATTGGCACAGCATCTGATCTGACTGAAATCAGCTTTGTTTAATTAAGAAAGGCAAGAGAGAAAACTGCCATGGTAAGCAACTCCCACCTCCTCTTAATTCCAACCTAGCAGGAAACTGGCAGTCCTAAAATGTATGCTTTCTGGACCTCATCATCTCCTCTGTCAAAGGAAAGATGAAATGCTTGGGTGTTAGGGCTGCAAAAAGTAACAATTCTTAACCATCTTAGGGGTCTCCCTATGTTAGCTAGTCTCGCATCTGAGAATTATTAGCATTATTCAAAAAGAGCAAATCATAACCAGAAACAAAGGGGTTGAAACACATGAGATGGAACCCAATAAAATGATTGGCAGAAACACAGAGGAGTACTCTTACTGTACTTACTGTGCCATTTCCATGACTACCCTGACTTTTCTATGCTTTTGACATTAGTGGGAACAATTGCAACTGGCTTTATATGGCTTTCAGCAAAACTTAAAATGTAGCTACTTTCCTTTGGATTTGGGATGCTGACCCAGATGGTCTTTCTCTGTGAGCAGTTAAATGTCATGACAACCTGAAAAGTTCTACCAGGAATAGTGAAGGTGAATCAAAGATGGGATCTCCTTCTCCAAGAATTTAAGATTTCAGAATTTGATATCCTTAGTTAAAACTGGGAAATAATGTTTCACAATGTATTCTCAATTAAAACAAAACAAAACAGATCATGAGAAAGCTGATAATGATGGAGGAGAAGGAGGAGGAGAATTTCTATTCAATTGTTTTACCTGTTTAGCCAGGAAACAGCATATTTCTTTGCTGCCATTGAACAGTGTGATATTAATAAATCTAAGTTATGCCTTAGTTTGTCATAAACCTCTTTGACTCTCAGCAATACAACAAATGACCATATGACATTCAGGTTTTAGGAGAAGGGTTTAAATACTTCTCTTCCTACATCTTTGGACTAAAAATGGATTGTTTCCAACAACTGACTCTTGATATTCAATCAATTACCCTCAGAATTTGTTTCCAATATTTTTCTATCATATGGCAACTTTATCGATAATGTGTATAGGTTGCAATAACTAGAGCTCTGTCCAGACATTTAAACAGCTCAGGCCGAGATTCTTTATTTACTCTTATTGAGCTTATACACCAGAAGTGACCTATTGACTCCTGCAGACTACAACAAACCAAGAGTTTTTTAATGAGTAAAGTAACACACAGTGTGAGAGGAGGTAGCAGGAAGGAGGCAGTGACCATGGAAATTCCTTGCTTTGCAGTGGGGTAAGTGGGGAATGGTTTTGCTGGGCAGGGGCTCTCTGAAAGTAGAGCTGCAGCTGAGGAGCAACAGTGATCAAGATGGAGGCCTCAGTTATTGTGGGGTTACTTGGCCTTTGGATGCTGAGAATTGATTCAAGATCTGCCCACTTTACCAGAGTGTTACTTCTTTTGAAGGTGGCAGCGTGGATATCTTGCCTTGTCAGTAGAGACCAAAGTTGTACATCTTCTAGGTGGACGGAAGGAATATGAATCATTATGAGGGGAGGTGGCAAGGTTTTTTTTTCTTATTTTTTGCTGTAAAAAACTTGTTTTATCATCTAAAAAGGTAGGTTGCTTTATATCTGAAAATGTCTCCTGGGGACATATCTCTTATTCCATTGGTGTCTGCTCTGGTAGCTATTCTTTTATTAATCAGACTGATATCCTACCTTTCCTTCCAGAGCTCAGTACAGCATACATAATGGCCTCTCCTTCAGTTTTTCCTAAAACAGCCCTGGGAGTTCGGGTTGAAGGAAGCTGACCCAAAGTCATCTGATGAGCTTCCATGGCTGATGGTGAACTTGAACAGGGGTCTCCCTGGCCCTAGTCCAATACCTGAACTCCAAAACCTTCAACACTACACTGCATTCGATTTTCAAAGTAGATTGCAGCTGACCCTATTGAGTACCACAGCCAACTGAGAAAAATAAGAAAGAAGGAAAAATAAAAAGTTCTTACCAGTGGCATCCACATCCACGGGGGTGGGGGTGGGGAGCACAAAGGAGATCAAAGTGATTCAAACCTTTCCTATGAGCATTGCATGCGTGCCTCAAAGCGGCGGAGCTTGTGGTGAGGCACAGCAACACTGGTTTCACCATTCTGACAAGAACAGTGAGAGCCTGCAGATCCTGCTCATTCTCCCCATCTCAATAATTGTGCTATTTCCTACTTGAAAGTTCAGACTTTCCACTGCTGAATATTTATGCACTTCTCCCAAACTGAGAAAATACTTCTGGCTCTGCAAACGCTCTTCCTCAAAGACTGTGAAAATAGTGTCAGTCAAGAGTGCATTATTTTGCCCATTTATGAAATAACATATATTTGGAAGTCACAAACTCTCCAATCTTGATAGTCTTTGTTGGAATTATCAGGGGTCAACTCAGCATTGTCTCACGAGTATAATAAGAGGGTTTGTCTGGTAGGCGTGTCTCTGTTGTGCTTGTGGGAAGTCACATGGGTCACCTGATTTCCTCCTCCTCCTCGAGTCTGAGAGATTTAACAGTCTCCATCTTTACCTCATCGGCAGACATGCAGGCAGGAGGACTGCATAATGCAGGCCTTGTCTTCTAACATCTTGCTTGCACACAAACTTTCTATTCCACATAAAAAGTGTCTACAAAGAACCAGTGATGAAGTGCCTTTCTACTATGAACCTACCTGTATCCAGATCTGCTGAATAAAGTAATCTACCTCTACTTTTCTTCTTCTAACTGCTGTGTGAAGACTGAACTCATTTCTGAACAGAATTAAGCTTGATGTGCAAGTTCTCTTTTTTGGTCCATGCTTCTACTCTGCAAGATTGCTGTTAGCTGCTTGGAGTTCTTTTATTAACATTTAAAAACTCCATCAGTCTTGATATTCTGTTTGTTGTAAAATGACACAATTAATTACCAGAACTCTTTAGACAAGATCAGATAAATAAAAAATAGAGAACATTGAGGGGAGAAAGTCAGTCTACAGCCACAGGCAAAGAAAAGTGAATTAGTGGATGTAGCTGGACAATAAAACTGAAAAGTTTCAGAGAGCAGCAAGACACTGAAGACAATTCCTGCAAAGCAGTGGGAGATCCAAGTACTGTGATAATCTGAAGTTCTGGCAATAAAGTTCATCACCGAAAGCAACTAAGACCAGTCTGATAGAAGTCCTGGAGGATTGTAACAACACAACCTCAATGTGGAAGGGGCCTGAAATTTGCCCTGGAAACCCAGCCAGACAGTCTAATGAATAAACTCTGACAGCAGGAACTTCATTCGTTCAGGACCATGTCAGAATCATAGGGGCCATTTGCTCCATTGCTCAAGACTGGGTTTAAGCCTTAGACTGGCTTGAAGTACTAAACAGCAACCACCAATTGAGATGAAGTGAAATTTCTTGAAAGACAGACAGACAGACAGACAGAGATCAACCATCCTGAGCCTCTTTCCAGGAAAGCTAATCCAGAAGGAAAGAAATGCCTAGTCTTGAGCACCAGAAGAGGCCCCAAATTATGGTCCCTTGTCCCTTGGATACAAACAGCTAGTTATGTTTAGAGCACTCCTACCTTGACTTAGATGTTCCAGGGTAAGAGAATGTCATTCTTCATAAGAAGAATATGCTTGTATTCTAGCATATTTGCAAGTTTGTGGCCAACTTGAATGACATTTTCCATCTTGTCTATTCAACTTGCATTAGTTAATGCCTATCACTCACAGAAATGAAGGCAAACAGGCTTGGTAGGATTTTTTTAAAGGAAAAATGGGAAACAAGTTCAGACATAGAAGAACAGTCAACAAATGGAGTATGTTATGAGATCCTGGCTTCCAGAAAGTGTGTAGTAGTGCCACCCCCCTCTCCCCCTCCCCAAATTGCAGGCTTCCTCTTCAGAGCTCACCATGAGCACATGTTGGGTTGCTACAGTGTTGGGAAGGTGAGCTGTTGGAAATTAACAAAAGGCAAAAAGTTCACCAGGCTTAGAAGAAACAGGCTGGGGAAAGTCTGAGTAACTAATACATTCTTATTTTGGAGTGTCATTTTTGGCTCAGTCTTGCCGATTGGGAATTATGGAAACCAAACTCCAAGATATCTGGAGGCCCCTACTTTGGAAAGGGTGCCTAAGACAGAGGCAAGAGTTGGGGATGGCTCTGTCACAACCCCAAGCAGTGCTTTTTATGGTCCCAGCTCAGCTAATGCTTTCTGCACCAAGTTGGGGCAAGTTGCCCCGGCTTGCTGGGCACCTCCTGCTAGGAACACTTGCAAAACAAAGAGAGGAGAAAATGTTTGTTTTATAAACAAAAGCAGAGCAGTCCCTTTACTCTTCTTGCAAGGGTAATGCTTTCCAGACATCTGCCTCAGGGGAAGCAGGCCGAAGCCTGCCTCAGAATTCTTGTTGTTGCTGTGTTGTTGTGCCACTTCCCAGGGTTGTTTGGTAATCACAGTTGCATCCAATGCAAGAGTTGTCTCAAGTCCATACTTTCATAGAACAGTTCACTTTCCAAGAGTAAAAGAACAGCTGCAAAGAAGGAAGCATTTTTACCTTTCTTCTGACTCTCTTCAGAGGGTTTCTATCATGTTTCAGAAAACCAAATCAAACGCTCTAGATATAAAAAGAAAATGGCTGGGAAGAGATATGCTATGATTGCTTTAACTATCATTTGTTGACTCTCCCACCTGGGCCAGGAACAAATATGCTGAATCATGGTTTGTTTTTGTTGAAAAAGCCACAATGGCTTAATTCACATCACATGTGGATTCTATAGCCCACACAAACCCTATTGTCTATTCAATTACAGGGCTCCCAACTTCACTCGCCCTTTAGAGCTGGCCTGTGTCATCTCTTGGATACGTCTTCCCTTCTGGTTTACCTTATTGGCATTCTTCAGAGCTTTAAAGGGTGCTTTGCTTTGGTGAAATTTCATGCAAAGCACTTACTTCACCTTTTTTTGCAAACCTTATCAGTTGTCTCATTGTATTTCATCATCCCCGATATTTAATTCTGTGTTTAAACATTTTGTGAGTTAAGGTTGCAAGCAACAAATAATTCTGAAATAGGTTTCTATGACTCTCATAGTTGGTGCTATTACATTTTCTAAGCTAAGGCTTGCTAGACATCATATTCCACGCTATCAGATCATTTTAATTGCCATTTTCTTCTTATGTGGAGTATAACTTTCTTGCAAGGAATGTTCAACAAATCTGAGGAGACTGCCCCAATTACATGTATTCTAGGTCATTACTCTTAACCTAGTCATCTAAATAAAAATTCACCATATCTGTTAGCTGTACCACTGCCATTAAAAATTATCTACCGTGATCTCATCCCATGGTTCAAAATGGTAAAATAAGCATTTTAGGAGGTTTCTATGTAACTGAGAAGATTGTACACACAGAATTTAAAATACCTCTATTTCCTGAGGATTTAGGGTTGAATGCTGGGAATTTGCCATTATAATTCTTCACACTAACCAGAATCTGTCATTCTTCTCTTAGATGGGATTTTTCTTCTTAAATATTTCCTTCAGAATTTTAGCTCCTTATGTGTTCTTGGAGTTGGGGATGGATTAGGTTATACAGAAATGTAAAATGTAAGTTATATAGTTAACCTATATGAATGATATTTCTTCTTTCTTTGTCAAAATCCTTGACAACTGGGAAACCTGGAAGGGGTCAAAATATCTATCCCTCTATTACCTCTAGCATCTGAGGGTAAGAACAGACCCCTTTCTTTTTTTTCTTTTTCTTTGCCATATTCTGCTCATTGCCTGTAGGACCTCTTGAAATGACCTCTAGATCTGCTATTTGAACTTAGTAAAGGGCAGTTAGAGCCAATTTGGTGTAGTGGTTAAGGCATCAGGCTAGAAACTGGGAGACCGTGAGTTCTAGTCCTGTGTTAGGCACAAAGCCAGCTGGGTGACCTTGGGTCAGTCACTTTTTCTCAGCCCTAGGAAGGAGGCAATGACAAACCACTTCTGAAAAACCTTGCCAAGAAAACTGCAGGGACTTGTCCAGGCAGCCTCTGAGAATTGGATGTGATTGAATGGATTAAAAAAGGCCAGTTATAAATTGGAAAGATATCCTCATCATTCAAAGATATACTTCAGGTACTTCTCCCCTTAGCACTTTTAAGCTAGTGTGACTTATACCACATTGATTTTTATTTTTACTTTTATTATTATTATTAATTGCATTATTATCTCTTATTGAGAAGCAGCTTATATAACTATAACAAACTATAGCAGCATCTTTTTGCTATTCATTTTACTGATTAATTAGGTATCAGACATCAAGATACTATTCTGAGCTAAACCAAAGTCACTAGTTATTGGGGTGAGTCTCAAATTATCTTAGTATCAGAGTCCCACTGAGATAAGAATGAACATAGCTAGAAACTATATCTTTATTCTGTTGCAGGAAACAAGAGTCATATAAGATATTTGACCATTCAGAAGCTCTCATACTCTGCACAGTTTTGCTGCACTGCCCACTCAGAAGAAGAAAGGTGGATTTCCTTTTATTCTCCTCAAGATCATACTGGACTTTTTAATGAAGGAGGCCATGCAGCATCAGGATAACAGAGAATAAACTGGGAAATGAAGGCCTATCTGAGTAGTTCAAATGCTTATTGGGTTTTGGAGAAATATTCTTGGTAAACCAAGTAAGAAGAGAGAAAGGAATGGCAAAAGCAGAAATGAACTTCTGGTAAAAGTTGGTAAAACCAAGAAACCATTATACATTCTTGATAAATATTTGGGAGATGGGGACAAGGGCAAAATGGATTTCACCTTGGCCAGATCCATCTTTTCTATTTGTAGTCCTTCTGAGGTTATGTGCTGTAGTCACAGAGGTGCTGAAGGACAGCACAAAGATGATCACAATTCTGCTTGGGGACTTTAAAGTAAATGAGCAGGTTAGCCAGATAAATTTTCAAGAATTGTCCAGAAAATCATGGAAAACATGATACCTAGCTCTTTGAAATGTATCTAGAAAATCAGCCAAACCAAAGGGCATCACCATATATTCAAACTTCCCATAGTAGCAAGAAATGCTATTAAGTACTCATACCCCATATTCATGCAAACAAAATCAAGGTACAACTTAGTGAATGATTACTTCTGCAAACGGGTAGAGTGAAGTTATTTCTAATAGCTATGGAATTAAGGAGACTAAAATCATGAACAATGCAGCATCTTACTGCAATGGGCTAGAAACCAGGAGACTGTGAGTTCTAGTCCTGCCTTAGGCACGAAAACCAGCTGGGTGACTTTGGGCAAATCACACTCTTTCAGCCCAACTCACCTCACAGGGTTGTTGTTGTGGGAAAAATAGGAGGAGGAAGAAGTATAAGGTATGTTCGCCGCCTTGAGTTATTTATAAAAATAATAAAGGCAGGATAGAAAATAAATAAATAAAAATAATCAAGGTGGGATAGAAAATAAATAAATAAATAAAATCCCTCTGTAGATTTTTGTAAGTAAAATCTTTCAGACTGGCAAACTCAGCTTCTTCCATGGGATAAAAGTGAAAAGTGGGTGAGTGCCGAACAAAAAAAAATGATGGTGATACTTGAAAGTATGATAAGATAAAGGATTTTAGAAAGTTGGAGGTCCCCTTTTTAAAATGACAACAAACATGGGCCATGCCACTTGTTGAATGTGGGCTTGGCATCTTGGAGAGTTAATGGTGATGTTTTCAAGGTCCTAAGGAATATGAGGACTGAGAGTCCATAGTCAATCCATTTCTACATTACTGAAATTAGCAGGGTGGTATTGCTGAATGAAGTTCAGATGATTGCCAGTGATGGGTAGTAACAGTTCAGTGATCTCAGGTCTGGAGCACAAAAGTCAACCAAGAGTGATTTGCACATTAACAGGAGGTTGGGCTAGCTGAGTAGGTAGGCTGTTTTGTGCTCTGTATGTATCAGTGAAGCTGCCAGTGATAACAATAGTCTACTAAGTCCTGAAATCAGATATCCATGCCAGAGAGTGTTATCAGCATAACCAGAATGAAGAAATGATTATTAGCTCCATATGTCTGGGTTCCATGTACTGGCAGCCCCAACTTTAGATCTCTTGGTTACTAGAACTAAGTTGTCAGATTCCCCTGGACAGAAATGACTTGGATAAAGTTTTCCAAAGATTTGAAATTATGATAAGGTAACATTAGCTAGAACCAATTATTTAGTGTAACTTAAGAATAATAGCCATTGCCAACAGCTGACAGTCACTGAGCAGTTAGAGCTGGTTCCTGAAATGTAAACTCTTCCTTGTTCAAATCTAGAACTCTTTTTCTCCTCTCTCTGTGTTATGGATCCTTAGTTAGTAGCAGTCTCAAGTTTACTTCCTCCACATTCCTGCTGTAGCTAATAAACCCTGACACTCCCATTTCCCAGAAATTCTTCAGGGCTGAACCTGGTGGGACACTTACTTATGTAATGGCTGGCTTTTCCAAAATACAGACTCTGACACTCAGGGTGAGCATCAATGGTCTTTGGCCCTGGAGAGTACAGAGGCCCCGTCAAGTGCTGATACAGGTCCTGAAGGTATTCTTTCTGTGTTCAATGGTTGGCTACTTCTGTGCCTTACAATGGGTTCTGATGCATCTATGAATGCTCATGAGACAGTCAATGGTGGAACAAAGTCAGCCTTCTGTTTCTGCCCCAAATGTATTCCTAGGCAAGTTTTTGGAGAACAGTGGCTGTCTGGGGCTGGAGTCCAGCTTAAAATAGAAGGCAGGATGCTATATAATCAATCCTTTTAAGTCACACTCAGGCAAATTCTGATGTGTTAACCTCATGTTCCTTGTTACTGGTCCCTCCTCAGCCTGTTGTTTTTTGGAAATTCACACATATTTAAACACACACACACACACACACACACACACAGAAGGAGATGGGGAGGGGGGGGGGGAAACCACCAGCCATCATGAAATGAGAGATGGCATCATTTCCTCTCCAGCTGTCATAATAATAATAAT
The DNA here is from genome assembly GCF_035149785.1 of Candoia aspera. Lineage (NCBI taxonomy): Eukaryota > Metazoa > Chordata > Lepidosauria > Squamata > Candoiidae > Candoia > Candoia aspera. The sequence continues at coordinate 62,520,227 of NC_086154.1, read as the reverse complement.
GATACTGCAGTAGATGGAGGGAAATCAGGAGGGAAACTGCATGGAGCATTGGCTGTGCCACCCTTTGAATTGCTGGAGTGGAAGAGGATCAAGATCCTGGAAGCTGTCATGAAGCTAAAGCAGTTAATGATTTTTTTTACCTCTGGAGAGCAAAGCCTGGAGCCAGATCTGAAAGTTATTTGATTCCAGCTTAACCTTGGGAAGAGCAGGCAGTAATTGCCGTTTCCCAAAGACAGCCTTTCTTTGCAATTTGGGTGGAATTCTGGAACAGAGTTCAATCAGTCCTTATCCTCAGCTCTTTAGAAAAAGTTCCATTTTGGATTATGGCCACGTGGATAGAATGTTATGTTTCCCATTCCACCTCGGGATATTCTCCTTCAACAAACTTTGATCTCTTTGTGGCTGATTCAAATAACTGCAGTAAAGTGGAGAGAAAATTGCAAACAGCAGTTATGAGCAGGGAATACTCTGACTAATATGGCATGATATTGCCTTTACCATGCAGGTGACAGCACAATGCCATTTGTACCTTGGAAGCTCAGACAGCTGACTCTCAGGAGAAAGTAAATAGTATTTTTCTGACTATTCCTATTCACTGACTAGGCAAGGCAGCCAGACTGGAGGGAAACCACCACCGAGAGGGAAATCTTGGAAATTCACCACTAGCTTGAAACAGAGCTTCCTGACTTAGTTCAAAGCTCCCTCATTACCACTCACCTGAGGTAAAGTTTTCCTTATTCTGTATGTGTTTCTTCATCATCATCATCTTCTTCTTCATCATCATCATCATCTGTATAAAAGCCCTACAGAAAGGATAATATAATATAATATAACTTCATTGTGGATAATATAGAGAAGAGATAACAGAATCACAGAGTTGTAAGGAGCCATCTGCAGTATTGTGAGAATCCAGAATAAATCAACCCCATGGTTGTCCAGCTTTTGCTTGCATAACTCAACAAATGGAAATGTACTATTTCTCTAGGTAGTTGGTCTTACTGTTACTCCTGTGAGACAGGATTTTTCAAACTTTGAATGATAAATGAATATGATTAATATTCAATGAATAAAAGTAATATTTTTATTGGGGTTAAAGTTGTACAAGACATAAATATACCATTTACTTTAAAGAATTACTTCCCATGGCTAAAGATTCCCAGTTCCTTCTAGTCCCCTGATCATCCTCATTGCCCTACTTGGAGCCTTTTTCTTCACTTTGTTTGAAAATACTTCTTAAAATATGGTATTCAGAACTTGACACAATATGAAATGGGGTCTGACTAATTATTATTTCCTGTGAACTATGCTTCTGTTTTGAACTTGCTTTTTTTTAATAGCTACATCACATGCTCACTCATATCTACTTGGGAAACAACTATCAATTTCAAGAAGGTTTTCACAAGTACTGTTATCAAGCCAGCTTTCTACCATCTTATGCATTTGATTTATGTTTCCTAAGTAAAGAACTGTGCATTACCTTTATTATCAGCCCATTTCTCTAAATCATCCGTATTGTTTTGACTTGTATCTAGCTTCTTTCTACTATTATTCCATCTGCTTTTGTGTCACTGCAGATTTGATTAACATTCTGTTATGTGATGAATGCTTCATCAACTTTTTTAGCAAGAATATTGATGGTGTATATGGCCCAGGATTGAAACTTGTGCTACTCTACTCAGCATCTCACTCCAGCTTAATGAAGAACCATTGATAAGCATATACCAACGCTTCAGTGTTCTGCTAATCAGAATGCTGTGTGGGACTTTTTCAGATGCTTTGCTATATAACATTTCCACAATCTGCTGGTGAAGTTGCCTGATCAGAAAATGAGATAATGTTAGTCTGGTGAATCTTCTTGAAAAATCAATGCTGACTTCTGGTAATCACCACATTGTTTTCAAAGTGCTTAGCGACTGTTTTATGATAAGTTCTATAATCTGCCCAGGTATTAGTCAGACTGACTGGTTTATACTTCCTCAAATCTCCCTTTCCCCATTTTTGAAGGTAGGGAATTTGCTCTCTTCTAGTAATTCTAGCACTTTACAAATTCTCTAGGATTTCTCAAAAATAATATATACAGAATAGGCCAGACCATTAGCTAGTGTCAGGTTCTCCAGTTGTGGAATTCATTGACTGCTGCCTTCTTCAGGAATTGCATGATATGGCAAAGGACTATGTGTTAATGCAAGCAGATTGGTAGTCTTTTAAGCAGCTGATCAAGACCCTCTGCATAAATAAATTCAAACAGACCTTATTTCCTGTGTTTTTCTTGGGCAAATCCAAATCTAGGTTTCTCTTTCTTACCCACCTCTGGAGGCCATAGCATCTCAGCATTCTTTCTCCCAGCAGTACATAAAGCACTGTTCTTGACTTAAGAAGCTGACCTGTCCAAATGCCCTGAGAGATAGTTCCAACTGTACCCTTAGGATGCAATGTATCTAGTCCTGGAGATTTAAATTCATTCAGAATAAAAAAGGTATTCTCTGATCTATCATTTTCATCTTGCAGTCATGCCTTTTTAAGTCCTAACCTTTTCTTTGTTTTCTTTGTTTGATGTCTTCATGGAGCTGCTAATTTACAGATTTGTTTCTCTTTATTTTATTTTATTTTATTTTATTTTAAGCTTAACCTAAATAATTAATTTTTTGCTCTGCTAAGTTGAGTTCATCCTGAATGTTAGCTTTCCTAATACAATCTCCACAGTTCTTCTGGACTACCAGCTTGTCCTCTTCCTTGTTATTTGTCCCTCTTTTCATCTCCACTTTTTGTTTGTTTGCAAAATTTAGCTAAACTTTTTTGTGTAGCCTTCTTGGCTCCTCCTGTTTTGGTCCATTATTTTCTTCATTGGAATGGTTTGCAATTCTGCTTTCATTATTCTCTTTTTTAGGAATGGCCACCCACTTGAGTTCTTTTTCTCATTAGCTTCTTCTGTCATAAAATCAAATTCTATTAAAATCCACATCTTAAAGTTCAAATGTGTTTGACTACACTCACCTTTAGCACTCTGTAAAATCAACCACTCTTAGGGACGTGCACTCATCTTAAGTCAACAATTCTACTCCTTCAACTTCTTTAGCTAAGTCTGCCCTATTAGTATCATAAACAATAGCTATCTTTTTGTGTCTTCTTCCACCCTCTGAAGGAGAAATTGTCAGAAAACAACTGCTGACCATCCTTGAAAAGTTTTGCCCCCGTGCAGATGCTGATGCAATTAAAATCCTCACCAAAACTAGCTTAAACTACATTGAAAGAACTACAATTTACTTTTGAAAACATTATCCACATACTGTATCTTTGGCAGGGCAAGTGATCATGGCTATCAGCTGTGGTACTGCTTTTATTCATTCCTATTACCTAAACTATACAATTTACTAGAATGGGTGAAATAATAACCTCTGAACACCTACCTACCAAGTGTGATTTTTATTTTTTTGTAATTGCAAAACATCACACACCCTGTGAAATTAAGCTGCAGTTGTCAAGATCAGACTGAGTCTTTCTAATCGTTGTGTTTTGCCTCTTCTCCCAGAGGAAGTCAAACTATTGGAAATGAGGCTTTCTCCAATTGTATATTTCCCTTAATTTAGACTGAGAAACAGTGACTGATCTAAAGTCAGAGTAGTAGCTTGGACACTTCCGGTGAATGCCATGGCAAACTGACATCTCTGGAAGAGAGGGACGGCATTATAGCTGAAGATGGTGTCCAGATGCTGGATCCAGACTGCCAAAATCTCTCTGGAGCAAGGAGTGATCTTGAGATTGCCCAAATGTACTCCAGACAGCTGTTTTTCATGAGCAAATGACAGGAACTGAGGTTTTTGCACAAGGCTTGTGAATGGCTGGGAGTTGAGGGGTTCCACCAAGCTTATAGCCATTAATGTAGCCTATATGGACTCAAAATTCAACCAAGCCTCATCTCTTAATAACTTTGGATTTAATTTTGTTTTACTGCTTTTTAAAGATTGAGATCCTTTGGAACAGCAAGTTTTACTGGATTCACTGGGTGAATTTTCTTCAATCCCTTAAGAAAGGAGTTTTAACTATGAGTTTAAAGAAAGCCAGTTTGGTCTAGTGGTTAAGGTGCTGGGTTAGAAACCAGGAGACTGTGAGTTCTAGTCTTGCCTTAGGCATGAAAGCCAACTCGGTGACTTTGGGCCAGTCATTTTCTCTCAGCCCAGCTCACCTCATAGGGTGGTTGTTGCAGGGAAAACAGGAGGAGGAAAGAGTATTAGGTATGTTTGCCACCTTTTGTTATTTATAAAAATAATAAAGGTGGGATAATAAATAAATAAATACTTGCAAAAAAAAAAATCAGAATATACAGCAAAAGGGTGATTGGAGTGTTGATTTTAGAAAGTTTTGAATGAATTCAGGGTTCAGATGGATTTGAATTAAGACTTTGAAATTAACTATAAGAATCCATACAAATGGATTCTTCACATACAAATATTGGGCTCAGAAATTAATTTTAAAGTTATCTACTATTATAGATAGAATAGATGATGTCATGGAAGAGGAATAAGTTTTATCAAAAAGACTGAAATTGATTTAAATGTGAATTTAAAAATGACAGGCTATAAGAAGGAGATGGAAAAAGATGAAATATTGGATATACAAAAAGATGAAATACTGGGTGTACAAATGAAACTGACTGAAAAAGACATACAAATATTAAACCAGAAGAATGACATAGATAACCTTTTTATACTGGATTTACAAAAGGAACTGGTTAAAATTGTCAATGATTTTGTGTAAAGAGACAAAGAGAACATGAAAAGAAAGCAGATGTTAGGACAATATTTGAAAGAACTAAAGATACTTAGGAGAAAGGGGAAAGAATATAAAGTTGGTTTATTTGATCAAGGTTAAAATAAATGGGTTGTTATCTCTGGTAATTTTTAATGGATTTTTGGTGACTAGGACCAGATAATGATGCTTTAAAAATTTTGTTTATCTATAAGGGATGAGATATGGGAAAGAGAGTTCAGTTGTTGCATTTTAAGTTTATTTGATTAAGACTAAAATAGTGTTAAAATAATGCTGTTATTTCTGGTAATTTTTTATTGGATTTTTATTGACTAGATTTGAATGACAAGGTTTGGGGGCTCACTTTAAAGATAGAAAATGAGATATAAATGTAAAAGGAAGGATTTAAAAAGTGTTCATTAGATTTAGTTTGTAATAGACATGTTGTTATTTCTGATTAATTAATGGACTTTTGCCGATTGAAATGGATGATGAGGTTTTAAAGATTTGTTTATAGAGAATGGGGAAGGATGTGGGATGAAGAGATGGTCTGTGTACTTTAAGAGATGTTGATAAGTTGCTGAAAATTATCTATACTTGCTGGTACAAAGCGGCAGGTTGCCTTCTTCTTTTTTCTTTTTTCTGCACTTTTTAATTTATTTTTTAATATATATATTTATCTTTTGTAGTTTGTATCTTTATCTATATAATTTAATCTTTAATAAAATTATTTAAAAAAATAAAATCAGAGAAGGAGCTTAACAGGGAGTTGAAGCCATTTCTCTCCAGTCCAAGTCTAGCTGTCTACCTTCTCCTTTGTAACAGCTGTCATAACTATCTCAAAGTTCAGAAGTTCTGCTGCTTGGAGGTCTTCAACAGGAAAATAAATGTTTCCAGAAAGATTTTAAAAAATGAGAACATCTCCCACTCTATTTTCTTAAAATACATTTATTAAACATTTTAAGAGAAAGTAAGTGAACAAAAAGGAGAAAAATAAGGATAAAAAATGACATATGTAGTACATTGATAGGGGATTTATAACTTCATAAAAGTTAACCTTTTTCAGTATTTCATTAATAATGAATATAAATGGCTGGGTATATTACATTGTTTTTAAAAAACTAGATAGTGCTGTAAAGCTTTAAGGAGAAGTACTAAGAAAAGTAATCAGCACAGTATAGATCATAAAATAAGATCATAAATTATAATAAATTCTATCCATACTACTAAAAGTCTATTCTGATTTAAAAGATCCTATAAAGTTGAAATAATAAGTCTTTATGTAAAGAGAAACCCAAATTTTGGATATGGTATAAATCCACCTATAAAATTGTAATCTAGAAATGGTTTCCAAATTGAATTATATTCTGTATCAGATTCACTATGAAGAGATGAAGTTATTTTGGACATCAAAGCATACTCCTATAACTCGGTTAGCCATTCTTCCACAGAGAGGTTCAAATATCTTTTTCAATAAGAAGCCTACAGCATTCTCACAGCAGTTAACATGGACAAAGCTAATTCAGTATACTTCATGGGAATATATGGTTTAATAAAATTTAATAAGAATATTGTACATTGGAAAAGAAATTCTGATGTAAGGCATTTTCCAGAATTGCTGAGCTTTACAATATGAAATATGAAAAAAATGACCCAACCTGATGGTTACATTTCCAACAATTTTAGAAAATGTACTGTCCATTTTAGCCATCAAACTGAAGTAATGTATCAACGATAAAACTAGTTTTTTCTTAAGTATAATATTAAGTGTGAATTTAATGTTGTTCTTCCATTGAAATCCCCACTGTTGCAAATCTATTATTACATCTAAATTCTATAACTGTTAATTATACAACCTTCAACTTGTTCAGTTTCTGAAACATATTTCACCTACAATTTGTAGTTAACCAGCAAGTGCTCTGAACGTTGCTTTATAAGATTTTCAAATTCAATCAAAACTTTAAGTATCCTCCCTTGTTTCTGCAGTGCTTTCTCTCACTATACTACTTATCTGAAGGCACTGGAACTGGTCAGGTGGTTCAGTCTGAAGAAAAAAAAATCTGAAAAGATTTTATCTTTGCCTTATTAATAATCAAATCTTGCAATCTATACGAATTATTTTCTCTCCACTGAACACATGTCCTTGTACTTTCTTCTGTATAAAAGTAAACATTTCATAACAAAATAAGGGAGAATAAATCTGGACTATTTTTTTTCTGTATTTATCCAAAACTTTCAATACACTGCCTGCTATTTTATGATCTCTTATAAACTGTTTGTTTCTAATTGTATCAATCCAGAAATATTTATGCAGACCATCTGAGAATCTCCCACTCTAAATGCCTTTTCCGTTTTCTAGTGCTAAAGATTACATGGGCATATGGATCAAGCAGGCACAAAATAAAGGCAAGAAGTCTGGAATCAAATAAAGATGCATTCTATCTCCTTGTGTAATAAAATCTAGCACCAAGAAACCTCTGCAGAATGCTTTCTTCTCCTCCTCAAGGGAACAGAGGGAAACAAGTTTGTCATCAGTTTCATATTAACCTATATTCATAGTTTTCAAGCATTGTATGTCATCACATGTCGACTTGCTTCCTGAGTGAAGCCCATGCTACATTCCCACCCAAAGGAAGCAGAGATCCTCCTTGCATGGCCTTGTCTACAAAGTCAGCACAAGCTTGTCACACACTTCTCCCACAACTGCTTCTCCCAGAAGAAAAGTTTCCATATTAAGCTCATATGATTTGGGCTCCCATATCATGTTGAATCCTTAAATAAAATTTCATTATCATGTTTTTTTTCCTCTACCTCCATTTTTTTTATAGTAAAATAATCCATCTGCAAGATCTTTCAAAGCCATTCAAAATCTGCTAAATCTTTTCCTTTCAGGAGGACGATTCTTTGCTTAAGTGAGACCCAGTGAGTTCATGATTTCCCTGAGTCCCCAACCTTTTTGGTATTTTGTTGTTGTTGTTGTTGTTGTTGTTATTAGCCACTCCAAAAATCTTTGTGCAGCTTACAACATATCAAAATAAACAATTAAAACAGTTGAAAGCACGACAACAAACACAGGAGCCCAGACAAGAAAGCTGCCATAACAATTTTTAAAAAGAACAACAGCAACAAAAAGGACAGGACAGGACAGGACATGGGCTTCACGAGCACCCTAACCCCAGACCTGGGAACAGAGCCAGGACTCAAGGGCCTTCTGGACCCCTGGGAGAGTGGGCACCATGCATATGTCTTGGGGGGATGCTCTTCCAGAGGGCAGGGGCTGGGACGGAGAAGACACGCTTCCTCAGGCCCACGAGATGACAATGTTTAACTGAGGGGACCTGTAGGACACCCACTCTGCCTGACTGCCTAAGCAGAAACTATTGGAGATAGGCCATGGCAGGCTTTATAGCTGATGACCAGCACCTTGAGTTGCACCCAGAAGCTGACTGGAAACCAATGCAGCTCATGGAGCAGTGCTGACATATAGGCATAACAAGATGTGCCTGTTACTGCTTGTGCTGCTGCGTTTTGGACCAGCTGTACCTGTTGGCTCTAGAAGTTTAGACAAGCCATCTTCTATGGTTTGGGATGTTGCCACACTCTGCCTCAACATTTTCTCTGTATCATAAAATTAAGAACTTTTTCCAAAGTCAAATGAAATGCAAGCTGAGTTTTGGGGATGCAATTTTTTAGGTTATAGTTGAGTGGGTCAGCATAGGGATTCCATGTTTATTCAACGGCAATTCAGAGCATATGGAATATATATTGTCTTGAAGAAAAGAGGGAGAAAACTTGTAGAACTGCTGGGCAAAGGTTCATGTGGTCTGCAACTTTTTATGTGGAGCATCCCATTTATTGGATGAAGCACAACATACACCTTTCTTTAGTTGTTTATTTTGCTTAACTAGTCAGTTGGGGACATACTGTACTGAATGGAAAATGGACCAACCACATGTACTGAGCTGAGTGTACAATGAGCAACCAATCAAACAGATTTAGAATACCATCTGCAAGACTACATAAAATCCCACTTTCTCAGATTTGAGAGATTAGCCATCCATCCACTCATCCACATTTCTTACAGATGGCTATAAAAAAGCTTCTAAACACTTTCTGTGTTCCTATTCTCTTTACTGTTTGCAACACACCTAACAAAATCACCAGTAGATCTTAGGGGCACCACCTTTTAAAGACTCTGAAATGTCTCAAATGGAATGTTAATTTGGACCCTCTCCCCGCAAAACTGTATTCTACCTGCCTACCTCCCAACCTATTCTCAATTTTTTTTAGTCCATTGGAGGAAGTAGGCTTGTAAATGGGAATGGGTGGAAAATCCAAAACACAGAAAGTACCCCTCACATTATATTTTAGCTGATTGTTTTAATTGCCTCTAATGAGATTTATCAGACCACCTGATCATTCCAAATAGTGAATTGTACTTTCAGTTATGGCCCCTTCTACCTGTGGGACCCAGAGCAACTGTCCCCATCATCTCTCCTAAAAAAGGCCCTGCAGCAAAGCCGATCAAATATATCTTTGTCCTTTTCAATAGCTTGTGATACCTTCATATTTGTACTTTGAACTTAGAATTGTCACTTGGACAACTCCTAAAAACTATTCACAAGCTTAAATAATATTTCCTAAGAGTGGAAAAGAGTTGCCCTACTATTCCAGTATTATTTCTAAGATGAATGAAAATGCATGCAGGTGGATCCTTTGCATATTTATATGAAGTCTACATATACAAACAACCATATGGACATTATGTTCTCTCCATATGACTGAGAGTCCTTGAAAAGCGCCAAAAATGAAGCATTTGATGAAGTAAACTTTATGCATTTGGTGAAGTGAGCTATAATCCACAAAAGGATATTTGACTCTTCAGAATCAAATACCCTTTTGTGGATTATAGTTCACTTCATCAAATGCATAAAGTGTTATCCGGACACATACGCAATCACGTGTGTCTGTCAAGGCCAGTCCTATCATTAGGCCAAAAGAGATGGCCACCTCAGGTGGCTATCAGAGGTATCATGGGAGGATAATTCTAAGAGGTTGCCCTACTTTCCTACAGTAATTCTTTCTTTGGAACTCAGAGTTGTCAGTGGGATTGAAAACCTTGGATAGATCTGTAAGATACTTTACTGTAGATACAAGCAACCAAGTTATGATGGATAACAGCTTCTAAAAGGCTAAAGATCTGGGGGTAGTATATAAATGCATGGTCCAAGGTTCTGACTTGAGCCTCTTCCTCCCACACTTTTCTAATGGACTGCTTGCAATCTGTTTCTTACGTGGCTTTCACAATGGCCAGTTGGCTGCACCCAGCCTCTCTTTACTAAACTGTCCATTCCATTCCCAGGCTATTCATATCCACTGAGAGTCTTTTTTTTTATTGTGGCAGAGTACCAGTGCAATTAATCAATTTATTAATTAATCTCCAGCCTCACCAGCTCCAATCCTCAGTAGCAAATTGGTCCTTAAGACCATATTACTGGGTTTTTTTACTGCCAGGGATTGGAAACTGAAGGATTTTCTACCTTATGTGCCAAATAACAAAGGTATTTTAGGTTCTAGGCTATTGACTTGGTTGACAGGAGGCCTCATTTGCTTCTCCAGTGCAGGCAGCAAAATGTTTTGAGCCACTCATAGTGTTTACATGAGGAATAAATGTAGGGTCAGATGGAAATGGAATATGGAAAGCACCGGCAGTGGCAGGTTAATAAATGTTAATTGATTTATTTGTATGAAATAAATTGGCAATAATATGCTGGATGCTGTTAATGCAATGATGACTGTTATAAAATGATGAGTAATAAATGCAATGTAATTATGTAGTGATTACATTCCATTACTGTCACTGGTCTCTGCTTTCTTCTTTTCATTACCCTCTGACCTCACTACTTCTTCCCAATCACTACCTCTATATGCTACATCCATAAAATTCAGAAAAGTACTTTGTGTATCTTCTGGACTATATGCCACACAAATACAAACTAAAATGAATTTTCTTGCCTTTAAGCAGCAAAACCCATTTTTGTCCTTGCAGCAACATACTAACAGGGTGGTCATGATATGCAGACCCTGAACTTAATTCATGTAAGTGCCTTCCCACAACACCCACTGCCCCCCCCCCCCACACACATAATGGATACTTTAACTGAACAGGGCTCTCTTGCTGTTTCCTTACCAGACCACAGCAAAGAGATGATTTACAATAATGCAGGAGTATAAAGGCTAATTATTCTTTCTTACTATTTTTAGAATACTCATAGACACAGTGCTTAGTTAACAAAGGGACTTGGTCCCCAAAATGAACTTGTGAAACAATATGTGGCACCTAGTTAGATTCCTCATAGAACTAATCACATAAGCATCTTAAGGGGTCCTGCTGGCATTAATTCACAAACACCGTAATGCCTTAAAAACACCATAGAGTTGGCCTGCAAGGGTAATCTCTTGGGCAGTTTTACACTGCAGACCGCTTAATGCTTTGCAGCAGTATATGAGCTCAAAGCATTTCAAGAACTTGAGCATTGGTAGAATCAGCTCAGTCTTTTAAATGGTTTTGGAACCCAGAGCTACTCTACATATCAGAATTTCTCGTATTAGATGGATTCAGCTCATAATAGGAACATTGTATTGAGTGCTTTTAGGTAATTGACTTTATGGGACTATGGATGTGAAACAGAAGAAAGACTCCTTGCTCTTTCGTCACATGACTTATGGAGCATATGCTGGTGAAGAATGATGACAGACGTGGTTTTCAGACTATGAAATGGTTGGTTCAAACAGGCTGTATTTTCATTCCTCCAATCACAGCCTTCAGTGTGAGTCATGTAATAGAGACGAAGTATCCATTCATTCAGTTCAAGCTGTATCTGCCACATTACTTTGATTGATGCTGAAGACTAATGAGCAACACTCTTTTTAAAAAATAGAGTTGGTGCATCTTTAAAACAGAATTATATAAATTAGTAAAGTCAAATCAATTAATATCAATTCAGTTCAGGTCAAGTAATGGTTATTATCTATTGCCATTATTTATAAATGGAACCAAATAATAGTTGGATGCAAGATGAATATGAGCCAGTAACATTAAGATAATTTGAGAATGCATTAATAGAAGATAGTGGCCAGATTCCAAGAAGTAATTATTCCATTTTATTCTGTGCTGCTCAGGTCATAGCTGAAGTATTTAGTCCAGTTCTGGACATGGCATGTTAACAATAATATTAACATACTAGATAGTATCCAAAGGAGGATAATCAGGATGGTAAAGGATCTGGAGGTATTTAAGCAAAGGCTGGCTGATGGGCTAGTTACCTTTGGGAAAACATAACTGCAGATTCCTTCAGAATGAACTAGAGGACTTCCATAATTGCACCAACTCTAAAATTATATTAGTCTGAGATCCTAAAATGTCTGTGCTTATTGGCAACATGCCTGAAGTGTTCCATATTTAGAGGTGAGATATCTGTGATTATTATAGGCTGGGATTAAACATAATGTTTTAAGTAGCTTCTGATGCAGTCATGGCATATAAGTGACAGTACTGGCCTCAGGTTTAGGTGGCTGCAAGAAATAATTAGTTCAGTCTTTTCCGGTCTAGTACCCTCTAGATTTGCTGTAACTACAATTGTTAGAATTCAAGCCAACATTTGCCAGGTAGAAAAAGCCAGGCTTACATAAACTTCCTGTTAACAGTAGCAGTCCAGCAGTCTAAATCTCTGGCTCAAACATATGGAAATAAAGTCACTTGGGAAAAGTTCTTTCTCTTCTTCAGGCTCTGGTTGTGAGTTTCCAGGACATGCTGCCTGGAAACAATATGCAGGATCTACCTTAGTAAGGTGGCTTTTGTAAAGTACCTGATAGATAGAACTGAACGTTCTCTTTCCATCTTATTTGTCCTTTCATTTTTTCAATAACAAATATTTAAGAGGCTCAACAGTTAGTTTGTCCACTTGACCTTAGCTTTGTTGTGCTTAGTGCTCTCAAGGGAGACTCATTTTGCCAAAGTTCAACATTCCTTTGATCAGAGTCATTTTAGCAAAGGAAGGAGGGAATGTAGCTGAAAAAAGATGTGCACTCTAAATATTAAGAAAAAAATGGCTATTATTTTCAAAGTAACATCTGTCCTGAATTCCATCTGGAATTCATGTGGCCTTTTAACATTTATCATAGAATCGCAGAGTTGGAAGAGACCATTTAGACCACAAAGTCCAACCTGTGCTCATTTCAGGAACCTAACTTGAAGTATCCATGACCAATGGCTCTCTGGCTTCTGCTTGCAAACATCCAGAGGCCACCACCTGAGTTCCACTGTCAAACTGTCCTTATTGTTAGGAAATATGTGATTGCCTGTTGTTCTGCTCTTTGACAATGGCACCTACAGCAATGCAGAGTTCTCAAAGCATCAAAGCAAAGGATAGCCTTAATGGACAGGTTCCCCTTCCCTTCCAGTCTAAGACCACTCAAATCAGTAACTAATCAAAATCTGCCATTTAACTAATCACATTTTGCTATAAATAAAAGTGATACACAGTAAGAACTGTTTCCTAAGAAAAGACCTTCAGAATAGTTCAACAGTGAGTATTCTCAAAGTTACACTGGTAAGACAAATAAATAAATCTCTCTCTCTAACTATCAGCTCTTTTTTTTAAAAAAAAAAAATACAGAACTGTTCTTGGATGAAAAAGTAAGCTTTTGGAAATAACTATTGCAAGCTAGTTCTTCCTTGGAGCACATAGTTGCTTGTGTCTGAAATGCAGAATGTAGTCTTGTTCTAAGAGAGAGGGAACAATTCTTGTATAGGAAACTAAGAAAAATGGCAGAAAATATACTACCAAGATATGCCCATGTTTTGTTTCCTTATCATGCAAATTCTTCACCATCTTTTTACTTTTAAAGAGCTAGGACTCAAGGATCCTTCGTTCTTTTGCACTGCCAAAGTAGCGCTGCATGGCATTGGGAACATGATTGATTGTACTCATTACTATTCTTTCCCTCTCATTCATCCAGGTAGGCACCCTTCAATCCTCTAGATATGAGGAGGGTACACTGAAATATCTGATTAGCCTCCTTTATCTCACTTCTTACTTTATATTCTCCTCTCATCCTACCTTCTGCCAATGTCCTAATCTCTCATTCTATGGAAGCTTTTTTATGCTGTGGAAGCTTTTTCTTGTCTTTCTCTGGGATAGGCACGCACACACAAACATACACATACAGAAACAGAAACAGTGATCAGTTCTAGAAACATTGTAATGAACAGATAAAAGGACATAGCACAGATTTGGGCAGATCGTCGGGTGCAAACCGATGCTGGAACTTGCAGTACCGAAGAAGTGATGTTTATTAGGCTGTATCATCCCAGCTCTGAGTTTTAAAAGGCAGCTGTGAAGAAACAATAAAAATAATGATGGGGAGCCAATAGATGGCACTCTTTCATGTGAATAAACATCCCAATACCCCTTTGGCTTGTACCAAAATGGTACTATTGCTATCTCTTTAATTACTTTGCTAATACTTCATGGCCATTGAAAGCTTTGTTTTATAGGTATTCCTCTGATCTTCTTAGCAGCATCTCTAAACAAAGAGAGGAGTATAGGAAATGTTTGTGATACTTAACAGAAATAAACTACACTGATTACTTAATCCAACATATAGAGTATCTCATATTTATTTTATTTGTTTAATTTAATTTCATTTTTATCCTGCTTTTATTATTTCTATAAATAACTCAAGAAGGCGAACATACCTAATACTCCTTCCTCCTCCTATTTCCCCCACAATAGCAACCCTGTGAAGTTGGGCTGAGAGAGAGTGACTGGCCCAAGGTCACCCAGCCAGCTTTCAAGACTGAGTCAGGACTAGAACTCTCAGTCTCCTGGTTGCTAGCCCAGCACCTTAACCACTAGACCAAACTGGTGTAACACAGTAACACAGTCAGGTTACTGCTGTGCTTGCATTCCTAATTATAATTACTTATAAGTAATTATAAGTAAATGCCTCCCCACCCCCCATCAAGTCCTGCTATTCTGCCTAATTGTGGTGGGGTTGTGTTCTTGGGAGGATAATGAAAAAGTGCCAGGGGTATATACCCCCAGGATGATCACACATGGCATAAAGGTCATTCCAGCTGCCCAATTAAAGCAGGCAGACACCTATATTGGGCAACAGCAATATAGGAAGATGGTGGAAGAGGTGATCACTTTAGTGACAATGGCAAAGGCACCATTTCATACTGCACAAGAGAAGGCAATGATATGTCACTCTTGTTTTTTATGAAGAAAACCACATGGACAGACAAGATAAAGTGATTGACGATACAGAGCTGGATGATGGGCCCCTCAATTCAGATGGCACTCAACATACTACCAAGGAAGAGCTGAGGATCTTTCCAAGTATTAATGGTATTTATGACAGTCAGGAAATCAGAAGACGCTTAATCCTTGGGAGAAGAGCAATGACAAATCTCGATAAAATAGTTGAGTGCAGACATCACACTGACAACAAAGGCCCACATAGTTAAAGCAATGGTGTTCCCCGTAGTAACATATGGCTGCGAGAGCTGGACCATAAGGAAGGCTGAGAGAAGGAAGATAGATGCTTTTGAACTGTGGTGCTGGAGGAGAATCCTGAGAGTGCCTTGGACTGCAAGAAGATCAAACCAGTCCATCCTCCAGGAAATCAAGCCAGACTGCTCACTTGAGGGAACGATATTAAAGGCAAAACTGAAATACTTTGGCCACATCATGAGAAGACAGGACACCCCGGAGAAGATGCTGATGCTAGGGAGAGTGGAAGGCAAAAGGAAGAGGGGCCAACCAAGGGCAAGGTGGATGGATGATATTCTAGAGGTGACGGACTCGTCCCTGGGGGAGCTGGGGGTGCTGACAACCGACAGGAAGCTCTAGCGTGGGCTGGTCCATGAAGTCACGAAGAGTTGGAAGCGACTAAACAAATAAACAACAAATGACATGGTGAGATTAAAACCTGTCAAGATGTTCTGAATTTCATTGATAGGGAACCAGACAACTGTGGAGTCAAATCAAAGATGTTGTTAAGGATGAATGTGAAATGAGATTGCCAAAGACCGAGAAACAGAAGAAACCAAACCAATGCAAAGAAAGAAAGAAAGAAATTGAGAAAGGAACTTAATGAAGAATTTCAGAGAGCTTTTAGAAGAGACAACAAGTGTTATTACAATAACATCTGCAAAGATATCAAAGATGGAAACATACACATAAACATACACACCAAAGGAAAGATTTCCAAAAGATCTCTGAACTCAGAAGGAGATTGCAACTGCAAATTGGTATGCAAAAGGATACCAATGGACAGATAGTGATTAAATGATTAAACAGAGATGTGGGAAGGAGTATACTGTACAGTAGGGATGTCAATATTCAGGATACCTTAGAAAATATTTCCTGTTTACAAGCACCTCTAATTCTAGAAGATGAAGTTAGATCAGCACTCTAGTCATTCCCAATTCCTGGAAGGCTACAGGAATTGATGGAATGTCTACAGAAATATTGCAAACAGCAGAAGAAGAATCAGTAAAGGTTCTAACCCCAAACTATTCCAGAAAAATCAGAATGACACAGTGGCCAACAGATGGGAAGAGGACAGTCTACATACCAATACCAAAGAAAGAAGATTTAACAGTGTGTGCAAATTATTGTACAATATCTTTAATTTCATGTGCTATGAAAATAATGCTTAGGCTCATTCAATGCAGATTAGAGTCTTACATGGAAAGTGAGATGCCAGATGTTCCAGCTGATTTTAAAAAAGGCCAAAGAACAAGATAAATAATTGCTGATGCATACTGGATAATCGACGAATACAGAAGAATACCAAAAAGAAGTCAATCTGTGTTTCATTGATTATATAAAGGCCTTCAATTGTGTTGATCATGTCAGGTTGTAGAATGCCCTTAGATATCCCAGAACATCTCACTGTCCTCATGTGAAATCTAAACATAACACAGGAAACAACAGTCCAGATGGAACATGGAAAAACAGACTGGCTCAAGGTTGGTAAAGGAATGAGACAAGACTGTATACTCCCCTCTTATTTATTCAGTCTATAAGCTTGAATATATATTGAGGGAAGTCAGAGTGAAAGAAGATGAGTGTGGTTTTAAAACTGGAGGAAGAAATATCAATAACATGTTGATGACACCTCTCTGGTAGCTGAAAGTGCAAATGATCTGCAAACTTTACTAATAAAAGTTGAACAACACAGTGAAAAAAATGGGACTATCATTAAATACAAAGAAGACCAGACTAATGACAGCAAGTACAGCAACCAGCCTTAGAAATGACAAGAAGACACGGAATGGTGGAAAACTTCTGCCTTTTAGGATCAACTATCACCAGAAAAGGAGTCAACAGTCAAGAAGTATGCCACAGTCAAGCACTTGGTATGGTAGGAAATGAAGGCTTTGGAAAAGATATTCACATGCCCTGATATGTCAATAGTCAGTGGCTTTCCCTGTGACATTCTATGGAAGTGAATGTTGGATTTGAAGGAGTGAGACAGAAAAAGTATTGACACTTTTGAACTTTGGTGTTGGAGAAGGCTCTTGACAATACCCTGGATAGCCAACAAACCAAATAAATGGATCACAGAGGAAATCCCTCCAGAGTTCTTACTCGAAGCACAAATGACCAGCCTCATATTTATGACACATTATCTGAAGATCCTATTCCCTTGAAAAGTCAATAATGCTGCAAAAAGTAGAAGGAAAAAGAAGAGGGTGAGCAGCATCAAGTGGATTGCCTCAATTACATCAGTGATGGGTGCACTGTTGGGAGACCTGAAGGTCAGGTTGGGGAGAGATTATTCTGGAGCAGATCTATCTATGGGGTCTCTAAGAGTCAGTACCAACTAGATGGCACTTAATCAATCAACCATATGGAAATAACTGTTGATGAGTATAATGCAGATTTTTCAAGACCCTTCAACAAGCTGTGCTGTATTTATTTTGTCATGTTCCAGTTAAGCAGTACAATTTGATGTTGGCAGAGGGATTTTCTTGTAGGAGGGTTGGGTAACCTACATTTGTTCAGGAACCTGGGATTTGGGGAGTCAGTCTGTGAAAAATCAAGTTACATTGAGGTATACTAGGTTGTGGAGGGTTTAGATAAGTTTTGGGAAATCTTAGCCTACTATATGAAAGATGAGATCTCTGGGGATATAATTTTAAATGAGTGCCTGGTAGCTGGATGATTCACACTTTTCTGATTATGGAATCATAAGTGATCCAGCTGGTTGCCAAGAATAAAAAGACAAATGAGTTTAGTGTGATTAGGGTGAGTAAGTTGAGTGCTTGTTTACGCAATTTTTGAAACTTTGCATTTGTTGACAAAGTTTGTCTTTGCACTGTAAGCATAGGATGTGACCCAACTGGCAAGAGGAACATATATTGGTGACTGAGATTTTGGATATTAAAATAAAGAGATGGCTATCATGTTTGAATTAAGGTAAATATTGGCCAAAGCATCAGACAACCCCTTTTTAATGTAGGTCAAGAAAAAGAGCAGAATTCATGCAGCGAGTACAGAGGGTTTGTGTGTTTCAGACTGAAAGAAAACTGGTTGTATGCTTCAAGGGTCATTCATACTAGCCAGAAGCTTACAGGCCAAAGCAATAAGTAATGATTGGATCAATACAACTTTAAGGGACACTACAGAAGATAAAATACTTTGAAATAGTTATTAGAAAAAAATATATGTATCAATAATACAAACAATGAGCCATTAATAATCCAAAATCATACTTTGCATACACAGATTATTCAAATGAATGTTGACAATTTGAGACAGGAGTAGTTACTTTAATATATGGTGAAAAAGCAGGAAGTCTTCAAAAACAGACAAACGATCTGACAAAGAAGAAGCTGAGAAGGTGGCAAAATGACAGTTGATAAAAAGAAAATAGATAGGACAGAACTAGCAGACTGCCGATCATTCTGTGTGCACTAAGAGAGTTACAGGAGAAAGCTGCAGGTCCAGGACATCCACAGAGGCAGAGATGCCAAGATGGTAGCAGCAGCAGCCATGCAGTCAAAGCCCCAACACAAGCATCCCTGATGGTTATGGTGTATTAGGGCAGTGTCCCCCTGCTTCATATAAGGAGACTGGGTTACGTTCCAATGGCGTTTAGTGGGATCTTATACTCTACTTTTTACAGGAAGAGACAAAAAATATGGTCCTAATCAAATGTATATTCTATTGCTGTTGTTGTTACTGAAAAATGATAGCTATATTAATATTAATAAGAGGAAACCTCTGGAAGACTGGCAGGATTTCTATATTTGCCAGTCTAGGGAAGTGAAACACAAAGATTCAGTGTACACCATCCAGAGTCACTTTGTGTGAGATGGGCGGCCATATAAATTTGATATATAAACAAATAAATGGGAATTGAGTCCATTGTTGAAAAGTCTTGCCTGCAGTAGATAGCAAAGACAATTGGGTTGGTGTAGACTCAGTGTCTCAGGTTTTGGGTGCAGTGGCTGTGGTTGTAGGATTAATGCAATTTGTTTTACTTTGAGTTTGGAACATAGTGGGAAGACTTATTAATGGTTTGCTGAATGTACAGAAGAGAGCCAGTTTGGTGGAGTGGTTAAGGCACTGGACTAGAAACCAGGTGTCATGTTCACTGTTTCAATGTGCACTGTACATCGTAACGGTTCACATGCCATGGCGCTGACGCGCGTTTCTGTTGGGAGGGAGCTGCTGTGAAACCTTGTGCCAAGCTCTGTATCTGTGTTCATTTCAATGGAATGTGTTTGGGTTATGTGCTCTGCTCAAGGACTTTTCCCGCAGACCATCAGAAGCCATTAGGAGCACCTGGGATTGTGAGCCTGGGAGGATTCTACGGGTGGAGGGATCTCACTTGCACGGAGGGTTTTTAGTTTGCATTTGGTGCACTTTTTCCATTCTCAGCTTTCTTTGTGATCCTGCATACTATTCTTTAATAAATCAGATATCTTTATGAACCTATTCATAAGTCTGATGGTGTTTTAGGATAGGCAATCATTACACCAGGAGATTGTGAGGTCTAGTCCTGTCTTAGGCAAAAAGCCAGGTGGGTGACCTTGGGCCTGTCTCAGCCCTAGGAAGCAGGCAATGGCAAACCACCTCTGAAATCTTGTCAAGAAAACTGCAGGGACTTGTCCAGGCACTCACCTGGAGCCAACACTGACTTGAACACACACATGCACACACAACAATGTGCAGAAGTAGCCTTGGGGTGTCAAAACCTGGCATTTTTTTTTCTTTTCAGTACCATGAGCTCAGGATTGATCTGTATCTTCAAACTTATGAAATCAGTAAAATGACAAAATATGAAGAAGAAGCTAATGTGATAACATTTTCAGAATATTTTTGAAGGATGGTATACCTAGTACAAAATAGGATGTGGAAAATCATCACACTTCTGAAGAAGAATGTTCCAGAAATAGCTGTTTTGGAGTAGGACCACTTCTAGGACCTTTGGAAGAATTCCTTCCAGAATCAGGATGGCCTAGACTAAGGTCAGAACACTTGTGAAACTCTTAGAATGATCCATTTCAAGCTCAGACCATTCCAGGACAATTGAAACAATCTCTTTTTGAGTTGGAAAACTCTGGGACAGAACATTTTCACACACACACAGTATAAAAGTTTCAGATTAGTTCCAGTATGTGGATATTAAAAAAAACAAACAATGATAGTTGTGGGATCCTCCAAAAGATACTCTAACTAGATAGGCTTGGGAAAATGTCTAAGATGTCCTATTGCCTTACAGGGAAGGGATATTCATCTCATTCATCATAGTGTAAAATCTTCCCCTCTTCCCCTTTGCAGTTCTAACCCTTTTCCTTGTCCCTCAAACTCAACCCTAACAGCCCAGATGCAAGAAAAGAAGAAAGAGCATATCAGTTCAGGGTTTATTGGCCCAGGAAGGGAATGAACTGGTGATCTAGAGAGTCCTTTCTGCTAGGTTTTGAAGAGTGTTAAATAATGTGGGATTGGATTTTAAGGCCTTGGGTAAACAGCCTACAGCTGTTTGGGTAAAGGTTCTGCTTAGTATCATTTCCCACAAATGTCATGTGGGAACAGTAATAATTCTACAGCAACAATACTTTGTCTTCTTTTCTCCAGAGGAAAAACAAAGTTATGAATGTTACTTAAATGAGAATGTGTATGCATGATTTTTATGAATGAGACAACTATAGTTTACAACATAATTAAGACTGTGATTGAGTGCAATTGTGAATCAAAGGGTATTTTGTATGGAAAATAATAATTGCTGTTTTTGTTATGACATTAGAAGGTTCACTTTGCAGAGTTCTATTCTTTCAGGAAAGGAGAGTAAATGAAAAGAAAAAGAGACAGAAGTATGAAAACAAGGACTTAATGAGCATATACAGAGAGTAATGGTCTAATAATGCCATTGACATTATTTCAAACATGTTCTGAAAATGTATGAGATTTGAAACCTAACATATTGTTATACTTCATATGCATAATTTTAAATATTTTAACTTATGTGACTGTCAGATACCATTTAGTTTTTTTCTCTCTTGAAAAAGCTAAATATAAAAAAGTATCTTTTTCATGCTTGCTTGCATTTTGTTAGAAATAGCTTATTTCGCTTCTCCCAACACTGTTTTCCTTCACAAAATGTAGTACAGTCTCTGGAAAGCAAATATAATTAAGTAATTTGGGTTGGTTGTTTGCCTGCAGCTTGATTTCATCATGTATGCTTTTTTTCTTCTTCTAGATACAGCATACAGAATTATTTAGATCACATGTATTAAAATAATCCTGGTCCAAATTAATTTTTAATAGAATTAATTACTAATTATTATGGAATGTTTATATCCTGAAAGCAAAAGAATAATCAATAACTATTTTCTGGGTTAGTATTAATGATTGTATTTTACTTATTATACAAAATAATAGTGCTAGTAGTCTAAGTTTTACCTTGTATGACAGTCTGAAATTTTGGAATTGTCTTCTACTGAAATATTTCCTTCCCTCCTTCCCTCCCTCCCTTCCTTAATGGTATGTGGGAATGACCTTGAGAGACTGGGCCCAGAGATGCTGCCTAGGGAATGGTCAGATAAGAGACAGCATAGTCCACAGCTGCAAGAGGCTCAGAAGGGACCCTTCCTAATTTTTGAGGCTGTAAGGGAGATGGTGGAAGAATTGTATTTTCAGACTTGCAAGAGTCTGTTAATGTAGCTTTATAAAAAAGTAGAATTAGATTATCTGGTCATGTTTCCTGTCTGGTCTATCTGGTAAGGCTGAAACCTTCCTTCCTTTTTATAGGTAAACTTAAAGATGATAGGTAGATATTCTTTATTATGAAAAGACTGTCCTGTATGTTTGCTGAGGCTATGTCTCCTCCCAAAAAGTTGACATGATCAAATAGTTTGTTCATCTCCTTCATACAAGTGAAGGATACTGTGGGTCTTTCCATTTTCAGGTTCTTCAACTTTTTTTTTAAGAAGAAGTGTGAAAAAACTTGCCTTTCCTATATTTTTATTAAACAAAGAAAGTTCGATTGTATTAATTTTTATAGAAATTCACTATATTAGTGCATTATAGTCTCAATATTACTTATATTTTATGGATATTTATTAATGGACCAGTTCTAGAATTTTTTTCCAAACCATGAGTATGCCTGGAAAACAAAATCAATAATTTGCAGTTGCTAGCACTGGAACAATTGATTTGGAGATTCAGTTCAACTGAATCTCTGCAACTAATCAATTTATGGAACCAAATAATCAGATTGATTTGAATTGTTATATTTAATTGATTTGAATTGACTTACATGGATTCACAGTTCTTTTTTCCCTGAATTGAATCAACAGTTTGAATCTAATTTAATGTATTTTTAATTAAAAGGTCCTATATTTGTGTCCCATACGTATTATAGTGTTGGTTCAAAACATACAACTCTACTAAATGTAGAATGCAATTATTTTTCTTTCTTTGCAAGGTAGTATTCATGAATCTCTTATATTAGCAAAAATGCACAATAGCATATAATTTATGGTGGTCACTTTGATAATGAGCAGATGTCTATAAAGATTAGCCCATACCATTATTGATTAAAAATGTTAAATTCCACAATATAAAAATGAAGCTACCAAAAATCTTGTCACTGTGTGGATATCCAGTGCAAAGCATATAAATGAGGTTCATATAACCCTTCAGCAACAAGCTGGAGGACCCTTTAGATATAGAAGTTCAACATCATCTTGATACCCTCCCAGTGCTGTGGTTGATCCCAGAGAGGCCAGTTTGAAGGCCACACGCTGTCAGGTGTCTCCTGGTAGACTGAGTAGGAGGCAAAACAACAGATACACAAGAATCCAAGAATTACTGATAAGTAGACTTATTTTAATTTGTAATGGCTTCTTAGCCTTTTTTAAAATTCCAATGGCTACTGTATATCAAATGTGAGTACTATTTATAGTGAAATCTGTGTTCAAATTCTTATGCCTTTACAAGGTACTGGACAGCACTCTCTTTCAGGCAAGAGGCTGGTTTCCAGCTGTCTCATGTTTTGATAACAGACAGATCAGATATCAAGTTGTTTTCTTCTGACCTTGTAAGAACTAACTCTCACCCCTTCCAACTGGCTGTATTGACAAACACTGTGTACAAAGGATAGAGACTTTATCAGTGTAAACTTATGACCGCATTTACTGGGAATTCCTCATTCATGAGCAATAATTGCAATCCTCATAACAAATGGCATTCAACAGATTACCTGCATCTGTTGATGTAGTATAGACATCTGTTGAGCCATCAGCGTGGTGCACGTTCAGCCCCTAAACCTCCCACTGTTTGTGGTTTGTTGCGCCAGTTTCTACATTCTGTGATTCTAACAAGAAAAACATCAGAAGCAGGTTGCCCAACAGTTGTCCATCGAAATTCTTAAGCTTATTTACACTAAGACAGTGACGCGGCTAGGGGTAACTAAGAGAAATATATGCTAAGCAAACCTTATAACTCCTGAAACCCTTTTTAAAACCAAATACTCATTCAGAAAAGCTAAGACTTTCCTCTGCTTTGAACAAAAAGGGGGAGAGGCTTCCATGGGGCAGGGTAGGGGTGGGAAAGTTGGAATAAATGACAAAAGCAGTTTTGCCCCATCATGCTGCAAGCAGTGCCCTTTCTGTCCATGCACCATGAAGGTCATACACATGTATGAAAGAGGCAGTACTGGATCTGTGGATGCCTCTGGAGGTTAACGTCTCTGCATAGGCTTATGGCATGTAACTGCAACTCTGTGTATCTTTGGGAGTAAATTGTCTGTTGAACTCCATGAGTAAAAAGGTGTAAGGATGGCCTCCTTTTTTGCATGTTTAAAGCATTGCTTTATTTGTTCAATATGTGCTGCACATAGTCTTCCAAAGTTCATCTTAAAATGTTAGATTTAATTAGCTAGCTAGTTAGCTAATAGGTTTAAGACTTATATGGCTGCCAATCTTATACATAACCCTGGGCAGCTGGCATGGATTGTGAAAAATGGTCACTGGATGTTACCATGAAAGAGACTGTTTTAAATTGAACACAGTGTTTGAGAAGAGACGCAGCGGATTGTGGTCCACAGTAAAAATGCATTTTAGAGACTGCTATCCTGACTGTACTCTCTTTGTCCTTGACTGCAAAGTTATTTTGGATTCTGGAATAGCCATGTTAGTCAGTTGTAGCCAAAACAACAAAGAAAATTGTGGTGCTGTGAAGGCTAAAACAATTACTGTGGTTTAAGTTTTTCTCTTTTTGGTCATCACCCACTTCATCAGTTGTATGACGTGATGACTCAGTATATATGTTCTGAGAACAGAGAAAATATGATGACAAATTTGATTGGGATATACTGTATATTTTTTACAAAATTGGGCTAAATAGCAAAGCAAGGGAGAGCTGTAGATGCAGTGCACAAATAAAGGCAAAATCCAGTCAGATTCGGATTACAGGTAGTTATTGAGTTAGGTAGACTATTCATTTATTTGATAAAGTACAGCTTTTCTAGAAAAGGTATGCTTCATAAAATGTCATACCACAGACTCTTGGCTCTTTTGGACTAATCAGGATGAAAGATAACTAACATGGAGCATACTCCTCAAAAAATGTTGCCTATTTTTCACATCAAGGCAATCAAAGGATTCATACCCTATACCTGATACATTTATAGCTTGATCTCAAACTTTGAAAGATGGTTAAAGCAGCAAACAAATAAAAGCAACAAATAAAAGCAATGGTCATCAGTGTTAAAATATCAAGATATTGGACCATTATGAAATAATATTTTTATTTTTATGTGCCATTAAGTCATTTTTTTACTCCTAGTGACCACACAGCTTTTCTCCATGACAATCTATCCCTAACCTGGTGTTTCAGGTCTTCCAATGGTGCACTCATTGCTGCTGTTCCCAAGTCCATCCACCTTGCTGCTGTACATCCCCTTCTTCTCTTTCCTTCCACCTTTCCCAGCATTAGAGACTTTTCCAGAGAGCTGGATCTCTGCACAATGTGTCCAAAGTAGGATAATTTTAGCCTGGTCATTTGTGCCATGAGTGAGAACTCTGGGCTGATTTGTTTGATGAGCTCAATGAGTTTGATGAGGTTTGTTTTCTTGGCTGTCCATGGTATTCTCAGGAGCCTCCTCCGACACCAGAGTTCAAAAGCATCAAAACGCTTCCTATCCTGCTTCTTCAGAGTCCATATGAAATAAAAGCAGACCTAGAAAAAACCCCTCACATACATATAAAACCACAGCCAGTAAGACAAATACCACATAACAAATACAACAGGCAGATGAATAGGTTTTTATCTCGTCCTGAAAGGGGCCAGTTTGGGAAGTGCTGTAGTTAAATGGCAGCATGCAGGCATCGCCTGCCAAAGGTCACCAGTTCAGTTCATGAGAAAATTCCGTCCGCAGAAAGCATTGAGCTAGGTGGCAGAGCCGTTGCCCTTCCTTTGCAATAAAAGCATTTTCTGAGGATAACAGTCAGTGTTTCCAGCATTATTTTTTTTTAAAAATGAACAACTTTTAACCTTGTTCAGGATGGATGGATAGATAGATGATAGATAGATAGATAGATAGATAGATAGATAGATAGATAGATAGATAGATAGATAGATATCACATAATGTTACATTACTATATATATTACAATGAAGGTTAGAGGTATGTTCTGCATCTCTAAAGATATGCATCTTTGCTATAAAATAGGATGTGTTCTATGCATAGTGCAAGTTATTTATTTATTTATTTATTTATTTATTTATTCAATTTCTATAGCCACCCAGCTCAACCAGTGACTCTGGGCAGCTCACAACAATAAAAACCATAAAACAATAAAACTATTACAATTAAAACTATTACAATAAAAAATAAATATACATGGCTGCCAAGTAAACAATGTAAGATGCCAATACAACCAAGAAACAGGACCATTACCACACTTGGGGCCCCAGGCACGGGCACATAAGCAGATCTTCACAGCCTTACGAAAGGCCAACAGGGTTGGGGACATCCTGATCTCAGAGAGAAGAATATTCCAGAGGGCAGGTGCTACGGCTGAAAAGCCACGCCTTCTAGTCCCCGTCAACCGACATTCTTTGGCCAACGGGATCCGTAGCATGCCCAATCTACCAGATCGAATTGGATGGGTAGAAACAACTGGGAGAAGGTGGTCCCTTAGGTAACCCAGTCCTGAGCCATGAAGGGCTTTAAAGGTGATAACCAGCACCTTGAATTGCACCCGGAAGCACACCGGCAACCAATGCAGCTCCCGTAGCAGCAGTGTTACATGTGTCAAATATCCGACTCCACTTACTACCCGTGCAGCTGCATTCTGTACCAGCTGAAGCTTCCGAATGCTCTTCAAGGGCAGCCCCATGTAGAGCCATTGCAGTAATCCAAACAACAGTGACAGTGAGTAGAGCCTCCCAGTCCAGGAATGGGCGCAACTGGCGCACAACCCGAAGGTGTGGGAAGGCCCTCCTAGCCACGGCTGCCACCTGCTCTTCAAGCAGGAGCCATGAGTCTACGAGGACCCCCAGATTGCACACCGGGTCCGTCTGGGGCAGTGCAACCCCACGAAGACCAATGATGGAAAAACCTTGTCACCAGAAGGCCCACAAATCCAAAGCCACTCAGCCTTGCTTGGGATGAGCTAAAGCCCGTTGCACCACATCCAGGCCCTTACAGCCTCCAGGCACTGGATCAGGACATCCACGGCATCACTCAGGCGGCCAGGGGTGGAGATATAAAGCTGGGTATCATCAGCATATTGATGATACCTCACCCCAAACTGTCAGATCACCTCCTCCAATGGCCTCATGTAGATGTTAAATAGGAGAGGGGAGAGAACTGAGCCCTGAGGCACCCCACAAAGTAGGGGACGTGGGCTGGACTTCTCCCCCCCATCAACACTGACTGGAACCAACCCCAGAGGAAGGAGGAGAACCAGCACAACACTGTGCCACCCACCCCCAACTCCTGAAGCCGGTCCAAAAGGATACCATGATCGATGGTATCGAAGGCCGCTGAGAGGTCAAGAAGAGCAAGGATGGTCACACTGCCCCCATCCCGCTCCCTCCAGAGGTCATCTAAGAGTGCAATCAATGCCGTCTCAGTTCCATAACCCAGCCTGAACCCTGACTGAAAAGGGTCCAGATAATCCGCTTCATCCAGTGTCCTCTGCAGCTGCCACGTGACCACTCTCTCCACAACCTTCCCCAGAAAGGGGAGATTGGAGACTGGACGAAAATTATCCAAGTTGGTGGGGTCAAGCGATGGCCTCTTGAGGAGAGGATGCACCACCGCCTCCTTAAGAGCCGGCGGGAGCACCCCCTCTCTCAAGGAGGAATTAACTAACTCCCTGTCATGAGTACTGATGGTGAGCAGGAGGGGGCCCCTATCCAGGGGGGAAACGCATGCGTAGTACTGAGGAGTTAAGCAGCCATTCAAAGAGACACAGAACAGACCCGCCTTGACTTTTGGGGTTTATCTGTCTGGGTTTTCCCACACTTCTTCAGTTTGTTAGGATTTTCTGTCTAATGTAGCAGTAATAAAGTACTAGAGACCTATTCCTTGTCTCAGCGTGGTTCCTGGCTGTTAGGACACTCCCAGACCCAATCATGTGCCTCCTCCTGGGCAGCCTTGACCAACCAGGAGGGGCACGGATCCAATGCAGAAGTGGCTGAACTAGCAGCTGCGAGGGCCCTGTCCACTTCCTCAGGTACAACCAGATCAAACTCCCCCCGGATAACCATGCCAGACTTAGCCCCCGCAGCCTCCACTGGCCCTACCTTAAGGCTGGAGTCCAACAAGGAGTGGATGCGAGCGACTTTACCTGCCAGATGCTCAGCATATTCCTCACAATGGCCCTGAAGGTAGATCCCCGAATCACTCCCTCCAAGGAGAGTCCGGGTCACCCGAAACAGGGCCACTGGACAGCTATCTGCAGATGCAATAAGGCTGGAGAAATAACCATGTTTCGCTGCCCTTACCGCCACGAGGTAGGCTATAACAGCAGCTCTAGCTTGTGTTCGATCATCTTTGCTTCCTGTCTTCTATGAGCAGTGCTCTAGGCGTCTCTTAGCCCTCTTAAGCCTCCTCAGCTCCTCTGTAAACCATGGGGAGCAGCGGGAGCCATGGGCACGGAGAGGCCGCTCAGGCGCGATCCAATCCAAAGCCATGGCCACTCTCTCATTCCACGCGGCCACCAAAGCTTCAGTTGGACCGTGCAGCAGACTTCCCGGAACAACCTCAAGCTCCCTCTGAAACCCTACTGGGTCCATCAGTCACCTGGAGTGGGCCGATCTAACAGGTCCAGCCTCCCTGAGGAGGGGTGGTGGTGCCAGAGAACTGGAGGCTCACCAGGAAGTGGTCTGACCATGACAGGGGAGAAACCAAAACCTCCCCCAATTTCAGAGCACTCTGCCACTGCTCCGACAGAAAAACTAGGTCAGGCGAATGACCACCATTATGGCCCTGGATTACTTGGGACAGGCCCATGGCTGTCACGGTAACCATGAACTCCCGAGCTACTTCTGACCTCACCCCCAAGGAAGGCAAGTTGAAATCCCCCAAGACCATAAACCTGGGGAACTCCACTGCCAGCCTGGTTACGGAGTCAAGGAGCTCAGGCAGGGAGGTTGCTACGCAGCAGGGAGGCTGGTATGCTAGCAACCCCCCCAACTGATCCCTAGAGCCCAACTTAACAAACAGGGTCTCACACCCGGCAATCTGTGGAGCAGCGCCCCTGGATGCCTCCCAAGTGTCTCAGATGACCACTGCCACCCCACCGCCCCTACCCTGGGGTCTCGGCTCATGCCACACCCGGAAACCAGCTGGGCGCATCTCAGAAAGGGGTACTCCCCCTTCCTCTCCCAGCCAGGTCTCCGTACTACAAGCCAGGTCAGCTTTCTCATCCACGATCAAATCATGGATGAGGGTGGCCTTATTACAAACTGACCTGGCATTTAGTAGCAACAGCTGACAGCCCAGGGCCTTGAAAGTCTGCCAACCAGGGCCCGGGAGTGAGCTCATGGGGCTGGAACATGCCACAGGAACAATATACCTGTGGCCCCTTCCATGTAAAAACCTTGCCCCTTGTCTCCCACCATATCTCCCTCTACCCATCATTACTGGGATGTTATAGCCTGCCCTCATCCCTCCAGAGCCTTTCCCCCTCCCCTGTCTATCAAGCTCCATGCCCAGGCCCACACCCCCCACCTCACATACAACATACAATTCCCAGCAGGCTCCTAGATACCTGAGGTGCGTCTGCAGTATTAGCACTCAGCACCTCTAGTTAATCAAGGGCCCCTTCTCCTCATCCCCCATCCACCAGCCATACTATGCCTTAAGCCAGTCTCCTCTCACCAGACTGCTTAGGCTCCAACTACAAGTTATGTACCTGTGTTGTAAAACTAACAAAATCTATGATGGTGTAGTGGTAAAGAGTTAACCCTGGATTGGCAGATCCAAATTCAAGTCCCCACTTGACCAAGGAGCTCCTGGGGTGTCCTTGGGCCAATTACTGTCTCTTAGTTCAACCTCTCTACAGGGCTGATGCAGAATTAAAATTATGGGAGACTCTTGTGTAAACTACTGTTTGTGCTCAGAAAAATGTAAGTTCAATGAATATTAATCATAAATAATAATAAGCACAAGGTGTATTGGAAAGGCTATTCAACTCCCAAAGGAAGGAACGGGATTTCATTTTTGCAGCTGGGGGCTAAAAATGATACAAAATTTCTGAAGGAAGATCAAATTCATTTGCAGGGGCAGGAGAGATCCAGTTCCCTTAAAATGTCCCTTAAGTCTGGGAAATGCTGTTCCGTAGCTGCAGGGCTAGGGTCAAAATTCTTTAATTAATCAGATTAATAATAATAATTGTTTAATATCTATCAAGTAACACACAACATTTTCAAAGCTGCATTTCCCCTTTTCTCTGACAAAAATGAGAATGCCTCTTCTAAGATGATACTTAAGATAATACATTTGTGCATTATCCTCAAGAAAAACAGAGAAAAATTTCTCTGAAATCAACCAAATAGACTAAACAATGAAGATTTCCTTAATCATATTGGTCTTTGACATGAGCGCCTACAGTCTGACAGTCCATATCCTCTTCTTGGCCTCCTCTTCTTTCATGGACAAACTGCATGCATTTTCACAACATAAGTATGCTACAGCTCTTCTGCTGAAACCTTAGTAGTCCTCTCATTTTTCTAACAGTTTTTATTTTCAAAACATTCAGCTCAGTGTTGAATGTTTTTAACAGAAATATGAACAACCTTCTATATAAACATATAAAAGTGCACAAGAATGGAAAAACATTAACTGAATAGTGGGTCTTGATCAAAGGATATTATAAATCATGCAACATTTCCATAACATGCATACTTAACTGGGAGTAACTCCTTCAGATTGCTTCCAAGTCAGCACATCTAAAGGATTGCACAGGTAAGCTGCGTCTAGGAAAAATCACAGTGAATTTATTGGGGTTTATGTTTTGAATATGCTTACATGGAATGCACATCACTTTTAATCAATAGTGCATTTTTAATTGTGGACAGAGGTAAGTCAAGATTTGTTTATTTTTGCCAACTACGATCTTGGTGTGATCCTGCAGTGGGAATAAAAAGAAAGAAAGAAATATTCACAATGGTGTGTTATTTTATTTTCTAAAATTTAACAAATGAATTGTATGCTATACTGTTTAACAAATTCTAGGTTAGCTCATAGCATACATGGCAGACAAGCATCACAACTGAAATGCTAGGAATATATAAAGAAATATGATTCCACATAATCCATCAACAGAGTGAATGAAAAATAATACTATACCTTCTTGTACCATTCAATAATCCCAAAGTGAATAAATGATAATGTGCATTTTATTATGTTATTACCCTTTACTATGGGTAGTTGCAGGAGGCAGAAATCTATGCTATAAGTAGTGCTAGTAACCGAGTTTGTTTGTGGCTATTTACACTTAGGAAGGGAGAATTGACTTCTTTAAACTCACTGCTTTTTGTTAGCATCTACTGTATTAGGTATAGCAGTAACATAGACATTGCAGGCATTGGCCTGTAAATTGGCATGTCTACTTTTAAAACCCTGTTACACTGATTCCATTGGGTAGTGAATTGGCTGCTGAGCAAGACAAGAGCACCTGTTGTAACAGTTGAACCAGGTGCTGGAAAGGACACCGGTTGAATAGATCTGTGCTCTAAAGATCTGACACAGAATTCATCTTCTGTGAGATGTGATGGTGATCGTAAGCCTCACCAGTGTGGGGTTGCGTCCAAAGTACTTTGAAAAGACACTTCCGCGGTGTGGTGACATTAGAAAACCCCCCACACCCGGAGCGGCTGCTGAAACTTTCTGCAGTTTTTACTTAACTGTATACACTAGAAGATGATACCTTGTGCCAAAGAGCCTCCTATGAATTATTCAGCAATGTGCAAGGCATAGG
This sequence comes from Candoia aspera, assembly GCF_035149785.1. NCBI lineage: Eukaryota > Metazoa > Chordata > Lepidosauria > Squamata > Candoiidae > Candoia > Candoia aspera. The sequence continues at coordinate 62,488,456 of NC_086154.1, read as the reverse complement.
GGGAGAAAAGGGAGGGAGGAGAAGGAGGGGAGACGGTGAGTAGAGACAGAAAAATTATGCATCCTTCCTAGTTAGCCTTAGGCCAGAACCTGTCATGTGGATTTTTTTTTTCAATGCAGAACTTTTGACTGGTCAATCATTTTCTGTCCATGGAGTGACTGACAGGGAAGGGCTACGTGTGTGTGTATTCCTATAGCCGTACCCAGACTTATTCTAATATGGATGTTGTATGCAGCGTCCTGCCCACTAACTGCATAGCATTAATCCCTTAACTGTCTGGGAAATTAGCTGGCACTTCTAAATACAATAGTCTCTATTTTGCCATAAGAACTCAGGATCAGAACATGTTCAGGCTGTATACACTTCATGCAGGAAAAAAGAATTGTTTGCAGAAGCTCCTGCTGTGTGCACACAACATTAAATGGAGATCTATGTTTGTAAAAAACATGTAACAAATCTCCTCAGCACATCTTACCTCTCTCTCTTAATACGTTCATTCATATGTCCTCTCTATTTTGACCCCCCACCCCAAAGTAATAAACCTAGATTTATTTAGCTTGCATCTGGCCACTGTTTACTATGTCAGGACTGGCCCTGTAATTGGACGGACTGTGACAGTTCTCTCAAGTGACAATATGAGAATAGCCCTGCTGGATCATCCGAGGCCATCTAGCAGGCATTCTGCCTCGCATGGTAGCCCACCAGATGCATCAGGGAAGTCCACAAATAGGAGATCAAGCCCTCCTCTCCCACTTTTGCTTCCACCCTCCAAGTATATAGAGGAAGACTGCTCCCAGGCCTGAAGGCGGTACCCAGTCTTCAAGGCAACTAACCTTGTCCTCTAGGAATTTGTCTAATCCCCTTTTGAAGCCATCCAAACTGGTAGTTAGCATCATATCTTGTGGCATCGTATTCCACAGGTTGATAATATGCTATATGAAAAAATATTTCCTTGTATCAGTTTTAAATCTTCTACTAGTCAAGTTTCATTGGGTGGCCTCTAGTTCTACATTACAAGAGATGGAGAAAAACTTCTCCCTGTTTGTCCTTTCTTTACCATACACAAGTTTATAAACTTCTTGGTTGCCCTTTTCTGCACCCTTTCTAGCATTACCTCTAGAGATCTGGTGACTGGAACTATATACAGCATTCTAGATGTGGCCATATCAGAGTTTTGAATGTGGGCAGGATAATATCCACTGATTATTGTCTACCTGTTTGATGATGCTGGGAGATGCCATAGCACCAGGCCTCTGGCTATTCCTCCGTGATCTCACCTCTTCCCCTTCATTCCCTCTATGCTCTTAAGATAACCTTCTCCCTCAGGTGCAGCATCTCTTCTGCTGCTGAAGCTCAGATTCGATGGCCAGTCCGCTCAGCTTTTCTGCCTGGAATAGGGAGCATCTTACCTACTGACTCAGGTGACAAAATGACCCGGGGCCCCTTCATGCAGAAGTTTAGTTTGGAGTCCTGACTTGGAAATGGACCCTTCTTCCACAACATGTGAGGAAAATAGAGCACCCAAACAGCAGCATTTCCACAGCTCTGGGTGTGCATCTCAAGGTCAGGATAGTTCCCCCCAGGCAGGCACAGAGGCAGCTCTCTTCTCTACCCCTCTCCACCAAAGAGTTAAGTAGGCTTGCCTGAGCAGATTAAATGAGTGAGGCACCCGGTTCGTGGGGTGGGGAGATAACAGTCTCTCCTGCTGTCAGTTATGCCCGAGTTTTCTTTGTTGCAGGGAGTGTATTTCTTGAAGGATCTGCCTGGGTGGATTTTTGCAATATTAAAAAGCAAGGCCCCATCTTTCTCTCCCCATCCCACCCCCATGCCTGTCATTCATTCGTTCTCACTCGGGCATTCTTTCCTTCTTCTTTTTTGCGTTCTGCCCTTCTCCTTCCCTTCCCTTCCTTTCCTCCAACGCCCTCTCCAGCCTCCTCTCTCTCGCCCCCATCACCATGCTTCCCTCCCCGCCACCGCGGGGCGCGAGGCACTCCCTTGCACTTCACAGAATATCTCAGTCAGAGAGACAAAGGACTCGCTTTATTTATTTATTTATCACCTACCCCACCCACCCCCCAGCCGCCGCGCGCTGCCTCTGGATTTTTAGGAAAGTCAGAACCCCGCTTCCCGAAGCGCGCAGCTGGGAGGAGAGGGGCGAGAGGTGTACATGCTCGACAACGGGCGATTCCATTATTAGCCTGGATCAGGGTCCGGATCGCGTGGCTTGCAACTGGGCCGTGGATGGAAGACGTCGCGCAGGACTGCTGGAACTGAACCTAAGCGGGCAGCAGAGGATGGGTGGGAGGAAGGCACAGCCATTCCCTCTCTCGCGGGAGAGTTGCCAGCCCACCTAGCTGACACCCAGAGCGCGCCGGAATCCCGCGGCTCCTCGCGCCCGCCTCGCCGAGCCAAACCCAGCTGCAGGGAGGGGCGGTACAGGTGGAAAAAGAGGGGGCGCGGCGGGCAGGGGAATGGCTACGGGTCCGTGCCCCGCTTCAATGGCCGAGGAGGTGGGAACGGGGCGGGGCTATGCAAATCGCAGGCAGTAGAAGCCAATTGACTGAATAGGCTTTGGGTGTTCAATGTGATAGAGGGGGATTTGTAAGCATATGTGTGTAGAGGAGGGTGGCGGTTTATTCCCCCCTTTCCAAGTGGGCAGGAGTGTCCATAATCATTATTTTTATTCTTTCTTCCTTCCCTTCCCCCTCCTTTCCGCCCCCCCCCCCCGCGGGCTTGTGCGCTTCTGTCGATCGGCCTGCGGCAAGAACTTCGAAGGGGCAGCCGCGCGTTCCGGCTCGGAGAAGCGGCGATCGGAGCTGCGCGAAAAAGTCAGGAGTGCCGCTCGGGCGCGTAGGAGTCCCACCCGCTTTGGCCGCTTTTCTTAACTTGCCCAGCCGCGAGCCGAGCGCGTCTATGGATTGGGAGAGGAGAGATCGGCTCAACTCCTGAATTCCAAGTCCCGAATTCCGGAAGGCGCGGCACTTCGATCGGGGCCACAGGAGCTCTCGCCTTCCTTCGGGCGAAGGAAGCGGGAAGGACGGCGGTGGTGGGACGTCGTTCCCAGGACAGCTGGTAAGAAATGCCCGCAGGGCGCCGATAAGGGGCTGGGCTCTTCGCTCCTCTCTCCCTCCTTGGCTGGCGGAATGGGAGCGAGTGCTTCTCGGGTCCTACGGCGAAAGGCGAAGTGACTTGTCTTGGATCGGCAGCGGCGGCGGCGGCGTCCGCTCCGCTTGCAGCCAGAATAAAGGTACTGTAGGTCTGCCCGTGGAGAGGATTAAGCTTGTAAGCTGATTTTTATTTTTCCGCTAATCGCCGCCCCCCGCCTTCAGCATTCACCTTTCCCGTTGCACCTCCAAAAGAACGAGTCCGGCTCTGTCAGGAGAACAGCTGGGCGGCTCTCCGCCTCAGCCAAGTACAGGACGGAAGGGGGCGCGAGCCGAAAAGGGCGGGGAAGAGGCGATCAGGGGACGTCGCCCGGCGCGGCGTCCAGGTTCCACTTTCGGAACTCCCTCCAACCTGGGCACGGAGAGCGAAGGGAGCGATTGTCAACGGAGGGCGGGAGACCGGTGGGGTGGAGGGAAAGAACTACTTAAAATTGCAAACTTTCTGAGGCCTCTTCCCATGCGGGAAGCAGCTAGTTTGGCCCTCGTTTTACCGCCGCTGGACCCGGAAAGTTGAGCAGAAATCCGAGAAAGTGGGGTGTAGCGGAGGAAGGGAGCCGAGGCAGAAATCTGGACCGCTTTCACTCGAAACTGGCTTTTCACCGAGGTGGGATTGGATTCCTTTCTCTCTCTTTATTAATATCGCCGGCGAAAGTCAGCCCTTTGATATCCCTTCCCCGGGGAAAGAGGGTTTCATCTAGCAAGGTGTCTCTCTCAGCTGCTAAGGTTACTCTGTGTGTTTGTGTGGGTGGGTACATACGATTATTTGGACGGAACTCGGGAGGAACCGCTTTAAAGTCCAGAAGCGGTGAGAAGAGTAGCAGAACAGGCGAAGGGGCTGAACGGAGGAAGAAGCCAAACGACTTGAGGAAAGTATCACCTTTCCAGACTAAGAAGTGTCGGGATTCGGCGCCGGGCTGTATTGAAAGCATGCTTGGCTTGCGTGCGTGTGTGTTTCCGTGACTTCGTGTAACCAAGCCGGCTGCGGTGTTAACCTGCAAAGTTAAGTCTCCCGAGGGACGTTTTCTGAGGTAGAAAGGGCGCCGATAAATGCCGCCATATGATAGATGTGCTTTAGGAAGGTGGCGGCGCCGCGCCGCATCCCGGAGCCCCTTTCCTCGCTGGTGTGCTCACCGCTCGTGGTCCTGTCCAGGACACGAATCCCGCGGCAGTCGGAGATGCGGGGCCCTGCGGATCGAGGGAGGTCGAAGAGAAGGATTGGATGGCAGTTCTGTGTACCTGAGCGGGATGCCACTGAGCATAGATAGGCCTGGGATGAAGGCGCGATAAGGCTGATGTTCCGGGTATGGCGAAGAGGCTTCGGGAGAAACAAGCGGGGCAGGTTGAGACGGCCCCGAGGGTTCTTTTCTCTCTCCCTCTGTGGCATCCTTCGGGCGCTGCGAGGGAGGGAAAGAGCGGACGCGCTCTAAGTTGGTTGGTGCGCTGCGAGGGTTAGAGACCCATTTCAGTTCGCCTGAGAAGTGCCAAGGCGGCTTCTCCACTGCCGAGGCCTCGGGGAACCCGGGGGAGGCATCTGTTTCTCTTGGCCCGAGAGAACACGCAGCCTTCCTGCTTCTGATGCCGGCGGTGTTGAGCGAGCCAAAGCCTCGCTCGTCCCGTCGCCCACCGAAGTGAGGGCTGGCGCTACGGTTCTCGCTCCACTCCGCCCTTCCCCGCCAAGAGGGCTCTGGAGAAAGACCCGGGCCAGCTGCTGAGCTCTCGGGCTAGGCAGGCCCCGCCGCGCCCGCTGCTGGGCGAGTTGGTTTTCCTCTCGCCGCCGGCTGTCACACGGCTAAGGGGAAAGCAACTGGTTTCCCCCGGGGGGTGGGGGTGGGGGCACCGAGGGAATTTGTGTTGCCGATGAACCTTACGGAAAACGACCCGCCAGAAACACGGTTGCTATAAGCTTTGTGAGTTCTCCTTAATTCATTTATGAACGAACCCATTACCTTTGCGTGCATTAAGATTTGAGAGGGAACAATAACTTTGGAAAGAAGGAAGGAAGGAAGGAAGGGGAAAGCAGCTGGACTTTCTTGGCAATTAAATGAAGTGCAGGTAGGGCCTGGCAGATACCATTTCAAAAGGTTCTGAAATCCACAGTCCAACAACTCAACGGTGGACAAGCTTCTAGATCTTTTCAGATGCCTTTTCTTTTCTTTGTCAAGCAAACCACCACCAGCAGTATTAAGGTTTCTTCTTCCTGTTCTTGATTTTAATCGGAGAGCAAGGCCGTTGTCCTTTCTTTCATATGTATGTCGGTTTAAAATAATCTGCAAAACACACACTGGGATACTTGTTGATTCAAGGTTAAAAACCTTAGTTATTCAACAAATAATATTGCAGCCCTTTAGAACGTAAATGGAAATGTCCAGCTACCATGGCAGGTGACTGTTTCCCTGCTCAGTCCCTGCCCTGAGTACCCTCATTCCTCTTACTGCAGCTGGATGTTAGACAGCTTTTATGAATGAGATTTAAATGAGGAAAGGGGGATGGTGCATCTCCTGGATCTGCATGTATGGCAGGACATGGCTTTGAATAAAAATGCATTCCCATGTACTTTCTGTCTTGCACAGTCAACATTCTGGGGGCTTTCACATGAGACCCTTTGATTCATGTACTCTTAAACTGGTCTGTTATAATGCAAATGTAAAGCTTGGTTAAGTTAGACTATTCTGTCAAGTTCCTCTGGTGCAGTGTATCATATACAAGCAATACTCACATCTGGCACAAACGGGAAGAGAAATCTGAGATTTTTTTTTTCATATTACACGCAAACTTAAATTAAAAAAAGTACTTATCTTCTTAATGTACAGTTAGTTTGAGGAATTCACTATGGTCAACATACTATATCTGTGGAAGTCATTGTGATCCACTCTGAGGGCCATTGGAATAATTGGAATCCCAAAGAAAACTGGAAAAGCCAAATAAATGTCCATCAGCAGCTACTAACAAGGATGGTTGTGGAATGCACTTTCCTTCTCAGTGTGTTTCTACACATACTGTAACTTTTGAAAATTGATCACTACAGGTCAGAGAATTCAGTAGACTTATGTTTTGTATTTGCTGCCAGATGCAAATTGTCAGAGGACAGATAATGTGAATAGTTATGAAAAGTGGGACCTTGCAGTATGTGGGGGGGGGGCAGAATTCCCAAATAACTCTGCCATTCCTCTCTCTTCACTGCCCCATGATTTTTAATTAGTTTTCAGTAGTCACCCAGCCAGCAATGAGTATTTAGTCTTCCTTGGGCTGATTTTTTTTCTCCATTTCATTTTTCTGCAAACCCATGGATTTCCCTCCTTCTGTTGATACCTGCCTTTTATGAAGGGATGGTGCCATTTCAGTTACATATGAATCCACTTCCTTCTAATTTTGCTTATGTATTGAACTAATTTAATGCTGCTTTTCATTATGGAAAGTTTTAAAGTCGTTTATGAAACAATAGAATCATTCTAGAACAAAACAAGGTAATAAGGTAATACTCGCACAGAGAGAGAGAGAGAGAGAAAGACAGAGACAGAATAACACAACAAAAACACAGAATAACACAATAAAATCACACGTAGTTGCCTGAGGTTGGCAAGAGAGTCCCTTCTTATTCTGTGGATAACAACTGTCCCTATTTCAACAAGCTGTCAGAACTAGGCTCTTCCAGGTCTTGGATGAAGTGGGTGGAAGACCCCTTTAAGGAAGGTTGGATTGATTATTTTTTTCCTAGAGATTTCCTTTTTCTACTGATTGTATTGTATTGTATTGTTTTCAACTGTTTGTACCCCACCCAGAAAAAAGAGCCAGTTGGATGTAGTGGTTAAGGCACCAGGCTGGAAACCAGGAGGCCCTGAGTTCTAGTCCAGCCTTTGGCACAAAGCCAGCTGGGTGACCTTGGGCCAGTCACTTTCTCTCAGCCCTAGGAAGGAGGCAATGGCAAACCACTTCCAAAAAAAAACTTGTTAAGAAAACTGCAGGGACTTGTCCAGGCAGTCACCAGGAGTCAACATTGACTCAAAGGTGCACAAACACACACATCACCCAGAGTCTCAGTAGGGTCAGTAAGCTGTAAGTTTAAGAAGTAAATAATTGCATCTTCCTTTCACATTGGCAATGGGCCAGCATCTTCTGCTGTGCCCAGGGGCAAAAGTTTATCTTCAGAGTTCCATAGGACTCCCAGTTTTGCCCATTAATATGTTGCTGCTTTCCACTTCATCAAGAATTGCTGCCTGAGGGTAGTTGTCCTATTATATCTAAAGGTAGGTTGGCCCCAGGAAAGCACTGGAAATAAAAAGGAGATCTGTGCTTCTCTGCCCCCAAAGACATGATTGTATGAAATCCCCACCAATAATTGGTCAAGTGTAATGAATACTCTGGGCATTTTCTGCCTCTCTGCTCACTTCTAGGAGGCCAAGGGAGCACAGGAATTTAGCTAGTAGCAATCCTGCTGTGACGACTAGGGGAGGCAATGGCAAGCCACCCCGATATAGTCTGCCAAGAAAACATCGCGAAAGCAGCGTCCCCCCAGAGGGTCAGCCATGACTCGGTGCTTGCACAGGGGACCTTTCACCACATCACAATCCTGCTGTAGAACAGACCCAAGATTCCATGTGGCCTTAGTATGGCAATGTTATGAGACCTATGACTAGTTGAGCAGCTGTAATGATTTCACTAGTATCATTGCCCATTTGTGGCATACCCATATTATTTACGGAGTTGTCAATAATTTCCTCTCATATTCCTTCTCCTTTTTCTTTCTACCATTCTCCAGGAATATTTCCTGTTCTGTAAGCTTGTTTCTCTGAAGGCCTGGTTGCAAACTGGCTGACCAGAAACCCCTCTGTTAATTAACAGAGGCACCAGAAGCCACCAGGAAGATTACCCAGTTTTTCTTAGTTTCCGAAATGTTCTCAACTAAGCTATGGTTCAGTTGATCTCATTATTTATGTGAGATGAAGAGTGGTTTAGCTCTAACATGTGCAAAAGGATCCTTGGTCTCTAAGTAAGGCACGTGGCTTCACACCTAATGCAGAGTGACATATTAGTCTGTTCAGTCTACTTCCATCAGCAAAGTGCGTGTAACTTTAGAGCCAGGGAACACTGCTGAAAACACTGCTTCTCTTGATTTATGTATGTGTTTGCTTCTTTTGCATTTATCCCACAATTTTCTGCTACTTCCACTGCTTGTCTCCTCCTTTTTTCCCCCCATTCATTTATTCTTATCCTTCTCCCCTCCCTACTCCTTCCCTTTGTTTGCCATCTCACTTGCTCTCAATGGCACGCTCATCACAATCCAAAGGCAACATCATTATTTGCCAGAACTATTTTCCAAGGCTGGCAGGGTTTTGATTTAACTGCAATAGATTGTGCCGTTTATTTCACAGACTAGTTTGGGTTTTAGACATTAGGGTTCCAAAAAGTCCTGAGCTGTGCGCTGAGGGAGGCATCTGCGAAAGGGAAGTGCGAATGTGTGCCGAAAGAAAGGGAAATAATACAAATATTTACCCAGAGCAAAGGAAATTGCTATGATATATTGCCCCTGGGAAACTTTAACTCCTCCAATTGTGGTGTATTGCCCACAGCTGAAGAAAGCTGTATCCTCCTATGGGCCCATCCATTATTCTAAACATCCTTACAGCCAGTTTGGATTTGTTTGACTGATTCCAAGGATTTTCCTGTGAAATCCCTGAAGTTTGTTTCTGTCATTAACTCCTACTTCCGTGCACCTCACCGGTTAACCAGAGGGAGCAGTACTGAGAACATTTAAGCCCCTGCTCCCCTTTGTTCTGATCTCTGTCCCAGGCAGGCTAGTTGTTGCTTGGCTGGCTTTGCCTTAGTGTAGTGTCTGTGTGCGTGTTTCCCTGTAAATTGTTCTGGGTCAGCCTGAAAATCTCTTTTTAGAAACTAACTGTAGGGCTAATAATGTGCATGTTATACATTAGTTTTGAGGTTTTTCAGATACCCCAGTTGGAGAAGAGCTCTAAATACCTAAACAGATTTTGCCTGTTCACATGTACACACACTGTTTGAATCATCCCAACATGGTTTATAACTGTATCCAGATGCACTTTTAGTACAATAGAAGTAAAACAAAAAAGGGGAGTTTAAGTATGTAGATGTTGTTACCATATTTCTGAGTTTCAAGCCCTTGTAATCCATGCAAAAGCATTCATAGAATATGGGTGGCGGCAAATAGCCTGTTTTCTTTGCTGGAACAAGAAGAAAAGAAAAGTCAGAGGCTGCCAAAGGCAAGGCAGGCTCAGCTGGATAGAACAATGTTCTGCCTTCTGCCTACTATTAGCAGAAGGAAAGTTCAGCTATGCTGTGAAAAAAAAAGATGGCAGATGCAGTAGACCAGGGTTTCTCAACCTCAGCAACTTTAAGATGTGTGGACTTCAACTCCCAGAATTCCCTAGCTAGCCTTGCTGGCTGGGGAATCCTGGGAGTTGAAGTCCACACGTCTTAAAGTTGCTGAGGTTGAGAAACATTGTAGTAGACAGTTCTTCCTGGGGGTCATTTTTTAAGAACAACTTCAGGTGGCACCTTCTGATTGTATTACATGGCAGGAGAGCCTGGATTGCACATAATCATAACATGCTGAAGGGTTTTGCATGCCTGATTTTGTGTTTTAGTTGCCAGCTCCTTTGGATAAAAAGTTCAGCTCCTCAGAACAAGCCTCCAAACATCCTCCAAACACACTAAAAGATCAATTAGATTAACGACAGTTTCATCATACACTTCCAAGGAAGGTGAATTGCACCTAGTGCCTTTCTGCTTCACAGAAGAAACTGCTTTTCCAGAATATTCAATGCCAGGTTCCCATCTTATATTAGTATTTTGACCACCATTCTTGTAGAACAACAGGGAAATCATTTTTCTGTAGTACCTTGATACAATTCTGGATGCTGAAGTTGCATGCAGGAATAAATTGCAGTCATATTTCTGCTTTCGCAAGCCTCTGCCAACTGCAGACGATACTGTAATTAGTTGTCCAGTTGTTGAATGGATACTTAGCTTATAATCTAAAAAGGCAGATCCTCTGAGAAAGAGAGGACCAGGAAGCAGTTCGGATCCAGGGAGACTGGGTTAAGGGCAAAAGTATTTTTCATATTAGGAAATGGCTTGTAGGTTTATTGTCATAACTGAGGTTGGGAAAGCTGTGTGTAACTTACGCCCTGGGATAAACAAAGGTAATATTGTAAATTACACACAGAGAGAGTCTCATCTGAATTTCACTGGGACCCTGTGGCACTCTAGCCAGGCAAGGCTGTCAGATCCTCTCCAACTCAGCTGGTCTAGTACATACAACGGTGTTTCTCAAGCCTGGCAACGTTAAGATGTGTGGACTTCAACTCCCAGAATTCCCCAGCCAGCCTTGTGCAGGCTGGGGAATTCTGGGAGTTGAAGTCCACACATCTTAACGTTGCCAGGCTTGAGAAACACTGACATACAAACTCTCTCTTTTCCTCCTACTTTTAAAGAAAACGCATTTGGTCTTTTTTGTCTTCCAAATAATTAAGTCCAGATTCCTCCTGACTGGTAGAAAATGGAGACTGTCCTGTGCAAGTATTCCTTCCCCGGGCTCACTGCTTTTTTCTCTGTGCTCAGCAGGAGAGCGAAGGAAGGAGGTAGTGCCTGCCGAGGAGCAATTGCAGCCCTGCTCAGCCTGTCTCAGAGGGGAAGGGCTGCTCCCATGAGAGCCCCGGGTGGGTGGGCTGCTGGTTCTGACTCTTGCTGCCCTGTGATAGGACTATAAGGACTCTTTTCATTCCTGCAAGGAGACAACTTGATTACTGCCCCTCAATCAAAACCTGTTTACTTTACCAAATGAGAGCAGCATGTGAGCTTGTTAATTGCAGCTGGGCTCCGATGGCCTGGCTCGGATTCATTCCTCCCATGAAATGGAGCCATTCTAATGCTGCAACAGGAGAGACACCGTGACCCCAGTTGCATTCATCTGGTGAAAGGTCCCCCCACAGGGTCCACGTTTGTGTTACAGAAGCAACTTGCCTTAAAATGACTGAGGACGCTGGCAACACGCTTGATTTGTTCTTGGGATTCCCTCTGTACCCAGACATGAGCAAAAGTATGTACACCAGCCTGCTCAGCTCTTGCATCTCTTTTTATCTAAGGGAGGAGACAAATGTATCTACATTGCAAAGGGTGTTGTTTTCAGTTTTCCTTCTTTCGAGGGCTAGAAATATTTACCCTATGGAAGGCTAAAAGTGACTTGGTCTAGAGCGGTGTTTCTTGACCTGAGCCATTTTAAGATGTGTGGACTTCAACTCCCAGAATACCCCAGCCAGCATTGTTGAAGTTCACACATCTTAAAATGGCTCAGGTTGAGAAACATTGCTCTAGAGGCCTGAGTAAATATCTTAACACAAAAAGATTTAGCATAAAACCCAGAGGGCAGCAAAGGATTATGCTTCATTGAGAAAATGGTCCAAAATGTGCGTGTGTGTACATGCACTAGAGTAAATTCAATACCAGGCAGAGTCTAATACCAAAGAAAACCCACTTCACTATAGAATGGGGTTGGCATTCAAGATCCTTGGTATTTACCTTGCTTGTACAACATTTTTTCCCTGATGTGCACAAATTATACTGATCTGGTTCATACATCACCTGAAGAAGTAATTTCCTACTGTCTTGTGTGACCCCACCATTGTGATTTCTTCATTACAGGAAGAATTGGAAAACCATGGTTAATGCAATGTTTGAATCAGATGGTCAAGACGATGCTTTTGGGTTTTACTAAAAAATAGTGAGAGTTGATATGATCATCTGCCCTTAGATTTGGAATGTGGCAGAGATTTTTTAAAAAATTACTTTAAACACACCATGAGCCTTGGAATCACATTCACATAAGAAAGAAGCCAGGCTGGAGATTTGTTTGTTCATTTCTTTCCCAGACCCTACCAGAAGATATAAAACAACCTCTACAGTTCCAGGTGATCATCATGGCACTTAGTTAGAAATGCAGATCATTGGGCAGGGGGAATATCAGATGCCATTTGCACTGAGATGCCCCTGTGCTCTGAGGGAATACCATACATGCTAATCCTGCTAACGGACCACCCCATGCAGCAGCAGCAGCAGCTTCTTTGCCGCAGCAGCCTCTCTCCTGTTCCAAAGGTTGATGCTCTCACCCTTAATCTGTTTATAAGAATAATAGAAATTAACTCCCAGGGGTTGTGTAGCTGGAGGAGAGGCTTCTGAATGGTTAAACCAGCATTTCTTAACCTTGGCAACTTTAAGCTGTGTGGGCTTCAACTCCCAGAATTCCGCAGCCAGCATGGCTGTCTGGGGAATTCTGGGAGTTGAAGTCCACACAGCTTAAAGTTGTCAAGGTTGAGAAACACCACATTAGTACGTTGTTTTATTTCTTCAGTTCCTGTCTTAAACTTGGGGTAGTAACGCTTTTGCCTTTTTTTCTCTCCCCCTCCCCTCTGCTAGTGTGGCTAAGACGTCTGCTTGGATTTTGGATCCCCATCTCTCTGCACCATGCCCCTGGTTGGTTTTTTGCTCTGGGCCATCCTTCTCATTGTGGGCTGGTGGCCCTCATACTCCAAGGATTACCTCTTTGCTACTCCAAGGGTGCAGCTCACTTTCAAAGGTAAGGAAGGACACCATTTCTGAATTAAAGCAGCATTGACAGTGTGATGGCAAACTTCTTGGGGTTTTTACTTTCTGGCAATCAGTGCCTTATTAAAGGTTCTCTATGCAGAACATAGTTTGGAGAGAGTGCAAGATTTGGAAGCCCAGTTTCAATGGCAAGTTTATCTAAATGGCTACTCGGTTTCCAAGGAAGCTGCTTCAAGCAGCTCATTTTCTTAGGACTCTAGCCATGATTATAAGCAATGGTTTTCTAGAACAGGTTCTGAGAAGCCCCTGGGCTAGCAGCCTGCATCAATCAAGCACATGGCACATTGCACTTCAGTGCCTCTCTCCATCTGGAGAGAACTAGCCTTGCAGCTTGTGGCTTTTCCTTAGATCTGTGAAGGAGTCAAGCACCATGGCTGGCAGTGCAGGCAGATTGACAGCTCGGTGAACCCAAGCTGCTGAATCTGCTGAAGAGTTGGCAGCCACTCATATACTGAACTCCCTAGGAAGGGACTGTGCTCCAATGAATGGACCCTCTGCCTGTTGCTGAGAAGGAGACAGGTGTTGGGACGCGCTGTCTGTAAATGTTCAGGGTTAGCTGGTGTGAAGCAATGATTGCCTGTGAAGGATGCTGAGCTGAGTTGACAAATTGTGTTCCAAGGGTAGGAAGCTGACATGGTAGCCTCAGCATGTGACTACCCACTAGGAACAGATGGTTGTACCTTATGTGTCATTTCCTCTTAACTTCCCTTCCTTTTCCAGACCACAGGGAGGCAGACTAATGTGTTTATTAGGGGCTGATGTATATTTAGGCTGCCCCTCTGGGTTCACCAGAAGGGGACCATGAAGGACCCTGCTTTCAATATATAGGACTCCCATTTTAGAAAAATCTTGCTGTGTAAGAATGTATTATGTTGAGCATAAGAGCAACAGGCATGCTGTTCAATTCCTTAGGGGAGACCTTTAGGGGAATGGACTCTGATTTTAATGGGTCATAACTGCAGACAATCAATAGGTTAACCATCAACTCTGACCCTGAAACTACAAGGGTGTAGGAAGTTGATTTTGAACAATGCCTACCATGCTTACCTGGGAACACGCTGAATTCTTGAAAGCACAATAGAAATGTTGATTGTCTCTCCTGCTCTTCTTTCTCTAAGCAAACAACTTTTCAGAATCTTTAGTGATAATTTATGAACATGGAGGAATTGTTCTGTCTATATACCTCTTTACATCAACTAGATAGAAAAGAGCAAATACTATATTGTCTTCTACATCAAAGGAGGGAATTTTGGCTGGTGCACCTTATCAGGGGGAGGTGAGTAAGCTTTGAAAAGTTCACACACCTCATCTTCTACTGCATCCGCTCATCCTAATTTTGGATCTAATTCTTTAAATAACAAATATTGACATGGTATTAATTAATTGACATCTAGTGGGTTGCAAGATGAGATTGAGGGCCCTAGGATCTAAAAACACTGTTGGGTTGATCCATTGCAACACTGGAGACACATTCAGATACTATGAGATTGTGTTTCTGACTTCTCTGGATTTCTGTAATTTGTTTTTAAAGAAATTAAACCACTGCTTTTAAAGAAATAATTCAAGGAAAGAGTACCCCTAATTTGCCCTACTGATATCAAGAGTAGCTCTGGTGGTATTTGAATTTATCCAGATTTAATTCTCTCGTATGGGTCTGGTGTCAAGCCCGTATAATTTGTGTGAATGCAGGCTATTTCCATGCTTGGAAATATGGCTTCAGAAACTTACGTCCTTTGTTACTTGCTTGAGGTTTCAGAACACAGAGAAGGTGCTAAGAGCATCTATGCTTGGCAAATTAAGTTACATGCAACGGTGGCCTATCCTAACCTATCATTTCCTACATTTTGCTGCCTGAGGCAAAGAACGAGATGCTCCCCTACCCCCATTTCTTTTTCAGATGCTGATTATATTTCAGTGGTACTAATGGGCTAGCAGCCTTCACCATGAATAAGAGAAGGGTAGGCTAAGAATTGCAGGCAAGGCTGTATGGCTCACAGCCTTGTGTCCTCCAAGAGAGGGAAAGGGTGGGCAGAGAAGCACAAGAGGACCAACTGAGAAGACTGATCCTTTAGTGTCTGCTGCCTGAAGTCACTGCTTACGCCCAGTTAAGATAGGACAGCCCTTGTCTTTTTTTATATTATAACCCTGCTTTGCCTAGAGCTGTGCTCTCTGTGAGTTCATCTCTTTTACAGTACAAGGAAGGATTTAGTTCTGGAGAGCAATCTGACCTTTTCTTAGCAGGATGAAAGAAAGAACAAGGGTAGATGGAAACAAGATCCATTCTGCCTTTAAGTGGTGTGTGTGTGTGTGTGTAGGCTTAATTGAAATCCTCCTTTCGGCCTGTTTAAAGATTTCTGTGCCCTGTGGAAGGGAGAAGTTCAGACTGAGTACTTTGAAAAATAGTGTCTTTGAGGTCTTTATAAGAGGGCTTGGTTTCCTGTTGTTAATCTACAGTTTTTAAAAAGTGGGAAAGTACTACCTTTGCCAGGGAATCGAGTTTTTCCGCCTTGATAAAAACAGCAAGAATAAATCATAAGACTTGGCCATAGAGCTGAAGGCAGCTGGGAAAGGATGGCCAAGACATCTAAAGGGTTGGAAGAACTTGGGTAGCAGAAGTTGAGTAAGAGACAGGGAGATGTGAAGTTGCAGGAAATGAGAGAAGAGGCAGGACTGGCTTTTAAAAGCATACAGTTTAGATAAGCTGGGACTCTAGAGAACATTCTAAAAACAACTCAAGGGCATTAAGCCAAGGATTAGGAGAACAACATGAGTGAAACAAGAGCTCAGTGGAGGAAGGAGGTGTTTCTTTGTGGGATTATTGAGGAACATCTAGGAGGAAAAGCGGCCTCTCTTACAAGAGACAGTGAAAGCAGCCTCATTGGGAATTGGGGGAACTTGGAATTGCGTTCTTCCAGGGAAAGATCTGATCTAATCTTGGATGTACCTATAAGAAAGCATTAATTTTGCCTTTATTTCCATCTCTCTATGTGTGTAACTGCAACAGAGGGGCAATAACAATGCAGATTGAACTGTGGAAAGAGGACCAATGTGGAGGGGGAGATGGGAGATATTATGACTAGTAATATGCCTGCTTAGTATTCTTCTTTAGTGACTATTCTTCCAATGATTCCTGCATTTGCTCAAGATGCTACTCTCACCTGCATGACATTGCTATGCCGCTGTAACCAGGCACTATATGTTCAGCAACACAGGCCTTAGCGCAATTACCATTCCTGAGCTGGCCTGCATGCCCAGGAATAGTGGGATTAGAGCTGAAAGATAAGCATTATCAAACAAAGTATGTAGCAGAAATGTTTGGACATGCTCACTGCCAGATCCATCGGAGGCTCTTTTCTGAATCAACTCTAATTTCTCAAAGCCAGGGCTAATTTACACCACTGCCTTATGGTGTGACATATGCCTTTTAATAAACCCATTCTAAATGTGGGTTGCCATAGGCAGGCTAAAGTGGTCTCATGGCCCTTTAGCACTAATTTAAAATTGAACTCACAGCATAGATAAGGGGGTAATCCCTAAGTGGGAGGGCACAGATTTCTGTGTATGCTTCCTCCATTTTTAAGCAATATTTCCCCCCCAAAATATGCTCTTACTCTCACTCCTTCCCCCCCCCTTTCTGTTGATACTGGTATTATCAGTTGTCACTGTGACTGTAGTTATTTCAAACAACAGACCAAATAAAACTAATCTAATCTAAAACTAAAACTAACAATAAGGCTGTATTGACTCATGGGGTTATCACATACTTCTTAATTCTTATTGAAAGCACTAGCTTTCACTAGTACACATTCAACATGGGTTTCATGGTCACTTCTGCAAGACAGTTCCGTGGGTGACTGTGCAATGAGAGATGAAGGATGACATGCATGTCATGACACTGCAACACAAACTCTGCCCATTTGTGCAACGTTGCGCTGCAACACTGAGGGGCCCTCTGGACAGTCCTATTTGGTTCTGCCTCTGACCAATTTCCAAAGGTATCTTGGATACATTTTCTGTTCTCTACATTATAAAAACAACCCCAAATTTAAGAAATACATAATCGGTTGGTAATGCTTACTGCTTTGAAATGAGTTGTTATGTTAAAGGATTTTTTAAAGCATTTAATTTGTTTGAATTAGGCCCTGATAAGGTCTGTATTTGATCTGGGTGTTTGGGGAAAAGAAAACTTCAGTATCAGAGAGAAAATAATTCAATTCTAATTTTAATGCAACTAGCCTAATTAAAATCTTGTATATACATCCCAGTTGTCGGTTGTCAGAATGAGCAGTAAACTGATTTCGGAAGTCAGAAATGGATGGCTCCCTCTATTACTCCCCTACTCCTCTTCAGCATGATCTTGGGATGAATTTTTCTGCCCTATTTTCAAAGTACACTTTCTTTCTGTAATGTCACCTCAAATACTCCTATCTGTCTGAGCTGGAGTGATTTAGTTTAATGCAGACTAATCTCAGCAGTTAATAGGCTACTTTGCAGAGGAAGGACCATCCCTTCAGCTCTGCCAATGCTTATCATGCACTCTAATAGTTTCTATATTTCCATTGTCCAGCACTGCTGAAATAGCGGAGTGGTCACAGAACTTTGTTTAACCAAGCTCTCTTTTTTCCTGAGTCAATCATTTGTGCATCTGTATATATCTCTCCTTTATCAATGTGGCAAGTGAAAAGAATTGGAGGAAGGGAGGAGGTCAGTGAGAAAGTGGGAAACATGAGGAGGAAGAGTTAATCATTATGGGTGGTTAACATGGTCCAGGCCACCAGCACTGCCAGTAATTCTGCAGTCAGGCCTTAGGGAAAGGTTAGAGATTCAACGCACAGAAAACCTCCTACCTGTCCCATCTTGGCAGATTAACCAGCAAAAAAGTCATAATTCAGCACTTCAGCGGGAAGGGGAAAAGTTGTAACAAGTGAGCTGGACTGGGTTGCAAGTGGTGTTGTGATAAGCATTGTTATCAATGTGGAGCCATCTAGTAAATTCATGGTTTGGAATAACAGTGTTGGAGATGGCAATAGAATGGGACTTACGGCTGCCTTGTTAGTAAGTGAAGCCTCTTGCAAGTTGAGTTCAACTCCCAGTGACTTTACAGACACATCCATCTCATTTTCATTGTAGCTGTGCGGAAGTAGTTTGCTGTTGCATTGTTGGGACCTTGGCTGGCTGGGGAATTCTGGGAGTTGAAGTCCACACATCTTCCAGTCACCAAGGTTGAGAAACACTGGTGTAGAGTGAAAGGCTATTGTGTAGGGAGCAATGAGTTGAGATTAATCATCTCTGGAGCTATTAGGAAGGCAGCAATGAGGGGGTTTTATTATACTGAGGTTTAAAGTGCTTCAAATGATCAGGACTAATTCCCTCACCTTCGGTTAGTAGTGTCAATCTTAACTGCACTAATGTATCTCACTTTCCACGTAAAGAATAAACACACACATGCAAATACAATTGATAGCTTCAGTCTTAAAAGCAGGAAGGTGCTAAAATGTCATGTCCTTCTGAAGTGCTACCAGAGGCATCCTGTTGGCCAATAATGGACCAGATAGACCTTTTATTTGATTCCTCTTCTAAAGCTGTTAGTTCTTCAGAGCATTTGCATGACTGTTGTCGGAAACTGAGCACTGGACTCAGAAGATGAACCATGGCTCCACTGAGGTAACTGTTACATTTCCTAACTATGGTTAATGGCAAGGCTGGAAGAGAATGCACTGATAGGACAATGTTGCAAGCAGAGAAGAGTGACCGAGTGACCAGTTTGGAAGCGTTGCTGTCTATCTGCATAAAAAGTAAAACAGTTGCCTGTTCACTTTCTGCTGCAGCCAGTTCAAAGCCGGTTGTTCTGCTTATACCAGTGTTTGTGCTAACACTCAGTGGGGACACCCAGACCACTGCTGGTGAATCATAATTAGAACCCCGAGGTTAGCCTGTCAGTGTAGTTCTGCAGAGAAGTAGTAGCATACACAATTATACCACATACAATTTTCTGTGGTTCAAATTCATTCTAGCTCAAGAACTCAAAGGCATCAAGAACCACCATCTTGTGTAGGCTGTCAGATTCATCAAGTTAAAATTATATGTGTTGGCAATATGGGTAATGATTTTCAAAGTTTTTGTTAAGTCTGAAAGTTGCTGGAGATGCCACTAGAAAAGAGCAGAGTATCTCCTCTTCCATGAACAACAAAGCTATGATTTACCATACTCAGCATGGACTTTGACATGTACTTGCTGCTTTAAATCGATATGAATGACAGTTTTTCTAGACATCCTTCATATCTCGGTCTTTATTTTGTATTATCTAGCAATGATAGAAAAATTCTAAAATTGAATCGCAAAGTGAACCCATGATCAGCAGCATCTCATCCAAATCTCTCTGCTCCATATTTCAGCCCCAGCCCACATGTAAAGAATGGGGACATGTCCCCAGAAGGGAGATAAATAGCAGTGGAAAATTTGGCAAGATCTTGACTGGGTCCCCTATTTGCAGTTAAATTTTGTTTTCTAAGGAAGGATGAGGTGGGGGAAAAGATCTATTTATATCATGTGGATATGTACATTTTGTTTCAGGATTCTTCTCAGGAAAAACAGGTTGGCTATTCTTAGCCAAGCTCCCAATGACCTTCTTCCCACATCCCTTCTTGTTGCATGAACATCCTCCTGCTTTACTTATTTAGATGGTTGGAGTTAATTGACAAGCAACTCGAATATTTTACCAACCTGCCAGCTCTGCTATGCTGGATGGTAAGAACATAAGGTGGGTGGGTGTGGCTGGACTGAATTCGACTCTATTTCTGTTCTTTGGCTGAATGAAATAAATGGAACAAAAATGAGAGGCATAGCTGTAGTCCATAACCTAGTTGGCAAGCAAGCTGCTTCCTTTGCATATGAAGTAGTGATTCAGGCTGGACTAGGAAACTATGAATGTAAGTTTACAACTTCTACAGTCATTCCAAACGCTGTCACAGCATTTTGAGCGGCCTTGGGAATTGTTTCTTGTTCCCCTGTCAATCCAATACACAGATGTGGACAGAGCTGCAGCCCTCAGCTCATTCTTTTGCAAGGGGTCAATTTAGATTTCTGGTAAAAGTGATCTGCCCCTTTCCTGGCAGCCTGCTTTGTGGGGAGGAAGAAAGGGAGAGAGAAATGGTACCAGCAAGAGAAGAAAAGGGAACAGTGGGCATCCCCTCCAAATTTTGCTGATGGTCTTCCCCACCATTTGTTTCTGCGCCACTTCCATTGACATGTAAACAGTCAGGAATGTGGCCCTCAATAGAACAAAAGGTCCAGTAAGACATGCCCAGAAAGGCACTTTCGGACGTTCTTGATTAATATGTTCTTGCAGCCAAAGAGTCTCTGTTCTCTACAATCTGGAGGAAGGTGGAGTTTCCTTCCCATCCCAACAGGGAAGAGAGTGTTTACAAGACCATTACTAGTGTCTTATTATAACAAATATTAATAACTCTGTTAATATTATTTTATGGTAGTTGTTATAATGTCTGACATTTGTATGGCTGAGCCTATTAGGTCTTACGGGTAAGATTAACCAAGCAATATTATTGACAACCAAGCAAGGTTTCAAGAGGAGAACCTGGATCTCTGAGATTAAATCATAGCGATTTTCAAGAACTCAGCTGTGAATTAACACAAGCAAACTTTGCCAGACAAAGTTAATTGTCAATTAAAATTGGTATTACTTAATAGAGTGACTTTATGCCAACATCAGCAGGATATAGTCCCACTGAACTCCTAGAGGCAGATTAAAAATCATAAAAATAGCTGTAAAGAAAAGAGTCTGCATACCAGTTACACTGGAAGATGAAAGATTTCCCAGCATCTTTGTCTGATGCACCTACTAGCACACTAACTTGAATCATACATGAAGGGCACAAGTCACCATGCACTGATGGCATAAGTGCTTCAGGGACTTCTCTCTCAGCTAATACCAGCGTACTACATATTGTGCAATTGTATTGTCAAGAAGCATCTCCAGAACTTCTCAGAAGTGTTCTAAGGTGTAGGTTGATGCCAGCAGGCATCTGTACTAGGACTGAAACCACCATTAAGTAAAATGAGGCAGCCACATCAGACAAAAGGTTTGGAGGTATCGTGTTGATTATCACTGTATTTTTACTTCTATGGATGGAGGGAGGGGGGGAAATTTTCTTCCAAAACAGCTTTGGTAGCATGTGAGTTGAGTTGGGTGCAGAGGGTGAATCCACGGGGAAGCAGATAATGGAAACAGCAGTATGCCATCACAGTGCATGCGCCACCATCAGATCCTCTGCTTGGATGAATGGGAGGTGTCTTTTACTGCTCTATTTCAGGCTGCAAAATGTCTTGAACGGAGCCTGTTTGCTCTCTTCTGTTCTATCAGACAGAAATCAGGCAATTCCAGTGCAACCAGCAATGGCATGAGGAGAGGGAGAGGCAGCAGTTATGGAAAACTCAAGTTTAAACAAGAAAGGAATAGCCAACATTTTCTATACTGTAGTGGGCAGAAGTTGGTTTGCAATGGCTGTCATTCCCCTATTTTTGCAGGACTAGGGTATGTTCAGGGGAGATCCTTGCCTCTGGTCACGTGTGAAGAAACCCATGGGAATCGTTCTGTATAATAGGCAGTTGCTGCAGTGTATGTGCTGAATAGCCCTACTCCACCCTCTACGTAGATCATCATTTGGTGACTGCCTTTGGCAGTTCTCCGGCTGGGAGAGAAAAATGTAGTTTTGAAATAGCCACCCTTTGTAAGGAGCTGCTTGGAATTCTGTCTCAGAGGGCTGTTAATTTTGCTTCAAGTGCCCTGGTCTGATCCTAAAAGACAAATAAGCTGGGTGTGTTTGAACAGCAGTGACAATAACTGGAGTGCAGTGCAGGGTAGGGGGCTCGCCTTCTCCTTGTGCCTGGTATGAACTTAAGGCTGAGGGGGTGCAGAGGCAGTGGAAGCCCCTTGCAGAAAACAGCCTGTTGCGAGGGGAAAAGTGCTTGTGCGCTCTGCCCTGTGCAGTTGCTTCCTTAAGGGAATGTGTGGGGAGTGACAGAAAAGAAACAGGAGTCCTGTTTTGGGGCATAATCTCTCCCTGCTGGTTGACTAAGGTCAAATCATTAGACTTGCCCTTGCAGCCCCACTTGCCAGCAGCAGTGGAGTTGGGCATCCTGTGAAATAAGGCCAAAGACTGGAGTTCAGAATCCTAAGAATAATATAATCTATCCCCCACAGCTGTCATCTCTGTTTAAATGTTTGCGCAAAATAAAATGATAAAGTCTCCTTCAAGTTCTGCTCGACTCCTGGCAACTTCTTGAATACATCCATCTAGTTTCCTTGGCAACAATATGGAAGCAGCTAATCTGTGTTTCTTTTGGGATTTTCTGTTAGTCTATCCTACAGTGCTATACCATCTGGATGGTCTCCCATCCAAGCACTAACCAGGCCTGAATCTCCTCTGTGTTTTTACAAAATGCTGGTTCATAAACCCTGACATGTTTGTTCCTTGTCCTAAAGACACATGGGCAGAGATAAATGGCACACAGCAGTATATAAAATTGGCATTTCCTTGTTGAATTTTAGATATTTCTGAGGACATGTTGGCACTGGTTACCAAATGAGTCACAATAAGACCCATCATTGTGGCTATGAGGATGGAATGGGGACTCTGTGTCGAATACATGCAGTTCAGGACTGCTACCTCTCTTCTCTCTTCTAATACTCTATTGGTCTACAGGGGTACTGTGGACTCCTTCAAGTTTACTAAAACATATTCTTTCTTAATCATGGGTGTTCTGCAATCTGCTAATTTACCTGCTTTTTCTATTGAAAACGGCACGTATGTTCTCTTTCTCACTCCTAATGGTTTCCATTATGCCCAACTGTGGATGCCTTAAATTTTTGGGTATTCTAGGCACAAAGAATTTTGGGTCCCACACTTATATCTGCCTGCCAATAGAAACCACTCATGTTAAGTACCATAGCATGAGTCATGTTACCTGTTTTGTGGAAACTAGGGTGGAAACAATCAGGATCCTCAGGCTACATTAACTCTGGGCCCAAAGTATTTATGAGGAAATTTGCAACCAGGTTTTCCTCAACTCTGGCTAGCCAAACTCAAAGTTTCTTTAGTTGGGTGGAAATTCATGTAATGATTACTGCTCTCACTTCTTACTGCAACATCAGAAGCCTGAAGATAGCCACTGGTAAGATGAATCCGGAAAAATCAATAATAAAGCCACAGCAATAGTTTAAAGTGCTGAAGGGGATCGATAATAACTGCTGTGGGGATGAGCTGTTAACATTAAATGGGAATTTGTTTTCTTCACTGTGCAAATTATTCCCTGTCC
Organism: Candoia aspera; assembly: GCF_035149785.1. Classification (NCBI taxonomy): domain Eukaryota; kingdom Metazoa; phylum Chordata; class Lepidosauria; order Squamata; family Candoiidae; genus Candoia; species Candoia aspera. The sequence continues at coordinate 62,465,324 of NC_086154.1, read as the reverse complement.
CAACACCCACCCATGTGTCAGCTGAAGTGAAATTGTATAAAAACTGTGACCACAGCAGAATCCCTCGACAGAAGGAGAAAATAAGGAGCCCCAGGGACTTGGAAAAGAAGATGGCACCTTTCACCTCCAGGACAACAGGGCAGGAGAGTCATTACCAGCAAGGCGATTTGAGGCCTGAGCAGAACAAGTTGGTGGTTGAATTATTGTGTCACAGTGTCTTCTCCTCTTTGGAATGTTCTAGAAAAAAAAATCTGTGAATTGAACTGTTGGGTAATACCTTTCAACAGACAAGATGGAAACCTGTTGCTCTGTTGAAACGGGCTGAGACTTTGACTGGAACTGCTCTGTGGATCTTAAATTTTGATATGCTGGGATGGATGGACTGGATTTAGTTTCCATCTATTTTCATCTTTCAGATTTATAGAGAAAAACAATAGGATTGTTTAAATACATGCATACTTCTGTATTTTACATTTGTCCGTGCAAGGGTTTTGTATGCGTGAATGGAAAAAGTATTATACTTATGCTATAGCTGCTTAACCAGACTCATTGAACTCCCCAACTAAATGCTAAAAGTGGTAGTACTGATTTAGAATAAGATGTGGCTCCAAAGAAAGAAGATCCCCCTACATGGAGAAGCATTTGAGATTCTTCTCTTTGTATTCTTGCACAAAAATTTTTCATCAACAGTATATAAAAAAGGTACTTTGCTAAAGATCATTATTTCAAAGTTATAGAGAAGTCCAAAATATTCCAAAACAACTGATAAGAAATAAAAATATATACAAGCCAAGAAAATCAGGATTACTCAAGGTCTACTTACATATGTCCATGTCCTTACAAATATGTGGCTCATCTTCTATGCTGTACTGGGTGAATTAAAAATTATACTTTTCTTTTCAATGGACAAAATTATTCACCTGAGAGATTTGGGTTCAAATACAGACAAACTATAGATTTATAATTGACAGTTTTCTTCCTTTTACCCATTGGTGTTTCTTATGACTCATCCTAGGCCATAGCACACAGCAGGCTATAATATTTCATAAGTAAATATAAACAAATTTGTCATGAATTTCCTTCCTTCCTTCCTTCCTTCCTTCCTTCCTTCCTTCCTTCCTTCCTTCCTTCCTTCCTTCCTCTGAAGAGAATTAGATACAAGCATAACATTGCATTACAGCTGAGGATCTGCATGGAAAGAAAAATGAGAAAAGGCCCGTGGGAGAGCTAGCAGTGAATGTATGCTATAAGGAGTCACAGCTTTTAAAAAAAACATTTTCTGGCACAAAAATAAGAATTACCTGGTAACTCATAAACAAGGCAGTTATCATCCAGCCAAAATCCACCAGAAAACTAGGCAGACAAGTACTGTAAAGTTAAGATACATAAAACCTATTTGTACTGTATTGGAGGACCTCAACACATCACATACCCCTTAAAAATGAAAATTTTAGATCTTTGGCATTTTAACAAATAGCTGAATGAAAAGGCAAGAGCTTGTAGTTTTGGTATACAAAGTACCTCCAGAAGGTCACAGATCTCTTCTTGCATGGGTACATTTATCCTTTTCTTGACCTTTTCTCATTAACCACACTGGCGCAATGTGTTCTGCTTCTCATATTTTTCACCCTACAAGCTCTCTGCCAAAGTGAGCAGGTGCCAACCACCCTATCCTGAGGTTTCTAGAATAGTCACCTAAGAATGGAAAAGCTCATAATCTCATTACTTGCTAACCCTGAAGTTATCCAGTCTCCAAAATCTTCACTTAACACAAGCTATGCTAAGCCAAGTCTGTCCTTTTTATCTGCTAAGCTTGTTATCCTATTTATTGAATTCTTGAGATAGGCTGGGAGGGATAAATTCTAGAAAGTCAAATGTACAAGCCTACCCCAACAAAAATAATGTCATCTTATGTGAAATGTTTATGGTTGAAAGTGAGGTCTTGTATTTATGACTACCGTATACCTGGCTGTTGCTTCAGCACAAAATAAGAGCTTCTCGAAGAGCTGCAAGCATTGGTTTGGCTTCCTAAGTTGCTCTAGACAGCATTCTTCAATCTGGTCCATCTACTGGGGCTGCATCGAATTCTAGGACATCAGGCTGGGGGAGCCTGTGGAAGCTGTTACGCTTCACATTCTCTTTTTGTCCTCCTCACGTTAAATTTTCAGAGATAATTGTCAGCGTCCTCCTAAGAGATACAGCCCTGAATGAATGTTCTGCTTGTTGTTGCATTTTTCCTGTCTTTTGTAACATCACTTTGCCAGGCTTTCCATTTTGTTGCTAATTATTCTTGTACGTTCCCCTGGATAAAATTCATAAGACCAAGCAGACTTTCTATATATGTCTCTCTTCTTCATGGGAAATAGTTGGCTTTAAGACATTTTGGGGTTGGGCAAGGGTTGTGAATTTTTATCTTTAAAAAGTCAGGGCATGCTACATTTTTACAAGTTGTTTATTTTCCATTAGAAATAATGTTCTGCATAACGCTATGTACATTTGTAAAACAACACACACTGTGCACTTGTAAAATAGATGACGGAACTGTTCCTGGCATGCCACCTTGACAAAGTTGCTAGCCATTCTTAAGTGTGTGTGTGTGTGTGTGTATCTCCCATGCATGGAGACAACTATGAATTATACTTACAAAAATAACTTGATTTTCCCTCCCTGATCTTTGGCTTTGTGATAAACAGAATACTTTTAAAATAAAAACAAAAACAAGATATTCTGTCTCAAAACAATGTATTTACTCTAAATATAAATACTATAAATTGTAAATACTACAGTATAATGTTTTTGGTACATGTATGTTGCTGTATCAAAATAAATAGTTGTTTTTGAAAGTAAGAAAACAAACTGATCAAAATACCCCATAGCCTTAGGCATACATTCATTAACTCAGGCTTAAGATCTAATCGTAGCCTTCTGTTTTATCACTTGAAAATTTGAAATGCCTCCTTGTTCTTTTTTCGAATGGCAAACAGGAAAGACGTTGAGGCCAGATAACACTACCTTTTCCTACAGAAATTTGAAATTAGTTGAAATTACAGCTCCAGCTTTATATCAGCTTTTTCAACCTGTTGCCCTCCAGCTGTACGAGGACTTTTATTCTCAAAATCCCCAGGCAGCTGGCTGAAAATTCTGGGTCAGAGTCTCAGTACATCTGAAGAATGCCAAGTATGTTATGAAACAGTCCTAACATCTGGAAGGTGCTAAGAATCTGAGAGCTGCAGTCCCAAGACATCTGGTTGGGGAAGTCATAGAAAAGCTGGTTTTGATATCTATTCTAATCATACACGGTTTTTCTCTAGTCTATTTTTATTTTGTTCAGTAGTAGTACTTTTACTTGGTACATGCTTATATCTAAGTGCACTACAAATCATTTTCCCCACAACAAGAAGAAGGTGGGGTTCAGAGAAATTATTGGCCCAAAACCACCAGCGGGTTTCCATGGCTTAGAGGGGGCTAGAACCTGGTCTTCCCTATTCCTAGTCCAACATGTTAACCACTACTCCACACTGACTCTTAAAATTATCTAATCACAAAATTGTTTGATGGATTAATTTTATAATTACTTGTTATTTATTCTCTTATTTTACATTTTGTTCCTTGCCGAGGTCTGAGAACAGAGTAGCAAGTAGATAAAATTATTAATACTTATTAACTGCATAACCATATCTACTTTGTGGCCTTGCTTCATACATTCCAACAATTCCCTTAATCCTCCATGTTTGCAGTATATGCTAAACTGCTGATCCTGGTAACTTCATGCAGAGAAATGTTAACCAACCAGTTTTGTACTATGTGTCCATCCCTGCTCTTTCAGCTACTGAATGTAGAAATTCCTGCCCTGCCCTTCTGAATTAGTATCTATTCATGATGAACAGCTGGTGTATATCTTGCACCAGTTCTTCCAGTCTGGAAAGGCTTCTTTTGAAAATTGACAGCCAAGAATTTTGGAAAATATTTGTTGATTTGAACACTTTCTTTGTTTAAACCTAAGGGTTGAAAGCCACAATGTGCATCTGAAGATGCCAAAAAGGAACAGAGTTGTTAATCTGCACCATAGGTTGTTCTCCATGACAAGTTAATGGGTTACTGCATATACACATTGTCTGCATGACTCCCCACCTTGCCAAAAAGTATATATATGGTGGCATATAGCATTATCCCATGGATGGAAAACAGAACCTCAGTTCCTTTACAGAGGGTGCAACCTGGGACACAAATTTAAAAGGTACCCTCCGTAAAGATATTTGTAGCTCCATGCAGAGCAAAAATAAGCCCCAGACTGAATATGTGAACTTGTCCTGTATCTAGAGTCTAGAAGAACTATTTTCACATAAACGGTAGAATTTAGACCTGTGTGGAATGAGGTCTGATCTTAATTGAAATAATTGATTCAGTTCATTAGAAAACTGAATCAAACTTGAATTTAGTTGATATGGGAAAAAAATGGATTGGCACATGCATGAAGGCTCACCTCTAAATTTGGAGATATTCAGTGTGATGCTCTGCTTAGTTAGATTATTTCGTTTGGATATTCTACAGTATTGATTCCCTTCGAATCCTAGACCTCCAAATACATATATTCCCAGTAGTTTGCTTATAAGTCTACAGAAATGAAGGCTACTGAACAGTATAGAGAAAAAAGTACTACTTCAGCCTACCAATGCCCTTTCCGTTGCACTCATCAAGATAACGAAAAAGCCCATTTAGCTCAGCTCATCTTTCTATTCTGCTTCCACTGGGCTTCCCCACATCCGTGTTTTGATTCCACTGTGCCTCCCCACACTGTGAGCTCTTTTTATTGGAATAGGACTGAAACAATTAGGGCACAACACTCAGTACCGAGTACTATCCAAGGCAGCATATGATTCAGTGATTTGGCCATCATAACTTCTTTAACAGATCCAACTTTTGTGCTAGATTCAGATAGCAGATAGGGTGTTCCAAAATGTAGAACTGTGATCATATTTGGCTTCATTTAAGTAGGTCATCTGGTCTTCCATCCATCTCCATTTACTGTCCTTTCTTTCCCCATTACTTGTCTAGCTTGATTCATCCAGTAGACCAGCAGGGCATCTTGCCTTGCAAAAGCACAATTAAGGCAATCAGTGTTGTGCAAGGAAAAATTAGATATGAATTAGGGTTTTAAAAAAAAGGCTCTGACCCATTCTTACAAGCCATGTGTGTAGGTGTGTCTGTGTGTAATTGTCTGTGTGTGACAGAGAGAAAGAGAAAGAGAGTGTGTGTGTATTCCACTACAGGCAGGACAAGTGATAGAATCACCAAAATGCTAGTGGTAGCTAGACAGCCAGGTTGGTGTGATTTATTTATTAAATTTATAAATATAGAAGCCCTTTTCTCATGCTTTGATTTTGTGCTCTCCATATACAGGGAGAGTAGATAAACTGCACCCCCAGAGCCAGCTGGTGGCCTCAGAACATGAGGAGAGGCCGTCCAGATGCCCAGCTCCCCAATTCTTCCCAGCACAGAGTTCAGTGACATGGCTTTCAGAGCCAGAAGATGTAACTCTGTTCTTCTTTTCCATGTGTTAATTGAATGCCTGGGCAAGAATGAGAAGAGGACTAGCATTAGACATGAACTGGGAAAATGGGGTTAAAATCCCTAATCACTCATGAACTTCCTTGGGTGGATTACTGAGTAAATCATTGAACCTAACCTATTTCACAGGATTATGCCTAATACCATGCAAGGTATCCTGAAATTCTGGGAGGAGAGGTGCGGCACAAACATAGCAAAGCACGACGTTAATAACATTCTGGCTTTTTAGAACTTTAGTAGTAGATTCTTTAAAACAGCATTTGAATTAGGCCTTTTCTTTCTGATTGTCTCTCTGTTGCCCATTTATGGATACTCTGGGGACACTTGACTAGCCTGGCTTTTTGTTAGATTTGGAGGAAACTGCCTTGAAGATAGGAACAAGCAAAATCCTGGATCAGAAGCAGCCCTCATGGGACTAAAGTGGATGACATGTTTATCTGGAAGCCAGTTCCTTTTGCTTTTAAGGGTTGAGAGGAAATTTGGGAGGGGAAAGAAGCTGATGGAAAATACTGGGAATGTCTGAGTGATTTATTGAAGGCAATTAGCCATGGAGAGTTTGTTTTCTCTAGGCAAAATAATAGTGTATGCCCAGCAAGGATTTCCATCCTGAAGGCACCAAAAGACTCTGTATGGAAAACGGAAGGCCTTGACATATAGATTAGGATTTGGAGACCAAGCTTCTTTCCAATACTGATATTCCTCCAGCTTACTTTGCATTTTACAATATTGCTTTGACCCTTTCCCCAAACACTTGGGGAGCAGATTGCCAGAACATTCCTGCTGGAGTTAGCCATGGCAGGAGGAAAAGCTGTTCATGTAAATCCATTTCATCCTGTATTATAAAAGATTTTGGTTTCATTAGTCCCTTATGTGTTAACATTTTCCCTACCTGTTTATAAACCATTCTTCTGTGCTATAAGCAAAGCACAGAGCATTGGCCAGCATAAGGGATTTCATGTTTGAACTTAAGCTAGTATCCTTGGGTTATTGTTAATCGTTTTGCCAGCACTTCTGGCATGTTATATTGCTTAACTTAACACTTCTTTTAAGGCATAATTAATGTCCTCCCCCATTTTAAAGTTGAGGAATTTAAGCTTTTTGCTGGGCCTAAAACAGTTGAACATTAAATCTGTCAGACCCAAGTTGGCTTCCTGCTGCTGAAGCCTTGCTCTCAAAAATATTGAACTGGATGCATTTGCTGGGCCCTTTCCCACATAAGAAGTCCCAGGATAACCCTTCAGTGGAATCATTAGCAAATGATTAAATCCATCTCATGAGCCTGGGTTGCACCTGGTTTCTAGTACCTCTAAAACCTGCTTGTATTGGCTGGGGGGGGAACCTCCAGAAAGCCAGCAGGACAATTGGTGGAGCAGGCTAGATAGTTGAAACTGCCAAGCCCGGACCAGTGCAGATGAGAACCCGCTGAAAGTTAAAAAAAAGAAAAACAAAAAACTCCCAAGTAAATCCTGAATTCTGGTGATAACATGGACCTGCCCAGCTAGGTTTCTTGGCAGCAACATAGAAGGGGTTTGCCTTGCCTTCCTCCAGGAAGTCTTTTCAACTTCTCAGTCTAGCAGATAAGCCTAGAACTTCCTTCTGGTCTTTCATCTCAGTCCTCGCTGGGCTCAATTCTGACCCTGCCTAGCATTTGGGGGGCGTCAGTCAAGGTCAACTAGGTGCTGCCTGTGAGATCTTAAAACCCACACATCTACCTAAAGAGGATGCTTTTTGGTCCGTCAGGCATTGTGCTACTTGTGCCTGGAACATGTGGCCAAGCCATTGCTTTACTGAAGATGTATAGGTTTTGATTTGGTTGGCCCATTTTGTCTCAGCTTCTGCTTGCGTAGCTGCATTACATATTTCTTCCTTTGGGGATGTGGGATCGGGTCTTTTCTTTCATTTCTGAGAAGTGCTAAAATGATAGACAGCTGTTTATCCCTATGCAGGCGACTGCCACAGGGTGTGCAGTAAAAAAGTGGGAGGATATGACTGCACAAGACTGTGAAGTACCCAGGATTAGCATCCCCCTCTTCCTCCCCACCCAAAAGAAATAATCAGAAGAAATTAGCAAGGTGTCCATGGTGAGTAAGTAAATATGCGCATAATCAGCTCATATTTTTAAGGAAAAAAAAGGCTCTGATAATGAAGGAGATGGAGTTTGACAATGACCAGCATAAAATAAATTTATTCAAATAATAATGGAGGAACAGTGTGGGGAGGCTAAGTGGCTGATTAATGAAGTACAAATCATGGCATAAAGATACTGAAAAGCACCATACTAAGCTCAGCACTTTGGACAACAAAGGATGGGTTATAATATTATGGAGCATAAATCATGTAAAAAGAAAAGTAGCATTGGCATTATATGGTAGCAACTATTTCTTCTTTACTCATTCTCAAAAGGGGTGAATCCATCTTTATTTTATTTTTCAATCCTCAGCTCAGAAACAGAACCACCCCAGCAGAAAAACAGGCCCAAACAACTGGAGTTTGCGAGTCATGATTTCTGCTCACAGCAACTGCCACAATTATTGTATTTATTTATTTATCAAATTTTATCACCGCCCATCTCCCACCAAAAGGGGATTAATCTATTAAATTAAAAACAGATTAAACAGATTAATCAATTAATCTGTTTTAATCTGTTAATCAATTAATGTTTTTTCTGTGTAAGCCACCGAGACTCATTTTTTATTGTGGCAACATGCATACATACATAAAATATTAATTAAATAAATAAAACTTTGGCAAGGGAGAGGGAGACCCCCTTGCTTTATTCTATCCGGTCTGATGTTCTTGCTATCTTTTACCTTTTATCAGTTTTGTTGTAATTCCTTTGTTTGTTGTGAGCTGTCCAGAGTCATTGGGAGTTGGGCAGCATGCAGGTCTAATATATTGCTATTATTAGGGTTGGACAAATGTGATGCTTGTTGATAGCTCAAGGGCACTGTATTTCCAGATAGTGAGGACCATTCAGAAACCTTCTGCATCAGAAGGAGAAACGAATGACTAGGATGGCTAAGCTAACGCACTGAACCTGTTAGAGCAGTGATTCTCAATCTCAGCGACTTTAAGATGTACGGACTTCAGCTCCCAGAATTCCCCAGCCAGCAAGTTGGAGGTTTCTGGGAGTTGAAGTCCACACGTCTTAAAGTTGCTGAGATTCAGAAACATTGTATTAGAGCTTTATAAATGGCAGTGAAGTTATGAATATGGATTAGGGCTGATCTTGAGATAGTGCTGGACTGTCCGCTTCTGGTCTGTAAAGGGTTTGCCTTTTTAGAATGGCTTCTTACGTAGGGATGTCTCCTCTGTTGTTAGTATTCTTGAAGATGAGTTTAATCCTGAATACTTTTTTTTTAAAGAGCCTAAACTCAGTGAAAAACCCTCCCTACTTTTCTTCAAGCATGAGAGGCTTTGGCTCCTGCTGTGATGCCAAATCAACCTCACTGACTTGATTGTTTCTGAATTTCCTGGAGGATGTTAGGTTATCACATACCAAAATGCTCCTCTGAAGTGCCTTATACTGAAAAACACTTAAGAGTAAAGAATCATTTCATCCCCAAGTTTTTTTTTCCAGTTTCCTACCACCTGTGAATTAGTTAAATAGGAAAGCGCTTGGCTCAGAGCTAGTAGGACTCTCATTACTTGTAATTAGCTTAATTACATCATAAATAGCCCATCAAGGGTAGGAAGCAGAGCTCAAACAAATCAGCAGTTCTGCTTCCTATAACACAACCCACACAGCACCTTGATCAAACCAATAACAACAAATGAGGTAGACGGGAAGGGGAAAGCCCCTCAGCATGGGCCCTTCTCTCTAAAGCCCTATCTTTGCTTTATGATGAAGATGCCAGAGACTGGAGGTGCTGCTCTGTGGTCTGGGGGAAATAAAATGCAACATTCCATAACGAGTTACTTCTGCTCCTGCTCATTGTGATCTTTTTAACTGGGTGGGATCTGTTATCCGAGTGCGAAAAGCAAGGTAGTGTTTCCAAGCAGCAATAACAGAAACAGCATTATTAATAAGCGCAGGAAGGAGTTGATCTATAGGTTTCCAGGTGTGTGCCAGCCTCATCTTCTCTAGAGTAAGGATGTACTTTAAAATAAAGATTGCTTACATTTTCTTTTCATCTTATTTGGCTATCCTTTTAGAGCAGTTATTGTAAAGTCAGTGCCTTCCAGATGTTCCTAGAATTCTGAGTAACACATCTGGAATACCTTTGATTGGGGAAGGATGCTTTAGACATTGTCCTTGATGAAGAAGTGATATGACCTGGCTTGTTTCTTTGCTTGGCATGGCATTTTTTTCTCTCATATTTGCCACTTTTAGGAGCCTGTTCACACTGGAGCAGCAGGCATGTCATTACATTTATGCTGCTATTCCATATGAGAAACGTTAGTGGGTTTAGGGGCCTGCAGGCTACCTAGATGGTGACTCTTTCTATCAGCCTTACCAGGTAGACCAAACAGGAAACACAACCAGATGAGCTAATTCTACTCTATTGTACGGCTACAGTAACAGAAAGAGCCAGTTTGGTCTAGTGGTTAAAGTACCAGGCTAGAAACAGGGAGACCGTGAGTTCTAGTCCCGCCTTAGGCCCAAAGCCAGCTGGGTGATCTTGGGCCAGTCACTTTCTCTCACTCTAGGAAGGAGGCAATGGCAAACCACTTCTGAAAAACCTTGCCAAGAAAACTGCAGGGACTTGTCCCAGCAGTCTCCAAAAATCAGACATGATTAAAGGAATTAAAAAAAAACACCAAACATTAACAGAAACTTGCAAGTCTGAAAGTACAATTCTTCTACTGTCTCCTTTACACCTGAGAAATTAGGGAGGGTCTCTTTTGAGCCCCTTGCCCTACCCACTGTTCAGCTGCAGGCTCTGCTGTCTCTTATCTGACTGTTCCCTAGGCAGCATCCCTTCGCCCTGTCTCCCAAGGTCTTTCCCACATACCATAGCATATACAGATTTTATAACCACTAAGTCAATTTGTCAGGTGTCACATAGTCCAGATAGGGACTATGGGAGCAGTTATGCCAAAGCATCAGCAATTATTCCATGCAGGATGTTGTCTGTTATGTGACCATTCCCTAGGCAGCATCTCTGGGCCCAGTCTCCCAAGGACCTTCCCACATACCATTACACTTCCAAAGAGAGACAGGGAGGTAGGGTTTAGGCTGGGAGAGGCAGCTAGAAGTGTCTTTCTCCACCGTCACTGTTGGCCGCAGGCTCTGAGAGAGGCAAGGATTATAGGAACAGAATAACTGACTGGTTCTGGTCCTAGGATTCAGGTCTGTGCAAAAGCTTTGAGAGAACCAGAACTAACAGGGTAAAAGTGGCAAGAAAAACATAGGCAGAAGAATCAGGGATATTTTCTTTATTTTCAGGGCTGCTTTCCTCAATTGTGTAATTGCATTTTTGTTCACATGTTCTGTACAATGTCTTTGTCATTTGCTAATTAAAGATAGCTATCTCTTTGTGTAGATCTCGGCCTCCTATGACTTGGTTTAGCTGCCTTATTTCTCAAGGAGTCACTTTGTTTTTTATATGTTACTTCACTGTTGGATAATGTATTCCAGAATTCTGGGCCTGGTAACTCTGATGAAGCTTGAGCCATTTGTCTAAACTTCTAGTGCTGGGAAGGGGGGATTTCCTGTTGTATTAGGAAGGAAGGAAGGAAGGAAGGAAGGAAGGAAGGAAGGAAGGAAGGAAGGAAGGAAGGAAGGAAGGAAGGAAGGAAGGAAGGAAGGAAGGAAGGAAGGAAGGAAGGAAGGAAGGAAGGAAGGAAGGAAGGAAGGAAGGAAGGAAGGAAGGAAGGAAGGAAGGAAGGAAGGAAGGAAGGAAGGAAGGAAGGAAGGAAGGAAGGAAGGAAGGAAGGAATCTTCCCACTCCAAAACAAGTGGTTGCCATTTACCCGCCCTGCCCAGGTGGAATTATTATACCCAGACCTCCCAGAATGCTGGTAAAGAGGATAGAGAGCTCAGAACCTTTCAGATTTGTGTTATGTGTTTGTGATAGATAAGGGCCATTCCTAGTTTTAAAAACACCAGTGATTACAACCTATTGTGCCTCCACAGCAAGCCTTTTAGTTTGGATGTCTCTTCCCATGTGTTTTCATATGCTCATCAGTATTTCCCACAGATTTAAAGGCAGCAAGCTCTGCAACCATGAACTATGAACTGACCTTTTGACAGCAAATGGCTATTATCTGTCTCTGGACAACCTTTATTTATGGAAGCCTCAAGGAAATACTTTGGTTTTGGTTTGATCCACTACCACCTCCTCTGCATTCACCTATAAATGTTTCTGCCACTCTGAATCACCTACAGTACTTAACAGTGCTATAACAGTGCCAAGTGATTTAGAAATATTTATGAGGCTGAGAAGGAAAAGGCAGTTTTTCTGCCAAATCGAAAGTGATTCCATCTGCCACTATGCCTGGTTCTAGGTGCTGTTTCTTTTTTCATGTCCCATGAGGACTACCTCCCATGGCAGAAACAGAACATTAGTTATATCCCTTGTCCCTTAGTGGATGCTTTTGTATTCTTTGTACTGCATTGTTCCAAACTGTACTGTACACAGTCCAGTTGTAAGGGAGTTGGGTGGCCTATACATTAAATAAACAAATAAATAAACAAACAAATAAAATGTCTTTTTGAAAAAATGCTTCTGAAGCAGATTAGTTGGAACAAAAAAAAAAAAAGAGTAGGACAGAATTTACTCCCTAACTGCAAGCTCCACCATCTTGAAGTTGCTTTTTATATAAATACATACATAAATACATGCCTACCTAGCTCATTTGGAGCTCCCTTGTATATATTGTTCTGTAAATGTCTCTTCTTCTGTAATGTTTATGTGTTTACTCTATTGTATGCCATCCAAAATTTTTGAATTGGGTCAGGTTACAAAAACTGTAAAAGGAGTAAAAATAAATAAATATCAAGTGAGCTATTAAGCAAGTATGGACTACTATAATGTAGTATTTCTATCTATCTATCTATCTATCTATCCATCCATCCATCCATCCATCCATCCATCCATCCATCCATCAAATTTGTCACTGCCCATCTCCTCCCACCAGAGGAAATTTCACTATTTTATTTTATTTCATTTATTTTACTCTTTGCACCATTACAAACACAAATGAAGCTTTAACATAGAATCCACTTTCACAGAAAGGTAAGCAGACCATCGCAAGTACCACTGTGATATTCTATACTGACCCATTCATTGCACTATCTTCTATGACCTTACCATCTTTTTCTTAGCTAGACAGCTCAGAACCCATTAGAGCAGTGTTTCCCAACCATGACAACTTTAAGTTGTGTAGACTTCAATTCCCAGAATTCCCCAGCCAGCTTGGAGTTGAAGTCCACACATCTTAAAGTTGCCAAGGTTGAGAAATACTACACTAGAATATGTGTGAAGTGAGGGTTTTTTTTTAAATACTTGCTGAGCTTGAAGCACATTTGTCATTTATTTGTCCATTTACCCAGTTTAAATAGATCTTTCTGGAGCCTTAACAATTGCTTTTGGTTTTCCTCACTTTCAAATGTTTGTTATCACATACAAACTTGGCCACTCACTGCTTATCCTTTCCTTGATGAGGAAAGACTTACTTTTGCAGAATCCATGCTGATTGTCCTTCAGCAAGGCTTGTTCCTCTGTGTGCCTAGTTGTTTTTTCTTTGGTTGCTGTTTGTACCAATTTGCCCAGATTAGACATTATGTTGACTCGCTTGTAACTGAATCTCCTCTAGGTCCATTGTTAGAAGTTGGCATTTCACTGGCTATCTCCCAGTCCTCCATCACTAGGACCAATTTTAGACAAGCTACATATTTTTGCTAGTAGATCAGCAAATCTACTACTGAGTTCTTTAAGAGCTTTTGGGTGGATGCCATCAAGACCTGGAGACTTCTGAATGTGCAGTCTCTCAAAATATCCTAGTATATCTTACCTTATTACCTCAATTTGCTTTAGTTGTCTTGAAAACCTCAGTACAAGTTCAGCTACTGTCCTACATCTTCTGTAATAAAGAAAGAAGCGAGAGATTCATTTTGTTTCTCTGCAATCTCCATTTCCTCCCTGAGCATCCCTTTCACACCTTTGTTGTCTAACAGTCCAACTGTTCCCCTGCCCTCCCTTTCTTTGCTTCAAATATATTTAGAATTCTTATTGCTTTCCTTAATTTGCTCCTCAAACCCTCCTCCTCCTCCTCCTTTTTGTATTCCTTATTATCACTTTATACATTCTCCCACAGTATGTGTGCTCTGTTTTGTTCTTCTTGTTCCGACAGATTTTCCATTTCCTAAAGGAAGCTTGTTTAACCTTTACAGCTTCCTGAATGTTACTGGAAAGCCATGCTGGCCTCTTCCTGGGGTTGGTTGAACCTTTATTATATGGTGGAAGATCTTCCAGGTGAACCTCAACTATTGTAGTTTTAAATAAACTTATAGACACTTATAGAGAGTGGCCCTTCTTGACTTTTCTTTTCACTCTCTTTTTTACCAGTCCCTTCATTTTTGAGAAGTCTATCCTTTTGTTGTCATATGTGACTGTATTGGATCCTTGTATGTTCCCATTTCCATGAATGCTAGGTCCAACAGTTTGGTTAGTTTATGATTGTGTGAATCATAAATGGGTTAGGTTAATTTGATAACCAAGTTAAGTATGTTATGCAAATCCATCTGATGTGTAAAATAAAAGGCCTTTAACTCTTTGACCCATGCTGTGGTCTCTAACTAGATGTCCTTTTTACATGGTGAAAAAAGTTTATTCACATGAATTGATCACTTTTTAAAAATGTAAACCAAAGGCATGGGGTCAGGACAGTCTGAACCAGGGTCCACAATGGGAAGTAAAGAATTAAAGCCATTTTACTTCTACGTTAGGATCTCAATCTGGTTCAAGTCTTCTGCATTTCCTTCTGCCAATGAAATATGGTTGAGGAATAAATATGTAATTCGACCCATGCAGACAGTCAGATTAAGAATGAGGGGGGTGCATCTGTAGTTTTGTTTGGTTTTGGTTTTGCAACCTCTCTAAATGGCCATTAAAGGTTTTCAAGTGTCACTAGTGCCTCTGCAGAGACTCACTGGATTATATCTATTTGACCTTCTGATCACAGGTCAACCTCTGTATTTTCTTTCAGAGTCCAAGGAACAGTTCCCACCAAACAACAGATGAAGCAGCAATTCTGTGTCTGGACTGAATCACCCCAGACTTTAGAGGAGGGATGTCATATAATCCAGTACTCCTCCGTATCATCAATTCTCCTTCATCTTCATCCACACAGAAATTTTTATTTATTTGTTTATTTAAAAGATTTGTACGGCCACCCATATTATATAAAATAACTCAGGGTGGCTAAAAGCAATAAAACAAATAGCAAAAGACAAACAATTACATGACCAGGCTGAGGTTGCCCTCTGTTTGCCATGCTAATTTCCTGCATTTGCTTTCTCCTTTTCCATTTCTGAGAACTAGATCTATGCCTGTGCATATTCTTTGAGAATATGGGTGTGCAGGGGCGGGGAATGGCAGCTACCTGGGAAAAGCAAATCGTCGTCAGCAAATCAAGGAGAGGCCAAGCCACATGGCTAACTTCACAGGTATTTTTTCCCAGAAGCAGGAATTCATGCTGGCTGGAAAAATTAGTTGGCTGCCATTACCAGCCGGAGCTCAAGTTAGACACTTCCATCCTAGCATGGAAGAGACCAATAAAAGGAATTAATCCCAGCCCCAAAATCTGTTAAAAACTCACCTCCTTATCCTGGCACTGTCAAACAGAGTTTCCTCCTCTACTTGGCCCTCCCCCACTCCCCTTTGTTTATCTTATCTACAAGGCTGGTTATATAAATCTGAGGATGGCTTCCATCTTCAGTTTGATTTGTGCACCCCAGCTTCTCCAGCCTGGCTGTGTCTTCCAAGTGTGGTCTATTATAACATTAACCATGACAGGTGGGGCTGATAAAAATTTAGTCTGACATATCTGGAAGGCACCAGGATGGGTAATGCTGATGTGTGGTGTTTGTGAGCCTCATTAATAATAATAATAATTATATAATGATCCCAGCGGGTTTCAACCACCTGAATTCTGCACTGGATTGGACTATAGTGTGAAACATCTTATTTTGCAAAGGTGTTTAATATTTTACAAGTAAGTCAATGAAGATTCTCAGTCATCCAGGTACAATTCTCTGTAGGTTGAGTCATGGCAACTGGATTTCTCTCTTTTTGGCTGAAACATTTCGCTGCTTGTTCAAGCAGCTTCTTCGGTCTGAAGAAGCTGCTGGGACAAGCAGCGAAACGTTTCAATGGAAAAGAAAGAAACCCAGTTGCCATGACTCAACCTACAGAAATTTTACAAGTAAGTTTTTCAGACATTTTCTAAAATAATTTATTTCTAACATTTCACTAAATCTTAATAATTTCTGATTATCTGAAGAATTAAGGAGTATTGAATGAGTCTGTGTGTTTGTGTATATGTGTGTGTATTTATTGTATGACTATTACAGAAAATATCCAGAAAAAGTGTTTTGTAAAGAAATATTTGTTCGTATATAAAGCAACTGGTGTCATTATTCAGGTGTGATGTTCATATATCCTCAGATCCCTACAGTCAGGATGAAACAGTCTTGACTGACCTTTTAAAACAGGCAAATTGCTCCAGAAGTTATCCTGCGTTGTCCTCAACTGGGGAAGGCAGTGGATAACTGTTCCTGGTGTTTCTACCTTGCTCCTTCATCCTCAGACTGAGCAAACTGCTCTGTGCAGGAGGAAGCACTTTCCTTTGGACAGAAGAGTAAGGGTATAATGGCTGATCCCGCCCTCAAGCCCACAGTCTTGATGTCACCCAATCCCAGTTCCTCATCCCTGGTCTGTGGAACCATGTTCTTAGAGAGCAGTCTGAGCCAGTTCTTGTCTTATGTACTCTGGTGACTCATTCTTTCATTGATTGCACTGCAGCTGATGACTGTAATTGTCTCCACGCTCCTCAGAAACCATACATGTGCTCAACTTTCTCAAAAGAAAGCATTCAAAAGATATTTACTGACCTCAGAAAAACTTTTCTAATATGACCTAAACAATATGCACATCTTTTAATTACTTCTCTAGTAGTTTTACTGAAAGCATACCCTTAGCATCAATAAATGTACTGTAAGTAGCAATTATAATGATTTATTAAAAGCATATTTTCTGGAATACTTCAGTAGAGTCTTGCCAGATCTGTAATTTCTAGGGTTATAATGAAATGTTCTATAAACATGCAGAATGACCCAAGCAAACACTAGGGCTTGTCATTACAAGATGGTTGGATTACTTGCTTAACAAATGATTGCATCTGCAAGACAGACTTTCAAAGGTCATGTTTTTTGATACAAAAGGAGAAAGGCAGAATACATGTGTGTTCTGACAACCTGATATAAAACTGATGACTTTGAAATCATATAACAGGGATTGTGAATTGCACAGTGGTTCAGTGATTAATTGCTTGGAAGGTGAGCCACACAACCACAGTCTTTCTTCAGGCACTCACATTTGCAGGTAGCCTCAGTGGTCCCCAAATTGGTAACAGCTAGTATCTCTTTGGAGGATAGTTTTGAAACCCTATAAAAATAGCTGTGTATTTCACCATAAGGTTAGGCAACACAGAAAACCTTAGTGCTCATGGAGTCCCTGCGGCAGAAGCCAAGATGAAATGCCAGCATGTTGGATATCTGTAATCCTATACCTGCATATATTAAACCAACCCCACCAACCAGAGCTACTCAGCACAGACTCATCCCTGCATTCACTTTAACTAATAGCTGAAGAGAGCGTTTGTCATTCGTTCATCCAAGAAGGCGTTGAAACCTTCTCAGTTACACAGCCTTCCTTTGGGACTAGGACTGCCACAAGCAGGACAGACAGACACTCTTTATGGTTGTTTCTTTCTCTCCTTGTGGCAATCAACATCTCTTTGGCCTTCATTCCTGTCCATGCCTTGGCAGTGTTCATCTGTCATGCTATCCCTGGTGCCTCCTCCTCCCTCTGCATGCCTTTCCTTAGTGTTCTCCTGCCCCCAGTAGGTCTTCCTGTCTTCAGGGGACTCCTAATCAAGTTCAACTGGGGGAGTGATAGACTCCTGATTACAATAACAGAGTTACAGCTTCAGTCCATTCATTCCCTCCCGCGGTCAACTTGTTATCTCAAAGGGAAGAGACACATTTCCCATCTACTATGGTTTCCTCTCCCCCACCCAACAATCTGGCTGGGCAGCCTTGGTCTGGCCTCCCTCCCATGATCCCAGCCTGCAGCTACTCTGGCTCCAATTTTTATGTACGGAAAGAAAAGGCCCAATGTTAAATGCAGAGCACCTAGGAGCTAGGAATCTTTCCACCCAGTGGAAAGTGTTACTTTGCCTTGCAAATAGCAAATTGTAGCCATTGTGCAGACAGTCAAACTGGGCCTGTACAGCTGAGAGGCTACTAGGAGCTATTTGGGAAAGGGGAGTTTTGTCTCTCCTGTTCCATTATGATGGTGTTGAGAAGAGTACAAGGAAGCCAGGTGGATGCCTTTGGCTTTAAGAGTGAATAACTGAAATACACAGTGGAGGTTTCCTTGACCTCACAATGCCTACCCACCTGTTTTTGCCACCAGACCGCCGCCTCCTCCTCCTGATATCACAACAAAGGAGTTGTTTGTGATGTGCTGTATTTTGCTTCGTTGTTTGGATTGCCCTCTTATAATGATTTTGTCGCTATTTTTGTACTTGTTTGGGTTCATTCTTTCTATTTTGTTGTTATTGTTGTGAGCTGCCCATAACCAGTTAGAATTGGGCAGCATTAAAAGTGAATAAATGAATGAATAAATAAACAAACATTTTAAGATCATTAAGTGAAATCAAGTTTTTAAAAAAGCTGCTTCATATTTCCCAGATTTTGACATATTCCATTGGGGAACATAGATTATCTTTTATGAATAAACTAGAGAAGCATGGACCAGTCAGTGATGAAACTATCCATGTTAGCTTGGTTTTTATTCATTCAAATATTGTAGGTACATTTTTTGATTATCATACCATTCTATTCCCTTGAATACCAATCATTCTTATCAGCTCCTATCAGATCTCTCTGAAATCAAGCAACTGTTTGAAGAGGCAGCCTTATATTCTAAAATCTCATGGAAAAGGCAGAATGAATATGGAGAAGGTTTATGTTGGAAAACCTGTGGGCATAGATTGGCTTTCTTTGGAATGTTCTTGAGAGATGAAACCAAGGAAGACAAGACCTTGTGAGGTGGAATGATTTTTGAAGGCTTAGTGCAGTTAAAGTGGGGTCCAAGGAAAATATGGCATGAGATGGTGGAAAGAAGTTAAAGAAAGGACAGATTGTAACTGATGGGCATGGGAAAGCTAAACAAAAAGTATACCTGAAAGACGATGGGTTGTTAAAATTGCTGTGGGATGGGGGAAAAAAAGAACAGCTTTCTCAAAGAGCAAGTACTTCTGCTGGAGAGATGCCACTCTTCTTCCCAGTTCATCCATTCACAGTGTGGCCTTGGATATATATAGCTGCCCAAACTCCAGAGACAGACCAAAATAGTTTTCCCTGATGCCCCCAAGTGTGCTGGATACTAAGTCCCATCCCCTCCAGTTAGCATGGATTCCCTCTGCCTACCTAGTCCTCTCTGTCCCTTCTCCACCACACCCTCAAGGTCTTTTGTGTCTCTCCCCTGGTTTCTAAGCTCCTCGGGTAGCCCCTCCGCTCTTCCCAAAGGCGGGATTACCTTGTGCTTTGGTCCCTTGGGTCAGCTTACCTCTGTCTAGCACTGCCCTTTCATGGCTCTGGCTTCTCAGCGTGGAACTTCCCTGGGAGGCCGCTCTAACCCAGTTCCCCTCCCGAGGAACAAGTTGCCATTAGGCAAGTGTACCATCGAGGTGGAAGAATACAGTACGGAATCACTTTGACGGCATTTCAATTAAATTAAATTAAATTCAGTCACCCAGATTAGAAAGGAAGAGACGAGAGAAGAAAAGCCAAGCCCCATCCCGCACAGACGCGTAAGCCAGCACAGCTCCTGCTGACAGGAACACTGGGAAGCGGTTATTGAATATAAACACGCTGTGTAATTTACATGTTAATTGTGTTGAATGTGCTACAAGGCCATAATTAGAAACTAATTGGGTGAGAGCACATGTAATTGGTTTTGCCGGCATAGCGGACATCCTCCTGATGCACCTGGGAAGGCTTTCTCATCCCAAGGGGGATTAAGTTTTGTTGATTGTAAAGTCAGTTTCTGTGCCCGGGTTCCTTTAAAAACAAAAGAGCATACAATGGGTATACGGAGGTATCATGTTATATATGCATACATTAAATGCACATGCTTACAATCTTTATGTAGAAAGCTGTCTTCCAGATGGATCTCCCAGTGGGAATTAAACCTATCTCTTCTTATCTAAATCCAGAAGCGTAATTTTTGTTAGCTAAAAGCCAAGCCAAAATAGTTCAGAAATGTTTAGTGTTAAGGAATTCAGAAGAGAGAGATCTCCCCCTTCACAACGGCTGGGTTCCTAACTGTCAATTCAGAGTGGCTGAAATGAAAAAAGGGGCTACTGATTATTTGCATATTTTAACTTATCCAGAGATATGCCATTTTTCATTTCTCCATTGCTTAGCAGCAAGGCTGAGCTAAAAATACATTTAGCACTGGGAACTAATTGATATTCGCTTAAATGCCATCCGTGTGGGAGGTATAGCGCGGGACAGAGAAAGGGCATGGGGATTTGCAATCTGTCTCAAATGGACAAAACAAAGGCTGGGGGACTGTCAAATCAATTGCTAAAACAGTACAGAAGATAATTTTGTGCCCACCTAAAATATTTGACCATTCTAAGCCATAGGACGACAAGAGCCATAAGGGATCCCTCTGGGGCTTCTGCAGTGTTGCAGGCATTCAGGGCACATCTACAGTGAAGTGTATGCAGAAGCATCAGCACCCTCTAAAACACTGTCATTCCAAATAACACTTAGGCACTAGACCAGGACTCATGACATCCAGCTGGCCATACAGGCAGGGAAGCTTTTTCCAGAAAAATGAGCTTTGACGTGTAATTTGCAGGAGAGCAAGATGGCTTAACCTGTTGGGAGCTCTTCTAACGTCATGCTAAAAAAGACGTTGGAAACATACATACATGTAGAAAACAATTACAATCTGGATGCCCAGATAATTTTGCTCGACTTGAACTTGTTTAAAAAGGAATCAAAAATTCTGTTCCAGAATTCACTGATTAAAGTTATAGTCACTATATGCTATTCTATCTGCTGTGAATAATATGGGAAAAGGAAGTAGGAGAAATAGACAACTAATAGGATGTAAATGATATTGGCAGGGGAATTGAAGAATTAGATAACTGATAGATGAGTTGGATAAAGGAACAGATGACGGTAGTTGTTGGGGAGAGAGTGCTCTGTGTTCATACAACACATATAACCAAGTCAGTTAAAGACTTATTGGCTCTGTGTGACATGATAAACTTGCTTAGTATTCATCTTGGTTAGGTTTGTGGTGTAGTATGTTGCACAATCTAGTGTATGATTAATTCAGTAATCAGTAATCCAATGTACTGTATGGTTATTCATCATTGCCTTGAAATTGCTACTCCTTCAGCCCACTACAAAGAATGCTTTGGCCAAGGGCAGTCAATTTTGCTGCATAAGAACCATTTGAATTGGCCCACTATTAATGCTTCTTAATGGGCTGGCATGGTTAGGAATTCAGATGGCAATCAAGGAAATGCAAGATGAAAACAGCCATAGAATAGCAAGGCTGGAGGACAAATGGTATGCAACTGAAAGTCACACTAGAAGTGAACCACCTGTGATTTTTCCTCTGCTGTTTCCTAACCTGATAAGGGGAGGCTGTAAAGTTTTAGAACTGATACAGTAGGTTTCTGCTCCATGGAGCCCATAATCAGCCTGCAGAATGTAATGCCAGTGGTTAAATTATTTGGTCTTGGACTGCAGACTTGGTTTAATTGTAAAACTGTATTCTAGGTGAAAAAAGCAAATTGCCAATGGAGCTGAATTGACACATTTGATTCAGCAAGATAAAAAAATATTCTTACAGTTGCAAGCCAAGAACATTGCGGAAAACTGTATTAATCTTCCCAAATCCAATGTTCTTTAGATGTGTTGGGATTATAACTGCCAGAATTCTCTGTGTTAGCCATGCTACCTAGCAATGCTGGGAGCTGTAGTCCCAACTCCTCTTGAGGGTGCGGAAAGTGGTAAAAGGGATTTCAAACTTGAGCTGTGGGATGGGACACTTGGTTTAATTGTAAACCAAGAATTGGGTTGGAATCCCAACTAAAGCACCTTGACACTTTTTGCTGTATTCTTAGTATTTTTTTTGCCAATCTCAGCTCATTTAGTAACCTTTTAGGTGCCATCTCTACAGTTTTGGGTGATATGTGTATATTCTTCTTGGGGATCTTTTCCTTTTTATCTATGTAATACTAAAACAGATAAATTGTGTTTATCTGTTTGTCTGTTTGTACTCTCACGTTAGTCCAAACAGTGCATTATACCACAACAATTTTTGAATCAAGATACCTAAAATCCACTAACTTAATGAATGCGTAAAACATCTGGGACCCATTACTCCTCTGGACTTGAAATTTCCATGATATTCAGACCAGTTTTATTCACAAAGTTCTGGCTGTTGCAGCTGCCCCGCAGTCATGTGATCATGATTTCTGACACTCCCAGCCAGCTTCCCACAAGCAAAGTCAATGGGGAAGCCAGCAGGAAGTCGGAAGTCACTCCTGCTCCCACTGCTTTTTTGCCCGCCTGTGGTCATTCTGCTTCTCTGTTTAGGTAAGTAAATATTGACCTATTACTGAAGTTTGCTTGCCACTACAATTATTTTTCTATTTCTGACATACACTCTTCTTAGATGATCATGGGACTGTCCAGCATTGGGGTGAAAAAAAATCTGGTCAGTCTAAAATTTAATGTTCATTCTGGTCACATCAGACTGCACTACGTTTCTCTCAAAGGATGACTCAACGGGTCACAGGGTTGTCTAGTACCTACTATATGTATCCTTCTAAAATTCCATTAAGATTTTTATGTTGGCTTCTTCTGGTGCTTTCCATTTTCTTTCTCATTGGAATGTTTTTTGAAGTCCAGGTTATGCAGGTGTCCCCCCGCTTTAGTTTCCCTTGAAGTAAGAGAAGAACACCAGCATTACATGTTCATTTCCTCCAATGTTCCTGCTACTTACACTTCCCCAACTAAATCTTCCCGTTGGCTAGCTCCAAATAGCTGATCCTTCATCTTCTGAAAGAGAAAGTTGTCAGCACAACATATCAGGAATTTACTGAAAGGACTGTGCTTGGCAGAATTTGTCTCCCAACAGATGTAAGAGTGCTTATAATAAAGGCCCCCCACGAGTATACTTCATGCTTCTTTGAATGATCTGTAATTTGCTTTTGGAAAGCACCATCCATATTTACTCTTTCACTGGGTGGGTGATAGTAGACACAAAGAACAGCATTGTTTTCATTTGTTTCTCTATTATTTTAACCCAGATGCTGTCTAGAATACCAGTAAGTTCATTCATTTGGATTTTTGAGCAGGTGATACTCTTTACATTATCACCAAGTTCATCCATTTGGATCCAATACCTTCCTACTGCTTCTGGAGTTTTAACAAATTGTATCCTTTAAATTCTATAGTCATGAGAGGCATTTTACCACATCTCCATTACATTTATTAAAAGTATTTGCATTCCTATACAATCAGTCCAGTACCCTTACTCTATCATTAGTATACAGACAATGAAGCTTGCTCCATTTATGAGCAAATAGTGTTTCTTTCTGATTTTTCACAGTAGTTTAATAAGCCCTATTATAGCGGCCCGCTTTTTAAAAAAGTTGTAATACTTTATCTGCGGTCTTTATTTCAGGCTTTCTATCTCTACCTCCTATAACTTCAGGATTCAGTTTAAAGCCACCCAGATCAAGCTTGCTATGCTTTGGCTTAACATATTTTACCAGTCCTTGTTAGATTTGGTGCATTTTGTGCCAATAGCCAGTCTTCCAGATAACTCAGACTTTAATCCCAGAAACCAAAACTTTCTCATAGACACTATTTGTGCACTCAGCTATTCATCTGTGGTGTTCACCTTTCCCTTTCTGGTCCTCTTCCAGACTGCAAGGATGGATGAAAACACCACCTGAGCTACCAGAGTCTTGAGTATGCTCCCTAGATTCTCAAAGTCAAAGGTGATATGATTGTAGCTGACCTCACATGGATTAGTAGGAAGGAGTAATTGTCCACTTGACAATTGTCAGCTGAATTTAGTAAGTCTTGTAAGTTGTTTTGTCACATTCCTTATTTTTGCTCCTAGCAGATGGCATACTTCATGAAATAATCAGACAGTTTCAGTTCCTTATAGGAGTGACTCACCAGCTACTACAATTCTTCTGTTTGTCGTATTGCAGAAGACACCACTGCTTTGGGATCCACTGTCTTGCCTCCTGTTTTGCATTTCCACAATTTCTTCTCCTGAAAGTTCAAGGTCTCCTTCCTCAGCAAGGACTCAAAAGCTTTTTCTTTGTGACAGCAGCACAATATAGCTTCCCCATCTCTTGCTTGATCTAGTCGACTGGGTTTGCTTCCGTGTTTATCTTCCTCTGCCAGTTCCTGTTGTAGAACTTCCTTTCTTTGATCTGATTTCACCTGCTGGAAATATAAGTGAGGTGGTTCTCAGGTAGGAACACAAACATACTATGACTACAGATTTCTGTCCATTCATCTTCACTTTGGTTACTTAAGGTATCAGCAATCAAGGCTTTTATTTCTTCTTGTTCCTTTCTCAAGTTATAATTATAATTATAATTATTCAAATTTAATTACCGCCCATCTCCCCCAAAAGAGGAACTCTGGGCGGTTTACAATAAAATCAAACTACGATCATAAACGTTAAATTCTCATAAAACCAGACACATTACAATTATTATAAAATGCAATAAGTAAATATAAAATCCAAGAGGGTATAAAATTCCAAGCTGGTGGGAGGGACTCTAGGGTGTGAGCCAACCCCAAGAATGGTTACCCACTTTTCCGCCCCAGGCAAGACGGCAGAACCAAGTCTTCAGGGCCTTCTGGAAGGTTAGGAGTGAAGGGGCCTGCCTCACCTCTGGGGGCAAGATGTTCCTAAGGGCGGGGGCCACCACAGAGAAGGCCCGCTTCCTGGACCCTGCCAGATGAAATTCTCTTATGGACGGGGTGTAATGTTTGCCTATCCCAAACACTCAGACTCACAAGAGGTTACTTAAATGAAATCTGATTTATTAAGGAAATTATGGCAGATACAGAGAAAGCTGAGAATGACTAAAAGCGCACCAAATACAAACTAAAAACCCTCGGCTCCAAACGTAATCCCTCCCCTCTACCGGCCATAGCAACCACCCCCCTCCTAGGTGCTGGTAACCATTTTCCACACATCCTGGGAAAGCAACCTTGAACACATGAGATAACCCAAACACTTTCCAACCCAGCAGCCAACAGATAACAACTCCCCGAAGAGGAATCCTCCTCCCTCCCGAGATCAAACACGTATCAGGCAAATGACATGCGAAACGTTACGATGTACCAAGCACATTGAAACAGTGAACATTACATACTGCCCCCCCCAAAAATAGCTAAGGACCCGGTTTGGAGGGGTAAGCATTATGGAATCGACGAACGAGAAGAGGGGAAGCCACATCGTGAGCGGCCACCCATTCCGGGTGGGGGAAATGTTTCCAGCGAACTAGGTACTGCAGTGTGTTGCGAAGCCGGCGAGAATCAAGAATTTCTTTTACTTCAAAATGTTGTTGCCCGTCAATCATGATGGGAGAGGGGGCGGAGGTTGATCATGCCAGCGGTCAGAGCGAGTAAGGGGTTTGAGCAAACTGCAATGAAAGACAGGGTGTAAGCATTTCAGATTATGCGGCAAATCAAGTTTAAAAGTCACTGGGTTAATTTGAGCCACAATAGGAAATGGACCCACAAATTTAGGAGCTAATTTTTTCGATGGTTGAGAGGACTTGATGAACTTGGTAGACAGGTACACCATGTCACCCACTTGAAACGAAGGGTGAGGGGCACGCTTCTTATCAGCATGCTGTTTGTAAGCAGCCTGTGCATCCGCTAGTGCCTGCTGGATGACCAGCCAAGAGTCCGCCAGCTGCGTTGCCCATTTGGATGGTGAAGCAGGCGGGACAGGTGGCTGCGGCAAGTCAGGGATCGGGACAAAATCCCTGCTGTGAACGGTGCGAAAAGGGGTTTGACCGGTGCTTTGATGAACAGCGTTGTTGTAGGCAACCTCAGCAAAGGGAAGGAGGTCAACCCAGTCGTCTTGTTGATAATTCATGAAAGCACGCAAATATTGCTCTAGTGTTGAATTTAGCGCCTCTGTGGCCCCGTCAGTCTCAGGATGCCACGCCGTGGACAATGCCTGTTTAGTGCCCAAAAGTTTTAAAAATGCCTGCCAAAACTGAGAGGTGAACTGTGTGCCCCTGTCAGAAATTAAGCGGGAGGGACATCCGTGTAACCTGTACACGTGTACAAGGAATAGGCAGGCTAACTGTCGTGCCGAAGGAATGGAGACGCATTGGATGAAATGAGCTTGCTTGGAGAAATAGTCTTTTACTACCCAAATAACAGTTTTTCGTTGGCTGGGAGGTAACTCCACTATGAAATCCATGGAAACCTCCTCCCAGGGGCAAGCGGGACTGGCCACTGGTTGCAACAAGCCTTGAGGCTTCCCCACCTTACGTTTAGACATAGCACAAACAGAACAGGGCGCCACATAATCCTTTACATCTTTGCGCAACGCAGGCCACCAAAACTGTCTGCGAACCAGGTGCAAAGTTTTTACAAAGCCAAAATGCCCAGCAACCTTATCATCGTGCAAACGGAGTAAAACCTCCTTTCGCAAGCCGTCAGGGACATAGAGACGATTGGATTTCCAAGTGAATCCCTGGTCAAAAGTAACACTGTCTCTATTTGCTAGCAACCAAGTGTCAGTTTTTAGCTCCTTTAGAAACTTTTGTTGCAATTGAGATGAAATGGACAAGGTGCCCTGCGGGGCAGAATCACTGCCGGCAGGCTGCTGCGCACGGGCTTGACTGCGGGTCACAGCCGGCATTCCCAGTTGTGGCTGTGTCCACAGCGTACTGACCACCTCTGGCGCTGAGCTGGAGTCCTGGGGTTGCCTGGACAGCTCGTCTGCTAAGAAGTTCTTTTTCCCTGGGATAAACTTCAGTTTGAAGTTGAACCAGTTAAAGAACTGAGCCCAGCTAATTTGTTTAGGGCTCAGCTTGCGGGGGGTACTAAGGGCTTCCAAGTTCTTATGGTCAGTCCACACCTCAAATGGATGATTAGCCCCTTCCAGCAAGTGGCGCCAAGAGTCCAAAGCCGCTTTGACTGCAAAAGCCTCCTTTTCCCACACATGCCAACGTCTCTCCGTCTCAGAGAATTTGCGCAACAGGTAGGCACATGGCTTTAAACAACCCGCCCCATCTGCTTGCAACAACAGGGCTCCAATAGAATAATCAGAGGCATCCACTTGAACAACAAAAGGCTTGGAGGGGTCAGGGTGTTGTAAAATAGGCTCCTGTGTAAATGACTCCTTCAGCTTATCGAATGCCGCCTGACAAGCTGGAGTCCATCTAAGCAGCACGCCTGGGTTTTTTACCCTGCGGGTTTCTCCCACCCCCTTCGTCCGAAGCAAATCTGTCAGGGGCAAAGTTATTTCTGCGAACCCCTTTATGAACAGCCGGTAGTAATTGCTGAACCCCAGGAAACTTTGAAGTTGCCTGCGGGTGCAGGATCTCTCCCATTCCAGGATGGCCTGGATCTTAGCAGGATCCATCTCTATGCCTTTATCTGAGATCTTGTACCCCAGATAATCAATTTGTGTTTGATGGAATGCACATTTGGACAGTTTGGCATACAACTCAGCTTTCCTTAGCTTGCGAAGCACCTGCTTAACCAACTGTACATGTTCCTCCAGAGTTTCAGTATAAATCAATACATCATCCAAATAGACCAATACCCCTTTAAACAGATGTTCATGTAATACTTCATTGATCAATTGCATAAACACCCCAGGTGCCCCAGCCAAACCAAACGGCAAAACCTTATATTGAAAAGCTCCCAACAGGCAATTGAATGCCGTTTTCCATTCATCCCCCTCCCGGATCCTCACACGGTAATAGGCTTCCCTTAAATCCAGTTTTGAGAAGATTTTCCCCTTAGCCAGATGTGATAACATATCTTTTATCAAGGGCAGAGGATATTTATTTGATATTGAGACTGCATTGAGCCCACGGAAATCGGTACAGGGTCTTAATGTCCCATCTTTCTTCGGGCGGAAGAGAACCGGTGCCCCCACTGGCGAACTAGCTGGTTCAATGAACCCTCTTGCCAAGTTTTTGTCCACAAACTCCCGTAACAAAGTTAGTTCCTTCTGAGTCATTGAGTAAATCTTTGGCTTAGGCAATTGGGTGTTAGGCACCAGCTCAATGGCACAGTCAGTTTTCCGATGGGGGGGAAGTTGATCCGCTTCTTTCTCCCCAAAGACATCAGCAAATGCCTGGTATTCCTCTGGTAGACCCTCAAGAGGAGGGGTTGGGTACTGCGGAGTTGCAGCTGCCGCTACCCCCACCACCTCCTCTGGGGCTTCATTCCCCTCCGGTGCTTGATAAAATCCGTCCCTAAAGGTTACAGTTCGATAGACCCAATTTATATGAGGATTTTGCTGGACCAACCATGGGACACCCAAAACCACCAAAGGACCCCCCACCGGAGCTACTACAAATGACAACCCTTCCCGGTGGCTACCCATTTGCAAGGCTACCAAACCGGTGAAATGCGTGACCAGTTTGCCCCCTGCCATGGATCCATCCAATTGGGTGAAAGCCATGGGTCGTTGCAACGGAAAGGTGGGCAACTCCAAAGCAGCCACCACGTCGGGATGCATTAAGCACCGTGAGCACCCAGAATCAATCATCGCCCACACTTCTATCGTCTTCGAGCGGGATCCCAACTTTACTTTCACAGTGAGAATGCGATAGTTGCCACTCACCGACACAGGCTCGCGCCCCTCCTCTACCACCTGCCCTGCAGCGCCCTTTAGAGCAGGTGGCTGGCATTTCCCGCCAGCTGCAGCAATTCAGGCTCACCCTCGTCCCCGTAAAACGGCACGCTTTCCATCTCGCTGTCAGCCACTGCTGCTTTCATTTTTCTCAGCAGAGAGGGGGACTTCGCAGTTGACTCTCCCTGCTGGTCCTCGCCCTTCACCCTCGGGCACGCCGCTGCGCGGTGCCCCTCTTTGCCGCAGCGCAGGCACTGCCCCTTCGTGTAGCGGTGCTCCTTCTCCTCTTCCCATGAACGTTGTCCGGATCTTCCAAAGGAGCCCGAAGGGCAGGTGGGTTTTCCATCCCGCCCCGACTTCGTCGCCCATCTCTGCACGAACACCTCGTGGGCATGCTCAGCCTTTCCAGCGAGCTGGATCCACCCTTACAGGCTGTCAGGATCATCTCATCCCAGCGACCAGCGCAGCACTTCGGTGTTTAAACCATCCTTGAACAACTCTATTACAGTTGTCTGCGACCAGTCTTCCACCTTCCCCGCTAGCGCTTTAAACTCCAGCGCGTAATCAGCCACGGTTCTCGATCCCTGCTTGAGTTCTTTCAAGGCACGCTTTGCCCGCTCCTTAGCTAGGGGATCTTCGAAATGGTGCTGTAGGGCCCAGAGAAATTCGTCAAATTTCTCCAGTTCAGGGGCTTCCGACTGGCACATCTGTACATACCAGTCCTCTGCCCTCCCCTTAAGCTTGGTGGCAATGGTGATGATTTTTGCTTTTTCTGAGCGAAAGAGCGACCCCCACTCTTCCATGTAAGCCTTGGCATTCGTCAGAAAGAATGAGAGTTTTGTTGGGTCTCCATCAAACTTGACAGAGAAGTCCCTCAGTCCTCCACCCGGCGGGCCGCGCCCCCCCCCCCCACGGGCGGTTCAGCTGCTTTGACAGCTCCCAGCTGCCTCCGCTCAGGGACGAGCGGTGACGCTAGTTCCACCCTGGGAGCCCGGTCCCTCTCTCTTGGGCGAGCTCCCCTTCTCCGTTCCGGAGACTGTGTCTGGGAGGAAGGGGTCGAATGCCGCTGGCTTGACCCCTCCCGCACTTCTTTCAGCGAACTCAGGTCCATGCTCATTTTCTGCAGAATGAGCTCCAGGGAGTCCATCTTCGACTCTAGCACCCGAATTCGGCGGCACCTGTACCACCGTTGGGGACAGCGGGTATCTCTGCCTCCAGGACGAGCCCCTCGCCTCCGAGAAGTCCCCACGACTGTCGTCCCAGGTGACCAGTTCGCCCGGGGTCGTGACCGTGGTCTCTGGCGCGGTTTTCATGCCTGCAGCTTCGCCTTCAGACCCCGAACTCACCTCCTCCCGAATCGCTGAGAGTTCCCCCAGGGGGGCTCTGTCAGGTCGCATCATGGTAGAGTCAGGCTCTCCCTCGCTCGACCCATCACTCTCCACAAGTAGCACATTTGGATCGGTCATCGCCAGCACTCTCCCTCACAGGATCGAAAGAGCCTGTCTTTTCCTGGATAGGGGCCAGCAGGATTTGAAGTTTTGGATTCTCAGATTTATGTAATGTTTGCCTATCTCAAACACTCAGACTCACAAGAGGTTACTTAAATGAAATCTGATTTATTAAGGAAATTATGGCAGATACAGAGAAAGCTGAGAATGACTAAAAGCGCGCCAAATACAAACTAAAAACCCTCGGCTCCAAACGTAATCCCTCCCCTCTACCGGCCATAGCAACCACCCCCCTCCTAGGTGCTGGTAACCATTTTCCACACATCCTGGGAAAGCAACCTTGAACACATGAGATAACCCAAACACTTTCCAACCCAGCAGCCAACAGATAACAACTCCCCGAAGAGGAATCCTCCTCCCTCCCGAGATCAAACACGTATCAGGCAAATGACATGCGAAACGTTACGATGTACCAAGCACATTGAAACAGTGAACATTACATACTGCCCCCCCCAAAAATAGCTAAGGACCCGGTTTGGAGGGGTAAGCATTATGGAATCGACGAACGAGAAGAGGGGAAGCCACATCGTGAGCGGCCACCCATTCCGGGTGGGGGAAATGTTTCCAGCGAACTAGGTACTGCAGTGTGTTGCGAAGCCGGCGAGAATCAAGAATTTCTTTTACTTCAAAATGTTGTTGCCCGTCAATCATGATGGGAGAGGGGGCGGAGGTTGATCATGCCAGCGGTCAGAGCGAGTAAGGGGTTTGAGCAAACTGCAATGAAAGACAGGGTGTAAGCATTTCAGATTATGCGGCAAATCAAGTTTAAAAGTCACTGGGTTAATTTGAGCCACAATAGGAAATGGACCCACAAATTTAGGAGCTAATTTTTTCGATGGTTGAGAGGACTTGATGAACTTGGTAGACAGGTACACCATGTCACCCACTTGAAACGAAGGGTGAGGGGCACGCTTCTTATCAGCATGCTGTTTGTAAGCAGCCTGTGCATCCGCTAGTGCCTGCTGGATGACCAGCCAAGAGTCCGCCAGCTGCGTTGCCCATTTGGATGGTGAAGCAGGCGGGACAGGTGGCTGCGGCAAGTCAGGGATCGGGACAAAATCCCTGCTGTGAACGGTGCGAAAAGGGGTTTGACCGGTGCTTTGATGAACAGCGTTGTTGTAGGCAACCTCAGCAAAGGGAAGGAGGTCAACCCAGTCGTCTTGTTGATAATTCATGAAAGCACGCAAATATTGCTCTAGTGTTGAATTTAGCGCCTCTGTGGCCCCGTCAGTCTCAGGATGCCACGCCGTGGACAATGCCTGTTTAGTGCCCAAAAGTTTTAAAAATGCCTGCCAAAACTGAGAGGTGAACTGTGTGCCCCTGTCAGAAATTAAGCGGGAGGGACATCCGTGTAACCTGTACACGTGTACAAGGAATAGGCAGGCTAACTGTCGTGCCGAAGGAATGGAGACGCATTGGATGAAATGAGCTTGCTTGGAGAAATAGTCTTTTACTACCCAAATAACAGTTTTTCGTTGGCTGGGAGGTAACTCCACTATGAAATCCATGGAAACCTCCTCCCAGGGGCAAGCGGGACTGGCCACTGGTTGCAACAAGCCTTGAGGCTTCCCCACCTTACGTTTAGACATAGCACAAACAGAACAGGGCGCCACATAATCCTTTACATCTTTGCGCAACGCAGGCCACCAAAACTGTCTGCGAACCAGGTGCAAAGTTTTTACAAAGCCAAAATGCCCAGCAACCTTATCATCGTGCAAACGGAGTAAAACCTCCTTTCGCAAGCCGTCAGGGACATAGAGACGATTGGATTTCCAAGTGAATCCCTGGTCAAAAGTAACACTGTCTCTATTTGCTAGCAACCAAGTGTCAGTTTTTAGCTCCTTTAGAAACTTTTGTTGCAATTGAGATGAAATGGACAAGGTGCCCTGCGGGGCAGAATCACTGCCGGCAGGCTGCTGCGCACGGGCTTGACTGCGGGTCACAGCCGGCATTCCCAGTTGTGGCTGTGTCCACAGCGTACTGACCACCTCTGGCGCTGAGCTGGAGTCCTGGGGTTGCCTGGACAGCTCGTCTGCTAAGAAGTTCTTTTTCCCTGGGATAAACTTCAGTTTGAAGTTGAACCAGTTAAAGAACTGAGCCCAGCTAATTTGTTTAGGGCTCAGCTTGCGGGGGGTACTAAGGGCTTCCAAGTTCTTATGGTCAGTCCACACCTCAAATGGATGATTAGCCCCTTCCAGCAAGTGGCGCCAAGAGTCCAAAGCCGCTTTGACTGCAAAAGCCTCCTTTTCCCACACATGCCAACGTCTCTCCGTCTCAGAGAATTTGCGCAACAGGTAGGCACATGGCTTTAAACAACCCGCCCCATCTGCTTGCAACAACAGGGCTCCAATAGAATAATCAGAGGCATCCACTTGAACAACAAAAGGCTTGGAGGGGTCAGGGTGTTGTAAAATAGGCTCCTGTGTAAATGACTCCTTCAGCTTATCGAATGCCGCCTGACAAGCTGGAGTCCATCTAAGCAGCACGCCTGGGTTTTTTACCCTGCGGGTTTCTCCCACCCCCTTCGTCCGAAGCAAATCTGTCAGGGGCAAAGTTATTTCTGCGAACCCCTTTATGAACAGCCGGTAGTAATTGCTGAACCCCAGGAAACTTTGAAGTTGCCTGCGGGTGCAGGATCTCTCCCATTCCAGGATGGCCTGGATCTTAGCAGGATCCATCTCTATGCCTTTATCTGAGATCTTGTACCCCAGATAATCAATTTGTGTTTGATGGAATGCACATTTGGACAGTTTGGCATACAACTCAGCTTTCCTTAGCTTGCGAAGCACCTGCTTAACCAACTGTACATGTTCCTCCAGAGTTTCAGTATAAATCAATACATCATCCAAATAGACCAATACCCCTTTAAACAGATGTTCATGTAATACTTCATTGATCAATTGCATAAACACCCCAGGTGCCCCAGCCAAACCAAACGGCAAAACCTTATATTGAAAAGCTCCCAACAGGCAATTGAATGCCGTTTTCCATTCATCCCCCTCCCGGATCCTCACACGGTAATAGGCTTCCCTTAAATCCAGTTTTGAGAAGATTTTCCCCTTAGCCAGATGTGATAACATATCTTTTATCAAGGGCAGAGGATATTTATTTGATATTGAGACTGCATTGAGCCCACGGAAATCGGTACAGGGTCTTAATGTCCCATCTTTCTTCGGGCGGAAGAGAACCGGTGCCCCCACTGGCGAACTAGCTGGTTCAATGAACCCTCTTGCCAAGTTTTTGTCCACAAACTCCCGTAACAAAGTTAGTTCCTTCTGAGTCATTGAGTAAATCTTTGGCTTAGGCAATTGGGTGTTAGGCACCAGCTCAATGGCACAGTCAGTTTTCCGATGGGGGGGAAGTTGATCCGCTTCTTTCTCCCCAAAGACATCAGCAAATGCCTGGTATTCCTCTGGTAGACCCTCAAGAGGAGGGGTTGGGTACTGCGGAGTTGCAGCTGCCGCTACCCCCACCACCTCCTCTGGGGCTTCATTCCCCTCCGGTGCTTGATAAAATCCGTCCCTAAAGGTTACAGTTCGATAGACCCAATTTATATGAGGATTTTGCTGGACCAACCATGGGACACCCAAAACCACCAAAGGACCCCCCACCGGAGCTACTACAAATGACAACCCTTCCCGGTGGCTACCCATTTGCAAGGCTACCAAACCGGTGAAATGCGTGACCAGTTTGCCCCCTGCCATGGATCCATCCAATTGGGTGAAAGCCATGGGTCGTTGCAACGGAAAGGTGGGCAACTCCAAAGCAGCCACCACGTCGGGATGCATTAAGCACCGTGAGCACCCAGAATCAATCATCGCCCACACTTCTATCGTCTTCGAGCGGGATCCCAACTTTACTTTCACAGTGAGAATGCGATAGTTGCCACTCACCGACACAGGCTCGCGCCCCTCCTCTACCACCTGCCCTGCAGCGCCCTTTAGAGCAGGTGGCTGGCATTTCCCGCCAGCTGCAGCAATTCAGGCTCACCCTCGTCCCCGTAAAACGGCACGCTTTCCATCTCGCTGTCAGCCACTGCTGCTTTCATTTTTCTCAGCAGAGAGGGGGACTTCGCAGTTGACTCTCCCTGCTGGTCCTCGCCCTTCACCCTCGGGCACGCCGCTGCGCGGTGCCCCTCTTTGCCGCAGCGCAGGCACTGCCCCTTCGTGTAGCGGTGCTCCTTCTCCTCTTCCCATGAACGTTGTCCGGATCTTCCAAAGGAGCCCGAAGGGCAGGTGGGTTTTCCATCCCGCCCCGACTTCGTCGCCCATCTCTGCACGAACACCTCGTGGGCATGCTCAGCCTTTCCAGCGAGCTGGATCCACCCTTACAGGCTGTCAGGATCATCTCATCCCAGCGACCAGCGCAGCACTTCGGTGTTTAAACCATCCTTGAACAACTCTATTACAGTTGTCTGCGACCAGTCTTCCACCTTCCCCGCTAGCGCTTTAAACTCCAGCGCGTAATCAGCCACGGTTCTCGATCCCTGCTTGAGTTCTTTCAAGGCACGCTTTGCCCGCTCCTTAGCTAGGGGATCTTCGAAATGGTGCTGTAGGGCCCAGAGAAATTCGTCAAATTTCTCCAGTTCAGGGGCTTCCGACTGGCACATCTGTACATACCAGTCCTCTGCCCTCCCCTTAAGCTTGGTGGCAATGGTGATGATTTTTGCTTTTTCTGAGCGAAAGAGCGACCCCCACTCTTCCATGTAAGCCTTGGCATTCGTCAGAAAGAATGAGAGTTTTGTTGGGTCTCCATCAAACTTGACAGAGAAGTCCCTCAGTCCTCCACCCGGCGGGCCGCGCCCCCCCCCCCCACGGGCGGTTCAGCTGCTTTGACAGCTCCCAGCTGCCTCCGCTCAGGGACGAGCGGTGACGCTAGTTCCACCCTGGGAGCCCGGTCCCTCTCTCTTGGGCGAGCTCCCCTTCTCCGTTCCGGAGACTGTGTCTGGGAGGAAGGGGTCGAATGCCGCTGGCTTGACCCCTCCCGCACTTCTTTCAGCGAACTCAGGTCCATGCTCATTTTCTGCAGAATGAGCTCCAGGGAGTCCATCTTCGACTCTAGCACCCGAATTCGGCGGCACCTGTACCACCGTTGGGGACAGCGGGTATCTCTGCCTCCAGGACGAGCCCCTCGCCTCCGAGAAGTCCCCACGACTGTCGTCCCAGGTGACCAGTTCGCCCGGGGTCGTGACCGTGGTCTCTGGCGCGGTTTTCATGCCTGCAGCTTCGCCTTCAGACCCCGAACTCACCTCCTCCCGAATCGCTGAGAGTTCCCCCAGGGGGGCTCTGTCAGGTCGCATCATGGTAGAGTCAGGCTCTCCCTCGCTCGACCCATCACTCTCCACAAGTAGCACATTTGGATCGGTCATCGCCAGCACTCTCCCTCACAGGATCGAAAGAGCCTGTCTTTTCCTGGATAGGGGCCAGCAGGATTTGAAGTTTTGGATTCTCAGATTTATGTAATGTTTGCCTATCTCAAACACTCAGACTCACAAGAGGTTACTTAAATGAAATCTGATTTATTAAGGAAATTATGGCAGATACAGAGAAAGCTGAGAATGACTAAAAGCGCGCCAAATACAAACTAAAAACCCTCGGCTCCAAACGTAATCCCTCCCCTCTACCGGCCATAGCA
Organism: Candoia aspera; assembly: GCF_035149785.1. NCBI lineage: Eukaryota > Metazoa > Chordata > Lepidosauria > Squamata > Candoiidae > Candoia > Candoia aspera. Next base: position 62,429,479 of record NC_086154.1, on the reverse strand, counting down.
ACCACCCCCCTCCTAGGTGCTGGTAACCATTTTCCACACATCCTGGGAAAGCAACCTTGAACACATGAGATAACCCAAACACATTCCAACCCAGCAGCCAACAGATAACAACTCCCCGAAGAGGAATCCTCCTCCCTCCCGAGATCAAACACGTATCAGGCAAATGACATGCGAAACGTTACGATGTACCAAGCACATTGAAACGGTGAACATGACACGGGGTCCGTAACATGCCCTCTCTGGACGATTGGGTGGGGAGGGCCGATGTAATAAGGATGAGACGGTCCCTCAGGTAACCTGGCCCCATGCCATGTAGGGCTTTAAAGGTGATAACCAACACCTTAAAATTCTCAGATTAGCCAACTACACACTGTTAACTTAGAACGTTTGTTAAGGATTTTTCTTTAAACTCCCTGCTGAACTCCACTGGCAAACTCTTGTTTGTTCTTCCTATTCACTCATGCAGGGAGTGTTGTCACTCAACAGAAAATAAGGTATTATCTAGTATCATAGACAGAAATGCCTCCATCAATAAAAGCAAGTGGCTATTTCAACCAAACATTCCAGGCGATGCTGTTACTCTCAGTCACACTGACTAGTGCAAAGGTCATGTCAATATTAGTATGCACTGGAGAACATGTGTGTTTGTTTCAGGAAAAAGGAGTTTTGTAGTTGCAAGACCCTTTCAAACCAATATTCTGCTTGGCCCAGGACACAGTTCTGAATGTTCATTGGTTGGACAGAGCCTGGGAGTTCCGGCATTATTTTCTATCCACAGCCAATTAAAAGAGGATTAGGCTGTCGGCCAGCCATGGCAATGAGGTTTTGTTGGTCTCCTCCAATATAGGGCTGCTGACTGTATAGCAAGATAAGATACTTTGCTAAAAAAATCAGTTTCCTTAATGAGTTGTTCTCTTATGAATAACTTGTTTCATTTGGAAACATGCGTGCTGTGGAGATACCAAGTCTCAGGATTTCTCACAAAGAAGAACTCCCAGGGAGAATAGAGAGACATTTCTCAAGCCCCCAGAGTGAAATGGCAAGAGAGCACTGGGCAGAGTATCTAACTTTCTCAAGAGGGCAAATGGTGCCTCTGCTGAGCAGCCAGCACATGTTGTTCAGCAGATTCTGTATTCAGAAAGTCTGAGGAAAGAACATTCACAACTGAAATCAGTGGATTATACAGCATTAATTGGCACCAGTGCCCCTGACATGGTGAAAACGGGCTGGCACAGAGCGAGTAGTATTGTGGGGTACTGAATTAATAGTCATCACTAAAATTCTTAGCTAAGTTTAGAGAACTGAGAGACTAATCTGTGAAAAAGAATTCTGTTCCACTTCTGAAATTGGGAATTCAACTTTTTTTAAAAAGACTTTTTTTTTCAATCATCAAAAGGAATAATTTTTTATCTCTGTTGGAAATTCAACTGGTCTGCAGTGAACTCTGTTAAATCCACCTGTTTCTGGTAAACCTGTTTGGATCGCCTATAATTTTATTTTCAGCAGGAAATAGAGAATATTATTCACTGTATCAATAAGGGATGGAGAATGTTTGATAACAGATCAGTGTTTGGTACCTGAAGGGGCTAAATTGACTTAAGAAGACAGATGTTAAGATTCTGCAAATAAGGGCAAGACAAGATGGAAAACTCCCGGGCTCCAGGTTGTTTATGTGCCTGGATATTTATACCATAAAGGAAAGTTGTGAAGACTTTTGGGGACAGGTGCTGCATTTTTAAGAAAATCCCAAAGGAATAGGAAGACTCTCTTCATTTGAGTAGCTATTCACTATGGATGAATGGGCGATGACAACAAGACTAGCCCATGGCACGTTAGCCTAGACTAAAACTCAAGGCACATTAGCCACTTGAGCCTCCCCAAAGCTTTTTGCATAACTGGCACTGGCTTTTCAGCCACTGCTCATTTCTGGTGATGTACACAATTGCTGCAGCCAGCCTTTGGTGGCAGACTCTATTTTTTCTATATCCTTGGAGCTCCCTTTCTTTTTCCCACTATGCTGTCCATCTCTCCTGCATTCCCTTACATAAGAGAACATGGCAGAGGGAGGGAGGTGGCAGCCACAGCTGCTGTTTCTGCCTCTGAGCATGGGTGCCAGGCCCGCAACTAGGGTCTCTGTCACCTGGGACAAACATGGATTCCGCACCCATTTTGGCGCCCCCCCCAGCACTCATTTTGGTGCCCCCCAGCACTCATTTTGGTGCCTCCCCAGCGTGGCACCTGGGGTACATGCCCCGTTCCCCCCCCCCCCCCCCCAGTTGCGGCCCTGATGGATGCCAGAGCATTCTGGGTTCCACACAGAGCAATCTGTGGTGTGCCAGGCCTCAGTGATGAACGCAGGGTGAAAAAACTGTTGCAGCTACTGGTAGTGATTTCCAAGCACATTAAACACAGTAGTTTTAAGAGTGTATAATGTTGGAACTGGTAAATTGGGGAGTAACACATTAGTAGAACTGAATCTGGAAGTAAGTCTGAGCCTTATTCCTGGGACAGAAATTTTGGGCTTCAGTTCCCTGCAGCCTCACCAACCTAGCAAAGGGCAAGAGATTGCAAGTCCTGCTTCCTAAAACATTTGGCAAGAACCAGGTAGCCTGGTTCTGCCCTAAATGGTGTTCTCCCAGGAGGTACACTGGACTTAGATTAACAGCAAACTCTGTTGACTTAATGCCAATTTGAGTGCATATTGGGTAGGGACATAAAATAAATTATGCACAGATTTTATGGGAATTGATCTGCAGGATCAAAGTTGACTATATCCATCAAACAGCAGCACTGGTCTTCCTCAGGTCAAAAACTCTCACTCAGATATATTTTTAGTTCAGCATATGAGAAATAATAGTTTTGGGTTTGTTTGTTTGTTTGTTTGTTTGGTTGGTTTTTTTTAGAAGAAATGCCACAGACCAACCACTATATGTATTCTCTTCCCGTCTACCACCCATGGTTCTCTCTTCCTCTCAGTCTTGTGAGGTAGCCAGACAAGAAGCACACCCAGGAGTACTAGCTCTAACTTTATTGTAAGGCTACATTAACAGAATCATGCAAGTCTGAAAGTACATCTCTCCCCCCTTGCCTTTGCAATCCAAGAAACTAGGGAAGGTCCCTTCTGAGATGTTTGCCATGCCCCCATTCCCGCTGTGGGCTCAGCTGCCTCTTATCTGACCGTTGTCTAGTCTGTGGCTCTTCCTCCTGTCTCCCAAGGTCATTCTCAGATAGCATTACACTTTCCTACCTGGTCACTGCAGGACTCTGTCCAATCGGTCCATCCACCAATCTAGCACAGTACACTCTCTCTCTCCTCACATCCCCCCTAAATGTGCTCTCTCCTCTTGCCCCAGTGCTCTCTGCAAACCTGCCTGAGAGGAAGTATCAGCACAGTTAGATATTCAGGTCTCAAGGTTACCCTCTGCCCTGCTCCAAAAGAAAACCCCCAACCCCCCACACTTTAGAAAATAAACAAGTGGAGATGAGACAAACGATCCAATGAGGACAAAGCATATTCATTGATCCTGAAATGGTGGCTGGCTGTTTTGATGGTGCTGTTGGGGAAACAAAATATCCTGTTAGAGGTTATGGCTGGCCTCCAGAGGAGCATTTCCTCTCACCATATCTTGTTGCAGCTGCCACTTCTCTTTAGCTTAGACCTGGAAGAACCTGTTAACTGGAAGCATGTGATCTGCACAGAAAGGGGGCTGAAAACTCCCCAAGTGCTCTTGCCTCACAAGGTCTTCTGAAATGCATCAAGAACGAGCAAGATGTCTGTATGGCTTTCCCAGGTCATAATGTGACTTCCAGTAGTCCTCCTCTCCTCCTCCATCCCCCACCCACCCATCACAAAGAAAGTTAGGGATTAGGCAGAGACTGCCACTTGTAAGTTGCTTGCCACTGTCAGCATTTTATGGGGACTTAGGTTGGGGAGGAGGTCAAGGGTCATTATGTAGGCTCTACTGCCTGTCCATCACCTTTACAAGACTCAGATTAGACCCCCCTCTCCTCCTCCTGGCTGTCACTGTGAATCAGGCCTGCAGTCAGTGGGAGTGATGACTGTCTATCAGAGCTCTCTCAGCCCTCTGTTCCCCCTTCACCAGCCGTGTGGGCTCCTTAACTGGATGGGTGTGTTCACCCACTTCTGATCACTCAGGCATGACGCCTTTTCAGGTTGGCTTTGTCTGTGGCTTGACGTTTGACTTTCAAAACAGGCGGGGGCATTAAAAGGCTTTCAGTGAACAGCAGGGGCTGCAGCTCCATGGAGGCCTCTCAATGGTGCCTTCCATTCACCCTCCAGGAACAGGTTAACCCTATTATTAGAGACAAAAAGCCCCCTCAGAGTACAGCTGTGGGGAGAGTGACGGTGAAGTTTAAAGACCAAGGAACAGGTGCAAGAGCTTTAAGGAATTTCTAAATACCCACAAAGACATTTTCAGCTGAGGCCAAGAATTGGCAAGGCTGGGACACCCCAACTTGGTGGGGATTCAAAGGCCAGAACAGAATCTGATCAGGAGATACAACCCACAGAGCTATGCAGCCCCTTGCACATTATGAAGCTATTTCATTCAGTTTGTGTGGAGGACAAAAGCTGGAGAAAATCTCAAACTTGTGAAAATGATAGTAGTCTAAGTGTGTGCATCTCAAGTGAGATATTCAGGACTTAAATGCACTCTTCTGTGTGGTATCTGACCTGCACATCTGGGGGTTGTAGCCTGCTCTGGTCCTTTGCTCATCCCTCCAGTTAATTTCCTGAAGGTGATGCATGGACTTCACAGAATGTATCACTGACTTTCATATACTTTCAGAAATGCAAGTGTATTCCAGAGGAAAAAGCATCTATATTTCTCTGGTATATTTTCTCTGATACTGGTTGAGTATTTTAGGGCTCAGAGAGCAACACAGGAGGTGACAGTGGAATTTCACATGAAATAAAGAAAGAAAGAAGTTCCTCTACTTTTTTAAAATGCTGTACATACTTGTCATATTCTAACATCTGTTGACCACTTGTTTTAAAATGCTGATGAGATGTGCCTGCTCTCCATTGTAGTGTTTCTCTGGCTTGTCACATATCTCTGCATCTGTGCAGAAATCCAGACTAACTCCCTGTGCTAGAAGCTAGCTCAGATTCTCAGAGGGTTTAGCTCTCAGAATTGGCATCTTACTGGACTTAAAACACCTGGATGACCATGTTAATGTCCGAGAGAATTGTGGGAAGAAGCAGCTTGGTCATGGAGGTGATGGCAGACAGCTAAAAGTACTACAATGGCTGGAGTGGATTTAGACCATTCCAGTGGCTGCTGAACATGGCCTATTGATCTTAATCCAGATAAAGATCCTAAAGTGGATTGGAAAGTTTTTTGTACTGCTGAATGAAGTCCATGAAGGATTTGAGAGTAAGACCCAGAGAAAGACTCACTGAGGAGGAAAAGCACTGTAGGAGGATCTAAGGTACTAATACAGATGGCATGGTGACTATGCCAGAAGACCCAGAGGAAAGATTAAAGGTAGACCAGTCAGAGAGTCATCAGCTGGATCCAGGCCAGCTGCTAACTGATCAAAATGAGAGAAACAGAACATTTGGCATTAAGTTCTGTAAGCCCTTTTCTGAAATCTAAACACAAGTAGTTATAGCATTTAGCAATACTGAGGGTGCATGTGTATTAGGTATATATGTATGTTAAGTTCATATTGTAAGTAAGATAGGCTTATTTAGAGTTGTTTTGAGGCTCAGAGTTAGAAAGCAGAAAAATAATTCTTGCTTTATACATTTACTGTCATTCAGGAGGAAGAACTGTTTACCAAAGAATCCAAAACACTTAGTGATTTAGTGAGGCTTGAAGTCAGGAAAGTGAAACTTCTTGGCTGTTCTGATAAAGTTTGGCTGAATTTGCTTCTTGCTGTCTTTAAGTGAATAAAAAAGAGAAAAAAACAAAACTGGGGAACTATTTGGCCCTGCCTCTTTCAATCAACTCCCTCAAACCCATGAATATACCTCATTACAACTTATTTTTATAATTTAGGTTTGTAAACAGCTCAGGAAAGTTTTTATTTTTATTTTATTTATTTATTTATTTATTTATTTGATTTCTATAGCTGCCCATCTCAACAAGTGATTTTGGGCAGCTTGTTGTGAGTGGTATAGTATTTAAATGTCTTAAATAAATAAACAAGATGTTTTCCACACAGAAATGTTAAAAAGGTAATTAATTTATCCATAATTAATGGAGGAGTTGTTAATCAAGTACAGAAATTATCTGGAGAGTCTCATGTTGCCTATCCTTGACTTAAACCAGTGTTTCTCAACCTTAGCAACTTTAAGTTGCATGGACTTCAACTCCCAGAATTCCCCAGCCAGCATTCTTCAGGATTTCATTTCACTTTAGAAATACAGGAATTTATACTCCTCTTTCTTTTAGAAATTTGACTATTCTCACAGCCTTTTTGGCGGGTGAAGGCCACAGGGAAATCCTGCCCATTTCCATTCCCTTCATTCATATAAAGAAATAAATAAATTTAAAAGTTTTAAAAACAAAGGTACGAGGTAATACAACAAAGGTAATACAAACTAATACAGAATAAGAAAAGAAAAAGAAAAAGAAATCAATGAGAGAGCTAAAAGTACAAAAAAGAAAGAAAAAAGGTACAAAGAAATGGCCTCCAATCTTCTTTACAGCAGTTATAAGTACAATGATAAGTTTACCTCTTTCTCTAAAGTTACACCATGACTCTCTTCTTTCCATAATCTATCCTGTCTAATTATCAAAACCATAAACCATAAGTTCATTTTTTTCTGTTTTACACAAAAAATCCATCATAGGTTTCCAGTTGGCAATAAACATAGGTATTGCCTTTTCTGTAATCAAGGAAGTCAGTATGGTCATCTCAGCAGGTTCCATCATCTTCACCAACCATTCCTCCATTATAGGTAATGACGAATCTTTCCATCTCTGTGCATACAATAATCTCACTGCAGTTATCATATACAAAAATAAAGTTCCACGACTTTTTTCCTACTGTTTGTCCATCAGTTCCAAGAGGAAGACTTCTGGTCTCAATTGTATATTAATCTTTAAAATCCTTTGAATCAGTGTATGTATTTGAATCCAAAATTGTCTAGCTTTTTTACACATCCACCAAGCATGGTAAAATGACCCTTCTTGTTGTCATTCATATAACTTTTAAAGAAAGTTTCTGCAGTAATGCTAGCTAGATTTTGGGAAGTTTTTGAGTCAGGTGGTTTTAAAGAGTTTGTTCACTGTCTTCTCAGGGCTGATGTCTCTTCACTTTCCCCCTTCTCTCTGGATCTAACATGCAGGAACATTCAGTGGAAGGTGCAAGGAAAGGGGAAGATACTGCTCTGTCTCTCCATTTTATTACTGCTTATCGTTGCTTTCACACCCAGAACAGGAGTGTGTCTGTGTGTGAGAGAGAAAGAAGGGCTTGACAACAAGAAGGTGCTTGGGTATGATCCTCTGGGAGTGCTCAGAAATGTCTATCTGATGACAGTCGTATTTTGCAAGCCTTGGTTTTTCATCCAAATGTCAACATAGCCAGCCAGTCAACCCAGCAGTTGACACCTCTGCCTGCTTCTGTTTTGCTGAAACTTTCCAGCCCAAGATGAATCCCATTAGTTTTCAGTTCTGCATGTTCTGCACCAGATTCTGCCTGGAGTAGTAACTGTCGCATCTCTAATTGGAAATAGCTTTTCCTTCGGAATGTTTGGTAGAAGATGAATCCCATCTGTGCCAGATGATAGACACAACCAGCTTGGCATAGTCTGGGAGCCCACAGTTCTACAGCGAATATGCTTCATCCCCAAAATTTGGAACCACCAGACTCTTCTTCAAGAAAGTGCTGACACTGTTCTTTAAGGTCTGAACAGTTTGGGTCCAGGTGACATCAGCCATACCAATTTGCCCATTCTTTGAGATCAACTGGTATTGCATGCTTCCATTTTAAAGCAGACAGGGCTGGTAGTACAAGCGATGGTGCCTTGACCCCAAAATGCAGAACTCTGTTTCAACTGACACCCATCAGGGGCCATCATTACAGTTTTTCAAGGAGGCCCTAAAGTTATGTATCAGCCTTCAGACTGAACTAAGTTAAGATTTTATGGAGCTCTGTTGTATATGTATGAATACCTGTTTATTACTGGTCTTAATTCTTAACTTGATTTTATTATTGTTGTGTTTCATTGACTTTTTAGATGGCCTTAACAGCCATTTACACCAAGCTTTAAAACCTTATTCAGGTTTATTCTGAAAGGCAAATGATAAGTAATTAATTGTGATAATTGTGGTACTCCCAGTAACAGATTCAATGGTACTTCTGTCTGTTTGCTGCCCTGATAAAACAAGTCAGGGAACCAAGAGAGCCATCAGTATCAATGTGCTGTAGGTAGGTTTGTCTGGTAGGGACGCTGCTACAACTTTATTTGCAATAGAACACTGCATCCCACCATTTTCCCTTTCTTGGATTAATCAAAAAGTAACATATAAAACAAAATGAAAAATGACTCCCTCAGAATCTATACAAAACAACAAAAAACCCAATTCTTCAATCTTTGCCCCCTATATCATGGATGTTTATTTCATGCCCCACCCTTCAGACATGGTAGAATATAACCCCCAAAATTTCTAGCCATAAACATTAGAAGGTTGGGATATAAATGTTTATATAAATATAAAAACCAGTTTGTGGGTGGGGAAGACTCTCATACCTGAGCCTTAAATAATCAGATATGCAAGTCTAATGTATTTGCAAGGTCCTTAGTATTTTGTGCTCAGAAAATTCAAATTTTAGGCTCAAAATAAATAAGGTAAAGATTCTGTTCAGTCAAGCTCAACTCCTGGTATCTACATGGATATTTAATTTTCTTGACAACAATTCAGAAGTAGTTTGTCATTGCCTTTGTCCAGCATGTGTTTTCAACTCCCCAATTTAGCCTCTGGCCCTAGGAATTTGTGTTGGCCTCCCATTCAAATCCTAACCAGTTCAAGACCAATTACCTTTTTTGAAGAACAGTCAAGGTCAGCTAAGTACTTTCACCCAAGTTTGAAAACAAATAACACAAATCTGTAGAATTTTCTCAATGTACATACATCACTTTCTACCTAGTATTTAGGATTTTGAAGAGCTGTTTAAGAAGACTTAGTACAGAATCAAAGGGAGTGTTATGATAGATAACTGGGAGGGAGCTGAGGATTTATACAACAAAAAAGTAGTAAGATTATGATAATAACCTAAATAGTTAGTTGTGCTGTGAATCTCTTTGTTGTAATGATTGTTTGGAGAGCTTATAAGACCATTTCGAAACATTTACTGCATTTCTCTACATGATGTTTTCCTGTAATGTTGTAATGCTGAAATATAAGATCAGCAATAGTTTTCAGTGTTTTAGATGGTGGTATCTTAACAATATGTTGAAAGTTTCCAGCTGTGGTTAGTTCTAATCCCAGTGTCTCATTCCTCGTCCCCCACACCCCATTTTCACCCTTGATGTTCTGTGTTTGTGTGTTATGTATTTTATCCTGTCTTTGAAGTATAATTCAATGATGTTGTAACTTTTTCCATTGGTTCCATTCTGCAGCTCTTTAAGTAGCCTTCTAAATGTCTATAAAACAGACAAATGTTTTTAGCCATGTTTTTGTTCTACTTTGGCTTGCGAATGAATATCTATAGGGCAGAAATGTGCATAGGTTTCCTCTGGATGGTGTCTAGTTCAGATCTGCACACAATGTCCATTGATCCTTCATGCTGCTTGATAAGGGTGTGCTGTAGAGTGCCTACTATCAGTGTTTGAGAGTGAGAGTGTGGGAAAGTGTGCTTTCCTCTGCTACTGCTTCAAAGAAGTGTCCTGAGACAAGAGTTTGATTTAGGATGCATTCTTGGAAGTATTTAGTGTTAAGTTTTCAATGCAAACTTATATCTGATATTGTAGATTGTATCTTGAAGGTAACTCCCTGAATTTCCAGATGGAAAGTTCTTGGGAAAGGAAGATAGGATCTTTCTGTAAAATATTTGCCCAACCACTGAGCCATGATCCTTCCCTAAAGATTCACATGCAATCCAGGTGAAGCCTAAACTCACTCCCTTGGCACCATACTGATGCCTACTGCTGTTGTATAAGTTTTGTACCTTGTCCACTTGCTCCATTGGGGATAGTTCCAGACAGGCAGCTCCTAATGCTACCCTTGAAAAGGAATTGTGCAGCTGCTAAAGCTCTTTTTTTTCCTCCTCTTTTTTCTTGAAAGAATACAGCAGCACTGCTGGAAGGGAGAGGGCACTTGCATGTGGAACACTCTGACGTCTGGACCTCAAGATTTGGGGATGAGACAGGGCAGCTGAACAACAAAAGCTTCTTCTAGCAATATCATGGATAGCAGCTCCTGACAATAATATTCTTTATTCCCTGGGTTCTGGCTGCTTTCAAATCATGGAGAATCTTTCCTTCAAGGAGTAAATGTGTTATCTGTATGGCAAAACCAAGAAAGATTTCTTTGGGACCTGACAGGCTTACCTATTTATTGTGGTGTCACCTTTTGTAAGGTTTAACCCAGAAATGCAAAACCAAGCTTACTCGTAGGGTAGAAAATGATCCCAGGGCAGCTCCAAGAAATAAAATAATTAGACATTGGCTAGCTTCGGCTGATCTGAAGATTGATACCCGTTGCCACGTTTCCTTAAGAAAAGATACAGAAATCCCTTCTCATTGTTTATAGAATTTTCAAGTTTAACTTTTGATTTCAAGTACCATCCTTCCTTTGTTCTCTTTGGAGAGATGACTTGAAGAAGAATCAGAGAAACTCTGCAGATTTAGCCTCCTAAACTGTGAAATATGTTTTTGCTGAGTTGGGGTTTAAACTCTTTCTAGGTTTGCTGTGATGGAGAATTAATGACAGTTGCATCTCCAGCCTGAGTTCATTTTCCTTTCACAAACTTGGATTTGGTTCCTGTTGGGATCCTGATTTGTAGCTCCATAGGTACTGGGGTGGTTGCAGCATACCTTGGGCTCTAGTAACTTGATCCCCACATTCTCCACCCCCACCCCCATGACCCTCTAAATCAGTGTTTCTCAACCATGAGAACTTGAAGATGTGTGGATTTCAACTCCCAGAATTCCCCAGCCAGCATGCCAAGGTTGAGAACACACTGCTCTAAATTAATCTGTGCTCGGTACTGTAATTTGCAAAAGTTGGCTGTGGGATTGGCTAGGAGTTGGTCAGCTCGTATCATGAAGATTCTGCCTCACAGCCAGCTTCACATCCTAAACCATAGCAAGGTGCAACCAGAAATCAGTTTGCAATTCTATAATTGGTATAAGTTCATGCTGCCTATGTTAGGCTACAATCTGCGCTTACAGTATTTTACAAACATTTAGTAAATGTAGGGCCAGCACTGGCATCTGTTCTTACGCACACACATTTACATGCTCCAAGCAGGCTGAGAAACCAGAAATATTCCTTTATTTACCTAGCTGCTTACTATATTTACAGACTTCCTCTCTGTTATTCTGGTCCTGAAAACAGTTTACAATTAAGATTAATTAAATGCAGTCAAACCTAAACATGAATCTAGAAACCATAGGGCTAAATTTTTTCACCAAATAACAGCAACAGCAGGACAATCAAATGGAGCATCAGAATTCGGGAGGATGGGAAGATGATCACAGTTGCTTAATCTAACTGTGAGATGCCACAGAAAGGGGCAATTTTTTGTTCCACATCTGCAAAAGAGAGAACCCAGAGCTGGGAACTCCAAAGTTAGAATCTCTATGGGAGAAAAATTATTTAACGTGTCACAGTTGTAAGAGAGGAACCTCCTATTGCCCACGTTTTCCACATAAATAGTAAATTATGCATTTAACCTCCTTGCAGCCTAACAGATAACTTTTATGTCATTTCTGTACAAGAGTTGGCCCTACATTCATTGAATATGGATAAAATATTTTAAGTATGGATTGCAGCATGAGCTAATTTTGAACACAAGCCAAGCAAACATTGTCATTTATATAAACATGGGTTTATTCTACTGTATGATTCAAAACCAGGAGGGTCCTCATCACAGGAGTTGAGCAATTCCTGAGACTGAACATGTGTTTACTGCAAACATAGTTTTCCCTAAAGCAGGTAAATGATTTTACTATTTCAATCCACCATCTATTTATCTGTACAAATGAACAGTTGTGCAGAATATCTAGATGGAGTAGTAAGCTGTGTACATGTACAATTTCACTATGTTTCAAGCTTTGCCCATCTCTGATGTAAGGGAAGGCAGAAATGCTCCTGGTTTTGCTGTATAATGTCTAAAATCTCAAAGCATGATTCCAGGTAAAACAGAGGTATGACATGATTCCAGGTGAAACAGGTATGATAGGCCTGTGTGAAAATTCACTCCAGACATTCTGCGTTTATTTAACTTTCCAAGAGAAGCTGATTTTCCAGATCAGAACATTAATCCAAATCAAATCATGAAAGACAATCAGTTACCTCTGAATTGCTCCAAAGGTTCAATGGCCTTTTGCACTTGTACAGAAAGCCCTTTTCCCCAAATTAAATTAATTTGCCAAGTCTGATCACAACATAAGATGGTCTAATTCAGAAATCCAAATTAGTTTAGAGAATCAACTGTTTGAATCACATCCGATTCAGTTCACACACCCCTAATCTCTGCTAACCTCCAAACTAGTAAAAACCATTTTCCACCTGAGTTTCTTTGCAGATTCAACTCTGATATGCACAGGAATAAAACATAGCATAGACCTGCTTGGGGGAAGGTTGAATTGCTCAGTAACCATGTCATAAACGACCCCACTGGATCTTCCAAACTTCTATTGGCTCTTTTAAACAAAAGTAGTACCGCGGATCCTCTATCCAGGATCCAGAAGCAGAAACTGGTTTACCATTACCATTTTCCTTTTTTTTTTTTCCAGAAATGAAACACTTGAATAATGGAGTCCTCTAATAGCCCACCAAACTCTTTTAACTACTGAGTTGAGATTAATGCTGAGAAGTATTAGGGTGCAAATGCTTTACTTAGGGAGGGGGATCTATGGAAGATAATATATTTGGTTACCTCTATCTTTCGTCAGCTCTTTTAGCCTCACACACTTCTCCCTTTTCCTCATCACCTTGTATACTCCCTTCTCATCAGTCTTCTCCCATCCCCTTTCTGAATCTGGTGTGGCTGCTTCTGTGGTCCTGCTTTTCCTTGTCTCCTCATCTTCTACCCATCGCTCTTCCTTGCCTCTCTTGCTTCCCCTCATCTCCCCATCCTTCTTCTATTGCCTCTCTTTGTCATCTCTCTTGCCTCTCTCTGTGTCCCCCCTATTGCCTGCTCCCCATTCATCTTTTATTTTCATCCACTCCTCTCACAATTTTCTTTCATTTCTGCTCTCTGCTTGATCTCTTTCTATTTTTATTTCTCTTATTTCTTCTATCTCCATCTAACTTAATTTCTTTCTGCTTTCTGGGGAAAACCCCTCCCTTCATAAAACATCCCCCTTCTCTAATGTCAAATCCTACTGTATTATTATTTCAACTTTCTAATAGGAGGGTATACCAGCAATGCAATACAAGTTTTTCAACCCGTGAGATCCACTGTGGAAAGCAGAAATGCCTCCTGTTACCAAGTCTGACCCGTTGTCTCTTTCACCCAGGCTTTTCTCCTCTGAGCAAAGTCATCCTCAGACTCTTTAGCAAGATATTTTTTCCATATCAGAAAACGATTGCACCAGCTACATGCAGAGCCATGTGATGACTCCTGTTGCTGGTGGCCTGGAGATACCCTGCTGCCCTGTCATCACTTAGTAAGCTCTGCGTCTGGCATTTTCTGCATTAGTCTTGCTGCCATCCTTCTCTGCCTGGCAGTTAAGAAAATCTAGAACAAGATGTACTGAGAGACTGTGGCTTGCATGGATTGGATAGGCTGCCTCAAAATGTCCAGTGTTTCAAAGAAAAAGAAATCCCCTTCCTTCTGCTAAGTAAGAAAATATATAGGAGGTACATAGTTTCCACCATTCCCCCAACCACCCCCCAAAACACCCAAGCAAGAGTATGGGCTGAGGTCTTTCACCAGAGTCATATTCTTTGGGTTGAAGTTCACCAAGCAATGCAGAGACTGTCAGAGAGGGCAGGACTGGCATTCTGTAGATTAGCCCTGGGCAGCTCTGCAAGTCTGATGGACGGTGAGATGCAATAAGCAGTTTAGTGGATTAGCCATATAGAGCAGGAATAGGCTTTTGTTCAGTCTGAAATGCAGATAATCCAAATAAAAATGCAATAATGATGGTAGCAAACAGTATTTAGGAGGGGAAAGCAAAGAACAGCAGATTCTAAGTGGGAGCACTCTCTAAGGTACTGTCATGAGTGCCGTTGAGCTAAAGTCATCAGCGCAATGGCACTCATGACAATGACAAGGAAATAAGTGAAGGGGCACAAGTTAAGCAGCCATCAACCCACAACGACTAACGGCTAACAAACAATAGCTAAACGAATCACGGAGCCACCCAAGCCATCAGCGGCAATACAACGGGGATCGCCCAGCTGAAAGCAATCAGCAGAAGAATGGAAACCTGAGGATGGGCGATCCTGGAAACCCTCAACCAATGGCAGGGCAACGCATGGGACAAAGGGGGGTGACGTGACCGTGAGCGAGGGGGCGCTGACCGGCGCGGGGTATTTAAACCCCGCACCGGCGCGCTCCTGTCACTCTCAGCTTTTTTCTACCAACGTTGTACCTACCCTGAAATAAACCAGAACCTGATTTGCAAACCAGCGTCTGAACGTTATTCAGAGGTAGGCAGCGCCTGACATAAAGCTGAGAGTCATAAACTCAGCCTCGCCGAGCCCCACCGGACGACAACGAGCCGCGGGAGGAGTAGACGGCGAGAAGACCAGCAAGATGAGGCCGGAACGGCGCGGGCAAGGAGGGCGAGCCGCGCGGCAAGAGACAGAGGAGGACCGACCGAGGCCAGAGGCACCGCGGACTCCCGGAGCCATGGACGCCCACCCCACCCGACCCGAGCCTCAGCTCCAACCCCAAGGGGAGATGGCGACGGAGGCAACCCGACCGCGGGAGGGAGCAGCACGACTTCCGAAACCAGCGGAGGACCCCGCGCCCCACATCGCACCCCAGCAACGGGCGTGGAGCGACAGCCCCACGGTGCTCAACACGGAGGAGGATGACGGAGACACCCATCAGACGGAGGAGGAAGCGGACCCGCGGCGGAGGGACGATGAACCCCACTGGCAACCCACCCCCGAGGACGCGCCAATGGAACCGGCCCCAGCGGCGGCGCGGGCTGTGGACGAGGAGGCACGAGCTGAACTCGCGGCCATGCGGGCTCAGCTGACGGAACTCCGGACCATGCTCCAGGCGCTTATGCCCCCCGCGCCACCCAACGACGTCCCCGCACAAGCCCACACCCCGAGCGAAGCACCGAACCCACATGGGCCAGCGGAGAGCCAGCAGACGGCACAGGCGGCCGACACCACACCCCGGGAAGCGAGAGGCGGGGCCGCACAAAACGCCCGGGCCCCAAAGGACTTCCCCATCTTCTTCGATGGGACCCCCTCAAAACTCTCGTTTTTCGTTACCAACGCTAGGGAGTTCATGGGGAGGCACGGACACTCCTATGACTCCGAGGCCGACAAGATCGCCGCCGTGGCGATCAAACTCCAAGACAGGGCGGCGGACTGGTACGTCCAACTGTACGAGTCCAGCTCCCCCGCCCTCGCCACCTTCCCTGCTTTCATCAAAGAGATGAAAAACTACTTCGAAGACCCCCTAGCTAAAGTACGGGCGAAAAGCGCACTCCAGAGACTTAAACAGGGCACACGCACGGTCCCTGACTACGCCCTGGAGTTCAAAGCCCTCGCGGGAAAGGTCTGCGACTGGTCTGAGACCACCCTGCTGGAAATCTTCAAAAGGGGGCTCAACCGCGACGTTCTCCAATGGGCCCTCTACCGCGACGACCCAGAAACGTTACACGGGTGGATCCACCTCGCGGGGAAAGCCGAACACGCGCACCGCACCTTCCTTATGACAACCACGGAAGACACAAACTATGTCGGGAAAAAGGTACCCGCACCACACGGGGGGATGGCCGGCCCCATATACCCAAAAAAGAAGTTCAACCGGGAGCCCTGCGGGAGGTGTGGCAAATTAGGGCACAAGACGGCGGATTGCTTCGCCAACCGACCGACGACCAGCGCGCCCAAGCCCGCCCCGAAAATTAGCCCCAAACCACCCAACCCGGGGCCGCCCCCTCACCGCCGAATGACCGTGGCCACAGCGACACCGGAAGAGGGCTGGGACGCTTACTGGGGGGAAGAGGACAATACCGACCCCGACCAGCCGGCGGGAAATGCTCCCCGCTTGCTCTGAGACGCGTGGCGAGGCAGGCGGTGGGACAGCAACGCGGACCACCTCAACGAAACGACAAAAGCTCCGTAATATTGGCAGCAATCCAACTCTCTGCCGGCAACGGAGCCACCACGGCCGCGGCACTAGTGGACTCGGGGTGCTCAAAAAACCTCATCCACCCCGACCTAGTCGCCAAACTCGACCTCCGCTGCTTCCCCCTCCTCACGCCGCTGGCATTCCACCAGCTGGACGGCTCTACAGCGGGAGGGAAACCAGCCACGCTACAAACCGAGCCGGTCACCCTGCAAATGGGCACTCACACCGAGCGCACATCGTTCGTAGTCACGCCCATCGGACGGCCCATTGCAGTCCTGGGGATGCCATGGCTCGCGAAAAACAACCCGCGGATCAACTGGGCGACCCGCACCTTCACATTCGGCGACGGCGAGTATCGAGCACCAGTACCAGCTGGCAAAAGCAACCCCACGGTAGGACGAGCGGAGGCGACCACACAAGACAACGCCGCTACCACAGCAGACCTACCAGAACAATACGCCGACTTCTCCGAGGTCTTCGGAGAGGCAGAGGCAGACCAACTACCCCCCCACCGCAAGACGGATTGCCGGATCGACCTACTGCCCGACGTCCCCCTACCCAGACCAAAGATCTATTCGATGACCCCGAAGGAGATGGCAACCCTCCGGGAGTTCATCGATAAAAACCTAGACAGGGGATTCATAGAGCCAGCATGCTCACCGGTCGGAGCCCCCGTCTTATTCCGGGAGAAGAAAGACGGGACCCTACGGCTCTGCACCGACTACTGGGGCCTAAACGCGGCTTCCCTGTCCAACAAATACCCCTTACCCCTGGTAAAGGACATGCTCGCCCACCTGTCCACGGGCAAAATCTTTTCTAAATTGGACCTTCGCGAGGCGTACTATCGCATCCGAATCAGGGAGGGGGACGAATGGAAGACGGCGTTTAACTGCCCCCTAGGCGCCTTCCAGTACAAGGTACTGCCCTTCGGACTCGCGGGGGCCCCTGGGGTGTTCATGCAGCTCATCAATGAGGTACTGCATGAACATCTGTTTAAAGGGGTCCTGGTCTACATCGACGATGTCCTCATTTACACAAAAACACACGAGGAACACGTAACCTTAGTCAGGCAAGTCCTCGACAAACTCAGAAGGGCGCAGCTCTATGCAAAGCCTACAAAGTGCGAGTTTCACAAAGAGCGCCTAGACTATTTGGGGTATCGAATCTCCGGGGACGGCATCGAAATGGACCCCGCAAAAGTCGAAGCGGTGCTAAACTGGGAGCGGCCCCGCAACAGACGCCAACTACAGAGCTTCCTGGGATTCGCGAATTTCTACAGGTCCTTCGCCCGGGGGTTCGCTGAGATAGCCCTCCCCCTAACGGACCTCCTCAAAACCAAAGGGGTGGGGGACACCCGACGCGCCAAGAACCCAGGCACAGTGCTGAATTGGACTCCCGCGTGCCAGACCGCATTCGACAAGCTGAAAGCGCTGTTCACGACGGAGCCAATCCTCGCGCACCCGGACCCAGAACGGCCGTTCGTGGTCCAAGCCGACGCCTCAGACTTCTCCCTGGGAGCCATCCTGCTACAAAAAGACTCCACGGGGCTCCTGAAACCATGCGCCTACCTGTCAAGGAAGTTCTCCGAGACAGAGAGGCGATGGCACGTCTGGGAGAAAGAAGCCTTCGCGGTGAAATCGGCACTAGAGACATGGCGTCACCTACTCGAGGGAGCCACCCAACCATTCGAGGTCTGGACGGACCACCGGAACCTCGAGGCCCTACGAACGCCTAGACGCCTTAGCCCAAAACAGGTCCGATGGGCCCAATTCTTCAGCCGCTTTGATTTCCAGCTGAAGTTCATGCCGGGCAAGAAGAACTTCCTGGCCGACGCCCTCTCCCGGCTGCCCCAAGACGAAGAGCCCGCCCCAGACACCATTGGGACGGTCCTATCCGCCTCGCAACTGGGGATGGCCGTGACCACCCGAAGCGGCGCACGGAGGCAGCTCGACGCTACGGCGCAGCCGACGGCGGGACAACCGGCGACGGAAAGAAGCCAACTGCAACTACCAGGGGGAATGCACACGGACCTCGCCGCCGCCCTCAAAACCGACCCCTGGTTCCTGGCAAACCCCGACAAGGTAACGATGGCGCAAGACCTGGCATGGGGGGAAGGCAGAATCTACGTCCCGGACTCGCAACGCCAGGCGATCTTGCATAGGTCACACGACGCCAAGCAAGCGGGACACTTTGGGTTCCTCAAGACCCTACACCTAACACGGCGCCAATTCTGGTGGCCCGCGCTCAGGCGAGACGTAAAAACCTACGTGGCGTCCTGCCCAACGTGCGCTAGGGCCAAACGGGCACCAGGCAAACCCGCGGGGCTATTGCAACGGGTGGCAGAACCCTCCCGCCCATGGGAGGAAATCTCTATGGATTTTATAGTGGACCTCCCACCCAGCCAGAAGAAAACGGCCATTTGGGTGGTGAAGGACTACTTCTCAAAGCAGGCCCACTTCATCCCCTGCACGTCGGTCCCATCCTCACAACAACTAGCCAAACTCTTCCTCATCCACGTGTACAGGCTACACGGATGTCCCGCACGTGTGGTGACCGACAGGGGCACACAGTTCACCTCCAAATTCTGGCGGGCCTTCCTGAAGCTGACGGGGACCCAACAGGCCCTATCTACGGCTTGGCATCCGCAGACGGACGGAGCCACTGAGGTTCTTAATGCCACCTTAGAGCAATTTATACGATCATATACGAACTACCACCAAGACGACTGGGCTGAACTGCTCCCGTTCGCCGAAGTCGCATACAACAACGCCGTCCACACGAGCACGGGGAAAACCCCGTTCGAAGTAGTCTCGGGGCGCGACTTCGTCCCCATACCGGAGCTACCTCAACCCCCGGAACCCCAGGTGGACGCCAGCGACTGGGGACGGAAGATCGCGGAAGCATGGCCAGTAATCACGGCGGCGCTGAAGGAGGCACAGGCTGCTTACAAAGAGCAGGCCGACAAGCACCGGCGCCAACAACCGACGTTCCAGGCGGGGGATATGGCCTATCTCTCCACCAAGTTCCTAAAGTCAACCCAACCCTCGAAAAAACTGGGGCCTAAGTACATCGGGCCGTTCCGAGTCACGCAAATAGTGAACCCGGTAGCAATACGCCTGGACCTGCCACACAACCTCCGGAGACTCCACCCGGTGTTCCATACCAGCCTCCTAAAACCGGCAACCACCTCCCGATGGCACCCAAGCACGCCACAGCCCGCACCGCTAATGATCGACGGACAACACCACTTCGAGATCAGGGACATCCTCGACTCCCGCAAGCAACGAGGAACTCTACACTATCTGGTCAGGTGGAAACATTTCCCCCACCCGGAATGGGTGGCGGCACACAACGTTAACGCGCCTGACCTGACCAGAGCATTTCACCGGGCATACCCCGACAAACCGCAATCAAGGTCAGCAAAACCAACCCCCCCCCCGCAGGCCCCCCCCGCCTCCCGTGCCCCAAGGGAAAGGGCCCCCCCCAAGCCCGCGACTTGGGTGGACCTTCCCCCCCCCGGGACTCACTCCCCCCGCCCCGGGCCCACGGGGTGGTGACAAACGATCGCCAGCACCCTCCCCCCGCCCCCCGGCCGCGGGGGAGTGGCAAGCAAGTCAACAGGGCAACCTGGGGGCAACGCCCAGGAGACACAACAAAGGCGACGCACTCTAAATAAGAAAAGAAGGGCCCTACCTGGAGCTGAGCAGCACCCGACCAGCCACGCCTCTCGCCTCGCCGAAACTGAGCCAAACAAACAGGGTGTGGTTGGAGCATGCGCACGCCAGGTCAGAACCCGAGCATGCGCACCATGGACACACCCTGGGAAGGCACGTGGTAGAGGGAGGAGCAAAGGGAGGGGCGACAACTACTCCGGCGGGAACTTTGAAAAAAAAAAAAAAAAAAAATGTGGCGTTTTGACAGCTCCACGGGGAAAACCAAGAAAACCGGGGGAGAACACTATTCGAAAAGGGGGCAGTATGTCATGAGTGCCGTTGAGCTAAAGTCATCAGCGCAATGGCACTCATGACAATGACAAGGAAATAAGTGAAGGGGCACAAGTTAAGCAGCCATCAACCCACAACGACTAACGGCTAACAAACAATAGCTAAACGAATCACGGAGCCACCCAAGCCATCAGCGGCAATACAACGGGGATCGCCCAGCTGAAAGCAATCAGCAGAAGAATGGAAACCTGAGGATGGGCGATCCTGGAAACCCTCAACCAATGGCAGGGCAACGCATGGGACAAAGGGGGGTGACGTGACCGTGAGCGAGGGGGCGCTGACCGGCGCGGGGTATTTAAACCCCGCACCGGCGCGCTCCTGTCACTCTCAGCTTTTTTCTACCAACGTTGTACCTACCCTGAAATAAACCAGAACCTGATTTGCAAACCAGCGTCTGAACGTTATTCAGAGGTAGGCAGCGCATGACAGGTACAAGCCCTCAGGTCCTATTGTTCTCTATGTATCCCAGTAGTACCCCAGCTGAATTGCCAGATTCTTCTTTGCATAAGCAGGGTCATTTGCCTTGAAGTTGTGGCATTTTAGATAAATGTTTG
The DNA here is from genome assembly GCF_035149785.1 of Candoia aspera. Lineage (NCBI taxonomy): Eukaryota > Metazoa > Chordata > Lepidosauria > Squamata > Candoiidae > Candoia > Candoia aspera. The sequence goes on along the minus strand of NC_086154.1, from coordinate 62,408,457 downwards.
GATGTTTGTCTGTTGTTATGTTGACTTGTAATATTATTTACTCTCTACTGAAAGTGACAAGCTGGACATTAAAGGAGTAGCATGGAGCTGCCAAGACACTCTTTGCTTTCTTTTCTCTGCCAAAAGGGTTGGCTCACTTTCAGCTCTGCAGGTAGGAGAGAGAGTGGGTGGGAAGTCAGTGGAATAAGTGAAAAACTATTACAGAGAAGACATCATCCCTTTTCCAGAAAAGCTTGTCAGCAATGATCCCTATCTAGGAGGTTGAAAATTCAAGTGGATGGTTGTAAAAATAGATTCCAGTGTGACAGTAAAGAGGCTGAAAAAGGAGGAAGAAAAGTAATGGATGATGGAAGTGCATGCATGAAGAAGGAGGGATGAGCGGATGGGGGAACAGCTAGGAACTTGAGCCTCTTCTGAGTTTATGAAGAGGTTTTCATAATCCTATTAGAGCCACCAAGTGACATAAAAGATTGGCCTTGGCATCTGATGGGGAGGGGTGCAGGTTCTGCCAGCCTCCTGTGCAGACACCAGATGGACTCAAGGGGAAAAAGGAGTGATAGGATAGCTTGAAAGAAGGAAGTGGTCAACCTTTCTCTTAATCTTCCCTTGCAATTGGATTAGCCAGGTAGAGAGCCCTCTGGTCCTCTGCTGGAGATGGACCTGGATGAAAAGTCCAAAACAAGACTGATTTGATGTTCCGACTTCGCTGTTTTGATGTTGATTTGATTTGATGTTCTGACTTGATGTTCTGACTTGGCTATAGCTTGGCTTCCAATCAGAGACCACATATTTCTTCATTCTTGGACCTTTGTGACTAAGGATAGGAGTTGACATAGCTGCATAGAAAGCAGATCGGTTAAGACATGAGTTGTCCAGAGAGTTCCTATATGGTGAGTAAAACTGTACACGGTGCTGCAGGTTTTATGCCTTGAATTCCCTCATGGACATATTAAAACTCTTCTTGTCATCTTCTTGATACTGGAACATCAGTGTAAAATAAGCAACTTATTCTGCTTACAACACAAGAGCAAACATCACGTTTTTGTACTTACAGATAACATATAGCAGTTGATTTTGGGGGAAAAATATCCTTTTAATATTAATATTCAATATTATTATTACTATAATTATTTTCAAACTATCTAGCGCTGCACCTTTTTCTTTGTTTCTGTCCTGTATTTCTCCACTCCCCTGTGAGGCCTTTACCTCCTGGTTGCAAAACAAATGGCCATGCTGTCTGGGAAAGTGGTGTAGATGTTTTTAGTAGCCCTCCTGACTTGCTAAGGATTGGGCACATTGCTCTAGAACATGGCCATTAAGTGATTAGAGGTCAGTAGGGGTTATATGAGGCTGAGGGGAGAATGATGCCTTTCCTGCTTACTCAATGTCAACTTGCTTGGGCCTTAGGCAACCCATCAGACCTTATAGGAGGAAAGTGGATTTTGAGAAAGATGTAGATTTGTCTCACAATCCTAACTGGTCACTGGTCACCTGCTCCCTGCAAGAACATCTACCCTGTCCATGTTGGTCTCCCCAACTTGGAACCCTTCAGATGCATTGGACTCCAACTCTTCTCATCTCTACTCATCATCCTCTTAACTAGATGAAGGAAGTTGGACTTCCCACATTTGCTGGGAAGGCTGTTCTGCATCTTTGAAAGATCCCTTTTCAAAGATTATTATATTATGGATTTTATGGCAAGAAATATTTATTTATTTATTTGCTATCCCACCTTTATTGTTTTTATAAATAACTCAGCAAAGGCAGCAAACATACCTAATACTCCCTCCTCCTCCTCCTATTTTCCCCACAACAACCACCCTGTGGAGTTGGGCTGAGAGTGTGTGACTGGCCCAAGGTCACCCAGCTGGCTTTCATGCCTAAGGCGGGACTAGAACTCACAGCCTCCTGGTTTCTAGCCCATTGCCTTAACCACTAGACCAAACTGGCTCTCTATATCTCTATGTACAGTATATCTCATATAGCTATAGGCTATAGATATATGAGCTGAAAATATAATTTGTGAAGCTTTGGTTTTATTTTTTTTGAGCTTGTGAACAAGTGATCTTATGATTTTTAATCCAAAATTTTATTGGATCTTCTTGGTCTGGGTGATGGATACATTTCCTTAAGACATGAGTTGGTAAACTGGCCAGACATTTTTACATCTGGCAACTTCTGGAAGCAGCCCTTCTAGATTTGAAGAAATCGATCACAGTATGTGAACCAACAAAGAACAGTGTGATTCTTTGGTACAGAGGTGAAAATGAATGCTTATGCTTAATTCTATAGATTGATGTATTATGCATGAATGTAGATTTATATATTGCTCTTCATCCCCAGAACATTCTTACATTAACAGCATTAAAAAAACAAAAACAAAACCTGAATAAATAGTCAAACAGCAGCAACAGCAGATGTTAAAGCCATAATCTTCAGCCAAAAAAGGTGAAAACAGGTATTACTGCCATTTCTAAAAGACTGGCTGATAGAAAATTCTTACATAAATGAGTTTCCCAAAACAAGCAACTACCACAGAAAAGGCTCTTCCAGCAAACCAGAACAAGATGACCCAAAGGCAATTAAAATGTCTTATCAGATACATGTAGAAAGAAAATGGTCTTTAAGGTACCCCCCTGGCCCCCAGCTCTATAGGGCTTCAAAACATTTAGTTAGGTTCAGAGGGCATATGCAACTGCTTTGCAGTTGTCCAGGTATGTTCCAAATCTAGATCCCACCAGCAGTTCAAGTATAATATTTTGCACTTGTTCATGTTTCTGACTGAGTTTCAAAGGCAGAGCCATGTACAACATCTTACAGTAAAATGAATGGGACCCTTAGCAGAGCATGGATACCTGGGATCAGATAAATTAATGTTGTATTCTCATACCTCTTAGAGAAGACTCATTCATCAGACTAAGCTATGAAGTTTAATGGAGAAAACAAAAGGGAATTGTGCTTTCTTTCATCTTCAGCGCATGCTTTGAAAAAAGAAATGGAAACCATATTTCTCTAGTGATGTTCTTGTCATCCTTCTGTCCCTCTAACTCTGAGAGACACAACTACTTTTTGAGGGGTGGAAGACAGAGAACACAATCTCTCTCTCCACATATGAAGAGGCAAGAGATTTATCTGTCCTGAAAAAGAAATATCAGGCATCACTTTTAAGAGCCATGTGTGTATGTTTGTGTGTGCACACACCTCTTTGAGTCAGAGTTGACTCCTGGTGACTGCCTGGACAAGTCCCTGCAGTTTTCTTGGCAAGATTTTGGAAGTACTTTGCTATTGCCTCCTTCCTAGGGCTGAGAGGGAGTGACTGGCCCAAGGTCACCCATCAGGCTTTGTGCCTAAGGCAGGACTAGAACTCTCAGTCTCCCAGTTTCTAGCCGCACGCCTTACCCACTACACCAAGCTGACTCAATATACATATGAACTAGGAGTACAGAAATTCCCAAGAATGAGTTACAGTATATGTTGTGCTTTTTCCAAGGCGACTGATTTTTTTATGGTAGCTACTTTTTCTTTGAAGCATATAATAATAAGGAAGGGAGATGAATGTGCTTATCAGAACATATGCCATAACTTCTTTAGTATGCTTTCAAGGCTATCCAGTAAGGGAGAAGCATAGCCCCAAGTTTTGGAAGCTGTACAAAGTTTTTTTTTCCCAGAGAGGCTTGAATTTGTCTTATTACCGATTTATATATCAACCTTTAGTATATAGTATTGCCAGATTGATTAAGAGTTAACTATTAAGATCACTTATTCTAGATGACATAAGTGTAGCAGGGAGTGGAAGTACTGTGAAGGCAATGAGGTCAGGTATGTGAGGTCAGGTATGTAAAGAGCCTCAGTTCTGAGGGAGAGGAGAGAGAGAGGCTCATGGTCTGGTAGAAGTAGAGCACAGAGTGTTCGGACTGATAGGATTTCAGAAGACAACCTCTCTCGTTTCCTTAGTCAGTAAATCAACACCACCAATCCCTGGTGAATCTGCCCTACCCATAGTATGCGCACTGTACGTGTTTCAGGCTCTGGGTGTCATCTAGAACCACTTGGAAGAAATTAAGTGGGACAACTTCCTAGCCTAACTTTGTTTCCCTGTGTTCAGATTCAGCAGTCAGTCCTTAGCCCAGCAGTGTTGCTTCAGGAAAGGAAGAAATAGAATTTGCACAGCTGTTCTAGGGAGCCATTTCCATCCATTTTACAGGTGAGGAAGATTCTGCTTTGGGGGTCTCTTGGGCCTGCTCCTGAGCAAGTCTGCTGGACACAGGCCCGCAACTAGGGTCTGTGTCATTCGGGGCACGCATGGATTCCGCGCCCCTCTCCCATGGGTTGGTGAGGGAGGTGTTAGCAAGTTTTATTATTCTATGATACATTAAATTGATAAAACTGATTTCAAAGCCAAGAAACATTCAGTATACAAATACCATTTTGTCATTTTGGCACCCCCCAGCACAGCGCCCAGGGCACACGCCCCACGTGCCCCCCAGTCGCGGCCCTGGCTGGACATGGTAACATGCTTTCTATCTCACACCAGGAAGCTGTCCTGAGGCCTGCTTCGCCAAATAATTATCCAGTGAGTTCTCAAATAATATCAACAAATCTGTCCCAAACAAGCAATTCATCATCCTTATTGGAAACAGATCGGAGAGGCATAAACAATCTCAGCCTGGCCTCTGGATCTCCCTCACTCTGTTTGTGTGTGCATGCGTGTGTAAGCAGTGCTCCTATCAGTTGGGTTTCCTTGGCCAGCTGCATTGAATAAAACAAATGCAGATTCATTAATTACCAAGCTATCCATCAGTAAGGCCTCTGGAGAGCACATCGCCTTCCAAATCTGGGCTGTCTTGCCCCAGATCAGGAAAAAATCTTTTTCTCATTTAGGGCAACATGAACTTTGGGGAAAGGAAACATATCACTCAATCAAGAAGAGATGCAAAGGGCTGGGGAAAGTCCAGGGGAGTCATGTTCAGGGGCAACGGTGGCTGCTGATTTAATATCCTGAGATATCACATTGGGAACAAGATTAGTCCTGGCATGTCTGGGAGAGGAGGAAGTATCCTACATGCCTTTGACTTTGTCATGCATCAAAGCTCCCACTCAGCCTTGTTGTTTCCCACCTATTTTTCAGATTACTATGAATCATTTCAGCCAGTAAAATATAAATTCATTTCCCTCCACTTGAGACACTCCCTCTATCCTGGAAATGGCTCCATTGTCAGTTTGCTACAGTCACCTCACTCCTTTGTTCTTCCATTTTCCCCCTTACTAGGAATAGTAGAAGAGAGGATGAGTCACCCAGGAATATGATGGAAGCACTACTATGTTCTTGCTTCCTGGACTTACTCTCCCATTTCCTTGGTTGTACTGAGATGAGATGCTTCCAAGATGCATAATATAAGCTATGAGTTTGCAGGGGCCAGGAATTTTCTCCCATTCCAGTATCTAGCTTACTGCAAGTGAGATGAAGTAACTCGTAATACATTCCCAAACATATTCCAATTTTTCCCCAAGTAGATTCTGCCTTGGCCTGCTCTCTCCCCATTTGCTCTGGGTATACAGCATGCTTAAGATATTTTTCAATTTCAGTACAGTACTCTTAGATGTTCTTGAATGTGAAGACCCCCAGATGTGTTGGCTATGTTGTCTGGGAGTTGTAATCCTACACATCTGGAGGGAGGCTCTTTTAGATTAGCATTTCATGTCTTCCTGGCAACAGCTACCACAAACAGTCATAAAATCACTATATACCAGAATTGCCTTCAGTAACAGACCCTTCTAGCTGTTAACCTTTTGCTTAAAAGCATTTTAGCATATAGCAATTTTCTGTTAGCAAGCCCTGTGAATGTCAAATCTCCATTGAAATCAAGTGGCTCAAGCAAACAGGTGACGGGCAATGCTTCTTAAGCAAATTTGGATAGTAGGTAGGCAGTTACCCTTGAAAGCCACCACAACGACAACACAGACTTGTATTTCATGACAAGTCTTCGTGTGTGTGTGTGTGTGTTTCATTCTTGCACTATATGGCAGCAGCAGGGGGAAAGCAGCTCTGCCAGCATGGAAGCAATAGCAGTAGTATCACTTGTCAGAGGTGAGTTGTTCTCAAGAAGCTTCTGTCCAGTTCTCTTAATTTCTTTTCAGTTTGTTCTCAGAGCAAGCCAGAGAGTAAGAAATACATAGTTTTATTTTATCATGTTTTCCAACCTCAACCTCATAGGAATTGCAATAACATAATATTTCTATATTGTGAGCTCTCAGGGCACTCCTGGCTTTTTCAGGCTTGAAAATATTTCCAATTCAGTTGCAGTGGTTCAAAGGCCATGCTGTTTTTCTACACTTCCATTCATTTTCTTAAAAAAGGAATTCTACAATCCATTGCAAAATAAGTAGTTTAAGACTGGAATCCTTGATTTGGGGTTGCCCTATAAGGGGAGTGAGAAATTAGTAACAGCTTCTGAACATTTGCCAAGAATAACCCATAATTCAATGAATAAAGACCTCATCAGGTACAAAAACAGCTCCTAAGAATCATCCTATGCGGCACTCTGAATCTAGATATTTAGAAATTCAGAATAAGAAAGCTCTCCTTGGAAATCATTTAGTCAACACCTATGGAGATCTAGTATAGGTCCTAAATCTGCTATTTAGAGGACAGGAAGGATAAAGGAATACTATGAGCAGTCAGTTCATTGGGAAAACAAGGTTATCCATATCTGACATTGGAAATTATGGAATTGGCAGCCTCACGTTTGTTACAGTTGAGACCAACCTTCTGCAGTTCATCTTCTACCTGGGGAAGGGTGCACAGAAAGACTTCCCGCTTGTCACAGAAGTGACATCCAGGTCCAGCCAATATACTGATGTCAACTGGGTCTCTTTCAGAACCTTTCAGAAAACCAAGTTTTCTGCACTTGTGCCTGCTACAGATATAGGTAGGCCAGGCAGGGGAGAATAGTAGCATTTAATGTAAGTTAGGGACTTCTAGTAATCTTGGGTGACATTGTAGTTGTCACTTCCCTGTCTCTCATCTGCAGTAATATGTGGCTGACCTGACCGAAGTCTGCAGAATTAAAGCAGCTGCTAATGTGCCTTGCTTGAGCAGAAAGAAGAGGAAATATTCAGACACATGGGGCCTTTGCTTTTGTATGAGACTATTGATTTGTGCAGGGGAAACCAGTCGCTCTTTGAAGAGGAATTGGAAATAGTTATTTTGTGGGAAGAAAAGAAATGAAGACCTTCTTGGTGTTCCCTTTATGCAGTACCCCCAAAAGAACTTTCCATGGTCTTGAGGCAGCAAGTCTGTGCTACATCAGTCATTCCAAAATCCAGCAGAGTCGTGTATATTGCAGAATGTATTTATGATACCACCTGTAATAATATTACAGCCCAGCCACTAGTTTTTGCTACAAGGAGTAAGTAGTTTGGATGTGGTTATGTGTTTGTTATCCTCAGTGCAGACAGTGATGAAGTACTAGACCATAAGCAAATGGTAGGGGATTACGTGTACATCTGTCCCTGTTCAGGAATCTCATTAGGACCCCCCACCTTCCAGTTTCTAGGAAGGGTCTTGTACTATCATTAAAGGGGTAAAGGAAGTCATACTGTTTGGCTGATACATTTGTTATTATACTCCATACTATGCTGGGATCTACTTCTGTGAAGGAAACTGCAGGAAATGAAGTGCCTTATAGAGTTGAGAGTTGCCATGCAAGAAACTGAAGGTGGCATCTTGTATAAAGGCACTTTTGTTCAGGAAAAAAGCGTAAACAGAACTAGATCTTGTTCCCACTATGCTGTTGGCTGTATCTCAGTGTGTATGTCTTTGCAGCAGCCTTGATGATCAATCACAATCCTGTCCCAGAGGTTTTGCTTCTGTTACACTGGACTAGACAATTCCGGACTGTGAAAAACTCTCAACTCATTCAACTTGAGAACCAATCCATTGAAGTGAATGGAGCATAAGTCAGTATTGACTTCCTTTTGTAGGTTTGAACATCTGTAAGCACATCTGTGCTGGCATTCAATGCATTATATTTTGCATGAAAATTGTTTTCCAACCAACCAAGACCTAGTGCATTTCAAGGACCACAGGCTGGAGAAAGCTGCTACAGTGTGAGGGAGATTTTCATTGATTCAGTTGTGGTATACAGATTTGATAACCACTAAGTCAATTGTCAGGTGTAACATAGTCCAGATAGGGACTATGGGAGCAGTTATGCCAAGGGCTGTGATTATTCCATTCAGGATGTTTGATAGCCTCCATTCCAGGTCTCATTCCAGGTGGCTGGAAGCTGAGTCCTGAAGTCACCTTGCCAGGACTTTCTAGATAACTGCTCCACAAAGTCAGGTATTGACCAGCAAGTAGGCTGTAGGCAAATCAACTCTGATCTGATTTGAATCATTGATTTGATTTAGATTAGCCCATTGATCCAGTTCTAAGTACAAATTGGTTCCAACTATCTATTCAGTATGAAGTGTCAAGGTGGGTCTGTTCTATTTTCCAAATCAACTTATGTGTGCAAAATCTATTTGGAGCTGTTCAATTTGATGATTTGGTTTGATTTTCTGATTTGAATCAGAAAGTCCATCTGATTCAGAGATTTGACTGAATTGAGTTCAAACTGAATCTCCAAACTGGAGGTTCATGTAGACTATGGTTGCTTCAGAGAAAGCTAAGTATGAATCAGAGGCCAGATTTCAGCTGATGTTGTTATTTAGATACATCTTCTCCCTCTTTCTACATGCCAGTTAAATGAAGAGAGAACTGATAATAACTTATAAAGAGATGGACGTCTTCATTCAGGCAGTCTTCTGCTCCCTTTTTCCTGGAAAGACATACCTCCCATTATCTAACCAGCAGTCACATAATACCCTGGGATGGGCCTGCCTGCCTTTCAGATACACTCAGGGCTTGCTAGGCTGTGATGCTAAACTTAATGAGAACCTGCCATGTCCTTTACTTGGTCTGCTTGCAAGGCACAAGGAGCTTCCTTCTCTGCTGGGTGCTTTATTTGCTTGATGGGATTTCTAATGCAAAGGGACAGCAGCCACGTAAGAACTCCAGTAGGCCCACAGCACACAGGGAGCTGACTGGCGCACTGCTCGCTGGAGAACAGAACAATCTGTATTTCTGTGCTAATTCACTTTAATTATTTCTTGTCTAGGTATGAGTGACTGAACCACTGAGCAGCTCCCTCCTCTTTCTTACACGAATTCTGTCAGAGCTGCATACGTACAGTACCAAATCTTTCCAATGTTCTGTTCAAGGATCACTTGGATGCATCCCCAAACTGACCAAATATTGTAGCTTCCCCAACCTGGCACCCCATTTGATCTTACTGACTGGAGTGAGGGGAGCTGTAGTCCAATCCATTTAGAAGCACCAAGGCTGCATTAAAAGGTGGACTATTATTTTTTAGGAAAAGCTTGTATAGTGCTAGCAATGTTGTTGCATCAGCAATAGCTTTACTATAGAAACATTCCTACGTTATAATTAACATTAGACCTAACAGGTTTGAAAAAATGTACAGTGAGTCTTCTTCCTCTGAGACTTGTAATTTTGTAATCCGAGTTTACCAAGTTTGTGCTATCCAATACATTTTTATACTGCCCTATGGTGTGTTCCTTCGGTTCAGTAACCTCACTGAGGTCGAGTCTCTGATCTGTATTCTACTGTGGTCAGATCTGTGGATCTCAGAAAGTTATTCAGTTTAGATCTGATACAAATCCAGCAAGATTCTGGTTTGATGATGGGAGCTTTTCTGCTTTGACCTGCATAGGACAGTTGCCTCTTTAAGAACAAGTATAATGTTTTAAGTTAGTAGAGATTTTACTCTCCAGTGATAAAGGTGTTCATTAAGAATGTTGTGTATCATGTGTGCAGTATTCCCTGAATTTTCTGAGAAATACAGGCCACAGATTTCATGATAAGAACTGCATATGCAGAGATTCTCCCAGCCTGAACTAAGAGGTTCAATAAATCACTATAAGGTATTTTGTTACTTTAGCATTTAATATGTTAGTCTTTGGAGTTCAGGATCTGGAGGATACTGCTAATAATTAAGTAGCCTAGTATGAAGGTTGAAATATATAATTCATGAGGCAGAATAATTCAGAATAATAAGAATTAAGCATATACTTTTTTAAAAAGCTGGACTATACCTTGTCTTCCTCCTGAAATGTTTTCTGCTTTTCAAAAATTTGCCATGGGTTACCACTGGCAACAAAAAACTAAGCCTGAGCTAAATCTTGAAATAGTTTAGTAAATTCTGGGTGTGTTCATACAACATGGTTATTGAACTAACCCACTTTCTTGATTCACGCAACTTGGAAAGCCACCAAAAAAATCAAAAATTAAAAAACTAAACTAAGGCTAAAGCTTATCAAGATTAGTACGTGCTTTGAATGCAACTGATAGGTCTTTAGCAGATCCATTTAAGCATGTTGTGTGAACACAGGTTCTGCATTTCTATCATCTCAGTTCAAGTATAATACTGGAGCATTGTGGTAGATTAAGAACCAATACATTACCATCATTATATGTTTTGCTGAAGCTGTACATAAGGAACTATGCCTGGTTTTTTTAAAAATGCAGTGAGCTGCTCCAACAAGCAGATTGACAAGTCACATGGCAATGCTGTCAGTTACCCTCCCTGATCACTGTAATTTGGGAGTGCAGTCAGACAATTTCCATTATTCATTTTCCAGATTCAGGGAAGGGAGGAGAAATGTATGCTTGCTTCCAGTGGCTGGTCATCTGTTTGCATCAATATGAGCTTGAAGAGTAGGAGACGAGAGATGGACCTAGTTCTAAATTGTAAAGCAATTAGTTTCCCATTAATGTTTTTAACACTTCCATGAGTGATCAAAATGTATTCAGATGAATAAACACAAGAACAGATATAACCAAGGTGCATAGAACTGCCAAGAATCTAGAGAGTCAAACAAAAGAACTAGGAGCAGAAGGCTGAAGACCCCAAATTACAATATTAGTGACTGAGACCTTTCTACACATTGGGATAATGGTATCTGGGATTGGTGCTGTGCCCGAGCTGAGTTGCTTTTCCAGAGGAAATGCTGAGAAGATAATATTAAGTGTTTCCTTTGGAGCTGTGGCAGGGAGTTTCCCATGGATGGGAACTTTTGCCTTATCCCACCTCCTGATTCTGGGGATATCCTCCCTCCCTACAGGAGTCAAGGCACCACTGATCCTTGCTGCTGCTTCCCAGTGAAAATGTCCCTGCCTCCACCCATGCTGTGACCACTTTTCTCCCCTTTATCCTCATAGCATAAATGGATGCAGCAGTGTGAGTTGCTGCTTGCTGTCAGTTTTTGCACCTTTCCATTGACCAGCTAGAGGGAGCACTGGCTGACTCATGGAGAGCTCTATGCAGAAGACGGGGAGGTGCAAGGGATTTGGGATGTGCAGCCAGTAGTTGTGTAGAATTGCCCTGAAATGATTTTTTTTTTCTCCTCTGCTACAACGTCCTGGAGTTTCTTTGAAATCAATGATATAATCCCCATTCCAGCTTCTATACCTATAATTCTGCCAGGTTCATACAAAGAAATTAGAGAAAGGTTTTAGAAAAATGTGTTACGAACTCAGAATCTTTCATTTCTATAATCTATCTATCTATCTATCTATCTATCTATCATCTATCTATCTATCATCTCTTTCTCTCTCCCTCCCTCCCTCCCGCCCTCCCTCCCTCCCCCCCTTCTGTCAATCTATCGATCTATATCATCTATCTATCATGTGTCTCCCTGAGTATTTCTTTTAACCCCAGAAGCCATATTCTTCCTCCCACTGGCCCTGAAGCCAAAAGTCGGGTCAGAGGGACAGACTCTTTGACGAAAGGGAAATTTTGGAGTTTTGTGCTCACTGCCAGTTTGCCAGGTTTAGTCTTCTAAGCATTACTCTTTCAGGATAGGAGTGCTCTGCAGTCTCTCACCACTCACTCTCACACTTCATTTGATGAAAAAGGTGTGGGGGGGGGAGCCCTTGCTGCTGAAATTCAGCTCTTTTGCCACAACATCTCCTCAATGCAATTTGGGATGCTAGGGAAAGCCAATGGATGGCTGAAGGCCACATGAGAGCCATGGGTCACAGGTTGCCCATCTCTGTGCTAAATCCTAAATTCAGGTTGACATAACAGTTGCTGTGTTTATGTAACATCATATGCCCCCCAAGTAAGCTTGGTTCTCACAATACTTTGACCACAACCAGACTGCACCCTAGTAGTGTGTACTATGAATCCAGCACAGAGCCTTCAGTGTCCAGCAGAAGAAAAAGAAAGAAAGAAAGAAAGAAAGAAGGAGGGAGGGAGGGAGGGAGGGAGGGAGGGAGGGAGGACTGCCTTGCTCGTAGTTCATATCTTCTCTGTTTGGAGAAGAATTGGCTTTGGTAATGATAACAGAATATAGACCTGTCAGCAAAAGCCCATCAAGCTTTTAAGCAGGACTGAGAATGGGAGGGTTATTTAATTATTTCTGCATAGGATGCAGAAATGTAACTTCTATTTCGAAAGTTAGTACTGTGTTCTAGGAATGGCCATCTTTCAGTGATGAGGCATGTGTTTTGCATGCAGAACATATGAGGTTCCATCCTCACCTTTCTAAGTAAAGCTGGAAAAACTCCTGTCTGAAAACTTGGGAGAGCTGCTGCCAGCCCGTGTAAACATCACTGAACCAGAAGAATGAATGATCTGGCTCTGAAATGCAGGTTCCTGTACTCCCTATATAGGGAACAGCTCCATGCCCTGGTTCCTCCCTTTTTTTCCTTCATGGCATCCATACCTGGGAGAGCAGAGTTCATGCCATGGTACACCGGTATCCTGGTACACTGCCATTACTGGCAATTGGGCTGCTACGTGTAAGCTCTCTACAGAGTCAATAGCTAATCCAGGTTATTCATTGACAAAAATGGACTGAAGCAGGCCCATGGACTGGGGGGGAGGGAGAAGCATGTAAGGAACGCAGGGGCCCCTGCTTTCCTCTGAGGTAGCAACAGCTGGGGAGGATGCAGAGAAGGCAGAACCCAAACAAGGTTTAATACTTCTCTGGCCTCATTCACCCTTTCCTGGTCCACCCCCCTGCCTGCTATATGGGGGGCCTTCCAAATGCTGCCCTGCTTCAGTGCACTGACAGGCAAATTATGGAAGAAACAGATGTTGGAGCTGCTGCCAGATCTTTCATCCAGATGTTTGTTTGTGTTGAACACAGACACAAATACAGACTCAATCCTGCACTGACATTTGGCCACACTGAGAGTTGCATATGCATTTTCTGTCACATGGTTTCTCAAGAATTGGATGAATGAATATATTCTGAAAAAGGACCAACACATTAATTCTTACCTACATTTCGTGATTCACACAGCCTATAAATGCACGCATATGTGCATATGCAAACACAGCCATTAAAGTCTTTCCAAATGATTGCAACTGCATTTTTCTTAGATAATTCAGTTTCTGCTCACTGTCAGAAAACAAAGATCTGTGCTCCAGTATTGAAAATAATAAAGATTCTTAAAAAAAAAAAGTCAAGCTCAACTCCTGGCAACTCCATAGATACAGGCATATTGGCAATGGAAATGGTTTGCCACTGACTTTTTCCAAGAGTAATGAATAAGGGAGACACATATCATTCACAATTTAAAATATAATATAATAATAGTACATTTATGAAATAACAAGGTAAGGGTGGGAGGAGGTTGGTAATGAGTTAGTTTAAGTTAGCCTTCCCCAATTGGGTGGCTTCCAGATGTGTTGGACCAACTCCCAGAATTACTGGGAATTTATGGGAGTTGAAATCCAACATATCTGGAGGGCACTAGGTTGGGGAAGATTGTATTAAGTTCCTGGATCACTGTGTAGATATGTGTTTTTGCATTGCAATAGTACAATAGAGGAGCACAAAGCCCTCAAAAAAAGGATGGAAACTAAAATGTAAGGTGATGTGGGAAAGAGGAGAGGAACTAATGTCACAACATACTTGGTAAGCAATCTTTTCCCACAAAGCTACATTCTACTCTGGATTTACAACTGCAGTCAGAGCTGCTTTAGACATTTTGCTGACTGGTGCCAGGGACAAATCCTTCCCTTCGTTTCACAAAGAAAAGCCAACAAACTGGCAGTCAACTACTTCTCCAACAGAGTCAGTATGGTTCACTGTACCAAAGGACAGCCCACCAGCCACATGGCAGACAGCTCTACCCAAACTCTTGCATCCATTTGTTTAGGACTTTGCCTGCTGCCTCTCCAAACTGGGGCTGGCATGGTCTTGTGAGCAGAGCCGCAAGATGCTCCTCGCGGTGGCTGCTGAAGGGCAGGGCCGAGGCGACTGCTCTGCTTCTTTCCTCATTCAGGGGTCTTTTCCCCAGGTTCTGCTTGAAATGGGTTGTGGAGGAAGCTCCATGGCTGAAACAGACAGACAGAGCAAGCCAGGAGAAGGAGGAGGGGAGCACTTCATTATGATGAGTTGTAGGGCTGAAATGTAGCTTGCGTGCTTTGAAAAAGATTTTCTGAAAGAGAAGTATTTCCTAAAAGAGAGAGTTTCAGCCCCAAAGAAGAACTGATTGTGCTAACTAGTTGCCTAGAAAGATCTTTTGTGAAGGCTAGCAGTGAGCACCAATCACAAAATGGGGAAAATACCTCAGTTCAACTCAAACTAATTGAGGGGCTGTCTGTTTTAACTGTGGTTTTTGTGTCTCAAAGTGATTAGTAACTAACAGAAAAGGATGAAGTCTGCAGGCACCGAAGACCATTCTGAGGGATGACGGCTCAAATCTAGTTGGCCTCACACTCTGCTTATGGTTATGCTTATGCATCCGAGAAACATCTGTTTGGCCACTATGCACATAGATAGTGTGTAGTGGTAGGTGGGAATGACCTTGGGAGACAGGGGGAAGAGCAACAGCCAGAGGTATGGTCGGATAAGAGGCAGCTGAGCCCACAGAATGGATGGGGCATGGCAAACATCTTAGAAGGGACCCTCCCTAATTTCTTGGGCTGTAAAGGTAAGGGGGGAGAAATGTACTTTCAGACTTGCAAGTTTAATGTAATCTTACAATAAAATAGAATTAGCCCACCTGGGCCTGCTTCCTGTTTGGACTACCTCACAGGGCTGGCACCATGTGGCTCCTTTTTTAGTTCTTACTCTTCCAAGAGTTGCAACAGGGCAATCCACATTGAAATAAATGGAGCTTACCTGGCTAGAATAGATGAAGGTCCATTATTTCACCATGGGGCTCCATAGAGCTGCCCAAAGCTTTAGCAGGATGATTCTGTTTGAAGATGGTCACCCTGAAGAAGCAGATCTGTGAAATGATGCTTGAGTTCCACTTACTAGATCAGAGTGGCTGCACAACTTGCTTTACTCACTTCTCAGGCCCTTCAGTATTTGTCTGCATATGCACAGAAACCACTTGTCTTACAGTGAAGCAGCCATTCAAGTAGATTGGCTCATCCTTGACGTGGTTCCCAAGGCAGAGCCCGGCTCCACTGACGTTCCACTTCGAGCACTGAGGACTGATGAAAAAGTCAATACTCAGAGTGAATCACTGAGGCAGGCCTATTTGGTTTAGTGACATTCCTGCAGTGACCCAGTCATTCTTCTGGATGGCTTGGTAATTCTTATGGAACTTCTATCAGGAAACAGTTTTGTTTTAATCAAATTTGTGCTAACTCCCTTGGGGAGTAATCTTCTAGATTTGAGATGAAATGGTATTTTTTAGAACAGTAAGAAGCTTTATGTGGCTAGGCGATCATTAGCAGGCAAGCTGTACCCCATTTTAATGGGAAAGTGCTTTATGACACGCAGGAGATTCCCTAGCAGTGTGGCTGTCCACAAGCAGAGGGTTTAACGTTATAAAGGGAGAGGGAAGTGAAGCATTTATTCTCTTTAGGCCCAGGCTACACATGACATGAATGTCATTAATTTCCTTTACCAATGTATAATCAAAAGCCCCTAAGCAGCCTGAAGTTAATACTGGAAACCAGGATGTGCGAGAAAGTAACCCCGTTGTGCTAGCCATTCCGTTGCTCCTGATTTTTCACCCACAAGTGCTTCCAGTATTTTGCTTTAGCTGACAGAGAAAAAGGTATGCCGGTTAATTAAATACTGGGCCAAGGGAGGGGAGTTACTTGAGCTTGGTGACATATGTAGTTGGAGCATCTGTGTTCTTGTCTGGGGAAGTTTTCAAAGATGAAAAACAGATCCTTATGAAACTTGGTGAGTTCTTGGGCCCTGCAAAAATATTGTTTTCATTCTTTTCAAGGAACACAGAGAAGCATGTCAAATTTTACAGCACAGCTTTGAATCACTTCCCTTTCCACAATGTGAGATAGAAAATGTTTTCTTGCTCCAGATGCCTTTTGTTCTTTTTCTCCTCCCGCCCCACTTTTTTTTTTTTAATGGTGTTTCCTCTCATTCTCTTGCAAGGTGAGATGCAGCTGGCAGGAGTCTCCTGGCACTGGAAGTTAGCCAGGCAAGGCCTGGCACTTAAAACGAATGCCCCCTTTCCCTCCATGTCTTGTGTCACTTCCTGCAACTTCCTTCTTCTGGAAAAGCTAGAACTGAGAGGGAAAGAATTCTGAACAGCAAAAAATGTCTCTCCCCGGGTGTATTGGTTTCCCCTCCCTCCCCTTTCTTGTTGAAGTACTTGGATGACCTTGAAAGGCTTATTATTTCAGCAATAATGGGCATAGCTGAGATTGCAGCAACTCAGAAGAGAAATGAAAACAGGCACATTCCGCGTGGCTGCTTTTTTTTCTTCTTCTTCTTCAAAGAATGCAGATGGATGTAGACTTTGAAGGAAGAGTAGGGCCCCAGCACAGTCAGAGGTTTCAGAGGCTGCTTGGCTGGTGCTGGTAGGTGGTCAGATCAACCGATACATTACCACCCCCACCCCACCTCATGAGTGGGTAAGAAAAGGTTGCCACTGAAGTCCTGCCATGCCAGTTGCTCTCAGAAGAGAGTCTTAGGTAGCTTTGGACATTTCCAACATAAAAAGTTAACCCAGCAATGCAGTCTATAATTCAGAAAAAAATTGACATAACCAACGTCTTCATGCAACTATTATTTATCACTCCTGCACTCTGATTTGTTTCCTTATTAACATATTTATAAGTTTTTATCTGTACCTTAAAATTCCATGTATAAGAAAAGATCAGTACAGTTAAACCAGGATAACTATGATAAAAGAGCAGATAAAACCCTTCAAGCAGACTAAGATTTGCATCTCTTAAGATGCCTGAGTAATTTGTGTGTTTATTGTAATGCAATGTTGGCACCAGGTGAACCCTCCTCCCTTGTAGGATATTCTACCAGCTGACCACACTGCTGAGAATAATGCACCTCTAATGGAAAGAGGTATATAGGATCACACATTACATTATCATATTTTGTTTAACCCTGCTTTGTTGAATAAACCACAGTGACTGGAGCCACATGTTGTGCTATACCATGAACCACGGTTTACAAACCATAACAGTCATTGACATGCAAAATGGTCTAAATCTTATTTCAGAAGGTCTTCAGTATTGCAGACTGGCTATTAACATGGAACTGGTTAATTATCGCATTACTTTGGAATTGCCTAAATATCATCAACCTTTCTCCTGGACCCTCTTTAATGTACTGCCATCTGCCTTGCTGGAGGGCTGATTTAATGAGACTCCTCTTGAGGTACAAACATGTCTATGAATGTCAGGTATGTTCAAGATTGCTAGCTACATTTTACTTTATGTAATCCTGCTGGATCCTGCCAGCAATCCTGAAGCCTCAGTGATGCCTATTTGTTTAAGGTGACCTAGTAAGCTTCATAGTCCAAGTCCAACCCTCTACGACTTTTACTATCCTAGCTTGTACATCGATTCTGTGACATGTTCTAATCATGTCTAACCATATATTCCAACAAAAAAATCAAAGGACAGATATCACTTACCAGTTAGGCTAGCAAGTGAAAGGAAGGTTGATTGGGCTGGTGGGTAAGAACATGAATGGGTGAAAGTATAACTAGGCAGAGGAAGCCCTGCTGTATTTCTGGTTACACTGAGGATGATAATGAAACTCTGGCTTGTACCCAAGGCATCTGTAGCACTCCTGGCTGCCATCTCTGTGCCTCATTTAGTGCCTGAATATTCATGACCCTCATTAAACTCTTTCAAGCACTTCTCCAGCTTTGGAACTAAAAATAGCTTGAGGAAGAGGGAAAATTTCCTCTCCCTGTGTACTATAAGATAGAATCTGGAACCTGGTTAACATGTAGGGCTGTCTCTTACCAGCTTTGTCTCCTGGAAAATATATTTCAGAAATGTGACCTGTAAAGAATTGACTCTGCTACTACATGCATGGTGGTAGTATAGTCCTTCCTTGGCTTCATGTGCTTTCTGTTGATTTTCTCCTGGGTGGGTTCTCGGAGGAGCTACAGCAAGGCTACCTTGATGACTACATTCCATTGCTTGTCACAAAGTAATTGGGATGAGGCGCTCTTTAAAGACTGAAAAATCTGCTCATGTATGAAATGCACAAGCAGGGTTTCAGGCATAAGATGAATTTTTATTACTAGTCTTAAATTCAGCACCCTCCCAAAGTTGCATTTTCATATTAGTTATCGGAATTTGAAAGTTTGATGTTTAAAAATCCACTAAATCTTAAAATCCATTGATGAAAAGCTACAAATGAATATTATGCAGCAAGTGGTTCTTGCATAACATGATTTCCACCCAAATCCCATTACTCAAACTCCTCCTACAATTGATTATGTTGTGGGTGAGTTCAAATTAGCAAAACATAATATGTGGGGGGGGGGTATTGTTATTCATTTCTCCCCCCGCCGCCTGGAGCTGAATATGGGGAGAACCAAAATGACTGGATGGTAGGGAGATATACAGCGTGGAGGCCAGAGCTGGCAGACAGGCGGAGTGGATTGATGGAGTTGGCTGACTGCCAGTTAGGCAGTGGAGCAGCTAATGCCACCCAGCATACAGGATTCCTGGGGAATGACATCTGCGGGGTTCCTCCTTCCAAGAAGACAAGTGCACTCACAGAAACCCTGGGCACAGGTTCACAGAGCTCTTGACAGATGGGGAAGATGTTTCCTTTGGATGGCTTCTTTGCACACCCTTTCTACCACACACACATCTGAAGCCAGTGAATCTTATGGGCCAAGTGAGCCAGCCTCATCATAAGAGATTTGGAGGCATAGGGAATCATTGCCACATGTGTTGAGAACCATTAAAAGTCAGAAGATGTAATGTAAAATGCACAACTGAAGGCCCTAGAACACTCCCTACATGCACTCCTCCCAAAGTATCGGGTGTAGATACCCTGAGCCCCTCTAAATGTGGTCCACAACTTATATTTTTGAATGTGGCAAAACAGTCACCTCAAGTAAGCTCTGACAAAATTGATTTTTCAACCGTTTTATGTTGTCCTGGTAACAATATCTGCCAGTCTGTTTCTTTTTTAAAATTAAAGTTAAGCTATAGACAATTCTCTCTCTTCTCTCGGTGCAAAAGAGGACCAGACAAAATCTTAGGAGCGACTGAGTGCAGAGACTGTGTCCCTACAGTGTGCGTATGAGAAGATCAACACATGACCCAACAACAGCATCTACATCTAGTTGACCCCTTATTGGATGAGCTCAGATTTTTCAGAATTTGGGATGTAACACCATCATTCCTCCGAGTGCATAAGTAAAACTATGTGTGGCATGCTTCCTCCCTGCCAGTATTTTGTGTATTTTAACAAAAAGTGGAGATGTTTCCCAGTTGCTGTTAGGATTGGGGAGGCTTCCTGCTTCTTCCCAATACTATTTGCTTTTTCTCCCCGCCAGACATGTGGTTAAATTATGGGAGGCACATGCTGCCATCTCACTGTGCCAGAGAGACATTCAAGTCTTGTAGGAATTCTGTATGGAGCAAGAGTTTTTTCAGATCTTTTCTTCTAAAGAGCTCCCAGCAGGAACTTTGCACTTGGAGGTTGTTTTTTTTTAATGGCCAGGTGCCAAAGAGGACAACTGCCAAGGGTTGAAGTGTGGAGGACAGGTAGTATAGAAAAGAAAGAGGTGTGAGTAGCTTGGGCACATTTCAGGGAGAAACATTGTTTTCCAAACCCCAGCAGTATAATGTAAAATAATTTTTAGTCTTGCTGTGCTTAAAGGAAGCAAGCCCCAGCCCAGCTTTGGGACTGATCTGAGATATGTGGAATTAATGTCCTTATATACTTGACTGAGGTAACCAGTGGTGCTTTGCTGCCCCCTTGGCTGGAATGAGAGATTTTCCATTTCTTCTCTGTTAAGGAGCAGCATTTGAACTTTTCCAGCCCTTCTGGGTCCCAGGCACATTAGACTCTCACTAAGTAGGCCACTAACCTAAGCCCTTTGAGGGGCAAGTGGGGATATTTGTCCAGGCCACACTTTGAGAGAGTCTCCCACTGTTCAGGATTGGAAAGGATCTGTTAGATTAACATTTTAATTCAAGGCAGTAAAATGAATAAGTCGAAGTATGATTTCAGGAGTTCCCTTCAAGTTTATCACATTATCATTGATTTGCCGTTCACTAAGGTGGACAAAAAAGTTGAAGACAAAAATTGCATTGCCATAGGAAGCAGTGGGAGAAAGTGGTAAAAGGGCTTCTCAGAATCTTTAAAAAGTCTTACTTTAGCCCTCAGGAACTTCTGCAATGCCTATCGTGAATCCAGAGTGCTTAGCATGTTCACTGCCTATAAATAAAGCAAACTCTCAGCTAAAGTCTCAGGCCCTTCCTTCAGTAGCAACAAAGATCACTATCACTGAAATGTTTGGAAAGTTAGTAAAATGTTGGACCCACCTAAAACCCAAAGAGGGACTTGGGAATTTTGTGGGGCACTGCTCTTATGTCTGAGTATTGTCCAGCTGTTGTCCAAATGTTATTTGTAAAATGCAAGCAGTGAAAGATAAGACTGGGAACCTCTCAGGTGCAGAAATAGTTGGATCCTTTCTCAGATATATCTGACAAACCTGACTTTGTTTTACTGCTTAGCTTACCTCAGAGGCTGTAAATTTCTAGTGATATCTTGGCTGTGGGATACAGAGGAAAGGGAGGGAGGCATCCTGGATCACTAAGCATGGGCGTGTGTCTCCAGCTAGTGGCTGATTACAGTAGTTTGGCTGTGGGATAGTTAATGCTTGTTTAGTAGTTCTGCTAGTTAATGCCTAACAGAAGAGGAACGGCTTTGGTAGAGAGCAATGATTAGGGTTGATGGAGCAATTGGTCCATTTCAGAGTGTTTCTCTTGCTTTCAAAGAAAGTTTGGCAATTCAGTCAAGCAGCAGAAACAACATCATACAATGCAGGAGGCGAGGATGGCTGATCTCACCCCAAGAAGAGCAAACTAGTTAAGCTAACAAAAGCCGAACTTTATCTATTGAAAGAACCCATTCACAGAATTCAAGGCCATTTTGGAAACAATGTTGAAAGCCACTGGGCTAATCCGGTTTTTTGTTTGCCCTCTCCATAGCCAGTCTTTGGTCCATGACCAAATCTTAGTCCCCTCTCATAGCAACTAAGCTTCTTTTCCCTGCCTCTTAGGAGGGTTTCTGACACAGGCTTTTTCCAAAAGCAAACGTGATCGTGCTTCATGATTTTGCTTTTGCCACTGTTGCTTTGTGGAGGAAAAATAAAAGTCAAAGCCACCTTTAGCCCTGTGTTTCCAACCCCCCACAACCTCCCCTGGTTCCCCTCCTGTGCCTTTTTTGATAGACAAGAGTCTGTGAATTGTTGTCCCTTATGTATCGGGGAAGGAAGGGCTTAGCCACTGCATCTTATTCTCTTGCTGTCAATGGATGAAATATTTATTTTATTTAGCTCCCTTGATTGTGCTCTTCTACCCCTTCCTGGCAGGCAGTATATGTTGGGTGGTGGAGATGCATCTTCTGAACTGTAAAGAGACTGCCTGAACATACTTTAGCTAATCTGTTGTGCCATATGATCCGGCCTGAGCAGAATTAACCCTTCTTCCTGGCTTAACCTGTTTTAACAGATCAGCCCATATAATTGCATCTAGATGACACAGGACAAGCCATAGTGTGGTGTTCAGTAATATTGGTAGAGAAACTCCTTCTGCCCAGTTTAAAGCTGTCACTGGTGAGGATGACTCCCTTGGTGTGCAAGTGAGGTTTTCCAGAAAGGAAGTGAAAAACAAGGCAACAGTGTGGGAAGAACTGCATCCCCAGTCCCTCCCTTCATAACTGATAACTTCTTTTCAGTGTCCCCAATCATGCATGTAAATGCTATAAATATAAATTTTGGAGATGTGTCTATGACAAAAAGCAACAAAGAATCCTATAGCCTTTTAATGATTAAGCCATTTGTTTTATCCTGCGTTTTCCTCAGCAGGATCTACACCAGAGGCATTTTGTCTGTGAGGCATTCTGATGATAGTATTGGTATGTAATAAAATTGCTACAGAGCAGACCCACCTGTGTGAACATAGAATAGAGTCTGGTGAAAGGTCCCCTGTGCGAGCACCGAGTCATGGCTGACCCTCTGGGGGGACACTGCTTTCACGACGTTTTCTTGGCAGACTATAGAGCGGGGTGGTTTGCCATTGTCTTCCCCAGTCGTAATTACCTTTCCCCCAGCAAGCTGGGTACTCATTTTACCGACCTGGGAAGGATGGAGGGCTTAGTCGACCTGAGCCGGCTACCCGAGAATCCAGCTTCTGCTGGGATCGAACTCGAGTCGTGGGGAGAGTTTTGGTTGCAGTACTGCTGCCTACCACTCTGCACCACATGAGGCTGCAGAGTCTACTTTGTTAAAATAGTAGTGTGAGATACACACACCCATATGCAGTGTTCTAAATCCAAGGAAACAGGAAGTATGCTAAAGGGCATATGTATTCTGCAGTCTGTTGCATTCCAGTCATGCCCTTTCTCTCTCTCTTTTTGCACCTATTAATCTATCCCTCCCTCATGTCAATGAAACAGTGCAGTCAAAGAATTAATATTTCATCTGTTCACCTCTGCATAACATTGTTACTGCACAGTGGGCAATAGCTGAAGAAAAAAAAAAAGCACAATTTTGAGCCTGCAAACTTCTTTCCTTTAGAGAAGTTAGAGAAACTTCTAAGAATTAACTGTTCGCTGGCATTCATTGTGCTGGGCAAAGGATTTGTTTGTTCACTTATTTGTTTGGCCCTCTTGTTTCCTTTTCCTCTTAGCTGTGTCCAGTTGTTCTATGGCAATCAAGTGAGACTCACCCACCCTGACAGGGAAGATGGCAGGGAGGGCCCAGCTGCTTCTCCGTGCAGCCAGACCCTGACACCATTCCCTCTAGTACCAGATACAACACTCCCATACTTCCCCTGGTAGTGCATGGTTCTCAGAGTTACTCCAAAAGGCTGTCATAAAAGCAGCTTAGGAAGAAATTGAATGTTGGAGGAAAAAATATCAGGAGGACAGGTCAGAGTTTGCGTTGGGTGTTCTATGCGTAAGGGAGGTATCACAGTGATAGCACAAAACATCTGTGTTGACTTATCTATAATCTCGAGGTGCCTCCCCCATATGACCATGCATATCCATTTAAGATCAGCAGCAGAACTGTCTTATCTTCCCACCATAAGAACCATTTGTATGGACCAGGGGCAGTATGTTCTGAGTCATAACATCAGTGGTTGGATCTCCCAGATATTTTTGGGGTCTTTGTGGAGACTGCTGAAAAATGACCTTTAGGAAGCAATTTTACAACCTACGTGCATGATGCTGTTTATTGTTTTAAATGGTTTATTTTGAGGTGCTATATTTTAATATGAAGATACTATACATGCAAATAAAAAATAAACAAACATATTGATTGATTTTCCCTTCTGTTTCTGGCTCCCTTCACATCTTAACTGGCTACTTGGCATCATCCTTAGATTTCTTGACATCACACTTTTTGCTTTGGAAAATGAGAAAATGAGAAAATAAAAATGAGTTTGAAAAGTGATACAATATGAACAGCAAAATGATTGCTGAAGTAATAGAAGAATTAAAACAGAGTGGTGATAACCTCTAAGAAAATTGAACAATATGAAACTAAGAACAAACAGTTCCAGTAAAATAGGCAATTCTGTACAAATCAGAACCAATTTTTCTCCCAGATTTTAACTGAAAAGCAAAACCAACTGATTCTTCTAAAAAATAGCAAACTGTTCTCTTACTTCCTTCAACCAGCAGCGATCTGAAAATTCTTCAAGCTTTTTTTTGAATCTCAAGGTCTTCACCCACAGAGATATACTAACTCTGGAGAATCTCTTTTCTTAATGAATCTCACGGTTTGAAGCTTTCCTGACTTGAAATAAAGCACAGATTTCAGGTTGCAGAAACTGTTTATTTATTTATTTTCTTTACTAGAAGCTCCAGAGCTACCAGCTGGTGCTGGATGCTGAAGCAAGGCTCACTTTTCAATAAATATTTTATGGAATTGTTTGTTGGAGTAGCAACTATTTGAATTCTTGAATTTGAGTTCCAAAACTAAATTACTCTCATGGTTCTCCAACATTAAAACTCACTGTTGGATACTCCTCTGCTGAAGCAGCATAATTTGGGGTGAAGCAGAGGTGTTTTTTTTTTTGCTGCTATTGTTAAACAGTATGAGCAAGGAATTGTTGCTATTTAGCACAAATCACCCAGAGATCTTAAAGTAGATCCAGTTCTATCTTTTGCTCCTCCTTAAAGTGGAGAGGTGATGCTGCCTTCTTCCTCCTTCTCCTCCTCCTTTTAAAAAAAGGTTTATTCTGGGTATCAGTTTTGTCCAGAAAGAAGTGTGGGCTGAGCATACTAGAGAAATGCAGGTCTAGATTAGTTGTAACTTTGGAGAACTCAAAGCTTTGCAATGTTGTGGGCAGGACTGTAGCACATTCTCAAAGTTGTGCATTTGGAATGTAATTATCAAGTATTCCCATACTTTTAGCAATAATTTCTGTAAATGTGACATAATAAATTGCATTGAAACTATAAACAAATCTCTAACAGCAAGTAGCAACATGGAGAAAGATGGAATGGACATTCTCAGTTATCTGTATGTAAGATAACTGCTTGCTCTATTAATCTTTTTAGGTGTGTTAATTCATCATACAAAGCATGGTCACTCTCTTATTATGTCTGGATTCTGCATAAATTTCATTTGTTGTAATGTTGATCTGATTTACAAAATCAAGAATTGATCAGGAAGAAGTTGCCTAATTGTCCTGTGGAAACATGTCTTTGACAATAGCAAAAATATTTTTTTCTGGGGATGCTGGAAAGGTACAGCCAATCTGCTTCATAAGCAGATGATGCATGTGATGGTTGGCCAGTTGAAAGCAGCTATGATTTTCCTCAGCACTGGTATGATTCCTTCTTTCTCCTCTGGTCTCCCAAGGCCTTTCTGATCAGCCTCATTTTTTCCTGCTTCCTCCTTCTGATTTATGTCATTGGCTGGTCTGCTGGATGCTCTTCTGGGGTTTTGGCAATTGGAGGAATCATGGCTTCATTGGCAGTAATTACCTCAGCTGTGTGGATGTCACAGAAAGGTAGGGCAGCTTCAGTGTAAGCCAGTGTTTCTCAACCTTGGCAACTCTAAGATGGGTGGACTTCAGCTCCTGGAATTCCCCAGCCAGCATGAGCATTTGAGGAGAATCTAGATTTCTATAAAAAAACCTGCTGTTTAATTAGATCACACCATAAGGAAGGCTGAGCGAAGGAAGATAGATGCTTTGGAACTGTGGTGTTGGAGGAAAATTCTGAGAGTACCTTGGACTGCAAGAAGATCAAACCAGTCCATACTCCAGGAAATAAAGCCAGACTGCTCACTTGAGGGAATGATATTAAAGGCCACATAATGAGAAGACAGGACACCCTGGAGAAGATGCTGATGCTAGGGAGAGTGGAGGGCAAAAGGAAGAGGGGCTGACCAAGGGCAAGGTGGATGGATGATATTCTAGAGGTGACGGACTCATCCCTGGGGGAGCTGGGGGTGTTGATGACCGACAGGAAGCCCTGGTGTGGGCTGGTCCATGAAGTCATGAAGAGTCGGAAGCGACTGAACAAATAACAACAATTAGATCACATAAGAATTGCCATAAAAGCATGGGATGAATCTGCAGAAGAGCTAAATAAGTGGGCGGGGCCGTGTATTTTGACTGCAACTTCCAGTATACCCCTCCAACAGGTGGAGGAATTGACAACTAACACATCTGGAGGTCTGCTATTGGGGTAAGGCTGAGTTTAGCAGTTTCTAAGAGCCTCTTGATGAAAATAGGAAGAGAGACTTGCTGTTTATCTACATAATTGTAAAGCTCTTAACTAAACCAGCTTTTAAAGAAATGAATCCCTTTTTAGTGACTTCAAATTTTTTATGCTAGCAACCAAATAATATTTGAGGAAATGAACTCTTCAGTAATCCTCAAATCAGAAGTGAGAACGGAGTTCTGAATAAGGGTTAAGTCTAATCCTCCTTCTTCTTAAGGGAATGCTTCTCCAAATTAAGAAAGGTGTCTCTGCCTAGGACCTTACACTGACAAGAGCTCATTGCTGGAAACCTGCTTCATCTTGTGCCCCCTTCCACACTGAACAGCACACTCGCACAAACAAAGGACCCGTGTGGGCCCAATGCCCAGCTATGTAATTAATTCACTGGCAGCTTTGGCGAACAGCTTCCTCAAAGCTTAAATTAATGATTTGTTGTTTTTTAAAGGTAATTATATTGACATATTGTACAGAGGTGTTGCGAATGTTCAATAGCAATTATCAACCACTTTGCAGCAGCTAAAGCTGCCCTCTTTGCTCCTGATAAGTTGGAAGGCCAATTTCCAGAGGGATTTATCTTCAGGAAAGGTCTCATTTGAGTGAAATGAATGTGATGACTCCTTGCTGTGTTGATTTGCTTACCTTCATATGCCTCCTGGTTAGAATTCAGTGTCATTATATTGTAAAAGGAATCGTTGTTAATGATCAGTTTGCTTTTATTTGAAGTTGTCAGGAAGAATAACATGTGAGTGGAATCAAGGTGTGAAATCAATATCAGGCATCAGGTCTCATTCCCGGGGCTGATTCTTAGACTCTGTAGATGTAGGATATATCTACAGTAACACCTAAAGTACATTGACAGATATGTAAATCTGATATGATAATGCATATGGACAGACTGTGACACTATTCTGTTCCCAAGCTGAATTAGATAGGGAGGCTCAGAGAGCAGGAAAATAATTTATTCATATACAGAACATTTAGGGGCAGAATGTAGCCTTCCCAAACCTTGCCTAACCTCCTTTTCTACAGAAAATCTACCTAATGTGGACATTCCTGCATTGTAGGTTGAGCTTCATTTAGTTTCATTGAGGTTCATTTCATTGATGTTCAGTGAGGTCCATTCCTACATGTAGATATCTAAAGAGAATGGGAGGATGATCATTGGTCCAAATAGGCCAGAGACAAGGGGGCATACCAGAGTTCCAGAATAAGAATGAGATGGGCCATGGCAAATTAATATATAGCTAAAGTCACTGAGAAGTTAAAAGTCTAAAGAAGCAATAAAGGATTAGGATGGTCAGGCAAACAAAAGGCAAATTCCAAGGTAGCAATCAGAAAAAAGAGGAGGACTTAGACAGAGTCTCAAAGAGTGTCACTTAGACTAGGGGTGAGGAATTTGGGGTTCCCCAGATGCTGAAGTACAACTCCCAGCATCACTCGTTATTGACCGTGCTGCCTAAGGCTGCTGACAATTTTAGTTAGCAAACTTTGGATGACTGTGAGTTTCCCACCCTTGGGGTAAACAAAAAAGCCCACGCTTTGTAAGATTGGGGAGATCAAGACTGGCTCTTCTAATCAGAGCTAAACCACAAATCATTTTGCATTCCAGAAAATTTATTTCTAGAAAACTAGCAGAAAAACTGAATGGGCTCTTGAAATGGAGATTTTTGTACACAATTAGTTGGCAAGGCTTGGGCAATCTCAGTTTGCTTGACTTGCAGTGAGGCCAGAAGTGGAAAAGCTCTTTTCATATAAACTAACCTGCTAGGAAGTGAAATCCCACTTTCCAAATGCTCAGCTTGTCCAAATTTGACCTTTACTGATAGGAACACAATGAATATCCAATATGAAGCCATGTTGTTTCATTGTATGTAAGACTGAATAGCACTCCGGCTCTCATACTGGTATTTTTAACATTTGTATATTATACTTTAATTTGCAGAATGTTTTATAGAAATGCTTTTTTAATTTTTTTCATATGTATCTTGGATGTTCTTGTACTTCACAGACTGACAGTCTAGTAGAAAATAATGCAGAGTTGGATGCAGTGGAAATCCCTGATTTTCAATCATTCTAGCTGGGCTGATGGGGTCTCCTGAGCTAAGCTATGCTTAGACGTGGCACTGCTGCAAGATGAGTGCTCCTTTGAATAATTTGTTACTGGGAATGCACACGTGTCTGTTGCTACATTTCAGAGTAAAAAGTCTTTCTGAGTTTGGGGAGCGTGTTGAGTTCTCCTAAATCAAGCATGTGATTCCCAGAGGTTTGTCCTGGTATCAGGACAGAAGGAGACAACTAATACAGGTCTTTCCTTGTGCTTGTTCCTGTAGAGCTCAAGGCCACTGGAACGGCCCACTTCTTCAATTTCCTTCTCAACTCAACAGACTATCGAATCCTGCTGAAGGATGAAGATCATGACCGAATGTACGTGGGGAGCAAAGACTACATCCTTTCACTAGACCTCCATGATATCAATCGGGAGCCCCTGATTGTAAGAACATGTTTTATTTCTCTTCAGGAGCAGGCAGGGGGAAATTTGGTTTGATGGGGAACAAAATGTCTCTGGGATTATCTGTGCTGAATTTGCAGCAGATAAATATTGAGGCAAATGAATCTCTGTTGAAAAGTAAGGTGAAAACAGGATTGCTTTTTAAAAATTACATTTCCACAGTTGATATATCAATTTTCCTAGTGCTTAATGCATAGAGCTTAATTAGCAATGAACAAAATATTAAACAAACATTAATATTTGCCCAGATCGCCCTTTGATCTTTTAGGAAGGGGGTTGTTTTACTTTTTTTGGTATTTTGTTTCTTCAATAGGCCAGGCTTTTTTCTTTCTCCCCATGTCACTCAACATAAGATTAGTCTACCAAATGTAAAACAAAAGTGGTAAACAATCTCTCACAGGCACCTCTTGTGCCACATCACTATTTACTGCTTGTTTGTGTTTTTGCCTGTTTGCTCAGGACCAGGGGCACTTTTGGAATTTGGAGAGCATGATGGGTACACCCTCAAAATGATTACCCTGAGAGATTTAGCTGTTCAAAAGGTGACTCAAAAGGCCCAAATGATGCAAAGCTTTGCTTTGCAGCTTGCCAGCTTCTTGCTTATTTTAATTTAAAAAGAAAACTGTTTAAAACATTAAAACAAGGAGGCAAGTGGGCACCAAGATAGATATCTAGAAGCCCATTCATGTCCAGAATCATCATTTAGCCTTTCCTGATTCAAATAAGTAGTTTGCCTGTTTTCCAATCCTGGTATGCACATCTACATGCTAATATTCATTCTTTTAAAAGTTTAGCTACCAGTTGTGCTATTTCTTCTTTTCCTTATGATTGCTAATGCTATGAAATCATAGTTAATGCAGCAGAGCTAAGAGGAAAGCTTAACATGTAATGTATCGGCTGTTGGTCAGAAAAGACTCCACTGGAGGATCATTTTCCATTTTGAACTCAGGAGAGAGATGCAGATGGAGAGAAATAGTATATATACCCATTCAAGAATTCATAACTATATACTGTATATTTGTGCCTTCAAGTCAACATTGACTCCTGGAGGCTGCCTGGACAAGTCCCTGCAGTTTTGGTTTGCCATTGCCTCCTTCCTAGGGCAGAGAGAGTGGCTGGCCCAAGGCCACCCAGCTAGCTTTGGGCCAAAAGTGGGACTAGAACTCATGGCCTCCTGGTTTCTAGCCTGGGCCTTAACCCCTACACCAGACTGGCTCTTCATACAAAATAGGTCACAAAATGATGAAGCCTTAACAGAGTGTGAGAAACACTTCTTAGGTTTGTGCATTTTCAAACTGGGTTACAGGAGCATTCCTGCAAAACGTTTTAAATGTTTAAATGTTCTTCACTTCTCAACTACTGTTATTTATGAAACAACATAAAACTTTTAAAGTCTGGATATGTGTATGCACTTGTTCTTGTTATTACTATGAGAACTTAATCCATTGCCATGATTCTTGAACAACCACATGCCACATCGCACCCACTGATAAATAGGTTATTTTTTTTTTCACAGTCAAAGGAATGGGGTAAATGCTTCTTTCTCAAGATGTTATTGTGGAATATCCCTCTCCACCCCCCCCCCAAAGGTGCTGTCTTTAAGAAACACCTGGAATAAACAGTAAGGTGATGCAACTGCTGGCCTCCAAAACAATTATATTGAAAAAGCCCGAGTGATTTCTAATGAAAAATTGCCAACTCAATATATTGTCTGGTTTGGGACTGGGATTAAGAAGAGGGTATGGGAAATTAGAGTGGTAACTGTGGGCTGTTGTTTCGCTTGGCAGATCCACTGGCCTGCATCCCAGCAAAGGATAGATGAATGTGTCCTGTCAGGGAAGAACAATAATGTAAGTACTTCTGATGTTATCCTCAAACTCATAGAAGAGTTCAGGATGGAGAAGTCCTATTATCATGCAGGAGAAGTTGCTGGAGGTTCATCCTTACCTATCTTTAAAATAGAAAATCACCATATGCTCAAGAGGGGTGTTGCTCACACCTCCACAAGGTTTTCAGGCAGACAACAAGACAAGCAAATGCTGACTATGCTTTGTCACCTTTCCCCGCCTTGCCCCACATCCTGTTTACTCTTACCCTTCCGGTCATATAGTTCTATTGACTGCTGTGTTTGCTAAAAGATGGCTTTGCTGGGCCATTTTAGGTAATTTCTGCACTATCCACTCAAGAGTTTTATGATAGTTTGGGCCCCAGTATTTGTATCTGTGTAGGCATATTATGAACCATAAATCACACCACAACTCTGAATGAAAGATGAAAGAGTAAGCTAAATTGTATAGAAGTTTGCCCAGAGCTGTTTGGGGTTTTATCCCTTGGCATAAAATAATGTCATGAACACAAGAATTGACAAAAGTTGTACATCTGCATTTCCCAATATCTTTTACAAGAATACGAAATCAGGGCTAATGCTGGTGGTTTAGGCATTTGGTTTGAAGATGCCACTGTTAACAGATCAGTGCAGGATGGAAAGACAACCTATAGATAATTGACTTCATGCAGTCCTTGGATACCTGGGGTTGTAGAGAGAACTGCCAGGAACTTTGCCCATTTTGCTCAGATACAGTACTAGCAGGTCAGAAGATTGTCTGAAGGCCAGAAAGAAATCTCTGGTTTTCAGCTGGTAATGACAGCAACCTACGGTAGGATAACTCGTGAGGGACCAGTGTCCTCTCCCAGCAACCTTGCTCAGCTGATGGATATGTTGGTGTGTACTATGTGCCAGTGCATGAGAATAAATGTAGCTCATGACCCCCAACCTGGCAATTTCTGTGGCCCTTGTGGATGAAAACATTTTCTACTCCTGTGTGTGGAACTTAATAAGATGAAGATGCCTTATCAGCAGTAGATTGTAAGAACTGGGAAAATGTGTTCAGCCAGAGCCAGTTCACTGAAACTAATGCATACTGATTTTTTTTCCTTAGTAGAAGGAGGCAAGGTCAGAGGTTACCAAGCTGTTTCCTGCAAGGCCTAGCTAGCCTTTTGGCCTACTGTCCTTGAACTCTGTCTTGTTGAGGTTTCTCAGCTGCTACTGTTTAGTAGGCTTAATTTCAGAGGAGCCAAACTCCCTGAGCAAAGGAAACTGCATTTGCTTGCATATTTCCCTTCCTCTTGAACTTTATTACCCTTGGCTCCAGCTGAGATCCTCCAGACTGAGGCATGAGGCAAAGAGGAAACAGGAGCTGTGAAGAGGAAATGGGACTCTGTGCACAGACCCACTGCTTTATGCTCCATTCCTGGTCCTAGATCCAATTAATTAATAAGCTTAGGCCTTAACAACATGCTGGGAATTCTCTGCCTAGTCCCTGGTTTTCTCAGCTATCACTTACCAAATAACTATTCAGTATAAGTTTCACTAGCCAAGAGATTTCCAAGCCCTTCATGCTGTTTAATGCAGTATGTTGGCTGGGGAATTCTGGGAGTTGAAGTTCTTACACCATAAAGTTACTGAGATTTGAGAATCACTGCTGTAACAGATCCAGTACATTAGCACAGCCAATCTAATCATCAGTTTCTCCTTCTGAATGGGTATTGCAGAAGGTTTCTGAATAGTCCTCACTATCTTGAAATACAGTGCCATCAAGCTGCCAACAAGCATCACATTTATCTCTGTGCAATTGCTAAAACAGGTGAAAAGTTATTAACAGGGCACTAGCTTCCCTACTTAGAGACGCGGTGGCGCTGCGGGTTAAACCGCTGAGCTGCTGAGCTTGCTGGTCGGAAGGTCGGTGGTTCGAATCCACATGACAGGGTGAGCTTCTGTTGCTAGTCCCAGCTCCTGCCAACCTAGCAGTTCGAAAACATGCAAATGTGAGTAGATTAATAGGTACCGCTTTGGCGGGCAGGTAATGGCGTTCCGTTTAGTCATGCCAGCCACATGACCACGGAAGTGTCTACGGACAAACGCCGGCTCTTCGGCTTTGAAACGGAGATGAGCACCGCCCCCTAGAGTCGGACACGACTGGACTTAATGTCAAGGGAAACCTTTACCTTTACCTTTAGCTTCCCTACTTAGGCTTCATTGAGGATTTAATAATAAGTTAAACTTGTGTGCTGTCTGACTCCCAATGACTGTGGGTGGCTCATGACAATCAAAGTAATTACAGTAAAACTGTTAAAAGATACAAGATGGCAAGAATGAGGGAGCAGATGGAATAAAGCAAGGGGGTCTCATTTTCCCTTGCCAAAGACTTAGTTATTTATGTAATATATTTATGCATCTTTTATTTTTATTTGATTATTTATATAATTTAATTATTAATTATGTATATAATTGTGTGCTGACTGAGGAATTCTGGGAGTTCAAGTCCACACATCTTAAAGTTACCAAGGTTGAAAAACACTGGCTTAAAGAGCAGGGAGCCAAAGCCAGCTTTACTGGAGCTCTTTTCCTTCTTCCCTGAACCAAAAAAACCAGAAACTCCTCTTTGGGGTCCATTAGAAGGATTTTCTTTTCATGCCTTTGTATTCAGGTCCTTTTCCTTGAGTCTGAAAATAAGCAGGAACAGGAGTCTGGCATTTGCCATCCTGACACCGAGATAGTTCTCTGGAATTGTACAACTATTTTTTTCTCAGACTTTAGAAAAATTGGCCAAGGACAAGAAGGAAAGCTTTGACCTGCACCATTTATAGCCTGTTTCAGCTACAGATATGCTGTAGCATAAGACATGACAAAGGAATGTTGGCTCTGGAGGGGGAACTAATTCAAACCTCTTCAAAAAAGAGAGAGAGTGCACCATATATAGGGCATGCAGAAAAATTGCCTTGGAGGCATATCCAAAATTTTGTTGGAAAACATGCTTCAAAATGTACGCTTGCTAATACACAAAGAGCAGCAGGCCTTAGCTGCTCAATCTTAAGGGTTGCTGCAGTGACCACTCGATGCTCATACAGTACCTTTCCTTAGGACTTGCTTGTTGCACAAGGAGCTATCTTTAACAATAAAGCAATTTCCTGCAGAAAGATTCAAAGTGTTTGAATCTTTCACTGGGTCATGGTGAAGAGAGGATGGAATTACTCCCCTCCCCTCCTTGAAGTGGATACAATTTTGTAGGAGGCTTAAGTTAACGTTCCATTTGTCTTCTAGGGTGAGTGTGGGAACTTCATCCGACTTATCCAGCCCTGGAATCGAACACATTTGTATGTCTGTGGCACTGGCGCATATAATCCTGTCTGCACCTTTGTCAACCGGGGCCGCAAAGCACAGGTGAGGTGATGTCAGAGCATATGGCTAGAACTGCATTCAGATTGGGAGTAGGGAAGCATCTGGACTTGGCCTCAGCCTAAGCTAGAAGAGCAGGCCCCAGATTACACTCCCATAGACCCTGGTGGGGGAAAATTATGTTCAACAAACCATCAGAGACTGACTTCTGGCTTTGAGCATTGAGAGTGAGCCTGCATTTGTACCCCATGTTTAAGCCCAAAGGCTTCAGGTATTATGCAATAATTTCTCCTCTTGGATAGGAATAATCTCTAGGACTTGATACTAGCCTGAAGTGTCACTCAGCCCCATGGATAAGTGGAGATATAAATCTGAATCTCTTCAGTTGTAGTTTCTCTCTGTACTTACAACTTTACAATGGCTATTGTAAAGTGAGAAAAAGGAGGCAAATATGTAGGATATGTGATAGGGATAAAGTAGATACTAGCTGTAAATACATTCTTATTTATAAGAATGTATTTATAAGAAGTAAATACATTCTTATTCTTGATGCAATTTAGACGGAGGTATTGAACCATTCTCCCTATCATTCACTTCAAAGCTTCATGTGGCTTCCATACTACTTATAGTTGGAGATTAATTATCCAATATAACCCTTTAAAAAATCCATGCTGAGAATCTTATGAAGTGGAGCCCATTCATAAATCCAGCAACATTAACTCAGGAACTGCTATTTAGAGTATTGTTTCAGTACTCATGACTGCTGATATAACGCAAAATCAGACCTAGTGTGATATGTTTGATATTCCTTTACCATTTCTTTTAATGAAAGGTTGCTGCAAAGATATTTGGAGTGCTGCATTTGTTGTATGGCTTTTCTTCAGGTTTGTGGAGCAAATTTCTCTTTTCAAGAAAGGGTTTGGAAATCATCTTTGCTGTCCATTACCAGGACCCAAATACAATTGAACTGCAGATGGGAACACTATAATTATGTAATACAGACCTCTTCCCACCCATACATCATGAGACTGTCTCTCGCTGTTTATATTTATATTAGACATTTATCTCATATCTTGGTCCTATAGATCTTACCAGCAGCATTCACTCTCACAGTTGCTGGGATCAATAACTCTGATTATAATAGTGCTTTGTCCCACCTACCAGGTGTCTTCCTATACACCTATAGATCTTTGGAACTAGTAGATCTTGAGACAGCATGCCCCTAGAGAAGTAAAATTCTTAGTCAAATAATGAATCTTACATAAAAACAAAGAAAAATCTCTATCCTAGAGAATGGTTTGGCTCAGTAAATCAGTGTTCATAGCATTGCTTATTCTGCTCTAAGTTTGTTTTTGGTTTGCTATGGCAAATCCCTCATAACCTGGAAAAGACTTTCATTTTTAATTTAGCCTTATTTTCCCCCTTATGGTAAAACACTGCAGGTAGAATGAGCTCCCTACTTTTATGGGTCTCAAAAATGTATCCGTGCTTAAGCTGTGTGCGTTATCATCATTACAGGAAGTCTTCCTGAAAGTGATTCAAATACCTACATAAGAAAATGTTTACAAATTTAGGACTGAAGATTACCTTTTTATGTTAGCTCAAAGACAAGAGTCTTAAGCAGAGCTCAAGTCCATCCAAACAAATGGATATACAGGCGTTCTCCAGCCAACGCGAACACTTCTTTAAACAAGTGGAGCAGTCGGGATTTCTATGCTAGGTTTGACTGCGTAGTTCAAATCCCAGAGCCTTGCTGTAACAAATGCACAGTCGTGAATGTTTCCATTTGTATGTACTAGGAAATGTACATACCATTTCTGTGCACTAGGATATTCTTTCTCTATGCTTAAAGGATATGGGAGATTGCTGGCATTATGATGGTCCACGCACTTCTGTCTTCTGTCCACTGGCAGCTGGGGTGAGCCAGAGGACCAGTCTCGTTTCTGTAATGGTCACAACTCTGAAACACGGGTGAATAAGGGAGAATTGTATGCAAAGGTTTATGGATGCATAGCTGTTTTAGAAATTTGATCAGCTATTATGGAAAATACACCTGTTTTACAAAAGTTTTTCCAATATAGCATGTCCATCATGCCCAACCATGAGGATGATTGTAATATGAAGTCCCTGGAAGGCAGAAATTAAGGAAGTCTGTATTTCAGAGATTCTGATATGGAGATGGAATTTTAAGTTTTGAAAAAGATAATATGAAACTCATCTAAAAAGAACCACAAAAGCTGAAGAAAGAATTGTAGCAGAATTTAAAAATGGGCTATAAGCATCTGGTGATTGATTAATTAGGCAAATTATGTATCAGAATAAATCATGTTGATTTTATTTCATATCTGTGGTTTCTAAAATGGACATCAAAGAAATAGAATAATAGAATGGGGTAAGAGAGGAGAAAAATTGTAAGAAAATTAAATGTACATCGTATTACTACATATAGCCCAATGCAAAGCATATTTATATAGCAATAAACTGCCATTATGCTGAATAGAATTTAAATCCCAGAAATGCACAGAATTATGTCTTATGTTACAGTAATTGATCCAGCATCTTGGGAAATGTCATTGAAGTTGTCTAAAAGTATGTCTTTAAAGGATTATTTGCATTCTGCACATCATTTGTCACTTTTACAGTCTGGAAGTATGCCAGGTTTTACTGCACTATTAATAGAACCCTCTCCAAGTTTACTTCCCAGCAACCAGAGGTTTTGCTGTTGTTAACATGTTTTCAATTAACAGATAAGCGACACCAGCTTTGACGTTAATGGGACTGTATACTGTGATAACTTCCACCCGGTGTGGCCTGGGACATCCCTACCAATATATGTAATATCAGCCTTATCTTTGCCATTTAGCACAACTGTAATAGTTTGTGGTTTTTTTCACTGTATTTTGCTTCAAATTGCTGATGTTAGATATCACTGATCCTTAAAAATGGTACAAAGGAAAACTGCTTGTATAGCTGTGGAAAACATTTTCACCATTATGCTGTCTTCTCATAACCATTTTCCTCAAAGGTTTGCCTAGTTTAATTTTAATACAGACCTCACTTGACCATTTTCTATTACAGGTTTCTGATATCATATTGCTGCTATGACTCTCAACTGCAACCAAATGATGAAAAAACAGAAGTACCATTTTAAAAAATGTTAATGCTTCAGTCTTTCCTTCCCAGAAAGGACCTTTTCTCCCCAAGAACCAAATAAAAAGCACAGCAACTATTGAAAAGAAAACCTTTGCTTCATACTTGTTCTACCCTTAATCACAGTTTATGCTTCTATAATAAAAACCAAGTCAGTGGCCCACCAAATCCTGCTGACCTACAGCTCTTACTCACTGACCATGCTGACCAGGAGTTGTAGTTTAGCAACATCTGGAGCCCCAGGTGCCGATTAAAATGTTAAATATTTGTTAACTATGTGGCCAAACCTTTCTAATTCTGCAACCTCAACAATATAGTTAAGATGCCTCAGACCTTCTCGGTGTAGAAGCCACCCAGGTATGACATTCTCCAGATGGAGTCAATCCAGTAGCCTTCTGGAGTGATCAAATAGCTGCTATCCCACTCAGATCGTAGAGAGGATGTAACTATTTCTGAAGAAGATCTTGGTCTCAGTGGTGATCAATATGTGTACTTGACAGAGCTAGTGAAGCTTCTGCATGCTGCATTCGCTGGCCAGATCCTGCCATTCCTGCTTCTCTGGCAGATGATGCTGCCAGTGCTAACTCTCTGCTCCTCCTCTCCTCAGGCTTTTGAGCTGAACCAGTCCATCCAGCAGGGAGGACGGGGAAGTAGAGCAGTTGACTCCTCCCTCCGCCCGTCTCCAGTGGAACGCAAGGTGGGAATTGCGCTCTGCCCTGTCCTTCCCCAAGGACAAAATGGCTCCTTCCCTAGCATGCCCGAGCCTGGGCTCTCTAACCTTCATTTTCAACTGGCATGCACCTAACAAGCAATTAACAGGGGGAGGGCCAAGCGTTGCCAAGACACACACCCGCCCATCAAGCAATGAGCGCGCTTCCTGTACAGCCTCTCCTTGCGTCTCCTCTCTCACACTAACTCCTCCTTCCCCAGGCTCACCTAAGACTTGCATCAAGAAATAAATCTCAGGATTTTTGACATTAGCATACAGGACAAGTTTTGGTATCCAACCACTTGAAATGCAGACATATGGGATTGCTATTTCAAGCAAATGTTGAACTGAAGAGAGGGTGCCTCATAAGTTGCAAGTAGTTTGGAAGGATCAAGGTCATGCTGAAGATGGGAGGCCAGGGGTGTGGACTGGATGCATGTTAACAGTATGGAAAGAGAAAGATCTAAGGGGGTGGGTGCTGTTTGCCATAGCGTGTTTTTCTTTGGGGGATAAGCCAGCTGGACACAAACACAATTACTGATTCTAAATTTCTTTTTTTTTTTTAGCTGCTAGAAAAAGGGAGGGAGGGAGGAAGGGAGGAAACTGTGTAAGACCATTTAGTCTGGGGTTTAAAATTACTTGCCAGTACTACTGGCCATGAGATCCTATTCCTAATGTTTCTTCTTGGATTTCAATGTGATGAAAATCCTTTGCCTTTCTTACATTTGGCAACAGATTTCTACACTGAGTTCAGGATGATGTAACTAAAAAGTTCACACTGAATATACAGTGCTACACAGCGGGCTTGCTAAGGCTGAACAGATTCTTTTGGTCATAATATCAAACAGTTCCATGGCTAGATCATTCTACGATAAAATCTAAACTTTCAAACGTATGCCTGAACATGTTACTTTCAAGTCTTGATGTTATTTTGTAACATTTTAGTTCACAAAGTCCTATACTGAATTTAAAGAACGCATTTTAAACAAAGATTGACTTACTTCTTTAGGGGGGCTGCTGAAAGGGTTAGATATGGTTCTTTAAAGCAAACAGACTGTTTCTTCAGGTATTCATATTCCACATTTCAACAGGTTGGGGTGACTTCTATTACTAAAATGTAAGAAAATACATAGAAAATTGTTGGTAAGTGTGTTTAGATAGATTGAAGTGTTTACCACACATGGATGCACACATACACTTGTGTATATATAAATATATGTATATATAATATCTTTTGGGGAAATAAAATTATTTAGAGCTGAGAGAAATTAAAAGGGCTTTAAAAAGGAGTCCCCCTGAAAAGATTCTCTTTCACTTCTCACTAGAAAAGGACAGATAGAGAAGGGAGGCCCTTAGAAGAACTTAATATCATATGGATGTCCAGGTGATCTTTCAACTGTCCTTGCCCCAAGGGAAAAAAAAGATCCCTGTACTTTCTGTCAAAGCCTGGCCATTATTTGAAAGCTCTGTCTATCTGAATTTCTGAGAATATTTTGATGTATCTGGGCTGTATCTTGGCTAACTTTACTTGGCATTTGGGGCCCGAATGAGACTATATTCTCTCCAATTCCTTATAGGCATAGTCACATCTATTCTTTCATCTTGTTCATTCATCCCAACAAATGTCCCTTATGTTGCTCATACTGACTCAGCCCATTCTGCTGAAAATCGCTGATTTTAAGCAATTTGTCAGGGAAAGATGGGCCACAGTTTATTTTGCCTAGACAAATCCATCTATAAGATGGCATTTATACTAAAGCCTAGTGATGTGAATGTTGTCAAAAGGAGGAACCCAATAATAATTAATAATATTTTAACCATGTACCTCACATTCCCCCTCATGCTCCTTCTACCTTAGGACAAAGCTATTAAACAATTATGATTTCCATTTTTTGGTTTGAAAATAAAGACCCTAAGCAGCTCCCACTTTTACTTTTGTGAGAATTACCTATTAATAAATAGCCACAATTCTTGAACAGTATCTCTACAATGCCTGGTTACCTGCTTAAATTAGAGCTTTTGGCTAGAAAATATGGAAAAATATGTTGTAAACCATGGAAAAAATGTTGCAAACCACATTTTTCATGGTTAATAAAGGTCTAGTTGTGCTTCTTAACTGACTTTGAATTTATTTTTGTTTTAAAATGTCTTTGTAAATATTTCTGAGAAAATTTATTTTAACATTTTCAATACGTATTTTCCCCAAGAGATTAACATTGTAAAATAATGATGTCCCTGTCTTATTTATTTCAAGATGGGTCAAATAATCTTCCTCTGAAATCAGTGAGAATTAAAAGAGTTATATTAAATGTAATGCCAAATGTGTCTATCAAGCTATCAAAATACAAAATGCCTCTGAACTTTTTCAGAGCATTTGTCTTTTGTTTCTGGATGGTTCTTAATGCAGTAAAGCAGTGATTTCCTAACTATTTATTAACAAGATCTACTCCTGGGATGCTGCTTTTCCCAAAAGTGAATTCTACCATCTTGGTTGGGCAGGACATTTGCATGGATCTTTATGCACCTACTGACATTTCCAGCAACCCCTTAAAAAGGGCAGAAGTGAATCTCAACATACCATTTCAGAGCTGGGAAGTAATTAATTTCATTTATTCTGCAACTTTCAGCCTAACATCTAATGTCTGGATCTTATCAGCCCAATTCAAGGTTTGCCTGCTCTCAAGTATCTTCAGAGGAAAGTGTGATAGATTTGGTGCTGAGTGTTCTTTCATACCAAGGAAAAGATGTAGCTTGTTACAAGACAACTAATGGTTATCCGAAGGTCCCTGAAGTGTTTAGTTGAGAGATACGATTCATGCCATATTCACATTTATCTCAGTTTGATATATCCTGATTACATTTCAGCACCAATTCCAATACTGTCAAAAACAGTGTGTCACTGCGTTACTTAAACATTTCCATATGTGGATGGGTGTCACTTAAGACTAATTTGGGGTGACTAAACATTTTTCTCCAATGTCTGCACAGCGCAGTTATTTCTCTCCATTGAATGCTCATAAGCAATGAAAAATTCTGCAGGCCTGCCAAGGGTCTGAAAAATATGATATAGCAGGTTAATAGGACAGAAAAAAATGGGCTTCCTTGGAGAAGTTTCTGCTCTTTGCCTTGAATGTGATGTGTGAGGATTCCATGAGATGGTGACCTCTAGAAGTGTGATGTGCATGCAGTGTCTTGTAACATAACAGCATGCAGGAAAAGCTGGTGGAAAACATCATTTTAACTATTCCTTTTTCCTATCACAAACAGATTTATTTGGGCCAAAAAGTGTTATTTTGGCAAATCACATGTAAAACAGATATTTGGGGGCTTGAATGATATTTCCAAAATAAAGTGGTGGGAGGGCTGTGCTGTGGCTCTTGTGAGACACACCTGAAATACTGATCAGAACCATTGCATGTGACAGCACTGCACTTGCTAAAATGACCTGAGAGCATCTGAGAAAATGCTCCCCATTGGCCATTTAAACCATGCCTTAGGAACAATGCCTGTTCTGACTTCTTTCGCTGCCATTGGACCTTCTGGCCCAATGCTGATGGAACATTCAAAACATGGAGTCTGCTTTAAAATGAATGGGGCAAAAGCTGTCTTTTAAGGGGTGAATCATTTGTTTAAGCTTGCAGCACGGTTTGGTGATTTTCTACATTCTCAAACAAAAATAGCATTTAAAAAGGACACCATGGTGCAGTGGTGATGGTGTGGAACCATCTGCTCTGTATGGTGAGCTGATGTACTCCCCACTCAGATTTAGCTATCATGCATGGTTCAAGGCCACTTTGAGGGGGCAGACATATTATGGGCCAGAACTGCCTAAACCCAAGTGTTTGTAACTCAATTGCATGAATATGCTACCCCAGAAAAGGTATCTTTGTATTCTGTAATTCATATATGTAGTGCCTTATATCTTATGTGGTTGGAGATATCCAGAATAAAGGTGTGTGATAACATACATGGTATATCCATTTCTTGCCTTTTATTCCAGGATTATATATTCTACTTAGAGCCAGAGAAGCTGGAGTCAGGCAAAGGGAAATGCTCATATGACCCGAAGGTGGACACAGTATCAGCATTAATAAGTGAGTTTCTTGGCTGTATGATGTCAGTCTTTCTAGTGAGTATTATATTAGTCAACAAAAAACTCTAAAAGGATACTGTGGTACCTCCTTGCATTTGAAGGAGCCACAAAATTCTAGAATCTAAAGGCACCTAAGAAGTTGGCAGCAAGATTCTTTATCTCAATGAGTTCCTGAGAATTCTTACAAGGAAATGGAGCAAAAGTTACTCAGATTATGTTCATTCATTTTCACTTATTAAATAAGGGATTGCTCCTCCCATTGACATATGACACTGAATTATCAACTGTTATTTTGCTATAATCAATTCATTAATTAAGTGAACTTGATATACCATTGGTTGTTGAAGTCTCTCAGCAGTTTACAATGAAAACATTTACAATCAAAGCATTAGAAATAGTTAAAATGGCAATAAAACCCAATGAAAAGAGCTAATAATTAAAAACAACAATAAGAGTAAAAAGCTAATTTTAAAAGGTGACTATGAACAAACTTTGTAACATTTAATAAAGATCTTAGGCCCCTCAAAACTGCACAAAGTATATTCCAAAGAACAGGTCAGGCAACAGTGAAGGTTTCACCTTGAATCACCACCAGACGAGGTGAACCTTCCCAGAGAGGTCAGCAAGCGTGGAGGTAAATATAGAAGGACACGTTCTGTCAAATATCCTGGACCTAAGCAATATAGGGCTTTAAAGATGATGATCAGCACTGTATTTTGCCCAGAAATTAATAATAATAATAATAAGCATGCCAACAACTCTCAGATGGTTAAATAATAAAATAAAACTGGGAGGAGGAAGGGGGAGATCGCCCCCTCACAACCCAAAGCGACTCAGCATTCCATGAGCTTGCAGAAGCAATGCCCATAGAAGAGGAACTCCTTCTTTGCTGAGTTTATGAGCAGAACACAAATAATCAAGTCAGGTCATCCTCCACTGGTGCGCCAGCCATTTACTTTGCTGCTTCGGCTCCTGCAGTCATCCCCGTATCATGGGGCCATTCTTGAAGCAGGTTGGCGGAGTTGGAATGCTAAGGAGCATTTGTGTTGAGGGTCCTAGCAAACTCCCTATTCCAGGTGTTAACAAGGATCTTGATAGTGTCACTGACAGAATCAGCCCCAAACTCCTCCAATGACTCTTGGAACCCAATTGGTTCCAATAACCTTCTCAGGTAAATCTTCCTTATAAGTCCACTGCCCCTATAGAGGCGAGATAAAGCCACTAATCCGGTCATAAACAGATGCTGTTCTGTCCATCGCAATGAAGAAAACTAATCTCCACCCATGGAACACCTCCCTGACCAGAACCAAATACCAAATCAAGTCTGTGGCGAGCATCATGTGCTGACCTTGTGACACGTTGGGATAGACATATAGTTGTCATGGCTATGAATTCCTGAGATACTCCAGATAAACCAGCCTCATAATGGATATTGAAATCCACCAGCATCATAAGCTTAGGGGTCTCCAACACCAATTCCGAGACCAGCTCTCTCTGCCCAGTCAGGGATTCCTTTAGACAGCAAGGCAGAAAGTCCATTAACAGAATCCCAAATCTATCCCTGGTCCCAAGACTGCAATACTTACATTAAATATGCACCAGTTCTCACAAGGTAAAGGAGATACTGTTCTTAGGCATTATACCCATGCCATCTCATGGATGATCTTTGCTTGATTTTGAGCCAACCTGGTATTACAGAGGAATAAGACCAGAACCTTTGAGGGCTTCAAATAATTGTCCAAGGCTTGAGAGCTAAGAAGGCCATCTGGAAGAGAAATAACTCTTACAATTCTATTTTCCCCTGCACTGTAATGGTCTGCTGGCCACTCAATGTCAAATCTTTTATTCCCCACCTCTACTGTGATTGCTACGCTAGGTTCTGTAAATGCACACCCTGCCTTCCCACATTATGAGACATGCTTTAACAGTTAATTAATACTTTCAAAGGATATCTGTGTGTGTTTGTGTGTGTACAAATAAATGTAAATGCATATGCAAAAACATATATGCAAAGGAATCCCGAGCCCAGCATCAAAGTCAGGAAGACCACCAGGAACCATTTGTATTAGGCATATACCAGACAGAGTAGGATGATGATGATGATGATGATG
Organism: Candoia aspera; assembly: GCF_035149785.1. Classification (NCBI taxonomy): domain Eukaryota; kingdom Metazoa; phylum Chordata; class Lepidosauria; order Squamata; family Candoiidae; genus Candoia; species Candoia aspera. Next base: position 62,364,459 of record NC_086154.1, on the reverse strand, counting down.
ATGATGATCAACTCCCAGTGACTCTGGGCAGTTTACAAATTCTTTAAAACATTAAAAACAAGAAAAAACATAAACCAAAAATGAACAGTAAAGATGGCAAGAATAACAAAACCGGAATAACAACCCACACATTCTAAAGGGGGCTTTCCTCTCCTTCACCAAAGGCCTAGGTGAAGAGCCAGGTCTTCAGGGCCCTTTGAAACACCAGTAGGGTGAGGGCCATTCGAATCTTGGAGGGAACCTCATTCTAGAGAGCAGGCACTGCTCCAGAGAAGGCGCGCTTCCAGGGTCCCATTAAATGGCATTGTTTAATCAAAGGAACCTGGAGTGTGCCAACCCTGCCAAATCGGATCAGCTGGGCAGATACAATGGGGTATCCTCTGTAGTTACTCCTTCCCAGCATTTCACCCCTGACCAGGAGGCCGGGTGGGGCTAAACTCCCCATCCCAAAGTCCTGGCTGTCATCCAAGGGCAGTCCCAATCAGTCCATATGCACACATCTTCACACCCACCAGGTCCTTGCATTACTCCAGGATGGCAATCTCTTGGTGTTGCTCCCTTTGAGGTCTCTACTCAGGCTGTAGCCCTAACCAGCCAGCCTTAAATGCAGCTCTCCATGAGAGTCAGCTCATAGCTGGACAGCAAACACTCCCAGCTTGTTCTTGGTAGTAAGGAATAAGAGCTTTGCTTCAGGACCAAGCAGGCTGCAGCCCACGTGGTGGAGGAGCAGGGAGTAGATGTAGAGTTCCAGAAAAAGCATTTGTCACCTGCTCCTCTGAAGTTTTCTGCTGCAGCTCTTGCTTTGTGCTATTGGCATCTGCTAGGAAAAGCTGGGTGTTGTTATATGTGGTATCCAAAAAAAAACCCCAGGGTGGAGTAGAAAAACAAATCCCATCAGGATGTTGAGTCCTCTTTAATCCCATTGATCGTATAGAGTTGCCATAATTTCCTCCTGCATTTTTCATCCCCTTGCCTTCCTCTTTTGATAATCAACATGTTTGTGTGTGTTTGGCCATACGAAAGAGAAGGGGATGAACATGCTTTATTGTTTTTATCTTCCACTGCCACATGCAGACATCTCTGCTTTGTGCACCAGCAGATCAATTCGAACCTTGGATGTTCTCTGAACTTTGGCTAATGGGGTGTTGCCCTTTCCCGTAGGGCCTTCTGTCTCTTACGTGGGAACTCTAGCTCCATGGATCTTTTCCTTAGGAGGAGGGCTGGAATTACATAAGCTCACAGCAGGGAGACCATGAGGGGTGGTATCACTGTCCTGCTAACCCCAGACTAACTAGTGGCACAACAGCTGCACCGCACTCCCCCCACCCCCCGTCAGCTCCAGCACTGGTCAGAGCTCTTGCTTCCCACAAATCTCCCAGCCCCTTGATATGGCCTGCCAGCCTCTGATTTTGTCCAGGCATCGGTATCCATTTACAGGACAAGTCCCAAAGTTTAAAATTAATCTGGCAGCAGCTGTGACCCCAGTTTGGGAAAAGCAAGAATTGTGCCCCTATGGCAGTAGATCATGGCCTGATGAACAGCTCTGTTAATACCACTTGGTTCATTATTAATTCCTCTGTTTAAGAGTCTTGGAGCAGCAGCAGAAAAGCCCCATGTTCCGTGCACATGTGCTTTACTTGCATATTTGCTTAACAAAACTGCTTAATCAAAAGACGGTTGCTTTTTGCCCCTGACAGATTGTTTAAAGTCTTTAAGTGGAGGTGAGGGGTTAGTGGAACAAGACCAACCCACACCCACTGGCCTTCTCCCTGCCTTTATTTACCTTGCTCTCTCTATGATTCCTTGGCAGAAGTTCAGACCTTGGCTCAGGCTCATTATGAAAACTTTAAAGGACTTCTCAGTTTGAATTAAGGTGACCTTCAAAATATAGGAATTCAGCATGGTTACCTTTGGAAGCAGCTGAGGACGGGGAAAGATAAGGAAATCTTCATGCTTAATTCTCACTCTTTCCCATATCTTTCTGCCCAATATTGCTTCCTTTTGATGTACATACTCCCTTGTACTATTACCTGCACGTATTTAAAATTTAGGTTGCTTAGTGAAGCGTTAACCTGAGCAGCAGTTCTTGTAACTAACATGTTAAGGGAAAAACTGTGAACAGGGGAATATGTTAATAAGATCACCTCTTCCCACACTTCAGCATGGTTATAGTTGCTCCCATTTGGGAAAAATTAGACTTTGGGTTCAGTTTCTTCTTCTCTTGACAGTATAGTAAACGACAAAGTTATCACTAATAGAGCCTAAGGCAGTGTTTCTCAACCTTGGCAGCTTTCAGATGTGTGGACTTCAACTCCCAGAATTCCCCAGGCAGCATGGCTGGCTAGGGAATTCTGGTAGTTGAAGTCCACTCATCTGAAAACTGCCAAGGCTGAGAAACACTGGTCTAAGAGGTTCCTTTTTCTGTTTTCTTGCAAACAAGATGGGAGGGGGAATAATTCCCCCTAAACATGCTTCCTTTCTCAATATTAAATTCATGTCAAGGTTGCCACCCACAATTCTTGTGCACAGAAGAAAAAGGCAGGGGGGAAGCTGCTTTCCAATCGTTTTCGAATGTGTATGTTCGTGGAATGTTATGAAGAATCCAGACAATGTTCTCTTCTGTTTCTAGACATTCTGGGTTCTTTTGTTATCTTTCTTTCAGCAAATCAGTGGAATGAGTAAATGGGAATCCTGGCTGAGTAGAGTACCCTTGCTTTGTTCCTAGCTTAGGAAACAGGGTAATTTATTATTGTATGCTTTAGTTAAACTTTTCCAGCCCTGATGCCCCCCAGAAGAGTTGGACAACATTTTCCAGAATTCTCTGCCAGCATGGTTACAATGACAAGAAATTCTAGAAGGCATTGCTCAGAAGGGAACAGTTGTGCCCTCTTTTATTTTTTCCTGATTTCTGCCTCTTGCCCACAGATGAAGAACTCTATGCTGGTGTCTACATTGACTTCATGGGCACAGACGCAGCCATCTTCCGCACTATGGGCAAGCAGACTGCCATGAGAACTGACCAGTACAACTCCCGTTGGCTCAATGGTAAGTGAAGGGGACAACACAGCAGAGCTTGTGAGGGAGGACAGAAGAGGAGACTGTTTTCATCAGCTGAGTCCAGTGTACATGCCACGCAGTGGGAAAGAGAACCGGTGCTGAATGGTTGAGAATTTGTTTCTTCAACCTGTCTGAAAGCAGCAGAAACACTGCATGGGCAGAGTTGAGGGGTTCCTATGCTCACTTTCTTTTGATTGCACTCTGTTCCTATAAGAAAGAAATACCAGTTAGTAGATTGATACGCTAATGAGATATCATTAGGCTTATGGGAGTACCCAGCAATCTCCTTCTCTCTTTTTAATTCCCCTTTGTCAATGCACAGTGTGCTACATGGCACTTCAGACCTGTCTTCTTGAAGGTGTATGGTGTCATGCCAAGTCATGTCAACTTTCTCTGATTGGTTTCTTTTATCTATCCATATATAGCTGCTGCGAAGGCTCACTTATGAATCTTCATCAAACTCTTTGGATCCAGTCTCCCTTCTTTGTGCTCTATAGGTCTCTTATTATGTTTCCATTCCCATGACACTCTTCATACCCTTCTGCTATACCCCTCTTTCATATGACAGATGCTTTTCTCCTTTGATCTTCATAATATATTGATTCCTCCTTCCTGTTCCATTGTCCATTCATCATGCTTTCTATCTATACCCAAGAAAATTGGATAGAGTTCCTTTATTTTTTTCATGCTTGTGGCTTCAACAGGTCTGAAATGCCTCATGGGTGATTTGAAAAGCACAGTGTTGTGGGGAGGGAGGGAGGGATGAATGGATAGAGATAGATAATAGATGTATATAATTTAGAGGTTTCCCAACTCCAAACAACTCTGGGTGGTTTACATTTTAAAAGTAAGAACAATAAAATATTAAAAAAAAACAGATCATAGATGTCCAGAAGAGAAAAACCAGAGATAACAACAAAAACAACATAGAGAGGCTCCCAAGGCTGGGAGAACAGCAAGGCCTTAAAAGTCTTTTGGAACATCATTAGGATGGGAGTTATATGGATCTCTGAGGGGATACCGTTGCAGAGGACAGGCACCGCGGCAGAAAAGGCATGCTTCACAGGTCCAAATAGTTGAACAAATAGAGGAAACCTTGAAGGTGTCCACTCTGCCCAATCCTACCAGATGGGCAGAAACAATGGAAGATAGGTGATTCCTCAAACATCCAGGCTTTATAGATCATAACAGCACCTGGAATTCACCAGAAAGCCCAGAGGCAACCAGCACAGCTTGTGGAGCAGCAGAGCCACATGGGCATACCATGCCACAGCCATCACTGCTTAGGCTGCTGCATTCTGTATCTGTTGTAGCCTCTGGGTGATCTTCAAGGACAGCCCCATGTGAAGCACATTGCAGTAATCTGCAAATGCTCATTTGCTTAGGCTTAGCAAATCAGATTGCTGAAGGTGTCATTACTGTACCAAGTGACAGTTGACCTTTATATAATTTTGTTTAGCCAGCTGGGCAGGAATACAACTATTTTCAGCTGGTTGGCCCTTTTGTTTGCTTCCATGACTGTAACATAGCTCCCCTTTTGTTAATGCAAAAGCAGGCTGTTCCTGGCATTATTTCCCCCTACAAAGTTGATGGTAAAGGGCAGGTTTGTATTCTTGTCATTTTTGATAACTGATCCAGAACACTTAATCTCCTGCTACATCTTCTCCAGCATGCATCATGGAATGGGATCCAATGAGAAAAGATTTTAACCTCCTGTTGGTTGCAACTCCAGTTGTTAAGGAACAGCAAAAACAGCTGAGTAAACTGAGGTTGAGTGTCAGGTTTAGAGGAATGTCATTTTAGTAACCCGAAGAGACCTATCAGTGTAAGCAAACGCTGGATTACATGGGCCACCATAGACCTTGACAATTCTTAATACTGATGCTCTAAAGAAAATAACCAAACTTCTCCAAATTGCAAGCCTCCTAGAAATCCTTACCAGTTTCTAAAACTGGACAAGTATGCTTGCAGTGACATAAATTTTATGGCAGAGTTTCTTATACAAAGGAATGTTTGATATGAATTGTGAAGGTTATTGGAAATGGACATTTAAATAATCAAGGTTTGGGTTTCCAGGATATTTCATGTCTCCAATAGCAAACAGTAATGAGTGGACTTGGTATGCTCACTGCTGTGCTCTCCCTTTGGCTGTATTCAATAGAAGGCATAGGAAGATCCCCTTCCCAGAGTATTTCTGCCCCTGCAATGCCAGGAAAGTGGAAACCACCAAGCACGTCTTCCTCTCCTGCCCACCTTGCAGAGATATCCACTAGGCTGCCAGGTCATACAAACCTATTCTACATCTCCCCACTACTTTCTGATTCCCGTATAACACATAATGTTGCCAGTTCTGCCCAGTAACATGCAAAACTTGCCAGGTATTGACTGCTGACTAGAACACATGCCTGACTATTATATTGCTATCTCTAATCTGTAGTTATTCAGCTTTACAAGTTCTATTGCAGTAGCTCTTTTTTCTTTTAGTTTTTTTCGATAGCACAGTAAATTATCTTATTATATTTTATTCATCACTTGAATTTTAGTTAAACTTTAACCTATTAGCTTTTTCAGTTTTATAGCAATTTTATAGCTTTTCCCTTCTTTTAGCATCTTTTAACTCTATAGTCTTCATAAGTCCTAGACTGTTCTTACATTATAGTTGTCAATTCTACAGTCTCTCTTACTTTATGTTGGTAAGAGTATTGTACTGTGGACTTGTAAACTGTGGCAGTTTAGCAAGGATGCAAGAAATGCTTGAAAACATTAGTTTCTGTCATTGGTAAATTCAGAGCAGGTCCACATGCAGGAACAATTCTAGATGTAGAATGAAAAGAAGATGTTGGTATATGCCACCTTCAAATATAGCTACAGAGGGTTTTTTTTTTTTTTTTACGAAGTCATCTATCACTGTTTGGCATGGGTTAAAATCCTTTAATGAAATATTTCCAGCTCTAAAAGTCCTGAACTGATCTGAACATATCATAAACTAAAATTAAAGTAAAAAGTGAGGCTACCAAACATCCTGTGGAAATCTAATTTTGACAGAAAGATGGGAAAATTACTGTAAGAACACAGATTATAGCAAAAATATGGTTTCAGAGTGTTATATTACTTTAATTAACTGAGATCACATTACACTTCCTGACAATTGGCCAAAAGGAAAATTTTGACTTAGACAATATGTGAACAGAATCTATAAATAATCTCATACTGTGCACACTGTGATGGAAGGAAAGCATATTTTGCTGTTGAAGCAAGGTAGCATATCAGTGGCTACACTGAAGTCATGACTGAACTAAACCTCATGAACTCTTCTTGAAGGTGCAAAAGCTGTTTCAGTGTTTTGTGATGGCAATGATGGAAATGACCTTTGCAGTATGGCAGGAAGCCTGATGAAAAGAAGTTCAGCAATATAGAAGACTTCAGAGCTTGGCACAGCGATAGCCCAACTTTGGTTATCATCAACTGATAGGAGAAGAGGTGTCCATAAAAGCACCTACAGAGCTGATAAAACTTACTCATAGCAATACGCCCCTGACCTCCCTGAAAACACAGGCTATGTCCAAATCAATTCATAATATTATAATCATTTTCCTGAATGTAGCCCAAACCATGCCATGAAGTAATTTATGATCTGCAAAGAAGCTTCATTTCTTCTTTGCTTAGTCATCCTATGCACAGCTGAGCCACTGCAGACACCTTCTTTTATATGCTAATGCATAGGATGTGTGCATAGGAGCTGAAAGGAAAACAAGCTGATGCAAGGGAAAGAAAGCGCTGAATGTGGTTTCTGTTTCAGCAAGGGAACACAGAAGAACCAACACATTTGGGAGGGCTTTGTTTCCTAGATTTTGAGAAACACTGTCTCAGCCCTTTTAACTAGCATTGCCCACCCGTTCCTATTCACTCTTTTCAAGCTCTGTGTTGTAAGTAAAGAATTCTCTATTTCCTCGTTTTGCATTACAAATGAGATGATACAAGGAATAGAATTCAGGACTTCACCACAGTAAACTGTAGCATAGTTATTCATACTGCTTGCTACATTTTCTGCAGAGCTGAATAGCTGCTTAGTTGCTGGATACTGTGTCAACATTTTTTTTTTCTGTTGGCTGAGATAAAGACTTGCCTTGGGTACAGCTATCATCACATCCCATGAAGTTGCTTCAGTGCAGAAAACAGCAATGGATGTGGAATTCTTTCCAACAGCAGTCTAGATTTGGAGGGGTGTGTGTGTATGAAGCATTAAAGCCAGTTTGGTCTAGTGGTTAAGGTGCTGGGCTAGAAACCAGGAGTCTGTGAGTTCTAGTTCCGCCTTAGGCATGAAAGCCGGCTGGGTGACCTTGGGCCAGTCACTCTCTCTTAGCCCAACTCGATGCCATGTAGACTAGCCTCCTCGTGGCGCACCCTGGGCAACGTGACTTGTCACAGCTAAATAGTCTACCCATCTGGCTGCTGGACCTCACAAGGATTTCCCAACAAGAAAAAGCAGCATGAACACTGAACTGCTATGCCATACGATTTTTAAAAAAATGCTTAAAAATTTTTTTTAAAGCTTTTTTTAAGTGAAAAAACTCAAACCAGAATTAATTTACAGAGGTAAATCTTCAAGGCAAATTGTATGTTAGAGGTCACCAAGAAAGGGATTAAAAAATAATACTGTCAACATAGCAATGTTCTTATACAAATTTATGGCATATCCATATCTGGAATATTATGTACAATTCTGGTGGCCACATTTGAAAAAGATTATAACAAAGCTGAAAAAATGTAGAAAACAGCAATCAAAATGATCAGGGGCTGCAAACACCTTTTCTTTAAGAAAAAGCTAGGTCTTTACACAGCATGTAATTAAGCTATGGAACCATTACCACAAGTTATGGTTTTGGTCACTAATTTCAATGACTTTAAAAAGGAATTGGATAAATTCAAGGAGTACGTCTACTGAGCCATTGGTCTTCAAGACTCTAGGATGGGTGTGACATGCCTCAAAAAACAAGAGAACCACAGCAGGAGATTGGCAAGTCTCCATCTCCTGCTTGTGAACACCCAAGAGGCCACTGTGAAAAAACAAAATGCTGGAAAAAGATGGACTTGGTCTGATTCAGCATTCATGTAGCCTTATTTACTACAATGTGCTAAAACTGTAGGTCTTGTGTAATTCAGTAAGCCATCTCCATGACTAATGTCCATGAGCTGAGGTAGGTTGGACCAGCTGAAGATATAAGGACATACCAGATGCCTGGCAGTTACATGAACCAGCCCATACTGGTCCCTGAAAGTCGGCTAAATACTGTATTTATTTAATTTACTTGCTTGAATGTGTGGTTGGTTTTTATTTTTATAACTGTCTTTATACTATGCATTTTAACCTTTCCATAAGTCACTTTGGAACCTGTATTTTATTCATTTTATTACTGGTATTTCTATGCCACTGGGGGGGAAAAAGCAATGAAGTGTATGACTTCTTAAATACTAACTTAGTTGTTATTGGCATAAGCTATATTGCACCCAAACCAATTTTGTTAGATGCAGTAGTCCTAAATTCTGCAATGAAAAAAAAACAACTACAGCACATCTAAACTGATCTTTTTTTATTCAACTGAAATTCCAATATTCTTTTCGGATCCAGAAAATTTGCCCAAATATATCACAGTTCCTGAAAAGCAAGATTAGTTTGTGCATGCACTGTGAGAATGGAAACATAAACCAGTGCTGCTGAATCTTGCTGCAACTGCATTATTAAAATTGCTTCTATTCTTTGATCAATTGAGGGTAGAATTCTGTAGTTCCCATTTATCTTCTAACTTCTGGGGAGGCTAAGATTCAGACTGAGAGCCAGTTTGGTGTAGTGGTTAAGGCTTCAGGCTAGAAACCGGGAAGCGGTGAGTTCTAGTCCTGCCTTAGGAACAAGCTGGGTGTCCTTGGCCAGCTAGGTGTTCTTGGACCAGCTGAGTGACCTTGGGCCAGTCACTCTTTCTCAGCTCTAGGAAGAAGGCAATAGCCAACCACTTCTGAAATCTTGCCAAGAAAACTGCAGCGACTAGTCCAGGCAGTCACCAGGAATAAAAAACTGACTTAAAGGCATACACACACACACACACACACACAAAGTCAGATCAGATTTCTAGTATGTGAACACATGTTTCAAGCTAATTTCCCCACACAAGCTACTCAAAAGAGACACTGCAGGTCAACAAAGAATTCTGTAAATAAAATGTGTGCTCCAAAAAGTGGGGCCTAGCCTGTGGCATGCAACAATTTTTTTTCAATCTAGATCACTCTTCAATTGAGAATTTCATTTCAGATAAAAGAATCATGTCCCAGACAAGTCTATAGAAGATGTGAGGCAAATAGCTGCAATTAACAGAACAAGCAATATGTTCCATTGTAATATGCTAAGAAAATTTGCCAGTTGATAGAGTCTCGAGCCAGTTGACTTGGCAGCGCTTTGTATTCTGGAACAATAAGCTAAGTTCAAGCCTTAACTACAGCAGATTTGGGGCATGAAAAGAAAATGGAGGGATGTTCCTTTTTCAGTGGGGTGAAGCCTGACATCAAAATGCTGGTGAGGAGTTGTACAGACTTTGTTGCACCCACATTATCTAGTTTCCTGATGTGCAAGATTTCTAGGCTGAGGACCCCAGTTGGCCTTTGAATTCCAGAGGGAGTGTGAGGCAAAATGTAGCTATTAGGGTCCAGTCGTGTATTTCATCATTCCCCCTTCAAATTAACATTTGAAAACAATGTGTAGAAATGTCTGGAGGCCACACCAAAGCTTTCAAGGGCTCAGTTTGGGCACCACTGCTCTAAATTTCTGGAGACTGGAAAAATATTCACCCAATTCTTTTCCCCTAGTAATGCTCTTGATTTCACTGCCCTCTGCAGATCCAGCATTTGTCCATGCAAAGCTCATCCCAGACAGCGCTGAGAAAAATGATGACAAGCTATACTTTTTCTTCCGAGAAAAATCCACTGATTCTCCACAGAGCCCAGTTGTTTACTCCCGCATTGGACGCATTTGCTTGGTGAGTGCAGAAAACGAACAGGACTGGGTGTAGTTGAGAGTTTCCGTAAAAAATCTACATACCCCCAAACATTTCTATATTCCCCCATCCATCCTTTCAAAAATGTAAAAGGCTCCTCTGCTGTCATTGTCCCTGGACCTCTTATCACATTTGGTACATTGTTCTGTAGCTAGAATATCTGTCCATTCCCATACAGCCATCTCTGTTACTCTGTTCCCAAAGTTTTCCACTGTGGGAACATTTTTTTATAAAAGAGTCTAATATTCCAGTTTCAGTGCAAGCCTAAAAATAAATCCTATTGATTCCAGTATGATTAAGTTGCTGATGAAAACTATAGCCTTTGTGGTTTTTTAAAAAGAAATTCATGATATTTATACGCTAGGCAGAACACATAGTACCTCTGTAATGTTCGGTAAAACAACAACCTGGTGAAAACCATGATCTTCCATGATTGAGATAGAATTTCAACCTAACTCACAGCTCTTCTCTGGTTTAGAATGATGATGGAGGCCATTGCTGCTTAGTAAATAAATGGAGCACATTCCTCAAGGCACGACTCATCTGTTCTGTGCCAGGGCCTGATGGAATTGAAACACACTTCGATGAACTCCGTATGTATATTTTTCAGGGCAGGGATTGCGTGGAGGAGGGGGGCAGAAATGGAGAGAGATGAGGGAGTCTGTAAGAGAGTAATTGAAGCCCTAAGCAATTTAGGAGATGGCCTAGCCTGTGAAGCTCAGAGAGATTTCCCACTGGCAGCTGATAGACTGGATCTACTCTGCAGACTGCTGATATCTTTGGAAAAAATGTCTGTCTAGTTTTCACTTAAGATGAAAAAATTTTTCCCCAAAATTCTAAATAAAAATATGTTGTTTTTCTCTGCCAGAGTGCAGAGCTGAGATTTCTAGCTGGGTATGTTTAAGGTATAAGGGACGCGGTGGCACTGCGGGTTAAACCGCTGAGCTGCTGAGCTTGCCAATTGGAAGGTTGGCGGTTCGAATCCACATGACGGGATGAGCTCCCGTTGTTAGTCCCAGCTCCTGCCAACCTAGCAGTTCAAAAACATGTAAATGCGAGTAGATTAATAGGTACCGCTTCGGCGGGCAGGTAACGGCGTTCCGTGTAGTCATGCCAGCCACATGACCATGGAAGTGTCTACGGACAAACGCCAACTCTTCGGCTTTGAAACGGAGATGAGCACCGCCCCCTAGAGTCGGACACGACTGGACTTAATGTCAAGGGAAACCTTTACCTTTACCTATGCTTAAGGTGGAAAAGGAGGAAAACTCTTTATACTGATATCCTGATATCTGATAACATGTCAGCTCTGTCATCCATGTGGCTTATGGATGGTGGAGCTAGTTCAGCCTAGTCTAAGGTGTCAAGTTGGGGGTGTCTGCCTGACATGCAAAGTATTCCACAAGTTAATTGAGTAGAAAAGTATGATATAATTTGGATTATGTTTTTAAAAACAGTATGGCTTGACAAGACAGCAAGAACACTCATTCAGATAAATGAAACCATGGATATTTGCCTAAAACCAAAAAAAACTACAATAGCCTTTGGAAAGATTCAGTAAACATTGAAAGGCAATTTGGAAGCTTTGATGGAAGGGTTAAGACAGAAGGTTAAAGCAGGGGAGATAAGAAATAGTAACAGCAATGACTTTTGACAGGATCTTTTAAAATGTGTGATTTGTCAGCCATGAATGAAATGCTTTGCAAAAAAAAAAGGTCACTTTTCTCAAAGCAAATCTATGTGCTCCTGTCCTCATGTCCTACCTGCAGGCTTTCCAGAATCTGCAGTTCGGATGGCTGTTGTAGGAAACAGGACATTTGACTTAAAATAGGCCTTTTCTTAAAGGATTTCCTTTGTTATAAGCAGCACTGCAGCAAAACCTGATTCTAAACAGGTTGGTCAGATTCATTTTGGAAGCCCTGTCACAATTTGTTTCATCATATTACATTGACCAGCTTTCAGCACTTGCAGAAAAAGAATGAGAGAGAAAAAGAAAGCTTTCAGTTATCAGATGTAAAGATCATGGCTGGCTAATAGTATTAGCTCATTCAGGCAGGGAGCCTGCTTAACCTCCCAACAGATGTTGTGTTTGGGGGCAAGGAGAAGTTGAGATGGTTGGGAATCCCATTTGCTAGAAAGGCAGTGGCAATCTCTTAGCAAGCTGCTTGTCAGCTTCCTCTCAGCACTGGCTGAACCAATGGCTGTTGGTCATTCTGTGAGAAGTCCCACTGCAGCTTTTAGCACCTTCAGAGGCCTTCGATGGATTCTCTCCTGACAGGGCACAACTCAGCATTGGGCCTTCCCTACCTTTGCTTCACCTCCCTTCCTCAAAAGTACTACCAGACGGTTCACTGGGTGTCTTCATTGCCCGGGTTCTTCTGGAGTCTGTTTTATTTTTTATTTTATCAAATTTTATCACCACCGCCCATCTCCCCCTCAAGGAGGGACTCTGGGTGGTTTACAATAAAATAAAGTTAAAAACCAAAACAATTATAAATACAATAAATACAATAAAAATAAGAATGGAATGGAATCAAGATGGGTGAGAGTTCTTTATCAGCCCGTGAGTGTAGTAGGTCCATCCAAGTCACCCTAGGGCACTAGCCATCCCCAAGTACGGCTATTCCCTCTTCCATTCCAAGCCTGCTGACAAAACCGGGTCTTTAATCTTTTTCGAAAGTCCAGGAGAGAGGTGGCCTGTCTCACCTCTGGGGGAAGGATGTTCCAAAGGGCGGGAGCTACTACAGAGAAGGCACGCTTCCAAGACCCCGCTAGGTGGAATTCTTTTACGGATGGGGTCTGTAACATGCCTTCCCTGCATGACCGGGTGGGGCGGATCGATGTAATCAGGACAAGGCGGTCCCTCAGATTATCTCGGTCCCATGCCATGTAGCACTCTTGGCAGTGCTCCTGCCTGCTTACCAGAAGGATCCCTTCGATCAGCATCTGAGGCTGAATTAGAAGCAACATCTGTGGTACTTTCCTGTGCAGGGACATTTTTGATTCCCAGTTGGAACTGAAATGAAAGGTGAAATAAAAATTGCAAACTGAACATGTCTGAAAATCTGCTCAAATGTGAAAAAGAAAATTGAGTGGTTTTAGACAATCCAGGTCTAATGAATGATCATTTTAAACAATTTTTCTAATCCAGCGTGATAAAAGGGATTTATTAGACGTTATTGTGGATTTTAGTTGGAGCGTAATTTGTGATGGAATTTGGCTTAGCCTCTCTCACCATCCCATAGACTCAGGTCTGGTCTGTGGCAACTCTGCATCTACATAAATCCCCTCATTGGAAGAGGGCTGGGTTGGGCTGGGGTAGCTTGCTTTCCCAAAGACAGTGAGTTTCCTGACTATTTGTACCACTTTGTTACAGCAGAATTATAAGCTAGAAGAGACAGGGAATGGCCACAGCCTCAAATCTGTTTCTCTTTAGGCCACCATAGATCTGATTTGATTGTTTTATTCCTACTAGTCCCCCTGCCAAAGATAGGTAGCTCCACAAAGAAGGTCAGGATATCAGGCAAGAAAGCTGCTCCCAATATAACTGGGCTAACGTCAGATTCCTTTGATTATTTGCCGCTGCATCATTAGGACAGTCAGTTGTGCTGCGTGACTGACTCTCTCCTTTCTCTTCAAGAGGATGTCTTCATCCAGCAGACCCAGGATGTGAAGAACCCCATCATTTATGCTGTTTTTGCAGCCTCGGGGTGAGTGCTTCCTCTGGTACTCATAATAGTCTATCCTCTAATCTTCTTGAGCAAAATCCCCGGGCTTAACTTGCAGTCAAAATAATGGTAAAAGCAGATACCGCTGACACCATTCTGTGAATAGCGGCCGCCTGCTCCCTGCTGAGCCAAGGAGGGTTTGGAACTGTCGTAGAATTTTCTGGCAGAGCTGGAACAAAGCCCAGAAGCACTTGCTCGCCAAGTGTTGGGTTTTCCCACAAACCGCACCCTAGCAGCTGTAGTTGATGGCTTGGTCATCCAGGGAGGAAGGCAGGTGGTGACTCCTCCACCTCCCCAAGATACATTTTCACCCAGAAGGATCAAGGGAGCATCAGGTCCTTTCTTAGATCAGCAAGCAGCAGCAGCAGCAGCTAGTGCCATTTTCCTCAATGCTTGTGACTGTAATGACTAATCCTGGAATGTTATCTCATTGGGAACATGGCTGGATAACTCCAGAGCAGCTGTTTGGGGCTGGCTCAAACAACCAGCATTGCTTTGTCTATCTCCCTACCCCAACCTCTTGCTAATTCAGACCTCTTGGGGTTCTGGGTCACTGCACATGCTATCGGAGGTTAAAGGGAATTCCAAGAGCTTGCCAACAACCAAGGAAGAGTAAAGAGAAATGTTTCCCCATTGCAACTATGAAGGGCAGAAAAGAAAAATACAAACGGCAGCCAGCATTTTTACACAAAAGAAATTATTAATGTCTGAGATGAATGTGGAGTTATTGTTTGTCTTTCTTTGCACAGGTCTGTGTTTAAGGGTTCTGCTGTGTGTGTCTACTCCATGGCTGACATCCGCATGGTCTTCAATGGACCGTTTGCCCACAAGGAAGGTCCCAACTATCAGTGGATGCCTTACACTGGCAAAATGCCTTATCCCCGTCCAGGCACCGTAAGCATGGGTTAGATCTCCAGTGGGTTCCTTCTCTGTCAGATTGCTGGCCTTGGGACATTGATCCATCTTCCTGGTGAAATATATGCTCTCCCAAGAATAAAGGTTTTATATATGACCATTTGCCCTTCAGACGTATGCATAAACAAATATGTATGGACTGATAAGATGTATGGAAGTGTGTGTAAGACAGTGTGTGCATGCACACACAATTAAGGATTCATTTTTGAAGCTGGCTGGGGAATTCTGGGAGTTGAAGTCCACACATCTTAAAGTTCCTAAGGTTGAGAAACGGCCCCAGAGAAATACTCCGTAGTTGTGCAAACTAGAAAGACCTGGGTGCTCCAGTAGTCTAACTAAGCCCTTCCCCTTTCTGCATTTTTCACAGTTGCTGAGAAAGATATTACTAGTGACATTCCCTGTTGGAAAATGTCTTAAGCTGATCTTCCTGTTGATCTAACTACTGCTTTGGTAGCCCAGTTGCTCTTCTCCTTCTTCCCTGGTTCCCCTTCTGCCTGCATGCTGGGATCCTCTGACACTTCACTGCATCTCCTTCCCGGTGCTTCCCCAGCCTCTTCAGTATGATGGCCTTTATCAAAGCATACCTTGTTCCCATTCTCTTTGACACTTGACATTTGGCCACCACGTGTGAGGCTGATTAGCATTTCCTCTCTTGATTGGTGGTCTCTAGGCTCATTTACTGGCATCCCTCCTTTGTTGGCAAAATATTCCAAAATAAGGAGAATTCATTGTTTCATTTCATTGGCTCAGAGATTGTGGTTTTCCACTCTCATTTACTTGTACATCCCACAGGCCAAAAAGTGACAGTCTTTGCTGTATATGGGGAGGCTTCCAAAAAACTCAGAGGGTAGGCTGGGTTTGGCTCTCACAGCTGAGCAGCTGCTTCAGATGGGATTCTGAGGTTTTTTATGGGCATTACTAAAACACTCCACAATCTAAGAATTACATTGCTGTTGGCAAATGAGAGACGCACAAAGATATTTCAGCCTAAGAGAGTCAGCCTGGTAAAGAAATGAAAAGTAAACTGAGGGAGATGCTGAGTTTAAGAGATGGGTCTATTTAAGATCAGGCCTGGAGGAGGAGACCTGCTGGCTCCACTCAACAACAAATTCTCTACCTTGTAAACTCTTTAAATCTTTCCTTCTCCCAAAATGAAAACAATATTTTTATTTTCATTTGGCTGGTTAAGCTTACATCCTGCTTTTCTATTCAGCTGGATACCCAAGAAAGCTAATAAGAAAAATATTAAAATACTGAACGAAAAACTGCAAATGCATGCTAACATGAACGTAGGTAGTCCTATACCACAATACTTTGGTAGCTGATCCTTGTGCCTTCAGGGGAGGAGCAAAAGAGATTCCTTTTATGGAAAGCAGCCACGGTGCATTACATCCATTCATTGGATTTATATCCTGCTTTTCTTCCAGGAGCTCAGAGTGGCACACTTACCACTCCCTCCTCCAATTCTTCCCAGGCTAAGGGAAAGTGAGCTTTCATGGCTAATGGTGGACATATACTTAGCCACAATACTGCACTAGCTCATGGAGGAGATTATACTGGGAGTGGGGACAAATAGAAAGCACTTGGAAGATTGGCTTCTATCAGATGCTGCAATATCTCCTGTAAGAAAGGGAGATGCTCCTTAAAAAAATTGTTGATGTATTGACTGAACCACATCACATATTATTTTTGCCTTGATTTTTCAGTGCCCAGGGGGGACATTTACACCCTCAATGAAATCAACCAAGGACTATCCTGATGAGGTGATCAACTTCATGCGCACTCATCCAATGATGTACAATGGTGTCTACCCCATACACCGCCAACCTCTTGTGGTGAGAACCAACGTCAAGTACAAGTTCACAACTATAGCTGTGGACCAGGTGGATGCAGCTGATGGACGCTATGAGGTGCTTTTCCTGGGCACAGGTACCCACTGATGTGCATTGAAAAGACTACACAGCACTTCCACCCACCAATCCCCAGCCTGGAAGATCAGCATTTGGGGTTTATGCATAACCAGCTGGGATAGGCAGTTTAGGGGTATTCTTCTAAACTTTTCTATAGCATTTCACCACCAAGTTCTTGTTAGTTGTGGAAGTAACTTATCTGGCAATACAATCAGTTGGAGGAGTAACAGAGTTATCAGATCCCAGCTCCAACTTTTCCATTTGTACTAGAATACTCTTTCAGGAGCACAGGAGAGCATTTGGAATTTCTGTTTATCCAAGGTCTTGTTTGGAAGTCAAAGGAATTTAGGCTAGAATTTACTACTCCGTAAGTCACACTTCAGAGTCCCCTTTTATATAGAACTGATTCCTCATTTTTTATGGTTTCCTGTAACACCTGCAAGGCTGCCCCAGATTTAAGAACTAGAATTCAGATAATGTTTCCTCAGTTTGATTGTATAACAGCCTCCTTGTCTAACACAGTAAAAATATATGTGCTTCCAGGCACTATCAAACAAAGATTCCAATGGATTCAGTCTCTTGTTTATAAACATGGCCTTCCAGAAGCTCCAGTGTAGAATTTATCTGAGCCAGCAAAGTTCCTACCAGATATGCTAGACTTCAGTGCCCATAATCCTGAGCCTGGGTGGAAGGCTGAAATCCATCATACATATTTGGAAGACACTCTACTGGCGAAGGCTGATGTAATATTATCTATTTATGAAAACCAGGCAATGCTGACCCACCATTTTCCTAGACTTCATTGGAGGCACTATTAACTCAAAGCATACAATTTTGCACAGGTCCAAGTCTCTTCCACTGAAGTGAGTGGAACAGTATTTCTGATACCTCTGAGCATAAAAATCACACAGATCTAATGACATGATTTATCAAAATGCAGAATTAATGCAGAGGGGAGGCATGGCTAGCAGATGTTCCTTGCACTGGGTTGAATCTGCTATAGGTGAGTTACCTGCCCCCCACAAGTCAAAGATGCCCAGCCAACATGCCAAGCAGGTGGCCAGGAATGCTAACAACCAAGGATGTTCCTCATTAGCTGGCAAATACTGTGTGTCTGCACAGCTGTTCTCTGGGCTGCCCAATTCACTGCTCAACATCCAGCAGCTGTACACAGTCTGGCCACCACCAGTCAGAGCCTGCAGGAAGTTTCTGCTTTCTTTCTGGCCAAAGGTGTAATGAATTTGCAAATCTTGGTTACTTCCTGTTGCAGAAAGAACCAGAAAAAGTTCAGGGATTGAGGAACTATCTGATGGAATTCATAGCTGTGGGTGGCATTCAATACAGAAGGCATGTAGAAGAGGGTGGGTTTGGCTGCTCAGGCAGCAGGTGCTTGCTTTTAATACCATCTTCAGCCATCTGAATCCATAACAAAGCTGCAAGTTCAGCATTCAGAAGCCAGTCCTGTGAATTCATTGTGGAAATGGCAGAAGGAAATAGCTGTCAGCACCACCTCTATGTTTCAGAGCATATCTAACATTTTCTCAGAAGCATTTACATCTGGCTTTTAAAATGAGTTACAAAAAAGTAATCACAACAAAGATTTCTTAAAAAAACACTTTTTTTTACAGTTTATATCTGAATATAACCAGTTGCAAGTCTTTGGATATAGCTATAAATGTTTTCCCTCCCCTGTTTTCCTTTGAAATCTATACCCACACATGCCACCAAATTCAAAATGGTCTTTGTGTTTTATAAGGTAAGACCCAAGTCAGCCTTGAGGAAAGCACTCGGACCCCATCTTGCAACACAGACTAGATAGGAACTAGCAAAGGTCTTCTAGGAGAGGATTCAGAATTAAATATTCTTCTCTGTTTTGTTTTTAAACCTTTGCCTCCAACTTGTCACTGGAAGGACAGCCAATTTATATGTTTTCTTGCATTTATTTGCTTTACTCTTGCAAGTAAAGCAGAGCCAGTATTTCCTTTTATGAGTGGAAACTCAAGGTAGTCCTAATGATAGGAGTCATCTTAGGGATAGATGGAGATCAGCCCCACTTTCAGTTAACTGAGGAGGAAGCAGGGAAGCCCCTTCCTACAACGATCATGATCACACATACACTCTCAGCCCATGCTGCTTGCTGTGGTTGTTACACTAGGGCAGTGTTTCTTAACCTTGGCAACTTTAAGATGTGTGGACTTCAACTCCCAGAATTCCCCAGCCAGCAAGCTGGCCACACATCTTAAAGTTGCCACGGTTGAGAAACATTGTACTAGGGAGTCAAGCTGGTATAAAGAATGAAAAGGTTCTACAGAATAATGAAATGGGGTTCACTTTAAGTACATTTTAGTAACATTGTATTTCTAATGCATATTGACTTTGTGCTGTAACACTTCTTCATGACTACCTAGCTCATGAAATCGATAGTCCACATGGAAAAAAGTACATTCCTTACACCCCTTTTTTTTTTAACAAGATACATCCATGCGCCGTAGTTCTCTGAGAGTCATATTAACTGAAAAAGTATTAGCACAGAACATTTCCTTTATGTTCAGTTCTTCAGTTTTTCTCTTGGGTTTAAGTTATTTCTGATTGTCATATAATGTGCTTGTTAGGTTTATTTCCTTCATCTCAGGATTGTGAGCTATTCTGTAGTTCTGTAGACTCTTGCCAGGAGCAGGACTTTCTCTGTGGTGGCCGAATTATGCCAAAACCTGTCAATTCAACCAGTTCTTGTACGGAAAACTCTTCGAAGAGCTGAATGAAACTTGACCAGCAGTCTCTTATGACAGCAAGCTAACCAGCCTTTCACAGATGCTTTCCAAGTATCACCAAAGAGATGATCTAAATAATAATTGTTTCTGTTACATTGCAGATTGGGGTACTGTCCAGAAAGTTATAGTTTTGCCCAAAGATGATTTGGAAACAGAAGAACTGATGCTAGAAGAGGTGGAGGTGTTCAAGGTACAAGTGATGCTTACCTCACCCAAGAATGTAATTACACTTGCTCCTCCATTAAGCACATGTGCTTGACAGCAGGAATAATGTAGTGGCAGAATGTAAACTGTGAAGTTCATTATTCACATTTCAGTTCAGCTATGAATTTACCAAATGGATCTGTCATTTGCTATATGGAGTCTGGATTATGATCTCTCATTGGATCAATATTGTGGTTGAGCATCCATCCTCACCCGGCTTGTCAAAATTATTGCAATGTGGTTTACATGGGGCTTCCCTTGAGGACATCTTGGAAGCTGCAGCTGGTCCAGAATGCAATGACTTGGTGGCTACGGGTGCACCTTAGTAAGACAACGTAACAGCATTACTCTGCAAGCTGCAGTGGCTTCCAGTAGGCTTCTGGGTGAAATTGAAGGTGCTAGTTATTACCTATAAAGTCCTTCGTGGCACAGGCCAGGTTAGTTGTGGGAGTGTATCTCCCTATAGAAGAGAGAAGGTCCTGAGGAGGAGGTAGGAGAAGGGAAATGTTTGCTCAGTCCTGGGAAAGTATAAAGTGTGAGATTCAGAGCAGCCCTATCTTGACTGTGTTGTCCTTAAAAAGGGGTTGGGTTTGGGACAGGCTTTCAAGTTTCTGTTATTCTATCTTACTACAATAAAGAACATTCCTAGAATACCTGCTGAGTGTATTTGTTGACCTGGCCTACCACAAAGGGCCGACATTCTCCAATTATTTCTGTCCATTGCACATGTTCCAGGTGGGCAGTCATGTTCCAGATCTCTTCTTTTAAACATTGCCATCTGATAGGATCTTGGAGGTGTGCCTCCTCTGTCACTGCACCTGCCCTGTAGAACAACCTCCCTCCAAGATCCAGATGGCCTCAACCTTGCTGGCCTTTCATAAGATGCTGAAGACCTGATTTTTTCTGTGGACCAGGATGTTAGATGAGACATATTTAGGGGAATTATTTGTGTAGACAGGAATGACATGTTTTCATTTTTGTCGGTTATTCCACAGTTGTTTTAATTGGATGTTAGCCACTCAGAGTCTCATGGTGAGTGGGAAGCCATAAAAATCAATCAATCAATCAATCAATCAATCAATCAATCAATCAAATAAAGCATTGCCTCTCTTTCTATGTTTGAACAATGATTAGAGGTTTATTCTTCGCACTTTTTTCTCTTTACATATAAAATAATAATAGACATTGAAGGAAATGCATCCAAAATAGATAAATTAGTATATTAGTATATGGGAAAAAAGAGATCTGATCAAGCTTATTCTTTACGTATGTACAAGCACGATACACATGGACGCATACACAATCAAACCCATAACCTTCTCTTTTAAAAGTGCAAGTATAGAAGTCAGTAAATATAGGTTTTGTAGAGATGGAGATGATCCAAATAATAATAATGAATGAACAAACAAACAAACATTACCTTCTATATAGTATAATATTTAAATAATATTAGTCTAGGAGTGGTGCAAGGACTAGATTAAAATAACATACTTTGAATATTGTCCCAAAATCACTATCTGAATGATTAGAACTTATATTGATGAAATTGCAGACCGAGATTTCTCATTCCCCCAACTTTTCAGATAATACCTTTAATTGGTATACATGTAATATATTAATTGGTCTATTCTCTCTAAACTACTTCAGGGACCAGCCATTCTCTCTTATACATGGATTAACCATTATGGATTAACTGTCTGGTTTCTCTACAGGTTCCAGCCCCAATCAAGACTATGACCATCTCTTCCAAAAGGGTGAGTTTTCTCTTCCTGAGACAATTTCTAAATCAGGTTCAGAGATGGTTCATTGGAAGAAAGGTGTACTTTTCCCCCTAACTAGTGGTCTTCTTGGCAAAAGACCAAGATACATGGAGGTGTCCCCTCCCTCAATTCTAGCACTTTTGCATTTCCTTTGAGTACCTGTTCTGCCTTGAGCTTAATCCAAAAGTCCTTGACTCTATTGGGGTGCAACTGGGTGAGCTGGGCAAGGCAGTGTTTCTCTCCACCTTTTCTCAAGGAAATCTATATCCCGATCGCTGGTGAATTGTGGGAGCAGAAGAATTTGTAGCTCTGTCAATATCTGAATGTTACTGTGCCCCAACAGCAACAGCTCTATGTATCCTCAGCCATTGGGCTAACACACCTGGCCCTTCACCGCTGTGATGTGTACGGAGAAGCCTGTGCTGACTGCTGCTTGGCCAGGGATCCCTACTGTGCCTGGGATGGCAAATCCTGTTCCCGCTATTCTGCTTCTTCCAAGAGGTACCAAGAGTCTAGAAAGACTGCGTTTGCAAAATGCAGCTCTGGGTTGGAAATCCTCAGCAAAGGGGCTTCAAAAATAACTGGGGAGACAAGAACAGCGTACAAAAAGGGATTATTTCCAAAAGATCTGGGAGTATATTGGGCTGGCTTTACAGGTGAATACTGATGACAGTTCAGAAAATTAGTAATATTGTCATAATATGAGATTCAGAGGAGGTCCCAGATAGAATTATGCTATAATTCTGTCTGGGACCACCTCTGAACCTCGTAATAGAGCCTATGAACCATACATATATTCATACCATTCCCTTTCAGGTTAAGCAAAGTTATGCAACATTCAGAAAAAGAGTAAGAAGTAGTAAGCAAAAAAAAGAGAGAGAGAGAGAGTCAGGAGAGAAGGTGGGGTGGGGGGAAGGAAATCTCACTAAGTCTAGTTTACATAAATACTCCATTATATTTCTCCATAACTTCCTTTCCACTGCATCCATCCACCACTTCATGCATTGCCTTTTGCTCTGTAAACTTTTCACCTCTCTCTGAGGAGGTAACAACATTATCCAACCACAACTTTCTCAACCCCCGCACCCCTTCGTCTCAACTCCTTCACTCTGCTTTCCTGTATTCGTTAGGTGAATTGATCCTTATTTGGCCTCTCTATATGACCAAAGGGTCTGCAGTGTACTTCTTTCATTCTGGTCACTGACTTGATTATTTAATCCACATTTGCACATCACCCATCCATTCTTAATCCCATCTCTTCTTGTTTTACCACACACACAGTTCTTAGGTGGCCCTACTTCTCTGACATATTCAACTCTCACTTCCATATAGCCAAATGGGCAGCAGCATGCTCTTATACATAGCTGTTTTCACTTCTTTCAGTATACTTCCATTCCTTGCAAGAGAGCACAAACTACCCCTTACCATTCTATTAATATCTGTACTTTCCCGTCTTTAATAAACTTTCTATCAAAGTACAGAAATCCATCAACTTGCGCTAACTTTTTTGCCCTTTGTACATAACTTGCAATTCACTCCATTTTCCCTATCAAAGAAAATAACTTGGACTTCATTTTTTAGGGCCATACTCTAAATTGCGTCATGCTGTCTATGTATTCCTGCAAATCATTTAGGTTCTCAGAAGTACCGGCAAAATCATTTTCCTGGCCAATGCCACCACAACCATTCTGTATTTGTCCTTTAATATGTTAAACGACCAAGGGGCATTCACACATATTTACTCTTACTCTCTGTTCAGTGTTGAACGATTTGCTAAGCATTCCATTCTCATGCTGGCCTCACATTCATCATCTACTGCTCTTACTCCATTCAGCATCCAACCTTCAGCTCCATGTTTTTGTGAAACATTCCATAATTCAGCCCTGTTATCATATACATCCTCTATTTTTTTAAAAAAGGAATACATTTTCCTTTTCACTTTTATATATTTCTCAATGAACCGCTGATCTGCTTATTCCTTGTTCACGCTGCACTTCTCAAATTATGCTCAATGTCCCTTCTCATGTCCTTCCAACCACAAGTTTCATGGGAAGGGTGGAGAGGGGCAAATGACAAAACATGCATCATGATTTACATACTTGCATCCAATACAAGGCTGGGGTTTGTGTTGTGTCATCATTCTCGGAGACTGCCTGGACTAGTCCCTGCAGTTTTCTTGGCAAAGTTTTTCAGAAGTGGTTTGCCGTTGTTTCCTTCCTAGGGCTGAGAGAAAGTGACTGGCCCAAGGTCACCTGGTGGCTTTGCGCCTAAGGCAAGACTAGAACTCACAGTCTCCCAGTTTCTAGCCTGGTGCCTTAACCACCACACCAAACTGGCTCTCATCGTTCCTATACAGATCTCTAAAATACACCTTCCAGTATTCCTTCACTTCAGTTTGATTCCAAATAATTTCAGTGCTTCTTGGTTCAGCTCTTCCACTCCACTGAAGAGGACTTCTTGTTCAGCTCTCTTCATCCACTTCAGTTGTTTATTCCCATCACAGTCTGCATTTTCTCTACCTCTTTTAACTGTTTCTTGCTCTCTTTGACTACAACTTTGCAGCTTTTTCTCTCCATACAGTAATTTTTTCTCATCATTGTTTGCAGCAATTATCCTCTTATTTGCCTTTATTTTAATAGCTTTTTTATTTTCAAATTGCATAAAGCATATTTTTAAATATTTCCCATTAACAGAACTCTACATCAATGGCACTTTGTAACTTAATTCTTTTTATTCTTTTCTAAAAGTCTTCTGGATCCTCCTTCCTTATATCTACTTTCCATTCATTCAGTTGGAAGGTCATCTACATCACAGTAATTTTTCATGTCCTTTTCCTAAGATCTTCTGTTGACACTACCAAAGAATGGTCTGTTTCATGTTTAGAATATCTCGTCACTCTCACCATTCCTTCACTAATTCTGTCAGTCTTTCATCATAAACAATATAATCAATCATACTTTTAGATTTATATTAATTCCTTTATTATGTGTATGTATAGATTTATGCTTAAACTATGTATCTGAAACTAGCAATCTTTTTCTAAGCAGGTATTCTCCATCATCACAATTCTCAGTCATTCTTGGAACTCTGAATGGCCCAATCATGTTTTTGTACTCTCTTGTCTCATTTCCACCCATCCATTCATGTCACTTAACAGTATAGAATCCATACAGAATGTTTCCGTAAATTCCGATCCTTTCATTATCGTCATTCACTGGAGCACAACATACAACTGTCACTAACCTATGCACTCCTTCTTCCTTTTGCACCTACAATAATCTAGATGACACCAGTTCATACTTTCTGACATACATTTTAGTCCTTTCAATCATGATTAAACCTACAGCACTTTCCTGCATGTATTCAGTTCCAATCCACAAGATCAGACCACCTTCACTCAGATCTGTTAGGTCCTTCCCCTGGTTTTTTTTAGTTTCACAGACTAAACTGTGAACAGCTTAGTCAGTGAACACAACATACCTTCCTTTCCTAAATTTCATTCATTAATTCAAACACTTTACTGTTTAATCCTCTTACACTCCTAACTACATTCTTGTATGTCATGGTTGTCACTAGATGGCTCATAGATGTGTAACTAAACTGCCAAATATGACTTTGGTCAATTGAGGCTTTCCCATGCTGCTTTTTAGTAATACAGGGAGAGAGTAGACTAGGTTGTCAGCCTTACTCATACCAGGGTGACATGTAGAATTCCATGGGAACTGTGAAGACACAGCACCAGCCAGTTCTGGGACCCACTGGCCAACATGCCACAAGCACAACTTACATCCCAAGCATACTGTACCTATGCTATTCTGTTCAAGCTAGAATTGATAAACTAGTAACTTCCTTGCAAATCAGCATACTATATGCATATTGCCTTCATCCCACCAATGAGGAGATACATGCAGGGTACTGACAGACACTTGGGTCATTCATTGCCTATGGATCCTGTAGAAGCATTTCACTATAATTGCCTAGGACTACTTCAGTATAAAAAGTTATGATGAAATCATCTAGGTGTAAACAACCCTATATTAATATAGAATATACAGTAAATGCTTCAGGGCAGGGACTGGGATCTTGGAAGATATTAGAGATTTTCATGATTGGCTGAGAATTACTGAAGGATGCCCTGCATGGGTACAGGCCAGAACAGTAGAATGATGAAGTAGATTACAAGGGCTTTCTATCATGTTGCTGTTTCTACTGTTGGTGGGAGGGTCCAAGATTTTGGTTGCTTATCTGGCTGCTTCTTTCCTTACTGCAGGCGTAGCAGACGACAAGATGTCCGGCACGGCAACCCTATCCGTCAGTGCAGGGGTTACAATTCCAATGGTGGGTGCCATTTTCTTAGTCTCTAGGAAAGAGAGGTTAGCATTCCCCACACTGGAAGCCTCACTGGGGAACAGTGGCTGTGCTTCTTCTGGCCCATTGTCTGTAAAGTGGGTTATAGCTGCATTTCACGTACTATTTCAATCCACACAGTAGCTAGATAAATGGCTAGCTTGCCAGAAGAGATCAGCGGGGGGTGGAATATCTTGAGGTATGTGCATAACCAGGTTATCTGTCTTCCTCATTTCTATACAAGAAGTTACATGAAAGGTTAATTCCCAATCACTTATTTTTCTTTTGGAGGATAAAAATAACAACAACCCAGTTTCTAAACATCACAGTTTGTGCAGATTCATATGTAAGACAAGGTGAAGAAGGCATTCCCTGATCCAGTGTTTTTATTACCTGCTTCATTCTTGTGTCCATCTGTCTGATTGTCGTTTTCTTGCAACCACATTAAGATTTGCCAATTAATATCTGTATAAAGCTAACTGGCTTTGTAAAGTACATTTAGTCAGAACAAATAGGGTTTTCTAAATAGGCACACATTTATATATTTGGTTAATTTATTTTGAACACAGGCTAAGAGTTTCCTTCATGTGTAATATGGACTGGCTTGGCCCAGAGGACAGGCAGACAGGGATAAAGCAGGGAGAGACTTCTTCATGTTGGATGGATGGATGGATGCAATCAGAAAAAGGAACATGACTGAAGAATAAGAATGTATTCAGACCAGCATTTTTGTATTTTCTTGTTTTACTATAGCTGGCTTTGTAACTAACTTATGAAAGTGAAAGGTGAAAGGTCCCCTGTGCAAGCACCGAGTCATGTCTGACCTTTGGCGGGAAGACGCTTTCACGACGTTTTCTTGGCAGACTATAGCGGGGTGGTTTGCCATTGCCTTCCCCAGCCGTCACCTTCCCCAGCAAGCTGGGTACTCATTTTACCAACCTGGAAAGATGGAAGGCTGAGTCGACCTGAGCTGGCTACCCGAGACTCCAGCTTCCGCTGGGATCGAACACAGGTTGCAGGGAGAGTTTTCAGTTGCAATACTGCCACCTACCACTCTGTGCCATGCAATCCATAAAATAGTTATATTTGTCTTCAGAATAACTACAGTATTTTATTTGACATCTCTGAGGATAAATGCACTCACACTGGTGTGAGTTCTGCTGCACAAGTACAAATGCATAGACAATATACCCAGAACTATGGTATGATTTTCTAAAGCAGATCACACAAAACCCAGGCAGTCATCATATTCCCTGAAAGATCTGTATGCTGAGTGGGAAATTAGACTCATCTGAAAAGGGTGTCTGATAATAACTTGGTCACTTCTTTTGTATTTTATAAACCTTTATAAACCATTATCTGGTTGTCTCTTCTTTCTTCCACTTCCAGCCAGCAAGAACTCAGTAGAGGCTGTTCAATATGGAGTGGAGGGAAGCACAGCCTTTCTCGAGTGCCAGCCTCGCTCCCCTCAAGCCACCATCAAATGGCTCCTCCAGAGAGACAACAGTGACCGAAGGAAAGAGGTGGGCAGGCAGGCAAGGGAGGAAGGATGGCCTTTGGTGGAGGAGTAAAAGGGGTGGAGGAGTCTGCATGAAAAGCGGGGGGAGTCTACATCCCAGTTGGGGGCTGAGAGGGGAGGGGTAGCCCTCCTCTGACTTAGATATTACGAGATGGGGCTCTTTCATGCTCTCCCTTGAGCCTGCTTTCAACCTCTTCAGTGACATATAGTATTTTTCACCCACCTCCTGGGTGCTAAAAAGAGCTGTGCTAAAGGCACACACTATTCTCACACTAGCTAACTGACAAACACCCAGGAAGCTCCTGTATTTCAGAAGCAAAGAGCAGAGCTGCCTTTGAGCTTTTCCAGCTGTTGGGCTGCAGCTTCCTTCATCCCAGACTGTGCAGCCATTGGGCATGATTGGTTGGAGATGATGGGGTTGTAGTCATGGTGGGGAATGCTGGACTATGCTCAGAAAATCTCCTCAACCCATTTGAGCTACAGCTGGACAGAGAGTCCCATGATACACTCTGGTCTTTCTATCTCCCCTCCCAACACACATGATGAGTAACAGCCTCAACCCAGTTTTCTCATGCCCTGCCTATACTCTCATTTGCTCCTGAGTAAAAGAATAGGAAACTGGGCCCTTGACCATGACTGGCTACTTAGGACTGCAGTAGAGTTCTAAAAAATCCTACAACTGATGTAAGGAAATAGTAAATAGGAGCCATTTGATGTGAAGCAAGAAGGCTACAAGCCAGAAAGTGCTCCAGGAAGATAACCATGGCCAAGCGTCTGTGGCCAGTTCCTTCCCTGCCATGTGTTCTAACATCCCCAAGCCTGGCTGATCCACCTCTGCTAACCATGTTTCTCTGGTGCTTCTCTTTCCACAGCTCCGCACTGAAGGACGGGTGCTGAGGACAGAGCAGGGGTTGTTGTTGCGGTCCCTGCAGCTCTCAGATGGGGGCCTGTATTCCTGCACAGCCACAGAGAACAACTTCAAGCACACCGTGGCCAAAGTGCAACTGCATGTACTGAGCAGTGAAACTGTCCATGCTGTGCTCTTCCAGTCAGAAGCCCCCGTCCCGTCTGCAGCAGCCATGAGAGCTGGCCTGCCTGGCACATTCAGCTCTCAGTACCGTGACCTCGTCCAGCTGCTCACACAGCCCGAGATGGGACTCATCAATCAGTATTGCCAGGGATACTGGCGGCATGTGGCCTCCAGTCACAAGGAGACTTTGGCTGGTCTCAAAGCCAAGGAGCTGCAGGACCAGAAGAAGCCACGGAACCGCCGGAATCACCAGCCAGAGATGGATCAGCACACATGAAAGTGGCAGCTGAAAGGGACTATGTGATGACAGTTCTATATTTTCCCCATTTTCATATATATATATATATATATATATATATATATATATATATATATATATATGAAATCTCGCACCGTCACACTGTTCCCTATCAAGACAGTATTTATTTGTAGGTTGTACATAATCCATGGGTCTCGCCGGGTGTGAGACGGCAAAGAACTTGGAGGTGTCCCCATGGCAGCTGGCTCTTCCTCCCCACTTTTATCTGTGGTACTGTAAAAGAACTGACATCTTGGAGGGGAGGGGACAAGAGCCAAAGCAACTGTTCACCTCTCAACTCAAGAGTGCACAGCTGACCCCAGCCAGGGAAGGAGAGTTGCAAGGATGTCCAACAGCAAAGTTACTGTTTCCTTAGCTCCCTTTCTCCATTATGGTCTTAGCACAGTGGGGCACAATGCCCTATGGATCCAGAATGGTGGGTAAGTCTGGCCCATCCTCAGCAAATTTGAGATGTTACTGTTACTGTCACTGAAATCATTCCTTTTTGGGTGCTTTTTTTAAAGGCAGCTGTCAGGCACCAAGCATTCCCCCAGTCCTACTCCCCTTGCCAGTACACACCCAGAGGTGTATATAAGCCCCTACCACACCTCCAAAGCACTTTCTTCCCCTTCTAGACATCTCTCTGCCTCAAAGCACATATTGATGGGACACTCTCCAGGGAAACTTGCTATGGAGACTGAAGCTCTTAGGGAGCCCAAGCTATCTGAGGAAGAAGGAAGTGCTCCACCAAGGATATCTATGCATGGCCCATGTGGTGCTTTTCCTGCTACTGAAAACAAGCCAATTCCACTAGGAGTTCAAAAATGACTTTCTGTTTTGACAGTGCTTCAACTGGTGTGCCTTCCCAGGATGAATGGGATTTGGCCTCTGAGGGCAGAGGCACCTGGTTTGGTTAAGAAGTTTACCATTGATGGACACAAGGGCCACATCCAAATGAGTTATGCCAGGGAGATATAATGTACATATGAACCAAAGCTACTCTCCTAGAGTGCATGCATCAGGCATTTCCAAGACCAAAGACAGCATGGCGGTGGAAGTAGCAGAGAGGATAAAGCATTGGTGCATGGCCATCAGGATATCTGGCTTCTGTTTTGCTAACCCATGGAGGAATTGGTGCCTTGGTTTCCCAACCTAGTTATATATACTGTACAATACTGTATTTGTATCAGTTTGCCCGTAGGGAGTCCAAAGCCTCAGTATGATACTACCATCCCATCCAGCAAAGCAATAGAAACCAAGGAGAAGTGTTACAGTCCGACCAAATAGTCACAGAAGAGTTCTATAGCATCACGGTTACTGAGCAGGCCGCCCGGCCAATATAAGAAGAAGACAGGCTGGTGAGAGCCTGGAAGGAGAGAGGAGATTCAGGGAGATCTGTTTGCCTTTCTCTTAATTATAATATGAGTTTATGAAAAACAGGCTAAGGATTAATAAGCATTCATTGCATGGAATCATTGCCTCCCCACAACCTTACTGCTTTCTCTTGTCTTCAGAAATGAAGCCAACTTTGCTTGACTCTCAATCTTCTTTTAAATTATAGTAATTAAGGAAACAGTGCCATGGAACATGAGCAGATTGCATGTTTCTCACCATCAAATAAACATATTCAAAGAGGGAGGAGGGTTCCTGGGTGAAAAAGTGAATGTGCCAAGTTTAGGTTACATTTTAATAACTCTCTTGAATGTCTTCCCACTTTCCTCATTTTCCCCCTTGCTATAGTGTTTCTTGAATGTCTGGATGTACTTGCCCCCTTGGAAAACAATTGGGTTCTCTTGGCTCTTGGACTCCTAGCTTTATTGGTGTAGGCATGATTTTTACCTTCTATAACTCCATCGGGGAATGAATGAAAAAGCAATCCAGATGACATCTACCTGCAGAGTTACAGTGTTCTGCATATCCTGAGCTTCCGATTGCAATGAGCTGTGCACTGATGCACGGAAAACAAATGCTTTCCTATGGCTATGGACCTCATTAATATGGGGCTAGTTACACAACGCTGCAGGGACTACCATTACTGAGCATAGTATGTATAGAAAAATATCTTGCACAGAGCTATCACATTTACCCTAAATGTGTGGCTGAAGTAAGTTAGGATGATGGAAACTATGTTGTTTCTGCTTCTGTCTGCACAGCAAGGAAGTGTCTCCACAGCAGAGCTGAAGACTGCAGAAATCTGCAGTATCTGTGATTTCCACCACCCTCCCCCCCACAGCCCCAGAGCTGTATACCACCTGCTGTTAACAAAGAGAGCTCACCTTTCATGTTTGGAAACACAGGACCTTCTTCATCCACCCTCTCCCTTAAAAGCAGGCCCCTTCCTCTGCCAGTCTGAGTGATGTGAGTATACTTTCTCTTGTAAATAGCTATAAATCAAAAATGTAACAAAATCCTGAGATATGGGGCATCTGAGCAGTAGCTCCTCATGAAGAAGTCAGGCGCAAAGCCACATTGCGCTTGGAATGTGAGATTCCTGTGGATAGAACAAGCTAATAAACACTGGCTTTGTTTTTGGAAATTCAAGACTCCTTCATCTTCAGTTCCACTCAGGTCTCTTTTGTCTCCCTGGCCCAGATTTGGATTGCAGATTTTGTCTATGGACTGCTCCCTCCAGAACAGCTTTTTTAATGAGATGGATATATGCTTGTTACTGAAAACTTGTGACTCTTTTGCTCCTAGAGAATGTTCAACAGTGTTGGTTTTCACACATCTACCTCCATACATGCCCACTCATACACTTTAATCTTTCTACCCCTTGCAAGTTCCCCAGCCAATGTTTTTGTGACTCAGAGACCAAACACATTACACATTCTAATAAAGTACCATTAAGGGGTTGTATTGGCTATTCCAACCTCCCCCTACAGCTGTATCAAATTACTGCTATCATACCCCACACTGTCTAGAGACAAGGGAAGTATATAGCAGTTCCCTTCTGCAAGCAGGAAGTCCCCACCTAGGCAGCATATCAGGAGACTGGAATAGCTTTCATTGTAAAATCATCCAAGGAGGCACTTTGTGTTAGTGCAGGGAAGCACTCAAACACATGAGTCCACAGCTGCAGTTTGAAGTGGTTATACCTGCACAGCAAAAGGCCTGCACAGATCAGGATTCTATTGTGCAATGGCTTTCTCTAATCTTTTTCCTTTAAAGCAACCCAAATTGGGGACCATTGCCCATCATGAGAAAGTGAATTTTGTCACTGAATTACACACCATGGTTGGGAATTTTGTTTTGTTTTTTGTTCTGTCTACCTGCATTTCTCATTATTCAGCTTCCCTAGGTGACCTGGGGTTTTATGAGAGAGTGAAAAACCTATCTGCTTTTGCACATCATGTATAATTTTACAAACCTGTAGCCTGCTCCTCTAAACTCAAAAGCTCCAAAGATCACACCATTCCCACCAGCAGCATTGCTTTTGCCACCTGATCATGTGGGCCTTTTCTCCTTTTTCAGCTTGATAATGTTCTTTTTTCATTTCTTTTCTGAGAAGTAGCAAACAGAACTGTGCACGCTATTCCAAGCATGGTCACACGTTAAGTAACACATCCAAGCAGTTCCACTCCATCTATAAATATGGCCACAAAAATCATGATTGGCAACTTCGGTGCTCACTTACAAGGTTTATACCATTCCTTATTTTAAAATCCGCAGGATAGGTCTCCAACAGAACCAGAAATAACATAATTAAGCCCATCAAATTGCAGATTCCGAATTTTGATTTGAAAACCATGAACTGGTTCAGGTTTCTTTAACCTGAGAGGGATACTAAGAAGCTAAAGTTGCCACATTTGCAGTAAACCTCACAGTCCAGAGACTCAATACATTAGATGCTCCCCCAAGCACAAGAGGCTAGAAGAGGCCAAACACTTGCATTTCAGTGGATGAAAATATAGACTGTGCTGAAGCTCCATTTCTTGTTTTAAGCCTCTTTGTGCAGAAATTCTAGTGATGAGTATATAACCGTTGACCATAAGATCACACCCAGCCATGGCTTATTTTCCATTTATTTAAGGAGCAACATACACCCCTTTTTTTTTTAATGAAGCAACCAGGTAGATAATTTTCTGCTTCTTCTGGCTGATGAGCAGCCTGGGAAGGGCAAATGTTGGATTTCTTAGGCCTGGCCCTGGCCCTCCGTGCCCTGTGGCCTAGAGACAAAGAGATCTTGTTCTGTGGGCTTCATAAAAAGAGAGACAACATGAGCTCCAGCCTCTCTGGGGTGTGCTGAAGCAGCTGGTTAAGCAAACACACCAGGAAAAAGAAACCAGGGTCATGGACTCATTTCCTGTCCTTTCCTGCCACTGGCTAAGTTGGGGAATTGGATGGGCCATCAGGGGACAGGTCTGCCAATCCCCAAGGATGTCACAGGCCTTTTCCTGCTAGCCCACAGTTTGCACAGCTTTTGTGAAGCTTGAGGGGAATTTGTGTACCTACCAGTCTTTTCTCTGCTGAAATGGTTCCCTGGGACAGAAGGTCATGGATGAGAGAAGGAGGCATGTTTCCCTGAAATGCTTACAGCACCTGAATAGCCCTTGTTTCTTGGGATGCTGAGGAGGAGGCAGCTTTACAGGTTCTGTCAGCTGGTAATATGACAAACCTGGAACTGATATTAGATGGAAAGGCCAGGCTGAAAGTTAAGTCTGGCAGTTTTCTGTATAGCCTCCAGGCTCCATGCTTCCCTGCATTTGCACTGTGGTTGAAAGGATTTATTTTAAGACGAGATGTCTGTGGGAAGTCTTTTGGGAGTCACCAGTTTACGATTCTGGGCAGGGAACAACAAAGCAAAACTAAATCAAATAGAACACTAACAAAATCATTAAAAATAATGCTATCCCTGCAGACCCAAGATGAATACCCAAAGCACTTTGGGCCAAAGGCATGGTAGCAATGGACTGCTTTAACTGCCTTGCAAAATGCAAGGAGGGAGAGGGCCAGATGTACCTCCAAGGGAAACATGTTCCAAAGCAAGGAGGCATTGCAGAGAAGACCTGCTGCCTGATCCACATTCCACTTACTTCCCGCTGGAGGATGGGGGTCTCAGCAGATGTTTGGACTAGGCAGGCAGGTTCAATTTTGGCAAGGTAGTGCCTGATAGCCTAGTGCTGGGTCACATAGGCCTTTAAAGGTGATAACCGGCACCATGAATTGGGTCTGGAAGCATTACAGAAACTGTAGCAGTGAGCTTAGAATAAATGTTATTCTGGAGTAGCAAGTAGTCCCATCACCAGTAGCAGCATTCTGGACCAGCTGCAGCTTCTGAGTCCTACAGGCAAAATGCATTGTGATAATCCAGCCATGTGGTGATCAGTGTGGGGTATTACTGTTACGTTCTGGTCTAGATAAGGCCGTAGAGTATTTAGTGCACCAGCTGAAGCTGGCCATGGTTTCTACTGGTTTTTTATTAAAGAAGAACCCACAAGTCTGAAAGGACCCCCAAATTACAAACCAACTCCTGGGCACAAATAACCCTCTCCACCGTAACTGTTGCGACTGATATTGATAGAGTGCCCAGATATTTAGTGACAAATAAAACCACCTTCTTCCTAGGATTTAATCTGAGCTTGTTTCACCCCATCCAGTCTCTAACAGCTTTCAGACTCCAAGGCATCTTGTTTGTCTTGGTAGAAATATATACCAAAACATTGTCAGCAAACTGATGAAACCTCACCCCAAACTGACAGATACCATAAGCTCTCCCACCAGTTTCCCTCAAGTTCATACAGGTGTTAAATAGCATCCAGCCCAAAATGATATGAACACCTTTATCCACAAAGAAGCCTGCTTTGTCCTGTCAATTTTTCTCTAAAAGGGTTTAGATAACTCTGTACAGTATGCAGATAAAATAAGCACAGAGAAGAATGAATGCTTCTCCACTTCTATCATCACCATGTAGACTCACATATGTCAGCCTTCAAGGTAGACCAGACTAGGAAACCAAAGTCATGCTGGCCAATATTACTTTTATTATGAAGATATAGTAACAGAATCTTGCAAGTCTGAATGTGCTTCCCCCTCCCTCCCTTTATCTTCATGAGAACTCAGAAGGGTCTTGCCTGAGTCGTTTTCTCAGGTTACAGTTCTGCCTCAGACTCAGGTTTCTTTTATCTGACTGTTGTCTTGGTAGTGTCTCTTCCTCCTGTCCCTCAAGGCTTTTCCCTCTTCCCACTACAACATATGAGCATTTACCAGTGCTCCATCATGGCTACTTTTGGTTTTCCATCACTATTGCTATAGGCATCTTTTCAGGTATTTAATTTCACTCACCTCCTCAGTGAACTGAAGAATGGCTTGGGATCAGCAAAAGGGCAGAGGCCTTGTAGGACCAATCTCACTGAGCACACTGGCCATCTCTAAGTTCTAGAAATTGACTAGCTGCAAGACAGAACCAAATTGTCAGGGAAAAAAATTCCCAAGTGGCTTCTAGAGTCCTCAGTCCATTAGTCACCTGTGATCTGCAGTTTGACAAGGAAGTGATCTCATAATGGCAAAGGACAGATGCTGATGTCCTCCACCTTCAGATCACATCCCATTTGCTCCAAAGTAAAGATCAAGTCCTGCCCAGTGCCGGCTCAGGGTATATGGCTCCCCTAGGCCACATTGACCCATGACACCACCTCCTGCCGATGCAATGCTTTGCATTTTTAGAATGATTGGGAAGGAGAGGTGGCTTTGGTTTGTTTATTTGTTCAGTTGCTTCTGACTCTTCGTGACTTCATGGACCAGCCCATGCCAGAGCTTCCTGTTGGTCATCGCCACCCCCAGCTCCCCCAAGGTCGAGTCCATCACCTCTAGAATATCATCCATCCACCTTGCCCTTGGTCGGCCCCTCTTCCATTTGCCCTCCACTCTCCCTAGCATCAGCATCTTCTCCAGGCTGTCCTGTCTTCTCATTATGTGGCCAAAGTATTTCAGTTTTGCCTTTAATATCATTCCCTCAAGTGAGCAGTCTGGCTTTATTTCCTGGAGGATGGACTGGTTTGATCTTCCTGCAGTCCAAGGCACTCTCAGAACTTTCCTCCAACACCACAGTTCAAAAGCATCGATCTTCCTTCACTCAGCCTTCCTTATGGTCCACCTTTCGCAGCCATATGTTACTATGGGGAACACCATTGCTTTAACTATGCAGACCTTTGTTGTCAGTGTGATGTCTGCACTCTTAACTATTTTATCTAGATTTGTCATTGCTCTTCTCCCAAGGATTAAATGTCTTCTGATTTCCTGGCTGCAGTCAGTGTCTGCGGTAATCTTTGCGCCTAGAAATACAAAGTCTGTCACTGCCTCTACATTTTCTCCCTCTATTTGCCAGTTATCAATCAAGCTGGTTGCCATAATCTTGGTTTTTTTGAGGTTTAACTGCAAGCCAGCTTTTGCACTTTCTTCTTTCACCTTCATCATAAGGCTCCTCAGTTCCTCCTCACTCAGCCATCAAAGTTGTATCATCTGCATATCTGAGGTTGTTAATGTTTCTTCCAGTGATCTTAACCCCAGCCTTGGATTCATCCAGCCTAGCACATCACATGATGTGTTCTGCGTACAAGTTGAATAGGTAGGGTGAGAGTATACAACCCTGCTGCACGCCTTTCCCAATCTTAAACCAGTCCGTTGTTCCATGGGGTGGCTTTGGAGCTAGCCTTAAATACAGCCATATGTTTCAATAGAAGAGAATATACTGTATGTAGCTCAGGGCTGAACTGTGATGTTCTGGTACTCTCTGAACTTAGTTGTTTGCTTGCAGATGTTTCATTGCCCAGGTAGGTGACATCATCAGTGAGAGTCCTGATGATGTTACCTAGCTGGGTAATGAAACGTCTGCGAGCAAACAACCAAGCTCAGGGAGCACCAAGGACTCCGCAGCCATATGTCCCCACCCATATCTGCTGGGGCTGCGATGACTTTTAAAAAGCCTATGGTTGCCATGGAGGCCATGAAGTCACAAGGTGCATTAGGCTTCTCCCCTGGGACATGGAATGTATTAGTTTCCTTTTCAAAAAATACATGGCGACATATGCAGAAAATAAAGGGTGACTTTTTTCTTTTTTTCCTGGCAAAGATATGTAGTAATAAGGAAAAGAGCCAGTTTGGCCTAGTGGTTAAGGCAATGGGCTAGAAACCAGGAGAGTGAGAGCTCCAGTCCCACCTTAAGCATGAAAGCCGGCTGGGTGACCTTGGGCCGGTCTCTCTCTCGTCTCAGCCAAACTCACCGCACAGGGTGGTTGTTGTGGGGAAAAGAGGAGGAGGAAGGAGTATTAGGTATGGTCGCCGTCTTGAGCTATTTATCAAAATAATAAAGGCGGGATAGAAAATTAAATAAATAAATAAATAAGCTTACTTCCTTCCCATGCCACTATTAAAACCATGGAAGTTTTGTCCATTCAGGAAAGGAGAGGAGAGGAGAGGAATTAAAATCCTGGCTGCCTCCAGAGGTTAATTCTAGAGAAAGGAAGTGAGACACCCAGAGAGAGTTCTTGATCTTTTCCAAATCAACCGCTGATTCTCTTTCTCTCTCTCGTTCTTTCTCATGGTTGCAATTCTATGGTTCCCTGTGTCTAGGTGGACATTTCCACCTAGATTCAAAAGCTAATAGACAGCTATTCTGTCATTCCCAATTCTGATATAAAACCCATTAAACTGGAGGAGAACAACGATGCTCACTCAAGCCATTTTGCAGAATTCTTGGGAAAGGGCACATCTGTAGTGCTTGCTCCCCGTCCAGTGGCAGAATGTCACTTGAGTTGAGTGGAGACCGGAAAACAGTGTTCTTAGATATTTGGCAAGGATGAGCTTTTCCTCCCCAGGCTATAATGAGAGTGAGAGGAGGGGGTCCATGAAATGAAGAGAGCAGGGGTTTTAAAAGACGTGGTTTACAGTGCTTAACTGTGCCAGCGAATTCGAAACTCTGTGCACTACTCTTGCCATTTACTGAATCTCTGGTGGGGCTCCTGTATCTGGGTCGCAAACATTCAGATGGCCACAAGATTACAGCATTTTCTGTACTGTAACTCTCTCTTGCCATCTGCTGACTGTCTGGGTTTTGTAATCCAGATATAGTAGCCCTATCTTCTGGGAAAATCCTGGTATTGATACCCCATTTGCCTGTCCTTCTCCTTACATTTTGTAAGCAGCGGTAAAAAACCAAAGTTAGCTGGCCTCATTCATTCAGATAATGCAAATTGATTTTCCAGCAATTTCTCCTAATCAGAAGGACGCCTTGGAATTCTAGAGCCAACAGACCAGTGTTTCTCAACCTTGGCAACTTTAAGCTGTGCGGACTTCAAGTCCCAGCTGGCTGGGGAATTCTGGGGGTTGACGTCCACACAGCTTAAAGTTGCCAAGGCTGAGAAACACTGCAATAGACCAAGTGCAAGCCGTGAATGAAAGAAAAGCAAGAACGTCTCATGTTCTGTCCTCGCTAGCACTGCTTCCCACAGTGGGCAGGCAAATGCTCCTGGAAGGCCCACAGTGCAACAGAAAAGCAACAGACCATCACTGTATGTTGCTTGAAATTGGCTTTCCGATATACCAGTGGGAACTTTGGCATACGCATTCTGATTCCTATCAGCAGCAGCCAGCCTGACTATTTCTATTTTTTAATACACATTTCCAATGTCTGCAAATCTCCCAGGCATTCCAATATTTAACCCTCATTTCTCAGCCCTCCAATTCTGTTGGTATTCACCATTCACATTTGCTAGAAAAAATAATATTGTCTCTGAACATGTAGACACCTGATAGTATCCCCCACCAAAGCAATTCAGTTGCTGCTCCTGTATTGCCAAATTCTGCTTTTATTTATAAAACTCAGTATTCAAACGATTAGAAGAAATATCACATGGTTTTATCTGGGAGCTAGAGTGCTAAAGAACTGGATTTGGATCTGGGAATTTGGGTTCACATCCCACCTTGCTTGTGGACTCTCTGCATGGTCAGAGAAGAACCCCCTGTCTCTTATTTCCTTTTTGCAAATAGCAACAACCTAATTTGTGTTGGAAGTGTGACTTCAGTGGCACTTCCTCTTCAGCACTTCCCAACCTTCTAACCTCAAAGGGCAGTGGGGTGTAGATAGAGAACTAACCATTTACTCTGTATCCTCTCTTTATTTACCACGCTGTGGTTTTTGCTATGAGATTGCTCATCTCAGGACACTTCCCTCTGCCTTAGTTCCCAGGCACACATGCACAGACCCCTTGCTCTCTAAGTCTCTTCCTGAAAGGATACGGTTAACTAGGGGTTAGGTCCTGCCTTCCTCTATAATGTATTTTCTCAAATACATCTCCTGTTATACAACCCCTGCTTTGCTTATCATTGCTCAGGTCAGATTCCCTCTCTTAGGAATGCCCATATGCACATACAAATGCTTTCCCTCCAAACACATTAAAAACTACTTATTCGCTACTAATAGTGGTGGCACTGAATGTGACAGGACTAGTAGCTTTATTTGCCAGCCTCTCTTTTTATGTTTCTTGCTCCCTGTACCTTTTCTCCAAGAGCTGTTATTATCTCTGACATTGGGGGGGATGTTGGCCAGCTAACTGATACTTTTACACCATAATCAATATAATTTACCCAGTGCTGGGGTGAGACCAAAGCACGTGGACCATCCGCAGCAGACCCATTGGTGCATCATC
Organism: Candoia aspera; assembly: GCF_035149785.1. Lineage (NCBI taxonomy): Eukaryota > Metazoa > Chordata > Lepidosauria > Squamata > Candoiidae > Candoia > Candoia aspera. The sequence continues at coordinate 62,325,234 of NC_086154.1, read as the reverse complement.
TTGTGCAATTGGTATGGCAGGAAAAGGGAGGCAGAGTCTGGAGGAAGGAGTATTCCTTTTTCAAATGCTTGTCCAGGTCAAGAGCAGATGGAAAATGGAAACTGCTGAGTTTAGCATATGCAGGGATTGAAGGAGCTTTATCTCAGAAATGCCTTTAAGCTACTGAGCACAAGCAAGTCGGATTAGAGCTTGGGGGAGATCCTGGGGCTGCATCCTACGTGGCCCTTCTTCACTTGTCCTTGCTCCACATTGGGTGCTTCAGAGCACCTGATTCCCAGGGATGGCAAAATCCCTCTAAGCCAGAAAGTGGCTGGTGGTGGCTCAAGGAGGGAGCAACAGTAGGCACCGAAGGAGCTCAAGAGAGCAAGAAGAGGAAGAACCTGTCTTGACTCAAGGCTGGGCTAGAGAAGAAGGCAGCCCCAGAAGGAAAGTGCTGGAGCCCCCCCAGGCTTTCTTGGGATCTCCTTTCACTGGCTGAGGGCAAAGAGCAACTGGGCGATGGGTGCAGGTGCGAGTGCAGAGGCAAAGCACTCCCGGGAGCTGGAGAAAAAGCTCAAGGAAGATGCCGAGATAGATGCCAGGACAGTTAAGCTGTTGCTTCTTGGTAAGTAACCCCCCAGAGAAAGTCACAGTGGCCTTGTCCACATTGTGGCAGGTTCTATCAAGGAGTTCTCCCTCCCCTTTCCTACAGCCTCTCATTCACTTGTATGCCAGGATTGAAGGAGAGCAGTGCGTATTTCATTCAGAAGCAGAGCAGTCATAATCCAGAAGATTTTCTGTCTCATCATCTGTACATGCAGAGTGGACAACAATATTAGGCGGTAGTGCTAAGGCAAAGCTTTAATCCAAGTCCTATGAAGATGACAGAAAGATAAAGGGAAAAGATACCTGCACATTTTAGAGAAATGGGAAATTAAAGACATTTCTTCTAGGTGCATCTGCTGAGACATTGATTATTCTGAGGGAAGCTTATGGCAGATCATATCAGCTCCTGATGAATGTTGACCCTGATTTCCTTTGTTGTTTGGGGGCTATGCATTTAAATCTCCTGGGGTCGTTGCTCCTTCAGCACTTTTGCTGACATTGTTCTGCTAGACCCACTGCTTTAAATATAGATGCTGTACCCTACTTTTGCACAGATGAAGGGAAGGATAGACTGAAGAGCTGTAAGGAGGGTTACCTTCTCTTGTATTCTTGGCAAGGCTTACTAAGCTGACTGGGTTAGTTAGCTCAGCTTTCCCAAGCCACATGTTCTGTAGATGTGTTCAGACAATAGTTCCCAGGCAGCATAGCCAAAGTAGTGTGCCAAATTAAAGCAGGCTGAAATATCTAAAACAACCTGAGTCTACATTTACTATTGAGCAGTTTTTTAAAAAAAAGGTAACACTGCTCTGTGATACACATATGCACAAATAATTGCTGCAAGTGAAGTATAAGGAGAGCATGGAAACAATGATGGGCATTGTGAAATGGTTCTTAGTAAAAGGAAAATGCATTTAAATATTACAGAAGTGCAAGCTGTTATTGGCTCATTCCCATAACCTCCAAGACAGCCATTGCTACATTTTTTCAGCCATTTTGTCCCAGAATATTGATGGACATTCTCACTGGTGATACCAGCCAGCCCACAAATTAGTGCAGCTGGTTGACTCGCTTTCCCCCCATTATTAAGGGAGTTTGTACAATGTGCAGTGCTTAAGTGAAGGTCTGGCCTGCAAGAACTTTTCTTCAGCCTTCCCTGGTCTGATGCCATTCAGATTGTTGGGATTGCAACTTCCAGACTGCCATAGCCTATGCCTTCCTCACAGTATAGTGTAAGAGATAGCATGCCTCTGTTTCCCATCTTCAGCTGTGATGTTTTCATAACTTCATATGCTGGTGCTGTCCTTTTTCTGTGAAGCATTGAGGATAAGCTGGTCTATGGCCCAGATCTCATTATCTCATTATCTCTCCTGGAAAGGTGACCAATGCTGGCTTAAAGGATCTTATCCTGACACCTCTGGTGGTGGTAATCCTGCACGGATACTTGCTGCAATATTAGCTGGAAGAACTCCTAAAGAGAAGTCCTTTAGAATTTAGAATTTACTCAGCCGTTGGGGTAGAGGAAGGTAGGCAGGCAGGCCAGCAGGCAGGCTGGCCGGCGGGCCTTAAATTAGGTCATAAGGCCAACATGCCTTCAGCTGAAGCTAACACAGTGTGCTTTAGAAATAGCACATATGAAATGCTTCTCTCTCACTTTTTCCCCCTTCTAACACATCATGCTTCCTAACACAGCTGTCAGAGTTCGAAATTTTTTTTAAAAAAAGAATTGAGTGAGATAGTTTGATCAAACATGGAGAGAGAAAGAGAGACAGAGACTCCATGCTTGGTCAAAGAGCATGTGAAACTGACAGCAGTGTGGGATATTAGTTGGAAAGATCTGCACATTAGGCGGGTGTGAAATGCACTGGTACAATAACTATCTGAAAAAAAATGGCCATGCTAAATTTAAGCCCTCTTCCCAAATAGAATTCTTATCGTCTACTGTTGCTTGCTGAAATAAGTCTGTAATAACCATCTAGTGAGTTAGATTTGGCTGAGAAAATAGTAAATTAAATAAACTAAATTGAATCTGAGTCTTTCCACTTCCAATCCTGGATCTCAACTCTATCAAAATGGTTAATTGCTCACTGTAGTATTTAAAATTAATGTGTGATCTGATGGTTGCAATTCGAGTTTAGGAGTAATTAGTAGAGTTAAAAGTCTGATGCAGACAGGTTGAGCTTGCCCAGTGGTTGCAAAAGAGTTGGATCCATTTGCAAAATGATTGAGTCTGTAACAAAACATTTTAAAAACTGCTGCTGTTAAAAGAAATCAGACAGAATAGAGTCTCCAAAGATGAGGGCAGAGTAAATATAAGACAGGGATTAAGAAACAAAATAATGTGCTGTTTCAGATAAAACAGGAGACAGGGTAAGATTTTAAAGGCCTCTAAATGGGAAGGCCTTTTTCCTCAAGGTGTAATGATGCAGAAATGAAATGTAGGAGTTAGAAGAATGTAAAAGACATGCACAAAAAGAGAGGCACGGGGGAGAGTGAGATGGAGCATCAATCCAGCTGGCCACAGGACTGTGGCAAAGAAACAGAAATGAAAGAAAGGGAGTTTGGAAATAGAAGAGCTGAGTGTGATTTTCTCTCTCTGCCACAGAAGGGGAGGAAAGGTTGGACAGCAAAGGATTTGACTGGAGAAAGTGGAAGGAGAAAGCTACTTTCTTTTTGCAGCAAAAAATTTAACAGGGATTCTTCTCTATACTGGAAGAGGGAGGAAGAGCAGCCTGGAAGCACAAGGGAGTCAGGAGTGTCAGGCAGTAACGTTTGGCCAGGGAGGAGGACAGCGTGGCAGGCGATGGATGGATGACCAGTGAGAAAAACACCCGGAGTACTAACTGGAGGAGATCATGGTTTAGAGAACCAAGTGCAGAGATAAACAGGCTGGATCAGAAGGTCCAGGATGGGAGAGGTCCAACCTGGAAGGAGCAATCAAGCAGCAGTGTGGAATTGTTAGGAGTGCTGCTGCAGGAGAATTTACCACCCTGCTGATGATTTGGGATGTTCTTCAGGGGAAGGGAGAGGACATTTAATAAGTGCTGTGATTTTAATATGTACTGGACATTGGGAATGTTGTAGCAAGGGGACCATCTTCAGAGCAACTTGAAGAAGGGAGCGAATGAAGTGTGTGTGTGTGTGTGTGTGTGTGAGAGAGAGAGAGAGAGAGAAAGAGGGAGGGAGGGAGGGAGGGAGGGAGAGGGCCAATTGCCAATTCTCAGCTCAAACCTCCATGTAAGACAAAGGAGATCATTCTACTGAGTTCAATAGCATAGTGTTGCTTGAAGTTCCTACCGTTGTGTGATATTGTTTAACCATTTGTGTACCTATATAGTTGTTTGATAAGGAGTAAATGTATTATTGTTCACAACCAAAGACTTGTACTTTTTCTTTAATTTTCCAGGTGTGGGGGGAGGTAACTGATCCATTAATATTCCTCTCCCCACTCCCAGGAGGAGACTGTGCTTGGCACCAGGTTATTAAAACAAAGTGAAAAAGAGCTGGAAAGAGTCCACAAAGGATTTATTGGGAAGACCAGCTCTTGAACGCAAAACAGACCTAAGGCTGAAGAGGGGGTGCAAAGGGGATCTGATGTTAATTTGAATTTTGTGCCATATAGATAGCATTAGGAATTGGGAACAGATATAGTTTAGTCCCTTTTCATTTTTGTTCCATCAGGAGCTGGAGAATCGGGCAAAAGCACCATAGTCAAGCAAATGAAGTAAGTCTTCTTCTGGCAATTCCTAGACATGCTCAACACTGCAGTTGTCAAGTTCTTTTCATAAGAATGCTTTCTCATATGAAGTGTTGGATCATTCTACCCAACTTATTTTTAAAAGATTGTTGTAATAAATGAATAAAATAGCTTCCAAAACATAACTAGCCAATAGTATGATCTTTATTTGCGGTAATACAAATGAGGCCTGTATTGTCCTGACTCCCAGGAAACACTCTGAGACAGGGAACTGTTCTCTAATGTTTATTGCTAATACATAACAGTAATCCTAACAAACTGAACAAGCGTGGGAAAAACCCAGCCATATAAACCCCGCAGGTTAAGGCGGTCCCAATCTGTGCCTCTTGGAATGGCTCACCAATTCCTCAGTGCTACGCATGCTCTTGACAGTCTGGAAGGGAGCCCCCTGCTCGCCATCCTTACTCATGACATGTATAAGTACCATAGGCATCCTTAAAAAGTAAGAACGACGCATGGCTGCTTTGCTTGGAAATCTGTTCCCCTATTCTGGGGAAAAAAACAACCACAGTGGATAAGGGGATGGCAGGGCAGGGGGATGGGGGTTTAGAGAGGGAGGCAACTGTATGAGCTAGACTTTTGGCTCCGGTAGAAAATGGAAGTCATTCTGTGAGAATGGCCATGACAGGGTCTCACAATTCTAAATGGGTCAATTTTTCCAAAAACATTAGCTGCCCTTGCTCTCTGTATATTTCCCTGTACACTTTATGTTTGAGGAAATTAAAAATGTACTAATATCCCAACAGCCACCTTATTCTCATCATTCCAGGTCTGCCTAGTAAGTGGCAACACTTAACTGAGTTTGATTGATCTCTAAAATCTAAGCATCATCAAGACAAATTAATAATTAGATGGAAGATCACCAAGGGCTATAGGTTAGACTAGAATTTTTTTTAAAAATCGCAGAAGGTGGCTATGTCAAACCATTACTGTACTGCTATAAAAGAAAGTACATGATGTGTCTATGTAGTCATCAGGATGATTTAGCTCACATCTTAAAGTTCCCAAGGTTGAGAAACACTGCCTTAGAGGGCCAGAGCTGTTTACCAAATGGGATCCTCTTTGGTATTCTTCAAATCAACAGGTCAAATTTTGCAGTGGATTTGTGATAGAATCCAAAGCAGACCTAATGTTGCTGAGATGTTCTGGATTGATTTTCTGTTCTTATCTTCCATAGAATTATCCACAAGGATGGTTACTCTTTAGAGGAGTGCTTGGAATTCATCTCTATTATCTACAGCAACACACTGCAGTCCATGCTGTCCATTGTGAGGGCAATGAGCACACTGAACATCCAATATGGAGACACAGCCAGGCAGGTTGGTCACTGAAGAATAGACATGTTCATACCTGGTTCTTCTTTGGGCTCTTGGTATCTTCCACAATAACAAAAGGCTGATCAAAAGAAAAGAAAAGAAAATGGGAATGGGAATGGGTAATGGATTACTTAGTGACAATTAATGTGGCTGGGAGGGCTCTTAGAATTATAGGAACATCCAGAGACAATTCCCAAGATAAGAAAAAGGATGTAGGTCAGAGAAACTCAAAGCAATCATCACTCTAATTCAGTTTGCTCCAGATTACTGTTTTCAAAGAAGGAAGAAGTGAAGGAATTTTTTCCCCCTTCCTCAGGAATGTCTCATTGATTGAGCTTCATCTTCTGTCTCAATTGTAGGATGATTCCCGCAAGTTACTGCACTTAGCAGACACCATTGAAGAGGGCACCATGCCTAAGGAGATGTCTGACATCATTGGTCGACTCTGGGAAGATACGGGCATCCAGGCCTGCTTTGATAGAGCCTCAGAGTACCAACTGAATGATTCGGCTGGCTAGTAGGAGTTCTTGGCTTATACTCTTCGAGACAGAGTGCATGGCTTTATCTGAGGATTGTTATGAGTGAGCAGGATGATCCCCAGCACGGCTTAGTTACAATGGCAGAGACTGAATACAAACGGAGGCATATGTCTCTTTTCAGCTTTTATACAGGCGTGATGCTTGTCTGGGCCCTTTCTTAAGCAACTATATTCCCCTATTTCTGCCTCAGATGGAAACAGAAAGAACGTTCCTGCACTATAAGTAGATGTAATGACATAGAAAGTCAGAAGAGAATGCTTTTATGACCAAAGTGGCAACTTTCACCCACTGCAATGGGCAACGTGCACCATCCCTCTCCTTCTAGGAATCCTGCTAAGACACAGAGGAGACCTTAGCAGGTTCTCTGAGTGGGTGTGAGGGGCAGAGAAATGGTCCCTGGGATTCTCTGGCCTCCTTTCCAGGGGTGATCCTGTCTGAATATTCTCCCTCCAAACTCTGTTTCTTTCAGAGCCCACTTTTCTTCCAGAAAAAAGGGGCCAGATCTTTCAAACTCCCACAGCCTACCTAATACCTTGTCAGTACACTTAGACATTGAAATTGGAAGATCCAGGTTCTGCTGTATTAATTACATTATAGGATTATACTTCTATGTCTGCAGTTACCTGAATGACTTGGCACGGTTGGTGACTCCTGGATATGTCCCCACAGAGCAGGATGTTCTCCGCTCTAGAGTTAAGACAACAGGGATCATTGAAACCCAGTTTTCCTTCAAGGATCTCCACTTCAGGTATCGTATGCCCTTAGCAGTGAACCGCCAATAAGTAGATGGTTACTTGGGTCTAATCGCCTTACTTTTCAATAGGCCAGAAAAAATTTGGTAAGATTTTGAGTCTTCAGAATTGTTCATCAGGCAAGAAGATAAACAAAGGTATGAATGTGTATGATTAGGTCTGTACGTGTAGTGGCTGGTTTACAAGCTATAAAGTCTCTCCTGGTCACCACTTTTAGATGACATATGAGAGACATCAGAAATTCAGTTTTGTGATGGTTTAGAATGCAAGAAAGACTTTTGTAAAGGCTTCTATATTAAAGAAAAAATGCTTGACATAATGCCTCTCATCTCAGCCACAGAAACTCGCTGAGTGACTTTGGGCCAGCCATTCACTCAGCCCAACTTACTTCATAGAGTAGTTGTTGGGATAAAACAAAGGTCTCCTTGAACTCCAGGAGAGAAGGTGGAACATAAATCTAAAAAAAAGGTAACAAATTAAAAAATGGAGGGAATGTATCTTCTCAGAGCCTAGCATCTCATATTCAGATAATATAAACTTGTCTTTCACATTGAACCCTGAAGAAATCAACATTGAAAAACTAGCAGTAATCCAGTGCAGTCATAGCTAATGAACAGAAATGATAGTGAAATGTAAATTATGTGAAGAAGAAAAGGCAATGGAAGACTGATTATATTTGCATTGTCTGAAATGTCTTATGTGCACCTATCCAGGAACATGAAAGATTAGCAGAGAAAGCCATTCTCTTCGTTTTTGTGAGGATGTACTGCCCCCTACAGACGTATAGTTGGAATAACCAAATTTCTATCTGCATAAAGAGACTTTTAAAGACTTTGGATTATTTCCTCATTAGCTGTTCTTTTCTTGTTCGAACATCTCTATGTGGCTTTTCCTAATGACCCTTTCCCCCCCATACATCTAGCTTGTATTACCATATTTTTCTATTTCAAGTAAATTAATAAGACACAGAATTCTATTTCAAGATGCTACTGAAGAAAAAAGAGATTCTTTTGCAGTTCATCCCAGGCTGTACTTGAAAGCAGCAGCCAGAGCTATGCATCTGAACTATTGTGAAAAAGTTTTGCCAAAGAACTGACAGGTTCATTAAAATCTCCCATTTGACCTTTTCTTGGCTGTCAGAATTGCCAGTGCAATATGCGAAGTGGGTCAAACCCTTAATGAAGAGATTCCTTGGCTCTTAAAGATCCATCAGCCCTGCAGGTCTTGGCCCACAGTTCCCAGCTTTCCAACATCCCCATTACCTGACCATTTCCTCCTGCCCACGTGCACATCTTCTGCCTCTAGGTTTTATGTGAGATTTTTTTCCCCGTTCCCTTTTTTCAACTTCATACTCCTGTATTCACCGTATGTTTAACCCAGTCCAACTTTTCACTGGTGGTTCTGGAAGCATACTGACTCGGTGACTGGATCAAAAGTCACAATTTTGGCAAGACTTGCTCCAGGGTGTGCCTGAAATCCTCATGAGTCCTTATATAAGGAGAGTCCTAGCATCCCCAGCTGCCTCTCCGTCAGCTAGACATGCAATGGGGTTGACTGGATGGGGTTAATGTAACTCCATGCCTGCATCTGTTTTTGGTTAAATGTAATCTCTGGGGCTGAGTTCAGTGGGGCTGTGAATCTCTTTTTGGTGTTCCCATAAGACAGTATCTTCCTACAGTTAGCTTGGTTGTGAGAACATGGCTCATATATCCACTGCTCTTTATTTTCTGCAGCCTACTGTTCAGATTACTGCTTACTCTGCCCCACATTTTTACCCCCCCTTCATTTTCCAGCCCCCTGTACCTATCATTCCTTTAAGTTTCCATTCATTCTCAATCTGTTTTCTACAATTCCTTCAGACACCTTGCTTTTTCACATCTGCACTTGAACCTCCCTGCTTTCCTTGAATAAATTGCAGTAATTATTTTCTCTGCAAAACTATTGCTTGCCCTGGCTTTAAATCCTGCAAGATAGATAATTTTGCTCCTTCTGGGAAAAGATAGACTTTAAGAATTCTGAGATATCTATTTCCTGAGCAACAGAAATAGCTCTGAAGTGGGTGAGCCACTCATCATCAGAAGTGCAATGAAGTATTAAAATGTCACAATTCTGGATCAGGCTGGTCAGTTCCTGATCAGTTCCTCTTCTGCCAATATTGTCTTTGCTTCAGTCAGTTTCTGTGCTGGATGCAAATTTGCCTTTAAAAGTCAGTGTAAGAATATATGCACTTTTGTGTGCAATTCTTCCTATAAGTTTTATGGAGGATTTTTCCACAGTAAGTTTGTTAGTACTTCCCTTAATATGCCTATTTGTGTATGTTTTGGATTGTGAACTTAATTACAAGAAATAGAGAAATTAGGGTTTCTGGTAAGTAAGGCAATTCTGTTTCATATATCCAGAATGGATATTGTGAACTAGATAAAGATATGAGATGAAAACATTTCCTTTAGAATTCCCGATCACAACAATTTCTCAACTTTCTGGCAGGATGTTTGACGTTGGAGGCCAGCGCTCAGAACGCAAGAAGTGGATCCATTGCTTCGAAGGAGTCACCTGCATCATCTTCATTGCTGCTCTCAGCGCCTACGATATGGTCCTGGTGGAAGACGATGAAGTGGTAAGGGGCGTCCAAAGTTATCTTCAGACTCTTTGGGGTATAGCAGATGAAAGACATGTGTTTTGACCAAGGTTTAAAGAGGCCGTTTTCTGTTCTTGGGATGGAGAGTTTACTTTTGGAAAGGAGATTGTTCTAGCTTGAAAGTAAGTTCCACACCATTCTACAAGTTGTAGATAAGGGAGAAGGCTGAGAATTATACCAAACTCTGCTAACATAAGAATCACAGGGATCACCCCATGATTGTGGCAGACACACACTCACACACACACACACGATTCATTTGCTTTTCTACTTTCTTAGAAATCCCACTGCAGGCAGTGGGGAAATTATCTAGAGGTGATTAGGAAAGTGTTGTCAGTTTCAACACAAAATATAATTCCTGTTCCAGATAGAGTTTTAGGGAAACATTGTGTGTGTTGTGTGTGCATCTTTAGCTACTGAAATGCAGCTGAACTGAATTTCTCAATAAGGGGAATGAGAAGGGCCCTTGGGGTCTGTTTCTTCTTTCAGAATCGCATGCATGAGAGCTTGCACCTCTTCAACAGTATCTGCAATCACCGATACTTTGCCATCACTTCCATTGTTCTTTTTCTCAACAAGAAAGATGTTTTCCAGGAAAAGATCAAGAAGGCCCACCTCAGCATGTGCTTCCCTGATTATGACGGTGAGTTCCAGTCTGCAGCATGCATGTTTGTGTGGATACAGTTGAAGTTGGAGTCTTACAGTCAATTGTACAGTAAGTAGGAATATACAAACTTCATGACAGGTAGCCTCAAAAGTAACTAAAATACGATAGGTCGGCAGGCTAAAAACTTAATGCCTAAATGATGGCCTGATTCTGGCATTCATTCTGGCATTCTATAAAATGAGCATCAAGAGTTCAAAGAGAAAGTAGCATGTGCTTAGATCTGCCCTACCTGGATTAATCTTCAGATATTTGGATTGTAATTTCTATTGGCTTGCAGAGCAATAGCTAAGCTGGCTGGGACTGATGGAAATTGTAGTACAGCACATCTGGCTGGTGCCAACTTAGGGGAGGCTGGTTTAGATAAAGCCAGACAGGAAATTAACATGCCCCACTACCAGGAACGAAGTGAGCAATAGAAAAGAATTTTAATATAATTTGTGGTCTCATTCTTCCATTTTTACCCGCACAAGCACTCTCTATGGGGGAGAGAATAGTGTCCTGAATACCAGCTACTCTTAATATACAGTCAGCATTGTACTGGGCCTGAATCAGTGAGAATTTGTGGAACTGGCTCCCCTCACCTATTTACGCCCACCCTTCTTACCTTGTTGACTTTGTATAGAAAGTCAAGATATACTAACTTGGATAGATGTGGCTGAGACTTTGACAACCACTTAACTACAGGACAGTTAATTTTTTTCATGTCATCCAAAGATGCAAGTAATTAAAACCTTTGCATTTGATTTCTTTGGCTATAGATGGATCTTATTACTCACGACTTTGGATGGAAGAAGCAAGTTATCTTCCATTTCCCTTGCTTCCATCACATCATAATGAGGAGAGGACATTACTTTGTGAAAATAATCCTATTATAACACATTTGTTTTGGGGAATGAAACACTAGAGGGCCTCAGTCCTCCGTGAAATACGGCATACTTTTCTGCCACGTAAACCAGAATTTGTTATTATTAGCTGTTTTTCAAGCAACCACTAAAAGTTTAACCACTTTTGAGAATAGGTGCCCACATGTACTGATTGTAGAGATGCTTTTCTTCTCAGCTGTTCCAATACTGGAAGAAAATGCAAGGTGATGGGAAGTGCAAAGTTGCTAAGGGAGAAAATGTTGGGGGAGTCATCCAATAAAACGCAAAAAGTTGTTGAGTTTTGTAAACTGTGTTGGGAGGCTTTTCACCATTGACAAGGCATTAGAAGCCCTGTATTCAGTCAAGTCAGTCATACTTCTAAAATGCCTTTTCTCCAAACATTCAGAGATATGTGATGTAGGTGGGTGATGCTCAGTAAAACATGCAAGACTTGATTATCAAGGGCAGACCACTCCCTGGAAAGGAAGCTCAGGTACAATACAGCTGATCATAGAACAACAAACACTGAACTCTATAAAAACTGCAGTGTTTAATGATTCTGCCTAGTACAGATTGGAAGCATTTCTTCAATGCAAAGCCTGTTGGGAGTTCTGTTTATTGTCAGGGCAGTAATCTCATTGCCTCAAGGCTTTGTCAGAACTTTGTCAGAACCATTAAAAGTTTTGCCTCACTTCTGGACAAATGAATAATACTGAGCCAGAAGGGCCTGTGTTACTCTGCAAGTGAAACTATTCCTTTACCACCCATCTCTCTGCAGGGCCCAATACATATGAAGATGCAGGTGCCTATATCAAAGTCCAGTTCCTGGAACTGAATATGAGAAGGGATGTGAAGGAAATCTACTCGCATATGACCTGTGCCACTGACACAGAAAACGTCAAGTTTGTCTTTGATGCGGTCACTGACATCATAATCAAGGAGAATCTGAAGGATTGTGGCCTCTTCTGATTGCAAGTGCTTTTTTTTTTCTAACTTGGGTGGCTCTGCCCAGGCAGGACCAGATGGGTGGCTAGGAAGGGGGCAGGGGAGAGAATCACCTTGACTGAAATCCAGTTCATTGAAGAAATATGTATTTTAGGCCAATTAAAGTTGTACAAAATTTCTGCACAACTGTCAAGAACCCTTCAGCAGGCAGGTTTAAGGGGTGAAAAAAAGGGTGGGGAAATAGTTAAGTCCAAGTTTGTATCAGATTACAGTTAGCTAGAATGTGATGGAGAACCTTCAAGATATCCAAACTGAGCCTTATCAGGTATAGCCGAATGGCAAGTTGCAATAAGTGCTCTCCCAGTTTATTTGGGAGAAGCAAAAATGTAGTTTCTCATTTTTTGTGAATATATATCCCATCTGTTATTCTCTTTCCACAAACACTGCAGCAGTGATGTAGTGACTGGTGATACCACTGGAAACACTGGGATTGGAATTTTCAGGCCTTTGAGGGGATTTTTTGGAGCCCGGGGAGCTGCTGTTGTTTTTTTTAATTCAAATAGTTAGGTGGCAGCTATCTAGCTTGGGCATTTCTTGATTAAAAAAAGCTTTCAATGACAATCAGAAATTTGCCATTGAATTTGAGCAATGACATCTTGGGTCAGTGGGGAATTATTAAAGCCACAATGGAAAACTAGAGAGCCCTGTGCTCAGAGTAAGATAAATTATTGGCATTGGGGGATTTCCAGAGTTTTACAGTGGGGAGAGCCTATACAGAAGGTTGTAGCTGTCTTCTGAATGTTTCAGCAGAAAGCTATGACTTCTAGCTCTGCTTGTGGTCTTCTTCAAGGCACTGTATTAGGAATTAAAAATAGTCTTCTTGCCTTGATCCAGCTGACCTCCTCTGATGTTCACAGAAGGTGGAGGTACTGAAAGGATACAACGCAGGAAGCCAAAATAGCTCTTCAGGAAAACTAGACACTATATAGGACCTTGGTCCTCCTGACTATGAAATACACCCTTTCCACATTCCTGCTCCTCTTGGTGAAAATCAGCATTGCCAATTCAGATGAGTGAAAGGGTAGCAATCCCCACATCCAGTTTTTTTTTTCCTGCAAACTGGTATTGTCTGGAAAATTACCCAGACTCAGAGAAAGCACTTGCTCCATCCTATGAGCTATGCTGCAGAAGTCATGTATAGCTTACCAGTCTTTAAAAAAACAAAACAGGAGATGGAAAAATCTGCTACTAGATGTCTCCCAACTACAGTACACTTGCATTTTGACATCTCTTCTTCATTACTTTCACTTTCAGCAGGAAAAGCAGGCAAGCAAATGCTTTCTTCCAGAATCTGAGCCACTGCTGTGCCTCTAAGGGGGGAAAGCTGTTAGTAAGTGCGGCCTTGCCTCTACAATGGACCCATTTGCTGATACCAGCTATTCCTGCTATTTTTTTCCTTGTTCGCTATTGCTTTTCCTTTGTGACACTGCTTTCTCTGCATGATGAAAACATGGCTATTACCAAAACTATACTAGAGTACTAGCATTGTATCTTGGACAGGAAAAGGACAGCCCTGCAGTTGGAGTAATTGCAACATTTGCACAAAGTATATTTGGAACACTTATTCTGCAAAAAACTGTTTTCCTAGTTTTGCACACTTGGGGACTTCTGTGGACAAGCTTGTCAATTTGTTCACAGCAGAAAGGGACAATAATGAGACGAGACTTGCAAGTCAGGAGGCTGCCTGATGAAGACCAGATAGATGCCTGCCCAAATCTGTTGATGGTCATCCCCAAAACACCATGGCAACTAAGGAGGGGATGGGGTGTGTGGCTATTTATGATCCATGGCCATGGGTCACTCTTCTTCCCCTACAAGTTCCCAAGAGATTATGGTAGCTTCCAACTGTTAGTCATGAACTTGACCCTTCAGGTGAACTTCATCTTGGAAGGCATTAGTCAAGTCATTTAAGATTATTTGCTATCTGGAAACTCAACTGTGGACCTAATTCTCCTTTTGCTGCAGTAATGGGTCCTCTATTATTTAGTGCAAATTAAGTGCAGAAAGCACATAAAAATGGCTGTTTACATTGTGAACGTTATGAAAAATATGTACGAACAACCAGCACCAGCTACAAGTTTTGTATATAGCTATTATGTGTTGTCTTCAAATAATATTATGGATAATATAGAACAATCAGTAAACTATTACATACCCTTCTGTATCAGTAGGTATATTTCAATTTGGGTATTACACCTGTTTAATATACATTGTAATACTTGCACCATCCAAGAAAACTTGGATACGCATATGGCTGAAAAATGCATACTTTGCTTTTTCAACTTCCATAGCATCTGATAAAATGTATTATTATGGCAGCTTTTTCTGAAGTCTTCCTTTATTTCTTATCAAACTGTGTGTGCACTGTGGACATTTCCCCAAATGAAGATACAGCAGGAACAATCTTGGTATATTGGCTTTACTACTGATTTTCTGTATTTTTAGGCTGAAGTCACTGACTGAAATTGTAAATGGTTTTCTTGAAAACCTAGGAAAGGTTCTCTTTTGTGGTAATAGGCAAGGACATTTCTCTTAACGCCTTGCACCAGTCCTAGCAAGGAGAGGCAGCCAACAGTGTCCTGGATGTCCTGCAGCTAGTATGTGCAAGTCTCCAAAGGTCATCACTTCATTGGAGCAGATGGGAAGACCAGAGGTTCCTGTACATTCTTCAGCATTTCCTTACACATGGCTCCTTTGGTCTGTCAAGATTATCAGCTGAAATGATAATGTGCTCAAGAGAATGTATGCCACAGAATGTGTCTCTGTATGTATTTAAGAGAAAACGATAACACATTTCCCTTTTCCTGGATTTAATTGTTATTCACAACTTATATTTTACCTTTCAGCTTATAGGGTATTCTGCTTAAGTTTACATATTTCAGAAAAAACAAGCACTCACCCAGGCCACAAAACTCATAAAGACCAAACTTAAGGGAGTAAACAACAGCGTGTTCCCAAAACAGGGACGTTTCCACTCTACAGTGTAAGCATATGCAACTTAAGCGTTCTTTAGATATTTTGGAGTACAGCTCCCAAGTACCTCAATCACAATAACTAATGATACTGTGGTTGTGGTCCAAACATCTTCATGTTTAAGAAAAGAAAGTCTAGGAGAAGCTAACAAATCTGTATCATGAGCAAAGGAAAATCATCCGGTCATAAAAACCCACCATTAATTACTGGTGTGCTCAAATCTGTTTGGGACGGTGCAAGAAAAGCGACACAGTTCAAACAAGGCTTTCTTTCTACTTTTTATTATTTCAAACCATGTGAACAATTTGGTAAAATGTGATAAAAGCTAGGCTGCGTCTGACGGTTACTAATGGCCCAGTGCCCATCAACTGCACAGCAGGCAGGACCGCTTACATACAGCAGTGTTTCTTCGACTGACACTACAGTTAGAGCTAAGAAAATACATTAAAATAGACCTGACATTACACCAACCTCAGGTGCACCCTCAGGCCCTGGGGTGGGGCACACAGGAATGGAAAGAAGTTGACATTGCTTAGTGGAATCTTAGCCCTTAGGAACCTAATTCGGTGGCCAGGAAGAAACATGTTTTAAATGCATGGGCACTGTCCCCTCATAAAAAGCTTGGCCTGGCCCACAGCAAAAAAGGGAGAGAAGGGCTGGAAAACAGGAGAACCCACTGTACTCTATTCTAAACACAATGCACGTTGAAGCAAACTAAGGAACCGATGTAAACATACAGACACCCTCAAGGCACAAATTTACTAGAGAAGATGAGCTCATACTGGGCAACTCAACCATTTACTACTCGACATTTTAAATAGGTTTTTTTAAAAAGGGTTTCTTATAAAACAATAGACCAGCTTTTCCTGCACTAATTGACTCTTAAGGAATGTTTCTGTTTTCTTGCTGGTCTGTGCAAATTACAGAGGTAGGAGCTGAAAAACTTGCTCCATGGCAAGAGCTCCACTTGATGGAAGGTAAAAAAACAAATGGACTGTAGATTGCTTTGGCAGGGCCAGACAGAAAGTTGCTTGGACAAAAACAAAGCAAAACAAAACAAAACAAAAAACACCCCCAAACCCCACCTTGTATCTTAAAAAAGAAGGTAAAGATCATGGCAAACATATCCAAAGCCCTCTGACTTGCTACCATCTGTATTTCAGTTAAAGGAAGAGAAAAAAAGGGCATATATGGAAATGTTACAACTATGGCAAGTCACCAATCATTGGTACTTTAGTAAGGCTTTGTGGGCATAGGGAGAAGACAAATGGCCTGCAGGAGGGATCTAGACAGCACAGAGCAGGGAAAGCAATGGACCCTGTCCTTTGGACAGGAAGAATTGCCAAAGTCTCATCATTAGGAAAATTTAAAGGAATTAAAAAAAACTTAAGAAGCAGAAGTTGTTAAATGGTGCAGTCCTCCCTTCATCAACACCAGCCTCTTCCTCATATGGAGCAGTTCAAGTAATCCTGCAGTGGGAAAAGCAGAAGAAAGTTAAAATAAAACTTATGGAAGATACTGGAATGTACAAAACTTTGTATTTGGAGTGCTTTCTGGGGACATCAGAAAGTTTCATTTTCATCTGCACTAAGCCAATCCTGTTTTTCTATGACTGTTTTTTTCCAGAAGTTTTCCAGAAAGAGAAGTGATTCAACTACACCTGGAAACTTCCAGGAAACTGCCTGGAATGGCTAGATCAGTTTGGTTTGGAGGAATTATTTTCTCCTGGAATGCTTGCTTCCTAAAATATGTTTTGCATATTCCTAATAGCGTTCAAAATAAGGTTTAGACCCAAAGTGGTCTGCTATATCCTACTTGTATAAGCAAGAGAACAAAATATCTGTAAGGTAAATGGTACATACAAACACATCAGTACTCAGTTCAGAATGGCATTCAGCCTGCCCTGCATATATCATCTTATTTAGTCCCTGAAGTTAAAAAAAAATAGTTGCTAATGTAATCTGGAACCTTGAATCCACCCCTTCGCTGTTTTGCTTTCAAAATGATTTTGTGGTTCCTGCAGGAATTCATAGTAGTTTGGACAATTCAGTATAAGGAATATTAAAACAGGGCTGAAACAGTATGCATAACTGTACACTGTTATTTATGGGCTCATCTCAAAATTAATAATAACTACTACACAGATAAGAGCTAGATTTTGACAATGTGCTCTGTCAGATATGGAAACCAACATTACATACAGAAAGCCATGATCTCCACTGCATATTTTCACATTCAGTGAATATCAGGGACAGTGGTTCTATCTCACCTTCTGAAATGGAAAATATTACTCCCCTTCGCCCAACTAGACCTGTATATTCCCTGAAATGGGACACTTCGAAAAGTGTTTCCAGTCTTGCTTTTAGGAAACTGGCATACATACCTATGTTTCAAAGTATGCAAGTGTGATTATTCATCACAAGTAGCCTTAAATGGTTCACTATTCTAACAATGACTCACCTTTCTATGTTCCTCAGTAGATGCCCTCTGAAGAGCTAAAAGAGCCCACAGTCCTTCAGGTTGTTTTTGATGATGACATCAGTGACAGCATCAAAGACAAACTGCACGTTCTTGGTATCAGTGGCACAAGTGAAATGGGTGTAGATCTCCTTGGTGTCCTTTCTCTTGTTCAGCTCCTCAAACTTGTTCTGAATATAGCCTGCAGCTTCATCATATTTGTTGGCCCCTGAGAAGGAGGGACAGAAAGAGCAATGATTAGAAAGGTAACTAAGATAGCTATGATAACATCATAACTAAGTTAACCTAACAGTATCAGGTTAAGCAGTAAGCAAATTATAAGAGTTGCTGTGAAAAACTTAGTGAGACGCTCCAGGAAACTGAACTTAAGATGAACAAATCTATCAGACCTGTGGTTAACACACAATTTCTCTGCACAGGAGAAGGAAATTAAATGGCCTCAGGAGAAAAAATAATTTGCTACAAATGCCCTGCATAGCTGTTACATGCACTGCATTTTCAGAAAAAATCAAATCCATCTGAGACTTATTTTTTTACAGATCTGATAATTAACCCATCACCTTTCATTAAGCTACTTAACCTCCCAACCTTCCCATTGCTGAAGTTTTAGAACAGGCCCTCTGGCTTCTAACAGTTACCACATACAAATGACTAAAGCCACGCTTGTTGAGCAAAATGCAGACTGGGTATCTCCCAAATTTCAGTTTCACTGTAAGCCACCAAAAATACTTCTCTCTCTACCATCTTTTTTAAAATGCAGACTTCATATAGCCACTGAAATGGTACATACTAACTATAAGAAAAATCTTAATATCATGCAAATTTATCAAAAGGGAACCCTGTTTCATTTAAAATATTTGTGGTACCAAAGCTTACACGCCACAATTAATCAGGTAAGTTTTAAGACCGTTACAAGACCCTTTTCTTGTATTTTCTCATTTTTGAATTTACCGAATTGTTGGCATAGCCACCTCTAAGGAACCTAACAGCATAAACACAATGTCTACGTATGTCCACACAAGGCTGTCCTCCAGCAATGAGAAACAGACATGTTCTCCAGAATCAAAGCATATGCACCGCTTGTGCATGTGGATTACTACTGCTGCTATGCCATTAGTGATCATCACAGGGTAATGGTCACAACCACATGAAGATGGTAACAAGCATGTACAATGTAACTTTTCCAATATATTTCTGGAAAGTAACTGCAGTATATACAATCCAACTAACCTTTTCACAGAGTGCAAATAAGTATCTTAAAGAAACTGAACATACTGGAACAAAACCTCTTCTGAAGTAAGATGCAGCTAGAGATTTAGCAAAATAACACATGCTACTAATGAAAATCCTTTGTATGTGTCTCAAATATACTGTAAATACCAGGGAGATTGTTAGATTGCCTTACAAGCTAAGCCTGTATTTGATCAGTTCAACAACCTCACTCTGATCTTTCTGGGTGATTTCAACTATAAATGAGGACTTTTCTGATATGGAAAAGTCTTTTCTGCTATTTCTCCTGGAAAGAAGAACCAGCTGTTTTAACTATACATTCCTAATTTGGTTTCCGCTCAAAACCTATGTGATTTCAGATTGTTTTGTTCTACTAGCTTCTGTACCCCCCACCCCCCATAGTTAAGGGATATGATCATTTTAGGGTTCAGAGGAAATGCCTAAAAAATCAATGTTGCTATATTCACTCAAAGCCTAGACCAAATTTTGTACTATTTTGTTCCACAAAAGCTAGCTTTGTTCTTCCCTGCTTCAAAAGTGAGTAACTGACAAGCTCCTTCTAGGGTACTATGTTACTGTTCAGTAAATTTCAACTCTTCAATGATCTGATGGACAATAGTTTCCAAGGATGCCTATAACTGCTTTGAATTCTTGTAAACTCATGCTCATGGTACCAGTATAGTAGTATCTAGCCATCTTGACTTCTCTGGCTTTTTTTTTCTATTGACCTTGATTTTTTCAAACATTGGGTATCTCCAAAAGCTCTTGCTTCTGCATTATGTACCCCAAATACCAACGCTTATCTTCATTTTAGCATTTGCAATTAACAGTCTGGTTTTATTTCAACTAATACTGAATGACTTATTTTTCTTGTTGTCCAAGGTACTCTCAACAATGTTCTCCAGCACAATAGTTAAAATGCATCAATTTTTCTTCATACGGCCTGATGGTCCAGTTTTCACAGCCATGTGCTACAAAAGGAAAGAACATGGACTTGACAACATATACCTTTGCCAGCACTGTGATATCTCTATACTTTTTTTGGTCTATATTTGTCATAGGTTTTTCTCCCAAGAAGCAGACACATCTTTATTTCATGATTAGTCTCCAACCCTATGGATTTTTTAGTCCAGGAAGAAAAAGTCCCTTACACTTTCACTACATCTTTCACTCCCTATTTGAATTGGGTTGGTGTTAGAAGTTGACATAACCTTAATTCTTTTAATACTGAGCATCAGACCAGCTTTTGCACTCCTGACCTTCATTTTCAACAAAGGATTCCTTAAGTCTTCCTCACTGCCAGGCCCCAGAGTGGTATCATCAGCTTATCTGATGTTACTAATGCATTTTTATGTCAATGTCTGCTTCTGGTGTTCTGCAGGTAATTTGATAGGGTGACACTATACAACTTTGGTGTACTTCTTTCTCAATTTTTGAGTTTTAAACAAAACATATTTTTTTGTTTTATGCACATGCCAGCAGTTTCCATTACCAAGAATTCTGAATGTTCAAGAAGTCCAGTATATAAGCAGTGGAATAACCAGAGTATGGTTGGTAAGTGCTGCTTTTAATTGCACTGAAATTGATTAAGAGAGGATAAGCTGGCTGGCATAGAAACACCTGTAATAAATAAATATAAAGATCTGTAGAGAGGTACTACTGTGGGCAGGAAAAGCTCTATGTCCAAAAATGCACATGCTAACAGAAAGGAAGTCAGGATATTATGCAATTTTGTTCTTAGGCAGAAACAGCCCTTCCTGAAACTGTTTCTTGCCAAGTGTGTTTGAGCTATGTAAGTCCTGTAATCTACAATCATGATGGTTAAATGCCATGTATGGGTGGGGATTATGGGTATTACAGATATTGAAGCACACTGAATTGTGGAAGGATGATCTACAATATTCTCTCCACACTCCATGTCTTCTAATCAAAATCTAGAGGCTAAACAGTTCATTAACATGTTAACACAATACTTCCTCCCTTATATGTTCCTATGCACTGTAAATCTGCAGATCACAAATGATCATTCTGCTTTCATTTGATGTTAATTTATTCATGTTTAGATTGATGCATTTCTCCCATGGGTTCTCATGCTTTCAGCATCATGCCATGCCCCACTGCATTTGGGCTAACTGATTCTTTACCCAATACCATCTTGAAGGTTATACATGATTTTGCTGAATTTTACCAGGGTTAGTATTCACTTAATCTGTGGAACTTCTATACACAGACAAGGTCTGTACATACTTGGAGTTCTGGTTCTCACACCATTGTAAAATAATTGGCCTTCTTCCACAAGATTTCTTTTCCCAATAGTAGTTGCTGCTTTCTTTTGTGCTTGGAAACTTTGGAGAAAGTTTCACAATTATAATACCTCCTGTATTTGAAAGTAGATTCCACAGATAAATAGTTTTCATAGCTACCCTTTCAAATAATGTCTTTTTACTAATTTGCCCAGAATGAATTCATTAGTGCTGATAATTCCTTATATTTCTCACTACCACAGTATAACATAAAGATTATTTGCAATCAAAAGCACATGTATTTGCAAGTATAATTAACAACTTGTTGACTACTATTGATTAACAGTGTTACTGTTTGGCTTAGTTTGGCTTGGCTGAGGTCAATGTACTTTCATTCTGAATTCATTTGTGGAAACTTGTTTGCTCATTGTCCTCTCTCCATTGATTCCCCCCTCCCGTTCTCACTGTTCTTCCATCTCTGACACAGTTTGCATGAGAAGATCTAGTGGAATTATCCCATGAAATTCTTCTTCAGCTGCATGTAGCAGTTGGCTGTTGGAATATCAGGCAAGGTATTAATAAGTCCTCCCTTAATAATTTCCCTTTTCTTTATAGCATTCTTAACATTATTGGATTCATACCCTATATCTGGATTGAAGCCTTTAGCAATATACGAACTTTGCTGCTGTTATCCTCTTTATCATTAATTGCATGGGACCCTGGGGACTTCTGATTTGACTGAAGTGTACTCTGAACATCTCTCTATCCAAGAACTTATTCCTCAACATTATTCTCATTGATTATAGATATACTTACAGCTGCATCATCAAGCTTCATAGCATTTCCAGTGACAAAATGTGCTTGAAAAGAAGTATTGTATAGATACAAGGCAGAGTTATATATGGGAACACTATGTGTTTGAGGTCCTGGAAATAAGTTTCAGTGGGAGCACTGCCAGCTGTACTTTCATCATACTTATAGAAGACTGCCATCATAATTGTCCACAAGGAAATCCAATGTGACACCTCTAATATCAACAATAACATTTGGAAGCCACATAGTCCACAGGAAAACGCATCTTTGAATTAAGAAGGTACCAAGAGGTTACAATGAAAGTATTACACCATGTGGCTACTGTGCAAGACCAGGAAGAGATACAGTTTCTTCAAGGAGGTGCTGACAGGTGCAGTGAGCACATCCATGCCCTCTGCCAAGCATCTTCTTCAGATCTGAATAGCTGAACACACTTATTTTACATGGCAATTTCAAGACACTGCAAGAGAAGAGCTAACAGTTATTCGATGGTAGCCCAAAATCAGGAACCTGCTAGCACCTTTTCAGATTTAACACATTTTGTTAAACTACATAAGCTTTGTGAAGTACAACTCACTTCATCAGAAGCACAGAGTGCATTTCTTTTGCCCAATATTGTTACCATTGTGCATCATAATTACTTTCCATTCTTCCACAGGGAAAAGCTTTAAGTCAGAAATGAGAAATGTGATGATTGTTGAGTTGCTCCATATATTGTGGAAAATACATGGTAAATTGTAACATCAAAAATATATCCCATGTTTCAATGAAATAATGTCAGTTACTCAGAAATAATTGGTATAAAGCAATGTTGTGTGCATTAGGAAACAGCGATATTTCAAATAGTAAAAATGTTTGTTACCCTAATGAGAACATGGAAGATAAAACAACTTTTGCAGAAGTGTTGGAAAGTCACAAGAGAATCCAAAGAAATTGAAATTCTGGAGAAATTCAGTATTTTTAAAAAAATCTTGGCTTATTTTTAAAGAGAAATTACAGAAAAAAGCAGGAGTCTCTATGTATCCATGAAGGAAGATTTTGCTTCTGCCCTGAACTGCTAAACAAACGGGAGAAGGCGGAGGTTGCTCATTTACAAGATGTTTGGAGAAAGGAAGGAACAGCAGGGGAGGTTCCTGTTGTGGGTTGGGTTTTTCCCCCACTTTCCCTAAATAGTTTGCTACTATTCGGAATCTTTACTAGCTGGTATTATGGATGACTGGTGAATACAGGGAGTCCTCGTTTATTGACCTCTCGTTCAGTGACCTTTCAAAGTTATGATGGCGCTGAACGAGTGGTACTTACGACCAGTCCTTGAAGTTCTGGCTGTCCTGGCAACCCTGCAGTCATGTGATTGTGATCTAGGTGTTTGGCAACTGGCTCGCGTTTATGATGGTTGCAGCATCCCACAGCCACAAAATTGCCATTTGCGACCTTCCCTGCCAGCTTCCCACAAGCAAAATCAATGGGGAAGCTGGCAGGGAGGGTCACAGATCATTCCAGTAAGTTGCTTGCACCCTCCTGCACCCAGCAGCAGCCAACCCTTAGCCCCGTGTTTGTGCTCTACCTTACCTACCTGCCAGCCTGCTTGTGAACCACCTGGCACTCACTTAACAGTCCATGATCCTTGCTTACTGACAGCAACGGGGAGTGCTGGGATTGCCATCACTAAGCAATGCAGTCACGTGATGTTGTGCTTTATGACCACATTGCTTAGTGACGGAAATTCCGGTCCCAATTATCACTGTTAACTGAGACTACCTGAACAGAGGACATACTGTTTTTAACATGGCTCTTCAGTTACAGTGAAACCAATTGCCAGTGGGGGTGGGAGTTGGCTGAAGGAGGCATTCATTCTAATGCAATGTAAAGAATAATACCAGCTTTACTCTTAAACTAAACTATGTCTCCAGACTGAACAGTTCTTGAGTGATTAATCCCATGTAGGATGTGGAGCTAATATAGCAAATTTCAAAAGAAAAAAAAAAGGAAATGTTTACCTGTGTACTCTGGGAAGCAGATGGTCAAAGGACTGTGGATGATCTTCTCCTCAAAAAGATCCTTCTTATTGAGGAAAAGAATGATGGAAGTATCTGTGAACCACTTGTTGTTACAGATGCTATCAAACAGCTTCATACTTTCGTGCATCCGATTCTGTCAAGATAGGGAACGTTCTCAGCTAAGAATTAAACTTAGAGCAAGAATATTAAGTGTGTTTTATGATGTTAAGATGAGATTAAATCAACAAAAGATATTTTCCTTATGTTTATTGAACACCTCAGAAAATGTTTCATAATGACTGGTTGTTATCATTACATAAAGAAGTATGGCTTTAGCAGAGCAAAAAATATTACTTCTTTTTCTCATAGAAAGACAGCATTATCCTGGATTTACAGGCATGGACTGATGATAGGTGTTTGCTCTTTGCTTATATACTGGTTCTCTCTACTGATGAGATGGAAAGGCTTACCAATATTACTCTGCATGTTCCAGGTATAATGCTTGCTTTAAAACATAACTGTTTTTTATATGTTCCAAATGTTTTTGTCCCTTTTCTTTTTGTCCTTTTCTTCTGTTTACCTTTTTTACAATATGTTATTTTGTTATTTCTGTATTTTAACAAAATGTGAAAAGTATTATTTTATTGTATTAATTTAATTTTTTTTAATTTTCTTTATTTTAATTCTTGTTAGCTGCCTTGAGTACTCATGTGAGTATAAAGGCAGAGCATAAACTGAACAAATCAGTAAATACTCAGAGAAGGTTCATGGGTTTCCTATAGTTGTGGTCCATGCAGTTTTAAGCCCCATGCACTCTTCAACCAATACTATAAAGTTAAATTAGACATTGTTATTTTATGGTTTTCTAATGCACAGAATGGAACTTTACAAATCTGCCATCATATTTAAAGGCAAGATAAAGCATTTCTCATTTACAAATATTCCTTACTTAAGAATCCTTTTTTTTACAGTGAGATTATGTGAGTATCTGACACTCCAAAAGAAAATGAATTCTGTTGGCCAAAAATAGCAGAGATCTAATAATGATTGAGAAATTGCATGTTAATTTAAATAACTGTAAGGAAGGAGACACAGGGGGCTTTCAAAATTATCCCACTATTGTCACATTAAAAGAATTTTAACAGCATACCAGACATCATCATATCCAATTTGTAATTCTCCCATGCTTTCCCACAACATACCCGAAAAGGGAGAAAAAAACTAAACAAGGAAACCTGACTAGTTTTTGGTTGGTAGTACTAGGAACTCTCCATCTGGAAGCACCTCAAAAAATGGAACAATTTGTAACCTAAAGAGCTAGCGTGGCACCTTCGACACAGTCCTGTGAGCAAGACTGGGGAACTGCTCTACATACAGTAGTGCTGCCCTTGAAGACACATGGATATTACAGCTGGTACAGGATGCAGCAAGAAGTGATAAGTAACCTCAGTATGTCCATATAACAGCCCTGCTTTCAGGAGCTGACCTGGTTGCCAGTTGGCTTCTGGGTGCAATTCAAGGTGCTGGTTACCACCTATAAAGCCCTATATGGCATAGGGCCTAGCAACTAGAGACAACTATACTGTCGCCCATTATGTCAGGCCATCCTGTTTGCTCCAAGAGGGTCAGCTTGCTTTGGGTTTCATCAGTTAAACAAAGTCATCTAGTGGGACCCAGGAAGCTGTCCTTCTCACCACACCTGCCTTGTGGAACAGCACCTCCCTGGAGAACTGTATGACCCCTACCTTGCCCACTTGATACTATGCAGTCTCTAAAAAACTATTTTTCTTGAGGTCTTGAATTAGAACGTTTTGGGAAGGCGCATTTTAATTTGGGGGGGTGATGTTGAAATATGTTATCCATTAGACAACTGTTGTGCTTTTATATAAAGTTGTATGTTCACTTTATATATAATGTTACTTTTTTAATCTTGTGAAGCCACTCATAAATTTGGAGTTCGGCAGGCTACACATTTGACAAATAAATAGGTAAGATACAGTACCTGTCTTGCATGCAGACACTTTAAACTCTAGGTGACCCCATGAAGAGCTAGGAAAAAAAAATCCTGCCTAGTGGGTAACTGGTAAATCAGTGCTGAAAATACTAAGCTTAATGAATTAGTGATTTGACCTAATGTACGACAGCTTCATCTGTTCTTATTACTGTTTCCTTACCATCTCTTCATCTTCAGCCAGAACTAAGTCATAGGCACTAAGAGCAACACAGAAGATAATGGCTGTAACTCCTTCAAAGCAATGGATCCACTTTTTTCTCTCAGATCTCTGGCCCCCCACATCAAACATCCTGCAAGCAAAGTTACAAAATTACTGATGTCAAACACTGCAGTAACTGCAGAAGCACATCACTGAAAACCAAAAATAAATGTGCCATTTATAAACCTGGAAACAAAATATAACTTCGCAGAAATCAATGGATTTTCATCTACTAATGATACAACAAAAAACTGAAAGTTTAAGTGTGTAGATGATACTGTTTTCATACCTAACCCTACAAACATTTCAATAGATAAAGTTCCCTTTGAGTTAAGCTTGTCTCTTGCTGACTTCATGGACTTGTCGATGCGTTTTCCTTGGAAATAGTATAGAAGTGTATACCATTGTCTCCTTCTCATTGTATTTTGACATCCCAGTTGAAAAATTTGGAAGTCACCCTTCTAGTCTACAGCCCTGGTATTCTCAAGTAATCTCCCATCCAATTTACTAACCAGGCTTCAGCTTAGATTCTGAGTCCAGACAATTATAAACCAGGGGTTGTTATCTGAGGTAAATCATTCAGTAATGCATTCTAAAACTCTGGCAGAAGGCCCACCATACAGACTAGTCATCTAACTGGTTTTCATGGATGAACACTTCTTGGATTTTCTCTTCACTATGCAAAATATGAAGGAAAAAAATAGCATTTAGGAGATACTTGTTGATTTGTTTAAAAGGGGAATGTTTTCTTCAGTTGTGAAGATGATATAGAATCCATATTTGGAAACCACACTTTGGCTGCTCAATATACTGTCTTTAAAGTCAACAAAGCCCCCTATTCAGCCAAACCACTGGGTATTTTCTTAGCAACACGGAATACTAATTGATGAACTTCAAGCATAATAAATAATCCAATTATACCAATTCCGACACCCTTAAAAACACTTTTAGGTACACTGAAAAACTTAAAATATTTGGGGGGGGGATACCTAAAAGCACAGATGCATGAAAATATGGTCAAGCACCAAAGCTAAGCAGCATTTGAAGACTAAGATCTCTATCAAGACATTTAACACAAGGTAATGATTTTCCATATTCCAGGAGAGGGATGCACTTCACGTAAAGCTGTTGTACTTGACAATATCTATGTATTTTATGAAACATCCAACTCTGCCTTGAGGCACAGAAAGAAAAATAAATGACTTTGTTGCTTCTTGAATGTACATAATTCTAAGAAAAAATGTTTTTGAAAGGTAACTGCAAAAAATCTTCTTTCTTAAGAGTTTAACATCAAACCGAAGAGATTGTTTAGATATTTCCTAATGCATACATTTAAAATATTTAACTGCCTACCTTGTTTTATCTTAGAAAACAGCCCAAAAATCAACACAGAAAATATAACAAAATATCAAAATATAAATAAATCTAAACCAAATGTGCACAGTAACCAGCCAGAAGAATTTTGTTGTTTATTCTTTCAGTCGCTTCCAACTCTTCGTGACTTCATGGACCAGCCCACGCCAGGGCTTCCTGTCGGTCGTCAACACCCCCAGCTTCCCCAGGGACGGGTCCGTCACCTCTAGAATATCATCCATCCACCTTGCCCTTGCTGGGCCCCTCTTCCTTTTGCCTTCCACTCTCCCTAGCATCAGCATCTTCTCCAGGCTGTCCTGTCTTCTCATTATGTGGCCAAAGTATTTCAGTTTTGCCTTTAATATCATTCCCTCAAGTGAGCAGTCTGGCTTTATTTCCTGGAGGAGGGACTGGTTTGATCTTCTTGCAGTCCAAGGCACTCTCAGAATTTTCCTCCAACACCACAGTTCAAAAGCATCTATCTTCCTTCTCTCAGCCTTCCTTATGGTCCAGCTCTCGCAGCCATATGTTACTACGGGGAACACCATTGCTTTAACTATGCAGACCTTTGTTGTCAGTGTGATGCTCTTAACGATTTTATCAAGATTTGTCATTGCTCTTCTTCCAAGGATTAAGCGTCTTCTGATTTCCTGACTGCAGTCAGCATCTGCAGTAATCTTCGCACCTAGAAATACAGAATCTTTCACTGCTTCTACATTTTCTCCCTGTATTTGCCAGTTATCAATCAAGCTGGTTGCCATAATCTTGGTTTTTTTGAGGTTTAGCTGCAAGCCAGCTTTTGCACTTTCTTCTTTCACCAGCCAGAAGAATACATCTTAAATATACTCAGGTTCAGCAGAATTTGTAAAAGAAAAATAAATAACTTCTATAGAACCTAAAAAATGACAAAAGTAACTAAGCTGAAACATCTGTTTAAGAGAGAGGTCCTGGATCTGAAAGTCTCAAATATAGGGGCTAGGCAGCTTCTCCTATGTGTATTCCATTCATTACTGGAAAGAATCTGCTGTAAAAGTTCATCATTTGAAACTCAGTCATGATTGCCTAAGTACACCTGCAGACATCTGCAGTTAGTTGATGTTTTTGTTTTTGTTAAATATCAACAGTATCAACGAGAAACCTCTTCCTAGGCTGCTTCTCTCAGAATTCATACACATAATCATAGAAGCTAATTTGAACACAATATTTACTTAGTTATAGGAGCAGTATTTCAGTATGGCAAAGCATGGCAAAGTATTTCTGGATTCATATTGCATCTTTCAGCCTCAGTTTGTGGAGAACAGGAAATTGTTCTGTGCTTAAACTTCAAAGAAGTGTGTGGGCTGCAACACAGTGGATATGACTACAAATCAAGGAATTATTTTCTACATCGTGTAGAAAAACCTTAATCTCCCTAATGGATCAAGAAATCATATGAGATTCCATGTTGCGCTTAATGATCAGTTAAGCTGCCTAGTAAGTCTTGAGAAAGGCCCCTAATGGATTAGAAATTACCCTTTATAATGCTAGATGGCTACCCAATGAGGCTTTGTATGACTATGTATCTTATAATGTTCCAAAGCTGAAGCATTAGGCTCAGAATTCCAATCACTGCAGGTAAAGCATGGCAACTGGGCTGCCCACTGATGTTGTAAGAAAACTTGCTAATGCTTGAAGATTCAAAACAATAAAAAAGAAAGCTTTTTAGAAGAACTCAAGTAGAATATTCAAACAATGGAAATGATATATAGATTCCT
This sequence comes from Candoia aspera, assembly GCF_035149785.1. NCBI lineage: Eukaryota > Metazoa > Chordata > Lepidosauria > Squamata > Candoiidae > Candoia > Candoia aspera. The sequence continues at coordinate 62,296,061 of NC_086154.1, read as the reverse complement.
AAATGTATATACAAATAGAGTATCTTTCATTCATAGAATATAAGCATAACCAGAGCAATGTTTTATCTTATTGTACTGAGTGGTATGGGGAGGAAGAAAAAGAAAAATAGCCATATGCACCTAGGAAGTCGTAACTAACCACAGGAAGGAAGGAAGGAAGGAAGGAAGGAAGGAAGGAAGGAAGGAAGGAAGGAAGGAAGGAAGGAAGGAAGGAAGGAAGGAAGGAAGGAAGGAAGGAAGGAAGGAAGGAAGGAGGGAGGGAGGGAGGGAGGGAGGGAGGGAGGGGGAGGGAAGGGAAGGGAAGGGAAGGGAAGGGAAGGGAAGGGAAGGGAAGGGAAGGGAAGGGAAGGGAAGGGAACTTCATCTTTAAGTCTTACCTGCCCATGAAGTGAAAAGGACAGAAAGAAAGAACAGGGTCTTCCAGCCATGGTATGCCTAAAATATGGAATTAATTTAGGCATATCATGACTGGAAGACCCTGTTCTTTCTCTGCCTCAGCTACTGGGGATAGATTTACAACATGCTAATAAACAATTATTTTCCAATTCCCTTCCTTAAATATTTTTTTTTATTTTATGCAGTGGATTATTCAGTCTAAATACCTCATCCAATTCAAATTGAAATGGGAGTTGGCACTTTAACTTAGGTTAATGGCAAATGCTGCTTAAAAAGGGCTGGGTGACCTTCGGCCAGTCACTCTCTCTCAGCCCAACTCACCTCACAGGGTCGTTGTGGGGAAAATAGGAGGAGGGAGGAGTATTAGGTATGGTTGCCACCTTGAGTTATTTATAAAAATAATCAAGGCAGGATAGAAAAACAAACAAACAGCATAGCTATAGACAGGCAGTTCCATGAAAAACATCTGGAATATGAAACAATCAAGGAAGTTTACACACACACACACACACACACACACACACTTACTTAAACTAGGAAACTGAAACCAGGAGAGAATTCTGCCTGGTGCAGCAGCAGGGGTGGAGATGGAGAGACAAAATTTTCAGATTTCAAGAAATGCCTTAAAAATATCTTGATCATACTGAAACTTGTTCTGCCCAAATCTGCTGTAACTTCCAAGACAGTCCACAATGTAACAGACATGATTGACTGACTGACTGATGTGCCATCACGTTGTTTTCAACTCCTAGCGACCACATAGATAGATTTTCTCCATGACTAATACCATCCATAGAATTCTCACTGTATCACTTTGTATATATGTGTGCAAAAACCATATTCATGTCACAGCCCTAAACTTTCTGGAGAAAGAATAAGGTAAAAAATTCAATACATAACAAAACAAAAAAACCACTGAAGTATTACTAAGTAGACTCTGCCTAGAGATTGTCAGTATTGAGGAGGGGAAAAAATCAAAGGGGCCCTAAGAATTGGCAAGGAAGTATTGCTGTGGGTGATCTCCCCTGCCAAAGCTTTCTGTATGAATTTTTGCAACTTGAAACAGTGGTCTTGGAATAGCTTCCTGCCAGCCTTAACATGGCTGTTGAGACAGGCCACTGACACCAAGGAGCAGGCCAACCCTTTGGCTGAACAATGAGTGGGAATTCCATTTTTACGCAATCAACTGAGATACAAGCAGACGCTACCTTCTTTCCCATAAAATGTAACACAGCAAGATTTTAATAAAGTCATATCAAATCCTCTAGAGTTAAGTATTCAACAGCTTTTCCATATTTCAGGGAGAAGGGGAGGCAGAAGAACCCCTTCAATGAGGCTCTTTTTGTTACCATTATTACCCAAAAATTTTTTCCTCACAAATATTGTTTTGAATGCTCTTCAATACTTCCTAGTTTTTCCAGTGGAAAAAAAATGAACTAAAGTAACTTAACCAACCTATAATTTTCAGAAAAAAATTAAAATATCTGTTGTTTTCAGTGTTAATTCACTATACATGTGTCAACTGATTACTCTTGGGTTTTGGCAGCAGAATATTTAAATTGACTCCCCTGAGAAGCATGATGCCAATCCTTGTTGGGAACTGTTTCTGGACCTGTATTCCTGTGATGTCCTGCTCTAAGTTCTTCCTGCCCTGTGACTGGACCTCTGGCTTGACATTTGGACCAGCCTCTGTGGAATGTTCTGGTGCTCTGTCTACAGACTGTCTTGGATCTCTCTTGGCATTCCTGAATCCAAACTCTTCAAGCTAGCAGCTTGAGACACTGGCATAATTTATGAAGCAAGCAACCTCTCTCTGAACTCTCAAGTCTTTGTTACTCTCTCTCTAAATTACCAGCCTTAGCTCTGCCTCAGCTACTGGGGAAAGATTTACAACATGCTAATAAAAGCTCTCAGACTCGTAAATTGCTTTACTTTCTGTTTGCATCAATCTAGGACACAACTTGGGGAAAAAACTATTCTGCTAGGTGACACGAATGGATAGACTGGAACAAGATAACAAGAGTACAGAAAAAGAAACTGGGCCACTCAGAGAATGAAGAATGAAGAATGAACATCTGCTTAGAAAAAAAGTGTGTATCTCAAATATATTCCTGAAGCAGACATCTATTCATGCATACACATAGGAAAGAAATAAATACAAATTTGAAAGCATTAATGATTTTATTTATGATAAAAGACTGAAAACATTAATGAAGGATGTAAGGGTAGAAGATGTTCTGAATATGAGACAGTACACTTTTTTGATTGGGTCAAGAGTACATCTTGGCAAAAAAATGGACCTGAAAGAAAAGGAAAGAAATAAAAGAAATTACAGTGAAAATAGAATGATTAAAGGAAGAGAAAGTATGAATCCTGTATGAGAAAGCATTGAAAGACGAATTTCCCTACAAAGTGAATAAAAATTGGACATAAAGAAAAAAGGATATAGAATCTTGGAAGAGAATGAAAAGAATTACACTGCAGAGTGACAATGAAGTCCTGTAGTTATGGTAATGGGAGCATAATAAAGGATGTTTAATGGAATGATGAAGTGAAAGAGGCCATGACTTGCACTGTAAAGGCGAGAGGAGAGAGATGTACTTTCAGCATTGCAAAATTCTGTTAATGTAACCTTACAATAAAGCTAGACCTAGTACTTCTGGGTGCGCTCCTTGTCTGGACTACCTTGCAATGCTGGTAGTAAGGCTGCTCTTCTTCCCCTAATACAAACAGAATTTGTGCATAAGTGATTGCAAAACCTAAAGGGGGATTAGTTAGTTAATTGTACTTGGGAAGATGGCAGAATTCTGACTGAAAATGTTTAAGAGATGACCATAAGCAAAATTTCTGAAGTTTCATGCCAGGCAGAGGATTTGCAGGCCAGATTTTTGCTCTTCCGCATTTCTCAGTGACTTGTTGCACCTTCCCAGCTATCGTGTGATTGGTTGCAGCACAATTTTTAAATTGTTTCATTTTGTATTTCATCATAAATTGAAATCCCTAATATTTTCTATCTATGGTAAACTTAAGTACACCAGTAAGGAACTGCATCTGTTCCCAAGTCCAGATAAAGGAGGCGGCTTGGTTTCCTGTAGAGGGACCATAAAAACAGGCATGAACCTCTGGGAATGGAAAAGAAATGTCAGACTGAGAATAATGCTACCACATTCATGGCTTTAGCAGATGCATTAGCACTGTCAGATGACTGAGGTCAGGATGCTGATGAAAAATATCCAACTGGCCAGACACAACTCAAAACTGTGAAGCCAAGAAAACTTCTTAAACTGGCTACCAGAAATGTCTGAACTTGCCTCCAGATCGTGAAATAACAGTTTGTGAACCATTCTGATATAAAAGTTAAATTGTGGAATTATCAGAATTATGACTCACTGGATCTGGAAATTTCCATGTCCACATACCAAACAGTGATGACTCTATGATCTTGTACTACTCTGCAGGCAAGAATCGTACAGAGAGTGTTGGTTTTATTGTAGACTGCGTAGCCTCCAAAAGTACTGTGAGCTTCCAAACAGTCTAAAGTTGATTAGCAGTTTTGTCCCTTTCAAGAACAATAAAATCACATAAAATCGCAGCTTAGGCTTCCACAGTAACAAGCACAGAGAAGGCAAAAGACAAATTCTATGCATAGTTACAAAAGATCCTGGATTCATTACCATAAAAGGAATTAATCTTGATGGCTGGTGACTGAAATGCCCATGTTGGCAGCAATCGAAAAGGCTGGGAAATCCTGTGCAAATTTGGTGTTGATGAATGACAATGGCCTGTGCCTCCTACCATTTGCAGCAGTAAATGAGCTAATAATTGGAAACAGCTTATTTCAGCACCCACTAAAACATCAGTTAAGATAGTGGTCACCCAGTGGAAAAGATACATCAGTCCTTGACTATTTCCTAATCAACTGCTGTTTTCACAGAAGTTTGATCAATGAGAGGCACTGATTGAGGTTCTGACTATAATCCCTTAAGTGCAATCCTGCAACTGCAACTGAAATGAACTACTTGTAATGCAGCCACAACCAAACACTATGAATGAGTGAAACTACATGACCCTACTTTCAAACAACAGTTCCAGCTGATGCTCATCAACCAATTTGCCCCCTTAAATGTCTAGAAGATGTAAGCGATCGAGTGCTACGGTTACCAGAAATAATTAACAAATGCACCAAAGAAATCTTTTTATAGCACCACAGTGAATACAACCACGGATTTCAGATGAAATGCCTAACGTAGTAGACAAATGCAAACAGTGTAAATCCATAGATATGATGCAGTATCAGCAGCTTAATAAGCATGTCTATTCCTGCCTAAAAGCAGAATGGTTTACCTATTGGAATAGCACTGAAGAAGAACTTGAAGAAACTACACATTCCCATAAATAGTGCACTATTTACACCATATTAATCCCACAGAGGTAAATTTCAATGCATGAATGACCACATCAAAAAGGCAGATAGCACTTTTGTGTGGTTGGGAATTGAATGACATGAGTCACCGGCATGAATACTTACAGCTCCTTTATAACCACCCTGTTCTGGAAGACATTCCAGTAGAACCACCAACTCTTGACAGCCCAGATGGAACCACTTAAGAATGTGAGTTCAGAATCTCTGAAATAAAAGCTGTCTGTCATGTTCACCATTCCAATGTTACCGTTACATCGTAACGTTTCGCATGTCATTTGGCTGATGCGTGTTTCGTCTGGGAGGGGAGGAGGATTCCATCTTGTGGGATTGTTATATGTTAGCAGCTGGATTGGAATGTGTTTGGGTTATCTCGTGTGTTCAAGGTTCCTTTCCCAGGACATCAGCAGAAACGGTTACCAGCACCTGGGGGGGGGGGGAGTTTGCAACGGCCGGGCGAGGGGAGGGATTACGTTTGAGCCGAGGGTTTTTAGTTTGTATTTGGCGCGCTTTTACTCATTCTCAGCTTTCTCTGTATTTGCATACTATTCTTTAATAAATCAGATATCATTAAGTCCCTGCTTGTGAGTCTGAGTCTATTAGAGTAGGCAATCATTACATAAAGCTGAGAATCAAAAAATTTACCATTAGCCCCTTTCCAGATTTATTTTGTGAGGGAGAAGTGCTAGTGATGAGCAAACCAAATCCCCAAACCATGGAAAGCGAGGAATCAAGCAAGGGGGAACCCGACTCCACAGTGATAAGAATGGAGAGGGTCCCTCCTCGAGAACTTTCAGAAGTTCAAGAGGGGTCGAGTTCCAGCCTAAGAGAAGAGGAGGTTGGAGGTAAAAGAGCCCCTGAACCGACTGGTGAGTCGCCAGGCGAGCTGACCACATGGGATGAGACACAGGGATCCCTACCAGGGATGTCCAAAACGTCTTGGAAGCAGCGATACCCGAGTTCCCCGACTGTGGTAAGGCAAGAGGGAAAGGAGGATTCCCAAACCCCTGACCGTATAAGAATGGTGGAGGCCAAATTGGAGTCACTAGAATTTATGTTTTGAAAGATGTCCATGGACTGGGGTCCCCGGGAGAGGAGGAGAGAGGAGTCTAGTACTAGGCATTCGACTCCTTCGTTGCCCCCAACTTCCCCGGAGGAAAGGAGTAGGACCCGGCACAGAGAGGGAGCAAGAGCGCTGAGGGTGAGGATTTCAAGGTCCCCTCCTCGAGAGCGGAGATCCCTGGGAGCTACACTCCCAGCTCGACCACCCAGCTGTGGCGAAGGGACCACCCGGAGTGGGGGTTAAGGACTTTACCGTTAAATTTGATGGAGATCCAACTAAGCTATTGTTCTTCCTTACCAATGCAAGGAGTTATATGGATGAGTGGGAGCAGTTTTTCCGTTCAGAAAGAGCCAAGATTAATGCCATTGCCACTAGGCTCAAGGGGCGGGCAGCCGATTGGTATGTGCAGTTATGTCAATCGGATGCCCCTGAGCTGAAGGAGTTCGAAGAATTCCTGTGGGCATTGAAACTACACTTTGAAGACCTGTTAGCTAAAGAAAGAGCAAAACGGGCACTGAGGGAGCTGTGCCAGGGGCCACGATCGATGGCAGATTACGCTCTGGAATTTAAGGCTCTGGCTGGGAAGGTTGAGGATTGGTCCCAATCCACATTAATAGAACTTTTTAAGGATGGTCTGAATACGGAGGTCCTGAGGTGGTCGCTCAGCAGGGATGACCCAGATACCCTGTATGAATGGATACAGCTGGCAGGGAAGGCTGAGCATGCCCATGAGACCTTTGCTCACAGGAAGGTGATGAGATATGCTGGGCCCAGCAAGGGTTCCCGCACTGCTGCGCCCACTGGAAAGTCCGGTCAACGTGCCTGGGAAGAGGAGAGGGAGTGCCGCTATGTGAAAGGGCAATGCCTCCGATGTGGGAAGGAAGGTCACCGAGCGGCGGTGTGCCCGAAAGGAAAGACCGAGGAACGTCCGGGAAAGTCGTCGGGGAAATCTCCCTCTTTACCCAGGAAAATGAAGGTGGCTTTGGCTGAGACTGAAGTGGAGGAAATTCCTTACTTCGGGGACGAGGGGGAGCCTGATATACTCCAGCCGGCGGGAAACGCCAGCCACTTGCTTTAAAGGGCACCTCTGGGCAGGTGGTAGAGGAAGGGTGCGACCATATTTCGGTGAGTGGCAACTATCCCACACTGACAGTGAAAGTGAAGCTAGGCTCCCGCACAAGAACTGTTGAAGTGTGGGCTTTGATCGATTCAGGGTGTTCGCGTTGCTTGATGCACCCTGACGTGGTGGCTGCTTTGGAGTTACCTAGTTTTCCACTAAAACGTCCCATGATTTTTACCCAGCTGGATGGTTCTACGGCGGGGGGGGGGGGGGGGGAAGCCAGTCACCCATTCCACGGGCATGGTGGCGTTGCAAATGGGCAGCCACCGTGAGGGGCTGCCGTTTGTAGTGGCACCTGTGGGGGGTCCTTTAGTCATTCTGGGGATTCCTTGGTTGGTCCAGCAAAACCCATATATAAATTGGGTGCACAGGACTTTTGACTTTTGGGGATGGTTTCTATCAAGCCCCTGGGGAGGACGACGCTCCGCAGGCTGCAGTGGGGAGGGCGGTGGCAGCAACCCCGCATTTCGCTGCCACCCCACTGGAGGGCTTGCCGGAGCAATACCAAAGTTTTGCAGATGTGTTTGGTGAGAAGAAGGCGGACCAACTCCCACCTCATCGAAAAACTGACTGTGCAATAGAGTTGGTCCCAGATGCACATCTGCCCAAACCAAAAATCTATGCCATGACACAAAAGGAACTGGCGGCACTGCGGGAGTTTGTGGACAAAAACTTGGCCAGGGGTTTTATTGAACCAGTAAATTCGCCAGTGGGCGCCCCCATTTTGTTTCGAGTGAAGAAGGATGGGACATTGAGACTCTGTACAGATTACCGCGGATTAAATGCAGTTTCGATATTAAACAAATATCCTTTGCCAATAATAAAAGACATGTTAGCACATCTGGCCAAGGGGAAAATCTTCTCTAAGCTGGATTTGAGGGAAGCATATTTCCATATCCGTAAACGGGAGGGGGATGAGTGGAAGACTGCTTTCAATTGTCCTCTGGGTTCTTTTCAGTACAAGGTTTTGCCTTTTGGGTTGGCGGGGGCACCAGGAGTGTTCATGCAATTGATCAACGAAGTGTTACATGAACATTTGTTCAAGGGTGTACTGGTCTATTTGGATGATGTTTTGATTTATACTGAAATGGAGGAGGAACATGAGCGCTTGGTGAAACAGGTGCTTAGCAAACTGAGAAAGGCTGAGCTTTATGCTAAACTTTCTAAGTGTGAATTTCATTGCACTCAGCTTGACTACCTGGGGTACAGGATTTCTGACAAGGGCATTGAAATGGATCCTGCGAAGATTCAAGCTATTTTAGGGTGGGAGCACCCGCGTACCCGCAGGCAGCTCCAAAGTTTTCTTGGATTTTCCAACTATTACTGCCAATTCATCCAGGGGTTCGCAGAAATTGCACTGCCTCTCACTGATTTGTTACGTACGAAGGGGTTGGGGGACACACGTAAGGTGAAGAACCCGGGGGCATTGCTCAATTGGACACCTGAATGCCAGTTGGGTTTCGACAAACTCAAAAGCCTGTTCACTGCTGAACCCATTCTTCAACACCCTGATCCCACTAAACCCTTTGTGGTTCAAGTGGATGCTTCCGATTTCTCAACTGGAGCGCTCTTGCTGCAAGTTGGTAAGTGTTGGAGCAGAAGAAGTCACTGTAGAATCACTAAAGTTTGATGGTGATACACTAAATTGTTCACTCACTCCTTCAAATGAACTGGCAGTCTGAAGAAATACTAAATTTGTGGATGCAGGCAATAAAAGTACAAATTTTCAAGAAAGGAGGCAATCAGGAGTGCAAGAATTACCATGAGGTTACCCTGGTGTAAATCATGGTTAAGATATTTATGAAAGTAATCCAACAAAGCTTCAGAAAAGAAGATAAATTAATCACAGATGTAATGTTTGCTGATTTCAGCATGATTTTTGCAGACGGTGAAACAGAAGCCTATGACATCCTGCTTGATATAAAAACTGCTCCTTATCCATATTGCTTAACCATCAATACTGACAAGATCAAGGTATTCACAACCAATGGCTCTCAAGCAACCATCCACTTTGACAGAGCTCAGTTGAACAATTTAAATATCTCAGCTCAATTGTCCAAAAATAGAAAATAGCTGCCACAACTGATACCTACAACTGAATTGGCCAGATTGCTTCAGCCTTTGGAGCACTGATGTGGTGCCTCTAGAGAAAAAGTAGCTACCAATATCTACATCTATCCATCATTAAACTACCACTGGTGTTGTATGGTGCAAAATCTTGGAAATTAATTCAAAATTACTTGAAAAAGTTGTAAGTTTTGCAAAAGTACAACTATGCCAAATATTAGGGATTTCAATCTGTGACAAAATTTATGAATGAATACGTAAGGAAAATTTATGGTGACATTAGAGGTGTGCTCATTGGTGACATGAATATATGAGTTAGTGTGCAAATGATGTGATGTTGTTGAAATGTTTTGACAAACAGTCTATTTGCATTGTTATCACAGGAAAAAGAACCATTTGGCTTACTCAAGATGGGGATATAGATGCTAATTTAAAATACTTGAAGGAAGGCAATACAATTGATTTTATATCTGGACATACAGTATCTGTTAACTGTCCTTTCTGTTAACTACCCTTTCTATCTTTGAGCTGCTGACCACAGTTAAAAACAAGGTAGATGCACTAAAAGAGTTCTTCGTGAAGTTTACAGTGAGCCAATCAAATAAAAATCCCCAGATTCTCATAGCATAAGATCTGTGCACAATATATGCTTTACAAATAGTGTAATGGTATATGGGAATGACCTTGGTAAACAGGAGGAAGAGGCACAGCCTAGACATGGTATGATAAACAAAATCTGAGTCCAAAGGAGGGGTGGGAGTAGAGAAAGCGTCCTAGTAGGGACCCTCCCTAATTTTTGGGAGAGTAAAGGGGAGTAGAGGGGAGAGGTACTTTCAGACTTGCAAGATTCTGTTACTGTCATCTTACAATAAAAGTAGTGTTAGTACTCATGGTTGGTGCTTCTTGTCTGGACTACCTCAAAGGGCTGACAAATAGCCAGTAGAAGAACAAACTTATCCCAAAACCAGACAGAGAGAAGAAAAAAAAATGAACGAATGGAGAGGGTCAAATTCTTACGTAAGAGAATACTGAGTATCAGGAGCATCACAATCCAAGGAGGACACTCGGAAATGCCAGCTGATTAGAGCACGCCAGCCAACAAGGAGACTTCCACTTTCCTGGATATGGTGTTGCCAGGCCCCTCTTTTGCTTCTGCAGAAGCCTCCCCAACCAAAGTGGACCACAGATGTCTGGGGGGTGGGGAGGCACTAACTGCCATCAAAATGCTGATGATAAATAGCTATATTTCTTCTTTCCTGAAAATTTGGAGTTTGATATTTTCTGAAATCTATGTAACTTCAGAGTGTAAATGACGGTATGTGGGAGAATAAACTAAACTCAAGCAGATGGAGTTTCTGATTTGAACATCTGGATTTCACAATTAGGGAGATAAATCTGTTCTGTATGGGGCTGACGTCTTCATTAAGTAACAAATTTGCAGCCTGGGGTCCTTTTGGATCCAGCAAGACAAGATTTTCATGCCAAGGAGGGCCTGTTTATCCACTGTTGTGAGCAAAGATGAGATCAGCCTAAAATCTGCTACTGCAGAGGAATATACTGCATAGATTTGGGGACACATTCTGCTTTCATCTGCATATCAAACTGATGCTAACATTTCCATGCCAAAAGAGCCTGAGATCTGACCTTTTAATTGCTAACTATCATTCGTAAGGGGGAAAACCAGAACAGCAATCTTCTTTTTCATTCTTCCCTGAAGTCTTCAATCACTACTGAACAGCTAAGATTGTCAAGGATATCTCAATTCATAGAAGCCTGTTTAGAGCTAAAAGCAAAACAGATGAGGAATCACATTTCCATATACTTCATTCATTCACATGCAAATATAACTAATGGTTTCAGAGTAATTATTGGGATATAAAAGTGATCTTTCCTGCTTTTGCACACACACCCACACCTACACCTCCCCCCCAGTAAATTTAAGTAACAATGTACAGCAGTTTAAATACTATATAACTATTTAAATTACAACATTCACTGCAAGATGCATTTCATGGTACCTCTGCATTATATATACTGAGAGCCAAAATCCAACTTTATCCATTGGCTATAAATGAATTCCTTTTGTCAAAGGAAATAAAAGTACAAGTTTATGCACTTACTTGAAATGCAAGTCCTTGAAGGTAAAATGAGTCTCTACAATGCCTGTAGTCTTCACTCTGGTTCTCAGCACATCTTGTTGGGTTGGAATATAATCCACTCTGGCTATCCTCTCCAAATCATTCAGGTAGCTGCAGAAAAAAAAATGGTGGGGATTAGCCAGCTATCTCACCTGATGTCTTCAAGATGTAATGAACTCTATACCAGGCAATAAGTGCTATCATTCACAGCTAGCATAGCTACTATCTGAAACCCTAGGGAAGTCTGCTTTAGAAAAATGGAGACCACAGAAACCCATTTCTATTGATCAACAGAGATAGGACATATTTATCAAGGGAAGGGAGGGATCAGAATAATTTCTCCTTATTCCACATGCCTTAATTCTCACAGATTATCTCTCCCTAATCAGTTTCTTCCATATGAATGGAGACTAGCATGGCCACTATGTACAGTTGCAATCAAAATTATTCAACCCCCATTGCAAATCAGGTTGTCAAAATGTACAGACTTTCAGCTGTTTTGCAATGAACAAATCAAACAAAAGCAATTGAAATAGCTCAACACAATGAATGCTTCAAGCGGTGTCCCCAAAGTCAACTGAAAATGCAACTTATAATGACTTCTCCAGTCTCAAAATTATTCATCCCCTTCATGGCAAGGATCTTCAGTACTTGGTAGAGCACCCTTCTGCTGTTATGACCTGCTGCAAACGAGATGCATAGCCAGACACCAGCTGCTGGCAGCATTCCTGAGAAATCTTAACCCATTTCTCATGAGCAATGGACTCCAGTTCTTGGGTTTGCGTGCTGCAATCACCTTCTTCAAATCCCACCAGAGATTTTCTATGGGGTTCAAGTCAAGTGACTGTGATGGCCACTGTAGAATCTTCCCGGACTTCTTCTGCATCCAAGCCTTAGTGGAATTTGAGGTATGCTTGGGATCATTGTCCTATTGGAAGGTCCAATGACGCCCAAGCTTCCTTACAGACAGCATGATGTTTTCTCCTAGGATTTCCTGATACTTCAATGAATCCATCTTGCCATCTACAGGCTGCAGGTTTCCAGTGCCAGAGGATGCAAAGCAGCCCCAGAGCATCACCAAGCCACCACCATGCTTAACTGTAGGCAGAGTGTTCTTTTCAGCGTATGCTTCATTCTTCTTCTTCCACACATACCACTGATCCATTGGGCCGAGAAGTTCCAGTTTTGTTTCATCGCTCCACAGAACAGAATCCCAAAACTTCTGTGGCTTATTGATAAGATTTTGAACATATTGGAGCTGACTTTTCTTGTGCGTTTGGGTTGTGGTGTACATCTTGGGAGTTCTGGCATGGGAACCTTCTGTGTTTAGTACGTGCCTTACTGTGCTTACTGAAACCTCAGTGCCTGTTGCCACCAAGTCTTGTTGCAGGTCTTTTGCAGTCACTCGAGGGTTTCTCTCAACCTTCCTTCTCAGAAATCTGGTTGCAGCCATTGACAGCTTCCTTTTTCTGCCCTGTCCAGGAAGTGTAACCACTGTTCCTTTAACTTTGAACTTGCGAACTATGCTTCCAACGGTGTCTCTAGGAACATTCAGTGCCTTCGCTATCTTTTTGTATCCTGTTCCTTGTTTGTGAAGGGCAATTATCTCTTCTCTTACCTTTTTGGACCATTCTTTTGACTTAGCCATACTGTATTTCTAACATGCAGTCAAATGTGACACTCAACAAACCCCTAGCCACTTCAGGTATTTCATGTGTTCCAGCTCAAGCACACCTGGTGCAACTAATTAAGCCATTGATTAGTTGCATTCAGGTGTGCTTGAGACACCTGTTTTGCATACTGTATGTGTGCTGTTGTGATGGATTCTATTCAGGAGGTTGAATAATTTTGAGACTGGAGAAGTCATTATAAGTTGCATTTTCAGTTGACTTTGGGGACACCACTTGAAGCATTTGTTGTGTTGAGCTATTCCAATTGCTTTTGTTTGATTTGTTCATTGCAAACAGCTGAAGTCTGTACATTTTGACGATCAATCTGATTTGCAATGGGGGTTGAATAATTTCGATTGCAACTGTATAAAGGTACCTCAAGGCTATGTTGGAAATGTGAAAAACATGAAGGGACATTTTACCATGCATGATGGACTTGTGAAAAAGCCAAGAAATTCTGGATACAAATACATATAATGATACAAAAAATATTTAAGTTTACTATCACAAAGCAACCAAAACTTTTTTTATTGGGACTTACGGATTCTAAATTAGAAAAGACTCATGGAAGTTTAATTTTGTATATGGTAATGGGAGCAAGAATATTATATGCACAAAGATGGAAGAGTATTGAAATTCCCACAGTGGAGGAAGGGATGGTAAAACTGTTAGAATTAGCGGAAATGGCAAAACTGACCTGTTTGGTCAGTGAGAAAACAAGAAGTACTTTTTTAAAAGACTGGAAACTTTTTATGGACTTTTTGCTAGAAGAAAAAAGTGAAATGATTAATAAATTTAATGATTGAAAAAGATGAGAATATGGGGTTGAAGTGATTTCTGGAAAAGATAAGTGGGAGGGGAGATGATGGGTTTGTCAATATCTGTTAAAGAGTCGCTGTATTTCATAACTTTATTTTTGTATTTCATAACTCTTTCTTTTTTCTCTATTTTTTCCCCTTAGGTTTCTCTTTTACTTTTTGTAAAATTCTAAATAAATATACACGAGACTAGCATGGCCACTGACTCTAAAATGATGAAACAGTCTAACACAACTCTGGAAGGTGCTGTGTCAGGTGATGTTGGATTAGATGAATGTTCCTCATTCAGGGAATAAAGCACTTTCACATAAACAAGAATGTGAGTGGCTATGGAAGTAAATAAACAATTTTGCATGTTGTAACAAGCCCCTATGAACATATGAACAATTTAATAAAAACATACATGGTTATGATTTATTCAACTTGTATGTTGCTGAATCCTGCAGGACTCCTGGTGGTTTATAATAAAACATCCATTGTACAATAAACATCAATTGTCAGAATTAAATAAATATACATAGAACACCCACAGTAAAATAAAAATAAAATGTGTAGAATAAAATAAAGTGACAGTCAAACCCAACAAAAGCATATCTCAAGATCACATTCAACCTAGGTGGCATCTGCTTAGTCCACAAATGCTTCACAGAAGAGTTTTGAGAATCTTCCTGAATAAAATCAAGTGGGGGGGGGTAAGTTCTCTGTTATCAAGAAACAGCTTCAGCCCCCTCTGCTTCTCAGCCCTTCACATGGAAGTGAAGAACAACCAGCAGCATCTCATGGGAGAACTACGTCAGCCAGATTGATTTCAGATTGTCCTGCAGGTATTTGGGTACCAGGTCATATAGGGCTTTATAAATCAAAACCAGAACTTTGAAGTGCATCAGGAAGCCTACTGGAAGACCCAAAGCACAGGTGTAATGTGCTCTCAGAACAAAGTGCTGGTTAACAGACAAGCCGTTGCATTTATTCCAACTGCAGCTTCCAGGTAGTCTTCAAAGAGAGCTCCATGAATCCAGATGAATGGTGATGAGGACATGAATTACTCTGACAAGGTCATTCCACTGCAGGCATGGGCACATGTGGCACACCAGTCAGAGGTAAGCAAAGGTCTCCTGGCAATGGGTTCTTCTCTTGGGTTCCTGAGAACAGCTGGGAGTATTCCTGCTGTACCAGCCCCCCTGCTGCGTAGCAACCTCCCTGCCTGAGCTGCTGGAGGCTGTCTCAGGTTTGGCGGTGGAGCTCCCCAAACTTATGGTTTTGGGGGACTTCAATCTGCCTTCCCTGGGGCGTGCCTCGGAGGCAGCTCGGGAGTTCATGGCTACCATGGCAGCCATGGGCCTGTCCCAGATCATTCGGGACCCAACTCAAAACAGTGGTCTCACTCTGGACTTGGTCTTCTTGTTGGAGCAGTGGCAACGTGATCTGAGGGGAGAGCTGCATCTAGCTCCATTGCCATGGTCAGATCACACCCTGGTGGTCCTGAGATTCTCTTATGCCGCTCCCCTCCGCAGGGAGGCAGGACCCATTCAATTGGCCCGCCCCCGGCGACTGATGGACCCAGTGAGGTTTCAGAGGGAGCTGGGGGAGGTGCCCAGGGATCTGCTGCACGGTCCAGTGGAGGCCCTGGCTGCTGCCTGGAACAGGGAACTGGCCGGGGCCTTGGACAGGATCGTGCCTGTGCGGCCTCTCTTGCCTCATCCAACCCAACACTCCCTGTGGTTCACGGAAGAGCTGAGAGTTTTGAAGAGGCTTAAGAGACGTCTAGAGCGCCGCTGGAGGAAGACAAAGACCGAATCCGACCGAACACGAGCTAGGGCCGCTATTAAGGCCTACCTTGTGGCGGTAAGAGCGGCGAAACGGCAGTATTTCTCCACTCTTATTGCATCCGCAGATTGCTGTCCAATGGTCCTATTTAAGATTACACGTACCCTTTTGGGGAAGGTGGGCCCAGTGACCCACCTATAGGGCCGTGCGGAAGAGTTTTCTGAGCATCTGCAGGATAAAATCAGTCGGATCCGGTCTAAGTTGGACTCCATGCATGAAGCAGGGTCTGTGGAGATACCGAGGGAACATTTTAGCCTTGTTATCTGGGAGCAGTTTGATGCGGTTGGACCCAAGGAAGTGGACAGGATCCTCCGGATTGTGAATGCCACCACCTGTTATTTAGATCCATGCCCCTCCTGGCTGGTGAAGGCAGCTCAGGCGGTGACGTGTGGTTGGGTCCAAGCGATGGTAAATACATCCTTGAGGGAGGGGGTGTTCCCGGTCGCCTTTAATGAGGCACTGGTGCGCCCCCTCCTCAAGAAGCCATCTCTGGACCCAACTGTGCTGGACAATTTTCGTCCAGTCTCCCACTTCCCCTTTTTAGGGAAGGTGGTTGAGAAGGTGGTGGCGTTACAACTCCAGAGGGTCCTGGAGGAAACGGATTATCTGGACCCCTTTCAGTCAGGTTTCAGGCCAGGATAGGGGACAGAAACTGCATTGGTCGCACTTATAGATGATCTCTGGCGGGAGCGGGATAGAGGCAGTGCATCCATTCTTGCTCTCCTTGACCTCTCAGCGGCTTTCGATACCATCGACCATGGTATCCTTTTGGGACAGCTCAGGCAGTTGGGGGTGGGCAGCGTAGTTCTGCGCTGGTTCACCTCCTTCCTCCAGGGATGGTCCCAGTCGGTGGTGATAGGAGAGGAGAGATCCGACCCTCGACCCCTCCATTGTGGGGTGCCGCAGGGTTCGGTTCTCTCTCCTCTCTTGTTTAACATCTACATGAAACCACTGGGTGAGATCATCCGTCACCACGGGTTGAGGTATCATCAGTATGCTGATGATACCCAATTATACATCTCTATCCCGGGTGAGGGACGCAGTGGCGCTGCGGGTTAAACCGCTGAGCTGTCGATCGGAAGGTTGGCGGTTCGAAACCGCGCGGCGGGGTGAGCTCCCGTTGCCAGTCCCAGCTCCTGCTCACCTAGCAGTTCGAAAACATGCAAATGTGAGTAGATCAATAGGTACCGCTTCGGCGGGAAGGTAACGGCGTTCCGAGTCGTCATGCTGGCCACATGACCCGGAAGTGTCTATGACAACGCCGGCTCCAAGGCTTAGAAACGGAGATGAGCACCGCCCCCTAGAGTCGGATTCGACTGGACTTTACGTCAAGGGAAACCTTTACCTTTACCTTTTATCCCGGGTGAGCTAAGTGATGCAGTGACTGCCCTTTCTCGGTCCCTGGGGGCTGTGGGGGTCTGGATGGGGAACAACAGGCTTCAACTGAACCCTGGTAAGACAGAGTGGCTGTGGGTTGGCTTCATCTTCTGGGAAACTGTCATCTTTAGTTCTGGATGGGGTGGCACTGCCCCAGACAGACTCAATGCGTAATCTGGGGGTTCTCCTGGACTCACGACTCCTGCTCGAAGAGCAGATGGCAGTCGTGGCCAGGAGGGCCTTTGCGCAACTTCAGGTTGTGCGCCAGTTATGCCCGTTCCCGGATCGTGAAGCCCTCCGAACAGTCACTCACGCCCTGGTTATCTCCCATATAGACTACTGCAATGCACTCTACATGGGGCTACCCCTGAAGAGTATCCGGAAGCTTCAGCTGGTCCAAAATGCAGCCGTGAGGGCTATTTTTGGTGCACCTAAGTGGGCACATATAACACCGTTGCTGCACGAGCTTGCACTGGGTGCCAGTTTGCTTCCGGGTCCAATTCAAGGTGTTGGTTATTACCTTTAAAGCCCTACATGGCACGGGGCCAGGTTACCTGAGGGATTGTCCCATCCCCATTACATCGGCCCGCCCCACCCGATCATCCAGAGGGGGCATGTTACGGACCCCGTCCATAAGAGAATTTCATCTGGCGGGGTCCAGGAAGTGGGCCTTCTCTGTGGTGGCCCCCACTCTCTGGAATATCTTGCCTCCAGAGGTGAGGCAGGCCCCTTCTCTCCTGACCTTCCAGAAGGCCCTGAAGACCTGGTTTTGCCATCTCGCCTGGGGTGGGAAAGGGAATAACCATTCTTGGGGATGGCTCGCACCCTAGAGTCCCTCCCACCAGCCTGGATTTTACATTTCTCTTGGATTTTATTTATTTATTGGGTTTTATTATAATTGTTTTATGTGATTTTAATGTTTATGTTTTATGGGGAATTTTATTGTAAACCACCCAGAGTCCCTCTTCTGGGGGAGATAGGCGGTGGCTAAATATAAGAAAGAGAGAGAGGGAGAGGGAGAGAAATAAATAGAAATAAAAAAATAAAAAAAATAGAAATAAATAAATAGCTAGCTAGCTAGCCTCCACCTGCTCAACTAGTACAATTAGGTACCTTCAGCATACTGATTCCATACCCTAAATTGATGAATTATCTCTCTCAGAGGCTGTGTGGTGGATGCTTCCCACCCTGCCACCTGTGACTAGAACCGCCCACTCAAAGAGAAGTGGAACCACTGCACAACAGGCCTCCCAAGCTTCACAATCAGTCAAGTAAGGTAGCATGACTGATGGTATTGAATACCACTGATGGGCCTAGTATGACCTATCAAGGTCCTGCCAAAAATAATTAGACTGACCAACACCGTCTCCATCTCATGCCCAGGACTGAATCTCAATGGAAAAGGGCCAAAATAATCTGTTCCTCTAGGGCACTCCATAGTTGATTCCTACTTCCCCCCCAAAAAGGAAGGTTGGAGATAATTTTCCAAGGCAGCCAGATAGGGTACACTACTGCCTTTTTCAAGGATGCTGGAAACTTCCTCCTCCTCCCACTCCCATGACCCACTTCCCCACCAATACATCATCCATTCCACGCTGGTCCTTCCCAAACTTCCCACTGAAACAACAGACAATTATTTGGTGGCATCACTTAAGCTTGTCTAGAATACACCTACAGCACTTCACCCATCCTTCAGATCACTCAGTATCTTTCAACATCCTGCCATGAAGCCTTCAAAACAACTGAACATCCTCTCACTAATTTTCAGAGGAAAAGGTCTCCACCCCCCACTTTACCCTCCCACCATAAAACAATCTTGCTGTTTTATGTTCTACTCAAGGTGGCTGATAACAATGTGACTCCAGATAAGGAATCTTTGTGTTTCCAAGTTTACATGGATAATCATGCTATTAGTCCCATAGCAAGCCCCTAAAGGCATTAGAGTCCCATAGCCAACCCCAGACAGAACAAGGCTTTCATATAGCAGATCCCAAACTCCTTTGGCCCAACAGCATGGACTTCTTCATAGCCTGTGTTTGACGCAGCTTGACATTCAATAAGTTACTTTGATGACTACCTGAATAGGGAAGGGTAGGATTGGGCAATCTCCAGTGCCAGCTCCCCTTACCCTCCATTAAACCCAGTCTGTTACTACTCTGTTCTTTTGGAGTCTACCTGGAATGCAGGTATGTCCACCACAGGTAATCTTGCATACATTGTCAATTCCTCTAATAGTTCTCTCATTTTCTGTGGGATAGGCAATCTGCACACATTCTCCAGGAACCTTTACCACAGCAGAGAGCCCAACATTGCCCTCTGAAAGGTGTGGCAGCCACCATGCTGTTCAGCAGACCATTGTGGCCACAGCTCCATAGTGCACCCACACAGATACAAATTGAGCCATTTTTCCAACAATTATGTCTATCTTGGAGCTCATTCAGCCAATGAGTAAATCTAACAGGAACAAATGGATTTCCATAACTGTCATCTCTCAACTAGACTGACTTAAATTCTTCATCCAGCTTCTCCCTTGATCTTTATGACTGCTCTCTGCATTCACATCCTGTTCTGTCACACATCAGTGTCCCACTGTTGTAAGTCCAGGTCGTGCACTCTACTCCCTTTAAATCATGAGGCTTGTAGGGTATTGGCTAATTAACAAATCTCCTCTATGGCAGGTCTCACTTCATGGAACTCTCCCCCTCCTGCAAACCCAGAGGTATGCACAGTCCCGAACTTGTTCGTTAATATTTTTTAAGGAAGCAGAGACAATTTCAGAGACCCTTTGGCCCCTAACAGTTCTGAATGGGGACAGTCATCCTCTATATATAATTTTTGGGTTTTCTGTACACTGCCTAGTGTCCTCTGGGATTGGGCCAGACTATAAGCATTGCAAGAAGAGAGACAGGAAGGCCAAATCCTATACTGCCTGCTAAGATACATCACTCTCTCCAAAACCCTTCTAACACGCTCCTACCTCAAACCCTCACAAGAAAGCATCAGTTCCCCACCTCCCTCTTGTTACCTCTGGTAGTATTTTTAGAATGAGAGAAAGGAGAGTAACAAGAGAACTTTAGCACAAGAAAGCTATTCCATGAAGTTTGACAAATGTCAACTGATGTTCAGTTCACCAGTCTGATACAGGTTCACATGGATATAAATCCCATGTGATTTGCAGAGGAGATCTTGTATAGACATGCATTCTTAAAAGTTGTTTCTAAACTGCAAAATGGCTAACCTTGTCACTATCATTGCACATTTTATAGTTCAGACATTGTATTTCAAATCTTATAAAAACTCTGGAGGAAGGAGCAGTCATTAAACAGGAAATTCAATTTTGGCAAAACTGAAGTGGTGTTACAATGAAAAAACCTGTTTTGTCATACTGTCATATTTCATTATACTGAGACATGCAATGCTTGGAACCAGCAGGTGCCTAACATTCTTGAGAAATACACCTACGCCTGCAGCCTATTCACCCACCATCATTTTAAGTCAATCATGGCTGCATAGTAACATACATTCAATAGAATTCTCAGGAAAGAGGAAAATATTCATCACTATGGCAACAAACCAGAGAAAATGTGCACATGCAGAAACAATTTACAGCTACATGCCATTTAAAGTCAAAACACCACAGCTCTCCTTCCTGGTAGCAAGAGGGAACTGTTTGGGGAGAAGAGAAGGGACAGTCAGCAGAGCTATTTCAGGCAGAAAACATCAGAGTAAGGAAAACAAACAAACAAACAAACGAACCTCTCTTAAAGGCCAGGAAAAAAAATTCAAAGGAATTGCATTTCCTTTGTTTCATTTGCAAAGCAGGAGAAAGAAAAACAAGGCAGTCGCAGAGCAGAATCTCCTGAGTATACTCATTATTTGAAGCATTATTTGGCTGTTTCATTTTTGTGTTTCACAGAAATAGTGATTGTACTCAGTGTATCTATGAAATACAAAATGCAGCATGAAAATAAGATCATGGGGTCTTGCCAAACAGCAAAATTGTATTTTTAAGACCAGTGATATTAAACTTAAATAGAAACGGGGGCCACTAAACCATAAATAAGGACTTCTGTGGGCTGCATATTAACTCAGAAAACCACATGTTTAAGTATTTTTATTTTTAATAATTACTATTTTATAGTTTTAATAACAATTGTTTTTATACATTTATTGTTTTATTTAATTGTTGTACGCTGCCCCGAGTCACTTTTTGTGAGATGGGTGGCCATATAAATTTCATAAACAGAATAAAAAATAAAAATAAAATATTTATTTATTTATTTTTTATCCCGCCTTTTATTATTTTTACAAATAACTCAAGGAGGGGAACATACCTAATGCTCCTTCCTCCTATTTTCCCCACAACAGCCCTGTGAGGTGAGTTGGGCTGAGAGAGACTGGCCCAAGGAACATTATTATTATGAATTTGATGATTTGTTTTCAATATTTGTGTGTGTGTGTGTGGTGTGCGTGTGTATGTGTGTGTGTATGTATATATATATCCCCATCACCCCACTCGAGCTTCCTGCCAGCCTACTGCCAAATTATCATGCCACCTCCTTACCTCCTAGTCCTACTTATCACCTCCCTGCAATGTTCCCTCTAATTTCTAATGTCTTGTGAGTGGGAAAAAAAATATGTTTTGTGTAGCTTTTCCCAAACCAAGTACAAATTTGTGCACCACGATATATGAATAAACCGTAAATACATGTAACAGTGACATGTTAAAATATTTATGTACGTATTTTTTAATTATAATATAAACTAGAGAATGCAACTGAACGTCAAATATGTATCAGTTGAAAGTTGTGCCTTCAAGTCATTTTAGACTCCTAGCAACTGCCCCATGCAATTTTCTTGGCAGCATTTTTCAGTGGTGACTTGGCAGTTCTTTCTTCCTAGGGGTGACAAGAGCGACTGCCCAAGGTCACCAAGCGCAAGGTAACACACCATCTCATGGTTTCTAGTCTGACATCTTCACCACCACATCAAACTGGCTCCACACATACATGCTTACAGATCAAAATATAAACTCACTGGTCAATGATAACTACAATCAGTATTTTGTAAGAATTTTAATGTCCTTCCTTCCTAATCTGATATTGTAATGAAAGAAAAAAAACTTTAAAAAGAAAAAAGAAAGCATTATACAAAAAGCATTTAAATCAAGAGAGCAATTAATAGCAGAAGGATATAGTTGTCAATGTTTTTCCCATTTACAGTTATCGGAAAGATTCAAAATGGACAAAAAGACTTATGGTATGGAGCAACGTAAGACAGAATTTGAAGTACAATTGTGCACTGATGATGTAACTGCTAAAAGGTATAGACTTTTGTTGAAATTTGAAACAGAGGATGAAAGAATGTATTGTAAAGTGGGCTAAGAATTTTGGTTATAATATACAAATGGATCAATAGGAAAATATGTGGTTAAAGGGGTTGAAATTTACACTGTGTTATGATCTCAAAGAGAATTTTTATAAAATGATGTATCATTGGTATATGACGCCACAGAAATTATCTAAAATGTATAAATGCCCTTCAATGTATGTTGGAAATGCGAACAACATGAAGGGACATTTTATCATGCTTGGTGGACATGCAAAAAAACTAAAAAAAATTGGATTCAAATATATACTTTGGATTTCAAAGATTAATATTCAATTGAAGCCAGAACCTTTACTTTTAGGACTAATGGATAAACAGAAAGAAGCCATGGAAATTATTTCAATATATGATTACTGCAATGAGATTATATGCAGAAATGGAAAGATTGGACACTACACATTATGGAGTAATGGTTGATGAAACTGACAAAATTTGCTGAAATGGATAAATTCACTTCTTTGATTAGAGAAAAGACATTATCTACATTTATTGGTGGCTAGAAACCTCTTATGGACTTTTTGCATAGACATGAAAAAATGAACTTGTGATTTATGGTTTTGATGATTAGACAGGATAGATTATAGAAAGAAGAGTATTATGATAATACTCTTAATGTTAGAGAGAGGTCAAAATATAATTTACTTTTAACTGCTGTGAAGAATATCGGAAGCCACTGCTTTCTATCTTTTTTCATTCCATTCTATTTTTCCTTAAATTTTTTTCCTTTCTCTTTGATTTCTTTTTCTCTTTTCCTCTTTTTCTTAGTCTATATTAGTTTTTATCTTCTTTTTAAAAAGTTTAAATAGAAATTATATATAATGAAATTAAAATACAAACTATCAATTACAGTAACTAATGTAGACTAAAAAGAAGTCCACATGACATGAAGTAATTACTGAGAATGTGAAGAATCAAGAAAAGGATTGTGTGAAATTGCTACTGTCAACCGTTATTGTAAGTCTTTCACAGATTCTTAGGGGAACAGCAATTCCTGGAATTATTATTATTATCCCAATGACTTTATTACCAAGATCTAATACAGATTCAGAAACTTTTCCATCTCTAGGATTGCCCAATTTATTTTATTATATTTATAGTACCTTTTTATAACAGATTTCTGGCCTGCTCACAAGATGGATAACTTGGTCTCAAGCCATCTACGGTTTAAGATGGAGAGTTGGAATAAAAAAAGATTTGGCAGAAGAATGAAACATTCTACCAAGTCTGTGCTCCAAATTTTTCCTCTAATAAGAAGCAGATAGCAACAGTCTATTTCAAATATACATTTGTACCTAATTATTGTTCTTCCTCTACTGTCTACCAAAAATTTGCAGTCTTCAGCACAGATACACTGTTGATCAACTTCTGAGAGATTAACTGCATTTCTGGTTGCTGTCATCCTAGTTTATGTAGATATATAAAATGTGTTTATTACTTACATTACTCTCTCCTATGCTTATGCTAACTGAGAATTCTGGGAGCAGAAAGCCAGAAGTCTTAATACATCTGGATGGTATCACTTTGGAGAAGACTATCTTGCATAGTGCAGAATTAGGAGTTTATAATTTTTATGTTTTTCACTTTATTAATGCATTTGTATCAAGCACTTTTGTCAGGGATATAGATAAAAGTCTATTAAATGTAATGGGGCATTTAAAGGGTTATAGTCTTTCATAACTATTATTTATTGAGCACAGTTATACCATCCATATTAAATAATCCTCTCTAATTACAGATGTACTGTTTTCCTCAGCTTGCTCTAAAGGCTTTGTATGTTTGTCCTACTCTGCACCATGCTGTCCAAATTGGCTTTCCCTGGCAGGATCACTGCTGCACTCTGCAGTGAGTCATCTGCATACACAGCAGTATAGGAACCTAACATTCTTTTCTTGTAACCACTTTCTAATTCAATGTTGGCATACTATCCTCTTTGAGACCTCTTCAGATCTAGCTTCTTCCTCATTTTGAGGACATAGGCAACTATGGATTTAACAATCAAAGCAAAACCTAGGGACCTCCCTGAAGAAAACAGCAACAATCACAAGAAAATCGAGAAGAGTCTTAACATGAACACTGCCAATGTTACTGTATTAATGTATTCTGTAGCTAGGCTGCTTAATTGGTATATTATAAACAAGGATATTTTAAGCAGATTACAACATGGCTATAATCCTGAAAAAGCTACAGTATCTTTCCTATATAGTTATTTAACTTGGAGAAGGCAAGAGACAATGGATGAAAAATTTGTTCCTTATAGAGGCTTTTTCAATTAATGCTTATTAATGTTAAAGGAAGAGAACACAACTTCTATCAGCTCAAGTGCTGCTCCAGACTTTGTACAGAAGGTTGAAGCCACAATCCAAAAGTGAGGTGATACCAGAGCCCCTTATGGGAGACAATTTCAAAAGTTTTAAGAAGTGAAATGGGTGTCTTAAACATCTACAAGACTTAAGGCTCTTGTTTTCTCATGTCCCCAACCCTCAAAAACAGGGAAGGGAAGGGGGAATGGGGGGAGAAGGGGGGGAAAGGAAATGTATGGCTCACATTTTGCAGCCTTGCTTTAAAGCTTAAATTTAAAATATCAAGAGTAATTTTAGTCCAACCCACTGCTCAGTGCAAGAATCCAAATTAAAGCATCCTTAACAGATGGATTTCTAATGTCTACCTGAATACTTCCAGTGAAGGAGAGTTCACCACTTCTATGGATAATCAACTATACTGTCAAACTACTCTTACCATTGGGAAGCTTTTTCTAACATTCAAATCCTGTACCTTCAACCCATTATTCTATGCCCTACGCTCTATATAGGGGGTGGATCAAACTTGGCAATAGGTAAACTATGTCTTCTTGTTCTCCACTACTGGATGTTAATTACTTTACAGTAAATTCACTGAGGCTCAACTGTACTACTGAGTGCAGGGAAAGGAAGCCTAAGCCTATTCCCTACCACTCAGCCAAAATGTGTACAAAAATTCTATTCTTATACCACTTGAAACAAGATGTCACCAGCTCTGAGGAACCGCATTTTCATCTGTAGGTTCTTACCTATAAAGGCTCTTATAGAAGTATATTTATTTTTAAGATATCATACCTTACTATCATAAGTAAGATCAAAGCTGCTTTGTTGACCTGTTAAAAATTCAGTTCAATTAGAGTATATTTAAAATAAGTATCATTCTTTGCACTTATTTAGTCAATATAACTCAGCAACATAATTCAGTAAATTCCATATTATATATTATTTCACTAGGACAGCAAGTTTCCCACATACTACTTTAATTGAAGAAATAGGTACATCATACACATTAATGCATATGTTACAGAACTTCTGGGAACTTTCAGCAGCTACTGCAACAACAGAAAGCAATATGGAAAGGCAAGACTAGAATTCAATCAGTTGCTCAGCTACTGTTCTCTTGCACATGACCACAGTCTCCCCCTCTCTCACACACACACAGTAAGGATATGCAGAACACTGTGTTCACTGAACAGGTATATGTCCAGACTGTAACAAAGGTAAACTGGAATACAATAGTCCAAGCAGAAGTGTTTCAGGGACTGAGGAGAAAAATCAAAGCATATTACCAGTAGGACACAGTAGCTAATGAAAGGCAGGGAAAAGAATGTACTTGTAAAATCAAGTGGGTAGACAAATAGGTCAGATGGAGAGCAACCACAGACAATGTCCTTGACTCTGAGTGCACTGTAACTCAACATCCTGTCCATCCCTCCAATCTTCCCAGGACCTTATTTTTCCTATTCCCCTTATATTGCACTTGAAGTGAAAGACATCAGCAGTGTCTCAGAAATAATAGAGAATAAAGACCCTAGGAAGATCGGGGCAGGGCAGCTGTATGGATATTATTTCCCAAGGACACTGGTGTTGGTTAAGGGGATCTAGGAAAAGGAATATACACCAACTGGATACCTGAACTAACCACACATGTCCTTAGTTTCATGCAGAGAAGGAGGGAAAGGCAAAGCACACCAGCTTTGCTGCACTTGCCCCATAAAACACTTCTGGATTTCTCTCAGCTGAAATCACAAACAACTGAAATGTTCTCAGTTCAGTTCACTTCAGACACATCTGCTGCTACCAACTGTATTTCAGATACACTGTCAGCACCAAATTTCTCTATACCCATTCCCAATTCCTTAGGCTCCTCACCTCTGGTGATCTTGGAAAAAGAAGTGCGAGATTTATTTCAAAAACAAAAGATCAGAAAAGCTCCAGGCCCAGATGGTGTGACTCCCTCCTGTCTGAGAGCTTGTGCGGAACTGGCCCCTATTTTTCCACATATTTTTAATAAATCGTTGGAGATGTGTTATGTTCCTTCTTGTTTTAAAAGCTCTACAATCATTCCAGTTCCTAAGAAATCTTCCATCAGTGAGTTGAATGACTACAGATCTGTTGCATTGACGTCTGTAGTTATGAAGACCTTTGAGAGGTTAGTGCTGGCTCATCTGAAAGCTATCATGGATCCTCTGCTAGATCCATTGCAGTTTGCTTATAGAGGAAACAGGTCAGGAGATGACGCTGTCAACATGGCTTTACATTATATTCTGGAACATCTTGAATCTCTGGAGTCTTATGTACGAATCCTTTTTGTGGACTTTAGCTCAGCGTTCAATACTATTACTCCAGGAATTCTTTATAACAAACTGATCCAGCTTACTGTGCCTGACCTTACCTGTAGGTGGATAATCAGTTTTCTAACAGATAGGAGACAGCATGTGAGGTTAGGCAAAACTATATCCAGTATTTGGTCAATTAGCACAGGTGCCCCTCAGGGATGTGCGCTCTCCCCGTTGCTTTTCTCCCTCTATACCAATGACTGTATTTCAAAAGATTCTTCTGTTAAAGTTCTGAAATTTGCAAATGACACAACTGTTATTGGTCTCATTTGGAATGGTGATGAGTCGGCATATAGATGGGAAGTATAACAACTGGCCCTGTGGTGTAGTTATAACAACTTGAAACTGAATACGCTCAAAACTGTAGAGATGGTTGTGGATTTTAGAAAGAATCCTTCTAACTCCCCTCTTCTTACTATACTTGATAGCCCAGTATTAGTAGTAGAGTCCTTTAAGTTCTTGGGCTCCATAATTTCTCAAGACCTGAAATGGACGCTTAACATCAGAACTATCATCAAGAAGACACAACAAAGGATGTTCTTCCTGAATTAACTTAGGAAGTTTAATCTATCCCAGGAGCTTTTGGTACAGTTCTACAGAGGAATTACTGAATCTGTTATCTGTTCTTCTATAACTGTCTGGTTTGGTTCCGCAACCAAGCAGGACAAATATAGACTTCAACAGATAATTAAGTCTGCAGAAAGAATTATTGCAATCCGCCTGCCTTCTATAGAAGGCCTGTGTATTGCAAGGGTCAAAAGGAGGGCAGAGAAGATATCTGCAGACCCTTCGCATCCTGGACATAAACTGTTTCAACTTTTACCATCAGGACGGCGCTACAGAGTACCGTATGTCAAAACATCTAGACATCGAAACAGTTTTTTTCCTCGTACCATTGCTTTGTTGAACTCCTAATTAACGTAGCCTGATATAATGATTGACAATGTATGGTAAGACATGACTGCTGGGATGTGACTGGTAATGCTCTGTTGGATGTGAACATATGTTGGACAACAGATGCAGTATGCTGTCCATAAATTCTCCTTTTAAATATGAGTGTGTGTTGGTTGATAGCTATAGTGTTATTTCCTTCAATTTTTTTTTCTCTTTCTTGATTGTATGGTTTTAGTAAATAACATTGTTGCTTTATTATTGTTTATTTTTGATGTTGTGTAGGTATGTTGAGAGCTCTTCCACGGAAGTCAAATTCCTTCTATGTTTGATCATACTTGGCCAATAAAGTGTAGTGTAGTGTAGTGTAGTGTAGTGTAGTGTTTTAAATTTTGGCTCTGCCAAACTGCAGCCCATCTAGAACAGTTCAAAATATTCTGTTTCATGCATGCATTTAATATATACCACCCAAAATCCTCCACATCCCAAATTTGAAACTACATTGCAATGAGGGTTCTTAGCTTAGATGGCACAGAAATAACAAATAGATGGTAAATAACACATTGTAATGATGAATAAAAGTTGTTCATATCTTCAGAAAGAGAGGGAAAAGATGACCAAGATCTGTCAGCTTGATGTCAATACGAGGTAAAATTTTGGAACAAATTATTAAGCATTCGGTTTCTGAGCAATCAGAAAAGAATACATTGCTTGGCAGAAGCCAACTTAGATTTATAAATCATGTCAAACCAACCTGATCTCCTTTTTTGACTGTTTTAGTTGACCATGGCAATGCAGTTGTCATACTATATTTTTGTTTCAGCAAAGCATTTGACAAAGCCTTCCATGAGATTCTACTACAGAAGCTGACAAAATGTGAACTGAACTACGCTACTACATAAATGCATTATTGGTTGAACTATGTACCCAATGGGATGGAGTGAAATGTCAAAAGGTGTAACACAGGGTCTGTTCTAGGCCCTACACTATACAAGTATTTATGACTTGGATGTGGGTTAGAAAATATGATTATCACATTTTCAGATTACCTAGAGATAGGAGGGATACCAAATAGCTTAGAGGACAATATCAAGGTTCAGAAGGATTTTGACAAAATTTAATACTAGGCAAAACTCAGCAAGAGGGTCAAATATAAATTCCTATACTGGGGTAGGAAAAAACAGTGATGTGTTCATTTAGCAACCATTTCGCTTAATGACCATGTCATTGGAACAGAATGTGGATGCTGAAAGAGGAGAGGGTGTATAGGATTTGTGGAAGGATCATACTGGGCAGCAGTGGATGCCTTGGTGGATCACAAAATAATAATAATAATAATTACTATTATTATTCCAGCCTTTATTATTTTTATAAATAACTCAAGGCAGCAAACACTCCTTCCTCCTCCTATTTTCCCCACAACAACAACCCTGTGAGGTGAGTTGGGCTGAGAGAGAGTGACTAGCCCAAAGTCACTCAGCTGGCTTTCATGCCTAAGACAGCACTAGAACTCACAGTCTCCTGGTTTCTAGCCCAGCACCTTAACCACTAGACCAAAACGAACATGTTGAAGCTGTAAAAAATGCTAAATGCATTCTTAGGCTGCAACAACAGATGTATAGCGTTAAGATCAAGGGAAATTACTGTTCCTCTTTATTCTACCTTGGTCCGACCCGCATCTAAAATAGTGCATCCTATTCTGGGCATGGCATTTTAGGGAGGACATTGACAAACTGAAACACATCCAGAGGACAGCAACCAAAATGATAAGTGCCCTGGAAATAAAAACATGAGGAACAGTTGAAGGTATTGAGTATGTTTAGTCTGGAGAAGTGTGCTGACAGATAAGGTGGTTGTCTTCAAAGTATCTGAAGGGCTATTATGTAGAAGACTGCATTGAACTGTTCAGATTTATTCTAGAAGGCAGGACACAAAACAATGTGCTTAAATTACAAGGAATTGTATTTTAGCTGGACATCAGGAAAAAAAATTCTTAACAGTAGGAGTTATTCAATAATGGAACAGACTGCCTCAGGACATAGTAGACTCTTCTTTGCTAAAAGTACTTAAACATGGAACAACCGACTGGTTTAAGATTGGGAAAGGAGTACGGCAGGGCTGTATACTCTCGCCCTACCTATTCAACTTGTACGCAGAACACATCATGCGACATGCTGGGCTTGAGGAATCCAAGGCTGGAGTTAAAATCGCTGGAAGAAACATTAACCATCTCAGATATGCAGATAATACCACTTTGATGGCTGAAAGCGAAGAGGAACTGAGGAGCCTTATGATGAAGGTGAAAGAAGAAAGTGCAAAAGCTGGCTTGCAGCTAAACTTCAAAAAAACCAAGATTATGGCAACCAGCTTGATTGATAACTGGCAAATAGAGGGAGAAAATGTAGAAGAAGTGAAAGACTTTGTATTTCTAGGTGTGAAGATTACTGCGGATGCTGACTGCAGTCAGGAAATCAGAAGACGCTTAATCCTTGGGAGAAGAGCAATGACAAATCTCGATAAAATAGTTAAGAGCAGAGACATCACACTGACAACAAAGGCCCGCATAGTTAAAGCAATGGTGTTCCCCATAGTAACATATGGCTGCGAGAGCTGGACCATAAGGAAGGCTGAGCGAAGGAAGATTGATGCTTTTGAACTGTGGTGTTGGAGGAAAATTCTGAGAGTGCCTTGGACTGCAAGAAGATCAAACCAGTCCCTCCTCCAGGAAATAAAGCCAGACTGCTCACTTGAGGGAATGATATTAAAGGCAAAACTGAAATACTTTGGCCACATAATGAGAAGACAGGACACCCTGGAGAAGATGCTGATGCTAGGGAGAGCGGAGGGCAAAAGGAAGAGGGGCCGGCCAAGGGCAAGGTGGGTGGATGATATTCTAGAGGTGACGGACTCGTCCCTGGGGGAGCTGGGGGTGTTGACGACCGACAAGAAGCTCTGGCGTGGGCTGGTCCATGAAGTCACGAAGAGTCGGAAGCGACTGAACGAATAAACAACAAACCTAAACAGCAGCTGGACTGCTATCCGTCAGAGATGCTGTAGTAATGGATTCCTGACAATGGGTAGGAGATTAGACTAGATGATCTCCAAGGCATGTTCCAACACTCACGTTCTATGATTTCTTCATGACTATTTGCACAAATGTTTACTGGACATTTATTAAGAGTCACAACACTACTTTAATACAAATACTGCTTCCCATTTCTTTGCAAATCATAAAATGTATCAAACCAGCATGAGAGGCAAAGATAAAAGGTTTATATCTTATTATCAGCGTTTCAGTCATAGGTTCTTGAGTGGGCCTGCATGTTAAAACTGAGTAATCTCTGAACAGCTTCTTCAAGCTAGAAGCAAACAAGTTCAGATATAATAAAGGGGTTCAATGGGTTTTATCAGCTATATCTTTTGCAGCTTACAACATTAGCACAGACACAATATAGAAGATAAATGATAATTATGCTTATACCAGACCCCCCGCTTCTGCATATTGGATTATAACTCCCATCTCCCCCACCAACATTAGCTGTGTTGGCGGAGCAAGAGGTAATAGAAATCCAGCACATCTGGAGAGAATCAAGGTGGTGAAGCTTGACTTAAGACTGCAAACTCCTTGGAGCAGGAATCTAATTTTTATTTGTTTGCAATACTCTGAACATCATGTCAGCACACAAGAACCAACATATTATCAGTTGGCTTTATACTTAAGCAGAATGTTTTAAAAGATAACTCCTGATCAAAAGTTCACAATCTGAGTGAAGGCAAAAGAAAAAAAAACCAGGCACATGATATAAACAGAGATACAGTTATTAAAGGAAAACTGTAACCACATTCTAATGATCACAATACAACTCATGCAAGCATATATAAGCAAGAGACTTGGAAAGCCACAACCAAAATGATCAGAATAGCATCTAACTAAGACGCTGAAGTTTTTCCAATAGGAATTTTTCAACCAAAGTTGTGCAGAGAATGATATTCTCACCTCATACTTAGGAATCCTGAAGATGTACATGCAAAAATCTCAATGGGGCACTAAGAAGTCACATATTTTATGCTGCAACACTGCAGCTTGCATGTGGCAAGTTAGCAATGAAGGAACATAAATTAAGGTGAGTGTGTGTCTCTCTCTTTTGCTCTCACCATTCTTTCATCCCCTTTACTTAGCAAATGACTGGCTAGCATCATATCTGCCCTACAGTCAGTTTTGCAATGAGAATTGTTGAGAAATGCATGACTGGCTACCAAATCAAGTTCTTTCAAGTGCAGAGTATATAAATTTGAGAGAATCTAAACCATGGAGAAAACAATTTTTCTGCAGCGTAAGTAAATGCCACAGCAAACAGCAAATCTTGATCTTTAAGCAGGGGTCAATAGGAAGTTTATGTTACAAAAAAACTAAAAAGCTGCTGCTCAGGATGAACAACCCCATGCCTTGTCTCACTACCAGTTTTCAATATATGCAATAAAAACTACTGTATAGCTAAATCAAGAAGGAATGTGGATTCACTGGCATGCATATGTACATATTCATAGACATTAAATGCAAAGAGAAAACACTTGCTCTTCTTCCCTAATGGCACTCTAATGCATTCTTCTTATAATGGCAAGACTATTCACAAGTCTTGAGTTTGTGAACACAAGAGTTCCACTGTGAATACTCTCTTCGAACAGATCTGCATACTTAAGAAAATTGATTCGCTCTTCATTTCACCCAACTAAACTTAGAAGGAAAAGTTGTCAGTTTTTCCAGGTTTCGTGTGTATGTGAAGCAATCTATCTTTCACCTAAAAACAGCAGACACAGGTTCCAGAAATTATTATAACATGCCTGTCTAACAACACACACAAAAGAGGTAATGCCAAAAAAATGGAAATCAATACCCAAGATATAATAAAGGACTGGTTCCCTCTAAGCCACTACAAAGACTTAAGAATGAGTAGTATACATTGTTCGCATCAATAATTATTGTATAATTTTACAATAGAGTAATAAGATCAATCGTTTTTTCCAAGGAGCAGTTTTGGCAAAGCTCATTTGTGCTGCCAAACAAGGAAAGTAAAGTTGGATAAACCTGTCTTTGTAACTGCTGCTGGAGATGAATATTTTATTTTAAATTAATGGGGAAATGGAAGAAGCATCACCTAAAAACAGAGGAAAATGTATAACTTCTGAAGATACAATACATGGAAATATTTAGAATTGTAATAATTTCAAAAGAAATAAATCATCATCACTAGAAAACATCTGAACCTTCCCTTTAGTCAATGAGCATATAGCTTTATTAGCAATGAATTACAGTTTCGAGCTATTATAATAGCTGCTTTAGAAAACTTTTGGAAGCCAAATCATACATTCTGTGGGATAGCTTGGATCCAATGTAATAATGACACTATATTTTTTGTCTAACTTGGTCTAAAGGAGGCACACAGTGTGATCCTCTAACAAAATGTAGAAACAAGAACTTTTTATTCTTGTTTCTTGTATTTTCTTAAACATTTTGATACTGTTTTCCAAAATCAGAAAAATATAAACATTTAAACATTTTACCTTTTCTTAAATAAAGATTTTCATAATCCATTTCTCCCAATTCTTCAGATGGGCAAAAAACAAGAAAAAGATTCCTGCCCTTTGATTTTGTACAGTTCTGAGTATTTATATCTTTACCTTTACTTCTTTCTCTAAAACTGAAAAAAAGTTAAGGATTTTAGGGAAAGAAGTTGATCTGAACAATGAAGAGGAATGTGAATAGCAAGGGAAGAGAGAGAAAAAGAAAATAAAGTGCAATTCTGACATGCAACTTTTTGATTTAGTATGTACCATTCACTAATTAGAGATTGTCTGAAAAAACTGCTGAAGAAAAAGTCTGTTAATTACTGTTACAGAAATCAGACCAGAACCATGTTTATTAGGATAATTTTAAAAGTCTGCTTAGTGATGGTGGTTGTTCTAGCACAACGTAGCAAAAATTTGGATATGTATGTATATTCATTTGAATATATATAATTAATTGAATTGAAACTAACCAACATCCTTATATTTATCTTAGTATGTATATCTCTACCACATGAAATGCCTAAGTGTCTGGTAACACCTTCTTGGACTAATAAACTGTATTAAAAGCTTTCATGAGCTATAGCTTACTTCATCAGATGCATCAATTTTCCATGTCACTCCACCAGATGCATGGATGTTGGAGTAAGAACTATCATTCCTCTTCTTTCCCTCCATAAAGACTGTCAACACAGCAAGAAGCTGATGGCATAGTAGCTCCTAATTTTCTTAAACAAGCCTGCAGATGAGGACTGCCAAAACAGTATTGTCTTGAACCTACTATAATCTCTAGAGTTTGAAATAGTTGTTGAATTCCCAGGGCCAGAGTACTGGACAACAGTGTAGATGGAGAATAAATTGAGGTGGTGTTGGAGACAATCATAATCTCCTGAGCGATCAGACTGAATTCTACTACATGGAAAATGATGCTAATCCTATGGCTCAATGGCAGTCGAAGAGTTTATGGGAAAGGGTTCACTGACTACTAGCAAGGTGGTGATCTCTGTACAAAGTGCTGGAATTCAGAAGTCAAATTTCTCTCAAATGCTTTGAATCACAGAGAAATCTGAAGATGGGAATGTGACACCTTTGGTAGTTATGTGGTTTCCAGACTTTGGCAAAGCAGAGGAAAGAGAGAAAAACATGCAGTGTACATGTAAGGATCTGTATCACCATACCTTGAGCTGTCCTAAAAGATATCCACCTGCTGATCTGTACTCTGATAAACTTAATGCCATGACAGCCAATCGTAGAACCCAGAGGAGAATGAATCTCTTTTTCCAAGATCAAATCTTGGTTCCAAGGAGGATCTGGGGTAGACTAGACTAGACTAGACTGGAGAGGTTAACAAGTCCAGCAACAACAGAATGGATAGTAGCAGGCTTGGAGAAGACCAACATTGTGAGGAACTCAAGGCTACTGAAGGCCCTGTGAGTGAGGCAACAGCGCCTTATACTTCTTTTATTTTTGCCCTTGTCAGTGTCAAAGAACAAGTCTCTGAGGAGGCATTGAGCAGTTATTGGGTTGTTCCCACAGTCCTGGTGATAGCATAGCAGCAGCTTGGGAATATTCTGTCAGAGATGGAGAATTTCAACAGCTTCATGAAGAGGTAAGAGAGTTTTCAGACAACTTCTAGAATGTAATAGGGGCCTGGAAGAATATGGGAGATCTTCTGAGTTCTGTACCCTAAGGGCTTGGTTCCAATGCCTGCCAATGCTTAGAAAAGTCATCTGCATGACTTTCTCTAAGACCAAAAATACAAAATATACACCCATATGATTCTGCTAAGCTGGTACTTGTGAAATGGGCCAGGAAGAGTCAAAAACACCCTTTCTGGGTAATACTTCAGTAAGGAAAGTAAAGCAGTTAAGAGTTAAGAAAATAAAGAGTGAATATAAAGATTTTTTTTAAAAAATAGGGATTTTCAAGAGCTGAAAGGTAAATCACAATGGCAATTGAAAACTAAATGAAAGAGTTCAGCTGAACTCTGTCTAGTCACACAGTACAGATTACGGCCAGAATTCTCAGCAAACAATTCTATAACCTCTATAAGGTTCTGAACCTTTGCACAAGCATGTAACTCATATGCCTTCTCAGTTTTTGCCCCTCTTCTTGTACAGCATCTTCCCAGAGATTCAGTTTGCTCCAATATTATTGGATTTTAGGGAAACAATTAAAACCTGCCTTTTTCAGCAGGCCTTTGAGGGAGAAAGGATTTAAGACCGATTTCTTCTGTGTAAGAATATACAATTATATGAGTGTATTTTTCTTCAGCATAGGAATATTTTATTATGTAATACTGTTCATTGCTTGACTGCTTTTATGGTTTAATCTTATTTACATATGGCAGGATTGCAAGCCTCTCAGAGTCAATTCACAATTGGCATGGTATACATACATACATATGCATTACAGAGACCACAATGAAGATTAGAGACCACAGCAAATCAAAATTCAGAACACGTGACAAAAACACATATTTCGAATAGGAAATATATTTGCTATAATATCTATAACAATGATAGGGAACCTATGGCCATCCATATGTTACTGAACTACAACTCTGATCAGCCCAATCAGAATGATCAATGGTGAGGACTACAGGAATTGTAAAATATCTGATTTTCCACTCCAAATTACAATAATATCTCTCAGTGACATGCAGAAGAATGCAAACACTTATTAAACAACTCATTTTTTTTCTCAAATTCTACATACTTATCCTATTTTAATAGTATCCTACTTTTAGTATATCAAACATCAGACAAAATCAAAATGTTGATTATTTCCTAGTAGCCTTTCCAGTGGAAATAGTTAAAATTTGTTCCTAAAATTTCTAGCTGTGCAAGTCTATCTTGATATAGGTTAACATTCATTCATTCATTCATATATATATATATATATATATTTATATTTCATGGAAAATATCAGTAACTCTGCAATCATACAGTTGTCTACTCAGAAGCCAGTTTCACTGAATTAAATGGTTCTTTCTCCTAAGTACGTATAAAAGCAAGCAAGTAGGTATAAAATTTCAGCAAATAAATAAAACAACAAAACAAAAATTTTATTCAACAAATAAAATTTTAACTGGTTCAAGTATCATAGGATAAGATTTTTTTAATACATTATTCAATTTATACTTCACCTTTCTGTTTATTGATTTCTGACCAGGGATTTGTAGCACTTAGCAGTTGCTAGGGATAATTCCTACATGAAACTCATTATCTGTATCATCTATATCTTTATCTGTTTATTTGTATCCATTTGTCTTTTCTCCAGTATTGCCACCTCTGAAGCCAGAGTTGTGATATTATCCAAAGACACATTGTTTTTCCAAGTCTGTTTATTATTTCTGGCTTCTTGTCTGACATTTCCTGTTCACATCAGTTTTGCCTATCACTGAATCCAGTTTAACTCCATGAATACTTCAACTTAGGCAGCTTTCCCAGTTTTAGGCCATCTCATTAACCAAGCAGGCCTCCTGCTGCTCTGTCATTTCTCAGGTGAAATAAAAAGAGAAAGGTATTTACATGAAATACCAGGCCAAGCACTGTAAAACTTTTACAGGCCATCTCTATGGAATATGAACCTTTATAAACAATCTCCATCTCTTCTCAGAGTATTTATAGATGCATCATAACATGGTAAAGAGAGAAGAACAAGCATTAAATGTATATTTGTGTGTGTGTGTGTGTGTGTGTGTGTGTATATAATGTCTGCATATATTCTTTCTAAGCATTCTACATCCCATTTGCCAACCTTTATATATACACACACACATACACACACAACATCAGAGCTGTCTGTCCAGAAAAGTGCAATGCTAGGAACAGCTAAAATATTGCGCAGAACCCTCAAACTCCCAGGCCTCTGGTAGAGGACCCAAGGTTGAGGATGACACATACCACCCATAGGGGTGAGAAGGGAATTTATTTTTATCTACCTACCTACCTACCTACCTACCAATCTACCTACCTACCTCACAGCTATCTAACTACCTTAAAAGTCAAAGATATCACATTAAGATGCTACTTCCTGAAGTCAGATTAATGAAGTTCACCAATTAAATGTTCCTTTGCTCTATTAGCTCCAGGTCAAAACATGCCACCAAATCTAATGCACCATCTCAATAATCCCACAGAACCTGCATGGATGAAATTTGATTCCTGAATAAAGCATCCCTGAGCAACCATCCTTGAACAGCTCCATCATGTATTTTATAATTCCTTACTGGTATACTTTAAACTGGGGGTTTCACAAATGCATACAGGTAGCAGCACCTAGCCAACCTTAGCTGATCTTAAAAAAAGCTAAGTATTAGTCCTTATTAGTACTTGGATAGCAGACCACCAGGAAATCCCAGGGATTCACTTATATATAGGGAAAAAAAATCCTGGAAGATGGCAGTGACAAACCACATTCACACAGCTGCCAAAAAACCTACATGGATTTATCAGAAGCTTTTAACTTTGCCAACAGTTTTAGCAAAGATATCTAAAATTCACATTGTTTCTATGGTTCATAAGATGGATAAATAGCTATTGCTTTGTTTTAAGGTTTATATATTCTGGGGAAATAATGTATATATTGCCTGTTTGTATAGCATGTCAAGAAATACACAACAACCCTATGAAAACAAGGGTAAGAAAATACCATTGTTGTAAGAATATTACATTTTGCAGTTTCAGCTGTAGAACCACTTTTACACAATCCTTACAAAATACCTCTCCAACCCTTTTCTCCCAATGTACTCTGTCCTCCCTGTGGTCTTCCCATAAGAATCCAGCTGGCCATTGTGGGAACAGAATAGTGCACTTAATGGAGCCTTGATCACACTGAGTACTACATGCTTCTACTGTATACACCTACAAGATTTAACCTTCTGGCTTCTTTCTCTGAAAATAGATGTGTCTTTCCATATGTATATAAATAAAATGAAACTTAATCCAAGTAAGATAGAGGGAGTACCATTAAGGGAATACAACAATTCTGTTTTGAGATTATATCTGTCCCCAAACTATTCCCCAGAGTCTGCAATTCACAAGTTCTTCTGGATTCTCCATTGAGAAGTGGCAGCAGAGACTACAAGGGCCTTCTTTCAATTTAAGTTTGTGCAACAACTGCAACCTATCTAAAAATAAGATATTACGTTTGCATTCATTACAACTAGGCTAAAGAGTAACATCTTCTTCAAGTCATTTGTGACTCCTGGTGATATAGTTTCTTGGCTACAGTATGGAAGTGGCTTGCTGTTGTCTTCTTCTGGTATGTATTTTTGCCTTCCCATTCTAGTCCACAGCCCTGGTATTCACTATAGGCCTCCCATCCAAGCACTAATTGTGCCTGACTCTGCTTAGCATCTGAAACCGGACTAGACTACTGAGCCACATCAGACTAGACTGTTGTAAATGCACTTTACTGACAATGCCTTTGAAGACAATTTTAGAAACTACAGCTGTTATAAAAATAGCATTTTATTTATTTAACACATTTTTGCCTACTCTTTACTTGAAAAGAATCCCAGAATGTCTCTTACAAAGACCAATGGTATGAAAGCTCCTGTTTGTATGTCTTATAATCTAAAATATATGTCACATTTAAAAAAAATTAATGGGGAGAGGCAATGAAAGAAACAGCAAGCTCACAAAGCTGTTCTTGCAGTTTTTATACCAAGGATCTGGGAGAAACAGTTCAGATAATACGACAGTATGACAACTGTTCGGTCACAGTAGAGGAAGACCCAAAGGTGAACTGTTGTCTCATGAGAAATTACGGAATAGCCCAAGTTCACATCTCTCCTTTTGCTCTGCAATTTATCAAGAATGTATTGTTTGTTTGTTTACTGATTGATTGAATTTTATCACTGCCCATCTCCCCCCAGAGGAGGGACTCTGGGCGGTTTACAACAAAAACCAAGTTTAGAATTCAATGCCATTATAAATACAATAAATATGAATATAAATAGACAATAAAAATATAAAATGTGATAAAATCCAGATGGCTAAAGGTTGTATCTCAGTCTGTGTGTATAAAGGGCCATTCTAGGGTGCTTGCCATCCCCAAGAATGACTGTTCCCCTTCCTGCTCCAGGCATGCTGGCAGAACCAGGTTTTTAGTTTTTTACGGAAGTCCAGGGGAAAGGGGGCTTGTCTCACCTCTGGGGGAAGAATGTTCCAGAGGGCAAGAGCTACTGCAGAGAAGACCCATTTCCTGGACCCCGCCAGGTGAAATTCTCTTACAGATGGGGTCCGAAGCATGCCCTCTCTGCGTGACCGGGTGGGATGGGTCAATGTGATGGGGATGAGACAGTCCCTCAGGTAACCTGGCCGCATGCCATGTAGGGCTTTAAAGGTGATAACCAACACCTTGAATTGGACCCAGAAGCAAACTGGGAGCCAGTGCAGCTCATGTAGCAAAGGTGTTACATGTACTGACCTTGGGGCACCCAAAATTGCCCGCGCAGCTGCATTCTGGACCAGCTGTAGCTTCCAGATATTTTTCAAGGGTAGCCCCATGTAGAGCACATTACAGTA
The DNA here is from genome assembly GCF_035149785.1 of Candoia aspera. NCBI lineage: Eukaryota > Metazoa > Chordata > Lepidosauria > Squamata > Candoiidae > Candoia > Candoia aspera. Next base: position 62,256,149 of record NC_086154.1, on the reverse strand, counting down.
GTCTATATGGGAGATGACCAGGGCATGAGTGACCATTTGAAGGGCCTCCTGATCCAGGAAAGGGCGTAACAGCGCACAACATGAAGTTGAGCAAAGGCCCTCCTGGCCATGACTGTCACCTGCTCTTTGAGCAGGAGTCGTGAGTCCAGGAGGACCCCCAAATTATGCACCAGATCTGTCTGGGGCAATGCAACCCCATCCAGAACTAAAGATGACGATTTCCCAGATACTGAGGAGCCATTAATCCACAGCCACTCTGTCTTACCAGGGTTCAGCGGAAGCCTTCTGTTCCCCATCCAGGCCCCCACAGTCCCCAGGCACCTGGAGAAGGTGGTCACGGCATCACTTACTTCACCCAGGATGGAGATGTATAATTGGGTATCATCAGCATACTGATAATACCACATCCTGTGGTGACGGATGATCTCGCCCAGTGGTTTCATGTAGATGTTAAAAAGGAGAGGAGAGAGTACTCAGCCCTGTGGCACCCCACAAAGAAGGGGCTGTGGGCTGGATCTCTCGCTCCCTATCAACACTGATTGGGACCAGCCCTGGAGGAAGGAGGTGAATCAGCGCAGAACTACACCACCCACCCCCAACTCCCTGAGTCGCCCCAAAAGGAACCATGATCAATCGTATTGAAAGCCGCTGAGAGGTCAAGAAGAGCCAGGATGGATGCACTGCTCCCATCCCACTCCCGCCAAAGATCATCCATAAATGCAACCAATGCCATTTCCGTCCCATAACTGGGCCTGAAACCTGACTGAAACGAGTCTAGATAATCAGTTTCATCCAGAATACTGTGCCAGTTACAATAATAACCGTTAAGTCCTGTTCAGACTATGAGGTGGCCAGGCAGATTTACTATTAAATTCTTCATTTACAATAACTATTTACAACAGCAAAAGTTCTTGTAATAGATTAGACAATGCAATTCAATCAAGTCCGCTCAGGCAGTAAAGGATGCCCAAGCAAGGCTGCCGGTTCAGATTGTGGCAAACAGTGAGGCAGAACTCAGCTAATTCTCTTACTGAAGCTGCCAGACTTGGTGAAGCTGGAAGTATGTGGCAAGGAAGTGGCTGGAGGCATGGGTCTGTGAACAGGCACGCAGGTTAGACTAGGCTGGAACACAGAGGCTAGACAAGACTGGACTGGAACATCTAGGCAAGGCTTGGACCTGGAAACAAGGCTGGACTTGGCTGGGGCATCAAGGTAAGACTTGGATCTGGAGACAAGGCTGGACTTGGCTGGAGTGTCTAGGCAAGGCTCAGATCTGAAGACAAGGCTGGACTTGGCTGGAACGTCAAAACGAGGCTTGGAACTGGAGGCGAGACCAAATCGCGTTGAAGCAACAAGGCGAGGCTTGGAACTGGATGCGAGGCTGTGCTTGACAGGGACGGCAAGGAGAGGCTCGACTGGAGCGGTGTGTGTAGGAAGCAGGTCCGCAACAGAAGGAACTGGCTCTGGTTCCACACTGGCTACAGGCAAGGTTTCCGACTGGGGTAAGGACTCTTCCGTAGATGCTGTGAGATCAAAGGATCGGTTGTCTCCGGCAGCTTGCTCTTGGCACGCCTGCCTTTTAACACGATCCTTTCCGTGCCTTTTCTCACCTGCAGCCAACTGGGCTGCCTTTTGATTCGCATGCTTCTCTGCTCATCTTTCATGAGCACTGATTGGAGGATTCAAACCTCCCTCCAAAGTTTGTCCAACCAGTGCTTCTAGTTTCTCCCGCTCTGCTGAGTCACTTCTGGGTCTTATTTCTCCAAATCCTTCCTGATAAGTTTTGATTTCCCCTTCTGACTCAAGATAATTTCCGTTTTCTAAGTCAGAAGCAGACTCAAACCTCACACCTTACCCAATTATCTTTGTCCTTTATAATTAAAAAGTCTGTATGAATGTCCACCTGCATCCACTGGCGATTATAGATAGCTTTTCCAGTGAATACCATATTAATCTAAATTTAAAAGGCTTTGAAGAATAATTTACTTCAAATGAATATAAGTATATTAAGAACTATACCTTTATTTTTATTGCTATAGTTTGTGGCATTATTTTTAGTAGCAGAATTATATTCTAAAGGCTTTTCAAAAAAGCTGTTAACTTGTAAAGTTCATTGGGTGGGTTTTACTACAAAGTTATACTATTTGGCTGTATTGTTTATGCAGGCAATGTCATCTCTTGACAAGAGTTTATCCTAAAAAGGTGGACCAGAAATACTTGAAATAATCAACAAATCCACAATATAGTTACTGTGTTGCATTATACTGCAAAACTAATGTAGGTTTACATGGTGGAAAAACTACTGCAGGAAGCAGATTACTGAGGAGGGTGGAGTGCTTGGAAAAGTTCAACAACCCTGTACACACATACTATCCAAGTAACTACACACACTTTTTTTTACTATTGGGGAACACTGAACATGCAAAGCTCTATCACTTTTAGTTTGGCCCTGAATGATTGATACTTCAGCATTACTAAAGTCTGCCAACATTTGATATTTTATCACAATGGTTTTCTGAATGTGTAGCCAGTTGGCATTACTCAAATACTATTTAAAGTTCAAAATACGTTGCTACCAGCAAAAAGATTTCAAAGAAAAGTTACTCACTAAGCTGCGGAGTCATTCAGCTGATACTCCCGGGAACGATTAAAGCAGGCCTGGACGCCATTGTCTGCCCACAGCCTCCGAATCACATTGGATAAGTCCTCTGGCATGATTCCCTGCTCCTCTGCAGTACAAGAGAGTGCAAACAACTGGCGAGCATCATCCTGCAGGGAAAGTAAAATTGAGACATTTAGAGCCATGTATTAGCTGGGGGGGGACAACTATGTCACATTACACTGAAGTTCACATTTTGCTCTTATCCTCTCTAAACTCACAAAAAGGTCTTCCTAGAGGGAAGCATATTTTGCAAAAGAAATAAAACACCCCCTAGTTGCAAAGCAGATGCCATTTCTAAATGCATATCATGAAGAAGTCAATACTTAATAACTCTATAAGTAGTGGTTGGCATCGCCTGGCTGACCTTGTTTGGATCCTGAAGCTGAGCAAGGTCAGTCCTGATTAGTATTTGGATTAGAGACCACAAGTGAGTATGAGTGTTACGGAAAAAAAATCAGTGATATGATACCTGACAAATGGTTCCATCAGATTTAACTGTGTCAAAAATTTTATACAATGAAAGAATAAAGCCCAATGTAGATATTATTGTACAGAATTGCTCCGATAGAGCCTGATTCCAGGTTGACATAATGACAAACAGAAAGCCTTCTTGGCAGTTGCTACCAGGCTTTGGAACTCCCTAAGCAGAGGGGCCAGTTTAGATTCATCTGGTGACCATTCCATCAAGTATGGAAAGACATTCTGATTCAGACAAATATTAGACAGTTAAACTATGTTTTAAAATATGAGGTGTTCTTTTTTATATCATGGAATTTTTAATTAATGAAATTTAATGTTTCAATTATAACTCTTGTTTTATTTTTTATACTCTGGGTACTATTTTAGTGGAAAAGTGAAACAAATCTAATAAATAAAAGATCTGACCAACTAAGGACACCCACAGGAAGCAGTTAATTCTTATACCAGGGCTGCCTCTCCAACCTGGAATTGCCCAAATTGGCTGCTCATGTAAGCTAGGGGAAATGGGAGTTATAGTATGATACTTTTGGAGGATGTCAGTATGGAGAAGGAAACTTCAAACTTAACCAATGCAGATATGGGCGGCAAAACAGATAATCTTGATATAGTAGAAAAAAATGGGACTACATGGACTTATGCCCATGGTACTGGCTTCTTAATTTACATTTGATAAAGAATACAGATGCTCTCACAGATAAGAAACACTTGAATGTACATGTTTACTAATAAACAAAATCTTCATTGTTTTAAATGTTTCAGAAGTAGCCAATACATACATTCACTTTATTAATTATGAAACATTATTTGCTAGACCTCACTGTTGCATTTTCATTAAGTTACAAACAATCAGCTCCAATTAATTTTGGGGAAGCAGAGCAACTTTATTTCTCTCATAATGTATTACTATCCTTGTGACCAGCACTAGCCAGTTTCTTCAGAAAGTTGGGTTGCTCTGCCAACCCAATTATTGAACTGTAAGTGATGTGTCTCCCAACTTTTAATCACGAGGAGTTGTAGTTCTGTTAATATCTGGAAATCCCACAGGTTTCCCATTCCTGATATAGAAAAAAATACATGTTTTTTCCTCTGACAACCCATTTTTGCAGCAATATGTTTGCCCAAAATAGTCATTCTAGATATATAGATCAGATTCAATCCTTAAAATTAATATTTAACTTTCTCTCCAAAGAAAATAATTGGGAAACAGGCATATGAAAGCTTAGAGAATCTAAAGCCACAACTTTTTTTCTTCTTTCTCAGCCCCAGAGGCACTGGTTTATGTTGGCATCAATAAATGAATGCCAGACTGCAAGCTCAGACACGCAATATACATCTCCATGAATTACCTCAGGCCCTCTCTGCTGGAGATAGAAAAGGTGCAGTCTTTTAAAATAAAGTGTAGAACTCAGGAAAAGTCTCCCGGGGACAGGACAGAATTAACTCTGTTACCCACAGAGTTTGATTAAAGTTTAAAATCACCCAGAGGCTGGAGAAATCCAGGAAAGGAAGTTTACCTTTACTTTAAAGAAAGATCTTTACTTCAGAAAGCTTCTATTTCTGTAGATACAGGTAAAACATACAGCTGAAAATCTGCAATAGGTGTTTGATTTCTGGTTTCTGGTGGTGCCCACATTTTCATGTCTCTGTACCAGTTATGGAACTGATCATTTAAATGCTGCCTACATTCCTACTTCAGGCTATGTTCAGGAAGATACAGTTTCCTCTTTGGAATTTCTTGTGGTCTGTAAAACTAATTTAAAATTCCCCAGTATCTATTTGGAGGTTCCTTACAGAAAGCACTTCACTTGTACTTTCTTCTGTATTATTTCTTCTTGCCACTGAATGCCTACATTTTAATACTTAAATTTAAAAAAAAACAATAAAGTGTAAGAAAAATATTATCTCCTACTATGAGGCTGGTTTATCTCCTAAAGGGTGAAGGAAGGGCTGAACCCTCTAAGCAACTTGCTTATACATTATACGGCCAGGTAGCAGCGCTACAAAAAATATTTCACTTTTTGCATTTTGACCTTTTAATCAGAAAAACAACAGAGAGGGGCTTCTGGGTGAGGACCTATGGTGGGTTAGATGTCTCTGTGAGCGGCTCCACTACCAGGGGCAGCATCACAGTGAAATTAGCAGGCAGGAGACAGATTCTGGCTGGTGAAAATCTCTCCAGAATATGGAGAGATTGAGGGATTGCCCACTTGAGCTCTGGATAGCCGCTTCTCATGAGGAGACTACAGGAATTGAGTTTCTTGTGGTTGATTGTAAGTTGAGTGGCTTGGGAGGCAAGGGAATATCAATGTGCCCTTAACAACCGTGCAGCCTTTACAGATGTATGACCGGCAACAACATCACTTGCTTAAACACCTTTGAATATAATTAATTTACAACCTGAGAGAGATATTCCAAACAGCAGGGAAAACAAAGATTCAACAAAGACCTAGAGTTGCCTTCTTTTTGGAATTAAGAAGAGGAAAAAAAGTGCTATCTTAAAGGATTTTAATTTAAAAACAAGAAGGTTAACAAGATTGTGATTCAAGAAAGTTTTAAATGGATAAAGGGGGCAGTAATTTTAGAAAACAGAAGAATATTTTTTTTTCCTGATGAAAGTGCCTTTGAAAATAGTAAAATTAATTAGACAAATGACCAGACCTTCGTGGGAATGCTGATTGTTTATTATTATGGAAAGTAGATAACTGGATTTTACAAAATAAGAAGAAAAGGGTAATAGGAGCCAGACTGCATGATTATAACTACAGAGAGCTAATTGAGACAAAAGTATTAAAGAAGAGAAAAGCAAAACAGGGGGAAAAAATGGAGAAGCCTGTTTTTCATTTTCACGCTAGTAATTGAGATACTTTCATGTTCTCATAATGGCAACCACAAGATAATCTGCAAAAGTAGGAGAAGGAAGGAGAGGTTCACTAGAACAACTTACAGATAAAGGCATTTCACCAGATCTATTGCAGAAAATGTCTGAGGAATTTGGCAAGAAAATGACTGCAGTGGCTGCCAATAGTTCAGATGCTTTTAAAAAGAAAATGGAAGAAGGATTTGCAGGAATAATAAGGGATATGAAAGAAGAAGTTAAGAAGGTTGAAGAATCTGTAGGACAATTGGCTGGATATTTAAAGCAAATTACTGACAAAGTGGAATTTTTGGAAAGTAAGACCGAAGTTATAAATAGAGAAATGGAGAAAGATTTGGACAACTTGGTATTACTGGAACTGTGAGAAAAAGAATTTTGTTTAAGATGTAGAGCAATTCCACAGCAACATGGAAAATATATCAGAGTAAAGAGTGTTAAGCCTCTGTCCACTTTCCTGGATTGGGAGGAAGATGACACTGAGATAGAGATAAAGTTTATAGGATTAATACACAATTTTGCAAAATTAAGAAATGTTCTACGTAAGGGATGTCCTTGTGCACTTTGTCAGGAAGAAGACTAGAGATCAAGTTTTGAAATAGCATTTTAATACTAGATTGAGGATTGGTAATACAGATGTAATTGTACCTAAGGAAATTCCAATTAGAATAAGAGAAAAGAGTTTTGTTGTTTTTTAACAAACTTAAAGAGAAGATTCCATTTAGATGGGATACGTTGGAAGGGGTGATTTTTACTTTTAAGCAACAGACATTCAGATTGAACTCTGTGCAGAAAGCAAGAGATTTTTTGGGAAAATTTAAAGAGGAATTGTAGGAAATGCAAATGGAAGTGACAATGACAGATGCGACTAAACAAATGCCACAAAGATACAACAAGACACTGAAGATGATTCCACATTGGGCTCTACAGGTATTGACTTTTCTAAAATCTTGGCCTAACTATGGATTATAAATGCTTAATGTGGAATATAAATGGAGCAAATGCTCCTCAAAAGAGAAAAAAAATTCATTATTTGAATAAGTTAAAATAAGATGTGATTTGCTTACAAGAAACACATATTAGAAAAAAAGATATATTTGAGTCACAAAAATTTGGATGAAGAATTTATTTCAGCGAGAATGAAAAAAATGGAGTTGCTTTGTATATAAATCCTTAACTATATCCAAAACTTATACTGACTGACAATCATGGCAGATATGTTGGGTGGAAGTTAATTTACAGGGGGCTAAGACTTTGATATTGAGAATTTATGCCTCAAATGAAGATAAAACAGCATTTTATAAAGGATTTATGGGTGGTGATAAAAATATGATATAAATAAATAAATAAATAAATAAATTACTGGACTTTTCATATGAAAATTGGTGTCTCCTGGGAGATTGTAATGGGGTGGTTTCCCCACAAAAAGACAGAACTTCTGAGAAAAATATTAAAAACACGTTAAACTATGAAAGTTTTTTTTTTTTAATTTAATGAATAATTTGGAGCGTGTTCATGCCTGGAGATGTAAAAATGGTGAGTCAAAAGAATATACTTATTTTTCTGAAAGGCATATATCTTTTTCAATAATAGATACGATTTGGATTTCTAAGACTGTGGCTATTAATGTAAATAAGTAGAAACATTAAGAAAGATTTTCTCAGATCACAATCCAGTAACTTTAAATTTTAAAAGGAAAATGGTTCTTTTAGGTGGATATTGAATGAGATGTTGCTACAAAAGGAAATGGTAATGGAGGATTGCAAAAAGAAGTTAAAATAATATTTTGAGAATAATCTTAATAAAGGCACAGAAGTAAGAATGGTATGGGATGCAAGTAAAGCTTTTGTAAGGGATAATTTATACAATGTAACAGTGAGCTTAAAAAGAAAAGGCAAGAGAAAATACCAATGATTTTGGATGAGATTAAAAAAAAGAATTTTAAAAATCCCAAGGGATAACAATTTTTATTCATCAAAGGAAGTTTTTACAGAGGCAACTATTTATGTTGAGAGAGACGAAAGTAAAGATGAATTATGCAAAACAAAGAAATATTGAATTTGCAAATAACCGGGGAAATGGTTGGCATATAATTGTGAAAAGAAGAAAGTGGTATTAAAGTTCCAAGAAGGAAATACTATAATAACAGATAACGCAAATATGGGAAAAGTGTTTCATCAGTATTATTCTCCTTTATATAAAGGTCAAGAAATTTCTTCAGAAAAAGTAGATAAATATTTATAACAGAATTTACCGAAGATTACAGAGAATCAGAGACAAAGTTTGAATGGACCTGTAAAAATAAGGGAAGTGTGTAAAGCTATTGCCGGCTTCTTATTATAAATCTTTTTGAGGATGAGCTTTTTACAAATGATGAATATTATTTTACAGAATGGAAAGATTCCTGATAGCTGGAAAGAGGCTAATATATCATTAATACGTAACGAGGAACAAGATTTGACTTTAACAGAAAATTATTGTCTAATATCTTTATTGCATAATGACTATAAATTGTTTAACACAATTTTGGCTGAAAGGTTGAAAACAATTTTAAAGGACTTTATTCATGAAGATCAATGCAGGTTTTTACCTAAAAGGAAATTATGAGATAATATCAGAAGTGTTTTGGATGTTTTCGAATACTCAGAGCAACAAATGAAAAACAAGCTGCACTGATATTCTCAGATGCAGAGAAGGCCTTTGACAGTTTGAATTCGATTTTCTTGTTTAGCGTTCTGGAACGTATGAATGTTGGAGATAATGTTATTAAATGGATAAAATCAATTTATACTTCACAGAAGGCACAAATAATTGTTAATGGAGACTTAACAAAACCTTGTGAAATTCAAAAAGGGACAAGACAAGAATACCCGCTGTCTCCACTTTTGTTTATTATAGTTCTTGAGGTACTGAATAGAAACGTAAGACAAGATGTGAGAATCACTGGAGTTAAGATTAAAAAAGAAACTTATAAATCAAGACCTTTGAGGATGACATGGTCTTAGTTTTGAAAGATCTCCTAGAGGGAGTAAAACTTGAGCAAATATTGCATTAGATGTCCAAAAATGTTGGCTGACTTTGACACTGTAAATACCCCTTTCAAAGGAATTGTTAAGTTTGAAATAGTTGCACAAAAGCCACTTCACAGTCACTAAGCAAACAGCATCACCAATTTTGCACAACACAATCTTGAGTGCAACAGCAACCAGGAAAGAACTGTTCATAACTCAGAGCTATTTCCTGCAGGCCTAAAGAATCCAGCTTGGACAGAAGCATCCAAAAAAAGGAGGGTGGGTGGGGCGTGGTTGTTGCCACTTTGTGGCATTGAGTGGCTAGGATTCTTGACATGTCTTTGCTATAAAACTACTAAATAATTCCCTGCTTCCCTCCCAAACAAGATACCACTTTGATGGCTGAAAGAGAAGAGGAACTGAGGAGCCTTATGATGAAGGTGAACGAAGAAAGTGCAAAAGCTGGCTTGCAGCTAAACCTCAAAAAAACCAAGATTATGGCAATCAGCTTGATTGATAACTGGCAAATAGAGGGAGAAAATGTAGAAGCAGTGAAAGACTTTGTATTTCTAGGTGCGAAGATTAATGCAGATGCTGACTGCAGTCAGGAAATCAGAAGACGCTTAATCCTTGGGAGAAGAGCAATGACAAATCTCGATAAAATAGTTAAGAGCAGAGACATCACACTGACAACAAAGGCCCGCATAGTTAAAGCAATGGTGTTCCCCGTAGTAACATACGGCTGCGAGAGCTGGACCATAAGGAAGGCTGAGAGAAGGAAGATAGATGCTTTTGAGCTGTGGTGTTGGAGGAAAATTCTGAGAGTGCCTTGGACTGCAAGAAGATCAAACCAGTCCATCTTCCAGGAAATAAAGCCAGACTGCTCACTTGAGGGAATGATATTAAAGGCAAAACTGAAATACTTTGGCCACATCATGAGAAGACAGGACACCCTGGAGAAGATGCTGATGCTAGGGAGAGTGGAAGGCAAAAGGAAGAGGGGCCGACCAAGGGCAAGGTGGATGGATGATATTCTAGAGGTGACGGACTCGTCCCTGGGGGAGCTGGGGGTGTTGACGACCGACAGGAAGCTCTGGCGTGGGCTGGTCCATGAAGTCACAAAGAGTCGGAAGCGACTAAACGAATAAACAACAAAATAACTGATTTTGTGGAAAAAAATCTGTAGTCCATTGTTTTTAAACTGAAATGGTGATTTATGTAAAAATATACATTTAAAAGATACCAAAAGTCACTAGTTCCCTCTTCTCATTTTGTGTTGTACTAGCTGAGTACAGATGTTTACAAGTTCTCCATATTCAACAAACATAAAAAGAAAACAAGCACTATTTTTCAGAACTGGATGAATAATACTCAGGATTTCAGACAAGAAAAATGTGATGCCCACTGAGGGAGTTAATAAACAATGAGAAGTAAGAATGAAAACTCACTGCTCTAGAAGGATCCCCAAAGTCAATCTGCAGGTTACCCATAGCCTTGATGATTGCCATGATGGATTGAATGGTGTTGCTGTAAACCACTGCTTTGTACTGTCGGCATTCCTCTTCTGAGTATCCATCCTCATGAATAATCCTGGAAAGGAATAGAACAGGAAAGATTCCAAAAATTAGCATTATCATGTATCTACTAAGGATTTAACATTGTTTCCTATAAAATACTAAGAATGTTTTCAAAGATGTAATGTCACTAATATGAAATGAGTTTGCATTCTGCTTTCACCCAATCTTGCATTGGCCAGCAATTAGGGATAAGAATATTAGCCACAAACACATGAGACTAGGAACAAGGAGGTATCAACAATATGCTGATGATACCCTGTTGAACATTTCTGCCCCTGCTGTCCAAGTGAAGCTGTTGAGGTTCTGTCCCAGTATCTGGAGGCTGTGAGAGTCTGGATGGGGAAGAACAATTTAAGCTCCACCCTGCCAAGACTGAGCAGTTATGGCTTCTGGGTCCCCCAGATCCAGGAACCGGAGTGTTCCCATCTTTGGTTCTGGACAGGGTGACACTGCCCCATTCAGACTTGGTGTGAAATCTGGGGGTCCTTCTGGACTCACCTCTCACATCTGGGGCTGGTGGGCCTTTGCACAACTGTATTTGTGCACCAGTTGTGGCTATTCCTTGGCTGGCAGGCCTTAGTCACCTCCTGATTAGACTATTGCAACACACTTTACATGGGACTACTACTCTACATCTGGAAGCTTCAGTTGATCCAGAATGTAGTGGTGTGGGTAGTTTTGGGTGCAACTTGGTATGCTTATGTGACACCACTTCACAAGCTGCACTGGCTCCCAAAGGGTTCCAGGTTCCATATAAGGTGCTGGTTATCACCTTTAAAGCCCTACGTGACATAAGACCAGGTTACTTGAGGGACCACCTTCTCCAGTGAACATTTGCTTGCTCTACATGCTTCCATGGGAAGACCACGCTCCCTCTTTCAAACCTTGCCTCATTGCACCTAGGAAGTGTGCTTGCCCTCTGGAATGATCTCCCCCATTCCCACCCCCCAAAATATACAACAGGCTCCAACTCTGTTTGCCTTTAGAAAAGCCATGAAGATCTGGCTTTTTCCTTGGCATTTGGATCTAGTTGAGTTGAGTCCCCTTTTGGTTGTTTAAATATCATGTTCAGTTGTCATTTTATATTTTATTTTGGACAGCTATTTTAATGTTGTGTGGTTATTTTAGAGGGTATATTGTTTGTTTTTGTTGTGCACCACCTGGAGCCATATTATTTGAGTTGGGTAGCCCTATAAATCCAATCAATCAATCAGTCAATCACTGTAAGTATGCATGTTCCACAACATGATAAATACACACTTCAGAACACTGTTTTGCTTTAGTTTCTAAATTCCAGTGGGTGGGTGCTGATAACCACTTTTCCCTGTAATTTGGTATAGTAAAAATGAAACTGGAGTCAAGTAAAGCTTACTGTGTGATAGAACTATACCATATTAATACAATAGCATAGCAAGTATTACACTTTAAAGCTCTTGTGGCTCACATCAGCCCTCAAATCTATTTTTTGAGTCCCAGAAGCCCTCAGAGATTCAGTAACAAATTACCAAATATCAGCAACATAATTTTCCACTGGTTTCTGGCAGAAAACAATACAGGGGACTAACTTTTAAATGTTTAGCATATTTATGAAGTAAAAAAGCCAGAAAACCTCAAAAATGAAGGAAAAATGGAAATATTCACTGATGATGATATGACATCAGGACAACTTTGTGGCTCTCAAGTGTCAAAAACAAATTTTGGTGTTGTTGTTTTTAATGTATTAAGCCTCTGGCTAACGTACAGCAAGAGAACAGCTATTATTTTAATTGCCTTTGATAAAGCACAATTACTCCAATTTGGAAAGAACATCAAACATTAAGGAGAAAAAAGAACCAGAACCAATTCAGCTAATCCTCAATCCTGCCCTTCCTCATCTACCATCTGGATATTATTTTCCAATTCCTCTTTCTTTCGTTCCCTGTTTTACCTGTATGAGAGAATTTTCATTTATTTATGAATCCAGTTGTTTTACATTTTTCCTCTCTACTTCCTTCTTAATTCTAAAGATTAGTATAATTCCGCAGACTGCTTCTTCTACTACTCATACTGCCTTATTGATATTTTATTTTCTCCTTTGATTTATATATTCAGTTAGTTGTTGTTTATTTGTTCAGTCGCTTTCGACTCGACTTCATGGACCAGCCCACGCCCGAGCTTCCTGTCAGTCGTCAACACCCCCAGCTCCCCCAGGGACGAGTCCGTCACCTCTAGAATATCTATCCATCTTGCCCTTGGTCAGCCCCTCTTCCTTTTGCCTTCCATTTTCCCTAGCATCATCATCTTCTCCAGGGTGTCCTGTCTTAGTTACTTAATTTCTATACCACCAAATCTACCAGGACTCATGGCAGTTTAAGCTGTAGTTTAATATCACTTCATTCTATATATTTGTTCATGGATTTGATAGCTTTCACTGATATTTTTGCATTTATTCTTGTTGACATAATTGAAAGAATACTATTCTCTAATTAGGCAAAAGTTATCTATGACAATCATATACAAGTGCAGGCTTGAAACTCAGAATGTGTTCAAACAACAGTGGATAGAATTCATGTTCGGTTCCATGACATATTTTCCTTATAACACAGATAAAATTGACTTGCAATTTACTTCAGCTACACTGCTATTAGGAAGATTTTGAAATGTGCAGCAGCTGAAAAACAGACCAGCTGCTTGTCAATTTAGACAGAGGCAAGAATTCAATAATCAACTATCAGGAAAACAGAAAGGCTCCTACTGGCCATATTATTTAAATCTCAATCTAACAAACAATCAGATAGGAATATCTGCACATAAAACAGTAAGACAGAGAAAGCTGTTTTCACAAACATTACGCTGCACACAAACATAAAGCTTTGAACTTCACAGCTCTTAACTACTTCAACATTCCATTCCCACAATGGCCAACCTCATGTCTACAGAAAGTACACCAGCAGGACTGCAGGATATTAACATATTCCATTTAAATTTCCTAGTAACTAGAATAGCAACATATATTATCAATGCAGATATTATATAGCCATCAGAGTTAAGAGAAATTAAATTAATTATACCTCACACATTTCACCATTTTGTCTAATCTTCTTCTAAAGCCATTCTAGATGGCAGCCATCATCTGGCACTTAATTTCATTGTTTACCTAAGTGGAGGACTATTTCTCAGATCTCCCACCATTCAGCTTTTTGGACAATCCTTTTTTACCTCAATCACTCAAGTGTTGTAACCTTTCCTAGCAATGTACATGCTCTAGCTCTATAAGCTAGTAGCGTGAGCTAAGGGATACTGAGGGCAAGGCGGAGGTATCCCCAAGGCAGTACCAGAACACTGATGATATGACTAGAAGGTTGGGTGGTCTGTTGGGCCCTTTGGCTTGGCAGTAGAGCACATAGAGTCAGGAGATTGGGGTAAACAGAAGAGAGGGCAAGTGAGACTATTATAGCCGTGATGAGCAGAGGAAGACATGGCAGGAATTCGGGGGTGGAATGCCCTTGGAAAAGGCAACCTTAATGTTTCATATCAATGTCACCTTCCAACCCCCTGCGCTCTGCCCCAAAGTTTGAGCTCCAGAAATCTTGCATAGTCAAGTTTGTAAGAAAACTTGCCTCATCCATGATCTAATTGTGGGTGAGAGGGCTGACCTTGTTTGCATTACTGAAACCTGATTGGGACTGGGGTGTAGGAGTGTCCCATCTCAGAGACGTACCTGTACAGGTTTTATGTGTGGCACTAGCCACAAGCCCAAGGTGACGGTAAAGGTGTGGCAATTCAAGAAACCTAGTTATCTGTCAGGGGCATTGCCCTTCAGATCTTTGTGTGTGATGCCCTGTTTGTGAGCTCGCGCTGTATGGATCAAGAGGGCTGTTGCTTGTGTACCAGCCTTTCTACTGCACAGCAACCTCCACATCAAAGCAGCTCGAGTCCATGGCTGGGTTGGTGGTAGAGATCCCCAGGATCATGGTCCTGGGGGATTTCAACCTGCCATCCTTGGGCATGGATTTAGAGGGAACCTGGGAGTTCGTTTGTTTCCTTATTTGATTTCTATAACTGCCCATCTCAGCAAGTGACTCTGAGCAGCTTACAACAATAAAAGGAGGTTGGAGTTCATGGCCACCATGGACAGACCTCTCCTTGTTGGCTCTGGTGCCCTTTGGTACTGTACCTCCCCACAGAGAGACAGGACCTATTTGACTGGCTTTAGTCACCACTTGACTGGCTTTAGTCACCACTTGAAATAAGAGAGTGGCAATGGCCTTGGATCAGATTCTGTCAGTGTGAACTCTCTATGCATGGGGATTCCAGAGAGCCACCTGGTTTTCAGTGGACCTCCAATGATGAAATAGCGTAAGAGATGTCTAGAGAACCACTGAAGGAAAATGAAGAGTGTCCCTGACCAAGCATGGAGAAGAGGCTTTCTTAATATTACCTTGTGGTGATGTGGGAAGTAAAACATAGTTATTTTCCCATGAATATCACCTCCACAGAGAGACAACTGGTGCCCTGTTTAGGGTAACCTAGTCCCTCCTTGGTAACACTGTAAGTAACACATACAGAGCCACTATGAAAACTATTCTAGGCATCTGTCAGAGAGGAGAAGGAGGAGGAATGTTAGATGCATGATGCTTGGGTATGTTAGAAACAAAAGGAAAGCTAAAGGAAAATGGAGCTTTAGCTGATCATGAGCTATGCCACTGGGGGAAGTAAGAAGCTGCAGCTTAGGACAGACAAGAAGAAGGGAATAAGAAACAATAGCTAATTGAAGTGAAATTCAAGTATCTAAGTCAGGATGGATTACATTCCAGGATACTAAAGGAAATATAGCACTGATCACGGAGCAACTCTCAGTGATCTTTGACAATTCCTGGAGGACTGGTGAAGACTGGGGGGACAACAAACATCATCCCTATTTCCAAAAAGGGGAAGAAGCACTTGAGAAATTACAGACCTGTCAGCTTACCATCTATACTGGGCAAGGTCTTCAAACAAGCAGCATGTTTATGAGCATTTGGGTAGGTATGCTATAATTAAGGGGAGCCAGAATAGGTTTGTCACAAACAAGCAAACCATGCCAAACTAACCTTAATTCCTTCTCTGATAGAGTTACTAGCTTAGTAAATCAGGGGAATACCATATAAATAGTGTATCTAGACCTCAGCAAAGCCTTTGGCTTAATGCTGCATAATATTTGCCTTCATAAAACGGTAACATATGAGATAGATGCTACTCCTGTTAGATGGAGACAAAGCTGGCTGAACCATCAATTCCAAAGAGTGCTAATTAAAGGCTCCAATTCAGCTTGGAGGGAAGTATCAAGAGAAGTGCCACAAAGCTCTGCCTGTGCCCTGTGCTGTTCAAATTCAATTTTTTATCAACAACTAGGATGAGGGAATTGAAGGAACACTTTGCAGGTAACACAAAGCTGGAAGAGTGGCTGATACTTTAGATGAAAGAGAAAGATTCAGAAGATTTGGACAGGCTTGAGTGGTGGGCTGAAATGAACAGGATAGAATTTAACTGGGAGAAAGGTAAAGTTCTGCATCTGAGTAAGAAAAATGTAAGGCATAAATATAGGTTGGGGGAGATCTGGCTTGGCAGTAATACGTGTGAAAAAGACCTTGATGCCTTCATCGGCCACAAGTTAAACATGAGCCAGCAAATGTGCTCAAAAGGTAAATTCCATCCTACAATACACTAACAAGAGTTTACTTTGACCTGGCCAGATACCCTTTGGAGTACTTTGCACCACAGTTCAAAAAGACCAATGACAGATTGGAACAAGATGGTGAAGGATCTGGAAACTAAGTCCTAGAAGGAATAGTTAAAGGATCTGGTATGTTTAGCCCTTAGAAAAGGTGGCCAAGAGGGAATATGACAGGAGTCTTCCATTATATGTGGGCTGTTACATGGAAGAGGGAGTGGATTTATTCTCTATTGCCCCAGAGGGCAGGATCAGAACCAATGGGTAAACCACAAAGAAAGAGCTTCAGGTTAGACATCAGAAAGAACATCTGAGTATATGAGCTGTCAGCCAGTGGAACAGGCTGTCACAGTTCTCCTGCACTAGAGATTTTCACACAGAGGCTGGATGGTCATCAGTTAGAAATGCATTAGTGGATCTTACATTGACCATAAGGTTGAGCTAGATGGCCTCTAGCCATCCAAATGTTTGATTATATGTTAGAAGGTCTTCTCTATTATCTTCAGCACTACAAGTGAAGTGCTCATGAAATAACTCCCTCAACTACGTAAGTCTTACAGAAGCTCTCCTATTGTTTATCCCTTTTCATTATATGTAAAATTACAATTAGTTCTTATATAAAATATGAGTTTTTAATATAGTTCGTCATATATATATAATGTTTAAGAATAAAGAACACAGAAAAAGTGATGTAACATGGCACAGAAGATTACTGTAATTTTTGAATAAAAAACAATGCTTACTTCATCTGTTTTACAATTGTGCTCTTCCCAGATTCTCCTGCACCTGTAGATAAAAAAAAAAAAAGAACATCAGAAATGGGCTTTGATACTAGCATTTGTGCTATATAAATTAAAATGTTAATAATATGAGTAAGGGTAACATTTATCAGTGTAATTCCCTTTGTTGCAATAACCAAAATCTTCCCATTGCATAACTTTAGAAATCTGAGATTTGGATTATTTAATACCACTGCTAAAATTATGAATACCTTGGAATATTTCCAAGTGTACAAGTATATTTTGCACTGTACAAGTTATTTGAGTATTTGAGTGACCCTAGAAGTAATATATCCAATTATTATTCTAGCATTCCCAGAGAAAATAAACATAATTTTTTTTAAAAAAAATTAACTAATTCTAAAAATATATTGATAACGGATCTAAACATCTATGCCACTACTTCCATTTATTTCCAGTTCAAATTATTTTTCCCTTAGCCAATATTTGTTCAATTATATCTGAAAAATCCCTATTACAGCGTATCTGTTTCTCAAAAACCTTTATCACAGAAAAGGAAGCTTCATAGGTCTGTTCAAGATATTAATCTGGCTCTATTCAGCAGTCTTGAGAAGGTAGCTGGACTAATAACCTCTGCCATGTCTGATTTTGCCTATAAAAAGTATGTGAGATTTTCCAGGGAGATCTATTTTTCTGGCACAGGAAATACATTTGTATGTATGAGTGCAATTACAGCTTTCTTGGGGGAGGAGGGGCTTCATACTACAGATACACCATATTAATCAGAAGAGGTATCTTCTTAACTGTGCATCTTATTAACACATTCACTAACAAGTTCAGATCTGCAAGCTGGTATCTACAAATGACCAGCTGTTTGAAGCTTCACAAAATTTCACTCAGTTCTGGCCTTTCATATAGGAAAATTATCCAGCTGGTCTATTTGCTATTAATTACTTCTGAATGTGATAGCAATAGTATATAAGGGGACTGGCAACAAATTTCAGCTTTGGGCACAATGGTTTCACTAGAATTAACAGCCCCATTTTGACACATGCAGTAGAGCTAAATCCATGAAGACTTATCTACATGTGAACCAAAATGGCCAGTTGGCAAGAATATACATATTCTCAATTTCATTGGGAACGTTTCTAGTTTGATTCCAAATGCAAGTCAAGCTGCTTCTTTTTAGTCACTCATACTTGCTAGTTAAAGCCCAAACAAATCACAATAGTTTGTTAAAGACAATTAGTTCCAGTACTCATTAGCACATGAAGTAAAAAGGACCAGTGCACAACTATACTATGTGCATTGTTCCTGGAAGTTAACATTCAGCCATGAAAACAGGCTTAGAGCTGGAAGATCTCAAACCCAAGAAAAAGCATTCAGGCAATTTAAGCAGCTGCAGCCTAGCCATAAAGCATAGAGAAATCAAAAGTGGGGAGTTTATGGTTCAGATTAGCCTTGGGTTCACTGAAAGAAAAAGAGGGATTATTATTAAAGCATTCCTCAAGCAAATGCTATTTTCCCAACATTTTTAACAAAATGGGATTACGGTTTTTCTGATAGGTATAGAATAACACTCTTAATTTTTTATGGGTATATAGGAAGGCATGCCTAAGAACTGTAATGGGTAACAGAAATTTCAATAGCAATAATCTGATAACATAGTTATCTTCTCAGGTAGTATTACCAGATGAACTGCTGTAGGAAAGTATACATACTCCATTAGTTCCTTCCTGAGTTACTGTGACTGCCATTAATTTAATATTTTACATTTGAAATATGGCTGAAATACCCCTAATATTTTAATTATTATGACACTAAAAGATTATAATGATACTTTTAGGCCAATAAGTGTGACAAAAATGAACCTTAGGATCACTAGCCTCATCATAAAATTTGCTTTATGACATTGGAATATTAAGGAGAATATCAAGCCCATAACTTTAACTGAATTGAATTCAAAGCCTGATGTGCTAAACATGCTTATTAGTGAACACTGTCACTAAGTAACAAAATCTAACTATGGCAAAGAAATATTTCTATTTTTTCTATTACCCTTAGGACTGCTGATTAAGAAATGTTTTCTAAAGCAACAGAAGCAACGTGGGCTTTTTTAATGTGGCCATAAATGATATAAACATGCTCACAAAGTGTATGACTTCCTAGCATCAACGTAACTACAGCATGATTAATGTGA
Source organism: Candoia aspera (assembly GCF_035149785.1). NCBI lineage: Eukaryota > Metazoa > Chordata > Lepidosauria > Squamata > Candoiidae > Candoia > Candoia aspera. Next base: position 62,236,915 of record NC_086154.1, on the reverse strand, counting down.
ATCAAAGATAGTCATGTAAACAAAGCTATGTTATAATTTGAGGATCAAAGGAACAAGCCCTGGTTTCACTGAGTTTTAGTTTATATTTAATTATATTTATTTAATTTAGCTTTATGGCAACATATTCAAACACGTATAAGACCTAGTGGAAGGATGTACAAAACCAAGTACATTAGAATAAACTAATTCAACAGCTTTGGATTCACAATTCATATTGCACATGTTCAGCTTTACTATGTTGCCAAGGATCAGACATAATATTCACTTTAATTTTCCCTTTGTAGCTCTACATCATTCATCTCCAAAGTATGGGTACTGTAGCATTTTTATTCAATCCTAAGGAGCAAACCGCACTAAAACAAGTTCCTACCACATATGCTGAAAATGGAAAGCACAGAAAATAAAAGCCCAACTAAATGAGATTTCAAGTTTCATCCAATCAGCCAACTAAAGTGGGTGGACAGGTATCTCCAGGAAACCTAGACACAAAGCAAAAAGCATTCCTCCTACCTGTTCATCTTCCTACAAGTTATATTCAAAGCTACGTGGCCTCTGAAAGTGGAAGCTCTGTTTAATTACCAATGCTAATAGCTCCCAAGAGACCTCATTAATTTCTCTTATGCTCCTTTAATGTAAGTGGCCACTCAAATATTTTGGGGTGGTGAAACCATTAAACTTTAACTGGTATGTTATATCGACTGCATTGTCTAAGGAATTGCTTACTGACAGAGATTATGTATGCAGTCTTCAGCAGAATGCAGTGTTCTCATTTGGCTAACCATTCTTTTAAGAAAGAGAACAGTGACGTCTGAAACTTATTCCAATCAGAGAATTTTCAGGCATAATCTGCTTTGAGCCAAGCACAGTGCAACCAACAAGCAATACTGCAATATAATCAGCAAAGGTAAACTTCCAGGTGTTAAGAGCCAGTTATTCATGGCTGACCAAGCAGGAATAATATGAAGACGCAACCAATACAACTGAGTAGTGAATTTCCTGACCGCAAGAGAATGACAGAAGTTGCCCACAAGATAACACTTTTTTTCAAAGCAGATGAGTGCAAGTCAAAATGGCCCATAACCCAAAAACTTATAAAGAAACAGTTTTACTCTCTCCTACCTTAAAGTTAACCTTTTATTTCCACAATTTACTAGTCTGACTTTTTCACCAAGACTCTTGGATAGTAGCTGTTTCCACTAGGAAACTATAGACAGGAAAAAGAACAGTAGAACAAAGCAAAGTAGCTGTTAACGTGAGACTAGCAGGAAAATTCTTTCTTTACCATCAACCTGCAGGGCACAAGTAATTTTTAACACTGTGATTCATGAAAATGTTATACCACTAAATATTGCCAGTCCGAAATACTGGGAAGAAAAGCTTTGGTGAAATATCTGTACTGTAACTCGTACATCTCAAGTCCAGGATTTGCTATTACCTCATGAAGTCTCCTTTTTGTCATTACCTTTTCATCAGTCCTCTGATTAATTCACTAGTAGCCAATATACATTATTCAAAGCATGAACACAAATGGATGCTGGGATCCTGCGGCCCAGTTATTTATTTCCTTGCTTGCTTCTCCCTACCATAAGAGACAACTGAAGCAACATCAGGAAGAAGCCAACGATTAATTTTAAAAATGCATCTTAAAAAAGAGAGAACAAATCATTGGGACTGGAATTGCTGTTGCTAACCGACATGGTCATAACTTGCAACATCAGGTGACTTTGTTGCTTGGCAACGGCTATTCCAGCAGTCCCAGTTGCCATCGTTAAGTGAGGACCATGTGGGTCATTAAGCAAGGACCTCATGTGACCGCAACTTCTGACTTCCTGCTGGCTTCCCCATTGACTTTGGCTGTGGAAACTGGCAGAGAACATCAGAAATCACGATCACGACTGTGGCTTGCTGCGACATCGTAACCGCAAACCAGGCACTGAGCACCCGCCTTGAGATCACATGACCACTGGAACACTGCAATGGCTAGAGCTTTGAACAGTCACTGAATAAATGGTCATATCCCAAGGACTACCTATATTTCACAGAGGTCTTTATTATTATCTATCTACACTTTTTGTTGTCTACAGGTTTATAGGTTAAGTGTGAACCCACCTGCACAGTCATCCATTTAATCCTGGTGTTCTGTAAAACAAACCCTGCCAAAACTAGATTTAAGGGGGAGACATATGTCAAACCTCTACTTTTGGTATGGCACAACTATGTTCTCTGAGCATCTGATAAATTGATCCCATGCTGAGGTGCATGAATAGATGGATTTCATCTTTTGTTTTCCTCAAAAGTCTCTCCTATGCAATCCTATTTATATAAAAAAGTACATCTAGTAAAACCCAAACCGTGCCTTTATAATTCCACCACAGATCACTGGGAAGGTGGGTTTCAACCCTAGATAATTTCTGGCTAGACTGAGGACAGCATGGAATACTACACAAACCAGGAGTCTCCCAAAGAGTCTGGTTTTCCCTTATTCCCTGCATTCTGCACAGAGGATAATTGCTTAGAAAAAAGAGGGAGGAGAAACAAGAAGGAACAAGGAGGACCTACCTATGAACAACCAAGCAGAAGGCCCAGATGATCTCTCCAACCATCCTTCCTGCACTTGTGCTGAATCCCAAGAGCTTATTCAAGGCTGAAATAATTAACTAGTCTAATTAGCCGGCTGGGTGGCCTTGGGCCAGTCACTCTCTCTCAGCCTAACTCACCTCACAGGGTTGTTGTTATGGGGAAAATAAATAAATTTAGGTTGACTGTATTGAATTTGTTTGGAATTCTGTGTGTGAGATGGTTGCCTCCTCTTATTTTCCTAGATACCATAAGCTCTTCAATGAAAACTATGACAGAGCACAAACAGCTTCTTGGGTTGGCACAAGATCTGTTAAGTTCTATAATTCAATGCTTTAAGAAGAAAGATCCAAAGCTTCCCTTCCCTTCCCAGCGAAGGTCCCAATGAACGGTTGTCTCCGGCAACTTGTTCCCTGTGCTGGCACCTTTTTATTTTGTCTCCTTCCTGCCATTTTTTGTCAAGGGCCAATCGGGCTTCCTTCTGCTTGGTGTGCTTTTCAGCTCTCCTTTCTCTTGCACTCATAGGCAGTGACGACTCTGCCCCTTGATTCCCACCAATCAGTGGCTCTAGATCTTCCCGCCTTGCTGAGTCATTCTCTGCTTCAATTTTCCCACTCTGGATATTCCCAATGGTCAACTCCCCCTCCTCCATGTCGGAGTCAGACTGCATTCTGACAGTCATCCAGTTTGCCTTCTTCATTTTGGCAGTCTCTTTTCACCTTCATTCTTAATTTCTTTAAGTTCATTACATAATTCCTCTGGTTCTCTATCAATGAGGTTCAGGACTTCAAAGCGATTTCTGATATTCCCCTTGAAAATGGTGGGTATATGTTTAAGAGCATATCATGGAAACTGACTGGCTTTCTTCTTCTTTAGCTTAAGGTGGACCTTGCACATGTTCCACAGTCAGCCCCTGGGCATATCTTTAATGCTTTAAATGAACTCCTCCACCTCCTTTTAGAAATAATATAGTCAATTTGATTTTTATATACTCCATCTGGTGATGTCCATATATAAAGGTCTAATACTGGTTGTTTGAAGATAATGTTAGCTGTGAAGAAATCACTGGAGTGGCAGAAATTGTTAAGTCAGTCTCCTGCTTCATTTCAATTTCCTAAGCCATACAATCCAACTACATTTTCCTCTTTCATGATTCCAGATTTGGCATTTCAGTCTCCAATCACAAGCAGCACATCTTGCTTGTACGTTCTGTCGATTTCAAATTGAACTTAATCATAAAACTCCTCAGCCTCCACTTCTTCTGCATTGGCAGTTGGGGCATAAACTTGAATGATCGTCATATTAAAGGGTTGTCCACAAAGTCTAATCAATATTATTCAGTCACTGATTGCACTGTAGCCAAGTACTGTTCCTGCTATGCTCTTCCTAACTATAAAAGCAACGCTCTTTCTTCTTTTTCATGTCCTGAGTAATAAACAATGTAATCTTCCAACTGAAAGGCTCCAATCCCAGTCCATCTCAATTCACTGATGCCTGAGCTGTCAATTTGTAGTCATTTCATCTTTCACTGTGCTGAGCTTTCCCGTGTTCATGCTTCTTATGTTCCGTGCTCCTGTTGTAATTCTGTCTTTGCATCTTCAGATTTTCTTTTCCTGTATGGCAACATCAGCAACTAGATATCCCAAAGGCTTTAATCTAACCACCTCATAAACACAATTAGTACTCTGAAAGATCCTCAGCTCTTCCTCAATAGTATGTTGAGTGCCATCCGACCTGAAGGGCCCATCATCTGGCACTTTATCATCAATCATTTTATATTTTCTATTCATGTGGTTTTCTTAAAATATTTCTTAAAAATACAGCAGTGGTTTACCATTACCTTCTCCTGCTCAGTATGAATTAATGCCTTGGCACTGTTACTAAAGTGATAATCTGCCTCCAACTTCTTCCTGTATCACTGCTGCCCAATATAGGTGCCTGCTTCTTTTAGCTGGAATGACCTTCACACCCTGGGTGACCCTGCTGGAAATATATACCCTTGGCATATACTCCTGATATTCTTCACTCATCCCTCCCAGGAACATTCCCCCCACCCAACATGATGAGGCAGCACAGCAAGACTTGGGGGAGAAGTGAATACATAGTTGACTGAAAATCATACCCTTCACTGGATGAGTTAAAACAGAAGGTAGGCAACTATATGTCAGGAATAATTGGATTCCTGCACTGAATCAATGGCTCCTTAAATCAGTTTTACGCTATATCACATTCACAGGCTATTTGAAAAATACAAGCCATTACTGAAATATTTGATTTTCTGCAACCACAAGTCATCACATTTTTCCCTTTGTTGCGAATGTCTTCCTTATATTGCATTCAGTAAAGCTCTTAATTGCAATTTGACAACTGGGGAAAATGCAACTGCTCTGACATCCATGAATCCAGATATCTCACTGACATTTACACTACAGTCTATCATGTAGTTGTAGTTCAGCCTGGTAACTGGCATCCACTTAAAAGGCAGTTTTTAGCAGGAACACACAGAGATCAAACTGCCTAACTCCTGTTACAAAACCATTCTATGTATAAGGACTGTAACTGAATCAGCAGCTTACAAGAAATAAGGTGATATTACTTGACAAGAGAATAATATTAGTCATGTAATTTGCACAAATGAGGCATTAACTCCTAAGCAAGCACCAAGGAAATGTAATTTTTTTAAAAAGCATGGATAGCTAGAGAATGCATAGCATCAATTTCTGGCCCCAGAGATTTCACTATAAATACATTAAATGTTTGAATACATTTGACTACCATAAAAATATGTTCTAATTTTATGAGCTATATTTTTTGCTTGAAAGTTACTACTCAGCCTCAAAACATGCCTGTATATCTGCCTGCCTGCCAGTGAAATATATTTCCCCTCAGATACAGAATTTGCAAATAAATATAAAAAAACCTTCTGAATTTTGAACTTAGGATTCAAGTAAAGAAACTTTATACATTGTTTAAAAGATTCTTAGTTAGGCATCATTTTCCATTAAGTGTTTTGGCATATCAAGTCCCTAAATTCCAAACATGGTCAGGGATTATAGTAGCTGAAGTATAAAATGTTAGAGAAGACCACACTTCCTACTTTGTAATGCTTTCATTATAGAAAATGTGGTTACATGCTTATTTGCTGTGCACAGGAAGAACTTTTCTAAGACCTGATTCAATTACTGTCTGTGCTTGCTTAAACAGTATTTCATTTTATGTTCAAAAGTAGCTATATAATTATGATACTGTAATTACCCAGTTAATAGAAAAGCTGTTTTCTAAACAACATAAAAATTAAACACTTTTGACATTTGAAGGTTGCTACTAGATATGACACAGGCAGAGAAAGCTTCTTAATGGAGCCTTGTTGGGACAATGCAGCATTTATCATTCTAGCATGCTTAGACTCTGAGCAGGTTCACTGGATTTTTCTGAGCCAATGCCTACACTGGACACAATTCAAATGCCTCAACAGCCCAATTTTTACGTTTGAAAAATTGCTGCCACATGATCATGTCACCCAATTTATGTGTGACACTCTGCTTCCCTTCCTATAGGAAACACCAAACTCTTCAGAGGTTAATACAGCTTTTCTAGGAAGCAGATGAAAGCAAGTAGTTTTTGTAAGATGCCCATGCAACATGGATAGATGGTGCCAATCATGTAAATTATTTCAGGTCTTTTAAATATGGCAGAGATCAAGCCTGTGAAAATTTTGTTTTAATTGATTCCAATGGGAGAAAATAACACCAATTATATTTAAACAAACCATGTTTTATGAAAAAAAACTCCTGTCTCAACAAGAGAGTATTATTGGAGAATTAGAGAATACGACACATTACTAATATATATTTAATGCCACAAAACTACATATACTGCTGTAATAGTTAACAACTTTATTGGCTTAGGACCTCCCAAATATTCTCAATTTCTGTCTAAAAATACACAGGGTGTAAAGATAGCCTGAATGGACCAAGAGGAAAAAAATACAAACAATTCAGCTGAATACTTTGATTACTGAAAATTGAAGCATCACAACATGTTTTGCAAACAAGCATTACATTTTCAGTTAAAGTACAGTACCTCATCCTGTTAAGTCAAGCTAGTCTCCACTATATAAATTTATTCTGAGACTTAAATTGAATATAGCATCTTGTTTCTAAGAGCTGTCCACTATTTGTTGTTGACAACACAATAACATGTGGACCTGCTGTTACATCTACACAAAATATTTGTACTACCTTACAAAAATTTCATTTTGAACAAACAGAAGTTATTTTTTAAGAATTCATAATATTGCCTTACACAACTATATAATATTTTTCAATATAAATTAAGTTGCATAGGGAACTATCATAAGCATACAATTATAGAATTGGAAATGGCCATTTAGGCATCAAATCCTGCTCAGTGCTGGACCCCAAACTAAGTCATCTCTAGCAAATGATCTCCATTTTTGGCTTGAACACATCCAATAATGAAAGCCCATTACTTCCATCAGTAATTCGTTCTATTACTAAACTAATTTTATAAAGTTTTTTTTTCTAAAATTCAAGTGATACCTGCTTTCATACGTCTTAAACCTATTATTTCATGTCCTGCACTCTGGAACAATGGAGAAGAGGTCTAGAATTTCTTCAGGACATAACTTCAAGATTCTGAAAGACTATGTCTTCTCATTGGTAAATATACTAGACACGGAATACAATCAACATGTTGTGGGATATTCTGTCAAATGCTCTCATGAAGTTAAGTTATTTTACGCTTATACCATTGCCACCACCTACTAAGAAAGCTATGTGAAGAAAACAAAACAAAACATGAAATCAGGTTAGTTTGGCAAAACTTGTTTTCCACAAATGTATGCTTGTGGGAAGCTGGTCAGGAGGTTCGCAAATGGCGATCACGTGAACACAGGACACCACAACCATCATAACTATGGGCCGGTTGCCAAGCACCTAAATAGCAATCACATGACTGCAGGGACACTGCAACAGCTGCAACTTCACGGACCGGTTGTAAGTCCTCCTTGTTCAGCGCCGTCAGATCAGTTGCTGAATGAGTGGTCGTAACTCAAGGACTACCTGTAATCACCCTAGCAGCTGGATTGCCCGTATTTGATCATATTTATGAAGATTTCATGAGAAACTTTGTTGAAAGTTTTGTTGCCATCAAGGTAAACTACATCGAAGACATCCCTCTCCCTCAATTAAGCTAGTAACTCCATCAAAAAAGGAGAAAAGGTAAGTCTGGCATTACTTCTTTGTGATAAACCCATGCTGGCTCCTGTTAATTGGTGCTCACAAATATTCTGCTTAGTAATCTGCTCAAAGACCTTGCCTAGTATAGACTTCAAACTAACAAGTTTGTAACCTGAATTCTCCTCCATTTCCTTTTTTGAAGATAGGGATAACATTTGTTCTTCTCTAATCTTCTGGGATCTCACCAGTTCTCCAGGTATTTTCAAAGACTAGAAGTTAGCAATTCTGCAATCACATCCACTACCTTCTTCTGTATGGGTAAGTCCTCGTTTAGCGACCACAATTGGGACTGACAACTTGGTCATTTAAGTGAAGCAGTCACTAAGTGAAACAGTGACTATGCTTACAATCTTACTTCAGCTTTCCTTTGCTTTACAGATCTGTGAAGATCATAAATGTGAGGATTGGTTAAAAAGTTACTTTTTCATCTCCACTATAACTGTGGATGGTCACTAAACGAGGCAGTTGTTAACCAACAACTACCTGTACCCTACTATGCAATTTATCTGGGTCTTGAACACTTTAATTCATTTCAGTTAGCTAAGTGTTCTTGCAACCCCCCTTTGTCTATCCAGAGCTGCAGTTCCTTCCTTCCACTAGTGGCACAATGACATTAAGAATGAGTTAAGACGTTCTGCCTTCTCTTATCACCCACTACCAATTAATATCTTTGTCCTCACAACGGATCTGTCTTTCCTCTTCCAGCAACTGCTTTGTATCCTTCTTTGGTTATGTTCCTTTCCTATTTCCCATACATGCCTTTTTTTTCAGCATTCATCTATGTGCATCCACACCAGTCCCTTTGAATGTCTCCCATTTTTCTTGTAATAATTATTTGTGACTGCACCTTCAGACTTCATTTGCATCGACCTCCTCCCAAGAACCTAGGATGTCATAATGTATCAATGTAGCATATGTGCAGATCCAAGCAGTGTGGCCTTTTCTAATTGACAGATGGAAATTTTGATAACATGCAGATTTTCAAAGTGCCATCCCAGGTTTTTTGGTGTGGCACCCAGCGTGCTGGGAACCACTGGGACCACCACTGCTAGTTTATGCCGTAAGTTTTATCTTTATCCATTATTATTATGTTGGTATTATTTATACCATTATTATTAATGGTATAAATTATTAAATATTAAATTAATAAATATTAATTGTATTTATACCATTATTACTGTTGTTGTTGTTGTTGTTGTTATTATTATTTCTTCAAACAATTCCCCCTTGCTGAAAAGGCTTGGGTCCAGGATAGCGGAGAAGATAGAAACATGTTGGTTCTCTTATTCTTGGGAGAGTTAGACTTCCCAATGTCAAGACACTTAAAATCTCCCATCGGTTATTATCATACACCTTTCTGAAAGTTTAGTCATCTGATACAAAAAGGCTTAATCCATATCTTATGCTTCCATAAGCAGTCTACAATAAACTCACCCAATGATGATATTTCCTTCCTTCCCCCTTTTATTCTACTCTTTCAAAAGGATTTCCATGCAAACATAAGCTTTCTTTAAGTACAAAGGAACACCTCCTGTTTTTTGTTGTGTCTGTTACTTCCATGTAGATTAACGTAATAGAGAACAGCAACCCTGACAGTACATCTAGGCTGCTAATTATTCAATCTGATTAGCTAAACCTGTTTAAACAGCAACATTTTAGACTGGAGAAAGATGATATACATACAGTGATAATTTCACTATGAACGTGAGCGGACTTCAGTTGCAACACACAAACATTTTTCTGTCCTGGAACAGGTACAGAAAAGATCACTCCACTTCAGAACAGTTATTTGCTTAGCACTGATTGGCCAATCACTGTATAAATCAAAAAGTAGATTTAATCTTCTCAAAATAGACTTCTGTAAAACTTACCTGGCCAGTTCTTTGCCACTAAGAAAGCCTCTATCCATTATCATTCATGATCCAGTTTGGAAGAATTAAAAAAGGTGAAATAAAAGATTAGAAGTAGGAATGTGCAAAACTCAAAACAAAAGATGCAAAACAAAACAGCAATTTTAAGTGTTCCAACTATTCCAAACATGCTGTGATTGGGTTGTTATCTAGAAGTGCATGATTGGGTTGCTTTTTTTTTTTTTTTAATATTTCAGCTCATGGCACACCAACATAGAACTGTCACTTCTGACAGTTGGTTTAGACTGGATGAGATGTGGAAATGGAATGTTGAAAAGGAAGCAGCAATTAAGTACATGGCCAGACAGAACACTGCTTGCAGCTGCAAACTTGCCTAGTAACTTCTGCTTTTAAAAATTACTTTCCACAGGAAAAGTTCACATGGGTGGTACTGTTCATTATTATACACAACCTACCAGATGTCAGCTGATCTTAAACAAAAAACCACACAGGATAAGACCCGGTTAATGCTTAGATGCGAGAATGCCAGGAAATTTCAGGACTAGAGGCTAGACTGGGAAGTTGAGAAAAAATCTCAGAAAGCAGTGGTACACCACTTCTGTACAGTTGTCCCCAAAACTATATGGTTGTCAAACTCAATTCAAAGAGATTTAATCTTTAATGCAAAGAGTGGAATTACACTACAGTGTTTAATCCTCTAAGTGCTATTAATCTGCTAAAGTAATGTAAATGTAAACAGTATTAGTACAATGTTTTGGACTAGTTTGATTACATCTGGTATGTTTGTGTGCATTTTCTGTGGTGGTGGAAGGGAGTATCTCTATGCAGAGAGGCTGAAGCAACTGAAAATGCTTAACCTTGAAAAGAGAAAACAGAGGAGGATATGATAGTTCTCTTCAAATACCTAAAGGAATTTAATATAAGGTCAAAATTGTTCCTTACCATTCCTAAGAGATGGATAAAGAATAATGGATTAAATTCAACTGAAGGTTAGAAAAACCTAATAATAAGAGCAGTTTGATAGTGGAAGCAATTATCCACAGAAATAGTGGGCTCCACTGGGCTTGTTCAAGCAGAAGCTAGACAGTTATCTGTCAAGGATCACTGATTTGGATTCTTGCCCTGAGAGGGTGAGGGCCTAATGGTCCTTTCCAGCTCTATGATTCTTTCTTATCCTGTATTGGCAAGGACTTGGAAAAGTTTTACAAAACTGAGATACTCAACATGAAAAAAATACAGAACCTTTTATCTTTATCCAACGAGGCATTCTAAGTGTCCTGTCTTACACATAGTTACAAGGAAAAATGTATGTACAAATCAGAAATATACTTGCTAAATAATATTTGCTGTAGTATTTGAATGTGATGATTTAAGAGTATTCTTATTTTAAAAAATTACTACAGTAATCTGAATTTTTAATCAGAGAAAACTATTTCAGTATTTGTTAAGCAGAAAAATGCAGGGTAGAACAATCATTTACAGATTACATCACTGATTTAAACAGATAAGCCGACAGCTCCTTTTGTAAATTTCATGACTTCCAGACACTTGCAGGTGGTAATACTGCATTCACAGGAAACAGAGGAAAGGACGTGAAACTCCACAAGACAGAATTAGAAATAAAAGCAGATATGGGACAGTATTTGGAAGATGGGGCATGTAAGTCAATCTTCTTCTAGAGGCAATAGTTTTTACTTTAGCAAGAACTGTTCATCCCATTATGTAATAACAATTGGTTACAGACTATGAACAAACACCCCATGACTATCTAGAAAGAAATTGTCATCTTAGTTCAACACACAGTAAAGCCTTATTCCTATTAGCATGCAGAGATAGTATTTTATTTATCTCATCTCCAACAACTACAACAACCAATTAAACAAATGCTGTGCCTAGCTGCAATCCCACCTCATCTAAACAACATATAATAACCAAAACATTATAATGGTTCTTTGAATTGAAAAAGGAGTAAAATGGATGACTCTTTTTTGTTAGCATGAAGTTTCATAAGAACATAACTAACCAGTGGCGTACCTAGCATATTTCACACCCAGAACAAGTCATTTTTTAACACCCCCCTCCTTCATCCCTGCTGTGCTGCACTGCTGATTGGCAAACAGCTGATTGGCACAACAGCAGCAGTGACTCAGCTTCACTCCCACTGACCCTCCAGATACAACAGTTACAGGTATATCATCATGGCCTTTGCATTACACATCTGGGAGAGTAGCAAGCTTATCATTAAAAGAAAAGCAGCTGCTTTTTCACTGGATATTTCATTGAATATGGAGATCTGTTTTGCTATATGACATATACATACCTATTTGAACATCGAAATTATTTTTAATTATTTCATTGTATTTATTACTGGATTTGCGCCCTGCTTTTTAAAACATCTGACAATTAAAGCAGCCCACAACATAAAGAGAAATACAAAGCATAAAGCAGCATTACAACAAAAATTTAGATAAAAATTAAATATTAAACAAACAATGAAAAGCTATGCAAAAGAAATATATTTTACCAGCAGCATGAGAGTAAAATGCATCTCTGGACAGTTTGTATTCCACAACTTCAGAGCAACATTTAAAAAGTCCCTTTGCTACATACCAGATAGACAAGCTTCTCTCAGCAAGGAAATCTTCAGAAAGACCTCTCCTATTTATCTGAGTAGCAGAGCAGGTTCACAGCAGTACAGGCAATCCTGATCAGGGTTTTATAATTTACTACCAACATCATGAATGCGCCTGATAGGCAACTGGCATCCAGTATAGATCTTTCAGTACAAACTGTGCACTTCTATTGATCAGCAGCCTCATCATCACTGTGTACCAATTGCAATTTCCAGATATTTTTCAAGGGTAGCCCCCACACTGCAGAAGCCAAGGTGAGTTGTAAACAAGGCATGGATAACTGTCACTAAGTTCAGCTTGTTCAGGAAGGGTCACAGCTGAAATTCTGCAAATACACTAGACACCACAGCTGCCACTTTCAAGTCCAATGACAGCACTCCCAAACTGCAAATTTACTCCGAGAGAATACAATCACATCCAGAGCAAGTTTTACCTCAGTCCCAAATTCCAGCTTTTTCTTTGCCAACACCACCTCTGTCTTGTTCTGATTTAATTTCAGCTTAAAATTAAGTCCAACTCATAATCAATGTGAAGCAACAATGAAGAATATTGATTCTTTCCTTAAAGTTGTAAGATAAGAAGCAGTAGAGCTGGTGTCATCAGGACATTTATGATCCCTCAGTAGTTTTTCACAGATGTTAGATAGAAAGCAAGAGAGAAGACAGAATCTTGAAGAATACCCTGTTAATGATCCAGATGTCTAACTATAGTCTTTGGAACCACTGCAAAATAGTGCCCTCAAGACACAAGTGGTCCAAAGCTACTGAGAAGTGCAGGAGACCTAATAGTCATACTCCCCTTATCTAGTTTCCAAACAGGTGGTTTACCAAAGCAATCAAATCCTGGATGAAACCTCAACTGAAGAGAGTTCAGAAAATCAGTTTCATCCAGATATATCTGGAGCTGAGAAGCTACCTCCTTCTTAACTGCCTTGTCCAAAAATGGATCATTTAGAACTGGCTATGAGAGTTGAGCCATGTGGTCAACCTTCTGGGCCATGTGGTCAACTTGTAACTGATTTATAATTGCTTCCTAAATGCAGTCAGAAACATGTACTCAAGGAGACACTGATCACAGGGCCAGTCCCAGCCTGACTAATTTTATCCCAGGAAGGGCAAAGGTCAAGTAAATAAGTAGCAGCTTTCATTTATTTGCATGCTTTATCCAGCTCTATAAACTAAAAGTAAGCCATATGAATCTGACAGGCAATTACAAAGGTTGCCTCTTAACAGTGTGTTCCAATATTGAAGCTGACACTGAAGTGAATCAGATCAAAGTTGCCCTGCAGAGAATGATGAAAAATGCTCACAGTGACTTCTGTCAGGGCCATCTCCCATCCCAATATCTTGATAGAGAAAGTGTAGACAGCATGGTTCAGCGTTAGTGGCCCATTCCAGACAGGCGCAACGGCAGAGAAGAATAATTTCTTCATTGTGACCACTGCCATAGTATTTAGATCGCAAAATGGACTGAAAAGTCCCCATTCCATATTCCAAATAATTTTCATGAAAGTTTCACCATAAGCATTCTGACCTGCTGCCCACCCATTTCATTCTCAGCTTCCTGGTATACGAAGTATTGAGCTCTATTAGTTGGAATGGGGCACTTAGGGGTAATAGTGTCAACCAACTCAGTCATCTCCATATTTCACATGTGTCATGCGCTGCCTACCACTGAGTGAAACACAGACACTGATTCAGGGAAGAGCAGGTTCAGGTTTATTTCAGCGTAGTGCTAGACGAGAAAAAAGCTGAGAGTGAAGGGAGCGCGCCGGTGCGGGGTTTAAATAGCCCGCGCCGGTCAGCGCCACCCCCCCCCCACTTTGGGTTGCGTCATCCCCCCTTTGTCCTGCATGCTTCCGTGCCGGTAGGTGAAGGGTTGCAGGGCCCCTGCTGGTGCCCCGGGCTTCGCCCATAATCGGTTTCTTTCTCCGGCCGGTGATTGCTGTCAGCTGGGCGATCTCCGCTGCGCTTTGCTGACAGCTTCAGGTGTGCCTCGTGATCCGCCCTGTCTTTGTCTTTCCTTCTTCCTCTTTTGTGTCCTGATGGCTGGGTCATCCGGCCGGGGTCATTCCCTTCTCCTCGGGGTCTGTGTCTGTTGTTGTGCGTGCTTTGCTTATCTTAAATCCCTTCCTCTGCTTCCTAAGTATTGTCATGTGTGCCGTTGTGCTGATGCCTTCAGCTCAACGGTACTCATGACACATGGATAAGATGGGAGTATCTCTAAACGTGTTCAGAAGACTATCCAGTTCCATGAGGCACCTAGGTTAGACCATTTTAGTCAATCTGACATCCCAGCAGATGTTTGTAGCAGTTGCCAGTCCAGATCTGACCGGTGATTTGCCTGTGATAATAGTCACAAAATCCTGCACTCTCAGATCACAAGCATCAGTCGAATAGAATACCAAATCCAATGTTTCCTGCTGCATGTACCAGATATCAGTACATACTTAGCACCACAGATATGCAATCCTGAGCCACTCCTGATTGTGCAACCTTGGCATGGAACTGAATTCTCAAGACAAGAAGTCTGGGATAGTCCAGTGCCACATTAGAAATTACCACAGCTACTTCATGAATGGTTTTCAGCAGTAACAGTATCCCTACACTGTCCTGGCCATCCAAACATATCAGCAAGTACAGATAGTTGGTAGACTAGACTGTCAGCTGGACTGTGAGGGAATGAAGCTGGGGTTGCTGTCTGCAGTTGGGAGGGGTAGACTAAAAGACAGCACTGAGGCACTGATCATAGCAGCGCAAGAACAGGCACGAAGCACCAGATCCACAGAAGCAGGCGTCTACCACATTAGACAGGACCTGAGGTGCAGACTGTGCAGAGAGGCCTCAGAGACAGTCCCACACATAGTGGCAGGGTGTAAGAGGTAGGCAGGAACAGCATACACTGAACGGCACAACCAAGTAGATGGCGTTGTGTACAGGAACATCTGCACAGTGTATGGGATAGACCCTCCCAAGTCCAGATGGGAGATTCCACAGAAGGTTGTGGAGAATGACAGCGCTAAGATCCAGAGGCAGGTACTGGCCAATCAACCAGACACTGTGGTAGTAGACAAGGGCCAGAAGACAGCGGTGGTGATAGATGTAGCAGTGCCAAGTGACAGCAACATCAGGAAGAAGGAGTATGAGAAGCTGAAGAAGTACCAGAGCCTGAAGGAGGAACTAGAGAGGATGTGGAAAGTGAAGGCCAAAGTGGTCCCAGTGGTGGTAGGAGCACTCAGGGCTGTGACTCCTAAGCTGGGAGAGTGGCTTCAACAGATCCCAGGAACAACATCAGAGCTCTCTACCCAGAAGAGTGCAGTGCTAGGAACAGTTAAGATACTGCGCAGAACCCTCAAATTCCCAGGCCATGTGTGTCTCCAGATGGAAGAGTACCAAAAGCTATTGTTGTTGAAGTCCTATTCAGAGTCAGGTGAAAGGGATTATCAAGATCAATGCTGTTTATACTGTCCTCTTTTTTACTGCAGTCTCATCCACCTAGTTTCTACTGCCAGAATGAACATGCTTTGGAGCAGGAAAAAACTTTTAGCCATGACTGAGTTCAATCTTGTAGGCTAGTTGCAATTGGGGGAGGGGCGATCGCTTTCAAGGCCCAGAAGTTTTTAGGATGTTCAGTCATTCAAGTAAAGAAATGTCTGAATGCCTTAGAATTTCATGAGTGCAACCACTACCAAGGTACAGCACTTGAAAGCTGCAGATAACATGAAGCAGTTTTGAAATGAAAAGCTTATGGTCCCAGTGCATACCTCAGGAACATTTTGAACTGAAGATGGCTTGCATTGTGGAAATATGCATCCTCAAAGACTACTGCAACAACCAGTTTTCATGTTGTAGTAATGGGAAGATGCTCTGGAATGCAATCATCTTAAACTTCTAGGAGTGAATCTGTTGCACCTTGGAGATCTAGAATAGGGCAGAGCCTCTGTTCTATTTAGGAATGGTAGAGTAGTGCAAATAGAAACCCTGAGCTGTCAGTGGCCTCTTTTAGTAATATTGTACTATGTTGTAATATTAAATTGAGCTGGGAATGTACTAGAAGGATATGGATGATACACTGGCAATATCTTCCTGAATATTTCCTGAAATGAAATTTAGGACCCAGGCATCAGAAGTTTGTGATGGCTAAAGATAATTTTGAAGAGGAGCAGCTGCTATAGTGAAAGTTAATCAGGCCATGGCATTTATTGTGCATTGCTCTTTATCCACTGGCACTGCATAATTTTAACCTTGTGATTTCCCTTGAGGACCCTTCACTATTAATGAATTTTAGAGTAGAGACTTGGAACAGGAATTTGCATTAACATATATTTTTTTGCAGCTTATGTAGCTTTTTGCTGTTTTAATAATGTTGGTAAAAAGAGGAGGGCTACTGGGGTATATGCTTCAGAATGTCCCATTTGAAAGATAATATGTTCCATCAGTTCCACTATTGTTAGGTTTCTATGGCTTAGTAAAAGCAAATTAATTGTTCAACATAATGTTGGCTATGATCCATGATGAAGAAACAAGGGTACTACAGTAGCTATCACACCTATAATTAAGCCTATCAACCAGCAGTAAACACTGCATCTTCCTTAGAAAAGTAGGCTGCACTTAGAAGGCTGCTGGTTAGCATCAGATGCCTCAAATGATATTGTGATGACAGTTACACTGTGCGGGGAAAAAAGAGATAGATCATCTAAGTGTCATGACCTCGTTGCAAGGCACAAAGAGCCTCACAACGTGGATCATGATCATTAAGGAAAAGGGGGAAGAAGATAATCCAATCAGGGATTAAAACAAGCACCCAAAGACACCCACACCCATGATCCCATCAACACCTGAAAAGAGGGACGTCAGAGGAGTGAAGATAAGGAGCACATGGTGCCCCGGAGAACTCAACCGTTGCAGGAAGACAAAGAGGACACCGGGGAAAACGCCCCCGCAGCCATCAAGGATCCCATCAAGAGGGATCGGGGCATTGAGGGGTGGGGAAGCCCGGGGCAATACAGGAGGGTATAAAAGGGGCACCCCCACACTACCTACCCCGTTCCCGTTTTTCGATCTGTCAGCTATCATTCCAATAAACCAGAAATCCTTAATACCCATTAAGTGAGTCTGTGTCTTATTGCGAAGAGAGGCTGGCCCTGACATAAAAACGGGAACCGCAAAAATTTTTTTTCCACCTGGTACCTATCCAACACGTTTGTGAGGGACCCAGCCAGGCATGGAGAACCAGGAACCGAGGACGCGCAACCCTTCGGCGCCCGGCGACGAAGCCCCGCTCTCGCAGGGCGGGATGCAGCTGAGGTCCGGGCGATGCAACGCCCCGGTAAGTATGGGACCCAGCTGGGGGGAAGCAGCGGGGGAGGGACCCACCCCGGCGCCCCGGAGCCCGCGAGGCACCGGGGGCGAGACGAGGGGACCCTCTCCAAGCCTACAGGCAACCCCGGAGGAAGCGCGAGACGAACCGCCACCCTGGGCGCTCGAAGGCGAGGGCGCGCCTGGCACCGCGGCGGGATCGAGGGACGATCCGTCCTCTACCACGGCCAACGGCGAGGGCGAGCTGAGCGGCGAAAACCTCGGCGGGAAGCCGGGGACGGCGGAGAGGCTCGACGCGTTGGAGGAAGGGATGCAGGCGGTGCGGCAGATGCTCCAACAGCTGACGGCGGCACAGGGACTCCGCGACGGAGGCGGCGCAGAGGCACCCCCGGTCGAAAGGAGGCAGGGCGAGCGGGGCGGCGGTGACGGCGGAACCCGACCCAAGGAGCCCAACCGACGACCTGAGGCGCACCGGGAGGCGAGACGGGGCGGAGACCCAGCGGACGGCGGCGACCACGGCGGGACCCGACCCCAGGAGGCCACCCAACGAGCGGAGGCGCGCCCGGACGTGAGACGGCGGGACAACCTCGGCGGCGGCGGCGTCCGGCCCCAGGAGCCCACCCCACGACGGGAGATGCGCCAGGCTGAGAGGCGGAGGGACGACCCGGCGGGCGGCGACGGCGACGGCGGAGCCTGGATCCAGGAGCCCGACCGAGGGAGAACACCCCGCCCTCCCCCCCGAGCGACGGGACGACGACCTTGCGAGGAGCCCCAAAGAGAGGCACCAATGCCGCAAGAGAACCGGAGACACCCCGACCCGCAGCAGCTCCTGCAGAGCCCGAGGCACGACGCAGAGGGGGCCAGGAGCCAGACCAGGACACCCGCCAAAGACTTTGGCATAAAGTTCGATGGGGACCCCTCGAAACTCTCCTTCTTTTTGACTAACGCGAGGTACTACCTCGAAGAATGGGGTCCCTGCTTCAGAACTGAGCGGGGCAAAATCAATGCCCTGGCCATTAAATTAAAAGGACGGGCCGCCGATTGGTACGTCCAATTGTGCCAATCAGGCGCCCGGGCGCTGCAGGACAGCACTGAATTCCTGCAGGCACTAGAAAGGCACTTCAGGGACCCCCTGGAGCAAGAAAAGGCAAAAAGGGCGCTAGAGACACTTAAACAAAGCCCGCGCTCCGTGGCTGAGTATGCCATGGAGTTCCAAGCCCTAGCCGGAAAAGTGGACACTTGGTCTCAATCGACACTGATTGAGAAGTTCAAACATGGACTCAACTTAAATGTCCTCCGGTGGGCACTTGGCCGCGACAACCCCAGCTCCCTCACGGGGTGGATCCAGCTGGCAGCGGAAGCGGAGAACGCCCACGACACGTTCCTCCACGCAAGGAGGGAAACGCAACAGATGGAGACAGTGAGACCCCCACGCACCAACGCAAGGCAGGTGAGGGCGAGACCCCAACCTTGGAAGGAGGAACGGGACAGACGCTTCGCAAAAGGGCAATGCTTCACGTGCGGCAGGGAAGATCACAAAGCAGCCGCATGCCCCAAAACGACGCCCAGAGAGAGCCCAAGGAGGGCACAAACAGCACCAACCCCAGCGCCAAGAAAGCGACCAGCAGCAAAGGGGGAGTACCGACGCAGACACGGCCCCTACAGTTCAGAGGAGGAGGAAAGCAACCCCGATGAGGCGGCGGGAAACGACAACCACCTGGCCTAAGGGGCGCCGAAGGACAGGTGGAGGACACTGACAGGCGCTTCGACAAAGGGGTGAGTGAGGAATGCCCCACCCTCTACGTCCGTGTCACCCTCACCCATAGAAATAAAACCGAAAAGGTCTGGGCACTCATTGATTCGGGTTGCTCCAAAAGCCTCATGCACCCTGACCTGGCAGCCGCACTCGACCTCCGCTGCTATCCACTTCAGCACCACTTGGTGTTCTCGCAGCTCGATGGATCTGCAGCGGGAGGGGGCCCGGTCACCCAATACACCGGAGAAACCGCGCTACGGCTCGGCAGCCACGAGGAAAAATTGGCTTTCATCGTGGCACCGGTGGGGCAACCCCGACTCATACTGGGGATCCCATGGCTCGTGCAGCAAAACCCAGTCATCAACTGGAGAACCAGAGAGATTAAGTTTGCTGACGGGCGTTACCAAGCACCTTCAGGGAACAGGGTTCCCCGAGCAGCCATGGGGGGGGCGACGACGACTGTGGAACACAGAGAGACAGCACTGCCAGAGGGACTGCCGACCAAATACGGGGATTTCGCCGACGTTTTCGGTGAGAAAGAGGCGGACAAACTCCCCCCCCACAGAAAGACGGACTGCACCATTGAACTGGTCCCGGGGGTACCCCTACCCAAACCAAAAATATATGCTATGACCCAGCGAGAGCTAGCTGCATTAAGGGACTTCATCGACAAAAACCTGGCGAGAGGTTTTATCGAGCCAGCAAACTCTCCAGTGGGAGCGCCAGTCCTCTTTCGCGAGAAAAAGGACGGGGCACTGCGGCTCTGTACAGACTACCGCGGATTAAACGCAGCAAGCATTTCAAATAAATACCCCTTACCCTTAATAAAGGACATTTTGTCCCACTTGGTAAAGGGTAAGGTATTCTCCAAACTGGACATAAGGGAAGCCTATTACCGCATACGGATACGGGAGGGGGATGAGTGGAAGACTGCTTTCAATTGCCCATTGGGGGCGTTTCAATATAAAGTACTCCCATTCGGATTGGCAGGAGCACCGGGGGTATTCATGCAGTTAATTAATGAGGTCCTGCGTGACCACCTTTTTAAGGGGGTTTTGGTTTACCTGGATGATGTATTGATCTACACAGAAACAGAACGTGAGCACGAACGCTTGGTAAAAGACGTGCTCAAGAAACTTCGCAAGGCAGAACTGTTTGTAAAGCTCTCCAAGTGCGAGTTTCACAAAAAACAAATTGACTACCTAGGGTATAGGATTTCTGCTAAAGGGATAGAAATGGACCCCAGCAAGGTCCAAGCCATCCTGGCGTGGGAACGCCCACGCACGAGGAGACAGCTGCAAAGCCTCCTGGGATTCACTAATTTCTACAGGGGGTTCACGCCCAGGCTGGCAGAGACTATATTGCCCCTAACTAACCTGCTAAAGACTAAGGGCTTGGGGGACACGCGCAAATCGAGGAACCCGGGGGCGCTACTGAATTGGACAGCTGACTGTCAAACGGCTTTCGAGAGACTGAAAACCCTCTTCACAGCTGAGCCAGTGTTACAACACCCCAACCCCACCAAGCCTTTTGTGGTGCAGGCAGATGCCTCCGACTTTTCCATCGGAGCCATCCTGCTCCAAAAGGACTCCGACAACCACCTAAAGCCCTGCGCCTACCTTTCCCGCAAATTCTCCGAAACGGAGCGGAGATGGCACGTATGGGAAAAGGAGGCGTTTGCAGTGAAGACAGCCTTGGAAACGTGGCGACACCTGCTGGAGGGGGCCTCCTGCCCCTTCGAGGTCTGGACGGACCACAAGAACCTGGAGGCACTCAGCACACCAAAACGACTCAGCCCGAAGCAGGTGCGATGGGCTCAGTTTTTCAGCCGGTTCAATTTCACGCTGAAATTCATACCGGGCAAGAAAAACTTCTTGGCAGACGCCCTTTCCCGACGGCCACAGGACGACACGCAAGCCTCCGACATCGTAGGAACAGTATGGACCGAGAAACAGCTCGGCTGCCCAGCTGTCACGCGGAGCCAGACAAGGAATCAGCGCACGCCAGCACGAACGGCGGGGAGCGATCGGAGCCGACGCTCAATTTCACCGAACTGGCAACAAAGACTCACACAAGCACTACAGCAAGATACATGGTTGCAGAATAACCAACAACATGTATCTTTCAAAGACAACATCGCCTGGAAAGAGAAAGCCTTGTACGTGCCCGAATCACTGCGGGGGGAAATCTTACACAGAGCGCACGATGACAAATCTGCAGGGCATTTTGGGTTTGTAAAAACCCTCCACCTAACGAGGAGGCAATTTTGGTGGCCAAACCTCAGAAAGGATGTAAAAGACTACGTAGGCAACTGCCCCATATGTGCCACCACCAAACGTAAAGGAGGGAAACCCCACGGGCTGCTACAGGCGGTAGCCAGCCCCTCCCGGCCATGGGAAGAAATTTCCATGGATTTCATTGTGGACCTCCCACCCAGCCAAAGAAAAACTGTGATATGGGTGGTAAAAGACTATTTCTCGAAACAAGCACACTTCATCCCGTGCGCAACTATCCCCTCCGCACAACAGCTGGCACGTTTATTCCTAACACACATATACAGGATCCACGGCGCCCCCTACAGGTTGGTGACCGACAGAGGAACACAATTCACGTCAAAGTTTTGGCGGGAATTTTTAAAACTAATCGGAACCAAGCAAGCACTGTCCACTGCGTGGCATCCAAACACAGACGGATCAACAGAGATCCTAAACTCAACACTTGAACAGTTCCTGAGGGCATTCATAAATTATCAACAGGACAACTGGGTAGACCTACTACCTTTTGCAGAGGTGGCCTATAATAACGCGGTACACCAGAGCACTGGCCACACCCCTTTTAAGGTGGTCTATGGAAGGGACTTTGTACCGATACCAGAATTGCCGCAACCTGAAACCCTGCCCTGCTCACCAGACGATTGGGCGGCACAGCTGGCAACAACCTGGCCTATCATCCAAACGGCCCTAGCAGACGCACAAACAACGTACAAAAAATATGCGGACAACCACAGGGCGGAGGCACCGAACTACGAAGTGGGAGATAGGGTCTACCTCTCCACTAAGTTCATAAAGACCTCGCAACCCTCGAAGAAATTGGCACCGAAATTCATCGGACCTTTTAAAATCATACAGGTAATCAACCCAGTTACGTTCAAATTGGAACTGCCTTACAATTTGAGACGGGTCCACCCAGTGTTTCACTGTGCACTACTGAAACCAACGAGCACATCCAAATGGCATACGGAAGAACCTCCACCCCCACCCATAATGATAGACAACCAACAACATTTTGAAGTAAAAGAAATACTGGACTCAAGAAAGCAAAGAGGAACACTCCAATACCTCGTGAGATGGAAACATTTCTCACACCCAGAGTGGGTCCAGGCACGACACGTCATGGCTAGACAACTAACAAGACAGTTCCATGAGGCATACCCAGAGAAACCAGCACCATAGAACATCTTTGGGGGGGCAGCATGTCATGACCTCGTTGCAAGGCACAAAGAGCCTCACAACGTGGATCATGATCATTAAGGAAAAGGGGGAAGAAGATAATCCAATCAGGGATTAAAACAAGCACCCAAAGACACCCACACCCATGATCCCATCAACACCTGAAAAGAGGGACGTCAGAGGAGTGAAGATAAGGAGCACATGGTGCCCCGGAGAACTCAACCGTTGCAGGAAGACAAAGAGGACACCGGGGAAAACACCCCCGCAGCCATCAAGGATCCCATCAAGAGGGATCGGGGCATTGAGGGGTGGGGAAGCCCGGGGCAATACAGGAGGGTATAAAAGGGGCACCCCCACACTACCTACCCCGTTCCCGTTTTTCGATCTGTCAGCTATCATTCCAATAAACCAGAAATCCTTAATACCCATTAAGTGAGTCTGTGTCTTATTGCGAAGAGAGGCTGGCCCTGACACTAAGCAGCACCTGGGGCTGAACATAGTCAAACTTTGTAAGCTAGTATTAGTGTCACCTGATAAAAAGACTGGTTATACAGTAAGCCTGTGTACAGAAGAGGATTGCATGACTCATTCTCTAAAAATCTTGCTGCAGACATAAATAACCTTAAGAAAAGTCCTGACCAGTCTCCTAGCAAATTATCTTGCCTCTTAAGTTATGACTAAATCTTTTGGAGAGTTCTCAGGTCCTTCTTTGACCTTTGAGGAAAGCTACCATATAGTACGTACAGAACACAACACTTTGTGTGCTGTAGTCTGCAGAAATAGAACACCAACTTTGCCAGATGTCAGCCTTTAGCATATTAGTTGTGGTTAAGTACCAAGTTAACATTCAGCATTTAAAAGTTGTATTGATCTAAAATATATTGCAAGTGCTTACTAGCAGGGCTTCTCCTTGCCATGTACCAAGAGAATTACAAAGGGGAAAAGATACACTGAAATTAATCTGATAAAATACAGGCAGCTGTTTAAAAGTGAAAGAAGTCAAAGAAAAATACAATTGATTTTTAGAGATACTGAGACATTACAGTTCAAACAACTGACTACACATATACACTAACCACATTGCTTGCAATCCTATCATAATTATTAAGTAACTGGTATAGTGAGTAGGGCAAGTATGGGACTAGAGCATGCAGAGAGATGTAACCATTCCTTCTATATCTACAAATTACAATAAAAAAATCCATACATGCATTATAGTTAGAGATAGAAAAAAGCGTGTATCAGTAATGTACATTTATTTATTTTATATACCCATCATACACTGATTCAACACAATCAGATTCTAGACAGTTTACAGCATATATTATAATAAAAATAATGCAGTAACATAAATTATACACACACACACACACACCTAATTACATTGAATTTACATTGATGGCTTCACAATCAAAGCCAAAAGCTTTACAGCTTTCTGAAAGGCTGTAAGAGTAAAGGGCATCCTCACCTTCTACATGAGGGGAGCCTCTACAGAGAACATACCTCTTCAGGTCCCCTTCTGTCATACTGCCTTACAGGTGCCTTGAACATATGATACTATATTTGAAATCATTTTGATTAAAAGACAGTAGATTTCCTGAAGCAATCTAACCTGCCCAATACTACTAAACTTTCTATTACATTACATCCTCAAACCCCATAAATTAAATAGATCAAGTATATCAGCATATGTATCAAGCCTAATTATAGTATTAACTGATAAGTCATATGTGAAGTGCAGGATGATCAGGAACAGAGGAATTAAGCTACAATAATTCACTGAAATTATTACAGCAAATGACCATAAAATCCCAATAAAGAAAAAGGACCTTGTGCTTTACACATAAAATTTTTATTGACTATTCATCTGGTCATTAACAGACTAAGAATTGCTCTTGGCCAGGTACAAAACTCTTGTAAACAGAAAAAGAGCTTATTCTTTTTTTTATCCAATGATATATGACAAATCAATAACTGATAATGTAGTACAAACAGATCAGTATTATATATGGACACATATATGAATTTGTCATATAATGACTGAGTCATACATTAAATTCCTGATGAAAGAACATATGCATGAGGTACTTTCTAGCTATTTCAGTTTTTTAAAAGAGGGGAAGCTGTTTTCTTTTAGCAGCCAGAACAGAATGCAATTTTGCTAAGACTTTAAAAAATATGGTAGCTTTTCAGAATTGATTGTCATGCCACCTTTAACTATAATCACACTGCTGGATTATTATGACTGTGTCTTTCTTTACCATATGTTGTAGAATGTACTGATAATAATGTAATTGCATTTTTAACTTCTAAAAATTTAGGCAGTGACTGCAGAAAGCAGAAATTCTTCTGGATATTCCAACATTGTAATATTTGAGCCTATTGTATCACTACACCTTTTACAGAACACTTTACCCTGCATTATCATGATAGCTAATTATATTTTATTGGATAACATGCAAAATCAGACTTCAGAAGACAAGTCACTAGTTGACTGTACGTGAACTTGGTTTTCCAAGGGCTATAGTTTCCTTATCACCACTGTTCTACTGATTAGACTTGCTTATCTTTGTAATGAAAACACTACACAGAGATAATATTAACAGCAGCAGGACTCTAAGTCATGTGCTTACTTGGTGGACAAATGTCAGTGCTGGAGCTTCCTTTGTACAACTCTTCGGTTCTGAAGAGAAGGATGGAGGAGCTCCAGAGACTAAAGATTAACTGCACAAGCTGGTAGTTCATGTATCTCAAAAATGTTCATCAATGCAAATATGTACACTTATTAAATACTTTAAAAAATAAAAATAATATGGTAGGAGCTAATCCCAGATTAGTTTTGAAATAAAAAAGGAGGAGAAGGTCGTGGTGGTGGTGGACAAGAATGGAGAAGGTAGGACCATTAACTATGAAAACGGACTACTGAGTCTCTCCCATACCTGCTTTCAGAAGCAAAAGCGTGGTGGAAGTAATTGACAGAAACCTATGCTTCCAAAATTAAAGAAAGCCAGACAGGAATTGAAAGGTACAGCCAGGCTAAGCTACCCAAGCCATGACCAAGAGTCACTAGAAAGCAAGGGGTTCTTAGGCAATCAGCTGTGCAGAATTTGTAGAAGGAATTATGTTCCATTTTTATAATACTTAGATATATTCATAGTCTGGCTCTTATATATAATCCTTTTAAAATAATGCTGCTTGAGAAAAGAAACTTCTGCAATTACAGTTCAAAAAATTCAAAAGCTACTCAGTCAGAATGAAAACAATTATCCAAAATAATCTTGGATTTACTTGGTTTTCATATTTTAATTTCAAAGTAAAACCAAGCACGATGTGGGAAAAGTATAAATAGTCTTTGATATATATTCAGCATATCAAGTAAATGCAGTTTTCTCTGAACCAAGAGAGGACCTAACCTCAAGTCTGAAAATATATGAACTGTGACCAGTAAATTTTCAAGAAGGAAGGGACGGAGGGAGGGAAAGGATTTCCATCCATGGATTCCAAGTTTACATTTTTTAAAGCTCCATCAAAACTACAGAATCATGTAAGCAAGTGCTTACTACAGGTAGTCCTTGCTTAGCAACCACAATTGGGACCAGCCACTCCACCACTAAGCGTTGCAGTTGCTAAGCGGAAAATCATGTGACCGTGACAGGCTTACATCACTTCCCACTCAGTCATTAAGTAAAACATCACGTGACCGTGACTTACAATTTTACTTATGTGTTCTCCATTAACTTTGCTTGTTGCAAACTGGCTGGGAAGCACACAAATGACGAACATGTGACCATGGGATGCTGAGACAGTCGTAAATGTGAGGACTGGTTGCAAAGTTTTTTTTAACATCTTCGTAACTTCTAACAGTCGCTAAACAAGGCAACTGGTAAGCAAAGACTATCTGATTCCAGGTTCACTTGAGTTAATGTGTTTTGATTTTTTTAAAGCGCATATTATATGGAGTTGCCAATATATGATTTGCAGTCATGAAAAGATAGTTCACAAAAGGAACTCAATTACACTATATGTTCTTGCAGTAAATCATGTAACTAAAAACCAAATACTACTTAACTAGTAGGCAGCTATGAGAGGATGGAGTAGTATGTGCAAATATCCATGTCCTGGAAAAGTAAGTTATCTGAAACACACTAGACCTTCAGGCAATCAGCCAACTGAATCAGAGTTGCTGATTGTGCTGACAGATGTGTTTACATTCACAAGCCGAAAGAACCTCAGCTCCCCTTTATCCTTTCCATATGAATGTCTAGAAGTTGGAGCAAGGCTGGGATGGGGTTATATGTGCATCCCACTCTCATCACATTTTTTGCTCTTGAAGTTCAATGAGATCTTGAAGGATCTCATTGGGGCTAGTGACTTAGGCACAAGTTTATATATTCTATGAAGACCCCGTTTTGAACTGTTTAAAAATGGTTATTACGCTTAGAGACAAATATTCAAAAGGAAGCAGAAAGTATGCCTGCAAAATCAAGTCAGCAATATTAAAATCAGTTAAATGTGGGTTTATAATTGTTAGAGCAAGAAGACAGAATTTTGGGACAAAGTTTTCATGTTTATTCTACAACACTGACAGAGTCACTGATAGCGTCAAGTAAATTGATCTTCCCAGCTGCACTTCAAAGTCTAAAAAGTTAATTTTATTTTCTAAAGAGTTCCACTTATCTTTCAGTGAGCTGCATTAAATGCTAATAGCCTATATTTTACTCTCAACAGAAACATTTGGAGTTCAGCTGGCAAAGGGTGCTGCCTTATTGCTAAATCTAGCATCAGAGCAAGAATAAGAGAAAGAGAAAGTTGTAGCCTTTCTCCTCTCATTTTGGGATCTAATGTACTCACATACCATGATGCAAAATGAGATTGTTTAACTCAAAGACTGGAAGCTCAACATTCCAAAGCCATTAAGTCAGTTACATCCTAATCAGGACATTGTGCTTGGGTAGGAGCCTTTGGGAGAAAAACAAAACAAAAACAAATCCAAATCTGAAATGGGGGGGGGGGTGTTACTCAAGCATCAGCAGATTAGAAAAGCACAAGCAGAATATTCCAGTGTGTTTCATGGGGATTGAGACTCACATAGTTGCCCTTTGTTGTTTTCAGTGAGCATGGTCTATTTCTTTCCTCTGTGATAAAGAATCTATGCTAATCATCCATGAGGACTGAAATAAAATGTATCTGGTACATCTTGCTACTGAAAACAGTACAACACATTCTTTTTTGTAAAGCAATTACAGAGGAGACTGCCTCTGTAAGACAGCGCTCCTCACATAATGCTAGAAGTCATGTGCTCAAGATTACTGACTCTCCACAACTCAGATTCCTAAGAATTCACTCTGAATAGTTTAAGAAAAACAACATCAGGAAATGTGTATGATTGTACAGGCATAATAATAACAGAAATAATGCTGGTGACATGGGATATCCACAAATAGATCTAAAGCCATTTTTAATTCCAATAAAGAACAATCGCGGAGACTCTGATTTGAACTGATTCAAATTTCCCTGAGCCACTTCTTTAAAAATTGTCCTCTATGTGCTGATTGTTAATGGAGACAATTATAGCCACAGCAGCGTGAGTTCTTCCCTTGTGCTAACACAAAACTCTCCACACATCTCCACCAAAGAAATGCCATTTGAAGGCAATGGAACATAAGCAATATTTTGCTGTTTAATTCAACAAAGCTTTCTTATGATTTCTGAATTCAAATTTTAATATTTTAATATTGTTTCTAAGCAGTTAGCTGTGTGGTTCCACATTTGTATCCAAAATCAGTATAGCTGAGCCAATGGCAAGTAACAGTGGGAAAGAAGAAATTGAGGACTGAATTAGATCCATTAACTTTACAAAGAAGTTTAAAAATACAGCTTATTTATTTATTTAATTAATTTATGTCACTGCCCATCTCCCCCAATGGGGGACTCTGGGCAGTTTACAATAAACCATGTTTTATCTACAATGGAAATACAGCTGCACTTAGCTATCAGAGTCAAGTCAAACCATCAAGAAAGCTATAAACAAAGAACACAATTACAAAAGGGGAGATCAGAGAATGAGAAGGCAAGTTCAGGGCTAAACAAAGGAGTGCTAAATGCAGACTGTACAAATTGGTTCATGATGCATACAAAGGTAAGTAGAAAGACACAAACATAACTGTACAAGGTTAAGAGTAACAGAATGCAGCAACTGCTTGGTTTATGAAAAACTATTTCTTAGCTACATCCAGTATTTGCACTTTGATAAGCCATTTAGAAATGTAAGCAAGTATAACCTAATCAAAGATGCCGTTCTAAACAGCCAAATGTTATGCAGTGAGATTATTTACCTCTCACATCTATATTTCATCATTTTTTCAAGAAGCTTGGGACAGCATATATTTTGTTAGTTCATTTTATCACCATAGGCACCCTGTGAGGCAAGTTATTTTTTCATTTATTTATTTTTTCATTTAGATTAATAAACATTATGTCATGGACCAGCCCAAAGCTGTCCAGGAGTATAATGGCTAAGCATGTATTTAAAACTAATTTTGCATGATTCAATTGCAATATGTTGCCTCTGTTACTATACTGATTCCTAGTATGTCAGCAATGTGACTGTGTTCTGTTAGGAAAATTTTGCCAATGATTTTTTTGGTTAGACTATGGTATTCAAATATGCCTACCAATTCTAAGACAATATTACCAAGTGCTACAGAATCAAACCCAAGTTTAACATTACCATTAATTAGTTTTCTTTTAACTATAGGATAGAGTGGGACAGCTGCTATTTTAGCTACTCCCAATGCTTCTGCCTTTTTATTCTAGTGTTATGTAGAAGCAATTACAAACACTTGCTAACACTGTCCAAATCCCCAGAAAGTAATAAATAGCATCTATTCTTTTAATGTAACAATTACCTGGAAATTAGCCATAAAGCAAGGAAGGGAGAGCCTTTCCTGATTCCTGATTCAGGAGTAGTTTAAAATCAAGGGGAAAAAAACATTTAAAAGTCTTTAAGCAGCTGGAGGGTAAAATTGTATTGATTTTCCTTCTGTATTTATTTTTCTCTTAAGGCACTGATGTAAAGGAACAAAATGTTACTCCATCTTTTTCTTTTAGCTTACAAGTTACCATCAAAATCTTCTACCACAGTTAGAATGAGCCAACTCAAGATGCTATGACACCCAAGTTCACTGCAAAAAATCTTAACATGAACAGTTAATCTTAACATTAACTGTTGCAGCACCTTGAGACAAACTGGCTATTGTGACAAGGCTTTCTTCGTCAAATGTATGACATAGACTGAGAAGTGACAGATGAAATAGCAGAAAGGAAAGTATTACAAGTATTACAAAATGAGTTAATGTATTAGGCAAGCAGGTATTCTAAAGTCAAGTGAATCCTTGCAGGGCACAGATGCCTGCAGCCATTTGCACCTCTATCAATTTGTTTGTATTTATCTGAAGAAAAAACTATCTTTCTATCCAGTAGATATATAAATGAAGAAGCAGAACTTGCAAAACCAAACCATTTCTAAAGAGTTTAAAGGGGAATCTAATTCTGCATGAACATTTTAACAATATTTGAAATGCAAGTGTTGGTGTCTCATTTCACAATTGTGGATAAACAGCTTAGTGGCAGTTTGCAGATTAATGGTTAACTACTAAGCAACAAAGAACTTTCCATTATCAAAATGCTTGAGTACAATTAGTAGTTAGGAAAATACATTTAACATGCATGTTAAATAGTTTTCATTAGTGCAGTATCTCTAATTCTACCTCCTCAAATTCACCATCAGTGCTGTCAAAATATCACTAGTTGTATCATCTCTTGGAAGTATAACTAGAACTATATTATGTATATTTTGTAGAAACAGATGTTTTGATCTAAAACGCAATATTCTGTAAGCAACTTTAACTATTTAGCTGCTGCATATTTTACTTTTTTAAAAATTGTGTGCCATCAAGTTGTTGTTGAATCTTAGCAACCACATAGATTTTCTCCGTGATGATCTGTTCCCAACAAGGTCTTTCAGGTCTTCCAATGGTGCACTCGTCACCACTGTAACTGAGTCCATCCACCTTGCTGCTGGTCATCCTCTCTTCTTTCCTTCCATCTTTCCCAGTATTAGAGCCTTCTTCAGAGAGCTAGGTCTTCGCATAATGTGTCCAAAGTAGGATAATTTGAGCCTGGCCATTTGTGCTTTGAGTGAGAACTCTGGATTGATTTGTTTGATGATCTGCTGGTTTGTTTTCTTGGCTGTCCAAAGTATTTTCAGGAGTCTTCTCCAACACCAAAGTTCAAAAGCATCAATAATCTTCCTATCTTGCTTCTTCAAAGTCTAACTTTCACTTCCATAGAATGTCACAGGGAATACCATGGCTTGCACAATTCTGATCTTTGTAGGTACAGATACATCATGGCATCTGAATATCTTTTCCAAGGCCTTCATGTTCTACCAAGTGCTAGTCTTCAACTTATTTCATGGTTGCTGGTTCCTTTACTGTTGATGTTTGATCCTAAAAGGCAGAAGCTATCCACCATGTCAATATTTTCATTGCCAATTCTGAGGCTGGTTGTTCTACCTATTGTCATTAGTTTTGTCTTCTATTTTAGTCCCATTTTTTCACTGTGCTCTTTCACTTTTATTACTAGAATGTGCAAATCCTTTGCATTTTCCACTATCAGGGTAGTGTCCTCAGCATAGTGCAGGTTATTGATGTTTCTTCCTCCAATTTTAAAACCATGTTCTTCCACTGCAGCTTCCCTTATATATATTTAGCATATTTTTACTTTTATTTATTCATCAAATTTCATCACCACCAAACTCCCCCAAAAGATAGTTATGATATCCAATGACATATTTAAAGGTTAGAATAATCAACACTCCTAAGGGGCTGAGTCAGATGTTTCAATCAATGAGATGACTATCAGGTCTGAATTTGAAGGGATGCTCCCCTATTAAACACACATACACACAGGTTGCCACCTCAGGAGTCTGCTCTTCACAACATAGGTTTGTGGAACTGAATCATGCCCCAGTCAAAACAGATCTCTGTGGACTTCAGATACTTGCATTCTAGCAACAGAACTATGAACCATGGCAGTGAGAATATAATGGTTTGGAGTGCTTTGCACTCTTAGGATGCAAACTGTTTACAATAATTGAGAAACAAAGGTTTCTGGACTGTGACTATAAATTTTACAGAAGAATATCAGGATATATCTCTGTGCCCTGAAGCTTAATCAAATGTGGCTTAGGTAGAATGATGACTATCTTAACACATAAGTAAATATACAACAGATTCCCTGGAGTAGAAGAAATTTTGCAGTTTGGAATGGCTGAGCCAAAGCCCTGACTAAAATGTTATAGCATGACTTGAAATAGCTACATTAATGCAAAACAGCCCCAAAATATTAATGGGCTGAAATGGTTTTATAACAAGGAATGGGTCAAAATATAGTACCTCCAAAATGATGAAGCACAGGAAACATTTGGTTGAAATCATTCCTGCTAAAGGAGGAGCCACCAGTTACTAAAACTAAAGCTTCACATACTTATTCCAGCAAAGACAATGAATGTTAGCTCAATGTGTTCAGTAAAGACATGGCACGATATACAGTTCTACGTTTGGTTTAACTAGAATCATTTATCTCTTAATAAGGTTTAGTTCAGATCACACTGCAGAGCACAGCACTGCAAGTTTAAAGAGTTTACAGCCTTTCTGTCATTACTATCATTTACTATTAAAAAAATACTATTTTTTAAAATCAAAGTACAATATCTTCAAATATGCAGAATTTAACACAATTGCAGAGACCAGGGTAATACTGAGGAACTTGACTCAATATGAAATTTTGAAAATCTTATAACACACAACTTGGAACATTTCTTGGATCTTATTTATACACTGCTGGTGAAGTATGACCTAGAACCCGAGCAAGTCAAATACTTTATGATGCAGAATTTGGAAGCAATAATAGAGATGCAACAATGGGAATTTCAGTGCAAGAAGAACATTAACTTTATTCTGAACATTTTACAAAGAGAAAATACAGTGCTTTATTGTTGGTATAATACTCCATTTTTATTGCTAAAATAGACAATTCACTTTCAATAAATTGCTGAAAATGTAATGAGCAAGTCAGATCACTCTTTCATATTTGGTGGCAATGCCATAAAGTTAATTTTGGAAAATTATTTACATTAGAATGAAATGCATCTTAAAAGTTGAACTCCCACTTAAGCCTATGATATTCTTATTAAATTTTACCAAACTATATAGTCTTTCAAAGTATACTGAATTAGCCTTATACTTGATAGTTGCTATATGCTTCTTACCGAAAAGTCTGTCTGATCCCTTCAACAGAAAAATGGCTAATCAAGTTGTCAAAGCATAATGTTCAGAATAACTTCATGCCTTAGAAATAAATCTAACACATAATTCAATTGTGTCAGACTTACTGATCATTTTTAGACTATAATCTAATATATGAATTAGCACACTCAAAATATTCCCAGATTTTATATTTCAAATTTATGAGATACTTAAATCAGAACAGATTTTGGTAAAGTGGATTGAATTTATCATTACAAATTATTTTATTCACAATTTATATTGTGCTCTTGATAATCAATTCTAATTCAAGTTCAATAACAATTCTTAGTTTTTTTAGCATGATGTAGTATATACAATATACTCAACTATTTACAACTAATTAATGATACATTGAGAGGCAGTTTGGTGTAGTGGTGAAGGCATCAGGCTAGAAACCGGGAGACCATGAATTCTAGCCCTGCCCTAGGCATGAAGCCAACTGGGTGACCTTGGGCCAGTCGCTTTCTCTCAGCCCTAGGAAGGAGGCAATGGCAAACCACTTCTGAAAAACCTTGCCAAGAAAACTGCAAGGACTTGTCCATGCAGTCTGCGAGAATCAGACACAATTGAAGAGATTAAAAAAAAAAAGATAGATTAGAAAGCTATAACCTCCACATTTTTAAATCCCTGGATTATTCATTTGTATTATATTCTTTCATTCTATCATGTTCTTTTTTGTACTTGTTTATATATTTTCTTCAAAGCATTCAATTTAAAAAAAGGATTCTGTCAAAACATATTGATATATCAAAGTTGAAATACAACTGGAATTTTAATAGTACCAATATTAAAAACATAAAGCTGTAATAATTTGCAATCAAAACTATAATTTTTAATTGTTATTCTGCAAACCACACAATACTACCATACATTGTATGATTTGCTATTCTGCAAACCATACAATGCTTTTCACACAATCAAAGACCTTGAAAGTCATCTAGTCAAACTGCTTGTTCAGAGCTCTCCTTCTAAACATATTCAACAAGCAGGGTAAATATTAGAAAATATATTGAAAAGAGAAGAACTGGGTGTTAGAACAGCGCACTAACTCCATAAATAAAAATAGCTTAAAATGAGGAAATGAAATAGGCGAAAGTAGAGTGACAAAAAATTAAAAGAGCAGTAACAGAAAAAATAAATCCTGTTATTGCTGTACAAGACAGTGTAGAAAGGGAACATGGGAAAACTGAGCAATGAAGGATATACTTTATATACTGAAATAAAGGCTACATTATTTGAGCACTGAAATAAGCAAAGAAAGTATTTGCCAAGAAATAAAAAAGGTAACAAGCAAAGAGAATTTTCCATAGAAAATGGGCTGAAGAAAAGTGAACTATACAAGTTGGATGGTAACTGGCATGACTACAAAATGTTTTAGTAGCCTGCCCCAAACCTCCATAGCATCTTTCCACTAAACACATTCAGTATAGCCAATACCTGTTATGTGAGTTACGTTACTAGATTAAATGTTGACGTGGGTAACAGGAATCATGAAAGAAATTAATAATAGTAAAAGAAGGAGCAGCAACAGCTGTTAACTAATGGGAAAGACTATTTTCTAGACTGCCTTATGGTGCAGGCATGTTTTTCCTTGGCATGATACCGCTTCAAATCAAGACAGATGTCACTTACTTTTGCCATGCAAAGCTGAAAAATACTTTGCATTTATTACCAACAATCATTTGCTATAAAGCAGTGTACAATCTCCATATTAGGGATTCCAAATAACTAAGATTTTATCTCCGTTTCCTATATCTCTCCCATTCACGCATAGACTGCTGCATAGACTTCTAATAAGCTTTTTTTTTTTAGGGGCATCAAAATTCATCATTTCTTAAGTCATCTGTTTCCATTTACTGAAATGAGAAAAAAGCAAAGAATTAAAGAACACTTCTTTAGATTTAAAACAAAGACTGGAATTTAACCAGCTAACAAGCTTTAGATATTTTCCCCAGCAGAGTTTTGTCTTTTGTACAAGATTATATGCACTCAAATATCCCAATATGTAAACAATTACAGGTATGGAAGAAGGGATTTCATTTGCCTATCAAATAACTGAAACACAGTGGTAGACAGGGCAAGGGAATGGAACCACATTCAGCTTACCTCCCCTTTTGTCTGTCTCCTTAGAATTATTTCATGTAATAGATATAAGAGATCTACTGGAGTTACTTCATGGAAATTACAAATGGACTAAAGATAACAAGAATTCCAAAAGAAAAGACAAGGATAATAGAAGAAAGCAGAAGTTAGAACTTTATCTATGGGACTTAAGGATTGGTGGGAGGAAGGGAACAAAAAAACCCAAAATTGGTTTATTTGATTATGTAATAGTATTGGCCGTTTGCCTTTTAATCGCTTGATCTTATTTTTGTGGAATTCAGTAAGTATGTTCATACCAACAAAGCTTTACATGCGTGGAGATCCCCAACCTCTCTTTCTTTAAAAATACAGAAGTGGACAATGTAAGTCATCTCTGGCCACAAAGATTTGCAAGGGAAATGAGAGACATTATTTGATGTCTAAAAAGTCAAGGGCAAGAAGGGAAGGGGAAGACCAATCTGATATAACCTCAAGAGATAAAAAACCTTTGCCTGCACAGGTAGCTAAGGGAACATTTACTTTCTTTAATATGTTGCTTATAAGTTATACTGATTTAGCCTATGATTATTTAATCTATTTAATGGGCAAAGCTTGTTATTTGGAAAGCATTCAGCATCCATGCAAAGCATATTAATTTTAGAATTCATCATTAAGTAGTAGCATCAGAAAATGTCAATCTAGTCTATATGATGACTGCTAGAATAGGGGAAGAAATATATTAGCACATGATCACCCACATATTAGCATGGTCAGCTCTGCTAACAGTGACACCCATTTATTTGCTCTCTTTGTTGGAATGGATGAACAAGAGAGAGAGGAGCAGCACTAATTGTACAACAGCCCGTACTCATGGCCGTCCCCTTCAGGAAACCTGTACTGAATCAGCCAACTTTCTTTAAAAAACAATTTTACTGCATTTTATATTTGCTAAACTATTATTCACAGCAAGATGGTTATCCTGATGAAGGAAATATTCAAACAAATGTTACCCTTAAAAATTTCATAGGATGTCATTCATATACCAGCCTGGAACTTATGTTTAAACTGAGGCACAACCATTCAGCACAAGACAAGCTGTTATTCAACAGCCAAATCATTTAAAGGAAATTTAAAGCAGACAACAGAGATCCAGCCAGTAAACAGATCAGTTGCTCAACCATCCAGAAAAGGCAACAAAATAGGTCCCAAACATTTCCCCTTTCTGCCACAGGAAACCCTGCCCCTTTCAGAAATTCTCTCTTTCCTATCAAAGCTGATGTAATCTATACTGCCTCCTATGTAGTCTGTCTCAACCCAGTATCTTGACTAACTGCAGTACTATGAACATGCCTTCTATATTAATACAAAATAGCGCTTTAATTTTCTTCATCCTTTAAAACAGTCTTCCTAGTCTTTCTGTTGGGTAGCTGGGAATTATGGGGAAAGTAATCCAAAAAGGCTAGTTAAAACAGCCCTTACATATGTTATTTGTTTGTTTGTTTGTCGTATTTTTATCACTGCCCATCTCCCCCACACAGGGGACCCTGGGCGGTTCACAATAAAAAACAATTTAAAATTCAATAAAATTATAAATAATACCAATAATCAATAAATATAAAATGCAATAAAATCCAAGTACGAGCAGATCAAATTCAGCCCATAAAGGGGTAAGACCGGTCCCGGCAGGGCTAGGGAACTAACCAGCCTCAAGAATGGCTCTTCCTCTCCCCACTCCAAGCCAGGTTACGCAACCAGGTCTTCAACTGTTTTCTGAAGTCCAGGAGGGAGGAGACTAACTGCACTTCCGGGGGAAGGATGTTCCAAAGGGTGGGAGCTGCTGCAGAGAAGGCCCGCTTCCTGGACCCCACCAGATGGAATTCTCTTACAGATGGGTTCCATAGCATGCCCTCTCTGCATGACCGGGTGGGATGGGTTGATGTAACGGGGATGAGAAGGTCCCTCAGGTAACCTGGCCCCATGCCATGTAAGGCTTTAAAGGTGATAACCAACACCTAGATTTGGACCCAGAAGCAAACTGGCACCCAATGCAGCTTGCGGAGCAGAGGCGTTATTATTTGCTGATCATGAAGCACCTAAAATCGTCTGCACAGCTGCATTTTGGGCCAGCTGTAGCTTTTGGATACTCTTCAAGGGAAGCCCCATGTAAAGCGTGTTACAGTAGTTTATATGGGAGATGACCAGGGCATGAGTGACCGTTTGAAGGGCCTCTCGCTCCAGGAAGGGGTGTAACTGGTGCACAACACGAAGTTGAGTAAAGGCCTTTCTGGCTACGACTGCCACCTGTTCTTCGAGCAGGAGTCGTGAGTCCAAGAGGACCCCCAAGTTATGCACCAGGTCTGTCTGGGGCAGTGCATATCCGGGCCTGAAACCTCACTGAAAGGGGTCTAGATAATCCACTTCATCCAGGATCCTCTGGAGATGCAGTGCCACCACCTTCTCAACCACCTTCCCCATAAAGGGGAGGTGGGAGACTGGACGAGAATTATCCAGTACAGTAGGGTCCAGTGATGGTTTCTTGAGGAGGGGGCGCACCAGTGCCTCCTTAAAGGCCACCGGAAACACCCCCTCCTGCAAGGATGTATTTACCATCGACTGGGCCCAACCACATGTCATCTCCCGAGCTGCCTTCACCAGCCAGGAGGGACACGGATCTAATTGACAGGTGGTGGCATTTACAGTCCAGAGGATCTTGTCCACTTCCTCAGGTCCAACAGGATCGAACTGTTCCTAGATAACTGGGTAAGTATGTTCCCCAGGCACCTCCACAGATCCTGTCTCACACTTGGAGTCCAGCTTAGCATGAATCCGAGCTATTTATCCTGTAGATGCTCCAAAAACTCCTCAGCACGGCCTTGTAGATGATTTTCCAGTCCCCCTTTCCCAACAGGGATCAGGTGATCCTAAACAGGGCTGCTGGGCGGCGTTCTGTGGATGCAATAAGAGTGGAGAAATACTGACTTTTCGCCACTTTTACAGCCACAAGGTAGGCCTTAATCGCAGCTCTAGCTTGTGTCCAGTTGGGTTCGGTCTTCGTCTTTCTCCAGCAGCGGTCTAGGAGTCTCTTAAGCCTCTTCAGAACCCTTAACTCCTCTGTGAACCACAAGAAGTGTCGGGTTCAATGGGATAAGAGAGGCTGCACAGGCACGATCCTGTCCAAGGCCCCAGCCCCCTCCCTATTCTAGGCAGTGGCCAGGGCCTCCGCTGGACTGTGTAGCAAGTCCTCAGGTATAACCCCCAGGTCCTCTGAAACCCCATTGGGTCCATTAGTCACCAGGGGCGGACCGATCAAATAGGTCCTGCCTCCCTGCAGAGGGGGGTGGCATAGGAAAAACTCAAGGCCACCAGTGCATGGTCTGACCATGACAAAGCGGAAAGATGTAACTCTCCCCTCAGATCACGCTGCCACTGCTCCGACAAGAAAACTAAGTCTGGTGTGAGGCCACTGTCTCGAGTCAGGTCCCAAATAATCTGAGTCAGGCCCATGGCCGCCATGGTGGCCATGAACTCGAGCTGCCTCCAAAGCCTGCCCCAGGGATGGCAGATTGAAGTCCCCCAGAACCATGAGCCTGACAAACTCCACCACCAACCCCGAGACAACCTCCAGGAGCTCAGGCCACTCCTCCTTCAGGGCCCAGGCAGGTTTCAGTAATACACGCCAGGTCTGCCCCCTCTTCCGTGATCAAGTCACATATGAGGGGGGCCTTGCTGTTGACTGACCTGGCATTAAGAAGCAGCAGCCAACGTTTATGTTTTCTATTAATCTGTTCTTATTAGGAAGTAACCTGTCCCATATAAAGAAGAAACAGTAAATATTTACATACCTTACCCTTACCCACTGAGTGATTATAAGCCAACCTGAGAATAGAGAGCAAATAGAATATCATCTTTCCTTCAAGTACATAATACTGTTTTTCCAGTATTTACAAATAAGAGAGAGTCTTCCTCAAACTCTGAATTCTATATCCAAGTAGAACTGGAGAACAACAGAACTCTCATGTACTGAACATTCAATATGACTGCATTATTCAATTTTTTTAATATGGTTTGTTAAATACTTTCAGAGTGTCTCCTCATACAGCCTTTCCCTACCTAGTACTATCCTGTTGTCTACTGTTTTTCCACCATCAATTGACTCAACTAGACAAACCTCATACATACTTGCAAGTCCCAGATAGGTAAATATATATACTACTATTACTGTATACAGATGGATCTGTGTAGTCAATTTACTCCATGTAAACTGCAGTAAAAACTAGGAAAAATTTGGTTGGAGTACTGAACTGTTTTCTTTCTATCTGCAATAAGGAAATGGGCTCCAAGCACAAAGAAACGTATGTATGCTTACTCAGTATTAAGTCCCATTGAGTCAATGGCTCTAACAGATAAGTACACATAGAAGTTGTAATCCTGTTCAATTCATCCACTAACTTCATTCTCCTCTCATTTTATTCCACGTATGGAGGGTGATCAACTGCAATACACTTGTCTCTACTGACTGAAAATCCTGATTTTCCTACGCCTTTGATTAAATGAAGAGTCTCCATGGATAGAGGAGGATCTTCACTGCATATACTCATCCTCCAGGACAGGACTAATAACTTCACCCCTCTCCCATTGTATCAATGGCAGTAGTTTTTCCTTCTCAAATCTTCAGCCAGTTGTTTTCAGTATTTGTACTTCCTATCTATTAACTCTCTTTCAACATTGCATTTTTTTATTGTGGTTGGACCACACCCCAGCAGGGAATGTTATGTTTCTTTGTTCCTCTACTGCTGCATCCTCAGTGAAATTAAACCGATTCCTTCTCCTTACGTATATAAAATTATTTGAAAAAAATCATCTTCATTTTGGATAAATGTAGTATGTGATTACAAATATTATAAAAGGAAACTAAGCAAATTTAGTATAGGTTTGCAAAACAGTTAAAAGATTTCCTGTTCGCATTCAAGGTCTTTGTTCATTACTTCCTGTCTCCTTTTAAAAAAATCAGCAATACAGCCACTGTTCATTTTGAAGACACAAATTTGTTACTCTTTGTTACCATCACACATCTCTTAGTGGGTTGAAGCTCCTGTGAGACTGTAATGTATATTAAATTCTGCCATTAAACTCTGTAGCATGTTATCAGAAGTACTGACCTCCTATGGAAAAGTCTGATAAGCACAATTAAACAGAGTTCCTTTTATGAATGCACCATACAACTGCAGGAGTGAACTGTTCATCCTCTGTACTAAGCAGCATGTTCAATGAAGAACCAAATTAAAGAGTTTACTTAACAACAGTATCACAAAATGAAACAGTAAGCTGCAAGGATTATATTACAATCATCCAATTTTTTTCTGAGAAACAGAAAGCTTACTGCAAGCTTGGCACAAATTAATTTGAAAAAGAAAGAAGAAAAAACAAAGACTCACCCCATTCAGCCTTCTCGCATTAATGATTTCCTGTACAATCAATGAAAAAACACCATGTCTAAAAGTTGTTTTCTACAGATATTCCTCCATCTTTGTGGCAAGCCCGTGAAAGTGTCTAACACAGTACCAGCATATACTAATGAATTTGAATCATTCCAACAACTAAAAACTAGGAAAAATGAAGCTCAAATAAAATAAAAGCAGAACTGTTTTCCCCTTATAATATTATTATAGTTAAATTAGTTAAATTAAGTAGATACAGTGTACTGTCCTGGAGAACATGATAGCTCTTAACACATTTTCTCCGAATACAGTACTTTAAAAATTCATGAGTATCTTTTCAACAATACTAAAACCATCAGAGTAATTCCACCCTTCCTTTCCAAAAATATTATTAGTCATCTGTAAAAAGTTAAGTTAGTGGTTAGCACACTTAGATTTTAGGACTACTGCTAGTCCATAAACTGCTTCCTGCTGTACTGCATCAAAAATAAAGCATTAACTCTCAGCAACAGGCCAGGTAATTCCTTCCTTTCTTTCTCCTATAGTAAAATGTTTGTCCTAAAGGAGCAAAAGGTTTGAATCTTCCTCTGGGTTAACAGAAAGATGTCTGCAAACAAGAAAACCTAATTTATGACAAAGCAGGGAGACAGACAGACAGACAGACAGATACATTTCAAATTTCATCACTGCCCATCTCCCTCTTATATTCCATACATAAAAATAATTTGGCCCCAAGATAAGCCAAATCAGATGAAAACATTGCACAATGCTTCTGAAAACAAATCCTGTGATCAGGCACATCTCCAATGGAAGGCAGTTTCATAATTATGAGCAGCCACTGAAATAGTTCTCCATTTTCTGCATTCATTAGAGAAAGGTAAAGTTTTCATGTTTGCTTACAACATTATCTATTTATCTATACCTACCTATCTATCTATCTGTTTTTCTGCTGTTATAACTTGGAATATATGGGGTTGCACTTTCAACTAGCAGTATTCCCATGAATGAATGACTATAAATTGCATCACCAGCTGCCTAGATATATTGTCACATCTTGTATTACACCTACCCCTCAATGAGACGACACCGCTCTAATGTTGCAACACTTAAGAGATACAACTTACTTTAGTATAAAATAAGCTTTCCAAATAATAATAACGTAACCTCTTGAGGAAAATATGTATTTTTCAAACAATAATTTTGTTATGTGCAATAAAGTAATCTCCTAAAGAGTTATAGTTTATGTAACAGAAGCAATGTACATCTCAGCAAACTACACAAACTAGGGATAGCTATGTTTACACAGAATTACCTACCATGATACACTACCAACTTTTCTACCTACTTTATTGTTGTACTTCATTGCCTATCTAGTATTAGTACTAGTAATACATTTTAGTTATATACTATATGTATAAGGTACAATATTCACACATACTTATTAAATGGGAGTGAATATTGTCCTAATGAGAATCTATTCTCTTATACTTAACTGATCATTTGTCTAACACATTAGAAATTATAGAAGTACTTGCACATGATCAATTATTTTATGAAGTAATAGTTAAAACCCCAAACCCATTTGCTGAACATGTTTCCCAGCTGTATTTCTACAAAGTTTATTCTTTCTGTAACAGCTGTCTTCCAACATTTCTTATTCCAAGAATGAGAAACTTTCTTCTATCAATAATCTAATTTCACTGGGAATAAACTATCTGGGACTGCATAGTGAGAAGAGCCAGCACTGACCCTTTTCTCTGGGACTTGCTTTTCTTCCTTACCTGAACAATGGACTACCAGGAGAGAAACAAACCTCTGCAAACTAGTTGCTTACTAAACAGTTTTGAAATTAGAGCATCCTGAATGTGTGTCAGTATATTGCTTTTAACTAGTCAAGAAATTGTTTTGGTTTTAATGGGATTTTATTAGAATTTTATCGTGTATTTATTTGAGTTTTTATTGTGTATTTATTCTGTGTTGTAGACCGCCCAGAGTCCCTCCGGTCGGAGGAGATGGGCGGTGACAAATTTAATAAACAAACAAACAAACAAACTATTTATTTATTAATCAAACTTATCACTGCCCATCTCCCAAAAGGGACTCTGGGCGATTTACAATAAAACATAAATAAGAAAAATGGATATTTGATGGTATGTGGGCAACACCATGCTGGTTTGCAAGGTGCTCTCTAATTTAGAGATCTAAACTTGCATAGAAGGCAATGAACATGCTTTGACTTCAGTTACATTTGTGGCATACTGGCAAAACACACCAAAATTGACTCATATTGTTCTTACCATTTGCAGGGAACACTGCATGTGGCACACTTATGACTAAGGTTGGTAACCTAGTTTACACCTTCGCTATTTGTTAATTTGTTTAAAAAAACTGTGTATGCTGCCCTCTAGGATTCAAGGTAGTTTACAATCAAACAAGGTACATATAATTAAAAAATAATACAACACAAAAAATATAAAACAAATCCATCCTACTCAAAAGCATTATGGCAAAGCATAATTGACTAAAGCCATGATATGCAGTGAAAGTCAATTTCTATAGTTCATCCAGTGATGACCACAGCTCATGGAAGATTGTGATGTGAATGAAAAACATCAAATGGTGAAAAGTATGAATTAATGAATGAAATAAGAAAAAAAAACAGACCTCTGTATGAAATAAGAGAAAGAGGAAGAAACCAAAAGATATCTTCTGGAGCAGAGTTGATACAATGGAAGGACTAACATGTACAGTATATTGGTATAATATAGATTGCTAGGGGCGCATCTGAAAGTAAGAATCCATAGGATGGTACAAAGTTTAGTTTCCATTATGCTAATGAAAGAAATAGATAAAAAGCTCTGGAAAAATATGCAACATTCTAAATTAATGCAACCCAGGAAAAAAAAATACATTGTTAGGAAACAAATGGATGGATGAGAATGAGCCCAAATAGTACAGAGAAAATTACTGGATCATCTGAAGCAGGGTTGCTCAATCAGGGTTCCATGGAACCCTATAGTCCCACAAGAGGTCACTAGGGGTT
Organism: Candoia aspera; assembly: GCF_035149785.1. NCBI lineage: Eukaryota > Metazoa > Chordata > Lepidosauria > Squamata > Candoiidae > Candoia > Candoia aspera. The sequence goes on along the minus strand of NC_086154.1, from coordinate 62,193,117 downwards.
CCCTGGGAGATCACAATTTATTTAAAAAAAATATTTCAAATTCAGGCAACTTCACATTAAAGAGGTAAGTTTCTTTATTTTTAGTTTAAGAACACTGTTAATGCATATATGCAGGCCTACATGAAACGAAGATAATAATTTTGTAATCCTTGGCCTATATTTGAGCCTGAATGGGCAGGGGTTCTCTGAGGCCTGAAAAATATTTCAAGGGTTCCTCCAGGGTCAAAAGGTTGAGAAAGGCTGCTCTGGAGACTCAAAAATGAACAATAATGGGGATTGTTGAATATCTGTGTCTCAAATATTGAAGTTCAAGCATTATTCATATGTGAACATGACAAAGGAAGAAAACATGATTGATTTGGTTGTTTATGATCAGTGAAGTATACATGGGCAATGAGAGAATTTGAATGTGAGACAGATCATTGTTTGGTAGGGTAAGAATAATTCCTAGGAAAAACTGGACATGAAGGAAAAGGAGGAAAAAGTGAAAGAAATTAAGAGTAAAATAGAAAAACTGTGGAAATACAACCTCTGTGTGAAAAAGTTTTGGAAGACAAATTCATCTCCCAAATGGAACTGGGATATAAAAAGGGAAAATATGGAAACCACTTAGAGCAGAATGAAAACAATTGTTACAGAGTGCTACGAAGAGTGGAATTATGCTAATGTGAAATATGAAAAGGGATGCTTGGTGAAATGGTGAAACAAAAGAGGCTATGGATGAGAAAAAAAGTGCTTATAAGATAATGCTTTGTACAAAACATGAGGACATGAAGAAGGTACTGTATAATATTTAGAGCAAGAAAAAGATAGTAGCAAAGAATGTAAATGAGCAAGGAATAGCACAGATTTAAAAAGAGGCAGAGAAAATATGAAGTGATTTTGATGGAAATAAAGACTGATTTAGAAGATAGATAAAGAGGGATGAATGGGGAGCTTCCAACAGAGTGAATGAAATTAAAAAACAACATGAAATTGTCTGGCATGAAACTGAAGTGAGGGAATATTGGAATAATATTTCAATGATTTATATAGGAATGATAAAGATATCTTGAATTTGAATGAATGCCATAAAAGGTAGTATCCATAAAAATAGAATAAAAATTATAAATGTTAGTGCTGAAGTGTGCCTCTCCAAGGCCATTCCTTTATCCTTCCTTCTCCTCACTTCTCCAGCATCAACCTCAGTCTCTTGCAAATGTCCCCTAAGTAAAACAGTGGACATCGGGAGAGTTTCCAAATCTATCTTCAAGACAGAAGATGCATAGAATAGCATTACTTGATTGTTTTATTTCTTAAAAATCCCTTCTAGGGTCTTTTATTCTCTTTTGATCGCCTAACAATTCATTTTCACCTGAATTCCTAGTAAGTGTTTTATTTCCAGTGTTTTGAAATTCTTACTGCTGATCTTCTTTGAAAATATGGGTTTGCCCTCTTAGCATTATTGAAATGTCCTTAACTAAAACATTTAGCAAAGAATTAAACACTGTCTTTTAGATCTCTCCACAATCTTCTTTGTGCACATATTATTTCAAATATTTGCTAATAACTCTTTTTTAAATAACTCTTAAAATTGTTGTCTTCCTTTGCCTATTATTTCCTTGATTTTATTTATTTTTGCTTCTCTTATTACATTGTAAAATTTATTCTTATATATGCCACTTGCATTTAACATCTTACTTTGGAGAACTTCAGTATATTCTTCTTATTATTTGTTATTTTATATTCCAGAGTTTTTGAACAGGAAAAGTTGTTTTGTTTCTTGTTCAATTCTTGACAGAACATAAATAAAAAATATACAGTAGACTCTCAGTTAACCGGCACCCATGGGGATTGGTAAATGCCGGATAAATGTAGTTTCTGGTTGCTTGAGAGTTACTATTAAACCCTAATACCCACTAGATGGCAGCAGAGAGATACAGATTTTTTTGCCAGTTGCTTGAGAGTGCTGGGTTTTTGTTTTTGTTTTTTCCTGGTTGTTTGAGAGTGCCTTTTTTTTTTCTGGTTCGATTTTTATGCTGGTTGCTTGAGAATGCCGGTTGCTTGAGTTCCAGTTAGCTGAGAGTCTACTGTACTTTGCTACCAAAGCTTCCTTATTATAAAAAAGCTACATTTAGCTTTCAAAAGACAGACATCTAATGAAAGTTATCATTTGGTCTTATTCCCAGGTACATTACTTCCTTTTAATAATATGTTGTTGTTCTTTTGAGATACAAAAGAAGACCAGAAAAGTCTTTACAGATTCTGCAAAATTTATGATAGATTACCAAGCAAAAAATGCTACAGTGTAACAACAAGAATTATACCAAGTACTTAAGCTTATGGCAATGTGCATATCTGCAGGGACTGCCTGCAGTACTATTCAACAGCACCGTTCTGGTAAGATCACTATGGTTACCGTTCTCTTCTGTATCCTTCTCTAGCTTTATTTCTGCTCCTGAGCAGAAAGACCAAAAAACTACTAGCAGCAAGCAGGTCAACAGTCATCTACGCAGCCCATGATCTAGCGATTGCATTACAGAATTTACAAGGAATATACAGATAATACAAACAATTGCCCAACAGATACAGTATGTAATAATACAAGTTGAGAATAATGCCAATGCATCCTCTTATTTTTGAACAGAAACATTATGACTGGATTTACACATTGTACTTAGTGAAAATGCAATCTGTCTGAAATGGACTGGAATGGGCCACTTCACATCAAATGACCACCAGATCTACTACTGTGGACAAGAGGACCACAGAAGAAATGGAGTAGCCTTCATAATTAATAGTAAAGTGGCTAAAGCAGTGCTCGGATACAATCCAAAAAAAACGATAGAATGATCTCAATTCGAATTCAGGGCAAGCCATCTAACATCACAGTGATCCAAATATACGCGCCAACCACAGATGCTGAAGAAGCTGAAGTAGAGCAGTTCTATGAGGATCTGCAGCACCTGCTGGACAACACGCCTAAAAGAGATGTTATTTTCATCACGGGAGACTGGAATGCTAAGGTGGGCAGTCAAATGACACCTGGAATTACAGGTAAGCATGGCCTGGGAGAACAAAACGAAGCAGGACATAGGCTGATAGAATTTTGCCAAGACAACTCAATGTGCATAACAAACACTCTCGTCCAGCAACCTAAGAGACGGCTTTATACATGGACTTCCCCAGATGGACAACACCGAAACCAGATTGACTACATCCTTTGTAGCCAAAGGTGGTGGACATCTATACAGTCGGTAAAAACAAGACCTGGAGCTGACTGTAGTTCAGATCATGAACTTCTTCTTGCACAATTTAGGATCAGACTAAAGAGTTTAGGGAAGACCCACAGATCAGCTAGATATGAGCTCACTAATATTCCTAAGGAATATGCAGTGGGGGTGAAGAATAGATTTAAGGGACTGGACTTAGGAGATAGGGTCCCAGAAGAACTCTGGACAGAAGTCCGCAACATTGTTCAAGAGGCGGCATCAAAATACATCCCAAAGAAAGAGAAAACCAAGAAGGCAAAATGGCTGTCTGCTGAGACACTAGAAGTAGCCCAAGAAAGAAGGAAAGCAAAAGGCAACAGTGATAGGGGGAGATATGCCCAATTAAATGCAAAATTCCAGAGGTTAGCCAGAAGAGATAAGGAATTATTTTTAAACAAGCAATGCGCGGAAGTGGAAGAAGACAATAGAATAGGAAGGACAAGAGACCTCTTCCAGAAAATTAGAAACATCGGAGGTAAATTCCAGGGAAAAATGGGTATGATCAAAAACAAAGATGGCAAGGACCTAACAGAAGAAGAAGAGATCAAGAAAAGGTGGCAAGAATATACAGAAGACCTGTATAGGAAGGATAACAATATTGGGGATAGCTTTGACGGTGTGGTCAGTGAGCTAGAGCCAGACATCCTGAAGAGTGAGGTTGAATGGGCCTTAAGAGCATTGCTAATAACAAGGCAGTAGGAGACGACAGCATCCCAGCTGAACTGTTCAAAATCTTGCGAGATGATGCTGTCAAGGCAATGCATGCTATATGCCAGCAAATTTGGAAAACACAAGAATGGCCATCAGATTGGAAAAAATCAACTTATATCCCCATACCAAAAAAGGGAAACACTAAAGAATGTTCAAACTATCAAACAGTGGCACTCATTTCACATGCCAGTAAGGTAAGGCTCAAGATCCTGCAAGGTAGACTTCAGCAATTCATGGAGCAAGAATTGCCAGATGTACAAGCTGGGTTTAGAAAAGGCAGAGGAACTAGGGACCAAATTGCCAATATCTGATGGATAATGGAAAAAGCCAGGGAGTTTCAGAAAAACATCTATTTCTGTTTTATCGACTATTCTAAAGCCTTTGACTGTGTGGACCGTTAACAAATTGTGGCAAGTTCTTAGTGGTATGGGGATACCAAGTCATCTTGTATGCCTCCTGAAGAATCTGTATAACGACCAAGTAGCAACAGTAAGAACAGACCACGGAACAACGGACTGGTTTAAGATTGGGAAAGGAGTACGGCAGGGCTGTATACTCTCACCCTACCTATTCAACTTGTACGCAGAACACATCAGGCGACATGCTGGGCTTAAGGAATCCAAGGCTGGAGTTAAAATCGCTGGAGGAAACATTAACAATCTCAGATATGCAGATGATACCACTTTGATGGCTGGAAGCGAAGAGGAACTGAGGAGCCTTATGATGAAGGTGAAAGAAGAAAGTGCAAAAGCTGGCTTGCAGCTAAACCTCAAAAAAACCAAGATTATGGCAACCAGCTTGATTGATAACTGGCAAATAGAGGGAGAAAATGTAGAAGCAGTGAAAGACTTTGTATTTCTAGGTGCGAAGATTACTGCAGATGCTGACTGCAGTCAGGAAATCAGAAGACGCTTAATCCTTGGGAGAAGAGCAATGACCAATCTCGATAAAATAGTTAAGAGCAGAGACATCACACTGACAACAAAGGTCCGCATAGTTAAAGCAATGGTGTTCCCCGGAGTAACATATGGCTGCGAGAGCTGGACCATAAGGAAGGCTGAGAGAAGGAAGATCGATGCTTTGGAACTGTGGTGTTGGAGGAAAATTCTGAGAGTGCCTTGGACTGCAAGAAGATCAAACCAGTCCATACTCCAGGAAATCAAGCCGGACTGCTCACTGGAGGGAATGATATTAAAGGCAAAACTGAAATACTTTGGCCACATCATGAGAAGACAGGACACCCTGGAGAAGATCTGATGCTAGGGAGAGTGGAAGGCAAAAGGAAGAGGGGCCGACCAAGGGCAAGGTGGATGGATGATATTCTAGAGGTGACGGACTCGTCCCTGGGGGAGCTGGGGGTGTTGACGACTGACAGGAATCTCTGGCGTGGGCTGGCCCATGAAGTCACGAAGAGTCAGAAGCGACTAAACGAATAAACAACAAAAATGAGAGACAATTGTGCCAATTCAATTTATTCAGTAAGCCACTGGCTTAGCTTGATGTGTGAAACAGGCCTATGTGTGACCTCTCATGTCCATGTTGGAGAACTCAAATCAACCTCACATCTCCAGTTTAGAAGCATTACATAGGTAAATGGTATACTGGAGACAGGGTTGCTGAAAGGTGGATTTGAACGTTTTGATAGACATTTTGATGGATCACTCTTTCTGGCTACTTACTGATCTGGTGCAATCTACTATAGTTGTCCCTAGCCTGAAACTCTGTTCTTACAATTCAGCATGGGCTCAGGCTCTAATTCTGCAAAAAGCACTAGCAAAAATCTAGTAATTTATCCCTGTAAGTCTATAAAAGAAAACTGAAAGATTTCACTTAGCAATTATGTATTTAATCTCTGAAACAACACAGAACTCCTCAGCAAACTGGTTTGTACACCTGAATGTATAAAAATAATATGCTATGCCCTCAATATTTAGGAAGAGAGCTCTGCTGCCCTTTAGAACGGGTTTTCTATTCTGACAGAAGTACTTGTATGTTTGCAGGTAGGTATATGTGTGCATCCTTATACATACATACATACATACATACATACATACATACATTCCTTTCAAAAGTTAAAACAGTCATTAGAGCAGCATGGGGATTCAACAAAACATATATTGTTCTCCTGAGCATCAGGCATGCTCAGGGAGAAACACTGCATGCAAAGTGAATGAATGAACCAAGCAACAAAAGAAACTGAACCTTTGAGTATGAAATCAGGACTTACACACACCAGGACTGATTACCACTCCAGAGATCAGATCAGAAAATCCTCCTATAAAATATTTCTACACAGCTAAATTAGTCAAGAACTTTAAAAAACAAAGATGTGTGAATCAATATATACTGTATGAAAGGATGTCAAGTAAAAGTATTCCACTGGAAAACAGGTGGTAAAAGCAACCATCAGGCTGAAAACCAAGGCAACAGGTGAAACTAAGACATGCTGACCTAGAGAGCTTTAGGAAGAGAAAGTTTAAGACCTCCAGTTTTTCATCCAGCAGGCTTAGCCTTGCTGAACAATTAAAGTAGAGGTAGGAAATGTGTGTGTTTCCAGATGATAAACAACATTAACAGCTACATGCTGTCAAGACTGTTTCTGGAACTGTATGCTTGGCCATCTGTATATTGGACACACTTCCCTCCTGGGCTTCCCAGGAGATAACATGCAGTTGTGTTCCAGTTGTAGCAAATTCTTCTTTGAGAGAATGGTCCTCCAGGTTTGAAGGAGGTGGTAGTTCGCCATCTTCTTAAGAGGCCATTGCTGGACCTGACTATGTTAGATAATTTTGGTTGTGTCTCTAATCTTCCCTCTTTGTGGGGAAGGTTGCTAAGAAGGTGGTCATGCTGCAACTCCAGAGAACTCTGAGGGAAGTAGATTACAGTATCTGGATCCCTTTCAGTCTAGTTCCAGGCCTGGGTATGGAACCAAACTTGCACTGATTGCACTTGTGGATGATCTCTGGCAGGAGCAGAGGTGTGTTCATCTTTATTCTTCTTGACCTCTCAGCAACTTTTCATACTATCATGCTATTTGTCTGGACCAACTTTGGGGATTGGGAGCAAGAATCAAAGTGTTACACTTGTTCTCCTCCTTCTTCTGGGGCTAGTTCCAGTTGGTTTTGGTGGGGGGAAGAGACCTAACTCACAGCACCTGCTCTGGGCCCAATGTTCTCTCCACTCCTGCTTATCATCTACATAAAACTATTGGGGGAAGTTATCCACTGGCACGGGGTGAGCTATCAACAGTATGTTGATGAAATCCAGCTTTACATTTCACCCCTGGCTGACCAAGTGATGCAGTGGATGTTCTGTCTATATCTCAAGGTTGTGAGGGCCTGAATGGGGAAGAACAGACTTCAGCCCAACTCTAACAAGATTGAGTGGCTTTGGGTTTTAAGGCCTTCTGAATCCAAGGATTTTCCATCTCTTGTTCTGGATAGGGTTACATTACCCTAAACAGAACCACTGTGCAACTTGGGGGTCCTCCTGGACTCTCATCTCCTCTTTGAGGAGTAGGTGGCAGCCAAGGCCAGGAGGACTTTTGCATGTCTTCATCTTGTGATCAATTCAGCCCTTTCACTTATGCACTGGTTACCTCTTGAGTGGATTACTACATGGGGCTGCACTTGACAAGCATCCAGATGTTACAACTAGTGCAGAATGCAGCAGCACAAGCAGTTATGACTGCACCTTGGTGCACACACATCTTGTTCTGCACTGGCTTCCAGTGTGCTTCCAAGTACAATTCAAATTGCTGGTTGTCACTTACAAAGCCCTTAATAGCATAAGGCCAGGTTATTTGCAGGACTGCCTCTCTCCAATTGTTTCTACCTGTTCCACTAGATCCAGCAGAAGAGGCCTGTTGAATGTCATCTTGCAGAAACCAGGAAGCAGTCCTTTTCTGTTGCTGCGCCTGCCCTTTGGAACAGTGTTCTACCTGAGATCAAGTTGGCCCTGACCATGCCAACTTTTCAGAAGACTTTTAAGACATGGATGTGTTCCCAGGCATGTGGGTCAGATTGTTACTTCCAGCCCGTGATGCGATTGTTATATCCTAGGCTATTGTCCATGTTATGTATTATGTTGTTTGTATTGCTTTTAACTGTTGGAAGCTACCCAGGGTAGCTATTATGACAGTGGAGGCTATTTAAATCAAATAAATAAATTCCCACATTAGATCAATAATCCATATGGCAAAATACAAGGGGGAGGGACTTCTTGATATGTTTAATACTATACCATATGCCTAAGACCATCAGTAAGTGTTTACTATGTATGTATTCCCACATGTTGGAAATAGGAAGTTTGCTTCCTTTCACTGAATCATATAAATGCACAAAGAAATCCTAACATACCAGCATTACTAGCATTCTGAATACAGTACAAAGAAAAACTCAAGCAAAAATCCCTCCAGAGGAAAAAAAATAATTCTAAATTCTTCAAAAACATCACCTTGCTCAAGCAGGAACAGGATACAGAAAATCATTCCTTTTCCCATGATAGCACCAGGGGGGTTTAATAAGTAAAGCAGAAGAGACTTAGAGATATGTTGAGTAGAATATAACATTTTTATGCAACAGAACAAAAGAGAATATTTCTTTTTTCAATTCAATAACAAAGAAGTAATAGCTTCTACAAAGAAGGCATATTCCAGAAAAACACAGTAAGAAACCTCACTCATAAGCAACGATGCAGCAATTTATCATGGTTTTTCCCTTTGCATAGTTTCAACCTGATAAAAGTTCTAAAGTTTTGTTTAGCTGAGAAATAGCATTCTACTTTCAAACATGATAATTCCACCTCACCATCTTTAAAAGGCAATTCTAGAGAGAGAAGCTCAGCTTTAGAAATCATGTCTTAAGGTCTAGATGTTATTACATTAATCTAGCTTGCACAAAAACTCTTTGTAGCTTTCAACAACCTCCAACATACAAGTTATAAGCCACAAGTTATAGACAAAGTAACCTGCTCAATATAAGAGCTCCAATCTGTTATCTATTGAGCTAGGCATTATTTCTTACTTTCCATTATGCTTTGGAGACATTTGGATGAATCAACAACTTCCAAAGCCAAGGGGACAGAAACAGAACAGGAAAGAAAGGGTTCAAAACAGGTTTCTGAATTTGGACAATTCCTGTTCAAGATTAACAGGCAATGTAAGGGGAGCAAGTTCAGAATTTCAAAGTGTATTAATTAATATAAGACAACTCTTCCATGAGTTCTTTGTTCCAGAGAGTTACACAGTCTTGATCAGGTGATCCACCAAGATTACACCGGATTTCTGGTGTAAAATTCAACATGTGAGCTACAAGCAGCCGTTTCCTCTCCAAAAGATTTCGCTGAACAGTTGGTCTCCGTGGGTGATTTGTAGCAAGGATCCTTCGCATATACAAAAATGATATCCAAGTAAGCAGATGTCTACCAAGACCAAATAAGGCTAAATTGGAAGGTTTTGCCCAGAGATGCTCCCATTACCCCATATCAGGAATGAGGATAGCTGCTTTCCCCCAAAAAGGCAACAGGAAAGAAAGGGTTCAAAACAGGAATCTAGGATTTGGACAATTCCTGTTCAAGATTAATAGGCAGTGTAAGGAGAGCAAGTTCAGAATTTCAGAGTGTATTAATTTAAAATCATGGGGGAAAAATGGTATTTTGAGCTTGATAAAGTAAATGCAATTATATTTGACAGCTTAATATTAAATGCCACTCCTTAAATAAAATTCTCTGCAGACTCAAAAGAAGGGTCAGTGTCTCTTGAGAATTCTTATTAAGGCTTCAAAGACAGATTTTCACAAGAATGGTTACTGAATTCATTAATAAATTAATCATTTGACTTCTGTTAATAACCACAGCAACATTTTATACAATAAATAGACACTCTTATAGGAAAAGTTTCCATCAACAAAAACATTAAAAGAGGCATCATTTCCAGACTCAGTCTGATAATAGAGACACTAAATAAGGCACTAGCTTGAAGACTCCTACAGTCCATGGTCTAAAGTAGAAATCCTAGCTTAGTGGAGCCAAGTATGTCCATCTGCACAGAAAAAAAAATAGGAAAAGCATGCCAAGCGTACCTTCTGGAATTCTTTCCAACCCCTCAACAGCAGCTCCACTGTCATGTTCACTGTTTCAATGTGCACTGTACATCGTAACGTTTCACATGCCATGGTGCTGACGCGCGTTTCTGTTGGGAGGGAGCTGCTGTGAAACCTTGTGCCAAGCTCTGAATCTATGTTCATTTCAATGGAATGTGTTTGGGTTATGTGCTCTGCTTTTCCCGCAGACCATCAGAAGCCGTTGGGAGCACCTGGGATTGTGAGCCTGGGAAGATTCTACGGGGGGAGGGATCTCGTTTGTACCGAGGGTTTTTTAGTTTTCATTTGGCGCGCTTTTTCCATTCTCAGCTTTCTTTGTGACTGCATACTATTCTTTAATAAATCAGATATCTTTGTGATCCTGCTTATGAGTCTGATGGTGTTTAGAATAGGCAATCATTACATAAAGCTGAGAAACACCAAAGTTGTACCGTTAGCTCCTACCAAGATTAGTTTCTTGTGAGGGAAAACAGTTAACGATGGCCAAATCCAGACCCACGACCGGGAGACTTGAGGAGCCGACTGGCTTGATGCCCGAGTCAACGGTCAGGAGCGGAGAACTGAGCCTCACCCCAGAACCTTCAGGTTTATGGCCGGATTCGAGTTCCAGCCCTGAGGGAGAGGAATCCGAAGATGGGAGAGCACCAGAGCAACTGGCACCCAGCAAATCGCCTGCAGAGTTGATCACCTGGGATGAAATAGGAGAACCCCAGCCAGGGACGTCCCAGGCGTCCTAGAAGTATCGGTTCCCGCTGACCCCAAATGTAGAATCTACCACGGTATCAGCAGGGAGACAGCCTAACGCGCGAGGGAGGAATCTCAACCCCCTGAAAAGCTAAGCGTGGTAGAGGCCAAATTAGAATCGATGGAGTACATGCTAAAAGCCCTGTCTCTGTCATGGGGGGGGGGGGGCAGCCGAGGCACGAAGGAGATTCCAGCTCCATGCAATCATCCTCCATCCCCTCACCCAGACCGCCGGCGGAGCGGGGCCGGAGACAGAGCTGGGATGAATCTCCACCCCGCAGAGCTCGTCCATCAGTGTCCTCACCCCGAGACAGGAGAACTACTGTAACCTGGGGCCCAACCATTCAAGCAGCCGCTAATTCAGCTCCAACAGGAGCGGGGTGAAAGACTTTTCTGTCAAGTTTGACGGGGATCCAACTAAGTTGTCTTTCTTTCTCACTAATGCTAAAAGTTATATGAAGCAGTTTGGACCATACTTCCCTTCTGAAGAGGCTAAAATAACTGCCATTGCCACCAAGCTGAAGGGACGAGTGGCTGACTGGTATGTTCAATTAAGTGAGGCTGACTCCCCTGAGCTTGAGGATTTTGAGGAATTCATGTGGGCATTAAAGCTGCATTTTCAGGATCCTCTAGCCAAGGCAAGGGCGAAAAAGGCACTGAAGGATCTTACCCAGATCCAACTGTCTGTAGCTGATTATGCCCTGGAGTTTAAGGCTATAGCTGGGAAAATCCCCGACTAGTCTCAATCAACCTTAATAGAACTGTTTAAAGAGGGACTCAACATGGACGTCCTGCGGTGGGCGTTGTGTAGAGACGACCCAGAGACATTGTACGAATGGATCTGTCTGGCCGGCAAAGCTGAGCACGCCCAGCATACCTACATGCAAACCAAACGACCTGAAAAACAACCAGCCACCATGAAGGGACCCCAAAGTGCCGCAACTGCTACCCGGCCAGGCTATAGAGCCTGGGAAGAGGACACAGATCGGCACTATGCGAGGGGTCAGTGTCTCCGATGCGGAAAGGAAGGGCACCGAGCAGTTGATTGCCCAAAAGCCAAGGCTGGAGACCGAGCAGGCAAACTGCAGGCCAAATCGCCGCCCCCATCGCAGCAGATGACAGCAGCCAAGGGGCGGCCGACGCTGAAGAAGTACCCTACTTCTCGGGAGAGGCTGAAGACGACTCTAAGGAGCCAGCAGGAAACGCCAGCCACCTGCCATGAAAAGCACCTGCGGGCAGGTGGAGGAGGATGGGCGCGAGGATGCTATGGTGAGTGCTGACTGTCCCACTCTAGCAGTGAAAGTGAAATTGGGCTCCCGCACAAAGACTACAGAGGTCTGGGCTTTAGTTGACTCTGGGTGTTCCAGGTGTCTGATTCACCCTGATCTGGTTGCTGCTTTGGACCTGCCTAGCTTCCCCCTCCAGCAGCCTTTGATCTTCACACAGCTGGATGGTTCAACAGCGGGGGGGGGGGGGCGCGGCGGCAACCCATTTCACTGGAACTGTCGCAATGCAAATGGGCAGCCACCATGAGACTTTAAAATTTATAGTAGCACCTGTTGGCAGCCCTTTGGTAATTCTGGGAATTCCCTGGTTGACCTATCGAAGCCCACATATAAATTGGGAACACAGAACTCTGACTTTTAAGGATGGGTTTTACCAAGCCCCTACCGAGGAGAGGGCTTCAAGCGCGGGGGTTGGAAGGGCTGCAATTGCCACGCCGCACCCTAGTTTGGCACGTTTAGAAGGCTTGCCCGATTGATACCAAGATTTTGCAGACGTTTTTGGAGAAATGGAAGCAGATCAGCTACCCCCCCATCGGAAAACTGATTGTGCCATAGAGTTGGTTCCTAACGCTCAATTGCCCAAGCCAAAAATTTATCCAATGACTCAGAAGGAGCTTGGGGCATTATGGGACTTTATCAACAAAAATCTGTCAAGGGGGTTTATTGAACCTGCAAATTCCCCAGTTGGGGCCCCTGTGCTATTCCGGGAAAAGAAAGATGGCACGCTTAGACTCTGTACAGACTATCGGGGGTTAAATTCTGTCTCGATCTGCAACAAATACCCTCTACCACTAATGAAAGACATGTTAGCCCATTTGTCAAAGGGCAAGATTTTCTCCAAGCTCGACCTTCGTGAAGCCTATTTTCGCATCCGCGTATGAGCTGGAGACGAGTGGAAAACTGCTTTTAATTGCCCATTGGGTTCATTTCAGTACCAAGTCCTCCCTTTTGGGTTAGCAGGGGCGCCCGGAGTCTTCATGCAATTGATTAATGAAGTATTACATGATCATTTGTTTAAAGGGGTCCTGGTTTATTTGGACAGTGTGCTCATTTACACTTAATCCAGGGAGGAACACGAATGCCTTCTCAAACAAGTGTTAAGTAAGCTTAGAGATGCCAAGCTTTATGCCAAGCTTTCAAAATGTGAATTTCACAAAACCCAACTTGACTATCTAGGCTATAGGGTACAGCAAAAACTGCAGATAAACCATTAGGCTATATCATAATATAGTCTGCTTAATTTTTACAGCATATGTAAACCAACATTGTTGAAAAACTGATAATGGGTTCTATGCAGATCCCATCACATTATTTACAACCACCAAAGCTACAAGAGTTCACTGCCAAATTTCTACAATAAAATACCTAATTTTCACCAATACAATACTTCAGCCAATCAGGGGAGTTAAGACTAGGAATGAAATCCATTTCTTTTCTTTTTCCAATATTTATTGTTTCTCCTGGGATATCAGCATGAAAAAGTTTTATGATGCAGTTGCTAAGAAGTTTAAGAGATTATTTAAATTCAAGTAATAATAGTCTTTTTTTTTTCCGCGTTTTAGAGGAGAATGGGCTGATCTGATTCCGGGGGCGGAAGGGGATAACGTATTTTTGTCATTTGTTTTATCATTTCAGTTTTAGTTCTATGCAATATCTATGTTAGTTTTGTGGAACGTAAAACACTTCAGATATCCTTCCAACAGTAGGCAAATACTAACCAATGAGGCAATTTAAACCCCAAAGTCAAAAGAAATGCACATTCTTCCACAAGAAAGAAGTTTCTCATCTAAGAGATTAACTGTTAAATTAGTTAAGTATACATTAGTGGAAATTCAAAATCTGTTGGAAATATAATTTTGATTAATAAACGCTCAAAATTTGTAGGGGAACAAGAAATAAGTGAGATCCAGAAAGCTATTTAAAACATAGTGCACGTATTAATCATGGTTTTCTAAAGCTATTGACTTTGGCTATGAATCAAATAACTGATACAATTTCCTTTCATATTGATTAGATCATTATGGGTGAATATTTTAATCAAGTTTTAGTATGAAAAAAAGTTTTAAAAAATTGAGTACATATAGAAGACAACTTACACCATAATTATATAAAGTTTTCATGAGTACTAAATAGGAACTTAACTCTATTTACTTAACAAAGGAAAATACTGGGAATGAGGGGAAACACCTGGTAAATTAATACCCTCTGAACTGAAATAGCTGCAACATAACATTATCTCTACTATTGTGGATACCCAGAGTAAAGGACATAATGATTATGTCTAAATAAATCCACAATCTTTGTATTTTCATTCTCAATTGTATAACTCTGGGTCAAATGTAACTGAGGAAGAAATAAACCAATTTTTATATAATTTAGCTCTTTCTAAGATTACACAAAATCAACTTCCTACTCAGGTGCATCCTTATCCTTCAAGAAATAATACATCTATCGGACTTCCGGTGGAAATATGACAGACTGAGCAGCTGCCCCCGCGAGCTCTGCAGGCAGAACTGGCATAGTGGCAGTTTCTTTGGGCTCAGGCTGGTTTCTCCTGTAGCCCAGAGCATTTTTCCAGATTAAGGAAAACGCTTGGAATCGACCCATTCGTCCTCTGGACGGCAAGTTGCAGCCAGGGGATTGTGGACAGCATGTGCAATCAACGGGTAAGACTTCACCAGGAGGCTAGGATTTCACCATTTTGGAGCCATGTTACAGCTCTTAAAGGGACATTAAGTCCAGCCACCCCATTTCTAAAGCACCCAATTTACTTTCTTTTTTTAAGTTTTTGTACCCTAAGAGAGGCTTTCTACAGTAAGAAGAAGCAGACTCTCTTGGTGCTTATCGTTATTTCTGGATTAAATTTTAAAAATCTTTTAAAGTTTTGGCTTGTTTTCCCATTTAAATACTAAGGAGAACTGAGAAGAAATAATTGCCTCCCTGTTGTTATTTTTGTACTGAATTTGAAGGATTCAATATTTTCGTACACGTTCAATCTGTTGTTTTGAATTTCTAGCCCTCTGTTCACTTTCCCTGAGTGCTGCTTGTTAGCACACTTTCTCTTGTTTCAATTTCACTTGGAAGTTTTTCATTAACTCATTAACTCCTGTCTGTGGGAGTCAAGTATCTAGGGGACACCATAATCTACTGCCTGAAATATAGAGGATTTCAAGGAGGCTTTTTCAGAGTCCCGTTGTGAGGTTAAGCAGACCTTCAAAGAGATCTTTTCAGATTGCTGTCAGGCTATTCTGCAGAATATTCGGGACACTGGGGAAGGTATTATTTCTAAAGTGTGTCATCTGGCTGAAGATGTTATGGAAGAAGATGAAGATTTTGACAAGGATGGAGATCTTTCTACTGACAGCGAGACTGAAGTAATGCCAGGCGAAGACTACATTTTGGTGCTGAAGGGGTTAAAGCAACAGTCTGAGCTGCAGATTACAAGGAGAGCTGTTTTTCTGAGAGAATGTTATGGGAGAGAAGAAAATGTGTTTTGTGGGAGTTTTTCTACTGAGAAGTCTGAGTTTTTAAGGGGGGCAGTTGGGCTGTTTGAACTTTGCAAGAAAAATGCCTTGGGTGTAATAGGCTGTAATGTGCTGGTATATTTTGAGGTGGGGTAAAAATTTAAGAATGTGTAATTGGATTGATATTGAGGCTATTAAGATTTCATTTCTCTTTAATGATTTGGATTAAGATTTACTGGACTTTTTTTAAGGTTTGTTTGATTTGTAAGATTTATAAGGTATCTATAAGGTATAATAATAATTGCTTGGTTTTTAGGTTTAACAGGGTTAAGATTGTCTACTTTTATCATTAATACTACAGCCATTTATGTTTTTATAATATGATTTTTATTATAGTGGACAGAAATATGAAGAATAGTGGTAAGAGGGAAATAAATGTTGTTTTATGGGGAGGGAAGTTGATTTAAAAATTTATATATTTTTTTCTTTCTTTTATATAAGGGGAAGGAGCAATTGCATTAGTGATTTGTATGTGTGCTAATCGAAGGATTTATAGAAATGATGTGATCTTGGTTTGATATAGAGTAAGGGGTTGATTAGGGAAATTGCTATATATTCTTGCTGTTGAAAGTCAGAAGTCATTTCTTTATGTAATCTTCAAAAAAACTTTTGTGTTTTACATTTTGTAGTTTTTTTGTAGTTTTTTGCTTTCTTGTAGCTTTTATCTTTGTTTCAAACTCAATAAAACTCTTTAAAAAAAAAAAGAAATAATACATCTATCGAAACAAGAAAATCTCCCTACCTGGATGATTACCTCATTAGGTGGTATAAGAATATACTGAATTCTTTGTCCCAATATTACTGAAGGTCTATAACAATGCCTTTTTAAAACAATTTTTCCATACTCCTTCAGGGATGTTTGTACGACTGCAATTTGATCTTGCTGACTTTGTAAACTATCATTCAGTTTCCATATTAAATGTTGATGCAAAAAACACTGACAACGACCTTGGCTCAGAGATAACAGATGATATTCCCTTTGAGTATTCATCCTGCACAGTCTGGTTTTATAAAATGTCACCAAGCATATTAATTGACTGACACTGCATGTACATTCATAAAAAAATGAAATCAGCAGTGGTGGTCTCATAACGCAAGCAAGCTCTTTGATATGGTATACTCAAAATTTGGGGAACAATTCTCAATTTTTTAATCAACTAGTTCAATGTGTGGTACTATATTGCCAACAGAATTATCTCTTCATCTATCAAGATGTTTCACAGAATTCATCAAAGGTGTCCTTCATCTCCTCTCATTTGTAATTTGATACTGGAACCACCAGTGTTATTAGGTAAAGAAGATGTTCTGAGTATCACAGTGGTTGGAAAGAATTATATGCTGATATTTTCCGTAACATTTACTGAAATTGTGCAACAATTCGGCAATTTATCAAGTCTTATACTTACTGGTTCCAATGCCTCTATAACCATTTGTAAATAACCGGGGTTTCAGTTATTATTTGAATTTTTTTAAATAACTGGGAATAATTATTCCAAGGAAGCTTTCTTCATCTGTGGATGTAAATAAATCAAACTTCTTATATCAGATTTTAAAAACTGACATAGATGATTGAAAATCCCACTGAGTTCATGGGGAAAGATAAATGGATATTAGTTCAAGAACTAAGTTGCTATACATAAAGAATGGTAATTTCAGTTATTCTAAGCAAATTGGTAAAATACTGATTTTCTAGGGGAAGGACAAACCCCTAGATGTTTTAGACGTTCAGCTTCATCATTATGCATATATTTTGACTTCAGTTTTTCTATGGAACACAAGCAACGAACAAGGAAAAAAAAACACAACCATATATGCAATGTTAGAAAGTTATTATGTGACCCCACTGATGCATCATGGCAGGGCTTTGAGCTATTTTTAGCACAAACTCAGTTGTATTTCCTGCATTAAGGTCTTCAAGTCACATTTGGAAGATGTTAGGACAGAAGTATAATTTCAGCCCTTGTTTATATAACACACACTCTGGACAATCCCAGGTTGAAAACTGCAAGTAAATCATCTTTTATTTTTGGAACCCATTGACAAACAGAACAATTAATACTTTAGACTAGCTTAAAGCCAGTCAAAGTTTTAAATATGTGTTACTATACGAGGAATCTGGATGTCTAAAAGTGTGAAGGGGCAGTATATTCAATGAAAGCATCTTTATTTTACAGTTTGGTACAGATACATTAGTAGCATCTAAAACTCCCAAAGTATTGTCAGTATTAGAACGTGTTTTGAATTATTCTATGTCTACAATATTTTTTATAAACAATTAAAGAGTATTATTAAGGTGCATAGTAATTGTTGGCAAGAACTCTGGAATATTTGGAATATTCCATATAAACAAATCAATGAGCCTTAAATAATATTAAACATGTTTCTTATCTTAAGATGAAACTAATTCAATAAAATATTTCCTTTCTTTGAAAAGTGTTTTATTAAACGTCCCCAAAAATGTTTTAAAAGGATCAGCTGTCAACCTAGGTACATTGAAAGTGTACAATAGGTATATGCTTGGTTTAATATTCATAAGTTGTTTAATATGGTGATACAAAGATCAATGCAATTTAAAGATATGAATGTTTATATATTCAACATGTATAACATTATTACCATATGAAGAATTATGGATTTATCAAAGAAAGAAGCAAAAAAGACTACTGTTCAATGTTGGAAAGGTATATGGTCCCAGATTTACAATCTTGGATCAATCATGTATGTCTGCTTTCTACAGATCCAATAGAAAGATTGTTCAATATTATTCTGCATGGTCAAGGTTTAATTATGTATTTATTTTCTCTATATCTAATGTAATTTTTTGTTCTTTTCTTTTTTCTATTTATTTTTATGTGTTTTTTGTTTTGCTTTTGAATACTAAGCAAAACAAAACAATTGATGGGAACAGGAATGCAAATCTCCATAAAAGCAAATCACTCTTTTTCCCACCCTTAAAATCAACCAAGACTGAAATCTTTCAGCCAATTTTTCATTCAATCTGTTCTTTCCAGTCATCAACATGTCATCATCAGAAAAATTTTTGTGGTCCACCAGAGGTTAGAAGGCTAAATTGCAGATCCCCTCCCAGAAACTGCCCACTTGTGCTGTGATCCACTTTATAATTTTGCACGTTGTGTGAACCTAATTACCTGTAGCCAAGACAACTACTATGAATGTGAATATGAATATACCTTATCTCAAGAAAGAAAAGATGGACCCATATCTGAATGCTGACATATATAATGCAATGAAGAAAGAGAAGATGATTCCATGTTTAATAAAAAAAAATGACAATACTGAATCTTCAATCTCAAAGGAAAAGTAAACAGAAAAACATACATCTGCCTGTTACTTTTTCGCTATGAATGTATGATAGCATTCCCATTTCAATCTGTATACTAGTAAAACTCTTGTGTCTGTCTATCTGTCTGTAACCTTTAACCAGGCAAAACAGTGCAACAATTTTTGAACCAAGGTACCTCAAATGGGCTAACTCACAGAATGCGTCCAAAGTCTGGGACTCATTACTCCCAAGGAATTGTGGCCACGATGTTGTGGCCACTTCAGCACCACTGTGCCTTCTGCCTACACTTCCCAGAAACCCATAGGTTATATGGCGCAAGGGAAGATGGAAGGGATGTGCCTCTCCCACCTCCCTCTGGCTCCTGTGCCCAACTGGCTGGCTGCAAGACCAGAAGAGTGAGCAGCAATTGGCTGGTCTGGAACCAAGGCCAAAATTTGAAATCTCTTAATGACAGTGGGCAGCAAGGGAGGGACAAGGGAGCAACTCAGATGCCTGCTGGTGAGGTAGGGCTGGCTGGGGGGGTATCAGCGGTTGACAGGTGAGACCTCTTCCTCTCTGGAGGGAGGAGGCCCTTTGGAACATGCCAGGATGGGAAACAGGGGTGCAGTTTTCCTCATGGTCTGTGGCTCCCTTTGTTCCCTTTCCCCCCAGCAAAGTGACAGGCAGTTCCGTGGGTCACCAAGGAGGGGAAGAATGATTTCCAACACTCCCTGCCAGCTTCCCACAAGCAAAGTCAATGGGGAAGCTGGCAGGAAGTTGCAAGTCACTCCTGCTCTCACTGTTTTTTTGCCCACCCATGGTCATTCTCTCTCTCTGTTCAGGCAAGAAAATATCTCTGAAACGACCCAACAGGTCACGGGTTGTCTAGTTAACTATAATATCCTATATATCATCAATCGCAAAATGCTACTTGAAAAGCAAAATGCAAGGCCCAACTACAGCCTTTTTTTAATTAAGTGAAACATAGAACAATGGCACCAATTAAAATACAAGAAATAAGCAGAAAAGCCTTAGAATTTTTCTTTCAATCTCTTTCTTATTCAGTAAAGTTCAGAACTTGAAAAAAAAGTTTTTTATAGTAGAAACTGATTTTTTCTCCCTGGAAACAGGTTACAAAAGCAAAAAACACAGTTGTCAACTGAAACTAATTAAGTGCTTATTTTCAAATAAGGGCAGATTACCACTAATCTGTAGTTTTGCTGGGTACATTGATTTTTAAAAATATTGTTTGAAAATAAATTTGCTTTTGGTGATTTGAACACTGCTCACATTACCCAACTTTTTCTAAATATTCTCCTTTAATAGAGAACAGGATCTCAACCATTCGCATGGGCGTTTTTTATCTACAGTACAAAAGAAAAACATATTAACTGACTAATAAATTACTGGCTTCACAATCTGCAATAGTCTAAGGTTGGCTCAAGCACAATTTTAGATCCTTAAGATAATGTCAATAAAATAAAGTCTCATCTTACAGGAAGGAAATTTCCAACTGGATGTTTGGAAAAGCTTCCTAACATAAGAAAAGTTCCACACAGAGCCAGATGTAAAAAGCTCCCATTCCTCTGATGGCTCAAACAGAGCATGGACACCATCTATCTGGGAAACTTCGATTTAGATCCCTATACTGAGCAGGGAGTTGGACTTGATGGCCTAAATGGCTCTTCAAATACTATGATCCCAAGAAACAAAAGAAGGTAGTAGTACTAATGGTTTCTTCACATAGGTTGAATCATGCCTGAACTACAGATAAGTCCATGTCAGGATATATAAGCCCTAACTAATGTTCTATTTTAGAGATATCTATGGATGAAGTATTTTTTGGAAATCAGTGGAACAGAACTCCCCATTTCATTAATCTTTGCAAAGCTATGGGCAAAGTACTTACACTGAAAGTCTTAGTAGATATACATCTTTTACTCAATTCAATTTGCACAACAGAAAAAATGTTTCTAAGAGAAAGCATTTTTCAGTTTTAGATCATGCACTATGAACTATGTTTTGCAGAAGAGGAAAATTTATCACCTGCACTTTTTATGTTTAATAGTAGTCTCTTTTAGCTGACTTAAATGTTTAAATAGATTGATTCAGTGCCCTAATATTTCTATAAAAACCAGAGGAATCATCTATTCAAAACAGAAATATATTTCACCAGGCTCTCCTGGTATTAAACGATCACTTGTTTCAAATTACCTCCGTATATGCACATGATAAACCATGGTTTAATTTTATGAGAACAATCCAGTCGCAAGCCTGTCTGTTTCCAGCATCAGCATCACTCAAAATGAAAATTTGGAAGCATTTTACTTTCTCTTTTACATTAACCTCAACTTGTTGTGACATTTCAAACCAGATCAACTGTAGTCTAACTACTGATAGGCAAACAAGTAATTTCAAAGTATAGTTTGAAAGCTAACTGGCTTCAACAAACCACAAATAAAATTTAATTAGAGTTAAGTGGAGACGTAAGGCTGAGATGCAGTTAATCAAAAACAGCAGCAGAATCATCTCATTTCATTTCATGCCATGTTAAAGAAAGAGAGGCAAGGTAGGATACACAAGCCCAAGGTATACTGCAATTTTTCTTTGAAAACAAACCATGTACTTATGTTACACGCAAATGAAACATCTAAGAAACAGAATGTGTGCATTTATATATGTTTAGTTTTACCTATAATTCAATAACTAGTTTTCTTCACTATTTACATTGTTAAAGCCCACCTGAATTTTTTTAAGAAAACACACCAGGAAATAACATTATCAATACAGTGAAACAATATGATGGAAAGCTACTTATTTTGCATTGCAAGCAAGCCTATGCATTTCAGAAGTTCTTAAATCTCTGATTATTACAGCATTTCAGTTCCACAATTAAACTGTTTTTAATATTTAAAATTCCTAAATAATATTAATTATGTGTATTTTATAAGGTATCATTTAATGTTTTATGATTTGTTTAAAATTTTACTTTTAATTGTGCTCCTGATCAGTTGCCCCAAAGAGTGGGCAGCATATAAGTACTCTAAAATAAACAAATTATATTTTGCAATACTCTACCCTTTTCACTGTCTTGAGAAAAATCCATGAATATGGAAAGCAAACTCAAGTCAAAATGGATATTCAAAACATTTCCTTTTTATATTGCATCTCAGCATTTTTATTATTTAAGTTGAGGCTGATAAGTAGAATTCATCAATCTCATTTCAGTGACAGAAGCATCTGTGTACATCAAAAATTGCTAAACAATTATTTAAAAAGCTGTTAACTCATTCCCAAAGGACAGTTTAATTAAAACAACTCAGACAGAAAAGCAACAGCCACAGGGGAAAAAACTACAAGCATAAGGTCAGAGATTTTTGAGAGACAGACAAACTCCAAATTCTACTAAAAAGTTAACAAAAACCTTTCTGCATGCATAATAGACAATTTCTACAGGAACACAAATAGATCTATCTTTCTGCGTGCATTAGGTCAAGAGAAGGAAAGGAATTTCTAGGGTGGTTAAGAAAGCCAAAATCCTCAATAAAAGTTGTGGTAACTCTGAAATATATGGTTTAACGCTGACATATTCCTATTTTCTTTAAGCCAGGATTTCTCAGCCAAGGTTCCGTAGAACCTTAGGGCTCCATGAGAGGTCACTAGGGGTTCCCTGAGAGTTCATGATTTATTTAAAAAATTATTTCAAATTTGGCAACTTCACATTAAAGAGGTAAGTTTCATTCTTTATTTTTAGTTTAAGAACACTGTAAATGCATATATACAGGCCCACACAAGAAACAAAGGTAATTATTTTGTAATCTATGGCTTATATTTGAGCCTGAATGTGCAGGGGTTCCCCGAGGCCTGAAAAATATTTCAAGGGTTCCTTCAGGGTCAAAAGGTTGAGAAAGGCTGCTTTAGGCGATCAGAACAGAAGTGGAAAGTTTCACATTACTGCACCATCTTTTCAAAAAGGCCAAACCTTACACTGTACAATATCTGATTTTTTTTTAAATGTATGAGCTTTTTCAATAACCTTCAGGTGGTTGTTGAGTGCAGAAGGCCACTGGACAACCATTTGTCAGAATGGTATTGGGCAAGGGATTGGACTAGAAGACCTCCAAGGTTCCTTCCAACCCTATGATTCTATGAAATGAATTATGCTCAAATAACAACATTAAAAGTTTGAGGATGTTAATATATAGCACTGCTAGAATTAACTATTGTAATTCATGTTTAATTTTATATCTGTTTAATAAAAATAGAGCTAATAACCTAACTAAACTCAACATTAAATGTTTCTTTTTCAGTTTTATGCCAAATAAGCAAAAACCAGCCTGAAATTGCAATTTAATATAGTTACACTAACTGATTATTTATCTGCATAAAAGTCATGCCATGTCTACCTGAAGAAAGCAAAATCTAAAGATAGGATTTAAAAATAAAAACACAGTTTAAGGTACATCAGAAGCAGAATCAGGTAAGACTTATAATTTAAGAGGGTATGTTAAGATCATCTCTGCAAATGTACATACCACATAAACATGATTTTAGCAATATTTTTATTATACGCATAATGATAAAGCATTGAACCTGATTATAAGATATCTTAATGATGCAGTTACTTCCTAAAGCAAAAAGTACATAGATGAAATTTGCATGCTCAATTACATTTTTCCAGCCAGATATGGGTAGTGTTTGACATAAGGCAATAAAATTGCTTTAAAACATGTCTGTCCAAAGTTTTTCATGTTTAAAAAGTCACACATAATAATGTTGATTGTTAAGTTCATCTCCTATTTTATAACTGTACTATTTTTGGGGTATAGGCTGCTGTCATTTCAACATTTATTGTCATTATGGAACTTACTTCTTGGGTTTTGCTATAGGCTGTGTCACTCAAGGTCAGGCTTTTTGTTCTATTATTTAGCTTTTTATAGCATGTATTGCTAATTTTATTATAGTCCATGATGTTTGCAAGCTGAGCACTCTGACCACATTTTCAAAATAAACAGCAAATTAGACTAACTTAGAATTAATTTTCTGATTAATCCACAAACAGAATGTTATTGCATTAGATACACAATTCATGCTTATTATGACTTTTTTTTTTCAGTTTGATTGTGTAGAAGTAAGGGAGCAAACAAAATGCCTTTGAGAAGACAACCAGCAGAGTGTAAGCACAAAAAGTCTCCTCTCTAACAGCTGGCTTTAAAAGGCATCCTGCTTTGGATAGCTGGGGGTAATACATATCTGCCATGACTTGCAACTCTTAACAGCCATGTATTTGTCTAATTTACTCCCTCTGAAAGCTGGGGGTCACCACTATATCTTGTAGCTTAATTATTAACAATGTGAATTCTTCTTGATAAAACATATAGCTTGATACATGCAAAGTTGTTAATTATAAATGAAAGATCTGTCATCGTGCATGGCAACTCCACATAGTTTCTGATGAGCCAATCATGCCTTCCTACTCAAGAAACAGCTGGGTCTTTCTTTTAGAAGTTTCCCTGTTACCATAACAGAAAAAAATACTCTTGTCTCACATGCTAAATCAATCCACTCATTCATCTCTAACCTACATATTCCTGTTCAATGACAACTATTTTCATGCATGGAAATGAAGTTCACATAACTATTCAAGTGAAGAACTATTCAAACGTACAAAGAAAGCAAGATGTTTGGCTATACTTCCTTTAGCTTGTGCAATGAGTTTTCAAAAAAAAAGGAAGGAAATGAAAAACAGCAAACTTTTATAAAAGAAACAGCACCAAACCCTACCGAGCTAAAAGAAAAGTTTAAATTACCTTAACAACTAAAGACAGAGCATGTTTTAAGTTGGATACAGGGAGGCAAAATCACAAGAAAATCACCAGCTACAAAAGATTTCAGAAAGAAATGTCTCTTAACATAATATATTGAGGGAAGTAGAAAAGTGATTCTTAACTTTACTGATAAGTAACTTGTGCCATCCATGTAAATACATATATACATACACACTGATGTATCCATTAGCCCCAGCCAGCAAGCCAAGCACAAGAATGTGTGGGAGCCACTGACCAAAATATTCAGAAGGACCAGGTTATTTGTCTTTGCTGGGAAAACTTCTTTCCAATCTGCCATCCTCTAGCTGTGCTTGGACTACAACTCCCATCCTCTGCAGAGGGAAAACGGGTGAATGCGGTAGTTGGGAATGATACAGCAACAATCCAATACATTTGGAGACCAGAAGGGTTTGCTTTAGAACAACTGTGGTTTACTTGCAGTTGAAATTATTCTTCCCCAAGACTACCACAGGTGGCAGAGAGTAGCAAATGCGGAGCCACCATCAACGGTTATCCACTGATAACGGAAACAAAAACTGAGGCCTGTGGGAGGAATGAAAAACATACGGGGCGGGGGAGGAATTCAGGCATATTTTAGGTTATGGCCTCGCTAAGTTTTTAGAAGGATCACCCACTAAAGAAAAAGCAGCTGAGGACTGGACGTGCCAGGCCAAATTTAGAAACCGAGTAGGCTAAAGAGGGGGGGGAAAGGTCTCAGCGGGGATGTATTTTACAGGCTGATTTGGGGGCATGGCCATGTCAGCTCTCTTGAGAAGCAAAAGAGCTCGCGACGAAGAGGAAAACCAAACTGTGCCTCATGAGGAGTCGAGCTGTTTACCTTAGGGGAAAAAATGGGATGGTCGGATAGGACGGGTTGGCCCTCTGAGCTTCTAACTCCCTTTTGACGCCGCATAAAACGAAAGGGCTCTAGCTGCTTGCTTCGGGGGTGGGGGGAGCGGCGCGGGGATCCTCTTCCCGCTGCGCCGGAGGCCAGGGCAGGGATATGGCGGCCGCCGAAAAGCCAGAGGCAACGATTCAGCAGCACGAGACAGACCCAAGAGACCGGAGAAGCGCCAGAATCCCGGAAAGTCCCTCAAGTGCAGAGGGAGGCAGGCGGCGCAGTCGGGGAGGTGGTGGGAAAGCGGACATCGGGCACGGAAACGAGACGGCCAGGGCGTGGGCGCGCTGTCCATCCCGGCCCGCTTGTTGGGCAACAAGCCCGGCCTTGCCTCCCAAGGAAGCGGGCACAGGAGCAAGCCCCGCGGACCAGGCGCCGGAGCTGGGCGGCGCGCCGGGGGGAAGGGCACTCTCGGGGCAGGGGACCTCACCGAGGAGAAGCAGCTTCACCTCCCGCGCCGCCTTCTCGCCGTCCTCCCGGAGGTTTTTATCGATCATCTTCGAACGCTCGGCGGCCGCTTTGTCTTCGGCGCTCACCGTGCAGCCCATGGCGCCGCTTGGCTCCTGCCGGCCGAGCGAAACCGAGGGCGAGCAAAGGGACGCGAGCCTAGGCTGCCTCGGCACCACAGTGAGCGGGGCTGACAACAGGGGTGGGGCGGGTCGTCGCTGCCCCACGCGGGCTGCTAGGCTGCTCCCTTCGTCCCCTTCGGTGCCGGCGCGGCTGGTCTGAGCGGCCGCTGACTCGGATAGGAGAAGGGCGGGGACCCGGAGGCGGGACCGTTCCGCTCAGCCCCAGCTCGGCTCCTCTCTCTGAGGAAGGGAGGAGAGAAGGAGGGGGAGGAAGACGGAGGGCAGTTTGGGCGGGCTTGCCGTCACCAAGTGGAGAAAGAAGAGGCGGCCCCAGATACGCAATAGTGGGGGGTGGGGGTGAGTGGAGAGAGGCGAAGGAAGCGGGACGCCCTGCAAGAAATAGCGACGTGGAGGGAAAAGCGGGGAGGCTGAGGGGCGGGGCAGGGCCCTGGCGCTAAGCGAAGCGAACGGGCGCTGCGGAGCTGAGGCCGGCCGCCTTCTGAGGACTGGCTGGAACAGGTCTCGGACGGGGCGAACGAACGCCGTAAGATTCTGAATCAACGCCTGAGGGATCGCGGCGAGAGGCGGGGAGGGGATTTGGGCAGGTACGATTTCGGCTGCGGGAAAGGCTCCCGCTTAACCGCTGACCGTCCCTCTGGGCCGAAACGCAGAGAGTACATGGGCCTGCCCCGGAAAGCAGCCCCCTCCCCTACCTCCCGTGGTGGCTTAGCTGTCACAGAAGTACAACAGCGGACCGGAGACGTCCATTGGTTAATTTTTCTGTACAGGATTGCCTACATCTGTCAGGAATGTAAACTGGGAATATTGAGACGAGTCCCTCCATAGATGAGCAGACGGTGGGGATATTGCTTCTTTTCAGGACATGATATTGACAGCATGTTAATAATGACTGTGATGCGTGTCCCACGCTTTATTGTGCTGCGTATCACGTGTTGGCAAGCCGTACACTGAGGAAGACAGTTGTAATGATCACCGTGGTGATGAGTAGCCTCCTGGTGAATTTCCTAACCCACAGGCATCCATTAGTATAGTAAATTTCTCGGCTTCCAAGTAATATCAGTGGCATTCTCTATGGAAGAAACTATTACATCAAGCTTACCAATTATCTTCGGGATGGTTTGGACTACAACTCCCAGAATTCTCAACCACCATGAGCCTTACAGTGGTACTAGACTGGGAAAGCTTGCCTTAGATCCATTTCACTTGTTTTACTGAATGGTATGATTCATGTACAAGGATGTGCAAATAAAATTTAGGCCAGATATTCTATGTGGTCTTCCTGTTTTTCAATATTTATAATTCCTTCCCTTCAACCAACTAAAAATCTGGGGAAACAATTAAAAAATCACAACATGGCTTAGAATAATGGGGAGCCATGTGATGTGGATTCACATGCACTGAGTTATGGTCCATCACACAGAACAGAATGAAAGAACATCGCTAAAGAAGTACTGAATTGTTCCTTCCAGGGAAGGAAGCCTCTGTTGGGTGGTCACATGCACACAGATCGTTCATTTTATTAGTACTGTAGTCTTAAGTATGAGCAATCCAATCAAAATGAAACTTCCCAGAACTTAGGAGAGATCATAATTTCCCTTTTAAACATAACTGCCTTTAAAAAAATCTGATTAGGCTACTGTTTCTTTGGACATAGTTATCCTCCCCACAAAACTGGAGGGTTGCTTTTATATTATTATTGAACAAACTTTTGCTTGTGTTTACCTCATATTATCAACTATATTAGAAGAAGGCAACCCAGAGCAGTCTACAACTATGCCATTCTTTCTCCTGAACTTCTCACAAGGAAAAAAAAGTCTTGCACAAACCATGCAAACAGCTAATACAAAAGCCTTATTTTCCTGCAGACAGTCCTGGAGTTCCAAAAGGAGAATTCCTTGTACCCCAATGAGAGTGATTGCTCCTTAGCCAGGTGCCTCTTTTGTTTGCAAAGACCAAATCTTGAGGCCAAGCCTGCAGGAAGTGAGTGGTGAACATCTAGGTACAGTAGTAGCATAGTGTGCAGAAATTGCAAAGAAGCCCTCTTAGACTGCTGAGCTGACATCCTGACATAAGATACTGAGGCCGGAAACTTGTTTTGCTGGTAGGCCCATTTGAAAGCTTGTGAATGCTAAGTGGGGTGTGGGGAGAAGGGGGGCTTCCCCATTCAGAAAATGTGTGAAGCCAGATATTGTGCTTTGTAAATCACAGCTTACAATTTAGCATCCTGTTTGAGCCCAATTATACCTTAGTCAACAAACCATAGTTAAACAAACAATATCCTAGCCAAGTCTACTTTTTCTTAATGTAGTGAACAGTGGAAATAAAATGCCTATATATGAGTTTCAGGGAAGCCTCCCTTACAACAGCTGACAAATGAATCTATGGAATTCTGATTTTTTTTTTTTTAGACATTGCTGAAACAATTTTTCCTGTGTGGGTTTTTTTTTTAATTTATTTCATTCTACTAACTAATTGTCTATTATTTCTACTAATGCCTGCATAATCAATGATTTTACTGTAGGTGTATTAATAAATTATAGATTTATCTGATTGTTGTTTAAACTTTAAACAAAATATCTACAATAGGAAGACAAAAGAGTCACAGTGATGAGATGGGTGGCCAATTAATTGTATAAATAAATAAAGCCATAAGTACATTGTCAGCCTTCGAGGTTGTCCAGGCAAGAAACCAAAACCATGAGTCCTAATGTTACCTTTATTGTAAGGTTACAGTAAGAGAATCTTAGAAGTCTGAAAGCGCTTCCCCCTCCCCTGCCTTTACTTTCCAGAGAACTTGGGAGGGTCCCTTCTGAGATGCTTTCGCCAACCCCATCCCTCCTTTGGACTCAGATTTCTGTTATCAGACCATTGTCAAGGCTGCGGCCTTTCCTCCTGTCTCCCAAGGTTATTCTCACAACCCATTACTGTACATTCATTCAGTTCTGAAATTGTCAGTAGGTATACATGCTAGCATACATGCACATATACATGCTGTACAAGTATTGCTATGGTTCAATTATTATATAGATGTAATAAGGTAAGAAAAGTGCACTTCATTTTTTCCTGAAATTATAGTAACATTGCATTGAAATTCAGCAATATCTGTTTCTGGACTCTTAATATTTCCCCTTCTCTTGTATATGACTATGCAGAATCCAAAGTGAACCATAAAGTAGGATCTAAAGTTCTGTTTAGACAAACAAAAGGATGGTAGTTAAAATGCTAAAGTTAGCAATCTGTCGAACTGGAGACAAAGAAGTGTGACAGGCAGGCAAGACGGTCAAAGGTCACAAGGTCTGCAACTTTGGGATGTTCGAACAGCACCACAACAGGGCAACCAAGTTCTAAGATTTCTAGCTTGAGGTGTCAGTCATGGCTTTCACCTCAGAGGGAAAAATCAGATCTCAGAGTCTTTTCCCCACCTCCTCAGTTTCTATGGCTGGTGCTTTCTGACATGAGGAAAGCCCCTAAGGGACTCTAATATGAGTCTGAAATATTCAACCCTCTTTCACGTTTCTGGCATGAGGGAAAATTTAGATCAGCCCTGGGTCACAAAGTGAGTGAAAGCTCTTTTTTTAAAAAAACAATGTAGGGAAAGCAGTAAAACCTGCTTTTCCTTTACTTCCATGTCTATCACTGGCTTGGATAACTTGGAATGATCTGAGGTACAATATTCTTAGATTGGCACCTGAATTGCCCTGTCCAGATATCTTAAATTGTCTCCTAATGTTTAAGCAAAATGTCTGTATGTTAGTTATAGTTTTGCTCTCTCACGTTCACTTTCAGAACCACAGAAAAATCCTGCTCATAGCTCTTTCAGCAAAGAAGAGAAAAGCTAATGTAGGTTGGAACAAAATCTTCACAGCAATTGCCAGAGTGATCTCATGCATATTTCCATTTCTTAGCCTGATCTATAAGACAAAGCTGTTATGCACTCTGAACACCTTAAAAAAGTTAGGATAAACATATGGGCAATAAATACAGAACATATTCCCTGAAACGTATGTGCACCTTGTGAGCCATAACAGAAAGGTCCTTTTTTCCAGTAAATGTTTCTTTGAAATGCTTGGCACTAGCTGCTGTGATTTTATGCTCTGATGGTTGCTTTGTTTTATGGTTGCTATAATTTTATTATAGTTGTTTTTTATCACCTGATGATGATGAATATTATGTTGTTTCATTCATTTTGTGTTGTAAACCATCTTGAGCCTGAGGAGAGAGGACAGGGAATTAAATTTTAAAATAAAAATCAGACAGAAGGTCTAAAGTGTAGTTGACTTCATATTCTACCTATCATATAATGACTTGGAAGATTTATACATAGAAGGAACATGTGAACAAGTTTATTTTTGGAAAATCCCTGTTACTACTTTCAAACACTATTATTATATATGATGATTTACATAGTCTTATAGAGGTAATTACAGCCCCTTCCTTGAAGAACTCACCATCTAAACCAAGTCTTCAAATAAGGCAGAAGAGAAAAGGGATATTCAAAGATAATAAGGGATTATGGTTGGCTAACTCTGCTTGTCTAGTGAGGCCTCCTTGGAAAATCTTTCCCATTTGTAGCACCTGAGCCTCCCAAAGTTTGTTTCTGTAAATCAAAGGAACTTTAGGGATTGCTAAAACAGGATGGACTCAACAGAACATGGGGAGGGGGAATGGCTACCAAGCTGAAATCCCTTTCCACACATATGCAATACCTTTGAACCCGACCCAACCAAAAATGTTTCCTATTATTAGAGATTATAGACTAATCAAGACCAATTTATTTATTTAAAAGACTTAGATGGCCACCCATCTTAAAACACAAGTCTCTGCAACTCGCAGCCACAATAGTAACCAAAAACAGCGTTAAGAACAATAAAACCAAAACCTGGCACCTCAGCCATCCTTCTCTAACACATCCAGCAAAACCATCCCTTGACTCCAACCTCATCCTATCCCAACACATGGGAGAAGAGCCAGTTATGTGAGTATGTTGCATATTCCAGTGCAAAAGCCAAGAAAAGCTATACTTTGATATTCTCTCATTATCCCTTGACATTGTGAAAGTGTCATGCGCTGCCTACCTCCGAGTAATAAACAGACGCTGATTCCGTGGAACAGGCTCTGGTTTATTCGCAGTGTAGATACAGTATAGGAAAAAAGCTGAGAGTGACAGGAGCGCGCCGGTGCGGGGTTTAAATACCCCGCGCTGGTCAGCGCCCCCTCACTCGCGGTTACGTCACCCCCCCTTTGTCCAACACGCTGTCCTGCCGGTAGGTGAGGGGTTGCGAGGCCCCGCTGGCGTTCCGGGATCGCCCATCATCGGTTTCCCTATTCCTCCGGTGATTGCTGTCAGCTGGGCGATCTCCGTTGCGTTAGCGCTAACAGCTTGGGTGTGCCTCGCGATCCGTTTAGCCATTGCCTCTTGTCCTTCAGTCTTTGTAAGTTGATGGCTACTTATCTTGAGCCCCTTCCCCTGTTTCCTTGTTATTGTCATGTGTGCCATTGCGCTGATGTCTTCAGCTCAACGGCACTCATGACATACTGCCCCCTGTCCGAATAGTGCCCCCCCCCCGGTTTTCTGGTTTTTTACCAGGAGAGCTGTCAAAGTGGTTTTTTTTTTTTTTTTTTTAATTTCCCGCCGGAGTGTTTTTCGCCCCTCCCTTTGTTCCGCCCTCTACCACGTGTCTCTCTAGGGTGTGTTCTTAGTGCGCATGCCCAGGTCACACCCTGGGCGTGCGCATGCTCCGGCCACACCCTGTTTGTTTGGCTCAGTTCGACAAGGAGAGAGGCGTGGCTGGTCGGGTGCTTATCAGCTCCAGGTAGGGCCCTTATTTTTTATTCTAAGTGCGTCGCCTTTGTTATGTGTGCTCCTGGGCGTTGCCCCCAGGATGCACTGTTGACTTGCTTGCCACTCCCCCGTGGGCCCGGGGCGGGGGGAGGGTGCTGGCGACCGCTTGTTACTGCCTCGTGGGCCCGGGGCGGGGGGGGTGAGTCCCGGGGGGGGAGGTCCACCCAAGTCGCAGGCTTGGGGGGGCCCTTTCCCTTGGGGCACGGTAGGCGGGGGGGGCCGCGGGGGAGGGGTTATACAGGTGACGGTTTGCTGGTCTTGGTTTTGGCTTGTCGGGGTATGCCCGGTGAAAAGCCCGGGTCAGGTCAGGCGCGTTAACGTTGTGCGCCGCCACCCATTCTGGGTGGGGGAAGTGTTTCCACCTGACCAAATAGTGTAAAGTTCCCCGTTGCCTGCGAGAGTCGAGTATGTCCCTTACGTCAAAGTGATGTTGCCCGTTGATCATCACCGGTGAGGGCAGTGGCGTGCTTGGGTGCCATCGAGAGGTGGTTGCCGGTTTCAGGAGGCTGGTGTGGAACACCGGGTGGAGTCTCCGTAGGTTGTGTGGCAGGTCCAAGCGTATTGCCACCGGGTTCACTATCTGCGTGACTCGGAACGGCCCGATGTACTTAGGCCCCAGTTTTTTCGAGGGTTGGGGTGACTTTAGGAATTTGGTGGATAGGTAGACCATATCCCCCGCCTGGAACGTCGGTTGTTGGCGCCGGTGCTTGTCGGCCTGCTCTTTGTAGGCCGCCTGTGCATCCTTCAGCGCTGCCATGATTATTGGCCACGATTCCGCAATCTTCCGTCCCCAGTCGCTAGCGTCCACCTGGGGTTCCGGGGGTTGTGGTAGCTCTGGTATGGGGACGAAGTCGCGCCCCGAGACTACCTCGAACGGAGTTTTCCCCGTGCTCGTGTGGACGGCGTTGTTGTATGCGACTTCGGCGAACGGGAGCAGTTCGGCCCAATCGTCTTGATGATAGTTGGTATATGCGCGTATGAATTGCTCCAGGGTGGCATTAAGGACCTCTGTGGCTCCGTCCGTCTGGGGGTGCCAGGCAGTGGATAGGGCCTGTTGGGTCCCCGTCAGCTTTAGGAAGGCCCGCCAGAATTTAGAAGTGAACTGTGTGCCCCTGTCGGTCACCACACGTGCGGGACATCCGTGTAACCTGTACACGTGGATGAGGAAGAGTTTGGCTAGTTGTTGTGCGGACGGGACCGACGTGCAGGGGATGAAGTGGGCCTGTTTCGAGAAATAGTCCTTCACCACCCAAATGGCCGTTTTCTTCTGGCTGGGTGGGAGGTCCACTATAAAATCCATGGAGATTTCCTCCCATGGGCGGGAGGGTTCTGCCACCTGTTGTAAAAGCCCCGCGGGTTTGCCTGGTGCCCGTTTGGCCCTGGCGCACGTTGGGCAGGACGCTACGTATGCTTTCACGTCTCGTCTTAGCGCGGGCCACCAGAATTGACGCCTTGTTAGGTGTAGGGTCTTAAGGAACCCAAAGTGTCCCGCTTGCTTGGCGTCGTGGGATCTATGCAAGATCGCTTGGCGTTGCGAGTCCAGGACATAGATTCTGCCTTCCCCCCATGCCAGGTCCTGTGCCATCATTACCTTGTCGGGGTTTGCCAGGAACCAGGGGTCGGTTTTGAGGGCGGTGGCGAGGTCCGTGCGTATCCCCCCTGGTAGTTGCGGTTGGCGTCGTCTGGTCACAGGTTGTCCCGCCGTCGGTTGCGCCGTAGAGTCGAGCTGCCTCCGAGCGCCGCTCCGGGTGGTCACGGCCATCCCCAGTTGAGAGGCGGATAGGACCGTCCCAATGGTGTCTGGGGCGGGCTCTTCGTCTTGGGGCAGTCGGGAAAGGGCGTCGGCCAGGAAGTTCTTTTTACCCAGCATGAACTTCAGCTGGAAGTTGAAGCGGCTGAAGAATTGGGCCCATCGGACCTGTTTTGGGCTGAGGCGTCTGGGCGTTCGGAGGGCCTCGAGGTTCCGGTGGTCGGTCCAGACCTCGAATGGTTGGGTGGCTCCCTCGAGTAGGTGTCTCCATGTTTCTAGCGCCAATTTTACCGCGAAGGCTTCTTTCTCCCAGACGTGCCATCGCCTTTCTGTCTCGGAAAATTTCCTCGACAGGTAGGCGCATGGTTTCAGGAGTCCTGTGGGGTCCTTTTGGAGTAGGATGGCCCCCAGGGAGAAGTCTGAGGCGTCGGCTTGGACCACGAACGGCCGTTCTGGGTCCGGGTGCGCGAGGATTGGCTCCGTGGTGAACAGCGCTTTCAACTTGTTGAATGCGGTCTGGCACGCGGGAGTCCAATTCAATACTGTGCCCGGGTTCTTGGCGCGTCGGGTGTCCCCCACCCCTTTGGTTTTGAGGAGGTCCGTTAGGGGGAGGGCTATCTCTGCGAACCCCCGGGCGAATGACCTGTAAAAATTCGCGAAGCCGAGGAAGCTCTGGAGTTGGCATCTGTTGCGGGGGCGTTCCCAGTTCAGCACCGCCTCGACTTTTGCGGGGTCCATTTCTATGCCGTCTCTGGAGATTCGGTACCCCAGGTAGTCTAGGCGCGCTTTATGGAATTTGCACTTTGTGGGTTTGGCATAGAGCTGCGCCCTTCTGAGTTTGTTGAGGACTTGCCTGACTAGGGTCACATGTTCCTTGTGCATTTTAGTGTAGATAAGGACATCGTCTATGTAGACAAGGACCCCTTTGAACAGGTGTTCATGCAGGACCTCATTGATGAGCTGCATAAACACCCCGGGGGCCCCCGTGAGTCCGAACGGCAGCACTTTGTACTGGAAGGCGCCTAGGGGGCAGTTGAACGCAGTCTTCCATTCGTCCCCCTCCCTGATTCGGATGCGGTAGTACGCCTCGCGAAGGTCCAGTTTGGAGAAGACTTTGCCCGTGGACAGGTGGGCGAGCATGTCTTTCACCAGGGGTAAGGGGTATTTGTTGGACAGGGAAGCCGCGTTTAGGCCCCGGTAGTCGGTGCAGAGCCGTAGGGTGCCGTCTTTCTTCTCCCGGAATAAGACGGGGGCTCCGACCGGTGAGCATGCTGGCTCTATGAATCCCCTCTCTAGGTTTTTATCGATGAACTCCCGGAGGGTTGCCATCTCCTTCGGGGTCATCGAGTAGATCTTCGGTCTAGGTAAGGGGACGTCGGGCAGCAGGTCGATCCGACAGTCCGTCTTGCGGTGGGGGGGTAGTTGGTCAGCTTCCGCCTCTCCGAAGACCTCGGAGAAGTCGGCGTATTGTTCCGGTAGGTCTGCTATGGTAGCTGCGTTGTCCTGTGTAGTCGCCTCTGCTCGTCCCACAGTGGGGTTGGTTCTGCCCGCCGGAACTGGTGCCCGATACTCGCCGTCGCCAAATGTGAAGGTGCGGGTCTCCCAGTCGATGCGCGGGTTGTTTGTCGCGAGCCATGGCATTCCCAGGACTGCAATGGGTCGTCCGATGTGGGTGACGACGAACGATGTGCGTTCGGTGTGAGTGCCCATTTGCAGGGTGACCGGCTCAGTTTGCATCGTGGCTGGTTTCCCTCCCGCTGTTGAGCCGTCCAGCTGGTGGAATGCCAGCGGCGTGGGGAGGGGGAAGCAGCGGAGGTCGAGTTTGGCGACTAAGTCGGGGTGGATGAGGTTTTTTGAGCACCCCGAGTCCACTAGTGCCGCGGCCGTGGTGGCTCCGTTGCCGGCAGAGAGTTTGATTGCCGCCATTATCACGGAGCTTTCGCCGTTCCGTCGAGGTGGTCCGTGCTGCTGTCCCACCGCCTGCCTCGCAACGCGTTTCAGGGCAGGCAGGGAGCGTTTCCCGCCGGCTGGTCTGGGTCTACGTCGTCCTCTTCCCCCCAGTGGGCGTCCCAGCCTTCCTCTGGTGTCGCTGTGGCTCCGGTCATTCGGTGGTGAGGGGGCGGCGGTGGGTTAGGTGGTTTGGGGCTAGTTTTCGGGGTGGGTTTAGGCACACTGGTCGGCAGTCGGTTGGCGAAGCAATCTGCCGTCTTGTGCCCTAGTTTTCCACACCTCCCGCAGGGCCCACGATTAAATTTCTTCTTTGGGTATGTGGGGCCGGCCGTCCCCACGTGTGATGCAGGTACCTTTTTGCAGGTGTTGTTCGTGTCTTCCGTAGTTGTCATGAGGAAGGTGCGGTGCGCGTGTTTGGCTTTCCCCGCGAGGTGGATCCACCCGTGTAGAGTTTCTGGGTCGTCGCGGTAGAGGGCCCATTGAAGTACGTCGCGGTTGAGCCCCCTTTTGAACATTTCCAGCAGGGTGGTCTCGGACCAGTCGTTGACCTTCCCCGCGAGGGCTTTGAACTCGAGGGCGTAGTCCGGGACAGTGCGTGTGCCCTGTTTAAGTCTTTGGAGTGCGCTTTTCGCCCTCACTTTGGCTAGTGGGTCCTCGAAGTAGCTTTTCATCTCGTTGATGAAGGCGGGGAAGTTGGCGAGGGCGGGGGAGCTGGACTCGTACAGTTGGACGTACCAGTCCGCCGCCCGGTCTTGTAGTTTGATCGCCACGGCAGCGATCTTGTCCGCTTCGGAGTCGTAGGAGTGTCCGTGCCTCCCCATGAACTCCCTGGCGTTCGTGATGAAGAACGACAGTTTCGCGGGGTTCCCATCAAAGAAGATGGGGAAGTCCTTTGGGGCCCGGGCGTTTTGTGCGCCCCTTCCTCTCGCTTCCCGGCCTGTGGCGTCGTCCGCCTGGGCCGTTTGTTGACCTTCATTTGGCCCGTGGGGGTTCGGCGCTTCGCTCGGGGTGTGGACCTGTGCGGGGGCGTCGTTGGGCGGCGCGGGGGGCATCAGCGACTGAAGCATGGTCCGGAGTTCCTTCAGTTGGGTCTCCATGGCCGCGAGTCTAGCTTGTGCGTCCTCATCCGCGATCCGCGCCGCCGCTGGGGCCGGTTCCGTCGGTGCGTCGGCGGGGGTGGGTTGCCGGTGGGGTTCAGTCTCTCTCGGCCGTTGGTCCGCTTCCTCCGCCGTCGGCTGGGTTGCTTCTTCGTCCTCCCCCGTGCTTACCGCCATTGGGCTGCCGCTCCACGCCCGTTGCTGGGGTGCGATGTGGGGTGCAGGGTTCTCCGCTGGTCTCGGGAGGTATGTTGCTCCCTCCCGTGGCCGGGTTGCCTCCATCGCCATCTCCCCTTGGGGTTGGAGCTGAGGCTCGGGTTGGGTCGGGTGGGCGTCCATGGCTCCGGGAGTCCGCGGTGCCTCTGGCCTCGATCGGTCCTCCTCTGCTTCTTGCCGTGCGGCTCGCCCCCCTTGTCCACGTCGCACCGGCCTCATCGTTCTTGGTCTTCTCGCCGTCTACTCCTCCCGCGGCTCGTTATCATCCGGTGGGGCTCGGCGAGGCTGAGTTTATGACTCTCAGCTTTATGTCATGCGCTGCCTACCTCCGAGTAATACACAGACGCTGATTCCGTGGAACAGGCTCTGGTTTATTCGCAGTGTAGATACAGTATAGGAAAAAAGCTGAGAGTGACAGGAGCGCGCCGGTGCGGGGTTTAAATACCCCGCGCCGGTCAGCGCCCCCTCACTCGCGGTTACGTCACCCCCCTTTGTCCAACACGCTGTCCTGCCGGTAGGTGAGGGGTTGCGAGGCCCCGCTGGCGTTCCGGGATCACCCATCATCGGTTTCCCTATTCCTCCGGTGATTGCTGTCAGCTGGGCGATCTCCGTTGCGTTAGCGCTAACAGCTTGGGTGTGCCTCGCGATCCGTTTAGCCATTGTCTCTTGTCCTTCAGTCTTTGTAAGTTGATGGCTACTTATCTTGAGCCCCTTCCCCTGTTTCCTTGTTATTGTCATGTGTGCCGTTGCGCTGATGTCTTCAGCTCAACGGCACTCATGACAGAAAGTTTGTGGGTTTTCAGAATAGTTAGGCCCTTCGGGAATAAAGATTTTCTCCCAACCTATTACATTGCATTCATTTATTTTCTGTAATCCATTTGGCCACATTTGGTTTGGACAAGAAGTACAGTGGGTAGTTGCTTCATTTAACCCCAAAGCTTAGTAACAAAATGACTTCCTAAAGAGATAAAGCGGGAACAGGAAAGTCTAAAACTGTATATCTATGTACCTTAGTAACATAAGAAAAACTCTTGCATCTCCACTCTCATCTTAGGGTCAGTGAGCTGCAAAACGTCCCACTGTGGGGAGAGAGAAGAAAATGCAAATGTTCTGCTTTGGGCTAGCCAAACTGATTTTCTTTTATGTTCAATGCAGACATGTAACAGGCAGTTCTTTGAATAAGCACCTTGATACCCTATTGCGCTGGATGGCAATTTAAAACAAATTTTAATTTCAAGTTTCATGGATTTTGATTGAAGGGAGGAAAGTTCAGAAGGCCTATTGCAGTTATTTTGGCTTATGTACACTGGTTTATTTGTTTTATTTATTCAATTTATATTGCCACCCATCTCAAACTAGTGACTCTTTGTTGTTGATACACATCCAAGAAGTGCTGTTCATCAGCAAAACTATGAATTCATCTGAGATGAATTTGAAGGAATGCTGGAAGGCATATTTTTTTTAAAAATTGCATGGGAATGATAGTGGTATGTCAAAGACTGGAACTGAAAGAAATGTTATAAAGTGCTGGTTAGAAGCGATACCTCCTAAACAAATTGCATTTTTATGGCTTTCTGCAAAAAACTCTCCTCCCTTTGGGATATGAACAAGCTAAGAGAATTCTGACACAATGTGTTCTGGACATGGAAAGACCTCAAGACCAGTCTCTACTGCCCAGGAATGTTTTCTGAACAGTCAATCTTACATTTTCAGACCAGTGAGATACTTAAATTACATAATTAAATATGGTATCTAAGTTGAGAAGACCCTTAACACTGACTCAGTTTAATGCTCTGCCTTCAACTATTTTAGAAGGCAGATACAAAAAAAAAAATCCATATGCTCCTTGACTATGTCCATGTGATACAGGAGCCATAGAATCTATTGCCCATATTTTACTGTACTGCTGTTTTTATACAGATAATAAAATCTGTTTTATTTCCCCTTATCTGGTAAAATACCCAAGTCATTCGGATACCTTCTATACACAAACTCTTCTTTCAGATCAAAGGGATTCTACCTCCCTGGGCATTGCCAAATTCTAACTCCAACATTCCTTAAGATAGTACAACTGTGCCTAACCCTTGAATAACACTGGATGGATGGATGGATGGATGGATGGATGGATGGATGGATAGATAGAGTTTATTTTTGCCTCCTTCTACCTTAGAATTTTAGTTTGAGTTTTAAAGGTAAATTAAAGAACAGAAATGAATGTTATTGATGGTTTAATATTCAAATGATGAAAAGGAAGTCATAAATGCTTTGAGAATGTTGACAAATGGTGAAGCCACAGGGATATATGATGTAATAAGAACTGTTAAAATATAGATGTAGTTTCCTTACAAAGTGGCTATGTGACTTGTTGACTGTGTGGGTGAAGACTGTATCTGTGCTTAAAGACTGGAAGAATGCTGTGATTATAGAGATGAGAAGGTAGTGAGAAGGTATGCAAAATCCTGGGGGATTAGTTTCTTAAGTGTACCTGGGAGGTTTGGTAGAATTCTGCTCAAAAGGATATGAGAAATGACAATGATCAAATTTTGGGGCATGCAGGGCACCAGAATTTTGCTCTCCAGCAGCTTATTGAGAAATGTATGAATGTGAGAAAGGAAATTTACTATACATTTGTTAATTCAGAAAAAGTGAAGCTTTAGAATAGTCAATAAAACAGAAATAGATGTTTTTCTGAAACTCCCTTGCTTTTTCCATTATCCAGCAATTCTAAAGCCTTTGACTGTGTGGACCATAACAAATTGTGGCAAGTTCTTAGTGGTATGGGGATACCAAGTCATCTTGTCTGCCTCCTGAGGAATCTGTATAACGACCAAGTAGCAACAGTAAGAACAGACCACAGAACAACGGACTGGTTTAAGATTGGGAAAGGAGTACGGCAGGGCTGTATATTCTCACCCTACCTATTCAACTTGTATGCAGAACACATCATACGACATGCTGGGCTTGAGGAATCCAAGGTTGGAGTTAAAATCGCTGGAAGAAACATTAACAATCTCAGATATGCAGATGATACCACTTTGATGGCTGAAAGCGAAGAGGAACTGAGGAGCCTTATGATGAAGGTGAAAGAAGAAAGTGCAAAAGCTGGCTTGCAGCTAAACCTCAAAAAAACCAAGATTATGGCAACCAGCTTGATTGATAACTGGCAAATAGAGGGAGAAAATGTAGAAGCAGTGAAAGACTTTGTATTCCTAGGTGTGAAGATTACTGCAGATGCTGACTGCAGTCAGGAAATCAGAAGACGCTTAATCCTTGGGAGAAGAGCAATGACAAATCTCGATAAAATAGTTAAGAGCAGAGACATCACACTGACAACAAAGGTCCGCATAGTTAAAGCAGTTGTGTTCCCTGCAGTAACATATGGCTGCGAGAGCTGGACCATAAGGAAAGCTGAGCGAAGGAAGATCGATGCTTTTGAACTGTGGTGTTGGAGGAAAATTCTGAGAGTGCCTTGGACTGCAAGAAGATCAAACCAGTCCATCCTCCAGGAAATAAAGCCAGACTGCTCACTTGAGGGAATGATATTAAAGGCAAAACTGAAATACTGTCTCCTACTGCCTTGTTATTAGCAATGCTCTTAAGGCCCATTCAACCTCACTCTTCAGGATGTCTGGCTCTAGCTCACTGACCACACCGTCAAAGCTATCCCCGATATTGTTATCCTTCCTATACAGGTCTTCTGTATATTCTTGCCACCTTTTCTTGATCTCTTCTTCTTCTGTTAGGTCCTTGCCATCTTTGTTTTTGATCATACCCATTTTTGCCTGGAATTTACCTCCGATGTTTCTAATTTTCTGGAAGAGGTCTCTTGTCCTTCCTATTCTATTGTCTTCTTCCACTTCCGCACATTGCTTGTTTAAAAATAATTCCTTATCTCTTCTGGCTAACCTCTGGAATTTTGCATTTAATTGGGCATATCTCCCCCTATCACTGTTGCCTTTTGCTTTCCTTCTTTCTTGGGCTACTTCTAGTGTCTCAGCAGACAGCCATTTTGCCTTCTTGATTTTCTCTTTCTTTGGGATGTATTTTGTTGCCGCCTCCTGAACAATGTTGCGGACTTCTGTCCAGAGTTCTTCCAGGACCCTATCTCCTAAGTCCAGTCCCTTAAATCAATTCTTCACCTCCACTGCATATTCCTTAGGGATATTAGTGAGCTCATATCTAGCTGATCTGTGGGTCTTCCCTAATCTCTTTAGTCTGATCCTAAATTGTGCAAGAAGAAGTTCGTGATCGGAACTACAGTCAGCTCCAGGTCTTGTTTTTACCGGCTGTATAGATGTCCGCCACCTTTGGCTGCAAAGGATGTAGTCAATCTGATTTCGGTGTTGTCCATCTGGTGAAGTCCATGTATAAAGCCGTCTCTTAGGTTGTTGGAAGAGAGTATTTGTTATGCAGAGTGAGTTGTCTTGGCAAAATTCTATCAGCCTATGTCCTGCTTCGTTTTGTTCTCCCAGGCCATGCTTACCTGTAATTCCAGGTGTCAGTTGACTGCCCACCTTAGCATTCCAGTCTCCTGTGATGAAAATAACATCTCTTTTAGGCGTGTTGTCCAGTAGGTGCTGCAGATCCTCATAGAACTGCTCTACTTCAGCTTCTTCAGCATTTGTGGTTGGGGCGTATATTTGGATCACTGTGATGTTAGATGGCTTGCCCTGAATTCAAATTGAGATCATTCTATCGTTTTTTGGATTGTATCCAAGCACTGCTTTAGCCACTTTACTAGTAATTATGAAGGCTACTCCATTTCTTCTGTGGTCCTCTTGTCCACAGTAGTAGATCTGGTGGTCACTTGATGTGAAGTGGCCCATTCCAGTCCATTTCAGTTCACTGACGCCCAAAATGTCTATCTTGAATCTTGACATCTCACCAATAACCACATCCAATTTGCCCTGGCTCATAGATCTTACATTCCAGGTTCCAATGGTGTGTTGATCCTTAGAACATCGGATTTGCCGTTCACCACCAGCACCATCGGCTGCTAGCCGTCCTTTCGGCTTTGAGCTAGCTGCGTCATCATGTCCGGGGCTAGTTGAACTCATCCTCTGTTCCTCCCCAGTAGCATTTTGACCATCTTCCGACCTGGGGGTCTCATCTTCCGATGGTATACCAACATATCTCTGGTTGTACTGATCCATTTAGTTTTCACAGCAAGAATACTGGGGTGGGTTGCCATTACCTTCCCCAGGGATCACATTTAGTCTGACCTCTCTGTCATGACCTTCCTGTCTTGGGTGGCCCTTCACGGTTTAGCTCATGGCATCATTGAGGTGCTCAAGCTCCAGCACCACGACAAGGTAACGATCCTTTGCTGAAGGGATCAAATGTATTAATATTATATAACACTATACAATGCTATATAATATTAATGTAATAAATCAAATTAATGTTAATGCATCAACCATGGCAATTATGTTTGACAGAGAACTGCAAGTTATATTTAAATGATGAAAAACTAGGAGAAGTATATGAATCTGTGCACCTTGTTAGAAAGTTTAGTAAAGATAGATAGATAAAGTTTAACACATGGAAAGTTGGTATAAAGATAGTGGATTGTATATGATCTGGTGTGAGGAATGAATGTTTGTCGAAAGAAATGAAGATGAAAAGAAAATATCAACTGAAGCCACAAAATAAAATATTATGCTTCCAGGCCAGGTCAGTATTAAGAGGAAGAGGTTACCCCTTCTCCAAAATAATTACAGTGTGAAAATTTTCAACATAGCTCTAAATATTTTGCATACAGTTAAAACTGAGATAAATACATATTTCCCCAAATGTTATCATTCTTTTTTATAAGAATTTTATTAAGTTTCAAGCAAAGATAAAAGTTACAAAAAACAAAAAACTACAAAGAGAAAAAGAGAAAAAACTAAAAAAGTGTAGGAATACAAGAGAAATTTTTTCAAAATTACAAAAAGAGGTGACTTCTGGCTTTTAACAACAAGGATATACAAAAATTTTCCATAATCAATCCCTTACTCTATATTAAACCAAAATCACATTATTTCTATAAATCATTCCATTGGCACATTATAAAAATCACTACATATAGTTGCTCCCTCCCCTTATATTAAAAGAAAAAAAATTATATAAACCTCCTAATCAACTCCCCCCCAAAAGATAACATGTATTTATTTCCTTCCTACTACTATTCTATACATTCCTGTCTACTATAATAAAGATCAAATAAAAAAACATACAAATTGTCTGCCATTGTACTTGATAATACAATTTTAATAATCTTAATCATATTAAACCCAAAACCATCCAGATACACATTTATTATTATTTTTATTATACCTTAATAATCTTAATCCAAATCGTTAAATGAAATCAGCCAAACCCTAAAAGCAACCCAGATAAACATTCTTTAACTCTTATCCCACTTCAAAATAAACCAGAGTGTTTACATATCCCCACAA
The DNA here is from genome assembly GCF_035149785.1 of Candoia aspera. Lineage (NCBI taxonomy): Eukaryota > Metazoa > Chordata > Lepidosauria > Squamata > Candoiidae > Candoia > Candoia aspera. The sequence continues at coordinate 62,149,606 of NC_086154.1, read as the reverse complement.
TGCACACAGAGCTTTTTTCATAAAGAAATTGAACAGCCCAGCTGCCCCCCTCAAAAACTCCAACTTCTCTTCAGAAAAGCTCCCATACATAATGACCCCTTCTTTTCCATAGCATTCCAGCAAAAAGACAATTTCACTTTTGGCTTGCAACTCAATCTCTCCCTTAAATTTCTCCAACTCGACTATCCGATCTTCCTCCAGCATTTCAACAGAAGTCCAAATTTCACTATTAGAAGAGACATTTCTGTCGCTGTTAAATTCCTCAGTTTCATCCATGACATCCCCAACCAGATGACACATTTTAGACCTCATATTTTCCACAATGTCTTGAATGCCTTGCATAAAAACTTGGCAGGAATCAGAAAGAATCTGTTTAAAATCTTGGAGAAAGTCTGTTTAAAATCCTCCATGTCTCACACAGTAGATTATGGCGCCCCTTAGGAGCTTTACCAGTGAAAGTCAAAGATATGAAAGGATTCTGGAATGTGTTTACACAAGCAAAAGTGAGATATGCAGACAGTTCCCCAGGGAAAGTAGAAGCAGAAAACTGAAAGTTCAAAACAGCCAATTCAACATGTAGGAAAATGCTAATATCTTCAAATTGAGTACAAAAATAATAACAGGGAGACAATTTGTTTACTCGCAATCCTCCTTAATATTTGGAGGGGGAAAAAAAACTTCAAAAAAATTAATCCCAAAAATAATGATAGGCACCAAGATGTAGAAAGCCTCTCTTAGGGTACGCATACTTAAAAGAAATTTAAACTGGGTGATTTTGAAATGAGGTGGCTGGTCTTAGTGTCCCTTTAAGGCTACAGTGTGGCCTGGAAATGGTGATGTCCCAGCCTCCCAGCTAGCTCTTACCAGTCAAACATGAATGCTATTTGCGATCTTCTGGCTGCAGGCTGCCATCCGGAGGACAGATGGGGTGATTCCAGGTGTTTTCCTTTTTCCTGGAAAAACACTCCTGGACTTCAGGAAAAACCTGCCTGGGACCAAAAAAATTCTGCATTGTCAGTTCTGCCCACTAAGCCTGCGGGCATAGCTGTTCAGTGCGCCAAGTCCCTGCTGGAAGTCCAAAACATTATCATTCTTATTCACATAATAATGCGGAAAGTCTAGAACCAAGCAAAATATAGTTTCTACTATTTATTCTTCTATGGATTTTTTTCCATAACTGTTGTTAATAAGTATTATTAAAGTTATGGATTTTGCAGAGTAATTTGAGAAATCCATAAATGTTTTCACAATATATCATCATCAAGCACTCGTTTATATGAATACTTTTGATTAAAACTATTCTATATATTTGAGTGTTTTATCATGGTTCTAGTGAAAAGAGTTAAACTCCTGAATTTTCAAAAACAGATTTTCCCTCAAACCTGTCTTTAGAAATCTTCCCAAGTTTCTTAATTTTCAAAAAACGAAAAACCTTTTTTGATTTGCCCAATTAACATTGGGCAAATCTAGCAATATCCCTGTGTGAGATCTTCCTAGAGTAGCAGAGTTAACAGATGGAATGCTAGTGTGTGAGGAGAAACCATGATTCAAGATTTAAATGAAGTGTAATCCCTCATTAAAGCATAGGTAAAGGGAAGAGTAGGGACGCGGTGGCGCTGCGGGTTAAACCGCTGAGCTGCTGAGCTTGCCAATCCGAAGGTCGGTGGTTCAAATCCGCGTGACGGGGCGAGCTTCCGTTGCTAGTCCCAGCTCCTGCCAACCTAGCAGTTCGAAAACATGCAAATGTGAGTAGATTAATAGGTACCACTTCGGCGGGCAGGTAACGGCGTTCCGTTTAGTCATGCCGGCCACATGACCACGGAAGTGTCTACGGACAAACGCCGGCTCTTCGGCTTTGAAACGGAGATGAGCACCGCCCCCTAGAGTCGGACACGACTGGACTTAATGTCAAGGGAAACCTTTACCTTTACTAAAGGGAAGAGTATAGTCTCATTCAATAAAGACTAGGATTTGAGAAACAGTCATGTGCTAGTATGCCCCAGGAGACCTTTTTACTAATTACAACTCCATAAAATTATTTTGATCAGTACATTAGCCTCCATGTAAACAATCCCCTAACAAGAAGTGTTGCTTTGCACTAAATGCATGGTAGTTCTATCATTGTCCCTCCATTTTATTGCTGTAATCTGAATGTGTTTTTAAAACTAAGTTTTCATACCTAATTTTGTCAGGCATCTCTTCCAGGGAAATCCAAAATGCTCACTGGATCTGATGTATAGTAACTTCCACTGACTGCAATTATTCCACCTGCCCACAACCTGAGCCACAACTATGTATTTCAGTTTAACCGTTGATGTAATCGTCCTATTTGATCTCTCCTTTCAAAGCCAGGAATTGAGTATTACCCTCCAAGGGGAGTTCTGATCTTGGATTCCCTCCCCACCCCCGGTGCTCTTTTGACACAAGAGTTACAGTGCTGGAAGACACACAAAAGGGTCATCTTGCTGGCAGAATGAGGTAGTGTTTGAGCCAAAGTCCTTCCAGGCCCCACTGAAAATTGGCATAAATAATTCCCCTCCTTTCAGTTGTACTGTGCAGAGGGAAGCATTGCTGCTTCGTCTTCTCTGACACTCTGAGGAGATTTTGGATGAGACATTTGGATGACACTGCCAGCACTGGGGACAGAAGGCTTTCATCCACCACTTCATGAAGGATGAGAGAGACTGACCATTTAGCTCAGCTGGATTAATCTAGATGCAGGAAAAGTTTACTGTAACTCAAGAATCATGTTTAAGTTACACGGCTTCTTCATTTCCTTTGCATATAAGCAATAATGGAAGAAGGAAGCCAAAATTTAACTCTGTTTATCATAGCTTCAGAAAAGGACAGATCTTTGCTGCTGCTGCTAATACAACTAAACATGTAAGCGACAAATAGGCTGAGACCAACCGTACGTTTAGCGTATAGACGTAGGTCATAGAGATTCCAAGGTCTGTGTTCTTCCTTGTTTGGCACAAGAATTAATAATTCTTTGTAAAGCAGTGCTAAGACAAAAGCCACAATCTCACAGAGAGATGGGCATGCTTAAGCCCACCGATGACACAGAGCAGACAATCCCTGCATGAAAGTTCCAGGAAGGGGGAAGTGAGACATGGAATAATTTAAGACTGGGATCTCAACTAGAGATACCTTGCCGCTCCTTTATGGTTTTTGTGTTTACTGCAGAATAAGCTTTCTGGGCTAGAGTGCATATCAGATGCATGAACATGCAGCCCTTAATTGCATGTCTGAGTAGGAGGAAGAATTGCGAACTATGAGGCCAAAGGAAGTGATACAGAAAATATAGACCATAATAGAGAACTGTGTTATTAACAGCAGCTATTTAAAAGCAACATCAATTCTAACACTATAACCTTGGGTTGGCAAACTAATGAAACTTGTTTAAAAGCTCATTATCCCAGTTAAGATATACATGACGATACTGAATCTCTTGACCAATTGTAATTCATCTGCTTTACATGGGAGTCTCTAGGTTGTGCAGTGCATTGCTTACATTCTCGAAAAGAGGGCTTCCTAGAGAGCTTTGGTTCCACTGAAAAAGTACATTTTATTTTCTGTGGAATCCTGAGTAAAGAAAATCACCGGACTGGCAATTTAACTGGATTCCATAGTATTGCATGAGAGGGCTGAAGTACTGTTTCTCTTTGGTTCAAGGAGAGACAGACTCTGGGACAGAATACAATTTATTTATGTCTACCATATCTGGGCTACCAAACTACAGATAACCATTAGATAACAGCACAGAAAACTATCAGCTAGTTCTCTGGATTTAGCAGCCCAGATATGGTTGCCCCAATTTATTCAACACGTGTCAACAAAACTCCAGTAGCAAAGTCAGGAAGGAGAAATAATAGTTGTTTAGGACATTCCAGAAGAGGAAATTCTGGATTTTTAAGCTTATACCTTTTTGTGAAAGGAATCCAGTCAAGCTATGCTGAGGGTACCATAAACAATAACAATAGTAGGAACACCTTTTCAGTAAATGCCATCCTAAGAAGAATTGTAGAATATATTTTGGCCACATGAGCTTCCCTCCTTATAAAGATGGAAGAAAACAGAAATAGGGAGCCAGATATTGATACACTGCTATGTTATTGGGTTTACATTTTTGTATCAGGTATGATTTATAGTATAAACAATTTTACAGACACTGTAACGGAAACAGATATTTTGCTTTCTTGACTACTCTGTTTTTCCTGTGGGTAATTCATTAAGATTCATATGCATGCTAGCTGAAATAGCAGCAATTATACATTTCCCCAAGGTAATAACTGGTTCCCTGATCAGAAAGCTTTTCCCCTGTCGCAGGAAATGGTGCTATTCAAAATGTGCATAGCTGTCTACAGTCCAATTTACAAGTGATTACTGCAAACTCAGTAGGCCGTCCCTGTAAAATCAAGGACTGAGCATCACAGCAGGAAAATGGATGAAATGCAAGTAGCTTTCTAAAGCTGCAATTTAGAAAACAAGTGCACTCAGTCTTACTTACCTCCAAGCAGACATTCATAGGTTCAGGCTGTAAGTTAGTTTGCATGGTTGTTACATTTACATCCCACCTTTTATTCAGAAGTTCAAAGTGGCCTACACAATGCTCATTTCTCCCATTGTTCCTCATAACAAGAACCCCATAAGGCAGGTTGGCCCAAGAGAGAATGAATGGCTCAAAGTCACCTACAGAAACCACCCAGCATCCTTGTGCTCATGTTCCACAGCCATGGTTATCAAGACATGGGTTGCTTCCGACAATGAAGGTGATATTCAGCCAGCATTTCAAGTGATTATTGGTAACCCTTATCCTATATGAGGCTGATCATTTGGAGCCATTTTGGCCATCACAGTTCTTCTAGATGTTATGTAAAGCATTTTTCTTTATCTGTCCAGAATTTCTCAGCATTCAAACTCCTTGCTTGACCTAGCAAAGGGCTAATATATATGGGCTACAAAAATCTGAAGCATCCCTAGTTGGCAAACAAAACAAATCAATGGAGAGAGAGAGAGAATGAGTTTCCTGTATCTCTTAGCTGAAATCTTCTGGACATCTTGATTTTTGCCATTTAGAGGCATTAGCCTTGTTTCAGATTCATGTGTTATAAAAAAGATGATCCTCCCTATGACAGGCCTGTTTTCATATAGATCCAGCAGGGTGATGCAGCATTTCAGATTTGAAAGCCAGAAGGCACTTTTTGGAGCATGTATGGGCATGAAGCAATGTCTACAACTCTATAAAACCAGAGTTGTTTCCTGGGATTGCACAGCAGCTGCATGATCCCAAGAAGAGGTAGATCTGAGAGTAGCCAAGAAGTGCTATTTTAGTGCTCCTACATGCTCTGTTGCACCTTTTTGCCTATCCAGCTCATTCCCTCCTCATACCTGTCTTTTTCTAAAATGAAGAGCTCCAAATATTGTTATCTTTTCTCAGGAGGCAGTTGCTTTAGCATCTTGATACTTTGCCCTTTCCTGCTTTCCTTTCTTTTTTTATAGCCCTCCACTGACCTTTCTAAGGCATGTTGATTAGAATGGTAAACAGTATTCCAAGCTCTATGGTACTGCTAGTTTTATATTTCACATCTCTAGCATGGAAGTGGTGTTTTTTATCCTGCCTTTATTATTTTTATTATTTTATTATTACTCTTTTCCTTATGCTGAATTTACATTTTTATTGCACTACCCATCACAACTCGTGATCTTTTTCTGTTTCACCACTACAAACTTGGGTCCTATCCATGTGTGGAGGGACGAGATTTTTGCCCAAATATGAACCACTCTGTATTTGCCTACATGGAACTTAATTTGCCATTTAAATCACCCTTCACTAAGCTTGCTCCAGCAATAGGCAACTTTTCTTATGGCCAGTTGCTGTGCCCTTTTTTTCTTTTTTTCTTTGCTTGTTTGTTTGAGATTTGAAGGCTGGAGCGGGCATGAGGTATAAGACTGATGCCATCAGAGGAGGTGGTGTTGGAAATCTGGGCCCCTTTTGCATTTTACAGAGCTCACAGGATGGGTAAAGTAGGTACTCTAAGGCTTTTAAAAGTTTAGCTCTCATTTTTCGCTTCTCTGCTAAAATCCACACCCTGATCATTCAGTGGCTTCCTGCCAAACTGATTTCCTCTCTGCTCACAAGGTACAGATCCTGTATGAACAATTAAAACAGATATTTTGTGGACCTAATAGTTTATATTTCACTATTTCATAGATGCAACAATGCAGCCGGGAGAACTCTTACAATTCCCTAGCATGCTTTTTGCAGCCTCCAGAGGCCCATTCAAGATTGGTTCAAAATGTCTGCCTTTTTTTGCAGATTGATTTTTTGGGGTGTTCAGGAGCCTTGAGGAAACGTAAGCACCCATTGAATTTCTTAAAACATGCAGGAATGTTCAAAAACAGTTGCTGGCACCACTTGGTTTTAGAGAGCAACTCTAGACCTATTGCACCAAACCTGGTTTGGCCCTCAAGCCAACAGAAGTTGCTCACCCATCCTGAGTTGCAGAATATGACTTTTATTTTTTCTGCTTCCTATTGTGGAACTATTCCAGAGGAGATCTCACCACTTACAGATGCTAAGGAGTAGTATAACCTTATTGATTTCAAGCCATGAGAGGGAGTCTTGAGTGAAGAACTTCATTAAAAGCTTTTAGAAACTCCCTGCAAACATTGTCCAAAAGTTCACCCTCTTGCCACATGTTTGCATTTTGAAAGTACTGTATTCTAAAGCCTAAATACAAGAAGTACCTTCATAGAAGCTATATTGATTTTTCTCCAGGAAGACATGTTCTATGTGCCTAGTTGTTTTATCTTTAATAATTTAGCTAAAGTAGACATTAAGGTAACTAGTCCAGATTCTCCTTTCTCCCCAACCCAAGTCCCTGTTCAAAAATCAGTGCAGCACAGGCCACTTTCCAATCCTCCGATACAAGTTATATATGTTATTAGATTCACAATTTCAATTTTACTTCCTTAAAATGTAGAGTTGACTTCATATCTTATCTGGAATTAGCTTTATAATGTCTTTCATGGCATAACTGTTTATGCCTTCAGAATGTCTGAGGGGGGGTTGTATGGTTGTACACAATTGTAGTCTTGTTAAGGCTCATGTTCACGGATTTACAGTAAAAATTTCCACATGCAGGGAGGATTATAACCCTATTCAACCAAAAGTACTCACAATCTCCTTCAGAGCTCACTTAATTTAAGAACACGGGAAAGATGGTTCCATGTGTCTTCTCTATAGTAGTAATATATAAATGCCTGAATAGAGTATCTCTGTCAACTTAATATATTCCAAGATCATTGTAACAAAATTATTCAATGCTGCAAAAGAACAGACAAATTCTGATTAGTAATGCACTAGGAGGAAGACTTCTTGAAAACCAGAGGAAAATATTGGAGACCAGAAAGCAGATGTTGTAAGCAAGTAGCATTCCCAATCACAGGGGAAAATGAAACCCCACAAGATCCTGAGTCAGGCTGCAAGGGGAAATTTTTCTCATCATCTAGTATGGCAAACAGAAACCGGAGTCATGCTGAGAAACAGCCACCACCCAAAAGTCTGAAGTCATGATTCTGTTCCACTGCAGCATCACAAGGTTTGTAGCTGTTGTCTCTTCACGATGTCACAAAGATGATCTTAGACCATAAGAAAGAGCTGTTGATGCACAAGTCTCGTACCTAATATCTATGTAGGTGTTGAGATCATCTTTGGCTTCGGGTTGGTTTGTTTCTTTGTGTGTGTGTGTGTGTGTGTGTGTGTATGTAATGCCAATGAATTCTAAGAGTTCAGATGTGACTACTGAAAAGTACATGTAGTTAATGGGCATTTAATTCAAGTGATTATGACACAACTCTACACAAGCTTGCTCAGAGGTGAGTCCCCCTAGGTTCACTGAATCTTACCCTCACTCAACCCTGTACAAACGCACATAAGGCTGCTGTCTTAAACATTATCAAGACAAAAACTGTAAAAACACTATGCCTATCAAATGTATGACAATGCAATAGAGTTCGAACTATGTATATCTAATGATATGGAGTTCCAGAATTTTTTTCAACATTTCATTAATATATTAAACAGTTGTTTTCAGCTTTTAAAATCAACTACTTCTTTTAAATTAAGTTCAGTCATCATTCTGTAGCCAGTACCTTGTTTAACTGGCCTGGGATTGAAATTAAAATACCATATTTATTTGTTTGTTTGTTTGATATGGTAGTTATTTGTTGCACAATACCTTTTCATTACCCAAAAGACACTTTTCCTAGCCCAGTCCTGTCTCTGGCCCAGAAAAATGCGAAGGAGTAGAAACCAAGCAGTTCTAAGTACATATGAAATGAATTTTCCTTGTGACTTATTAACCTGTAACTCAGCTTCACTGATCTGTCATCCACTTGTTCTCTTCTCTTCTCTTCCATTTTTCTTTTCTGTTCAGTTCTATGCTGTTCTGTTCTGTTCTGGTCTCTTTTTCCTGATTACTTATAATCTGAATTCTAGCACTTGAACATTTCATCAACATTTTAATATATTGTCATTCCCGATGGGTCTAAGCTGTGATACGCTTCTTGTTTTCAGAATTCACTATGGCTTGATCCAGGAGTGAAAATGACTCTTGCATGGGAGAGGGGCAATTCCTTTACTAAAAGGTGATATTGGCTTGTGCTAGGTCTCCTGTTTAGCTTGTCCTTGGCAGAGACAGGGTCCTTTCTTAGCCTGTTTCATTGTTAATAGAAAATAATTGAATCAGGCTACCTCATGCAGCAGAAGGGAAAAGATAGGAGGAGCCAATCTAGCAAACAGCATCAAGCAGATGGAATAAGTAACACATTAAAGCAAATATCATAAATTTGAGACCATAAATCTTGTGCGGGAGAGCAGGTTCTCACAGAGGAGAGGAGAAATGCCATCTAATGCCAGAAACTACTGGCTTTAGGTTGCAAAGGACTGGGAAAACACTGCTGAATGGGAGTTGTGTTCTTTGTCCCTGGAATATATCCCTTCTAAAAAAAAAGGGGTGGGGTGGGGATTCAACTCCTATTGGCTTGGTTTCCCTGAACGTTTTCATCCCTGGTTAATTTGAGTAAAAACATATTCATACAGAAAATTTTCATAGTGACACAGTTTAGACCACAATATATGGAGACCCCTAGAGTTAATGCTGAGCTGAGCAGTCAGCACAATGTGCTTTTGAAATATCGTTGTACTGTTTTGTGGCCTCCCCTAAACAGAATTTTTAAAGATAGTTTCAATGTCCCTGAAACTTGGGGTAACTCCAAGCTTGCTGATGCCTTCCTTTTATGCTTCTGGTTTTTGCTACATTCAGGAAAGATTCAACATCTTGAATCCAAGGCATAACGATGGTGATATTTCCAGTCTCAGAAATGTCTACTACCAGCAACAATACCATAAGCTTTGTAATACAATTTTAAATTATGCTCCAACTTTTCAGAGGGAAATCCACCCCTGAGGTTTGCTGCGCTGGTCATACAGAGACAGATCTACCCAGGTTGGACCTTGAAATTTAAATATTCCACTAGTTGCTGTTAGCTATTAGTTGTTGTAAAAATGGGCCTGGAGGAGGATGAGAAAGTTGCATAAAATGCATAAGAGAAAACCAAGGAGCTGTCTTCCCCCAGTCACACGCTTAGCCTGCTAGGTTTCCAATGCCTTGAAAGCATTTTCCAGCTGTCTTTTGAGTTGGTAGCCAGAGCTGATATTGGCCAGCACTTGCTCTCCCTCTCCCTCCCCCCCCCACCTCTATGTCTCCATTCATTGGCTATGTGTCAGTTTAGGACTAGTTCTGCATCTGTGCAATTGCAGAATATTGGATGTTTTTAAACAACTCCCTAGCAGATTATTTGAAATTGGATCAAAGCTGGGAGGCTTTGCTTTTGATTAGCTTTTGTTGTTGTTACAATATGGCAGCTCTGTTTTGCTTGTGGAACACCTGTTTTCCTATTGGAGGCAGCTTTCGCCTTACCTGGATGAAAGAAAGCATTCTGCTTCCCCCTCTCCCCGGCGAGGTTCAGCCTCCTGTTCCTGATGCCTTTCTGTAGCGATTGCGCGCAGTGTATCTTTCCTCTTCCCCCACTCCAGCTCCTTCAGAAACATGCAGCCATGGTTACAGCTACTGGGGAAAGCATTGGTTGCAAAACTGCCAGCATGCGATCATTTCACCACCACAACTTGCAAAAGGCTTTTAAATTCAAGAGGAAAGAGTGGGGAGAATGCGGCTTATTGTATTTGTCAAAAAAAGAAAAATAAGAAAAACGGCTGTGTATAAAGGCATGGCAGAAATATAAAAGTAAAAATAAATTGAACCAATAGGAATAGCTTACTTGGGAAACGCATCTGTTGAATGAAGTAGATTGGAGTACTTTAGAAGTGTATGCGGCAAACAAGAAGAAATAGCATTTGGAATAAGCACACGTAGAATGAATATGGGTAGAATTCAAACGTGTCTGACCCCTATGAAAAAAGTGTTTTGAGGGGGCTGGATCTTATAGAGAGAATGAATGAGGACCTAATTGCAAAACCAATACATGAAGGAAGAATGAATGGGTCAAGAGGAAGTGGAAGATCCAGAACATCATGATTGGATGGAGTTGATGAGATCCTGAAAAAAAAAAACTCACAGAGGCATAAAGTTTTACAGAACAAAAGGTGATGCATGAAGCAGTGTATGACATCACTGGAAGAAGGATGAGTTGCAAGAATGGAAAGATACGGAGAGGAACAGTGACTGGGGTTGATAGCTGTAACAATATTTATTCAACTGATGCAGTGCTTCTCAGCCTTGGCAGCTTGAAGGTGTGTGGACTTCAACTCTCAGAATTCCCCAGCCAGCTGGCTGGGGAATTCTGGGAGTTGAAGTCCACACACCTTCAAGCTGCCAAGGCTGAGAAGCACTGATCTAATGCCTTTAATTTCTTTGGCTTGCTATTCCTTGATATTTTACTGTTTGCTTACCCCAAAAAGGAATAGTGCAATACGGAGGTAAGTATTGAAAGCCAGTTTTATATGAAAAAAGCTTTCCCTCATAGTAATTGCTCAGATTTTGTTGCAAACCATCAGGAAAACATACATAGCATGATTTTTTCTTCTTTAAATTTTAGAGTAGAATAGAAATGAACCAGATTATTTGTGGCTCCAGATGGACAGCACCTTAGGCAAGACACTGCTTGAATGTCACTGTTTGAACTCTTTTATCCAGCATCTAATGGGAGGATTGATTGGCTCCCAGTTTCCTCTGCCTATTTTTAGCCTGAGCTGGCAAAAGTGACAGAGATGTGAGGTTGCCTTAGAACTGTTTTTGGAAAGGCTGAGGGGTGGTGAAACGTAGCAGCTTGACCGTTCATTTGAACCTGGCAATAGAAGGCCTTAGCTTAATGGCAAATCACTTGCTGGCATAAATCCTCCCAGTTTCACTCTTTAGCATCTTGAGGTAAAATTACAAAAAATTCCCATTTGAGACTGCAGAGCTGCTGCCAGTCAGAGTAGATAATACTGGGCTAGATGGGCAAAAGTGGTCCTTTTTCCCCCTTATTGTCCTGAAAGTTCCCTTTCGCTGATGGCATTGTAAGAAGAATACTCTAGATGGTATCACTGGCTGATCATAATCTAAACATGCATTTGTTGTTCTGCAACAAAAGATAAAATCTGAATGATATTAGTTGGTTAGATATAAGGCAATATATCTTCATTACAGTACAACTTAGTTTTTGCTTGACCCCTTGTCAGAAATTATATTGCTTTTTTCATATTTTATACTTTGCTATATATTGCGATTGATAGCCATTTTTGTAAGAATTTAATTAAGTTTCAAGCAAAGACAAACGCTACAGAAAAACAAGAAACTACAAAGAAAAAAAGAGAGAAAAGTAAAAAAATGTAGAAATACAACAGATTTTTTTTTCAAAATTACAAAAAGAGGTGACTTCTGACTTTTAACAACAAGGATATACAAAAATTTTCCATAATCAATCCCTTACTCTATATTAAACCAAAATCACATTATTTCTATGAATCATTCCATTGGCACATTATAAAAATCGCTACATATAGTTGCTCCCTCCCCTTATATTAAAAGAAAAAAAATTATATAAACCTCCTAATCAACTCCCCCCAGCAAAGATAACATTTATTTGTTTCCTTCCTACTACTATTCTATACATTCCTGTCTACTATAATAAAGATCAAATAAAAAAAACATAAATTGTCTGCCGTTGTACTTGATAATACAATTTTAGTAATCTTAATCATATTAAACTCAAAACCATCCAGATACACATTTATTATTTTTTATTATACCTTAATAATCTTAATCCAAATCGTTAAAGATAAATGAAATCAGCCAAACCCTAAAAGCAACCCAGATAAATATTCTGAAACTCTTATCCCACTTCAAAATAAACCAGAGCATTTACATATCCCCACAATGTGTACAGAGCTTTTTTCTTAAAAAATCAAACAGCCCAACTGCCCCCCTCAAAAACTCCAACTTCTCTTCAGGAAACCTCCCATACATAATAACCCCTTCTTTTCCATGGCACGCCACCAGAAGATCAATTTCACTTTTGGCTTGCAACTCAATCTCTCCCCTAAATTTCTCCAACTCGACTATCTGATCTTATTTATTTATTTATTTATTTATTTATTTATTTATCAATCAATCAATCAATCAATCAATCAAATTTATCACTGCCCATCTCCCAAAAGGGACTCTGGGTGGTTTACAATAAAACATACAAAACTGTAAAACACTATAATACATAATGCAATAAATATAATAAAAACCTTGATGGCTGGAAGTTCTTTATGATTTGCAGGCAGAGCTGGGTTCTTCTAAGAAACTAACCAACCCCAGGAATGGCTACTCTCTCTCCCACCCCAGGCATAATTACAGAACCAGGTCTTTAGCTGTTTCCTAAAGTCCAGGAGGGAAGGAGCCAATCTCACTTCTGGGGGAAGGATATTCCAAAGGGCAGGTGCTATTGCAGAGAAGGCCCGCCTCCTGGACCCCAACAGATAAAATTCCCTTGCAGACGGGGTCCATAGCATGCCCTCTCTGCACGACCGGGTGGGATGGGTTAATGTGATGGGGAGGAGACTGTCCCTTAGGTAACCTGGACCCGTGCCATGCAGGGCTTTAAAGGTGATAACCATCACCTTGAATTGGACCTGGAAGCATACTGGCAACCAATGCAGCTCGCAGAGCAAAGGGGTGATGTGTGCTGATCTTGGGAAACCCAAGATCACCCACGCAGCTACATTTTGCACCAGCTGTAGCTTCCGGATACTCTTCAAGGGTAGCCCCATGTAGAGCGCATTGCAGTAGTCTATATGGGAGATAACCAGGGCATGAGTGACCGTTTGAAGGGCCTCTCACTCCAGGAAGGGGCGTAACTGGTGCACAACACGAAGTTGCACAAAGGCCCTCCTAGTCACGGCTGCCACCTTCTCTTCGAGCAGGAGCTGTGAGTCCAGGAGGACCCCCAAGTTATGCACCAGGTCTGTCTGGGGCAGTGCAACCCCATCCAGAACTAAAGATGACAATTTCCCAGAAATCGAGGAGCCATTAATCCACAGCCACTCTGTCTTCCCCAGGTTCAGCCACAACCTGTTGTCCCCCATCCAGGCCCCCACAGCCCCCAGGCACTCAGAAAGGGTGGCCACAGCATCACTTACTTCACCTGGGATGGAGATGTATAATTGGGTATCATCTGCATATTGATGATACCCCACCCCATAGTGACGGATGATCTCACCCAGTGGTTTCATGTAGATGTTAAAAAGGAGTGGAGAGAGTACTGAACCCTGCGGCATCCCACAAAGGAGGGGCCACGGGCCGGATCTCTCGCTCCCTATCAACACTGCCTGTGACTGACCCTGGAGGAAGGAGGTGAACCAGCGCAGAACCACGCCACCCACCCCAACTCCCTAAGTTGGTCCAGAAGGATACCATGGTTGATGGTATCGAAAGCCGCTGAGCGGTTAAGAAGAGCAAGGATGGATGCACTGCCTCCATCTCCTCCCACCAGAGGTCGTCCATAAGTGCGACCAATGCTGTTTCCGTCCCATAACCGGGCCTGAAACCTGACTGAAAGGGGTCTAGATAAGCTGTTTCATCCAGAATCCTCTGGAGCTGCAAAGCCACCACTTTCTCAACCACCTTCCCCAAAAAGGGGAGGTGGGAGACTGGGTGAAAATTGTCTAGTATAGTAGGGTCCAGCGATGGTTTCTTGAGGAGGGGGTGCACCAGCACTTCCTTAAAGGCTGCTGGGAACACCCCCCACTCATGATCTTCCTCCAGCATTTCAACAGAAGTCCCAATTTCACTCTTAGAAGAGACATTTCTGTCGCTGTTAAATTCCTCAGTTTCATCCACGACATCCCCAACCAGATGACACATTTTAGACCTCATATTTTCCATAATGTCCTGAATGCCTTGCATAAAAACTTGGCAGGAATCAGAAAGAATCTGTTTAAAATCTTGGTGAAAGTCAGAGAAAGTCTGTTTAAAATCCTCCATGTCTCACACAGTAGATTATGGTGCCCCCTAGGAGCTTTACCAGTGAAAGTCGAAGATATGAAAGGATTCTGGAATGTGTTTACACAAGCAAAAGTGAGATATGCAGACAGTTCCCCAGGGAAAGTAGAAGCAGAAAACTGAAAGTTCAAAACAGCCAATTCAACATGTAGGAAAATGCTAATATCTTCAAATTGAGTACAAAAATAATAACAGGGAGACAATTTGTTTACTCGCAATCCTCCTTAATATTTGGAGGAGAAAAAAAACTTCAAAAAAATTAATCCCAAAAATAATGATAGGCACCAAGAGAACCCGCTTCTCCTTCTTGTAGAAAGCCTCTCTTAGGGTACGCATACTTAAAAGAAATTTAAATTGGGTGATTTTGAAATGAGGTGGCTGGCCTTAGTGTCCCTTTAAGGCTACAGTGTGGCCTGGAAATGGTGACATCCCAGCCTCCCGGCTAGCTCTTACCAGTCAAACACGAATGCTATTTGCGATCTTCTGGCTGCAGGCAGCCATCCGGAGGACAGATGGGGTGATTCCAGGTGTTTTCCTCTTTTTGGAAAAACATTCCTGGACTTCAGGAAAAACCTGCCTGAGCCCGAAGAAACTGCTGTGTTGTCAGTTCTGCCAGCTGAGCCTGCGGGCACAGCTGTTCAGTCCGCCCTGTCCCCACCAGAAGTCCGCAACTGATAGTCATAAAGGTTGTAAATGTCTACAGTGGCTGTGATCACACAATATGTTTAGCTGGGTCAGTTAAAGGCCAACATGCTAAACATGGTAAGTGCTAATCATGATCAAGTTTTTTTTCTTCTAGCTTAACATTGTGTGAATCCAACTAGTGTAATTAAGTTTATAGATCAATGCATTGTGAAGCCAAAAAAGATAAATTCAGTAAATGGGTTTAAGTGTGTTGTCTGAGCATTGCCATTTGTCACTGATTCTTGAAATATATTAAGAATACCAAAGGGCTTCTTAAATGCATGAAATGTATTTTACAAGACAGAGAATCTATTCCAAATTAATATTATCAATTTAAGAAGCTTTAATAGTTTGCCATACTTCGGAAATCTTTCCTATTAATCATGGAAGTGTGAGGCGCCGCCGTCAGTGAATAACAAGTACAGAGTACGTCTCTATTCTCAGGTTCTCTTGCTGTGAAATGAGGTGCTTCTCTGAACGGAAGCAGCAAATTCATGTGGAATGCTATATATTTGCAGTTTGGTCTAGTGGTTAAGGTGCTGGGCTAGAAACCAGGAGACTGTGAGTTCTAGTCCCACCTTAGGCATGAAAGCCGGCTGGGCAACCTTGGGCCAGTCACTCTCTCTCTCAGCTCAACTCACCTCACAGGGTTGTTGTTATGGGGAAAATAGGAGGAGGAAGGTGTATTAGGTATGTTCACCACCTTGAGTTATTTATAAAAAAATAAAGGCGGGAAAATAAATAAATAAAAAATATGACTGCTTCTATTATTCTGACATTATAGCTATACTCTGAAAACTATTAACCAAGAAATCTTTTGCTCAGAATGAGAAGGGCTTTTAAAACTGTTTGTTTATAAAATTGTTCTACTTTTCCAATATAAAAATTAACTCAAAGCCTGGAGTTGGTCTTCAGGAGCCACATGCATTAACTGCATTTATCTGAAAAAAATCCGATACTGAGAACAGCATTCACATATCCCTCAACAGTTACATTATTAGGCCAGTTTTCCTGGGGTTAAATTTCACAGCTTAGTCATGACTGGCGTATATCCAGTACTGGAGGCTGAACACTTCTAAATATTGACTTGGGGTGCAGTCATGCTGTTGGCCTCGCGTCTTTGTGGGCTACTCATTGTATGAAAGGAGGACTGAGGGTAATTAGGTGTTTGGTCTCATCCAGCAAAACCCTTCTTACGTTCTTTCATTTTTTACTGTGTGACCTCAACAGAATATAATTCCAGGTGAATGAGAATAGGACTGATATTTAAGAAAGTAGAAAAGGGTAATAGTTATATATATTTTAGCAGCTGGAAGCCAGACTGAGAACTAACTAATGCCATCCTTGGTATTAGAAGTTGATGGAAAGTTGTATGTGTACGTATGGTTTTGTGTGCCTATACACCTGCATTACTCTCTCTCTCTCTCTCTCTCTCTCTATATATATATATATATATATATAATTAGAATTCCATCGTTGACAACCTAACTTGCATAAATTTAGGAAGTATGGTCTAATGTAGGTCAATAGGTATATAAAAACTGTGTTTTTCCCCCTGAAGAAGCAGAATCTTTATACATGAGGGTGTGCAGAACTTCAGAAGTAATTCAGAAAAGGGGCTGCAGATTGCGTAGGACTATGAAGATACCCCATCTCTGTAGCTCATTAAGGAAGCTATGTCTTTTCCTGGGAACATGCAGCTGCCTTTGCAAATTCCAAAGCATCTTTTTGGAATTGAATCTGTCCTAACAGCCAGGAACCACGCTGAGACAAGGAACTGGTCTCTAATGTTTTATTGCTTGTACATAACAGGAATCCTAACAAACTGAAGAAGCGTGGGAAAAACCCAGACATATAAACCCCAAAGGGTTAAGGCGGTCCCGATCTGTGTCTCTTTGAATGGCTGACCAATTCCTCAGTGCTACGCATGCGCTTAACAGTCTGGATGGGAGCCCCCTGCTCGCCATCCTTACTCATGACAGAATCCTCAGCAATACATACAAAAGCTCCATTGGTGGTATCAACAACGTCAAAATGGTGGGCGCAACTAGGCAGTTAAGGCCCTGCCCCTTTTTAACATACATCCCATGCAGGGCCGCAACTAGGGGGGGCAACCGGGGCATGTGCCCCAGGCCCATGCTGGCAGGATGCCAAAATGAGTGCTGGGGGGCGCCAAAATGGGCACGGAATCCATGTTTGCCCCGGGTGACACAGACCCTAGTTGCGGCCCTGATTCCATGCATTGCACAAATGTAAAAAGAGGCAGGGCTTCAATTGCCCCATTGTGTCCACCATTCTGATATCACTGACCCCCTTGAAGATACTCCAGATGTATAGCCTTGTTATGCATGGGAGGACTACTCTGTGAATGTTAATAAGATCTCTCGCAACACTAAGAACAAAGCATGTGAAGTAGCTGGTTGTGATAGAAAATCTTACTTTCTCCAATTGTTGGTGTTGAACTGTTATACACAAATGGATGATTACATGTAGGCAGCTATCACAGAAAAGCCATTTAAAGCCATTTTGTAGCCAGTGATTTTCTGACAATTTACTGCTTAATTCTGCTAATGAATGATTCTCCAGCAGCTGGTCCACAACTCAGAACACAAACAGAGATGTTATTGCTGATTGACCCCAGATTATTGATCTCAGTCCTTTCACAAGCTGCTTTCCATTGCTCAAGGCTGGATGATGGGGAGATGTATGCAACCAGTGAGCCATTGTCACTGAACAGCAAATGACCTAAATTCTTTCAAAAGCGGTATTGACTTTTCCAGAACAAACACATAATGAAAAACCACTTCTGCTTTCTCAGGCCCAAATAGGCTTTAGAGATAAATTCATTTGTTAGCTTTTTTTTTTCCATGCACCAGGACAAGAGTCATGGGGTATTTCCTGCAGCGTTCCCTTTAACCTCCCGCAGTGTTTCACTTTTTTCTGGCATTGTTCCTGAATTTTTAAACAAGAAAAATGGTTCATGTTGAGAAATTCAAATGGTGAAGCTTCCCATCCCTGCCAAGAAAATTTCTGCAGAAATGCTGAATTTTCTGCGGAAACATCTGACCAGAAAAGAAACTTGGCAGCAGCCTTTGATGGAGATTTTGCCTGGCACAGAGTCAAAATTCGGCCTGCATCTTAATCAGGCTATCACCAAACCTCCTAGTCCTAGTAATTTGTGTCCACAGGTGGCCCTCACTGGCATCATTCACGAGGGCTTATTAATGATTGAAAAGGAGTCTTGTTGATGTATCCCCCAGTTTCAGGGATGAAAATGAGAGCTGAAAGCATTGAGAATTAGAGCTGTGCAGCATCTGTGATTAACAGAGCAGAGGGGCAGAAAAGCCAGCCCGGAAGACGGGAAAAGGGAAGAAAGTTATATTCATTTCAGTTGACGGGAAGAACAAGGGCAGAGTCAGACGATTTCTGCATACCGTGCTGATGCCTGCCCTTCTTTTTACCCACTGCTAAATCACCTTTGCAAATCTTTCCTCTAAACCATCACATTAGAGATAAAAATAACAAGTGTTCACACATATGTGGAAGGAAAAGACACTCTCAGGGTAGGCTTTGCCGACTCTCAGAAGAAGAATCCAGGTTGTTCTGTGTCTGACCTTTAACCAGCAGTTTGGTTTGTGGCACTTGGTGGGTGAAGCTTTCGAATGTGTGATGATAAAAGCACGAAGTAGTTGGCAATGGGTTGGATCCAAATATTGCTACCCCTGTTCTGTCGATCTATTGATCCCTTGGGCTAACAGAGGAATTTTGCTCAGAAGATGCTGAGGCAGTTCCGGACCTAATAAAAAAACGCAGCATTGCTTGCAATCAGTCAGTTGATTGCAGTTAAACTGACTGACTGAGCTGTTTGTACCTAAGGAGAAATAAAGCATTAATCTGATGGCAGAAAGGAAGCAGAGAACACAATAGCAGCTGAGGAGCGGAGGAGAGGGGAGGAAAAGTCATAGAGGAAGAGAAAAGCAAGCTGGGGTGGGTAGGGCCGAGAAGAGAGAACGAAGTAGCAGAAAGAGTTTGTCTTCTCCCTGCTCGCTCGAGCCCCCTAGGTTGGCTCTCCCTGGCCCATGCCAGTGCTCTGTGTCCACAGACCAGCTGCTGCCCCTTCTGTCTGCATCCGATGCCTCTCCTTCCGCTCACGAGCAGGGTCAGTCCAGGCCATCCGTGGAAGGATGCTCTGTTCCTCAGGAAGACACAAGGGTCTCTCTGTGACTGCAAAAGCTGCCACCGCCTCCGCCTCAACTCCTCCTCCTCCTCCTCCTCCCTCCCTCTCTCTCTTTCTCTTATTTCTGTTCGGGAAATAAAGTTGCCTTCCCCTAAAAAAAGAGTTTTAAATAATGAAACTGAATGATTAATTGGTACAATGAATCAAGCAATTATAAAGAATCATACTGGCTTTGTATCTGGTATAAATCAGCATTGCCTTGTTCTTCCCTCCACTCAGTGATAAAATGCTCTGTCGCTCTCTCGTGGAGGATGATCTGGGCAATTGCCTCAATCCAGTTAGACAGGAGTCATTTGCCTGGGAAAACTGGCCGCACTGGGTTATATATTGTCTGAGGACGATCAGCACAAGCCAGTGTACTGTAGCAGTGAAAGTGCTGGGCTAGAACCAGAGAGACCCAGGTTTAAGCATTCCTTCAGCCAAGGCTGATTGGGTGATTTTGGCCAGGCACTATTCCCAACACAGCCTACAGGATTGTTATTGTGAGTGAAAATTGGAAGAGGGAACACTATATATGCAGCTTTGAGCTTCTTGAGCTTCTTCTTATACAGTATTAATAGATGCAATATAAAGGAAGGAAGGAAAGAAGGAAGGAAGGAAGGAAGGAAGGAAGGAAGGAAGGAAGGAAGGAAGGAAGGAAGGCAGGCAGGCAGGCAGGCAGGCAGGCAGGCAGGCAGGCAGGCAGGCAGGCAGGCAGGCAGGCTATGAACATGCCCAAGGCCAGTTTATACATGGAGCAAAATAAGTCAGCTCCAAGCTTTACTGGAAGGAATAGATTATCTGGATCCATTCATTATGGATTTAGGCTAAGATCTGACATGGAAACAAGCTGAGAAACTAATGATTTCTACTGGGGGAGGTATGGGAGATAGTCTGTTTGATTTCTCCCTTCAGCAACTTTTGATACTGTTGATCATAGTATCTTGCTGGACCATCTTTGTGGATGAAGCTGAAGATCCAGTGATATAACTGTTCCACTTGTTTTGCAGGGTATGTCTACAACTTTCTGCTCAGCCTGGTGGCACATGAGCTCTGCAAGCTTTCACGCTTCTCCTTTTAAAGTCTGCTGAGTGAGGTCAGCCAAGTGCTTTGAAGAAGAGGTCCTCAGTATCGGAATGACACGCAGTTCTGTTTCTTTTTGTCACCCAAACCTCTGACTAAACTTTGGAATAGGCTGAATGACAGCCCATAAAGTGAAATTGAATCTTGAAGTACAAAGGCACTGTGGATAGTCTTAGATCATCTCTTAGATCATCTTAGGGCATCTTTTACAAGCTTTGACTGGTTTCTCAGTCATGGTTTTCCTGAGTAGGAATAGCCTGTTTATGATATCCATGCTCCTGTAAATACTCCACCCCACAGGACGGATAGGCCTGTTTTGATATATATGAAATTGTCATTAAAATTAAAACATTAAAACAGTTTCCTGTATTGTAATTGATAATTACCAGTTTGAGCTGATTTATAAATACAAAGGCATATTATCTTTACTTAGCAGTCCAATTAAGAATATAAGACCAGCCCTGCTGCATCAAGTCAAGGCCCATTTTAGTCCAACATTTTGTTTCTCAAATGGCCAATCAGATGCCCTATAGATGCTCACAAGCAGGAAATAGAAACGCCCCCCTCCTACTGTTATTCCCTTGCAACAGGTAATTTATATTCTGCCTCTTCCCTTTGGAGCTCAGAGTGGCATATGAGGGGTTTCCCTTCATTTTTTCCCCACAGTAATAATAGGAAAGTAGGTTAGGTTGAGAAAGTGTGTCTGGCCTGCTTTCCAATGAGTTCTGCGGTTGAGTGTGAACTTGAACCTGGTCCTTCCAGTCCAACACTGCATGGTATACTACACTCGCTTTCTTCCAAACAAACTAATTTTGCTGCTTATTTGCAGTTACATCTCATTCAAAGTGTTGGTGCTTACCTTAGAAGCAGAGATTAAAAAAGTGTTCTCATGGGGTGCATTGGACCACCTCCCCCTTTTCTATCAATGAAATTTGACAGTACATCATAGAAAACTAGTGGTGACACAATCTCCTACTGAAAATTTAGTGAGAAGCAAAAGAAATGGGACGCATTAAGCCCTTGAATAAGTCAAAACATACCGAAAACAGATCATCATCATCATCATCATCATCCAAAACCAAGCTTCCTCAGAAAACTCAGGAGCTGCACAGAATTGTCCATTGGCGTTACTGCAAGATATTAATGCCTTGCCTTACTACATTCTTTGGCCATCACATTATTTAAAGTATGCCCCAAATCTGGAAAAAAAATGCCCTTCAAAACACCTGATGGAGCACTTCTTCCTATAACAATCTGTTCATGCAATGATTCCTCAGAAGAGACTTTTTGTAGCACTGTATGTGCAGGAGAAGTGCTTAATGAGTTGATGAAAGAAACAGCGACAACAAAGCATTTGGGCTGGAACTGAAATGGAGTATTGGTGCCACCTACATGTCAGATAAATGAATATTTCATCTATCTATTTTTAGGGCCAGATTTCCAGAGAGAAGAAGAAGATGCCAGGGACTCGTTCAGTGAACTTGCTACTGCAAAGATAGTTAGCAAATGGCTGCTGATTGTCAGCTCTTTTGAAAAACTTCATTTTCTTTGATGCCTACACAGGAACTGAGCTACGTTACACAGATTTCAGGGATACGTTTAGGAGGGTGCACATCTCTGGAATTCTGAGAAGTGCTTGTGGACTTTCTCCCAAAGTAGCTGCTATGGAAATGCTAATTTACAAAAGCGTTGCTATGGACGGCAAAACCACTCAGAAAATACCCATTTATCACTTACTCTCCATTGCACTCTAAGCGTCTCCAAATGTTCCCTGTCACCAGATGTATCTTTGTTTTTTTTTTTCTTGGCAAATTGACACACTTCCTAACAAAGTACTGGGGTATAGGCACCTGCCATCTTTTTTTTAAAACAAAAACAAAGCTTATGGGCCCTCCTTAGCTTCCACAAGTAATCTTGGAGAAGAAAGACTGCTCGAATTGCAAATGCTTTATAGTACTTTGCAGTATGACTAGTTAATTTTACTCAGTTATGCTAAATAAAATTAAAGCCAAATAGGAGAAAAAGCCTGGTGGTGCCTAATGTGTAAGCTTAGATTATTTTTGTAGAAAAGTTGGGCCCTTCCTTGCATTTGAAGAAACCATACTTAAGAGTGACAGAAAGAGCCTTGTGATTGTGGATATTGGCTCCTCCTCCTCTTCCTCTTCCTCTTCTTCCAGTACTTTGATTATTACCAGAGCACTTATGGTAGCCAAAGCTCACTGTTTCCCCTTGCTTGTTTGCTGAAATTATTTGATGTTTAATGTATTTCTTCTTTAACCATTGAAAGACCAGTTTCTGGAACCACATTTTATAAATAAGAGGTGTGTTGCTTAGAACAAGTGTAGATATTTTCCCCATTTGCAAACTTTTGCATGAGCTCAAGAGGGTCATAAAAGACTGCTTGAAACTTGATACATGGAACTGACACCAAAGAGTGTTCATAATAATTGTGAGGTGAGGATGGGAGATGGGGATAAACAAAGGAACATGCAGAAAGCAAAAGCTGTGATGAGAAGGAATTACAAATATTCCCTCAACTGAGTGCCATAGCACAACCCCAGAACCCAAGAACAATCCCTGGTTGGAAAATGGGACTGGAGGAACTCCTGACTGAATCCTTGGAGAGCTTTTGCCAGTCAGTTTTGGCAGAGAAATAAATTCTCTGATTTCAGGGGAAGGCAGCTTCTTATATTTCAGAGCTCCAAACACATCACTTTTTGTAAAAGTGGCCCTGGCTGGGGTTACCCATTTTCATTTCTGTCAGAAAGCATATCCAGTCACTTCATAAGGTAAAATATTTGGGTATTACCATGACAAATATGAATTGTATGTTATATTTTAATTGCTATTTATGTATATTTATATTGTATTGATTTCATACTGTTTTTTACTGATTGTTATTTTATTATCTGTAAGCTGCCCAGAGTCATTGGGTACAAGATGGGTGGCAGAGAAATCTGATAAATAAATAAATAAATTTCAAAATAACTATGTTAAGACATGGAATGATGTTTAAAAAGATATGTTAAGATGGGATAAAGTACAATTATCATTGCTGGGAAGAATTTCTGTGATTAGGATGAATATTTTGCCTAGAATGTTATTTTTGTTTCAGACAATACCTGCTTTGACAATTGCTGTACCATTTAAACAATGGCAGAAGGATATATCTAAATTTGTATGGCAAATAATAAATGCTATTAAAATCAAGAAATTGGAAATATCCTATTTCAGAAATTGTCAACAGGGGCAATTATGAAAGCTAGATTCACACAACACATACAGCATACTAAGGCAACGGCTGAATTCCTATAACACAGTGAACTACAGACTTCCCAACCCACATTAGTGTAGTTTTGGGGGGTTCTGCAAATCAAGATAGGATATATTATTTTTGTCAGGTCATGAAAAGTTTTCTCCTGCCTATTATAGGTCTTTGTGTTATCCCCAAATACTGGCATTTGCAGTTGCACATTATGAGGAAGCAAAGGCCTTTTTGCCTTCAATTTTGAAAACACTGTGTACAAATTGCAGGTTCTTCTATGGCGGTTAACTCAAGCAGGGTTTGTCTAATAAAAAGTCAAGTAATGTTACCAGGACATGGTAGTTACGCTCATCAAACTCTCATCTTCCTGCTTTATATAAAATCCAAAAATTTTATCTATCTATCTATCTATCTATCTATCTATCTATCTATCTATCTATCTATCTATCTTCTATCCTGCCCTTATTATTTTTATAAGTAACTCAAGGCAGCGAACATACCTAATCTTCCTTCTCCTATTTTCCCCACAACAACAACCCTGTGAGGTGAGTTGGGCTGAGAGAGAGTGACTGGCCCAAGGTCACCCAGCTGGTATAAAATCTGTATAAAAATCTGTATAAAATCTGCAATGCAGGGTTTATTGTTACAATCTCCCCAGTGGGCTCCTATCCCACAATTACCTTTGAGTGAAAGAACCAACCACCTCTTGACATAGAGTATTCTCTTGCTAAGATGCTCTCACCATTTGGTGGTATCTACTAATTTTAAGCAATCTCCATCCACTGAATTTTGTTCTGTCCTCTGGAGAGACAAAGATAAAGATAAGACTAGCTTAAAGGTTCAAATCATACTGTCTACATTTGCCTAGTCATCTTTCAGCCTCTGCTAAATCATGTCTTCCTCTGACATTATTTTTCTTCATTTGGTAGATCTTTCTCATTGTAAGAGGTTCAGAACAAAACAAAACAAAACAAAACACATTCCCCCTCATGTACACCCAAATAAACCATTTGCATTGTGCTTTCAAAATGGTATGTGATGTGTCAAGAGAATAAAGTGCTATCAGCCTGCGAAGTGGAATGGTTTTACAGAGCCAAGCACTCTTGACCCAAAACCATATATTATAGATAAAATAACACTTGAGAGATGCTTTTCTTTTACATTGGACTTAGCAGTCATCTCATGACCTGATTTTTAAGTTAACATCTCTGGCCTTTACCCAAATATTTTAATTTTAATTAATCTCTATTTTTAAAGTTGATTTTTATATTTTTAAATACCTGTTTTTATATATGTATTGTTTTTAGTGACTATTGTATGCCACCAGAGTCACTTCTTGTGAAATGGGTGGCTATATAAATCTGATTAATAAACAAACAAACAAATATGGGATGACCATATTTCAGAATGCAGCATTATGATGCTGTAGCAGTCAGCAGCAGTATACATTTTCCCAAGTTGCATGCTAACAGTCACAATGATCTCATTTTGACACTAGTTCTCAAAAACCAAGGAAAGTTTACTAGCTTTTGCTAATGCTTCAACTTTGGGGATTTCTGAATTTTACGTAGGTACAGTAGACTCTCAGTTAACCAGAACTCAAGCAACCAGCAAAAAAATCTGTATCTCTCTGCTGCCCTCTAGTGGGTATTAGGGTTTAATAGTAACTCTCAAGCAACCAGAAACTACATTTATTCGGCATCTACCAATCCCCACGGGTGCCGGTTAACTGAGAGTCTACTGTGTAAATTTTTTTCCAACTGCCTGAATATCATTCCCTGAAACAGACTCTCCATGGCAGAGAGAGGAAGAAACATCAGAAGTTGTCAGAAATGCTGTTCAGTTATATAATTAGTGCTGCTAAATAATATGCTAGTAGTCATAATGACCCTGTAGCACCTACATGTATCGTAGAGTCTAAGAATCTCGGGAGCAGGAGAATAGAAATGAAAGGGCTTTTGGACCGCGGTCCGGCAATTCGGAGTCTTTAGAATAGAATTCTAGACAAGGTAGACTCTATCTTCGTATGCTCTAACACACTTCAGTGGAGGTAGGAATTAATCAGAGCATGAAGAGGATCCAGCAATGACATTTTGGCTTCAATCTTCAGCAGTTGCTTCCAAAAAGAAAGTCCTACTGAACAGAGTTACTTCAGAGAAATGTGCCTTTCACTGTATGTATATTTTGGTTTTAGCTTTGCCTACATTCTTTCTCTAGTTGTAGATGCCTCATCTGGCACCCAAATCTTGGATTTTCGATCACAGACACAGATTCATGTACAGGTAAAGGTTTCACATTTTCTTTATTGTTATTTTAAAAGATCTGTTTCATTTCCAAATATAGATCTAATTTCTACATATAATTTAAAACTGTTCTAGAAATAGGACTCTTTCAGAAAAGTTCTCCTGTTGCTTTGTGACACGGAACACAGAGACGAAAAGGAGAGGGATACAGAGAGGATAGGACTAATGCCAGGCACTGCTTCATCCCCTGGGGAAAGCAGACATCCCACATTCTTTGGGCAAAGGAGCCCCAGAGAAAGGTTTTTGTCCTTTTTCTTCAGAAGTACATTTCTGTGTTGTATATCTTATGACACATAAGCTGTGTTCACACAACATGCTCAACCTGGCTCTTGAATTAACTAGTTTTCGGAGTTTTGCACAATACATTGCATTGCAAATGAACCAATTGGCTGGGTTCATTTGCACAACACTTAAGTCACAAAAAACAAAAGCCCCAGGTTAATGCTAACCAAGCTATGCTGTGTCGGCATCACCATTAAATCTTTAATTCATCTGCTTAAGCATATTGTGCAATGCACCCAGAGACTGAGATACTGATGTTTAATCTATGTTGAGCTAGGCAGCACAACTTGCTTACTGTTTGCACACTGGAAGGGCAGATATAGTCTACCCCCTCTGAAACCTCTGTCGGTTTGGAAAAGGAAAGGAGGGAGAAAGAGCCCTTGAGACTCCGCATGAGCCCTTGAGACTCCGCATGAGTGCTTGCATCAGTCAATGTACACCTTTACTGTATTTTTTCTCTTCCATTTCTACCCAATCTTTTTGCTGATAACAATGGACCTCATGGTCACAATCAGTGCAGACATCCCAAAGAACCAATCTTGGTCTGGTTGCAAACAAGCATTGGAACCTGATCTCTAGCTCCAGTCTAAGTTACAGAAAATAAATAAATATTAAAAGACATAAAAGACAGTTAATGTTGCCTAACATTGAGAACGACCTGAAGAGGTTACACAAATGGTCAATTGGCAACAGGGACTAATAAGTAACTAGTTACCTTTTAGTAGTTCCTAGCATGCCACAAGCATGGTGTCTTGTAGAGTAAGCCATTAGGCTGCAACATTTATTTTGCTCCTTCCTTGCAATTTTTAGACTTTCAAGATTCTGTACCTTATCCTACTAACGATAAAGATCTTTCCAGAAACCCAAGTGGTTGTTTTCCAAGTTTGCCTGCCTCACAGGGCTTCACATTCATCTTGAAAGCCCACTAAAGCAATTCTCCAGATCAACTTATACTTAGCGTAATTAAGGTGGATTTTCTCTGAGTCTCTGTCTCATGCTTCCCTACCCCACCCCTTCTCCTGGCCTGAGGTGTCTCTTTTGCAATGGCCCTGTTTTCTCTCCCTTGTTCTCAAGGCCTGCTAGATACTCCATCACACAATGCTTCTGCTGGACAGGAGTTACACAAGGCAATGCAGCTAACTTGTGGGTCTTAACTGTTATTCTGTATCAATATCAGAAATCAGGTAGAAGATTCAAGCTGACTTCTACCATGCTTGGGCTTAATATGCAGACCATTCATAACAACCTGACCCAAATGTTTGTAACTGCAGACGTAGTGTTCTCTCTTCACTGCTCTTTCCATTGGACACCAAGCTGTAGAAATAGCCCCTACTACCCTGAGTTTCACACCTGGCAGCAAGTTTTCTCTGTAGCTCAGACAGGTCTTCTGGTATCCAGACCATCTTCAATGAGAACATAATATATGTACACTATACAGAATTGGTGAGTGCAACAACAAATACATTAAAAAAGATCTACTCCTATATACAGTATTTATAAAAAGCAGATTGACCAGCCACCACCCCAATACAAAAATATGTTTCTTATTATGTGCATTATAGTTATTAACCCCTAGAAATAATTACTGATTGACTTTAAAATTAGTTTGAACAAAAATCCAACCATAAAATTCATTGGATGCATTATATATATGAATGAACGAATGAGGCTTTTTTAAAATGACTTTTGGCAAGGGGAAAAGGTTGAAGATGATAGACATAGTGGGAAAAACTAAAAGTTGACTAAAAGTTGAGCTAAACTACTTCAGAACCCCACATACAGTGTGGATGAATATGGGGATTATTTTTTTGTTCTTCTTTTCAGACAACATTCTTAGCCTACCAACTTAAAAATGAGTTCCAGCTATTTAAAGGAAATCTATTTGTTTAGGATCACAGATGTGATTAATCTGCTTGCTTTTTTTTTTTTTTGGTTACATGGAAATAATGCAGAAGGTGTTTAGTGTCTAGTGCAGGCCTTGTTGTACCAACTTCAAAGTGGAAATACTCCATTATACAAACGTCATTAAGATCAATTGGACTTGCTTGGGAATTTGGTAGCATGAGGACAGGAGCAGGGAGGAACTGTTCTCCATGTCTTCAGCTGGACTTAGACCAGGATTTCAGAGTGAAAATAGCTTGTTCCTGATGCTGGTACCAACACTCATTTCTTCTGAAGATTTGACTTGCTCAGTTATGTCCCTCACATTCAATCTGTAACATACCCAATTTCGGGACACTTTTGTGTACGACCCTGTCTTTGAGATAATTAAAAGAAGAATAAAGCCACAGCAGCCATTCAAGGTGCAAATTATTGGAAGCTGCAAGAGTCTCAAGCTACAGCAGAGGGCGGTACAGCTTCAAGTAGTGCCTTTTATGTGCTGTGGCGCTAGAACTGACAAGCCACTTCAATGTATCACGTTAACTGAGTGAATGCTACTTTCCAACACAGTTGTGACACATAGTTATCCCCCACCCTGCAATCCTGTTCCAGGCACACCAGGCATGGCACAAAGGTTATTGCTGAAAGTGCACAGAAAGTTGATGTGCATGGAAAGTGAGAGATTCTGTTGCAATTCCCCATGCAGGGCCTACATAAAGTGCTTCTGCGTGGGGGTAATAGCAGGAGAAAGCTGCAGAGCGGTCAGTGGCAAAGTGCTCTAACAGAAGAAGCCCAGTGCTTTCCATCTCAGGCATTCCTTCAGGCATCTTGTTTCGGCCTGAGATTTTAGTCCCAGAAACACAGCTATCTGGTTTACCTTAACAGCAGATCTGAACATCCAATATGGAATGGGGAGCTATGGCCACCTGCCCTGAGATACCTATTCAGTTGTTGCAGTACCTGCATAAATGCAACTCTCCATGAATTTGTACTCTATAGGAGAGCACTGACATTTTGAAAATATGCTGCAGGAATGCTGAGTTACTTGCTCCAATATGGATCAGTGTTGGGGGAAAAGTGCTGCTACACATCAAGTTCTGAAGTATTCTATATGGTGCAGTTGGATTTGTAGAACACAAAAAGTATATTTTTGTAATCCAGTGCAGAAAGTGCATCTTTAAAACCTCTAACACTGTTTGATTTGATGTGCTAGCTATAGGGCAAGAGGGAAGAAATGTATTCCATTTCACTTGCTTAGTATTGTTAACTATTAAGTATTTCATTGCTTCCTATAAAACCAGAGGAGCTACTTTTCTCTGCTGAATGTTGCAAGGTATGAACAATGTTCTTCAGGATTATGAGAGAAAAGTAGGACAATTTTGCAAACATCATTATCAGCTTCTTGTTGCATAATAAGGATTATATATTAGGGCTAAGTACTGAATATAATATGCCTTCAGACTAGAGATGACAGTTTGTATCTGGGAACCATCAGAGTACCCATAAAGCTTCAAAGGATTTTCACAAGTCTCTGATGTAGCACAGCAGGACAACTAGCCCCTTGATCTTCCTTCAAATCTCAGTAAGAACCAATTGCATCTTTGTTCCCCTGTTCCAAGGACTAAGCCCTAGATACTATGTAAAATGGGTGTTAATTACAGGGAGGAAAAGTTGAATTGGTTTCTCCCAGCCTTGGAATGTTACGTCAGTTTTGGTATCAAAGTTTTCCACAGTTTGTACATCCTGAAATCAGCTCAGCTTCATGAAATCCTGCATGCTATATGTCATCCATTGTTCAGATGACATATACTTTTCTATTCAAGGCCTCATAAGTTCATGCTTTAAATGATTTATGAATCCTGAAAGCCAGCCTTCCCAAATATGATGCCATCTAAAAGGGTTGGGATCGCAACTCCCAGAATTCCCCAGCCAGTGTGGTCAAATGTACCAGGCTGGAAGAGTCATCCATCCTCTATGCTATCATTAGTAGTTATTCACCCACCATAAATGATCCACTCTTCATTCGTTTGGAGGGGAAGAGTGTTACTCTTATCTCATTATTATATATAACAGCAAAGAAAGCCACTGTTCCTTCTATTGCATAACTGAACAAAAGCAGTCAGCTTTTCAGTCAGGCCACTGTAACTAAAGCTGCTTTGAGAAACTTTAATGCTAATTCTTTCAAGTCAAAGACTGATTAAAGGCATGGTTGCAGTCAGATGAAAATGTACTAGATGTGGTACAGATAATCTGTGCACTAATTGCTAAGAATAAGAGACAGAACTACCAATTCCATAGGGATCCTTTCCACCTTAGATGCAATGCAACTATTTCTGATAGTTCACTATTAAGATTAGATCTGAATTTTTTACTGACAACATGGTGCTTTTCAGTGGTGTTCTGGTAAATGTATAACAACAG
Source organism: Candoia aspera (assembly GCF_035149785.1). Classification (NCBI taxonomy): domain Eukaryota; kingdom Metazoa; phylum Chordata; class Lepidosauria; order Squamata; family Candoiidae; genus Candoia; species Candoia aspera. Next base: position 62,118,916 of record NC_086154.1, on the reverse strand, counting down.
GCTCTTTCAAGCTGATGCAGTATTAAGGGGGAGGAGCCTGTTCAAGGTGTTTGCTACCTCTAGGAATATGGCTGCTGGGAAATATACTGCCAAGCTCCTCCAGTGCCTCCAGGTCTCAATGACATTGCTGGCTCCATTACCGTTACTCACTGTGTGGCTAGCCACTGAACCGCTGATTGGTGTGCTAGCCGTTGTGGCTCAGCTCTGCTCTCAACCAGCTTGCAAAATTTCAAAAAACTTAACAATCAGCTCTTGTAAGCCAGTATGAGCTGCCTTCAACACACCACTGGTTGTTTCTCACTGTTCTTCGCAACATTCATTTGAAGAATGGTAGTCCCTTTATGGTAATTATTACTGCAACCATTCTTTTCTCTGTCTATATGTGACAGAAACTAAATACCTTGTGACAGTGTAACTCTTCCCTTACACACAGTAGAGGGGAACTGAAGCTACTGTTATACATTATAGGATGGAAACGGATGATCTCTAGATTTGGTGAGGGACCCATTTTCATAGCCTCAAGTGATGAATAATTTTTTAATGTGGGAGCCTGGGACACAAAGCTTAATTAACATAGAATCTTAAAATTGTGATTATTGCTTCCCAGTGGGACAAAGGGACAGAAGTTAGGTTTTGAAGACATGAACAACAGGATCATCTCTTATCCAAACTGAAGCTTAGTTCCATATAAGGTAGGTAAAGGTAAAGGTTTCCCTTGACATTAAGTCCAGTCGTATCTGACTCTAGGGAGCGGTGCTCATCTCCGTTTCAAAGCCGAAGAGCCGGCGTTTGTCCGTAGACACTTCCATGGTCATGTGGCCGGCATGACTAAACAGAACGCCGTTACCTGACCGCCGAAGCGGTACCTATTAATCTACTCACATTTGCATGTTTTCGAACTGCTAGGTTGGCAGGAGCTGGGACTAGCAGCGGGAGCTCACCCTGTCACGCGGATTCGAACCACCGACCTTCCAATTGGCAAGCTCAGCGGTTTAACCCGCAGCGCCACCACGTCCCCTTTTCCATATAAGGAGAGAGAGCTATATTGCCCAAATTCCAGTGTCATCATCTCTTTTCTGCTTAATCTACTTAATGGTAGTTCAGAACATGTAAATGGATCCTTGGAAACCAGTGCAAGCCTTCAGCCTATCACAACTGATAGTTCAGAAGGCCTGAAATCTTGCAATTTGTCCCCATCAATTTTAAGACCTATGGCTATCTAAAAAAGTGGCAAGGAGTTCATTGTAGAGGGCAGACAGCTGTTCACACTCTATCAGAGGGAACTGAACCTGTGTAAGGGAGAGAAAAAAGTCAGGACTGCCAAGGGACATCTGAGGAGGATTAAAGATCTGTGGTTGGAGCTGGGATTGTGGCCAATAGGACTTTTTAAAAGGAAAGATTATTATTTATTTCCTAAATCTCTTCAAGCTCTAAAAAGCCTTCACCTTTCATTCTGTAGCCCCAATGTAATATTCATATAATATGAAGCTTGGTCCAAGTCAACCATTCAGTAGTGAACATCAGGTGAGAGCCCTACATCCAAGTTATTTAGCACAGTTGCTCCATTTTCTTCTGGTCCTGCTGACTTTTGAGCCCCCTGTGTGGGCCAGCTGAACTGGACACATAGAACTGGATATATACTGTATATCGTAGCAGCCTCCCCCTCCCTATCCCTTGAAATGGGCTATTTCTCCAGTTTATATGCTCATTAGACTACCATTAGTCTGGCCCATCCCAGACTTTGAGAGAAAATCAAATGCCCAGAGAGCTAGAGATTGGCTTCTGGTCTAGTCCAGCCTGCAGCACCTCTGGCTCAGTGTGAGTGTGAGGATTTTGTAATGGAACACCACACCTTGGCTCAGAATGGAACCAGGGATGAAAGAATGATACAGTACTAACAGAGGTCGGGGGCAGGAAATGGATCCAAGCCAACTGAGTTTCCCAAGGCTTTGTTGAGCATCATAGGGCTCCAGATCTTGCCTAGTGGCTGCCTCCACTCTTTATGCCACCTGATACCCAGTCGATGATAATGAAGCTGAGGCTCATGATCATGAAGAGCACACCGAGGCATGCAAAGAGGGCTGCCTGCAGGTAGAAGAGACAGGAGAGAAAGAGGGTGTCACTCACAGAAAGGAATGGAACCCCAAAACAAGGGAGCAGAAGTATATGAATGGGTGGCCTTCAGTATTTCTCTTCTCTCTCCCAACATCTGAGGCAAGGAGAGTGACCTAGACCCCCAAAGTCCAGATCTGGCTCTCATTTGTGCCAGTTCTAGTGCAATAAAAAAGAGGGGTTGGCAATTCACTCATTACAAAGCATGCTTCCCACAGCCAAAAGCATGAGTCATGCAACCTTTACTGCTAAGTAGTGCTGCAACTAAGAAGGAAAGAATGAAGCATGCCTTCCTTGAAAATTGTGATTCCACTCCAGATCAGCTCTCCTCTTAATAGTTCCTTCTGAGTAAAAATAAAGCAACCCCCCATATACTACGAATTATAATGATATTTATATTTATAATGATAATGATAAGCCATGTATTCAGTTTGAAATTAACTATGAAATCCAAAAATTACTGTAGCTTCCATAGACAATATACAGGAGATGCTGGGCCCATTCTCCTCCCTGCCAAAAAATTACTTCCTAGGTTTCACTATTATGTGGATTCTCTAAAGCAGAAGGACCTTTTTCTCATACTGTGATCCATCCCTTGGGACTCTCCACAAATAACTGAGTCTGTAGCCAAGGTCTACTACATACCAGGATCTTGGGAAGGGATTTCATAGGTTCCTTGTCCCTGGGCATGATCCGGATGTAGAATATTGCTGGAAAGATGAATATCAGGCAAGGAGCTGAGGTGGCACCTGTGAGAGCCCAACAGAGAGCAGGTTTAGGATCTTCAGAAAATGAAAATACTCTGCCATCCCTTTGCTTTTCTTCACTAATATATTTTGGGGGAAACAGGACAAGCTGTGACAACAGGGCCTCCAGCCTTGCTCCTCATCCCTGGCAGTGTCCAGACAAACTATTGATTTTCCTCTTAGGATGGTGCTTGAGTTTAAAATCAGCAGGGGAAAAAAAGCAGTGGCTAGGAGCAAAAACAACAAAAAAGAGCCCTTTGGAACCACACGGCAAACAAACATGTTTAATAAGATGGCCTTGATCCTGGAAAAACAGAGCATTGAGGCCACCAGTTCAAGGAGTCCCACTGACACTCCCAAAGGAGTACGGAATAATTATTGTCCCAATACAACTTCCATGATTAGGAGCTCGTTTATTTACAGAAAAGCTTTGACTCTCCCTGGTGTGTTAGAAATGTTTTTGAGAAACAATTCTCAAAATACAAATGATTTTATCCATATCCATAAACAATATCCACAGTGGGTATTATGCCAGAATGCAGAATCCATTTTACACAGACATAGTAGTTTGACATCAGTCACTTCCTTAAATATTCTTTTTTCTATTTCTTTCTTTCTCTGTTTTCTTTCTTTTTCTCTTTGCCCTTTGTATTTCTTTTCTTTCTATTTTCTTTTTGATATTAGTTTGTATTATCTTTTAGTATTGTTAAAATCCTTAATAAAATGTTTTTTTAAAAAAAACATGCCTGGAATGCAAGACTTACCAATCAAGCCAAAGATCCCCAAGATGGAGGGAGCAAAAATAACAAGCAAATTAATAGATGTCAGTAGCACAAAAGCAATTATAATGTGCCGAATCCAGCTGAAATCCTTGTCTGGAAAGAGCATCTGCTGGATTGCACGCCGCACCTGAAGAAAGAGAAACTAGTCAGGTTCTCCTTTTAGAAGCAGTGCAGAGTTCTTCATTGCACATATTTTAGGTCTGTCCTGACTCCTGTCCACTGCATCACAGCTACTTGAGTTTATCCATTTGCCCAGCTGAACAGTCTTCTGATCTAGTGGCTTAATTTTTCACTCCAATTCTCATTTCTAATTTGGTGGACTATGACAGCCAGCTCTCTATTGCACAACCAATCTCAGTGAGATAATCCAGGTTTCTAACGTAGAAGGAAGGCAAATACATAATGTCAGAACTATGGTTGCTGCTGGGAATTTGCTCTGCATAGATCTTGTTCTCTGAGGCTACTTGAGTGAAGCGCAGTTAAATCTGGTGCTAGTCACAGGAGGCTGCACTAGTCAAGAATGGCTAAATCTGCAGAATTGTTTCCTAGTTCTCCAGATCCTTAAGTGAATACGGCACCGGTATGGTGTGCAATTTGACAGTTGTACCACTGCACCCACGAGATATTAATGGCCTGTTTTTCCCCCTTAATTGTCTACCAGTGCTTAGATCTTGTCTACTATTGTCCCACAGTTGCATGTATATCAGTGGTGCTCTAGTTTTGAACTAAACCACAATGACCTTACTGGTTTACAGCCTAGGCTGCGCTCATATTTATTCCTTTTTTCAATTACACAAAATAGATATCAAGAATTCACACAAGAGAGGAATTAGATTTTAGATCAAGATTCCAGTTTAAGAAACACACACATGCAACACACACTCTAAATTTATTCTCCTTCTGTCAGTTTGCTGACAGCAGAACTCACCGGGAAGAGAACAATGGGCACTGTTAGTGTCACAGCAGTCAACACAGCTACCCGCACACACAAGATCAGCACATCGAAAGAGTCTACTCTGCTGTAGGTGTGTAGCAGCTCTGATTCTACCCGCCCTGTAGAAGACAGCCAAGAATACCATAGCAGCATTGATCAGGACAGATATATAACAAGGACTTACTTTGTACCGCCCAACTGTTCCTTAGAATTGAAGACTGCATAGGTGTTTGTTGTTTCGGGAGGCTGCAACCGTATGGTTGGTAGCAGGGGTAACTTTTTAAAATGCTAATTACAGTATTCCCAAATGAACATGTAAGTAATTATATTGTACAACAAGGGAAACTTGATGTACTATTGTATCTTTGTGCAGGATACAATGCAAGGATTCAGCATTCTTTGGAGGTTCTCTAACGAAATGCATGAGACATGCCAGTCCAAAGCACAGCTGAGAACACAAGCTTTGCAAAATGTGAAAGCATCTCTGCTGTTGGTGCTTTACAGTTCATTTGTGAGTTGAGCATCAAAAGAACATGTAACTGCCTGCAACTGCATTCCAATGGTTAGTCCCTGAGGGATAAGGCTAGAGCCTTAAACAGACAGCACTTTCTGCCCTCAGTATCTACCTTTCTTCCATGTAAATATGAAGCACAGGTTCAGCATTTCTGCTGGCTTGAAAGTTTCCCCAGTCTTTGTATAGTATGTCAGTAGCTATATTCCAAAAATTGCAAGGGAGCGGTTTAAGAGATCAGATGGATGCCTGAAATCTCTGCAAGGCTTAATATACACCCTCACAAAAATTCCCCCCCTAAAATACCCCAAAAGGGCCAAATTCTGGAAGTCATAAAAGGGATACTGATGGGCTGCATGTGATCCACAGAACATAAACATGCATGTACTCCTAGTGCAATGGAAAAGGACTTACCATAGAATGTGAGATAGCCAAATAGGGCGGCTAGGAAGTACATAATATACATGACTGTGATGGAAATGTTGGAGATACACTGCATCTTCTTCTTGGATGGGCTAAAAGACATACAAAAGCTCAGTGAGAAGGATTTAGAACTTTTTTTATTTAACTTACGTTAATCATCCTGTGATTTTAGTTTATGAAAAGCACTACATCGTTATCATTTGAATTTCTTTCGTACCTTGCTATTACTTAAAAACACAAATGCTTGACGAAACTTTTTTTTTTAAACTCTGAACATTCATCCTGCAAAATCATATTAAATGACAGGCCACAGCAATTTGGATGGCATGTATGTCACCTGTCTGTCATTAAGTGGAGGTGGGGGGGACTTCCTGCTGAAAACCCAAAAAGGAGAAACACCAAATGGGTTTTTAAATTAAAATAAACCTCAGTTGCACAAACCATGCTACCAAATTCTAGTGAAAACTATAGCACTGATTCTCAGCAATGCAGTTCTAATAGACCACAAAATGCAAGTTCACCTCTTGATTATCAGGTATCATATGCATTCCTGAACAGGTATCTGTCCTCTTTCCTACTGAGAATCAGTGTGCTGGAATGACAGAAAAGACACATTTGCTCAACAGAATTTGAGCAAATTCTGGCCAATTGGCCTTTTGTGCTTAGAGCTGCATGTCTTTCCTATGATATGGAAGGAAGCTGACCAGAATTTTCTATAGGTGATGTACAGAAAATGTGCATGTGCATGAGAAAGAAAGAGAACTAATCTCTCAAAACAGCACCTTTATATTCATCCTCTAGATTCAGTATCCTGTCCCCCATGCTGTTTCTTCACTTGCAACACTACTTCAGTGATGCCACAGAGAGGTATTATTAACATATATACATACTTACTTTTTCAACTCAGTGTAGATAGGAAGGACCTCAGGATGACACACAAAAGCAAATGCCATGATAGGGATGGTGTAGGCTGTCTGCAAAGTTAAAAGAGAGAAGAGATGTTGGGGAAATGTCATGGAAGTGTCTGTCCACAAGAGTGATGCTGTCATAAGCCCTCAACTATGCCCATGCAAACAGATTGCACACAAAAAAAGTATTAATGAAGATTAGCAGCTCTTATTAACAGAAGAAGTGGAGACAAATCTTCTTGACGGAGTTGCATTTCCCCGATTATTTGAGACCCAGTCTAGGTGTGTTCTTGTGGACATTCTTCCGTTCACCTCATCAGGTGGTGGCAATCACTAAAGGATGGTTATGCCACTTCAGTCCTGCGCTTCTTTCAGGTCTTCCCTTAGGTCTTTACCTACTTTATCTTTCATCAGTTTCATTCCTCACTGTTATCTTGTCTTTTTGGCTATAAGGTTCTTATCCTCCAAATTGTTTCCCTATCTTTGTAAGCTTCCTGTTTGCCTCCCTCTCCTCTTTTAACTTCCCCAGCCCAAACCCACTTTTTCACTCTTTCGTAAACAATCATGTCTACATTTATTCCTTCCCTTTCTATATATCTATTAATTCCTTCTCCTTCCACCACTTTCACTCCATCAACATAAGCCCCCAGCTAGCATGGTCATCTGGAGAGCCTCAGACTGGAGAAGATTGGCTTATATTATATGTACCATGTTGGCTCTAGAACCACCATTAACATTTCATAATAAAAGGTCAGCAATAACAGTAAACATCTGATGCAGTTAACTGGGTCTGGTAATCCTTCTCTAATTTGGACACTCTCCTGATATTTAGACTAAAACTTCAACAATCAGCATTACCTCTGCTGAAAATTCACACAGATGGATTGCACCTACACTGGAGAAGGGTACATTATTAATTACTCTTGGCTTCATCATGAATCCACTCAACTGACCTGAGAGTTGAGCATGAACAAGTTTGAAGAGCAAGTGTCTTCCTCTGTAGCCTGGATAGTAGTGTGTTCATTTTGATAATTGCTCGTGCTAACCAAGGAGTAATTCAGATTGCCTGTAGTGTTGATCCGCTCAGGAAGTGGACAAGGAATCTGGAACTTTTTGTAAATGACCTGAGGAGGGAATAAAACCCCATGAGTACAGTTCTCATCTGCTTGATGATACATAGTCATCAAGACAAGGATCTTTACTTGCCCGTTTCACATAGTTTAATCATATTTTCATTGGATGACCTCAACGTTAGGCAAGAAATCAGCTATGTTGGATAGCTCCATGTTATCTGAGGAACGAATGGCTAAGAATGGTTTGTGTAAGAGCTGGTGACCTTATGTATCAATGTACTTCAGGGCATGGGGTCAGGTTATTTGCAGGACTGCTGGTCTCCAATGATTTCTGTTTGCCCCATGAGATCTGGCACAGCAGGCATGCTTTGGGTTCCTGCTATAAAACAGTGTCTTCTGGTGAGACCCAGGAGGTATGCCTTCTCTGTCATAGTACCTGCCCTGTGGAAGGACATTCTCCCCAAGGTTTGGATGGCCCTGACCCTTTTGTTCTTCTGTAAAGCCTTAAAAACCTGATTCTTCCCCTGGGCATTGGCCCAGAACATGGGATGAGCCCATACAGAATGAAAGTTCTTGGTTGAGATATGTGTGGGTTGGCCTTGTTTAATTCTGTTCTTATTGTTATTTCTGTTATTCCGTCATCCTATTTTTCTTTTTATTCTGTTCTGAATATTTATTATGTTGTATTTTATTCTATTTTTAATTCTGTGTTCTTAATTTTCTGCAAATTGTAAGTGACCTAGAATTACTCAGTAAGTTGGACTGCTACACAAAACAAACAAATGAACAAGTGTCCGAAGCCTTTGCCAGAATCTCTACTCCAACTGACTACACTGCTTTTTTAAAAAGGTTATTGTAAAACAAATGAATAAGTGACAATATCAACTACTACTGTTATAATTCCCCTCTCCAAGAATGCTTTTCAAGCCCTTAGAAAATAAAAATGATTACTGGCCACAACCCAGTGCTTCATGTGGAAAGATGCCTACCTATCCAACAAAGCTAGGGCACTAGGGAGTTCTTTGGGAATTAAAAGAGATAGAGGAAGAGGAGCGTCTCACCCATTTGCCTTCCGATAAACAAGTATTTTATTTATTTTTATTTTATTGATTGATTGATTGATTGATCAAATTTATCACTGGCCATATCCCCCTGAGGAGGGACTCTGTGTGGTTTACAATAAAAACACAGTTAAAACAATACAATAAAGAGCTATACAATAAATATAGTACATAATGAAATATAAATATGATGGAGACCCACTGACTAAAAGTTCTCTATAAATCCACAAGTAAAACAGGGCCATTCTAGGGAGCTAGCCATCCCCAGGTGTGACCACTCTCCCTCCCACCCCAGGCGTGGTGACAAAACCAGGTCTTTAATTGTTTGCGGAAGTCAACAAATGTTAAGACTGCCATGCTTACCATAGCCATTCTGTGAACAGGCAAGCACATCTCCAAGACGGTCATTTTGTGAATACATCCAAAGATGCTCTCAAAATATCAAATGCCCCAAAATGGTGCCCAAACCAACCCACAGTAGGAAGATGACAGGAACTAGGGAGCATCTGATTCAGGTTACACCATTCTTAGAATTAAAAAGTGAAGGTGTTTCTGACTGGCTGAATGGAGATGGAATAGCACTAGAAATGACCTTGTAGTCGGACAGGTTTCTCCAAACTAATGTCCTCCTTATGCATTGGGCCACCTCCCACAATTCTCTTCAGCTATGCTGGGGGTGACTGCAGTACGGCATGTCAGCCAGTCAAGGAGGTCCAACACAAAAGTACAGATGCCAGAGACATAATATGCTAATACTAGAAACATGTCTTCAGACCTTATGGACCACATTTCTCACATTCCCTTGCCACTGGCTTTGCTGACTAGAGTTGATAGAAGTCAAAAAATATCTGGAAGGGATCTGTTTGCCTACTGCTGCTATAACTTTATTTGAGGATCCTGAGAACTACACTTTCCGCTGGAATACCCACATCCATGCTCACTCACATGTCTCAATGTTTAGAACTCAGTTATTAAGCTGAGTTCTAAACATTGTACTTACAGTCTACTTTCCTAACTCATACTTCTCAAATCTATCTTGTGATTTCCAAACCCACTTTATGGTTTGAATGATTTGACTTTAAACTAATACAAAGATGGCAATATAAATTCACATCCTAAGCTTGTGAGCATTAGTAAATAAATGCTCCTTGAACATTAGTGCACAATCCTATTATTTTTTTATTTTTTATTATACTGTGCTTTTCTTTATAAAACAAACTTAAAGCAGGTTCCAGAAAAGCCAATAAAACACAATAAAACTATTCAAATTAAAATTTGAAAAACAGTTGCAAATTGCTGAATTCATTCATTATTATCAAAAGCAGGGTAAAATAATGCAACTTAAAACCAGGGAGACAGAACATTAACCCTTGCAAAACCCCAAGGAATAGCTAGCCTGAAGCATCAAGCAATATGGTACAATAAATTAAATGTCTCCAGGGTATGAAGTTCCTGCACCAGCATGAAACTTGTAAAACATGCTAAGCTTGGACAGCATGACATGTCAGCAATCTGTCCCATAAAAGATATTCACTTACATAGCTTCATAAAGGCATTGTACCATAAAGCCATTGGGTTGCAACTTTTTAAAACAAGGAGTACAAGTAGCACAGATGCGCCAGTGATAATTGCACTACCGCTATTTTTTGCAAGAGATCACAGCTACAAATATTTATAGGGCTGGAGTGTTAGAAAAAACCAAGCTAGGAGGCCCTTAGGGATTGTCCTGATCATAATCCAGGACAAAAGGTACAATCTGATTAGCTATGAACGTCTTCAGTTCAGCAGTTCATGTTGGATCAATTGGCTGATTTAAACTAAGAACCACTCCTGACTTGAAAATTTATGACAGCTTGAAGGAGAGTAAAAGATATCCCCTTCCCCATGAATAGTAGGTGCTCTGAGGTTGTGTTTGATTAGTATGCATGCTAACATCCCTGTGAGGTCTCTGGCACTATTTCCTGTCTTCTCCTGTTATTCCCCACAATGGTACAAAGCTTCTTCTCCCAGAAATAGATCAGTGTTTCTGGCAAGGGAGTGAGAATGCAGTGATGCATCTTTCAATGGCTGGAGGCAAATTCCTTGTGAGCTATTTGCTGTGACAGTCAAGCTGCACTTGAAAAAGTGGTACCATCCAATTTTAGCAATGGTAGGAAATACAAAATCCTCCTCCTTGGCCAGATGACCCAAAAGGAAAAAGATTTAGGACCAGATTCAGAGGCTGAATACGTCTGGTTTGATGGAGGCAGAATCTAGCAGAAAGAATTACATGCAAGTAAAGATGCTTTCAGAACAGCCTCGTGTGGTGCAGAGTGGTAGGTGGCAGTATTGCAACCGAAAACTCTCCCCGTGACCCGAGTTCAATCCCAGCGGGAGCTGGATTCTCAGGTAGCCGGCTCAGGTCGACTCAGCCCTCCATCCTTCCCAGGTCAGTAAAATGAGCACCCAGCTCGCTGGGGAAGGGGACGACTGGGGAAGGCAATGGCAAACCACCCTGCTATAGTCTGCCAAGAAAAAGGCACAAAAGCAGCCTCCCCCCAAAGGGTCAGACATGACTTGGTGCTTGCACAGGGGACCTTTCACCTTCCACCTTTCACCAAAGGTGCTTTCATAGTGAGTCAATGCCCTGCAGTATTGCTCCCATAGAAGCTAAGATGAAATATGTCTCCTAAGAACCCTCTTTTAAAATTTGATCTCATTTTTATCTGGACCTTCTCCAAGGTGAGATTGGCAGCAAACATACTTTTCTTTCCCTGACTCTCTGCCTACTTTATCTTTACAAGATCCTTATAAAATAGATTAGGCTGAGATATACTAGGATTTTTGTAAACAAACAAACAAAGCTCTTAAAATGAAGATTTTTAAAACTAGGGAAAAATGGAAAGATCCCAAATAAACCCTTGAAAATGTCCAGGCATGAAAGATTTTTGGTTAATTTTTCAGGTAATTCATCTTAGACAATATTTGGTAACCCAGCTACCAAATTTCCAGTCTGGTGCCTCTGTGAAGTCTTAGCTACAACTGTTATTATCTCTGACCATAGGTGGGGACTGATTAAAAGTTGTAGTCCAAAACATCTGCACTGTTGCATTAGGACTGAAAAGACTTACACTGAAGTTTCCATGGAGCCATAAAGCTCAGAATGGCTTTCTTTGTTTCTTAATCTAATCCTTCTCACTGGGTTGCCATGTGAATAAAGGAAACAGGAAAATGTATTTGCCACTCTTAAAGGATGGGCAGGACAGAAATATACTTACAGGCCATCCTCACTTAATGACCACTTGTTCAGCGACCATTCGAACTTATGATGGCGCTGAACAAGTGGTACTTATGACCAGCCCTTGGCAACTGGCTCACAATTATGACGTTGCAGCATCCCATGTTCATGTGATCACCATTTGTGACCTTCGCTGCCCGCTTCCCAAAAGCAAAGTCAATGGGGAAGCTGGCAGGAGGTCACAAAATGGCAACCATGTGATGTTGTGCCTAACAACAGCGCAGGATTCACTTAACAACAGCAACCAGAAGTGCTGGAACTGCTGTCACTAAGTGGCACAGTCACGTAATGTCGTGCTTTATGACCGCATCACTTAGTAATGGAAATTTCAGTCCCAATTACCGCTGTTAAGCAAGAACTACCTGTAGTCACTAATTAAGACTTAAATCTTATGCTCATTTTCTTGCAGGTAGGCTCTGTTGAACTTAATGAATCAAACTTTTGAATAGACATGAAGAGGACTGTATCATATCTTACACAGAGTTAAAAAAGACTTCATAACACATGCAAGGAATCATCACTCAAAACTCACTGAAATAAGGAAGAAGACCATGCAGCTGAGAGAAAACCCACTGGCATAACCAAGATAACCTGGAACAAGAAAAAACAATAAGTTGCAAGGGATTTGTAATGTCCCTCAAATGTATTTTTTTTCTTCTCTAGGTTTCTGTGTTGTGCTAAATTTCTACCTTGACAAATATCTCCTTCCTTCCTTCCTTCCTTCCTTCCTTCCTTCCTTCCTTCCTTCCTTCCTTCCTTCCTTCCTTCCTTCCTTCCTTCCTCTCCTCTCCTCTCCTCTCCTCTCCTCTCCTCTCCTTTCATTATTATTATCTATAAAGAGGTCTAGTTATTAGAAAGTTTTTGAAGCATGTGTTCCTGAAAGTATTTTGCTCTCAAGGAATACAGTGCTTTGGGTTTTCCACTTTGCAAAGTCAACTGAAGATTCTCCAGTTCTAAATAATACTTTGATCATCAGTCCTGCAGGCACAATAGTCTGAAGAGGAAAATTTCAGTGGATGTGGTATTTGGGGTGACTTGCATGCTTTTTAGAAAGACTTGGCAAAACAAAAGCCCCTGTTCCTATATACCCAGCAATATGGATGCTGCTTTTCCTGCTAATCCCATTCCCAATGGGAGATAAAGAACTTAAGGAAACCTTACCAAGTTGTTTCATGAGGGCCAGAGGAAGGATAATGGTGATAGTGACCAGGATTACCAGGTAATTTCCATTCAGATACCAGTCCCTGGAATGACACAGCCAAAATTACATCATCTGTAGCCACTTGATCTTTGGGTACCATGCTATGAGGTATCTCTACAAACTAAACGCAGCCCAAGCAAAGAAGCAGACAGGTAGAAAAATTAATTTGATTAAATAATGTTAATACATTAAATACAGCTAATGTGACTATTCCTTATAGTCACATTAAAACATTTAGCAATAATTTACGTAGGATCTCTGGGGGGCCCACTGAGGATCTTGGTGGTCATATGTTCCCCTTGTGCTACAGACTCTTTTCTGGAATCAGACAATGGGATTAGATCTCTCTGGGACTATTAGACTCTGGCTGAAAATACTCTGAGACAGTAGTCTTCCTGTAGGGATCTAGTCACTCAGACCACTGTTTTATCTAGAACAAAATTACCAATATCAGTTCTTCAAATTTAGGCTGAGTTCGCCAGCTCAGCTTGGAGAAACAGGACTGAACCTTGAACCTTTTGCATGCAATGTTTGAGCTCAGCCCCTGAATCATGGCACTTCCTATCTTTCTGAAAGAGCTCTGTTATTTTGTCTGTCTATCTACTATCTATCATCTGTCTGTCTGTCTGTCATCTACCTATCTATCAACAACTCCCATTTGTCTCTAACCTGAGCCTTTGAAATTTCAATCCAAATCTAAGAAAACCTTACCAAGTTTCCTTCCAAAGGGAGATATAAGGCAAAAGGCATAGTCTAAAAGCACATGAGGCAAAGTTCTGTTTAATATTTCAGTACCTCACATATCTTTCCATGAGGCTAAAGATAAGAAAAGGAAACATTATAAGCCAGGAAACTAGAATTCTGCATGACTCATGTAATATTTAAAGATAGATACATCTGGATATGAACAGGCTTAATTTTCATAATCAAACAAAGAACACTATTTTTGGAAGGCACTTTTATATTAATTATTTCATTTTATGGGAAAAGCTTAGGAGTTAAAAAGGATGGGTGTGTGGAAACTCCTAAAGGAACAAGGAGAGGCGTTTCAAGCGAGTACAGACAAATATTTAAGAAGTGGGCTAGTAAAAGGTAAAGGTTCCTGTTTAGTTGTGTCTGACACTAGGGAGCGGTGCTCATCCCCATTTCATGGCCGAAGAGCCAGCGTTGTCCAAAGACACTTCTGCGGTCATGTGGCCAGCATGACAGTCACGGAATGCTGTTACCATCCCACCGAAGCAGAACCTATTTATCTACTCGCGTTTGCATGCTTTCGAATTGCAAGGTTGCCAAGAGCTGGGGCGAGTGCGGGAGCTCCCTCCGTCATGCAGCACTCGGGTCTCGAACCGCCGAACTTGCAACCTTCCAATCGACAAGCCTGGCATCTTAACCACCGAGCCACCACGCAGCCACCACCCATCGCAAGAAGCGGGCTAGGGGACTAGTTATAACAATTTCAGAGCGTAAAGAAATCCTTACTTTGAATCAGGCCCTACAAGACTCAGAGTCCCCTGAGAGTGAAACTCCGGTCTCTAGTCCTGAATGGCACAGTACGATGCAGGCCAGAAGGCAGAACTGCAGCTCTTTCAGCCTTGTGCAGTGCAAAGACTTCTCATAAAAGAAGCAGCCAACCGGCAACCAAAGCAGGCTCTAAAAGGAGGCAGCTCTTGTCCCCAGTTTACTCTTACAGCCTGTTCAGTTTGAGTTCCAGAAATTGATCATATAGACCTCAGAGGCTAAGTCACCAGCTATTCTGCCCATCCTGTTTCCTCAGAAGTAGCTCTTGCTCCTGTTCCATTCTAAAAGTCGTGTGCTAGTTTGATCTTTAGCCTGCCTTTTAGACTGGCGATAGTTAAAGGTCAATGGGCACAGTGTTTCTCCAAGTACATGCTGACACTTCTGCTGAGCTGGTGGTATCTAGCTTGGCAGCTTATGATGGTCCAAATCCAGCCAAAGGTACACCTGTTACTGTCGGCCTCGTGGGGTAAACCAGATAGGAATCACAACCAGATGAGCTAATTCTACTTTTTTGTAAGGCTACATTGACAGAAACCTTCAAGTCTCAAAGTACCATTCTCTCCCCCCAACCTCCTTTACCGCCAAAGAAACTAGGGAGGGTCTCTTCTGAGCCTCCCTTCCCTCCCACTATCCAGCTGCAGGCTCTGCTGTCTCTTATCTGACCGTTCCCTTGGCAGCGTCTCTTTGCCCGGTCTCCCAAGGTCTTTCCCACATACCACTGCAGCTACAGCGTGATACCCGCTACGCTCTAGTGCTCTTAAGCATATCCTCTTGATGTTTTCAAGCTCATTGGGTTCACACACTGTGTGTTGCAATGACTGAGTGCACTAATTGCACTACATTACAAATCACAGTCCAAACTCACAATAGCTGGTTCATACTACAGACTAAGCCAAAACTAAACAGACCACATCACTGTTTAGTGCAATACGAGAACCCAGTTGCCATTTTCAAGCTTCTTCCTTGTAGTCAACACGTGTTCTGCTTCTTTAAATAAAAATTTCCAATGATAATGAAATATTCTATTCTGCTGTCTCTGGACATGTACATTTCCAGAGTGTCTTAAGGCTAATGCCAGATGATCAGAACGTAGCTCTTAACATAAAACATCTCTAAGAATTCCATGGATTCATCTTACACTGAAGGAAAGAAGCAAAGATAGTGGTGGCTCAGCCCTGAACACCTCTCGGATGGACATAAAGAGGAGTGATATATTCCCAGGTGCCTGACAGCAATCCATACATCCAAGGGAGAGGATCTCTCTCTCTGTCTACTATCTATACTAGTTTCCCCGGTAACCCTTCCACCAGGAGGAAAGGTTGATCTGTTTTCTTCAGATTTGCTACAGTGGTAGAAGGCATGCTAAAGCCCAGCCAGGCCATGAACAGAAGTGCAGATCTGACTAATGCATCCAGGACAGAAGAAAGTGGAACATCATGCACAGATTGGAAGTTCACTTTGGTTTAATCCTGTGCAGAGGGTTTATTCAACGTTGGCGTCAATCAAAAATAGTAGTGGCTTAATGCTGTGAAATCCCTGTAACAGATTGTCCAGAGGAGACAAATCTCTGTGCTACTAGAGATATGTTAACTGGAGCTGAGCCACAGGGAAGGAGAAGGTGGGGAGTGGGGAGCTCATGAATAAAGATGGGAGAAGGAAAGGATGTCTGAGAATACAGAGGTGAGGAAACACACCCAAATGGCTAAAGTGAGATACAATCAATGCATTTCTGTAAGTCTCTGTACCTCCCCACAGCTCCATTTCCCTTTGGGGCCTGGGCTAATAATCCTAAAGTAGCTCTGTAATGTACCAGCTTCCCTCTTTGCTTTGCTGCTTCCCTCTAGCCAACTGGTCAGCCACCCAGCTTACTGCTACCACCTTGTCTCCATTGACCATGCAACAGACCAAGAGCTGGGGATCAGGATTAGATAATAAACATAATTGGCACCCACCATAGAGACAATTTGCACTCTGAATTGGAGAGACATATACAGAGCAAGCGCACAGGGTAGAGCAGGGATATTAAACAATTTCTCCCTGATGCAACTGGTAATGCATCTGAGAGTAGAGATATAAATGAGATTCATGCAACACACCAAGCCACAGTGTGTGTGTTTGTTCAAAGCTTAGCATATATATGAATCTAGCCAATGTTGATTCTTTTTTCAATATACTATAGCTAAGCAAACTATGACATCACACCCTAGCTAGGCACAACAATATGTCTATGGCATGTAGGTATAGAAAATGTAGAAAAGGTGGTATGAGGGACAACTAGAAGACCCAGGTGGGGGACACTTACGTTGTTTTCTCCTCCAGGTTGAGGAAGGTCTGGATGACGAGAGGCAGTTCAGACTTCACAATGTATAAGTAGCTTGACATTGCTGAAGAAAGAGAAGGAAGTTATCAGAGGATGGAGGCCACTTAAGGTCCAGAGGGAAAGTTATTTAGGAATGCATCTTTGCCTGCATGATTCCTTCTTCTAGAATGCTTTCTAGAAGGTCTAGGTAAAAGTTCCTTCCTACCTCCAATGTTTTGTAGTGTTATAGCAATGGCAGCTGCCAATTTCCCTGGTGTCCCAAAGGCCCTGTAGCCCAGTTGCTCGTAGGCTCGGATTCCTACATGATACCAAAAATTACAAAAAGAAAAGCAAGAGAGAAAATGACATCTGAATGAAACGCACAGTTTCAGTGACACAATGAACAATGTTTTGGGCACTTCTCTCATAACAAAAGTAGTTGGAATAAAATCAACAACTGTTCTTGCACACACAGCAAACACTGAAAATTGTATATCTAAAATAGAACATGCAAAGTTGACAGAGTTAAACTCTGTCTTGATCGATTTTTATTATAGTGAAGATTCCTTTCCTCCCCACTGCTTAAGCGGAGAAACAATGATGGCATTTAGCAAGAGTACTAGTAGTTTAGCAGCAGAATAAATGTAATCTTTTGGGTGAGATCAAGTGAAACTACCAGCAAAGTCAGATTTAAGGAAGCTGAACCAGCTCTACCTCCTCTCGTCTCCTAGCTTTGGGAATGGGCTCACCAGATGCATGCAGCTTGACTGAGGGTGGAAAAGGCATTTCCATTTTCTTCTCAGATCAGAGTTTGCTGAGAAGGCATCAATGCAACTGCCTGCAGTCTAGTTATTTATTTAGCAGATGTACTGTATATTCCATCTTTTGTCCATCATGGAATCCAAGACAGAGAAAATGTAGTCTCAGTTGGTCTGCTAGCTGAGTACATTAATTTAGTCACAGCCAGATGCTGAATCATATACCATAGGGCTGGCTGAACTGAACCCCCTGTGTGGTTTCTCAGCAGTTTTATAGTACTTACCAACAATCCCTGAGGATTTAAGCAGCAAGTGTATAGAATAGCTGGACAAGAGAGCTACAGCAGTCAAGAGGAATCTAGGGAAAAAAGAGGACATTTAAGTTATATGATTAAAGAACTAGGATAGTATTGGACAAACTCAAGAGGTAACCTCCACTTCTTCTTTCACAGCATGCCAGACAACTCCAGAAGGAAGGGGTGTGGTCTTCTAAGAGTTTTCTGAAGGCACAGCTGGAGCATATCTCAACTACATTTTATTTTTTGTGAAATACTTCCCCAAGTTTTGTCTAATTCCAAAAGCAATCCTCTAATTTATGAATGGGGTATCTGGAGCTTTTAAAGTAGACATCACAGAAGGGAACCATTGTATCAGTTATCATGTATGAAGTGCCCAGGTGGCCTTCTTCAGGCCCAATCCCCTGTCTGAGACTTATAACCATGTTGGACTACACCTCCACAAGCCCAACCATGCTAATCAATTCCAATATAGTTGGAATTCCATACATCTGGAGTACATGAGGCTGGAGAAGGTTCATGGGAAGAAACAAGAGAAAACAAAATATTCCTATTTCTATGATCAGCAAATGTTGTACTTCTATAAACAGAAACACAAACATTGAGAAACAAATGCACACTTACTGCACAGAAATATGATTCAGTACAGCTTTACCATCTGGTCACTTTATTTACTCCCAGTTCATCCTACTTGGTAAGCTCACAGATTGAGGGTGATGAGAGGCAAGGCACAGAGGGGAAGGCACAGTTCCGTAAGAGCATTAACTTGATTTGAGAACTATTCCGTACGGGCTCCCCTGAAGATGTGCATGCAAAGAAGCAGCCGTGGTATATTATGCACTGCCCTAATGCTAGTGTGTTATGTAACCATTTAATTTGTAAAAGGCAAATAATTCTACCCAGAGGATAATACATTGGGATGGAAGCCAGGAGAATACACAGCAAAAACTTCACACACATATACACATATACACACAAACATGCACACATAAACACACACACACAAACACACACACAAACAGCTGGGGAGTAATTCTCTCCCAGCATTAGTTGCCCTACATCTGGACAGGGGTTTTGTTCATTCAAGACTGAACCAATGCTTCAATCTCATTGAATTAATCACTTCAAGAGCTACCTATACCAATTATTTAGTTCCATGAATAAATGACATACAAGTAATTGTGTTCTAGTTAACCTTTCAAAGGTATACAGGATTGACTAACATGTTACCATTATCAAAAGGAGAAAAATTTAAACAGAGCCCCATAAGGTAATGCTCCCGTGCTATGCTCAGAATGTATAGTGTAATCACATGACTGGACAATGACCACGTGGAAAGAAGCAATGCTGTTTTGGAAACTCAGTGATCAGCTTTGTAATGGTTTTCTGTGTATTAAATTTTCCAATATCCTGGTTCACATCCTTCCCCTCCCCCTGGCACATTGTTATTGCCACACATAAAGATGAAAGGGAGTGAATTGTTGCTCAAAGAGGCAGACAAAGAAAAAAATGCATTTAGGTCAATCTAGATTGCCAAATATTCAGTATGTCTGATATGAAACACCACAATTTTCACTCAAATTTGAAAGTAATGACAAACATAGTAAAAGAAAAAGGGACGTTGCCACCATGGCTGCTTGACTTCCTGATGTGTCCTTAACTTTATGTTAGTCATCCCCATCCTGGCATCAAGTAGGCTGGAGATGATGGGTAGGAGCATTCAACATACCTACAATGAATTCTTCCAGATATCATGCAAATTTAACAGCAGTCTTACTCTAAAGCAGGGTTGTCCATGGGTGGGGTCAAAAAAGGCAGAGTAAGGTCTGGGCTTTGATTGCATGGTTGCAGCCACCAACTGGACATTTTTGACCCCCTCCCCCCCAAAGATACTCCTTCTGTAAAAGATACTTGCTGGAAGTACTTCAAACTATCTGACTAGGTGTGGAGTGAGCCCCATCTGCCCCTCTTTCAAAGTCCGTTTTTCCATCCCAAATCTGTAGAGAGGCAGGGCCAGCACAGGGATGCCTATTAATGTCTATCCCTTCCCAGTTTCCCAAATGCTTCCTCTGAATCTCAGCCATGATGAATCACTGCTAGTTTTATTTTTGTCCAACTCTCTGAATCAATTTGCATTATGGGTTTAGTCTAATTTCTATGCATTGCTAAAAACTTGGCATAAAGGGCTCCAGAGAATTTCCACAATTTTCTGTGTGTGTCATTCAGCGGCTGAGCCACAAATCCCAACTGGACAGGAATGACACATAATTGCTGGCTCTTTTGCTTTCCTAAAATTGCGGCTGGAGGTTCCTATCCTTGGCCTTTAGTGCTATTGGATTATAATGTCCATCACCCCAGCCAACATTGCCAATGGCCAGGGTGATGGGAACTGTAGTACAACAATGTTCATGGTCCCAAGCTGGAACTGCAGCAAGACAGACAGTTGTAATTTCAGCCCCCACTGAAATGGCAGGTCTTTCCTTCCAGACAGCTGCAGCGCTACAACTCCTCTTGATCCTTCCTGCATCAAGAGAAAAACTCCATTTTTTCTGCTCCTCCTCATCCAACACCAGAACTATACGAGTTCAAGCTGGAAAATTGCTGACATGTTACAGAGATATAGAAAAGGGGTTCTGGACCACTTTTAATCTCAGTGAACCTCAGAGGCTACTCTGCCTCTTCCTTAGTCAGCCCATCTACAATAGGTGAGAAACCAATGAACCTACTAGGCCTCTGTGGCTTGGAGCAGGGGTGGGCAACCTTTGGCATGGAAAGCCACACCCCCTTATGAAATATTGCCCTGCACTGGCAAGTGGAACATTAGCAAATAAAAAGAGGGGCTGTACAAAAAAGTCACGTGTGTAAGCGGGTCTTCTAAGCTCTCCTTCTTCAGGCAAAGGAAGCAAAGAGTAAATGTGGTAGATGTTGCTAGTGGAAGAACAGATGAGTGATTATATACATGTGTGCACACACCTACACCCCACAAGCTTCATTTTCTTTTTTCCAGATCCACCAGTTCATTCCTCCTCTTCAATCCAATTCTCAGGGTTTTCCCTCTCTTGTTAATAATCAGAGTCCATTTAACACAGTTTCTCAGTACTCATTGGGCCACGTTGAGATCCCTCTTTAGGGACTTTGGAGGATGTGTATGGATACAATGGTGACCAAACCCAGCAATATTAAATCCTTGAATTTCTCCACAAGTTGCCTATACAAAAGGTTGAAGTGGGACTACTGCAGGCTGAGCAACCTGCACGACAGGTTTCACAATCCTTGCCTTCTGTGGGCCACCAAAGGAGAACACAGGAGGCTTCCAGGTAGATTCACCCCAGGGATGTTCTAAAGGGAGAGATGGTCAAGTCCACGGGATGCTTATAGTCCAAAATTAAGAGCAGATGCTAAAAACAGGGGCAGCAGGAAGGACAGTGAATGAATATGGCTGTTTTCCAGAAGAAGGCCTTCTAGGAAAAAAGGGGGATTGATCATTTTTGCTTTGAAAGTGACATGAAATTTCCCTGGTGAAAGAAATGTTGCTTGGCAGATTGGGGGCAGGCAGGCCAGCACTATCCCTAGCTGAACCTTGTGGCTGAACGCAGCTGAAGAACAAAAGCAAAGCTCTCTGCAGGGTAGCCGCATGCTGCTGAATTGCCTCCCAGACCTTGGGAGGGCTTACAAGCCCATGTTTTGCCCTTCCCAACAAGCAGCTCACACTAAATGAGAAATCAGCCCCAGGGAGCTTTGGAAGCAGAGAACAGATCGCTTCAGTGAGAGCATTTCAGTCCTCCCAACAAACTGTCATTCTTATCCTTGTGAAGATGCAAATGATAAAAATGGAGCTCAGAGAGCAGGGTGCAGACTACCAGAAGAACAGGAAGCCTCAGGAAAAAAGCATGCATGAAGCACTAATGAATCCAGTGGTCTGAGCTGGGTCCAGTAGTAGATGATTCAGAGAGTACATTTGAAACGGAAGAGGGCAACCCACAGCTCTGCATGCAGACCCTGCTCCCATACTGGTTGCCTCCAAAGTACAAGCCTTCCACCTTCCCTGTTATTGTACAAGTGTCACAGAAAAAGGAATGTTTTTGGGAGGCACCAAGTTGGAAAAGCCCCACCACAATGTTTGCAGCACTGCTTTAGGAGACAGCCCAATGCTGGCAGGATATAATGCCTCAAGTTGACTGACTGGAGAAGGAATAAGTGGATCAATAGTGCAGGGATGACTTGGAACTTTTTGTTTCTTTGCTTACAGTTCAGATTCTCTGTCTTTTTCTCCATTTCTGGCCTTGAGCAGTCACGTCTTTCCATTGAGTCTGGCATCTAGAGTCATTGACATTCTAAATTTCTAGGCGGCATACAAGTTTAATTTATTATTATTATTATTATTATTATTATTATTATTCACACACCTCTGGGAAACTGACATGAAAGGGCCATGAAAGCAAAAATATTCCTCTCTTTTGGCACCCAGTAATTTTTTGCTCCAGAAGTATACTGTCTCTAAATAGGGAGGCTCCATTTAATAGTTATCCCAGTTGAAAATAAAGGATTGCAGGGTGGATGGGAAGTTAGGCCAGGATGACTTGGGGACTGTGGCCATTGTCTGGTACAGTAGCAAGAAACCATCAGGTGTCATCAAAAGCCTCCACAAATGCCTAAGAAAGGGTCCTCCACTGCCTTGGATTTGTTTTGTAACTTGTATGTTTGTGTCTGGACCACTGATGTGGGAGTCATTCTCCAACAACTGTTGCATAATTCACAAGTTCTAACTAACTTTAGTACATACTGTAACAGTATGTACTAAAAGTAGCAAGGCTGGTGATGATGGTTTGCTACTTTCTCTGGCTGATCACTTTGCAATGGCTCTGGATGGTTCTTCCCCTCCTTCTTCAAGGTTCAGTGAGGCTTCTGACAAAACCTCTTGCCTTGTTTCTTCCCAGCCCCATGGATGCAGATGTTTCTGCCTGTGTTTTGGTTTGCATGGTTGTCAGTGATGGTTGTCACCCAGATTAAAGTGAGTGTAGAGAAAGAAATCGATACAAATGAGGAGAAACCAGTTGATGGGTGGTGACTCCTAACACTGCCAAAAAACAGAAGGGTGGGCTTACATTTACCTAGCAAGAGAGCTCCAGGTTGATTAGGAGCTGGCACTGCTCTCCATCCCATGAGCTGTTCAGGGTGAAATAGCAATTCTGCGTCTGCACTTCAGGCAAATGCCAGAGGGCAATGACTAGTAGAGGCATAGCACAGTAGGAGGCTGTGTTGCTGTCAGCCACTTTGCAGTTTGGGAAGGACCCTTCCCTTTCTGCAGGGACTCTGTGAAGCAACAGCACATACATATATCATGATGGGAGACTTCCTCAAAGGTCTTTTGCAATGGTCTTCCTCCCTCACTGTTCTTTTCTGCCTCCAGTCCACAGGCCCCTTCTTGTCCCTCCACATTTATGCCATCCTGATAGGGCTTTTGTTTCACCCAAGATCATGCTGAGTGTTATGTGGAAGGCAGAGATCTCCTGGAGGCTTTGTTCTCCAACCAAAGAACCTCCCTTCATTGCAGAGGAGCATCCTTTGAGTTCTCTAACACAAACTTCTGCTCCAAACCATCAATAGACTACAGTTTTGTTTGTCCCTAGGCTAACCTGCTCCAGCCCATCTTTCCTACCTACATAGTGGGAACCTAACAAACCTCCTTTGTTTTTTTCCTTCCCAAGCCTTCTGTGCACTCAGCCTAGCTGGTTCTCTGACTACAGGAGTTCCATGTGCCAAGAACCTTAGCTTAGGATCAAATTCTGTCAACTTTTCTGTTCATCTAATGTAAAAATAAAGACCAGCCAGGCTGAGCATCCAACATCATGCCTGTCCTGAAGCTAAGCAGTTTCTTATAAAGGCAAGAAGCATAAAATGGTATATTTATGTCCGGCCAGCATGTACTGTATATTCTCAGATCCAAGGGCATGCTGCGGGATCATAAGGTCTCTTAGGTGTGGGCTGCAATTGCAACTGTGTGTGTCCCTCCGTGTGTGTGTTGGTTTAGTAGCTAACCTTCTAAGTTTATGACAGGAACAGCTAGGGTCCAGGACAATAATCAGAATCCCATTTCATTAGAATAAAGTATTGGTCTAACAGACTTCTATTTAACAGACTTCGGATGCAACGGGAAAAAAAAATCATTCTGACATTTTTCCAAAGTAATGGACAAATCCACTGTATCCCAAGTAATCTGGATGAGGCTATACAACAGTCCTCCCTGGCATCTGGAGATAAAGGATCTGCTTTATTGGGCAGTATAAAATTCCCTGGAAAAGGAGTACTGTATATAGAGCAAAACAAGAGAGAACTGCACAATCTACTCCTATGTATCAGGACAGTACAGATCCTCCAGGGATTTGGGATCACAGTGTCCAGAATTCCCACAATCAGCATGACATTTCACCATACTGGGAATCCCAAAATTTGTGGAGAGTATCTGACTGAGAAAGGACAGTGTGGATTCTCTCCTGATGATGAGCACAGCACTTACAGAAAGAGGAGGATGCCAGTGTTGGCCATAGCATATGCCAGCCCAAGGATCCCACTGCCCATGATGGCATTGCTGAGATTGAAAACAGACATCCCAAAAGAAGTCTTCCCTTCAAACTGAAACAGAAACAAAAGTGTGTGGGTGAGAGAGAGAGAGTTGTATGCCAGCGTAACACTTTTCTGCCTTGTGTCTATACATTGTCCTTGCCCACAGGCTGTCAGAAGGGAGTAGGGCATGGTCTATGCCAGCCATCTTCCATCCTGCCCATCTGTTTCTTATCATGAGCTTCAGGAAGAGGGCACTCCTATGGCAACATCTGCTCAGAAACCCTGTTCCCTCTGATCTAAAGTCCAAGTGAGCTTCCTAGACTCCCTAAAATTGTTCTGCAATTCCTCTTCCTACTGGCTACTGGGAAAGGCTGAACTCTCTTTTTATCTATCCCCTCTCTCAACCCAGGGCCTGATAGCAATCTTCCCCATACTGGAATTATCATAGATACCGCCATATATTCTTCCATTCTGTTTCCCTTGTCTCCAACTTGATGTCTACTGGGCAAGCAGAGCAAGGGAATCAAGACAATTAACAAGCTGCTTTGGGTTCAGAGGCTATTTGTTCTATACTAGAAGGGACACAACCAAAGATGGAATCCTTTTTTGGAATGGATTTCTATGGCTGTTGTCCAAACCACTTGCAAAATATGCACTGGCCTTCCATCTTCTCTGTTAACAGCTTCTACTTGAGAGGTATGACTTAGTTATCAATGAATATCCAAACTGCAACCAAAACAATATACCAAAACTTACATCTGTGAAATGGGTCTGCTTCTTTTCAGCACCATGTGGAAGAAACTCCTCCATCTCCGGTACATGTGCTTGGTTCTCATCAAATCTGGCACAAGATAGTAGGAAAAAAAATACATATTCATTACTATAAGCAGTCTTCTCTTAAAAGTTCCCTTTTTCCCAACTCTGGTTCAAGGGATTGGTATCAGTGGTAACAGAGCTGCAGAATTACCCCTTCTATCCTTAGACATATTGAAAAGAAATAATCTTATCAAGGGGTCTTTTTACAGAGTCTAACCCCACTTACATTTTAACTTTTGCTATGTATTCCCAAATTCTTCCTTAGTTTCCAGAAGGCAGTACCATTTGTGAAAATAACCTCAGATATGATGAAAGAATAGAAGGAGTAAGCCTTAAAAATCTGTTTCCAAATGCATTTTTGATTTTCAAAGAATCTAGCTAGATCTGGGATGCCATGCTGACTTGTACAACACTACAGTTACCAAGAACGTATTTGAAAAAGTAAACCCAGCTTCTTGTGATTACAGGAATACATCCATTGAATTTTGTTAAAAACAGTATGGCAGTGGTTTGCCACTCCCTTCTACCATATAAAATAGTGCCAGCAGAACTTTGTGTTGGTCCTTAAGAACTGCTCCAAAGACTATCAGTTAAGACTTCAGCCTATGTTTCTTGAAAATTCCAGACAGCAGCAATAAATGTATCATCTGGGGGGGAAGAATCACATTTTCACAAAGACAACATAATGCATTTCACATGCTGGAAACTGTAGCATTTCTGTCAGGTTCATATCTGGTTGCAAATCTGAAAGCACCAGAAATCAATAAGAAACAAATCTGCATTTACTAGCTGCCTAAATAGAAAGTCCCAAAGTTTCCATTACATCTGTCTCATGATTAGGTAATCAGGATCTATTGCTGTTATGAACGTTGCTCCTTTGCCAGTCAGCAGAACTCAGACATTCCCCACAACGGTCCCCTCATGCAGA
Organism: Candoia aspera; assembly: GCF_035149785.1. Classification (NCBI taxonomy): domain Eukaryota; kingdom Metazoa; phylum Chordata; class Lepidosauria; order Squamata; family Candoiidae; genus Candoia; species Candoia aspera. The sequence goes on along the minus strand of NC_086154.1, from coordinate 62,092,709 downwards.
GCGCAGACTGAGAACGCACAGCCCACGAGGAGTCATGCTGCTTTATCACACAGACACAGAGAGGCACCTGGTCCCCCTTGCTATACTGGGTGGCAAAACAAAGGCAGAACTGTTTCAGGATATGGCTGCTGTCTCTGATAATTTAGGTAAAATGTTTAGCTAAGAGTATTGTGAAGTTTAATCTTTGTTCACCACGCTGAACCAAAGTTTCATGTTTTATAATATACACACTCCATAATTGTGTGTATTTCAGTAGTTTAGGCATATCCTCAGGCAGAGCAAGAGGAAAAGTCTCTCCTTAGAATCTTGTCTGATCAGCAACAATCAGTGTAAAGTTTTCTCCAGGATCTTTCTATAGATTCAGGCAGAACGTTCATTTGTAGCAGCAAATGGCATTTTGTGGTCTGCCAGCACCAATATATCTTTTATAAATTTTCTGTTTGAATCAAGCTACTTTCCCCCGTATTCTGAATCGCTCTATAACTGATCTCTTTCACTGCTGAATGTTGGTATATTGGATGTTTAAAATTAAAAAGGGATTTGTATAGTTTTTCTTTCTTTTAATAAAGTGTGATTTATAAAACCAGACACATTGCTGGTGGGCAAAATCACAAAATTCTGCCTGAGTAAACTTAGCTTCTTGTGATTACAGGAATACATCCATTTAATTTTCTTAACAATTATTTTTTAACAATTTTAACAATTTTCTTAACAATATGGAAGTGGTTTACCACTCCCTTCCACCATATAAAATGATGTCCCCTGTTGGGAGAGATGGGCAGTGATATAAATTTAATAAATAAATCAGTATAAAATAGTGCAGCCATGTCATGCAATCAAACTCACTGGAAAAGGCAGTTATGCTCAGAATGGTCAACAGTAAAAGGAAATGAGGCCACCAAAAAACACAGTGGCTAGACACCATCAAAGCCAACACCAGCCAGAGCATAAAAAAACTAAAAGAAGTCATACAAGATTGGAAAATGTGGAGAGAGCTGGTCCATAGAATCACCGAGAATCAGATACAATTGAATGAATAGCATCATCATCATCATCATCATCATCATCATCTCTGATGAGGTTGGTTTATCTCCCAAGATGGAGGGGAAAGGCTGAAACCTCTAATCATAGGCCTCTAAGCTACATAGCCAGGAGGCTGCAATATAGAAATTACTTCAATTTTTGCATTTCTGATCTTGTAATCACCAGAAAGGCAGCACAGGTTATGAAAGCCCTATCTCTGTCTCACACAGAAGGGTTAGGAGGAAGATACCAGGTGAGGCAACCCCTGGAAGATAGGTGGTAGCAGCAGAAACTACCAAGCTATTACCCCAAAGCAGGTGTTAAGATCAACAGGGCTTCTGGCGGAGAAGGTTCAAGATCTCCAGCCTTCCACCCTGTGAGCTTGGTCATTCCAGTTCAGTTGCCTACCTTCCATTTGATCTTGTGTTAAATTATGCATATATAGTACTCCAGTTCCTTGGAGTTTTGTTTACTTATATGTTTGGGGTATCTGCAAACCACTAATTAGGTGGCAGCACCGATGGCCAGGAGTAACCAGCAATATTCTGTAGTCATGGGAAGAGTAAAGATTAAAAGAACAGAAGTGGAAACAGCCACACAAGATGGCCAGGAGTAACCAGCAATATCCTGTAGTCATGGGAAGAGTAAAGATTAAAAGAACAGAAGTGGAAACAGCCACACAAGATTCAATGGGTGCCAACAGGCAAGCATTTGTGGATCAGGAGAGTGAAATGACAGTAACCCCATTCACTAAAAAAGATAATCTTATATCCAGGACAAGGGCAGTATCTCAGCCGTGCAGTCTGAGTCAGTCAGATAAGCCAGGCCTTACAAGTCACCTCACCTGTCATTTCCCATAGTGGAGATGGAAGAGGCATTTAATATTGAGTGTTTTCCATTTGGCACCAGGTCTACCATCTCCGTCTGGATGGGGATTTCCGTAGAGTTCATTTCTTCCTCTTGAAGTCAGTACCTTCCCTCCTCTGACAAAATGCTTTCAGACAAGCAGCAAGCGGCACGAGTTTACAAAAGCTGGGCTACTGAGAGGGGCTGTATCTGCAAAAAAAAAAAAAAAAAAGGATCAATATCTGGTATTTGTTCTCACAAAATGAGGCTTAGCATAGGGGAGCAGGATATGTCCAGCTTGGGAAAGATTTACAGATAGTTCCAATAGAAGACAATATCTGTAGCTCAGGGTTGAGCTGTGGAGTTGCTGGTGCTCTCTGAGCTTGGTTGTTTGCTTGCAGATGTTTCATTACCCAACTAGGTGACATCATCAGTGCAGTAATGATGTTACCTAGTTGGGTAATGAAATGAAATGTCTTAAATTGTGCCCAGTAGACAATTGGCAGCTGGTGCAAATTTTTTCAGTACAGGCATCATATGATTCCTATATCATGCACCAGTTAGCAGCCTGGCCACTATATTTTGCACCAGTTGTAATTTCAGAATACTTCACAAAGATAGACTCCCACAAAGCATCTTGCACTAATCAAGATGGGTTGTATTCAAGGCATGGATCACTGTTACCAAGTCTGACCAGCTCAGGAAGATTGCAATTGGCACTGTAAGCTGTCCCTATGCATCTGCAATGTTCTCTTACCCACAGAAAATAGATGCCACCCATTCTCTAGCAATTTGTGGTAATGCTTAGTTACTTTCACAGTTAAAACAATTGTGTGATGTTTTTTTCCTTACATTGACAAATGATTCTGGTCCAATGCTAATCATTACTTTCCCAAAGATCTGACCCTTGGGCTTCCATGTCTGATACACTGTGTAACATCCAAGGTCTAATCTGGTATTTTTGGGTACAGAAAGGACAGTCTTGATTTTGGGGTTACTTTGTGATCCCCAAGAATCAGAGAAAATCTCTCCTTACAGATTCAAATTGTTTTTTTTTTAAACCAAGCTTCTCAACTGTTCTATTTCATGAAGCCAAGTTCATGATTCAGTTCATTGTTTTAGGAATTCAGCAGAGTGACAAGTTATAGTTTCCAGGCATACCCTTTTCGATGACACTTCAGGTGACAGAACCCACCAGTAAGAACGACTGTGGCAAAGTGAATGGGAACAGACAAGTATAGAGAATTATTATGGAATACCAGTATCACATTTAGGAAATTTCTTCAGAAGATTTGGGTTGCAATTCAATTCATTTATGGACAAGTAAATTCCAACAAAAGTATTGGAGATAAAGTATTTCTAAGTAGATATTCATAGGATTGGAATCCACTGGAAAGATTACAACTGGGGAATCTTCCCCAATAATAAATAAAGCAATGAAAACTTCACCATGGATTCATATGCATATGTTGGAATCCTTGTAAAAATCAGAATAATTTATCTTATTTTAGATTTTGCAGATGGAAATCTGAGGTAAGCTTTTTCTGATTGGTACAGGATTCCAATTATTGAGAAAATATTGGTACAGGATTCCTTTTTGAGAAAAAGGTCATAAATTCAAGCAGTGCCTCCCATTTTCTGCTCCTAGCTATCTGGCAGCAGCACTACCATGGTAATAAAACAAAGCATCTAGCTGTTTGGATTACTGATTTCCTGCTCCAGAGAGTTTGGCGCTCTCCTACCCAACAGGGACAATCAGTGTAGATGAATACAGAAGGTTGCACGTTTTCTGGGCTTTGCTTAGCTATACTAAACTTTCTATATGTGCCATCACCATCCTACCCCCACTCACCCCCACCCACTGAAGGTATACAAAGCAATACACACAAAGCTTTGTATGTCTTCAGTGGGCAATAGGCTCCTGAATAAAGAGAGGAAAATCCAGCCTGAAATTATGGGTTGGAAGAAGACGGCATTGGCATCAGACTTGGGAATGTCAAGTAACTACATCTAGCTTGGACCATGGGATAGTCTAAAGCTACTGCAGGCCAAATCTAACCAGCCCTGAAGCCTACATCCACTGGTATTTGAAGAAAGATTACTTCCCATTCTCTTGCAAGCCATGGTAATGCTTAGTTACTCTCACAGTAAAACAATGTGTCTTATTTCTTATGTGTACCTGAGTAGCTTTCATCGCCAGCCCTTTGGTGTTGTCATTGCAGTTTCCCATCAACAGCTATTAGCACTCTTGCTTTGCTCACCATAACCAAGTTACTCCTTAACTTTCTTTTTAGATGCTAAACAGGCTGAGCGCCTTAACTCTCTGGCTGGAAGTAGAGCAGCCTCTGTCCCTTTCAAGCACACAGTTGCAGTTGAAGCAGAATTGAGAAAAGCACTTGGCATGCTGTACAGGCAGTATCCCTGTTTTTGTGCTTGAGTGGAAAAAGTGAGAGGGGAACAGCAGCGCTAAAGGCGAAGGCAGATGCAGCAGGAAGAGAAGGGTCTTAGTGGACACAGGCTAAACTAATGCAAAGGGGTGCAGAAGGCCTGCAAATGAACCTGAAAAAATGGACAGCAATTGCAAAAGGAATCCTGTCTTCTCTTTCCTAGTAAGTGGACTATTGGGCACAAATCTGGGAGATTCAAATTATTGATGGAAAATGGCATCATCCACTTTTTTGCAAGAAAACTGGAGGCAGGGATATATGAGGTCCTAAACTGTCCTACAAGCTCATTAATACTGCTGGTTCACAGAAGATGCTGCATTTTATTTTGCTTCCTGGAATAATCCAGTATTCATTTTTAAAAGGTTTACCAATTCTTCATAAATTCCTGTACATTCAAATGCTAAACAAGAAGCTCACCAAGTATGATTTCTTCCAGCACAATGACAGAACAGAACAGCCAGATTACCCCTGGGCATTTATAAGCTTGGCTGTGGTTTCTACTCAAGTCTTACACTTCACACAACACAACACAGGATGTAAGGCTCAAGCCTAGAAAAATGTAACCAAGTCAACATTTTCTACCAACAAAAGAGTAACTGAAACATAATATTCTACTGAAGAAGAGATTGAACAGAACACCCAAGCTCTTCTCTTAAATCTCTTTATTACCTTAGTAATATTTGCTTTTCAATAAAAATCTCCATGTAGAAATTCTCCACATACAAAATACAAAATATTCAAATACAAAACATTCAACTCTAAGTACATGGAAAAAAATATTCCAAATCTTAGCCCCCATTAAGAATATCTGACCTGCTGCCCAGAGCAGAGGGTTGATAACACCAACTGCATTGCATTGACATTAAAAATATTGGGGGGAAAACAATTCTGTAAGGAGCTTGGCAGGTGGAGTGTGGTTCTTCTCATTCATTCAGCAACTGAGCTTTTCTAGGCCAGTATTTTTTTTAAAGGTCACAAGGCTTTAAGTAGAAGGGAAATTAATCATCTCACTTCATCAGTAAGCAAGATGAGGGTCTCTCCTTTAACATCGAGAGATACTGCCCCAAGTGTTCTCATATTCTCACAGGAACAAAAGTTCAGCCCACCTAGGGCTGGCCATCAGCTTATGAATGGACCAAAGTCTGAGAAGAGCTGCAGAGGGACTGGAAGCAAATCTCTGGCAGGCTAGTTTGCCAGGTTTGGAAAACCCTGAGCCTCAGACATGCTGGCAGGCAACACAAAGCACCTTCTGTTGGGCCTCCTAGCTCTTCTTTGCTGATAGCTGGAAAGTAGTTTCCAGAACAGAGCATCTTTAGAGGCAGTTTGTGCCCAAAGAAAGAGGGGGGCTACTGTACATCCCAGCTTCTCTTCACCACCAACTCCTTTTGACTGTCTTTTCTCTGCTACCTATAGCTCATGAAAGTTTGCTGTGCTGTAGTTGTTTTTAAAATGATATTTACATTAGTATACCATAAATTGCAGTTGGTATTATGCAACTCAAGGATTTATTCTATTTCCAGTCTACCTCTCCATAGCCAGTATTTGTTTGTTTTTAATTCGTTCAGTCGCTTCCAACTCTCCGTGACTTCATGGACCAGTCCACACCAGAGCTTCCTGTTGGTCGTAAACACCCCCAGCTCCCCCAGGGACGAGTCCGTCACCTCTAGAATATCATCCCTCCATCTTGCCCTTGGTCGGCCCCTCTTCCTTTTGCCTTCCACTCTCCCTAGCATCAGCATCTTCTCCAGGGTGTCCTGTCTTCTCATGATGTGGCCAAAGTACTTCAGTTTTGCCTTTAATATCATTCCCTCAAGTGAGCAGTCTGGCTTTATTTCCTGGAGTATGGACTGGTTTGATCTTCTTGCAGTCCAAGGGACTCTCAGAATTTTCCTCCAGCACCACAGCTCAAAAGCATCTATCTTCCTTCGCTCAGCCTTCCCTATGGTCCAGCTCTCGAAGCCATATGTTACTACGGGGAACACCATTGCTTTAACTATGTGGACTTTTGTCGTCAGTGTGATGTCTCTGCTATTACCTATTTTATATAGATTCGTCATTGCTCTCCTCCCAAGAATTAAATGTATTCTGATTTCCTGACAGCAGTCAGCATCTGCAGTAATCTTTGCGCCTAGCTCTCGGTATTCACCTGGGAAAAAACTGTCCTCTATGCAATTGCTTTACCATTCTTATCCTTTTCATTTATTTAAAGAACTTACATGGCTGCCTAACTCACACAGAGATCCTGTAAGGCTCACAGCAACCCTAACCCACCAATTCGCACGTGGGAAGCTATTCCAAAGGGCCAGGGCAGCTATGGAGAAGTCATGCCTCCAAGGTCTCATTAGGTGACAACCTTGAAGAAAGGGACCTGGAGCGCCCCCACCCTATCTAACCTAGTGAGATGGACAGATACTCTCAGGGGGAGGCCATCCCACAAATAACCTGCTGTTGTGCTATGTAGGGCACTTTGAACTGCACCCAGAAAGCAACTGAAAGCCAATGGAGCTTGTGTAACATCAGTGTAACATAGGCAAACCACAGAATGCTCTGAACCAGTTGCAGCTTCTGGATGGTCTTCAGGGACAGCCCCATGTAGAATACCTTGCAATAATCCAATTGGGAAGTGACTACTGTGACTATGAACAAGGCCTCTGGTAATTATGTAAAATATGAGATGTATACTATTTCCCATTATCAGTCTTGTGGTCTTTCATGCAGATATGGCCATCCGCACACCATTTTTGCAGCTCTATCAGTTATGACTGGAGTTGCAAGGGATAGGTAGACCCAGTGCAGAAGGCACAGAGACATATCATAGCCCCACAAATGTGAGGGGGTTCTCAACAGAAAGCAAGATGCCCCCCCCCATCCCATGTCAGACTCAGGTTTTTGATCACCACTAAATTTTTCTCTTCAAGCACAATTCTTTATTTTTTTCCTTCTGGGAATGAATGGCAGAAAATAGAAGCCTTTATGCAGGGGCATCACATAGCTTCAGGCTTTATGCTTAGTGATCTTTTTCCTTCAAGGGGCAGGTTCTGCCCCTACTCCCAACAATCTGCCACTTACTTGTCTTTTGGTGCTTAATCTGAATTAAGAAAAAGAAATTAAGTTTTCTCTGTACAGGTTCCATTTGCAAAAGTGCAATGAAGAGTTACATAAAGAAATAGAAACCACAAATTGATCTTTATCATGAGGAGAATTTCACTTGTAATCAAAATATTTGTCACTATGATGAACCAATTTCCTGAGATGGCCCACATTTTTGTGAATTCATCTTTTCTCATACTGAATTTTCCTTATCAGTGGTTGGTTCATCTCTTCATCTGCATAAATTTACACTTAGTTCCATCTCTTGATATGACATGGGATCTGCTTCTTACATTTATGAATTTAACAAGTCACCAAGAAAAGGCTCCAGGTATAAACAAATCGATGTATTCCTATAAATCACGTTCACAACACTTTGAAAATTCCTGTTGTTACACTTCTTTTAAAAAAAAAACCCTCAGAAATTGTAGGAATCATAGGAAATATTCAGTGGCAAATCATCCTTTTTTCTACTATAGATTCTTAACAGCCCAGGGTGGCAGCGGTTGGGGTTAGGCAAGTGCTTTCCGGCCTCAAGAGAAGTGCTTTTGATTGTCATCAAAATGATTCAGAAAAGCTCTGTCTTCAAGCAGTTAGTCAGTAAAACATCCAATTCATGATATCGGAAAGAATATTCCAAAGACTTTGAAAGCCACATCAGAAACCCAGACGAACACTGGAGAGAACTTAATATTGCTTGCAGTGATGATTTCAGCATGCACCCAGTTTTTACTTCTTGCCAAAAAAAGCACTTTCCATATCCTACAAAAAGTAATTACTACAGTTCATTTTAAGCAAATGAAGAATAAGTAATGAAGAATTAAATTAAGAGCAGACAATTTGCAAGGACAGATAGGTATAGAGAGGTATAGGTAATGATGCCAGGGTAAACCAGATTTAGTTAGGTTTCCTTTTCTTTTTCTTTTATCTCCTATATTTAATTTATTTTTATTTTTCCTTGTTTGTATTTTTCCTAACATTGTTTTCCATGACAGGGAATAGTGTGATTGGTATATATGCATGAGCAGTGTACAGTATGTTACATGCATAAAAAAAGATATGCAATTTTTTTCTGACCAAATGACTTTGACATTTTGATTTATTTTTTTTCAACCAAGGGAACAGCTTTATATCCTCTTGACTTCATTTGAGATGTAAAAGGGTAAAACTATTAGTTTGCCAAAACGTTTTCAGACCGTGCTTGACTTTTTTCTTACTTATTCCTACAACAGACAGATTTGCTAAAGCAACCTAAATGGCAGTTTTGAAATCCAAGACTAAAATCTAAAATGCCTCAGTTAATACCATAATTGCATTCTCAGGGGTGGCCACATGTGAGATCACAGAAGCTGAGTGGGATTTAGGTAGATCTCAAAACAGCTCTTTGTTGAAATCTAAGACTTCTCCGTATTTGAGTCAGAACTGCTTTAACTTAAAAACCATCATTTGCACAGATTTTCTTTAAAAAAAAATTAAGTGTTTAGAAATCCACAATACATGTCAAAGACAAATATGGCATCTGTTGTAAATGTACTGCTAATTTAAGATTGAATTAGCTATCTTTTCTAAAGTTCCAGGTCATCAAGTCCTTAGGCATCTGTTCTAAGCCATGATGAGGTCCCACACACCATGACATCATAATGCGAATTACATACAGTAGTTCACAACATTTGCATGATGATATCCCTTCCTTCCCATGAATTCAAGTTATGATGCAGTGGAATATCAGTTCAGTCTTCATTCAGACTGTATTTACTCTGACTCTTTGCGACAACAACAATCCCCAAAAGATTCTAGTAATGTTTTAAGGAGAGATGCAAACATTACAAAATGGGAACCAACAGAGGAAACTGATTGTCTCAATCCTTTTTAGTCTGAATTCAGATCAAAAGCTGGCACAGGTTTGGCCTTGGTTGCCCTGATGGATAATCTGCACTGGGTACCGTAGTGGGAGAGAGAAAGGAGGACTGCAGTCCAGGTAATATCCTGCATTGCTCAGAGCCTCTGATGCCCCTGACCATGTTATCCTCTTGGAGCACCTGAGGAGCAGGGGGTGGGGGGAGCAACAGCTGCAGTACCTCCATTCTATGAAGAGGAAGCACCTCCTGCACAGTTTAAATTTGGATGAGAATATTCATGAACAAAATAATAGACAATGTCCAAATAAAAATATTTTGCTGAATGAAACTGAGAAAGAGTTTCTGGGAGGAAACTGACAGCTAATCTGATGGAAAGCCTAGTGTATTCTGTTGGCTGGCTTCTGGTGCTATCTTCTGTTTGGTGATAAAAGTGGAAATTGGAGCTTGCAGGGATCATAAAATAGAGGGTGTTAAAGTCATAAATTCACTGTATATTTCTTAAATGGCAAGCCTCCAGGAAAGTGAGAGAAAGTTGTAGAGAAGATCTCTACTTCACAGAGATTTCGGGCTTGGGGGATAATGGTTTTAACTACCTCAGGAATATTTAAAGCTGTCTGTCACAAGAATATTTTACAATGTGGGAGAAAAGATAATGTAGTCTCAGGTTATTGGTCATAATTGTCAAACATGAACATGAATTATCAAATAAATAATTAGACAAGAGGAAGCATAAAAACAACTGATTGAGAATTTACTTCAGCTATTCTGTTCAACAATGGGCCACTATTTACCACACATGGGAAGCAGTTAAACCTTGATACGTCTCTCCCCTGGGTCATCAGATACATTTGGTTTTCCTGCTCCTTTGTATTTCTGTGCCTTTCCTCATGTTTATGCCATGTACAAGCTATCATACATGAACACCGAACTGCTATGCCATATGATTAAAAAAAAAAAAACAACCCGCCACAAGACATGCTAATGATTTCATTATGTGAATGCTATTCCAATTGCTTCATCCTATTCTTGACCATATTAACCTACAATAAACATGTTTTAGTGAGAAAGATGCTCTTTCCTTCAAATAATTATTTAAAGTTAAAATACTGCACAACTAAGACACCACGAGATAGATGTCTCAAGGGAAGCTTAATGGCAGACTTCAAAACTCTGAATGTGTCCAGAACCTAGGCAGCTAAAACAGAATTGCAATACTTCAAAGTATTTCTCCATTCCTGTAAACTCTGGGTTGGATGTCTCAGCAGTGTTTCCAGACTATAAGGGACTGGATATGGGAGGACACACTGATGCTGAATTTGAACAAAATGGAGTTGTTGCTGATTCTGGAGACTGGATTTCAGGAATTAGGGATACTCTGTCCTGAATGGAACTGCTTTCTCCATTAAGGAACTGGTTCACAATCTAGGAGTCCTCCTGAATACAGCATTAACATGGAAAAGCACATAACATCTCTACTAAAGGAAAAGTTTTTTATCAGCTTTGTCTCTGCCCTACTGGAGGAGAGAGACCTGACATATGCATGCTGGTTATTGCAAAACTATTTTATTGTAATACATTCCTTATGGAGTGGTCCTTGGTCCAGATACACCCACTCCTTGTTTAGTGACTGAGTCCCATTCCAACAATCTGGTCATTAAGCAAAATGGTTGCTAAGTGAACATGTGACCGAGAGAGAGAGGTGTTACAAAGATCACTGGTTGCTGCCATCTCATTCAGATAAAGTTCTCTCGCACAGCTACATCAACATTACTTTCACTCCGGCATGCATTGTTGTCAGGCACACAAAATTTGGTCATAAATGCGTGCATTGGTCTAAAAATGAAATTTTTATTACCATTTATTACCGTCATATTTGGTAACCAAGGTAGTCACTGAATGACAAGTGGTTGTACTGCAACTGGCCCAGAATATAACAACACAGGTAGGGTTTGGAAACAGCTGCACTGCTTGCCAGTTGCTTTCCAAGCCCAGTTTAATGTGCTCACTCTTACATACAGAGTTTTATATGGCTTAGGCCCAAATTAGCTGGAGGACCTTCCACTCCCAAACAGTAACAATCAAAAGGTACTAATTTACTTACATTATATTTTCATATAAAAATTGCTATGATTTCTTGATTCCACAGTGCCTTAGATTCTTATTGGATCAAAGGATCTTCCTTGAAAAAATGATAAACTTGCAGTTTTAAAAAAGCAAGTAATAGCAAGCCTACCACCCAGGCTGAGATAAGTATCTATTTGCTCTCCTGCAAGGAAATTGCCATGAGATGCCAAGCCTGATGATCTATGGACAAGCAAGTAATAAATGAATTACCTCCCCAGATGCAGAAGGAGAGGGAAGTGAGATATAAATCAGGAATGCTTCAAATTGGCTTAGAAGACGCAAAGTCCACATTGTTAATTCGGGCGACAACATACAAGGTTCTGATGAAACTCCACAGCAAGTTGCAACAAGGAAATCTTATTTAGCAAAACTAAACATCAACACTGTTGGTTTTGCCTCTTTTTAATTTGGAGCTGATGAGAGGGGAAAAAAGAAATTCTCCCAGAAATACTTGCAGTGCTGGATATAGCTGCAACCTATAGGTTGAGACATCATCATCCATCATGTTTATTACAGCCCCTAAGGCCAGACACAATAAAACTATACAATAGCAACACTCTTACATTAATACATCTATATAAAACAAAAGCAATTAGTACACTACAATCCAAAATTAATTAAGAATGAAAATACTAAAATGAATTGAAATAAAATACTATGTTAAGAAATTCTAAATCTAAGTGATGGTGCAGCGTATTGTGCAGGTGGTAGCACAAAACCAGGGAACCTGGGAGGATATTTTCGGGTCCTTGTCCAAAAGAAGTAGCATTAGATAGAAACCACATTCCCTGCCTGGAAATTTCTTCAATAGCGGATATAGAAGGATCTGTCTAGAGTCCTCATATAGGGAACAATATAACAACATATGGCTTAGGGTTTCTACTGAGCCGTCACCACATGGACATAACAGGCAGTGCATGGGAATACCCTTAAAATGTCCAAAAAGGACTGCTGAGGGCAGTGCGTCCAGCCTGACTAAATTTGACAAAATTTCAAAATTGTGATAGATGATAAATAAGAAGCTAGAACAAACCCTTCTGGAAGAAAATGACAGATATTGGGGTGCAGCACCTTACTTAAATTTGTTTGGAGATCTATATCCCAGATTTGTTGTTTCAGGGTGGTTCTAGCATTATCAAATCCTAATGACTACAGACTTTCCATAGAGAAGCCCAGCAATTTAATTTTGTCTAAGGCTTTTTTTAGTCAAGATGACTTAAAATGGTCTCTAAATATTAATGGGGCTAAACCTATAGGCAACATAATTAACTTTAGCCAGAAGGTAAGAAGACGGAACCATGCTCTGGCATCCAATGAAACTATACCTATTTCTACCCGTGGGATGGCATTTTTGATACTTTTTGGTACCATCAATATGGACCTAATAAACTTATTCTGAATGGTTTCAATAGAATTGAGCTTTGCAAGGGAGCAGATCTGAGACCCATAGAGAAGCTGAGGGACTACCTTAGCCTGAAAGACCTTGCAAGCTGCAGGAATATAATGGGCTCCTTTGGAATGGTAAAATCTTATAATAGCTGATGAGGTATGCTGTGCAACACTTGTCTGGTACAGAAAATGAGCGTTCCGGGATAAGGAAGCGTGGAACTGCACTCCAAGGTATTTGTAGGTGTGTACCTGTTCAATTGGAGTCCCATTTATTTGCCATTTGTGAACCTTATAGTGGTGTCAGGCAAAAACTAAAACTATAGTTTCTTCATAATTTATTGAAAGCTTTTGATTGGTGCAAAATAAGGTTGAGACACAGACACATAAGATCAAGAGTTTGATTTCCTACCTTCCATCTCCTTAGCAGATGAATAATGACTTCTCTGCTGGGAAGCAAGCGCAAGATAAACAATTCCAAGCTTCATGCAAGATTTGGACAGCAAACCCCTTCACAGTCAGTACAGGGAGCCCTGTGTTTTTTATCTGAGGCTAAGAAAAATTTCCTTTTAGGTTTTTTGCTCAACAGTCTTGTTATCCTAAAATTAAACACCCATTTTAACCCTATATAACACAGAGCATTTCAATTACTTGAGTGACGAATACCAAGTGCCACTGCTAGTCCAGATTTCCACTGCTCTTTGGTTAATGGGCTGTACAAGAAAAGGTTCCGGCTCCCAGCCCTACTCTATGGGACTCCCAGAGTGAGCAGGCTCTGCTGACAGCTGGCAGGATCTGGCAGCCACAGCATTTGTTCCATAGCTGGCTTTCTTCCCAGAATGCAGTTCAGTTGGGCTCCTGATTAGCAATATTAATGTGGAAATGAAGGAGCCATGCATGGTACTAATTATTTTTTAAAACACTTATTTGAAAACTATGTTAACGAGGTAGCAGTGGGAAACAGGGAGAGTTTTAAAAAATTGAAAGGATGGGAAGGCAAACGCTCCCTAAAACGGTTTGGTTTGGTTTGGTTTGGTTTGGTTTGCAGAACAGCAAATAAGTCTAACTTTATGTGACAAGGGACAGGTGTAGGCCCACAAGTATCCTTACTGCATCTGAATTTTAAAGTCTGCATATCATATCTGCACTGATTTTACCTTGGAATGTCCTGTGCCATTCTGTGAGAAAACTCTGCTGTATGCCATTATGTTGTACTTTGAGTCTATATTTGTCCTCATGACAATGTTATTTGCTAGGAGGTAAAGTATATGACAGTACAGGAAATGAAGTCTCTATGTCTGTGTACAATGAGCACTGAATGCAGCCCATGTAAAGGGTACTTCTGGGTGTATTGTGTGTTATACTTGTACTTCACACCTTTTCCCTCCTTCCCTTTCACACACATATTATTGACGCTATACTGAAATTCTCTTTGGATGTCCACACTAGGAAGTGTCACAGTGAAGCACTGAGCAACATATTCCATATACTATGGCTAAGCCATTTTTATATATTGAGGGGCAGAAGAAGCTGGGTAGTTCAGAGAGCAATACCAGACAAATAAAAACCCCACAGGAGCCTATATAGAATGGGTTAATAGTCTTACTGTGCATGTGGTTTAGATGCCCAGCCAGCAGCACTCCTGTTCTTCCAGCAATGGTTCCCCTGCTCTGAAACACACATGTATACATGCACCCGCGCACACACACAGCCTTTGCTCCTTAGCAATTCCACCGAGTTCACCTCGGTCTTCAGCGCTCCTCAAGGAAGAGACATAAGTCAGTGCCAGCTTTGCTAGCAAAAACTTCCAAATTTAATCCTGACATTTACAGCTATGGCTAGAAGAATTCTGCCTAAAATCCATCACAGCAGTTGCCAATCAGTGTGGGCTAAACGGATCCACGGTCTGACATTGCAGAAGGCAGCTTCCTATGTTCCCACAGCTCTACCATTTTCATCCAAACACCCTTCAAGTTTACTTAAATTCTTCTTCCAGACCCAGCTTAATTTTAAATCATCGGGATAAGCATTATATTCTAAAACTGTCTCAGTAGCCAGGCTCTGTTCCAATGATGCTGCAGTCAGCATGACCTACTGCTTTACCTCTGTTGCATTCTACTTATGGGCAGCCATCATTAAGTTGGTGGGTCTAGTTGGTTTTTATTTCCACTTGAACACTTTTTTTTCTTCTGTGAATCAACTTCATAAACGAGCAGGCAGATCTGTTCTGAATTCACATCTATGAACATTATTGTCATGAATCACTAGATGGAGATTTATTGTCTAAGGAAAAAAAGACGATAAATCCCTCCCCCCCGGAACATGGACAATTACAGAAGATAAAATAAATCTTGAAAGATGTTGCTTCTTCTCAACAAGCAATAGGCAACTTCCTTCTGGTTGATTAGGAAGTGGCTCAGTGTCTCTTGCTTATGATGTCGATGAATGAGTGATTTCAGGTATTCATACAATGCACCAGTATATGGAACTGGAAATTCCGAGGACCATTTCTAACATCTCAAGTAATATTAATGCATTTTAAACTAAGTCAGAAAATTCCAATTTTAAAATACTTCCAAAAAACAAATCAAAACAATTAATCAAAACAGAAATTTGGAAATTTTCACCAGCCACAAGAGTTTTGTTTTTTTGTTGTTTTTTGTTTTGGTCAGGTAGCCTATAAACCATACTAAAATAGGGAATTTCATCAACTAAGCTTAATATTTAATAATTTTCCTGCAGCTGCTACAATAATAGTTGATTGGGACATCTGGACCATTGCTGCCCAGAAAAATCTTCTTTAATGTAATTGGAGAAGCTTGGGCTACCCACATTTATACATTCTTGGTTGTAAATAGTACTCCCTTCTACCTATTTCACACCCAATTCAATATAAGCATGGATCAGATTACAAAGACCCATATTCCATTTGGCCTATAATGTGTCATATAGTATAAAAATGGTTTTCAGTCTCAGTCTGAATGATTTATTATAAAAGTTATTTGCTCTAGCAGCTCAGGAAATGCCAAATAAGATGCTAACTACCATCATTCTCTTACAGTTCTGTGCACTGGTGCTGGCTGTGGTAAACACAACCCCTCCCTGTCCCCTGAAGCTTCCAAGCAAAACAAGCTGTTCCTATTTGACCAGGGAAGGGGAGGGAGCATGGGGCAGGGGATAGGTACATTCCTGTATGGACTACCCCAGAGGGGGTGTGGGTTCTATTCTCTGACATGCCATACACTGACTAGGTCACAGCACCTGAAGGTCGATACCTTCAACTCCACTCTGATTACAGCAGACTTCTTTCCATACATGAGATTTCACTAGAGTGGAGGCTTTGGTCAATCTTTAACCACATGCTTCTTACGATCTTATTCTCAGTTCAGAAATACATTCTGGAGAAGAAGCCTCAGATAAAGCAACAACACATGATTTCTCGTAATACAAATTGCCATTATTCAAAATTCAAGGGATATCCACCCATACAAATATTCTTTCACAGACTCTCTTCTGAGTAGTTTGAGTTCTTGCAACTTTTTTTTTTCTGGTTGCTGACTGAAAACAGAGCCCCAAACGGTGTCAATTACAGAAAAGCCCTATCTTTCATTCTTTGTTCTTTTCTAATGCAGAATAGCTCGCTAGTGATTAAAGAACAGCTCTATTTTCCTATTTGTATATCTTTTTCTGCACCTTCTCATTTTCTATAGCTAATTTTAAAAGCTAAAGAAGGCTATGCGAGAGAACCTATGCAGTATGAATCCTTTCCTTAATTTGTTAGTATTTCCTATTATCCATTCTCCCCCAAATCTCTATTTCTTGATATTTCCCTCCCTTTCAATCATCCTGCCTTATTTTTTATACATTTTAAGAATGTCATTCACTCCAAATCATCCCTTATTTTTCCTTCAAATTGCATGCCCCTTTTCTATTAACTGCACTTTTCAATTGTCCATCAATTGATTCCCCCTCTGAAAACCACATCTGCAGAAACCTTGCATGTGGTGTGGCCCCAAGAGCCTCCATAAATTAATGAATTGAGATTTTTCATGTGACAGTAGGAGATATGACTGAATATGTGAGTGGAGTCTAAGGAATCATATATGAAATGTAATTTCATAGAATTTAGTGTTTTTTTTTTCTGATCTACATATTGTCCATGACATGTCATTCAAAGGCGAACTGCAGTCCTTAACATGGAAGAAGTTGCATACTTCTGGTATATATAAATGGGAACTAAAAGCAAGATGTTTTCTTTGATGGAGGTTTTGTAAACATTTTTCAGTTAAATTATGAGAAAATACATTTGTTATTAGGAAAGTTAACTTGTTCTCTTTTCTCAGAGCCCACAAGGCAAAAAAGAAATGAATCACTGGGAAATTCTTCCAATGTGCTAGAATTCAACTAATAGGCCAGCGTAACATTTTGGGACTAATTTGGAAGGGGAGTATGTGCAGGACTATAAATGGAGTATCTGTCTGTTAGTCATCAAAACAGCCACATCTTTTTCCAGGTTTGTCATCTGTTGCAGACAGCTTTCCACTGCAGCCACAGAGTCCTGGAAATAGATGCTGCTTTGAGTCACAGAAGGTACTGCATTTGTGCTCCTGTGCTTTCCAAAGCATCTCTACTGAATCAGATCCAGAACATTACACAGCCCTATTTAACAGAATTCCACCCACTAGGAAGCAGTAGATGTATAACTTCCAAATCACCAAATTGCAACAATAATTATCATTGGGTTGATCTCAAAGCACCTTGTAGAGTATTATTACCCATAGTTTGTCCCACTCCCTCCACAAGGAATCACCTAATGTTATCCTTGTTAAGTAAAGGAGGAACAGAATCCCTGGATTTGGGGAGAAGTCTATTATTTTTTTGTTCCTTTTTATTTCTTACTTTTTCACCTTAGTTCTCCTCAAGGTGAGCAAATATAGCACTTCCTCTTCTCATGTTTCCTACCACAGCCATATGGGGAGGCTGGGCTGAAAACGATGACTGACTCAACGTTATCCAGTGCTTCCATGGATGAGGGTGGATATAAACCTGGATCTCCCAGGAGATTCTAGTTCAGCATATCAGCAACTCCACAGGAACCAACTTGGCCCATCTAGTCATCCTGGCTGCCTCCCTCTCTTCCCTCCCCCTTGCCCCCAGCTCCACTGAGATGTGGAACACAGTTTGTTGCTATGTATAGCAAGGCAGTAATCCCCAATTGCCTGCTGCTTAAACTCTTATTAATCCAAGCATCCAGGACCTTTGCTGATTGCTCCCACTGTACCGCTTATTGTAAAAGAACATTTGTTATTTCTCATGGAACATTCCTCCTCCCCATTTACTGAATAGATGCCAGTTCCCCAGTTCTTTATGAACCCTGAACACTAATTGGTTGTGGCCTTCATTCTACTCCCCTTTGTTCTGTTTCTTCTTATGAGATGCAAGCTGATGCCAGTAGCTGTTTCTGAATTAGTTACCTTACTATTTCATAATAATGTTTATACAATAGTGTAAATTTTACTATATGATCCTCATTAGGTTTTATTGTAAACTGCCCAGAGTTGCTCTTTGAGTGAGATGGGCAGTGACTAAATTTGAAATATAAATAAATAAATTAGTGTAAACTATAAATATATTCTGCAACACTTTCAATGAAATCCAAGGCTGTTGTTACAGGAATGAAGGACAAGACATTCCAACCTCAACCATCAGCCAGATAAATAAGGAACACCAATACTATTCAACCAGGAACCTCAACACGTTAAGATCAGTTGAGAACCAATTGGATATATGTGCTAGCGTACGGCTCTCTATACCTTTCTTCCCTTAATTTATTTCTCCTTCTCTACCTTGACTTTTTAGATTCAGTGTTTGCACAGTACAGTAAGCCATGATTCTTAATCTCTCTTTATTTTGCTACATTATCACAACACACAAATCAGCCAACTTCGTTTTAGCCCGATGTGTTGTCAAAGCCTTGTCCAGTTGGTTAACTTATGGCTGTTATGCAAAGTCAAGAAATTCAGTTAATTCAGTAAATTATCGTTAAATTAATCATAGATAAATGTGTCGTGTGAACACAGCCATTGTCTTTTTTAATTAATGTGAATTGTCTTAGAAGGCAATAAATGCCTGAAAAGCAAGGTTAAAAAAAAAAGATAAACAAATGTAAAACTAAAAACCTTCCAGCTAGCCATAATTTTTGGGAGACGGAGAAGAAATCAGCATGGGTACCTTTCCTCTCCCTTAGTTTTCTCTCTTTGGCATCAGATCTGTTGATTTCAGATAGACAAAATCACAGCAAGAGAAAAATCAGGAGTCCGGTGCCACTATTCCCAACTAAGATACTTGATTAAGAGGCTTAAGGTTTCATGAGCTGCAGCTCATGAAAACCTATGGTTTTTAAATCAAATTAGTTATTTGGAAAAGATGCTACCAGATTCCTTCTGATTTCTTGCTACCGTAAACCAAATGGCTCTCTGACAGTGGAGAGAGAGAGCACATTTGAAGCAAAAGGGAAACCGAAAAACAACAACAACAACAAAGACTCTTCTGGCCTCTTAAAGACTAATCAATTTAATGTGGCAGAAGCTTTTGTGCCACTGAGATCCATGAAATCATATGTCATAATAAATCCATTAGCCTTTAAAATGCCTCAAGATACCTCTTTTGTTTTGTTGCAATAGATTAGCCCTGCTAACCCTCCAGAAACTGAAAATAAGAGGCCAAACCAGAATCTCTCTCTCCATTATGCATGGGATGGACATATGCCACTATTTAATGGAGACAAAAGGCAAGACACATAGTTTGGTCTAGTACAGATTCACTGACATCTGGAAAAAAAAGTTGATATTACACCATAGAAAACAGACGTCTGTAGGTTGAGTCATGGCAACTGGATTTCTTTCTTTTTGGTTGGATACACTGACCACCACAGTCATAACTCGGAAGAATTTGCTGCTAAAGCTAGGGTCCTGAAACTGGATACAGATGAAACCATGGTCTCCTTTGATGTTTCCTCTCTCTTCACCAGCATCCCCACCACTGATGCCCTAACTGTGGTTAGGAAGAGACTAGAAGAGGACAGCACTCTCAGTAGGAGAAACAACCTCAACCCGAATCAGATCTGCCATCTTCTGGACCTGTATCTCAACACCACTTACTTCTCTTACAGAGATGACTTCTACAGAAAGAAACATGGCTGTGCCATGGGTTCCCCCGTGTCACCCATTGTTGCCAACCTATACTTGGAAGAAGTGGAGAAGAAAGCACTCAGCACATTCCAGGGAATGGTGCCCACCCACTGGTTCAGGTATGTGGATGACACCTGGGTTAAAATTAAGGCTCAGGAGGTACAGGCTTTCACAGACCATATAAACACCATAGATGCAAACATTAGGTTCACCAGGGAAGACACCAAGGACAACAGGCCGGCATTCCTAGACTGTGAGGTTCTTATTGGGACTGGTGGCAAGCTAGAAATAGAGATTTACAGGATACCCACACACACAGACCAATACCTGATGTTTGACTCCCACTATCCACTGCAGCACAAACTAGGAGTCATCAGGACATTACATCACAGAGCAGAAACCATCCCCACCTCCATGGATGCCAAAAAGAAAGAAGACCAGCACCTGAGGACAGCCCTGAAGGCCTGTG